>NC_136464.1:162494966-163744966 GCF_902686455.1 Sciurus vulgaris
GAGCCGGGAGATCCTGGGGACAATCTCTGGGTGTTAAAGGAGCCACCTGGCTTTGCGCATTTGACTGGAAACAAAAGGCTCATGGGGAGACTGGGTTTTTATCCTGAGGTTTGTTTTCTCTCAGTCAGTTCCCCTATGGGGAAAGAGAAGCTCACTCAGTTTGTCTTTGAGGTTTAGACTTGTTTCCTTAAAGGTATATAACCCCACAACACACACCTGCCCATGACCTTCTCCAAGGAGACTGCGTTTTCATCCCAAATGAACTCCCCTGAGACCTTTCTGCAAATCCGGAATCCAGTATGGCTAAGCTAAAGTTGTGCTTCAGGGTGTGTGGTGGCATTGAACTCAGACTCTTGAAGGCAGATGCCTCCTGAGTTGTCCCAGGTAAAGGGGGACTAAGAGGAACCTGTTTGGTTGGGCTCTGGTTTTTCATCTTTGCTGCACAGAGTGTGCAGTGACTGATCAGAAATGCATTTCAGGGTGTTACCAACTGGGCATCCCACCCCAGTCCACACAGGGAGCTTGTGCACCCAAATGTGATGACAGGGATGGTCTGCTTTGCCCACCTCTACCTGAGGAGGCGATTAGAGGTTAGAGGTTAGAAAGGGATAATTGCTTTGTCTTCATGTACTGGAACACTTTTTCTATGTCTGTTTTGTTTTAAGCCCACCCAGGTGTTCCTGGGTGAAGGAACTGCTGTCTTTAGGTTATCCAGCACTAAGAGGCTCTTCTCACTTGCTTATGCCCACTCTTTTAAACCTCTGATGGTTAAAAAGCTTTGTTGGGAGAAGGTGAGGATCAAGCAGGAATTCTTGTACCTGCTTCCTCCTGCTGCTGCTGGCTCACATTGCATGGACCTGACTTTTGTCTTCTCTGACTTTGGAGTTTCCCAGAAATATAAGGAACCACAAAAGTCTGGAGTACTTCTGAGCTGAGGCCCGTTCCTGGTGTCCAAAGGCTAAAACTCCACCACTACTCAACCCATACAGTGAGCTCATGGAAATGCCAGGAAGGAGCAGTATGACAGAGTGTGACCTGGATATTGCTCGCCATAGCCAGTTTCTGATCCTGCTGCAGGGCGAGACCCCAACTGTGTTGGTTGAGACCCCAGCTATGATGGAGATGTGGTCTTGAGAGCCATTCTAGATACTGCTCTTCAAAAAGTGTACGTCACTCCTGAGGGGAGAAGTTCCTAGAGGGAAACACCTCCCAGCCCTTTGGAACTGGACTGGATGCCCCGTCCACCTCTCGCTCTCTGCCTTACCTTTGCATATCCATCCTGTGCCAGGGGATTGTGTTTTCTCACTTGACTTTCACAACAACCTTACAAAATGGGTGTGAATACCCTCCTTTCACAGATGGGGAAACTGACCAAGGAAACCTGATAGCTAGCTATTAAGGGTAAGGTAAGCAACCAAGATTGGCTTGACTTCCAAAGCATGCAATTCCAGAATTTGCTTCACATCTCCCACACATGTTAGCTTAAAGGCACTGGTTACCCTTGCAAAAACTATGGACTGATGTGCCTAACTTTCTCCCCCTCATGGACGACCTCACTAAATCTCCAACCTTATCACGTTCATGGGTCTTTCTGTATCTTCTCCTTTATATCATGCTGACAGCACAGCGTTGCCTTCTAATCTACATTTGTGCCAGACATGGCATCTTCTACTGAACTTCCATTTCCCTTCTGCAAGTGCTACCTGGTCATATCACACTGGTTTTCACTTAAGGGTCCATCCCTCCCCTTCTTGAATGTCCTGGATCCTGCAGGGCTCTGTGTCCTTGGGCTGACCAGTGAGAGTGCTGCCTCTCTCTGCCACATGGATCAGCATGGGGGTGTGGAAGTTGCTGGTATCAGGATGAAATTATTTCATCAACCCAGACAAAATTAGAGCCCAGAAGTTTTGAAGGGAAAGAATTACCTGTCTCAGGTAAGCACTTTCTCAAGAAAGTTCTGGAGCCTCATAAGACATCATGTGCACCCCATGCTTTGCACACCTTGCACACATGCACAGATTTCTGCAACAAAGCTTATCTTTAACATTTTTAAAGAAAATGAAAATCCAGATAAGATGCTCTTCTCAGAACACTTTTCTAGCAACAGCACCTCCACCAATGTGCTGATAGCAACTCCGACCTCAGGTCTCCAAGACCAATGAGTTTTGTATCCAAGTAGCTTATGTAAATTCCTCCCTTTTTGCCTTTATAAGCTTTCCCTTGCCTCAACCCCCTTGAATACACATAGTTTACTATGGCATTCATATTCCTATTGCAACACTTTGCTACTTCCAAGTACATATCATTTCTCTTTGAAGAATCTTTGGTTGGTATACAGATTGACAGGATGTATGACAAAACAGAACCAAGAAAGTGCATTTGAGGATGTTTTTCCTGGGGTCAATTTCCCCCCTTGTAGTGTTGTTAAGCCTGTAAGAAGTAAGCCTGGAAAACTTGGTGGTCTTTCTTTGCTCCCCATTGTGGTAAAACTGCCCAGTGATAAGCAACATGAGGGCAAGGCCTTGTTCATCTTGTTCACCAGATCACCAGAGTTTAGGTCTGGGTCCCTGGTTATGCACCCCTAGGACCTGAGAATGAAGCAACTCAGAGAAAAATAGGTTAAGAGACAATTGTCTGCGATTATCATTTTGAGCAGCTGGATGCAGCTGTACCTGAAGTTATTAAATTCCTTTTTGTGCTCAAGTCAGTTTGCACAGGGTATCTGCCATTTGTAATTCAAATAAGCTTGGTCAAACACAAGGAAAGCAACTTGACTGACATTCCTTGCCTTTCTGCAAGAGCAATCACAGAGAAACCTGATTTTGGGGACCACAGTCCTTTGATATGCCCCTCCTTTTCCTTCTGATTCTCCTTCTTTCTCTTTCCTTCTTTTCCTCTTTCTCTCTTCCTTCCTTCCTTCCTTCCTTCCTTCCTTCCTTCCTTCCTTCCTTCCTTCCTTCCTTCCTTCCTTCCTTCCTTCCCTTCTTCCTTCCTTCCCTCCTTCCTTCCTTCCTTCCTTCCCTTTTTTTTCTTTCTTTTTTCCTTTATGGTGCTGGGAATGGGAACTAGGGCCTCAAGTACTCCAGCAAGTGCTGAGCCACATCCCCAACCCACCTCCTTCCTTTTCTAAAGTTCCTTTAGTTCTCTGGCTTACAAGCTCCCTGATGGCAGCAGTGAGTTGTCTGCATTGTTTAAATTCTCCTCCTTTTCACAATGGAGGCATTGGGAGATATTGGACTGGTGGGGACTGTTTCTGCCATGCTGCTTGACAAAGTCTGAGCATGAGGAAGGGCTAGGAAGGCCACCATTCCAGGAAACTGCCACTGTCATCTCTCCTAGGAATTGGGTGCTTTCTTGTAATTATCTTGTACTTATAACTATGCAACTGCAAATCATATTCCCTGATGGTTGTGATAAGAATGAGTCTGCGGGGCTTGGGAGAGGATGAGGAATGCTTTAAAAAGTGTACTGTATCACACATAAGTCTGAAAGTGCAGAGTTTGAGAGTTCTTCAAAAACTAGTTACAGGAATTGCTTGCTCCTATGCTGACCACACCTGCCCCAGTTAATGCTTTACCAGTAAATAGCCTGACAAACAGAACAGGAGACTTGTTGTCCCCACCATACAAGGACCGCCTTACTTAGCTTACAAGATTGGGGGACATTTGCAGTATCCACCTAAAGGGAAACAAGAAAATAAGTATAAGAACCCACTTCCCACAGACCCACCTCTTCCCTATACAGGAGTGTACAATGAAAATGGTGAATGAATAATTAATATTAATGGTAAATGGACAAATGTCCAATATTTTTCCTTCCTTCAAAGACTTGGATGTCAAGGGCCACCCTGGAAATGTAGGAGTAAAGAACAAAGAAACAACATACGCAAACAACTAGAAAAATATTATCTTACGATCAAATGCCCTCATGCATGTTAACTGGTTGAGTAGTTTATGCTGACTTAGGTCTCACAAATGTATTACAGTAGGTAGAGGATAAATCAATAACATTAATGATATTAGAATAAAAATTAAGCACTCACACTGTTTGGCAGTAAATAACCTAACTTAGTTTCAACTGAGCTTATTTAGGTAATAGAGTAGACCTTTAAGGTTAAATCAAAAACATAATGATATGAGCTAAAGATTAGTGCATGTTTTGCTTAGCAGTTAGGTAAAATTAGCTTAAAACAAAATAGAGTCATTATGCTGACAACAGGTCTGACACCAAAGGGTAAACAAAGGCCAGTATGATGAAAAGAGGAAAATACCTTTCAGTGTAATATGCTTATGTGAGTAACTTTAAGTAAATATAGAAAGTTGGCATTAATGTACCTGCTATGTGTTAGACACCTGCTGGAAAGTGTGTTTAATGATAAATCTTGTGGTAATTTCTCTATAACTTGTATCTTGTTTAATCCTGCCTTACTTAATATTATAAAAGAAGAGCAAAAATAAAACTGAGCAGCACTTGCTTCAAGTTGCTCCAGGGGTTTGTGTCCTTCCTCTGCACCAACTCCACCCATCCTTTGGGGACCCTGCGAGTTGCTGGGACTGGCTCCCAGCATTGGACACTAACTGGACAAGAAGGCCTGGGTGCCAGGCTGTTCCTGCTTTTTTGTGAACTGAGAATGAACTCTCCTCTACCTGGTACTGCCTCTGGCTAATGTTTTATGCTCAGAAAATATGTTGAGAGGCTGGGGTTGTTGCTCAGAGGTAGAGTGCTTACCCTGGATTCCATCCCCAGTGCGTGCATGCGCGCGCACACACACACACGCACGCACACAAATTAAAAACTAAAGCAAAAAACAAACAAAACCATTAAGGTAAAATTTTAACTTAAAAATGTGTTAGTTAGCTTTTCATCACTGTGACTAAATAACTGAGAAAAACAAATTGCAGAGGAAAGGTTTATTTAGGCTCATGGTTTCTGAAGTTTGAGTCCACAGTCAGCTGGCGCTACTGCTTGAGGCCTGTGGTGAGGCAGAACATTGTGGTGGGGAATGCATGGTGAGCCAAGCTACTCAGCTGGTGTGGTGAGGGGGAAGGAGAGGGTGAGAGAGAAGGTGACGGGGAGAGAAAGTGAGACAAGAAGAGGCTGGGGTCAATATATACCCTTCCAGGAGGCATTCCCAGTGACCGGCTTCTTCCAAGTAGGCCCTACCTCCTAAATTTCCTACCACCTCCCAATCGCCCATTTGGTTATAAATCCATCAAATCACTGATAAGGACAGAGCCCTCCTGACCCAATCACCTCCCAGAGGCCCTCCTCTGAACACCATTGCAGGGGACACCAAGCCTTCTACACTGAGAAACATCCCAGATTCAAACCATAACAAAGACACATGGGGCTGGGGTGGGGCTCAGTGCAGAGCACTTACCTAACATGCCCCGTGTTCCATCCCCAGCTCTGGAGAAAGGATTCTTGAATGAATGAACAGCAGGAAGTGAGCAGATTCCTTCTAGATCTCATGGAAAAGCAGTCATAGAAATGTAAGTATTGGTACCCCCATGAGCATCTCCTCTTCTTTCCTCTCTGGCTCTCCTTCTAGCATGAAGTGTACCTCAGATTCTTCTGTGAAGGTCCCTTAGAGTCTCAAAGTGGGTCAGGTGGCTGTTGTGGTCAAGGTGTGATGCCTGCATCCTTGCACATCATGTTAGGTCTATTGACACATTCACCTGCCCTGGGCCAAGAGATACCTGAAGGAAGTCTTCAGGTCTTATTCATATTTGACTCCCCAGCCTCTCAAAGAACACCTGCTTTATAGAAGTCTCAGAACAAATGTTTTCTGAATGAATGAAGGATGGCTTCATAACTCCAGTCTCCTGTTGCTCAGTCCCAGTCCCAGGCTTCTGTGGCAGGGTCCTTGTTTTTGAGACATGACAAAACCTCATGTCATAGCCTCGTGTTGCTATGACAAGATGCCTGGTGAAATCAACTTAGAAGAGAAAGGGTTTATTTATCTTGCAGTTCAATATTCCAGCCAAGTTGGGTGGACTTACTACTTTGAGCCTCTGGTTGGGGTGCTGGTTGGTGCAGTGGGGAGCATGTGACAAACTGCTAACCTCATGGCCAGGAAGCAAAAAAGAGGACGAGAAAGAGACCCAGATGCCACGATCCCCTTCAAGGGCACATCCCCAGTGACCTGTAGACCTCTAATCAGGCCCCAGTTTCCACCAACTCCCAAGAGTGCCACCCTGAGAACAAAACCTTTAACACATGGGCCTTTGTGGGACATTTAAGATCTCAGACTAGCAATAAGCTTAAACCTCTCATCTCAGTCAGCAATTCCATTCCTTCTCCCCAGATGTCTGCCCTTCCCCTCAGTATCACTCACCTTTCCTTGCCCCTCACTTATGGCCTACAAAGCTAAGCACAGGCCCCCAGGCTTCCCTGCTAAGTCACAACTTTAACACTCTGCTCCCAAGGGAGTGAACATCCTATATTGTGGCAGGGGCTATTCCTGGCCTGAACTATTGGGATGTTTGCTCCTGCTCCATGGGCTGACCTGGGGCAGCAGGGTCAGTGTTTCAGCCATGGACAAAGTTATCTTTAAAAAGAGATAGCATGGGCAGAGATTGAAAGTGAAGAAACAGGGCTTCACTGCACTCTCCCATGCACCTGGTGGGAACCTGGGTCAAAGAATGTGGCCTCTCTGGGCTTCGGTTGGAAAACGGCCAGGGCTTGGGTGATACAGGTGTGACCTGAGGAGCTCATTTCCTAACAACGAAGTCCTCTGATCCCTTCCCTCTTCCCCTGAGGAAGGGATGGAGAGAGGGGTAGGAGAGAGACGGGACCTGGATGGAAGAGCTAGGTATGTAGGAATGCCTCGGGAGGCTCAGACTGGTCCTTCTGTCTCAGTCACTGCTTCTCAGTGGTCCCGAGGGCACAGCAAATCAAACGCCAGTCCTGAGCAGTTCTTTTTCCAAAATGGGTCTCAGGGTCCACCCACTTCATATCTCCATACTTTCATAGCTTAGACCACCACATTTTGCAACAGGACTCTGAAAGTGTGCCCCGACCCATTAATGCTTTTCGTGTGAGCGCATTGTGCCTGCACCTGCTGCAGGCAACATCCTTGGCACCACGTGGCCACGGTGCCAGACCTCCCCACATTCACTGAGCTGCAGTCTATTGAGAATGAAGGACATGGGCAAATATCCGATTAACTTTATGAAGAGAACCAGAGATAACCTAATGTGTACTAGTCAACTTTTCATTGTTGTGATCAAAATACCTGGCAAGGACAACTCAGAGAGGAAAGACTTATTTTGGCTCATAATTTCAGAGTTGCAGCCCATGGTTGACCCACTCCAAGGCAGAAATGTCATGGACAGTGGAGAAAAGCTGTTCAACTCATGACCACCAGAAAGAAAGGGAGGGAGGGAGAGGGGGGCGGAGGGAGAGAGAGAGAGGAGAGGAGAGGAGAAGAGGAGAGGAGAGGAGAGGAGAGGAGAGGAGAGGAGAGGAGAGGAGAGGAGAGGGGGGAAGGGGACAAGAGAAGACAACTCTCCCCAGGTCAGACCCTCAGTGACCTACCTCTTCCAACTAGGTCCCATCTCCCAGTAGTTTATACAGTCATCAAAGGGTTAATCCACAGATGAGTTGGAGCCCTCATAATCCAGTCACTTCCCCAAAGCCCCACTTCTGAGCACATGAGCCTTTGGGGAACATTCTAGTTTCAAACCATAACATAAGGTAATGACAAAGAACAAAGAGAAGGAGTTATTTAGGTAGGGAAATTAACAATAGGTCCTGGAAAGAGGTGACATTCCAGCTGAGAGCCGAAGAATAAGAAAAAATTGGTCAGGAGAAAAGCCAAGAAGGGCATTACCGGCACATGGACAATGTAAACAAGAGCCCAGAGGTGGGACTGTATGGCTGGAGCAGAATGAGGGAAGCAGAGGGAAATTGCAAGTGATGGGCCCTCGTTAAGGGATGGATAAGGCCAACTTAGAGGTCACAGGAAGGAGTTTAGAATTCACTTCCCATAAAATCCTAGTAAGGTTTCAAGGAAGACATCACCTGAATTGTGTGCATATTCTAAATCACACTGGCTTCTGAGTGGATAGAACTGAGGGACTGGTAAGGAGACTTAGGATAATCCAGGAGACAGGTGGGCAGTCGTGAGGAGAGAATAGGAATGGACTTGGTGTATTTTTAGGAGGTGAAAATGGCAGCCACGATGACGGATTGGACAAGGCGACTGGGACGGAAGGCTGGCTTCCACTCTTGGGTGTGGATAGCTGGCAGGTGAGTGGTAGTGCTGTTTCTTAAGATGGGGAACCTGGTTGTGAATTCCAGGGGCTCAGGGGAGGCAAAATCCCATGTGAGCCCATCAGCTGGGGAGTCTCCTCTCCAGCCTCTGCAACTTCCTCATTTCCTCAGATTCAACCTTCTCAGCCCCCACACCACCTTGTCCATCCCCACCTGACCCCCCGACACATACACCACACTTCCTTTCTGTCTTAGGAGCCTATGACCCCCTCATAGCACTTATCAACATATAACAAATAGATAACAAATGCCCTCTGTATTTTTCAATTTATCATTTATTGCCTGTCTCCCCTCACTGGAACGTGAGCCCCAGGGGGACAGAGCTCTTGTCTGTCTTCCTGTTGTAGCCAGAACATCAAGAATTATGCCTGCCATGTCACTGTTCTTCAGAGACTTGAGGAATGAATGGACGATTCTCATTTTGGCAGTCCTTTGCACATGGTGGCTTTGAAAGGCAGGGACCGAAGAGAGTGTAAAGGAAGTAAGAGCCCAGGAAAAAAGGTAAGTAGGGGAGGGCCAGCCAAAGGCATGGGAGGGATATCCCACAGGGTAAGGGACAGCAGGATGAGCTACTGGATTCTCAGGAAGGGGAGGTCAAGTTCTTTCCAGTTAGTGATCATTCTGAGGTCTATCTGGCCACGTTATTTGTCCATTTAACACCCTTCATGGCTTCTCAGTGACCTCAGGTACTATGCAGCTCCATACGAGGGCATTTCTGCTGGTCTCTGACCTTGGTATTTCCTCTTCCCTCCAGTCTCTGCCTGTAGGCCACCAGTGCATTCTCTACCCCTTCCTCATGCGGATCTGTGTCCCCTCCTGAAAGTGGCAACCTCTCCTCTTGTCCCTAGAAATCTTCAAAGTCTGTTTTCTCTTCCTGTCTACCCCAAACTCTTCCCCTGGTTGACTCCCAGTCCCCCTTTGGGGTTCAACTGATGCTTCTCTCCACAAGTGAGGTTAAACTGGGTGACAGACTCCGCCTGTGAGCACACGTGTGCATGCACGCTCCCCGTTCATCTCTCATCAGAGCACGTTGTAGAATCACTTCCTCTTATTACCTGTGTCAGTCATTATTATAAGGGTTTTCCCATATTAGCTCACTTATTAATCCCTGTGATATTCTGGATGATGGGACACTTCACTTCCTATTTTGGAGGTAAAGAAGCTTAGGGCAAAGAAAGGTAAAGTGTAGGAGGCCCCTCAGCTAGCAGGTGTCAGAGCTGGGTGGATGTTGAGCCTGGTGATCTGACTCTGAGTCCCTATTCTCAATCCCGAGGTGGTGTTGCTTCTCGTCACTGGCTTTTTTGTCTCCAACTTAGTGGTTCTTAGCTGGAGGGGTTTCCACTGCCCACCCCCAAGGGGCCTCTGGCAATGCCTGACGATACTTTTGTTTATCAAACTGTGAAGTGGAGTGCTCCTGGTATCTAGTGGGTAGAGGCCAGGGATGCTGTTAATGCACAGGACAGCCCCCCACAACAAAGGATGCACCCCAGATATCAATACTACAGAGCCAGAAAAACCCTCCTCCATGGAGACTACAAACGTCATGAGCTTTTCCTCCTCCTTCAAGGTCCTTCCTTCTCATTCTGCACAGATCAAACCCTGGAGTGTCTGGCTCATGGCCCTCTGTCCTTTGTAGTTTTCATTTTGAGACAGGCTTTCGCTAAGTTGCCCAGCTGTCCTTCAACTTGTGATCCTTTTGCCTCAACCTTCCAAGTCACTAGGATTACAGGCATGTGCTGAACTTCGCCTCATCTCTTTCCTGTCTCATTCTGTCCAAGGCTTCCAGTCCAGCCTTTGCAACAACTCCCAAGTTGATACCTCACATTCTCTCCAGCCAGTCACTTGACCAGCTCAACCTCCATAATACATGTCAATTCATGGCTTCTCACCACCCTAAAGCTTAGCTCTGACCAAGCCCCCAGCATTTTACTGCTGGTCACTGAGACACCCTTTAACCCTGTTCCCTATCCCCATTCCGGCTACCGTCCATTCTCTACCCTGTAGCCAGGGCTTTCTGTTCAAATTGTGATCCCAGAGTCTCTCTCCTGTTGAAGCCCTCTAACATTTTGCCTTCCTGCCAGGAAGACCTCCAGTCCCTACCGTGACCCACCTGGCCTTGCCTACTTCTTAACCACACTGCCTTTGTGGCACTGCTCAGGAGAAAAGAGGTGCTGTTTTTCCCCACAGCCAAGCTGGCCTGCATTCCTCTAGCAAAACCTTCACAGGGGGGATCCTATTCTAAGACAGCACCTTCTGGTTGGCCAGCACTCATCCCATGTCCAGTGAGCACATTTCCAGTAGCTTGCCCATCAAGGCTGCTGAGGCAAGGGGTGGTCCTACAGACATATTTGCATTTCATCCAGGGTCAGTGAAGACTGACTTGAAAAAGGAGATCTTCCTGGAGGATCCCAGCTCTGCAGCAGGCACAGGAGAGGGGACTTTTCCCAGCATGAAAGGCATCTTTGCTCGTGTCCCACTAGAAAGGACTTGGTTGACTCCTGAGCCAAGTGTGCACTTGCTGGACATTATTTAGACAAGTGCTAGGGGACTGTACACAACTGGGTTGTGTCAACACTCTGCTTAAAACTCTTCAGTGAGATCTATTGCTCTTAAAACAAGAACCATAGTGTTTAATGCAGTCAAGCAGACTCAGCATCAGGCCCCTGCCTCCCTCTCTAACCTTCCCTCCCATCATCTGGCCCTTGATCTTTGCACTCCACTCCCTAGGCCTTCTTTCAGTGCCCAAAGAGGCTCTGCCCTCTTACCACAGGCCCTTTACACAGGCTGCTCTTCCACCATTTCCTTCCCTACCTGGTCTTTGCCTCTTAACTGACTCAACCTTAACCTCGGCTCCTCCCCATCCTGCTCTGGTGTCTCTCTTCTGCTCTCCTTATCTGACTGAGGCTTTTCCTCCAGTCTGCTTTGATTTGCTTAAAGTCTTCCACCTCCTGTCAAATGCAAGCTTCATAATGCAGGATAATTTTTCTCACCATCACCTGATACACAGACCACCTGGTGCTCATTGGAATATTTGTTGAATGAGCAAATGCACACAAGGACAGGGAGGGAGAGTCAGTCTCCCAGACATCAGGAAAGGCATCAGAGGCCTGATGGCTTCCAGAACTGTCCACCTGGCCTCTGCTTGGCCACACTTGGGCATGCCTAGAAAAGTCAGGGCCTGGTCTGGGCACAAGGAGGCAGCCGGTGGTGCTGTCCTTTGATGCTGAGGCAGCCCTGTCAGAATTGGACAGAGGAACAGCTCCCGTGCACAGGAGGTTTCTGTGCATGAAGAACAGATCTGAACAGATATTGAGTATATTCCCTGGTTAGGGCTGCTATAACAAAATACCATCGACTGGGTACCAAGCATCAGGAATTTATTTTCTCATAGTTCTGGGGGCTGGATGACCAAAATCAAGGTACTGGTAGATTCAGTTTTTCCAAGGTCTCTTTCCTTGGCTGATGGATGACTTTCTTGCTGTATCATTATATAACCTTCCCTCCATATGTGCACACCCCCTGGGTCCCTCTGTGTGTCCCAATTGTCTCTTCTTATAAGGACACTGATCAGGTTGGATTGGGCCCATCCTAACAGCTTGTTCTCTTCTTTGAAATCCCCATCTCCAGATGCAGACATATTCCAAGTTTCTCAGGGTCAGGGATTCAACATATAGGTTTTGGAAGATGCACAGTTCAGGCTCTAACTATCCTTATGCAAGTGTGCCATCTAAGCTATTGTTGAAGAAGACTGTGTACAACCTGTTCTGTTCCGTGACCAACCTTTTCCTTTGAAAAGTAGCACAGAAGGGCTGGGGAGCATGTCATCTATTTCTCTTCCTGTCCCTGCACCCTCATCAGGTCCCGCATCCAGCAGGGGGTTAGTATCTTCTTATTCGCTTCATTCAACTCAAACTCCTCCTCCTAGGAGGGGAAACCAATATATAAATACATGGCTGTTGGGAAACTGATCTCTGATCTCCTTTTCTCTGGGAGGAATATTTAGGGCTGGATTCAAGGACAATACAATTTTTTCCCTTCGTTGTTAAGGAACACTTAGGGGTGCTCTACATTTGAGCTACACCCCAACCCTTTTTATTTATCTATTTATTTTTTGGAGATAGGCTCTCACTAAGTTGCTGAAACTGGCTGGGAACTTGTGATCCTCCTATCTCAAGCCTCCTGAGTCACTAGGATTACAGGCGTGTGCCACCATGGCCACTGTGGTCAACTGACAAAGGGTTCTTTGGAGAAGAGGGTTTGGTGGAAGAGTTTAAGGCATCAGGGCACATTTGAAAGGAAAGTGGAGTTGTAGCCAGAAGTAGTGGTGCGTGCCTGTAATCTCAGTGACTTGGGAGGCTGAGGTAGGAGGATGGCAATTTCAAGATCAGCCTCAGCAATTTAGTGATGCCCTAAGCAACTTAGGAAGAGCCTGTCTGTAAAAAAATAAATTAATGAATTAACTAACTAATTAATTAGTTGGACTGAGGATGTAGCTCAGGGGTTAAACAGCCCTGGGTTCAATCTCCAGTACCAAAAATAAAAGAAGGAGAAGGAGGAGAAGAAGATAAAGGAAAAGTAGCAGAAGAAGGAAGAGGAGGAGGAGCAGAAAAATGGAGGTGTCTCTGTAAGGGGAAGGCAGTGAAGCTGTAAGGAGGTGACGCTTGGGGAGCTAGACCCCTGAGGGGAGCTGGATGGTGTGGGGGAGCAGCAGAGGCAGGGTCTCTGAGCTGGAGGAAGTGGGAAGAGGGAACACCCATTGAATCCACCTTCTTCCAGGTGAGAAAGCACAAGCCTGTGAACTCCATTGGCCCTTACCAAGTACTTGACCATGTGCCAAGTCTTTGGGACACAGCTGGGGAAGAGTCTGACTCCCCCCTTGAGGAGCACCACGTGGTTGGGAAGACCAGTGAAGATACAGTGCCACTCACTGTGGTCAGCACCCAGTGAAATGTCCAGCATGGAAAATGCTCCTGATTCCTGGATGGAGGAAAGAGGGATAGAAGGGAAGAGAAAGGCAAAGTCCTGAGACAAACAGCCAGCTGCGCCTGGAGAGGTGGGGAAGGTGGAGAAGGTAGGAAGGCTTCCTGGAGGAGTCCGAGGAGGAGGAATTGGCCAGGCTGGTGGTGGTGAGGAAGGACAGGGCTTCCAGGCAGAGGGAGAGCATTTGCACAGGAGGGGGATGGGCATCTGAATGGCATGGGCTGTCCCACAGTTGGAGCCTAGATCCACACACAGATCCTCATTCTCTGGCCATTTTCTAATTGTGGCCGACATCTTACTTCAGCCTTCTGTTTGTGCTGCAGGCCCCATGCATTCCAAACCTAATTGGGCATGCCGGCTTGTAGGGGCCTTTATGGCGTGCACAGTTCTGTCAGGCATCCAAAGATGATGTGACTGGGAGTTTGGTATTAAGCTGTATTATTGAGTTCACAAACTCAACTTTCAGAAACCTAACCAAACAAGGGATTTGCAAAACAGTTTCAAACAGAGTAGAGCCGACTACATTTCCCATGACAATCAGCTTGTTTACCACCCCAAGGTACACTCGAACCGCTGTTGACACGCTAATTTGCATGCCAATACCCAGAATGCTTTTCTAGCCCTACTGCGCTTGGATTCTGCCAGTGAGCTGAAAGGTTTATTTACACATACAATACATGACAACTTCATTTTCTGAAGCATCTTTCATACAAACCGTATCCCCAAAATGCCTTAAGTTGATGAAAGAATTGCGAAATCCTTTTAAAGTTTAAACCGTTCTTTCTGGGCTGGAGTTGAGATAACTTATGCATGCCCAAATTAACATTTTAATTAAAAGATACTTGAGAGAAATGGGATTTTGGTTATTCAGCAAAGTGACATATTATGCTTGGTATATGGCACCAAGGTTATGAAGGGAAATTATATAGTCACAGATCTATTAGTGGTCATTAGAGCAATACAAAGACTTCCATGAGCCTGTAAAGGCAAGGGACCTTAACTGGGTCACCTTCTTTAAGCTAGAATTCCCTTGCACTGTGGTCTGTTAAATGACATTAATATAGGAGCATTGGAGGTAGGTGTGTATCTCAGTGGTAACCGAGCATGTCTTAGGCCCTGGGCTCCATCGGCAGCACTATAAAAATAACAATATAGATAAATAAATAAATAAAATATCTAGGGGCTTTGGGCATGATGACACAAGTGATAGGAACACACATACCAATCTGTAATTTTCCAATTTTAGGAGTGGAACAATAACAACAAAAATGTTGTCAATTGATAATACTGCAATTGTTCAGGAACAGGTGTCCTGGATTACAGTTGCTCTTCAATACTGGAAGGGAAGATTTTCCTGCCTTTTTGTTTGCAGAGGACAGCAATATAACAGACCTTTAGGAGAGCCATTTTAAAGGTTTTTAAGAAAGAAATAGACAGATTTTTGTGTTAAATGCCACTTTTTAAAAATAATTTGGTGTTTTATTTTTAAAATTATGTTTGTAGCCACTAGGCTCTGGGTTGGGGTTCGGGGGTGGGCATGATATCAGAGGCCTCCTGATTTCATGCAATGAAATGGGTACCCAGATTGTTACCCAAAATGAACGATAAATTAATAGCCTTGTAGAGATGGCTCACAGGGAAAAGCTGCATTTTGAACAAGTTAGGTACATGGGCCCTGGAGTGAACCTCCTGGGCAGTGTGACCTTTGAGAGTCACTTAACCTTTCTGGTTTCAGTTTCTTCATCTGTGCAATAGGGGTTACAATAATTCCTGCCTCAGGGTTATGATAAAGATGAAGAGGAGTAATACCTGTTTGGTAGGGCCAGCTGCTAGTATCATGAATACATTACAGCAGGCCTGTTGTGGTGACATGTCTGTAATCCCAGTGACTGGGGGAAGTTGAGGCAGGAGGATTGCAAGTTTGAGATCAGCCTCAGCAGTTTAGCCAGGCCTTAAGCAACTTAGTGAGATCCTGTCTCAAATGAAAAAATAAAAAGGGCTGGGCATGTAGCTCAGCAGTAAAATGCCCTGGGTTCAATTCCCAGTGCAAAAAGAAAAAAAAAAAAAAAAAATTACAACAGCCTGCCTTAAGCTATTTGGTCTTGAAATCCTTGTATAGCCTTGAAAAGCATTGAGGACTCCAAAGAGTTTTTATTTATGTGGGTTATCTCTATTAAAATTTAAATTTGCTGGACCAAAAACACAAAATTTAGAAATATTTTATTTTAAGCAAATGCTAGTAAGTTCCTTTATGTTCCCTTTAAACATAAATAACATTTATTATTTATAAAAATAACTACAGTTTCAAAACAATTTAGCAAGACAGATAATATTGCTTTATGTTTTTGCAAATCTTTTTAATGTTCTTCCCTCCCGAGAGAAGCCCAGGGGCCCATGGTTCACCAT
Organism: Sciurus vulgaris; assembly: GCF_902686455.1. NCBI lineage: Eukaryota > Metazoa > Chordata > Mammalia > Rodentia > Sciuridae > Sciurus > Sciurus vulgaris. Next base: position 162,510,630 of record NC_136464.1, read on the forward strand.
TTGGGAACCACTGCATGATACACAAGGTGGTAATTGGTATCCATCCTTTTCCTTCTCTAGTCAATCTTTGGTGATGTGTTGTCTTTCTTGAATGAAAAGATGGAAACTGGCTTCACACAGATAAGTAGTTTATAAAATAGAAGTGAGCTTAGCATGTGTGAGGCCCTGGGTTCAGTCCCCAGCATGTCAAAAAGTAGGGGGTAGTAGATGGGAAGATATATTTGAATAGCTTTTTCATGTAATTGTGGCTATTTTTCTTGGTACTACACTAAAACATGAAATTTTACAATTAAGTTGTAATGTGGAATCTGGAATCATATCAATAAAACTTTCCTGTCCTGATACCTGAAAACCTGCTGATCCACTTCGCAGTTTGAACAGATCTTATGCTTGTGCATAATTTTGTAGCATCATACCCCAGTCAGATGGAAATACTGGCTTGCTGAATTGGATGATAATCATCCATATGCTAGCATATTTCATATTATATTTTTAACAATTTATATTTGTTAATGTCTCTGCTGATCTCAAAAAGTCTTCAAGCCCTGTGAAATTGTCAAGTTCACTGTGATGGATACATGTATCCCAGCATTCCCATTTTTTATTGAAATCTCAAATTTGATCATTGGCAGCAACTGCTGTCAGTTGTTTTTCTTGAAGTGACAGACTCACTTTATTTGTGTTCAATAAAGTATTTCCAAACATCCAAGTCTGGATTGCCAGTTTGTCTGTCAGCCCTTCACGCACTCTTGTGAGTGGTTTATTCCTGACACAACTGCTATTTTGTATACTTTGGTTAGCAGCCAGTGAAAGTTTACATTTCTTCACATACAATATTAGAAAGCCAGGTCTTCAAAGCCCTAGCTTTAATGAACTTATTGTAATCGCTTCATCAAGGACATTTTAAGGTACAGCCTGGGTTTACCTTGGGTGTGTGAGGGTCTGGAGAACAGGGACGACTAGTGTAGTTTATTTCCACCGCCCTGCTTTTGTCTAATGTGACAGCAGTTTTGCTCCTGACTACTTTAGCATCATTAGTGCTAAAAAGGTGAAAAAGGTGGACGACATCTTAGTGTGATTGTGAAAATAACTTTGACCTCCTGAGAGAAGCCCAGGGGCTCAAGGTTCACCACTGGGGAACCTCTGCATGATACACAAGGTGGCAACTGGTACCCATCTCTAGGATGGGTAAGGATGTTTGCTCAGCATGCTTTTTCCTTCTAGCAGCCCTGACCCCTATTTCTGTCCTGGTGGGGCCTCCAGTCTTAGTTCCACCAGAGTACCATGCTGCCTATAGCCATGGGCTTGGCATGTAACCCAGGCAGAGGCAATGTGTGGTTAGAATCCTCACATCCGGGGTACCATGCCAGAAAAACCCTGCTAACACTCTGGGGCACTCCACGCCACTTGACATTACTGTAGGACTTTGGGGTGTGGGGAGAGAAAGGTTCTTGTTCTTTTGTTGGGACCATTTAGTTGGCATGAAATAAACCTGGAGCTGGTTTTTGCCACCCACCTCTTTTCCCCTATCCCTGTCCCCACCACTCACACCCAGCAAAGAGAAAGCCTATCCACACCATGAAAGAATGAAGCCGGCACACAAAAAGAGCAGAGCCAGGGGACAGGGAGAGAGAAAAAAATAAAAAACATCTCAGTACATCATTTAAGTCCTTGGAGCTTCTGAGGACAGTGCCACTTCTGACCGTTTGGTTCTATGAGCCAAAAGACACCCCTAAAGTAGACTGAATTTCTGTTTCTGACCCTTGCAATAAAAGGGTTTTGACAAGAAGATTATTGAGTTGGGGGAGGTAGCACACACCTGTAATCCAAGCTACACTAAAGGCTGAGGAAGGAGGATTTCAAGTTCAAGACCAACCTTGGCAACTTAGTGAGACCCTGTCACAAAATATAAAGGACTCAATATAAAGCACCCATGGGTTCAATCACCAGTATTGGAGTAAGGAGCTATTGGGGGAAAAGTTATTGAATATCTCTAGGACATTCTCAACTATGACAGAGTCATCTCAATGAAGGATAAATATAGGGACTATCTCTTCCCTGGGGAGTAGAAACAAAGTTGCCCAGAATGAGCAGCTGCATGAATGTGTGTAGAAGGTGGAAGGTCACTCAAAGGATGACCTGGGCATGGCATGGCATGGCTTCTCCTGAAGGTGTGTAAAGTGGTCGGGAGTGCCATTCTTACTGCCTTTCCTCTAGGACATCCAGTGGTGCTCCAAGGAGAGGCCAGCTCTGCTCCAGCTGTCACTCATGCTGATCACCACCAGATGATGGATTCTGAAACCATCAACTGCAATTCAAGTGCCCAGTGGGTCCACAGGGAATTCCCAGGATTTTGTGTGAGTAACACTCTTCACCTGATCAGCACTGACACTCCATTCCAGGGACAAAACCGTCACAGTCTGTGCAGGTTCTAAACACTCATGGTGACGTGGACTACTGCATCACTCCATTCTGGGTTGCAGGCAAAGAAATGAATTTTGTCTACGTAAGCAGGGAAGGGATTGAAGAGAAACTCATTGGGTAGTTTAAAGAATCAATGGGAAACCTGGTGAAAATGGCCTGGAAACCAGGAAGGAAGGTGGGGTAGGTATAGCCAAGGTGTCCCCATGGACAGTTCCACTAGAGGCCACCTCTAGAGTGTCTATCTGGAAATGCGTTCCACCACTGCCATTGGTCATTGCCATCATGAGAGACTTTTCATGGCCAAGTAAATAATCTCTAAGAGGCATGCACTTTTGTGTTACTCTCCTCTCAATTCAGACTTCTGGGAGAAAATGTCCCATTAGCTGAACCCAGATCCTATACCCACGCCTGAATTGCCAGCCAGGGTGGGAAGTATGTATTTAGCTTCCATTTGATTTGGTGGTAGGAGGTGGGTCCTGCTCATGAAGAACCCCCACAGGGTACAAGTATCTACTTCAGTGGATGCTTGCTCTTTTCCAGAACTGATCTTAATTTAGAGTTGACAAAAGAAAATCTAGATATGATGATGACCAGAAGGGGCCATGGGTGCTAGGCAGAAAAACAAAACAAATGTCTACACAGCCCTGACTTTAGACTGACTTTAGAGAAAGAAAAAAGTGAGATCCAAGAAGAGCACATGATTTCTCCAAAATCATGGAACTTGTTAGTAGCCTAGCAGAGTGGAGACCTCAGGTTCTTGGTTTCCAGCCCAATACTCTTTGCTTTGTAATCTTATTACATTCTTGCATTAACATGCAGGCATCCCGAGAGCTGTCCCCAACCTTAGAACTTGTATAAGCAGTGAGGGCTGCTATAACAAAGTCCACACCAACCAACAGACATTTATTGTTTCACAGTTCTGGAAGCTGGAAGTCTAAGATCAAGGCATCAGCAGTGTGGATTCCTTATTTTTGAAACAGGGTTTCCCTAAACTTCCCAATCTGGCCTTGATCTTGTTATCCTCACACTCCAGCCTCCTGATTAGATGTGAATACAGGTGTGCACCACCACACCCTGTAGAGTGGGTTCCTTAAAAAGTTTTCTTTTTGACTTACAGATGGTTGTATTCTCCCTACATCTTTGCATGGTCTTTTCTGTGTGTAACTGTGTCCTCATTTCCCCTTATAAAGACCCCAGTCATATTGGATTTGACTACATTTTACCTTCATTGCTTACAGATCCTACCTCCAAATGAGGTTACTTTTTACAGTTCTGGAGTGGATGACTTCAACATATTAATTCTAAGGTGAGCTCAGTTCAGGCCATACAGAGCCTGAAAGTCACATTGCTGTGGGATCAAGGACAGATATCTATTCCTTACTGGCATGCTCTGAGAACAGTGAGCCAGTGGAAGGGGCCTCTGCACTGACCATGTTGACTGGACCAACAACCTGATTCTCATGGACAAGCAAAGGAAATGCTTCCCTTTATGGTTTCCCTGAGTGAGGCCTCGTTTACTTCAAACTCATGGTCATTTGCACCCTAGACCTTGGTCAGGCATTGTAGGACTCTTGAAAACTGCATCTTCCTTACCCATTGCTGCCTGAAATAAATGTTAAACCAAATACTTCTAACCTATGGCAGCAGGCACTTTCCTCTCTTGAATTGAGAATGCCGCTCACCAGTAGAAACCCAGGAGCCAGGCCAGGCCAGAGGTGGGTGCACAAGGCCTTGGATTTCCTTATTGATTTTGAAGGAGCCTGCAAGCAGAATTCACAGTGGATTGAATTCATAGTGACAAGATGATCATGACACAGGGTATACAACCTCATCTCCTCCTAGACGCACCAAATTTTACACCTTCATTTTGTTTCAAAAACTCTCCAACACACGTGCACACACACACACACACACACACACACACACACACACATACCTGACATACCCCTATTAGTTCAGCAATTCCTCCTTATCTGAGGTTTCATTTTCCTTGGTCCCAATACATATTCAATCATTTCAGAAATAAACAATTCATACATTTTAAGTAACAGGATACTGTTCTATTTTAATATTGCTATTGTTAATCTCTTACTGTGCCTAATTTATAAATTAAACTTTATCATAGGTATGTATGTATAGAAAAAAAACATTGTGCATGTTTGGGACTTTCTGGTTTCAGGCATCCACTGGGGGTCTTGGGATGTATCCCTGTGGATGACAGGAGCTCACCTGTATTAGGAACTCACCTGTTGATTACCACATACAGCATTGGGAAAACTTGGGTTCATGAGGTTGCTGCTGTTGAAATTGCTTACCTTATGGGTGAAGACAGGTTCTGAAGGTGACTGACAAACACACCCACTCATCCTCTAAATTCAGGAGTGGGGCAGTTGATTGGCACTGATTGGTGCCAGGGAGATTTCTAGAACCCTCTCTAATCCATTGCCTTTTTCTTGCCCTTACAACTCTTGAATGTTCCTCATCCCCCCAGTCCTCAGGGATGTTTTACTCCTTTGTCTTTCCAGAATTTTTCAGAAAAAGTGAATGACTGGCAGTGCTCATTGGTTACTATTTGGAGGAGTATTTTGTGTTTGAATCAAATATGAGGGACCTTCATCAAAAGGAATTGATTCCTAGCTTTAGACTCCCAGGCATGAGCAAAACAGATAAGGTGTGTGCTATAGGAAGAAACACATTGGTGGTGGAGGGGTGGAGGATTGATTTGGGGTGATGTTACCACATGTTCCTGAAATTTTCCAGCTAAGAGATTGGCCTTATGGGCCAACTGATGAAAGAGGGAGCCCAACTGTTTGCAGGTCATGAGACATGTCGATAGACTATTCTTAGAAAGGCCCTGGTGACCCTGCAAACACTGGTCAGCCAGCAAGCTTCTGAGCAATTCACCCTTTCGATCTGCACGCCCTAGGCTGCTTCATGCTCTCTCTGTAGCATAAGGCTTTCCTCTGCCACTTTCCCTTGGTACCCCTCATCGTCACTTTCTCTTTCACCTTCCTCCTCTCATACAGCCACACTGCAGTGCCTGCCTGGTACCCTGGATGTAAAAGGCACAAATGTCCAAGGAAGGGGTAACTGAAGGAAAGGAAGGAAGGCATGCTCAGAGCTAGGCTGCCAAATCCCCGTCACTCCAGATGTCAGGAGAAGTCATCCTGTTCTGAGTGGTTTTACAGCCTGAAGCAATTTTGCCCTTCACAAACTTTTGGTAGTGTCTGGAGACATTCTTGGTTATGGCAACTGGGAGAGGGTGCTTCTGGCATCTAATGAGTAGTGGCCAGGGCTGCTGCACAGCATCCTGTAGTCCCCCCACAGCAAAGCATCATCCGCCCAGGATGTCAATAGTCCAAGGTGGAGGAACTGGTCTAAATGAAGGTTGGAAAAGGGACCCCTGTTTCAATTTCAACGATTGCTAACACCTGAGCAGTGTTTGGCAGAAAGTTATCCACTAACTCCAGGGAGTCCAGGAAATGTTTCAAATTGTGTGGTCCTCCAGTCCCTCAGAGGTAGATTCAGGTCTAAGCCTGCACATGACTAATTACTTTCCAGCATTTAGTGAATAATTCAGCATCAACTATGCTCTAAAAAGTAACAATTACAATCCAACAACTAAAATATTAGTGTTTATTGAAACTTGGCAGATCTTGTGCTTAGCATTTTATGTGAATTCTATCCCTTAATATTGCAGAGTAACCCTGCATCAGTTATTAGCATAATCCCCACCTACAGTTGCAGAAATTGAGGTTTAGGAAGAACCTTTGGTTTAGATGGGACCTGAGGCTTGCCCAATATTACCTAACTGGTAAGTAAATGGTGGAAATGCATTACAAATCCAGGCTTGTGAATTCTGGCTCCCAAATTCCTAGCCAAGTAAACTTCCCAGGGACAAGAAGAACGTTATCCCTAAAATAAACTCTGGTGTCTGAATGTGTATATAGCTGGTACTTTACAGGAAATTTTGTCCTGATAACCCAGTTTGATTCTAATGTCACAATTTACCTTGCGGGCTCCAAATTCCAGCTCAGAATAGTGTGGCTTAAAGGCTGAATTTTGTCGCCCCAAATGAGGAGCGACATTTGATAAGTATCTCCAGACCGCAGTTGCGCCCTACACTGGCTCCAACCCAGGCACAGAGCCTCGCCTTTGACCAAGACCGAGGCCTTCGGAGAGATTCGCCACAAAACCCGGATTATTTGTGCGTTCAGGTCAGAGGCAGCAATGTGAGGAGTATGGAATCATGTAGCGACTCAAACGCCGATCGCTGCCCTCCAGGAGGCTGTAAGATGCTGAGAACCCCAACTCTCTGCAGTCGCTGCAAACTGGAAAGCGCTGCGCTCCCAACGCTAGCACTACCACCAGGAGGCTACATTTTTCTCCCGATGCTTGCTAGGGCAGACCACAAGAAATGTCTAAACCTAGTGTTCTGGGAGCGAGGCGGGAAAATGAAGCTCCAGGTGGAGAGAGCCAAGAGGAAGACATTTACACTTCCTGGGAAAACTGAACCCGCGCGGAACTGGCGCGCCACGGTACATCTTTAGCTTCTGCAAGAAGCTGGGAACAGAAGAGACTCCTATGCAGAGTGACAAATGGAAGGATGCGGGTTGTAGGTGGCAATTAGGTGTGTGTGTGTGTGTGTGTGTGTGTGTGTGTGTGTGTGTGTGTGTGTGGCGGGGTGAGGGCGGTGTTCAGCCTCTTTGCATCCCTCCTAGCTGGGTTTCCAACCTTTTCCGCCCAACTCCGTTTCCTTGCAGGTCTGAAGCTGCATGTCCGGCGGAGCGCGGTTGAGAGCCTGTCCTAAAGGCAGAAGGCCACTCCCCTCGGTAATCCACCGGAGGACCTGACTGTAAGCGAGAGCTCTGGGCACATCATGAATGAATCTATCCCCTATGGGTTATGCTGCCGTCAGGCAAGTCCCAAATCTCAGTCAAAGGTAGACTAGTGGGTCTCACTGGAATTGAAGGACACACACCGAAACTTAGGGCAGCGTGTCAGCAGCGCACGGCTCAGAAAGCCTCAGAATCACCATTGTTACCAGTCATAGGATTCTATTCACAATATGCCTTAAAGCATTTTTGTCTTCGTTTGTATTGGCACACTGTCCCCTCCTGGGAGGGTGGAGAACTAGCCCGGGGTAAGAACGAGGTTCAGACTGATGGAGATGGGAGAGGGCAGAGAAGCAGGCCGGCGGTTCTCTTCCATCTGGGGACAACCAGGAGGCTTCCTCCAGAAGTAACCAGAAATGGGTTCACAAACCCACCCTCGTTCTACGGGATTTAGAGACCTTCGCACTCAGCTCGGTTTGAAGGGAGAGGCCGAAGATTTTAGAAAAGAGCCCCACAAATGTTGAGCAACCCCAACTGGGGCGTCTTTCTAGCCGAAAGAGACGCGTTTGTTTGCTTTGTCTAGATATGGGGAGTCCGACGCTCCCCAGGGTATGGTAAGAAAGGGGACTTCTGCCAGAAAAAAAAAAAAAAAAAAAAAAGACGCAGGTCGCAGAACGGAGTCTTCAGAAGACAGAACCTGGATCCGCAGTTTTCGGTGTTTGATTCCCTCAGCTGCAGAAATACCTGCTTCGGTGGCGGTGTACTCTGGGTCTCAACCCCACGCACCTCCTTTTCCACTAGCGCGCAAAAAGTCCCGCATATGTCCCAACGGACCACGGGGTATGAATTCCCAGCCTTCAGGGCCTCTTAGGAGAGGGGCTGAGAACACGAGGTCTCAGAGACACCGGGCTCTGGTTATGTACAATCCCTCGACGGAACTCCTCAGGTCGGAGTCCTTGGAATTCTCGCCCTCAATGCTCCACGATAGGGACCCAGCTAACAGAATTTACCTCAAAACAAAGCAAGGGGCCCTTCCGAGATGGAGCTGCACCACACCGCAGCCTAGAATTTTGTCTCTAATACTTGTCAATCCGCGAGAGCAGCAAAGGACATATTTCTTGCGCTTGCGGGGAAAGATTCTGTCCTTAGGACTGGCCACCCTCGAAACAGGACGGCTGGAGATATGGCTGGATCCCAGACCAGAGGCACTGCAGGGGTCCGGGGCCCGAGGTGCAGCCTAAGGAGAGCTCCCACCTCTGGTTCCAGCTCTGCTTTGTGCGCCAGGGCGCGTGCAGGCCAGGACATAAGGGGACACTCGAAAGTTCACCGGCTGCAACGAAAGGCAGGATCTCTGAGGGAGTGTGGCTGTGGGAACCCGGGCTTGGCTGAGCTGTAAAATAAGGAGTCGGGTTTGGAACAACCCCCCACCCACGTGCAACCCAGCAGGGAGGCCTAGAACAGTTCAGCGTCTGTCTAGTCCACAGCAGAGGTCTTGTGGCTCACAGGCGCAGGCATTTCTAAGAAAAAAAAAGTTTATTTAAAACTTTGTACATAAATAAATAAATAAATATCTTCTGGTATTACAGAAACCGTACAATTACACAGGGCGGGGCCGAGACCTGGGTGGAGGGGAAGGGAGGGGTCGCCCGAGGCGGAGAGCCCGAGTCTAGGGTTTGGGGGAATGCAGTGCACGTCGGAAACAAAGTGAATCGTTTCCGCAATACGGATACCATAGGAGATAATTCTCTAATTCTCTCCGTGGAGAGGAGTTGGGGGACTTGGGACAGCAAGGCCTAACCAAAGGACAAATGGACCTGCTGTTGGAGAAGGTTCCCTGAAGAGGGGAAGGGAAAGGGCAAAAAAAGGTGAAAAAAAGCTCGATGTGTGTGTGTGTGTGTGTGCGCGCGCGCGCGTGTGTTGTGGAGGGGCGTGGATAAACAACTGCAGGAAAGAATTGAGAGAGATTTTTAAAAAGGGAAGCAAAAGGGCATCCGAGGAGTGAGGAGTGGAAGGCTGAACTTGATAGACGGTGGAGGAGAGAAGAGGAAGCGAGGAAGCCTGAGCCAGCCCAGAGGGCGGGCGAGGAGGCGCCTACCGCCAGCAAGGCGCTGGACAGGACGGTAGTGCCGCGGGGGCTGAGGTGCTGCACTACTGATGCTGTAGGGTTCACAGCTTTGAGTTCGCTTTGGACGCCTTGGGGACCGGGATACCATCCTCAAGTCTCTGCTAAGTTCTCAGCTCTGCCCAGAGCTGGGGGCCTTGGCAAAGTCACGCCAAATCCGTGAGAGACAATCGATTGGCAGCCGGTGCCTGGGAACCAGTGCTGCGTCCCAAGACCAGTCTTTCAGGCGCCGGGAGGTCTTGGGGTGGGCGACCTAGGGAGACGAATGCCTACGGAGTGACCGTAAGATCCCGGTCGTCCTTCCCTGAGGAGGACGGAGACATGGGCAATTCGTCGTCATCCTCTGAGCACTTGGCTGAGGAGAGCGACGCGCACTTGCAGCCTTGGGGTGCGCCCCCGCCGGTACCCGCGGCTGCACCGCCGGCACTGCCGCGGTGGTTGCTGCCTTTGCCCTCCTTCTTGTGCTTCACTCGGCGGTTCTGAAACCAGATCTTCACCTGCTTCTCGGACAAATTCAGGTAGGTTGCGATTTCGATGCGGCGAAGGCGGGACAGGTACATATTGGAGGCGAACTCGCGCTCCAGCTCCAGCAGCTGCGTGCTGGTGAACGCGGTCCGCATCCTCTTGCTGCTGGGCAGCTGGTTTGAGCTGCTGTCTAGAAGGGGTGGCGATGCAGAGAGGGAAGTGGTCAGAACCCTGCGTTGTGTGCCTAACTCCTTGATGGGTGGCGGCCAGAATCCCGACCTTGGACTTTCACACACCCCTTCACCCCAGCGGTATCCGCAGCAGTGTGACCGCGGGCGCCTGCTTGCCAAGCTGCAGGACCCTGAGCGCCCTGGACCTCAGCCCTCACAGACCCCTTGACGCCCCCTCCAGGGCCTGGGTTTTTCATTTCCTGCCCGGTCCTCCCATCAGCCTACCACCCTGAGCTCCCCACTCAGGTCCCTGACAGGACACTCACCACCCCAGGACACCCAGGGTCCCTCTTTCCCTATCCCTGGCTCTCCAGCCTGCCGTGTCCCTCTGAGCAGCGGTCCCTCTTACCCACGGAGATGCAGTGGAACTGCCGGGGGTCCGGCAGCGGGTAGGAAGTCTGGTAGAGCGCGGCCGCTGCTGCGGCGGCGGCCGGGCCGTGAGCAACCCCGGGCGACACGGCCGAGTGCTGGCGGCCAAGGGGCGCGTGGCAGTACTGCGAGCCGAAGGGCGGGAAGGATGCCTTGAGCAGCGGAAGCGCAGGCGGCCCGGGGGGCCCATGCAGCTGCGAGGCGGTGACGCAGAGCGGGCATACACACAGCAGCCCGGCTTTGCGCGCGTGGCAAGCGCCGGGCGAGAGACCATGAAGAGCGTGCGGCGGGGGCACCGCATAGGGAAAGAGCGGCGGCGGACTGCCCTCGGGCGCCTTCTTCTCTCCAGCTTCGCGCAGCACCAGAGAGTCCACAAGGAAGGAGCGCGGCATGGCCTCGGCGCGCGGCCGCCACGCCACCAACCCTCCCCTTGCGCTCGCCGGACCTCCGGGCTCTCCACGCGCTTCCCCCGGCCGCGGCCGTTCGCAGCTGCCTCCTCCCGGGAGGCTGAAGGCAAAGCTGAGGCCCAGGTTGAAACCTCCTCTTCTGCTACCGCGGGCGCCGCCCAAAGAGCGCGGGGTGCTGGCCAGCGCTAGTGGTGCTGAAAGGCGCCGGCGGCGCCGCTTAAATAGGACTATTGCCATGTGATGGGCTACGCCAGGAGCGGCCGGGGCCTCTCAATAGGGTTTTTGTGCCTTTTCTCTTGGCATTCACTCTGCACGCTTCCTCATTATTTCACTTGTTAACTAAATGAACTGCATAATGTACTCTATTCTTGTCAACCCCACCCACGCCGTAACAGGCGCCCTCGCCCCCTCCTCTTCCTTTTGCGGGTTTATTTTCTCATTCTCCCGCGATTTAATATTCTTTTCTTTCTCTTTATTCCTTACTCCTCTTTGGCTCTGCATTGGCGATTGGTCCATTTGTCTTATTGATTTTGCAGCCCCGCTGCCTCGCTTCCACAGATCCCCATGGGTGCACACCCCCATCTACTCGGCCCCCTCGATCCTAGTCCCCTTCTTTCTGTTATCTCTTCCTGCCCCCTCCCCGCCGGCGTGACGCTTCCACTCAGTTCTCCCAGTTCAACTCTATGCATCCTGCGAGCGAGCGTCCTTGCAGCTGCCTTCTGATTTCCACCTGTGGAATCCCTTCTTGTCTCTCTGCGTTGGAAGCAGGAGGACTGGGTTTCTGCGTGGGGGAGGCACTTTTAGGGAGGGAGAAGAACGGCTCGCAATTCCTCATCCAGTGCTAGCCCCATCACTGTCCCTCTGTTTTCTTTGAGTTTCTCAAACGGTCTTAACTTTGGTGCTACCTACAACGCCCAGTCTTTGTTCCGTAGATCCCGGGTAACCAGCCCTTTCCTTCAAACAACAGGGCCGTGAATGCAAAATAAAATAAAATAATAAAATAGAAGAAAGGAGGGGGAGACACTCGCTGAGAGTCACGGACTGAGAAGAGATGGGGAATGAAAACCGAGACCGCGCACAGCGCGATCTCACACCCCGATCAAAGGTGACAAGTAAGGACAGTCGCTGCCTCCGCGGATCTTGCGAACGACCTCTCCACTCGAGAACACTCCTGTAGACCCACTGGTGCGCTTGAAAACCATGGCCTTCCCACTATTCGGAGCGGAGCAAAAGGCAGTTGTTTTTCCAGCTTGGGCTGCCTTCGCCCACTCCGACTGGGCTCCCCTCTCCCCAAGTCCCTGCTCCTTCCTTCTGCCGTCGCTGTCTTCTTTCTGGTCACACAATGGTTAAACAACTTCAAACACCCAGCGCAGCGTACACAGCTTCAGCTTTTAAAATCGCCCTTCGGCTCAACGCTGTTTCTTTCAGGAGCTTTTATCATACAATGGGAAATTAGCATAAATATTTCGAATTTATTTGCTTTGGGCCTTTTCACCAGAAACGTTTACTTTCGATTTTATTAGAACCAAATTGCTGCAGTCGCCTTCTCTGAATCTTGAATGGAATTGTGAGAAATGAAGGGGGAAGCTTTCTGGAGGGGGTAGGACCAGTGCACAGGACTAAGACTGGCCAAACCCAAAGCGCCTGCGTGGTTTTTTTTTTTTTTTTTTTTTTTTTTAATCGTTGATGCCATCTTCACCACAGGAACAAATTATAACTGATTAAAAAGCAAACTGAATTTGTTATGGGAGGGGGGAGAAAAAACCCCACCTACTTCAATGAAGGGAGAGGAGCAATGGAAGAAATAACCTGCACGGAAGGCATATGATCTAGAAGGAGTAGGGAGGGGTTCAACGCTTCCTTGATTGCTTGGCATGGGTGCCCCCCATGCCATGGTCTCGGTCCCAGGGTTCCTGCAAACCAGGCGGAACGCATCAATGCAGACTAATTCCCGTTCTAATTGCTCTCTGGGAAATTTGGGCTGAGCAGCGCGGCTGAGAGCAAGGCAAGAGCCGGGACCCGGTTCCAAACCCGACTCCCCGCTGGGCTGAGACGAGTTGGAGAGGAGCGGGTGGCGACCCGGCCCGGGAGTAAGTGGGGCGGTCGCTGAGCTCCAGAGCAGGGAGTCCGCGAGGGGACAGTGCGGAGCTCTCCTGGAAGTCACCCCGTGCTCCCGGGGATGAAGGGGTTAAGAGACCCTGAATGCAAGCAAGGCCAAAGCTACTGGGAAAGATGGGGGGGGGGTGGAATAACCAGTTTCCCCCCCTCTCCCTCCAGCCTCTGGACCTTATTGAATGTCATTGAAGAAAGTTTTGAATGCCAGATAAAGAGAGGCGAATTAAAGTGTGTGACAGCGGAGGATAAGCAAACACAAAGAGAACTCTGTCACACTTTGGGGCAAAATCCGTGGGCTTTTTACCAAGTCTCTTCGCTATGATTGAATTAAGTAATAGGAAAACATTTTCTTTCAGTTTAGAGCCATTAGACAAAAACTTCAAAGCGAATAACACTTTTTAATGTGCTGCCCCACAATAGATCGGGTTTTGTGCTGAAATGTTTAAATGGTTTGTTGTGCAACTCGGCGCGGGAGAGACCGGGGCTCAAGCAAAATAGCATCCTTGAGAGTGTTTTCGGGCGGCTTGGAACCAAGGAGCACTTAATCTGCCACCTCTAAACCCGGTGGGCTGCCGCCGGAAAGGGGTCTCACTGCTCAGGGCCTCGGACCGCCGGCAGCGCCCAGGAATTTGCCTGTTTCAGGAAAGTTCTGCACCCATCGGAGACTGAAGGACATCTCGGGCAGCAGGCCCAGAGCCCGGGCAGGTGCTGAGACATACCGGCGGCAGGGAGCTGGGAGCCAAGCAGCGCCCCAACCCCATGGCCTCTGCCCGCGGCCTGATTTCCGGGGGCCACTGCCTGGGTTCTCTCCCGCAGACGCGCTGCTTTTCTGTTGAAAGCGCCTCCCAGGGCTTCCTTTGGCCGGGTTTGAACTTTACTCACCCGAGCAAACGCCCCCTAGGGAAGGGCGGGTGGGAGGAGGCGACGGGATTAGCCTGACAGCCCGAAAGAGGGGGCCCCGGGGAGCCCCTCCGACCGACTGGCGGGCTCGACCGCCGAAGCTGGTTTTCAAGTGTCCATCAGGGACAGTTGAACATGGAACAATTTCTGTTGTCCCGGGCTTTTCTTCTGCCATACTGTGTCCTTCCTTTTCCTGCTGGTAGAGCGAACACACCACTTTCCTACTGCCATTGTGGATTTAAGAGATCTGAAACACTGCACAAATGGCATGGAGATGATGTGAAGATCCTTCTTCAAATGCCACTTTCCTCCTCAGGGAGGTCAGCGACCTTATTTAAAATATCATCCTTCTTCCACACTCTGCCTGATTCCTTGCTTTGTAAGCACCTTCAATGTCTATGTCTTTGGTTTATTTGTTTTTCCGTTTCTCTCCCCACCCTTGAAATACATACTCTATGAGAGCCAGGTGTGTGTGTGTGTGTGTGTGTGTGTGTCTTGAGCATTGCTGTATCTCAGCACAGAAAAGTTCCTGGCATATAGTAGGTGCTCAGTATATGTTGACTGAATGAATAAGTAAATTAGAGAGACCTAACTCAGGAGGTGGAATAGCCAGGAGGACTTCATGCTGTGCCCACTTAATGAACCTAGGCACTTAGGAGCCGCCTGACATTGGGGTGTAACTGATAAGGTAAGACTCTGGAGGTCAAGGGCTGTCTTAATCTCTCCGGTCCCTCTATACCACCAGGGCCTGGAACATCACAGGAGTTCAGTGTGATGACAGCAGTAAGCCAATCTGTGGGTCCCCAGCCCTCCAAAGGTGGGTTCTTATAGAGACAAGATGGTCCTACTCAAGGCAGTTTCAGTGTCCTGCTCTGCAGAAGTTGGTTGAACCAATTGGCAGCTCAAGGTTAGGGGTAGTCATTAAGGACTTCCGTGATGTATAAGAGAAGGGATTGCCTGGAAAAGGAGGAGATCGGTTATATGCCCTGGAATTATCAGCAACCATTTCTACTCGTTCTGGCTGAAGGCAATGGAGTGGGAATTCTTATTGTCAAGAAAGGAATGGGTCTCCTGACCATCAGGGATTCAGACAACCTTCCCAGGAGAGAGAGAGAGAGAGAGAGAGAGAGAGAGAGAGAGAGAGAGAGAGAGAGAGAGGGAGAGAGGGAGAGAGAGAGAGAGAGCAAGTTGTTTAAATGACCACAGGAGCAGGAGAATGCCAGGGAATGCTGAATGGATCTGGGAACCAAGGGTGGAAGGTGTCCAAGGGAGGGGTGGGGGAGAGCAGCTACACAAGCATGCATAGGAGGTAGCAGCAAAGTCAGGAAGGACCTTGCAAACAGGTTTGGGTTTGATCCAACATTTTTAAGCAAGGGGAATTATGGAGTCAGATCTACACTTGAGAAGTATGACTGGAGATTCTATTGCAGGGGACAATGAGAGGCCACAGCACAGTCCAACAGAGCTGGCCTGCCAATGAATATTTATTAAATTATTGAATGAACAAAGTTAGGGAAAGAAGCAAGGAGATTACGTAAGTTCAAGTGATGGATGATGGCCACCTGAACTGGAATGGGGACAGCTGGACCAGAAAAAGTAAATATTGAGAGAACTTGAAGGAGCTAACTGGGGATGTGTCCATGTATGCGCATGTACATGCATGTATTCAGGTGTGCATGCCTTAGAGGAACTTAATGAACCTGGTAGCTTGTTTGAGGAGATAGGTTGGTGGTAATATCAAAGGCATAGACAGGGAACTTAAAGGTAGGACCTACTTTTGCTTTGGGGGTGTGTAGCATTGTCTGATTTGAATGTGTTGCATTTTAATCTTTAACCGCAGACATTCACCTGATGTCCATAGGTAGATAAAAATTTGAGTCTAGAGTTGAATAGAGAGATTAGAGCTGGAGAGAGATTTAGAACTTACATATGAGAAAATGGTAGCTTTAGTTAGAATGGATGGAGGTAGGGAGGGAGTACAGAGAAAAAACAGGATTGTAAATGCATCCCTGGGTAACACCCATATTTAGGGAAGCATATGGAGGGAGGACTTCTTGCAAGATAGATAAGACAACCATATGTAGAAAGAGATGTGAATATGACAGGGAAAAATGGAAAAATGAAGAGTTCTGCAGGGGCAATTCATTCAGGCAGGGCTGCCAGATTTAGCAAATAAAATACAGTGCACCTGGGGGGTGGGGGTGTAGCTCAGTGGCAGCATGTTTGTCTAGTGTGTGAGGTCCTGGGTTCAATTCCCAGCACCACAAAAACAAAACAATAAAAATACAGGATATCTGGTTAAAATTTAATTTTAGATAAACAACATACTTTTTAGTGCAATTATATCCCAAATACTGTGCAAATATATAGAACATGCTTATACTAAACAATTATTTGTTTAGTACAGAAATATTTGTTTAGCATAGAAATTCAAATATAACTGATGTCCTCTATTTTATTTGACTACTCTATTCCCAGATCACTGTAAGACAACTAACATTGACAGAGAGCATTTCAATATGTGAACCCCTCTGAGACATGAAGAAACTGAGACTTGGGGAGAAAGAATGACTTGTTCAGGACGCAAGTAAGTGTCTATGTGAATTAGGCCGGGTTTTCTGAATGCAAGGTGGGGCACTTTCTCCTATCTGTATGTCCCACAGTTTCAGGTCATGATGGCATTTGACTGGAGGCAAATCTCAGCACTGGAAGTAGAACAGAAGCCAATGTAGTCTTGGGGTGATGATTATTTTCAGGCTGCTTTGAGGACTGTGAGCCCTGTAGAAAGCAGCATCACCTTAGGTGGATTATTATTAAAAGACCCACCTCCAAAGTATCCCCTATTATTGTTGGGCTATGGAAAGAGATGGGGTAAAGTTTGTCTTAGGTCACATGCTGTGTGGTTTAAATCTGGAACGTCCCTCAGACTTTAGCAGGTGGTGTTATTGGGTGGGAATTGTAAGAAGTGGGGCCTATTTTGAGGAAATCGATCACTGGGGGCATGCCCTGGAAGAGTATATCTTGCCCCCAGCCCCTTCCCCACCATTTTGACTCCCCTCTGCCATGACCTGAGTAGTTTTGTTCTGTTACATACTTCTGCCGTAATATTCTGCCTCATCTCAGGTCCAAATCAATGGAACCAGTTGACCATGGACTCAAACCTCTGAAACTGGGAGCCAAAGTAAATATTTTCTTCTTTAAGTTGTTTTTCTCAGAGAGATAAGTGGAGGAAAGAGATTAGGAGGAAGGAGAAGAGGAGAGAAACGGGAAATACTGGGGAATGACTAGCCACATTATATTGCTACATTGTGTTCATGCATGAATATGTAACAACAAATCTCACTATTAAGTACAATTATAATGCACCAATAAAAATATGAAAAAAGTTTTCCCTTAGGTATTTTGTTAGAGTGATAGAAACCTAACTAAACACACATGACTTCTACTTGCCCCTTCCTTTCCCTAGACTTCTAAGTCAGTTGGAAGAGTTGTGAGGATGCTAGACCCTGTCTCAAAATAAAAAATGAAAAGGACTGGGGATATAACTCAGTGGCTGAGTGCCACTGGGTTCAATAGCCAGGACTAGAAAAAGAAAGAGAGAGAGAGAAATAGAGAGAAGGAAACAGAGAGAGAGAGAGGAAGGGAGACACACACACACACACACACACACAGAGAGAGAGAGAGAGAGAGAGAGAGAGAGAACACATAAGATTTACCATCTGGGACTGGGAATATGACTCAATAGTATAGCACTTGCCTAGCATGCATGAGGACCTGTATTTCATTCCCAGCAAACAAACCTCATGTAAGTAGGAAAAAAAAAAAAAAAAAACAAAAAAAAAAAACCTGTTTTGTTACCATTACTAGTGTTTAAGATGGGGGTCTTGCTATGTTGCCCAGGCTGGCCTCCAACTTCTGGATTCAAAGTGGTCCTCCACCTCAGCCTCTCAAGTAGCTGGGACTACATGTGCATGCCACCTTGTCCAGGCGAGGAGCCATTTTTAAGTTGGGATCACAATGCTGAACCCTCATCCAGAGGCACTCTAAAGTCACGTCCTAAGATGCCTGGGAAGGACTGAAGTGTTCTACTCACACTATGCAGACATAGCACTTAGAACTCTAGCTTTTTATAGGCAGCTTTTCACCTGAAAGGCTAAAGCAGAAATGTGCGAAAATTCTGCCAGAAAGATGAGCAGCACTCTAGAGTTGTCTGAAAGGAAGATTGTAGAAACATTCCATTCCTGAAGCTCTCTTAATATTTTTAAGGTTGGAGAATTTATAGGACCGACTATCACTAACTATGGGTCATTACTAATAAGGCAGCTCAGAAAGATTTGGAAAGACCATTTGGATTCCCAGATCTCTATATTTAGAAAATAGGCAGTTTTCAGCTTCCTTATTTAATTTTTAAATTACCAGTTTCTGTATTTGAATGTGTCCTTTAAAGTTTATTTTTTGGAAACAATCCCTAGTGCAACCAAGTTGAGAGCTGTAAAAGATGAAAAGGTCATGAGGGATCTGTCCTAATGAGCGGATTCACGTTGTTATTCCAAGAGCAGGTTTGTGATAAGAGATTTTAGCCCTCTCCTGCTTTCTTTTTCTCTCATTCATGCTTTCTTGTCCTTCTGCCTTTGGCCATGGGATGATGTGGCAAGGAGTCCTTCATTAGATTGACATCACCACACCCTCTCCTTTCAGTGAAATTTCTCCTGAGCCCACATGCTTACTGGGGTAGGTCTTCTGCTTCCTTCCACTATGTCTTGCTGCAGGGACCACTGTTTATTTCATATGCATTTGTAAAACCCTGAGTGTACTTTCCAAGATAGACTGGGCCTTCAGTACATGTAAGCTGAGTCTGATCTTTTTCCTGGGTGATAGGATGCAGGACAATTGGTGAAGTCTTTTCTGGGTCAGGATTTTCCAACCTATTACCCACCCAAACCTTATCTTTTTCTCTTCCATTTTGATAATTTACACAGGGATGAAGGAATTCTCTTCCTCAGGGGCCTTAAAGATGAGTAAGGAACATCCTACTAAGGATTTCAGTAAGACATGTTTGTAGACTTAAAGAAGAAGGAAACATGGTTGTTTTCAAACAGGCCGAATCCATCCTACTTAAAGTGATGTACTGTTGATGAATGAACACTTACCTGATCTTTAAGTCTTGCCTTTAGAACTAATTCCTGTTTTCCCCTTATGAGTGACAGTGACTTGTGTCAGAAGGTTGGATTTGATTTTCTGTGGTCTGAGGTAGTATTCCCTGCAGGAAGCTTGAGTTTGAGACTTTCCTATATAAGTGTTCCTGTCTTCTCTCCTTTTATCCCCACCTCTGTGGCAGAAACCCTCAGTTCAGGGATCAACCATGTGTCAGCATAGAGCAATAAACCCACAGACACCCTTTGGAGATATCCTTTAGCTCTAAGTCACCCCAGGCCCACCTAGCATGGTGACTCACTGCTGTAATCACAGCCGCTTGTGAGATTAAGGCAGGAGGATCACTAGTTTAAGGCCTGCCTGGGTAACTGAGCAAAACCCTGTCTCAAAATTTAAAAATTAAAATAAAACTGGTGTGGGGAGGTGACACTAGGGATGTAGCTCATTGGTAGAGCATCATTGGGTTCAGTCACAGTACAAGAAAGAAAAAAAAAAGTCAACAAAGGTCAAAACTGAGGACTTGTTTAAGGTTGAAATTCTGTAGTATGTTTTTCAGAGTTGAGCAGAGCAAGTGGGTTTAAAAAGTCCTGAGGAAAAGAAAACTACAGACCAACATCCCTGAGGAACTTGGATACAAAAATACTTAATAAAATGTTAGCAAGTCATGTTCAACGACATATTAAGAAAATCAGGGGCTGGGGTTGCGGCTTAGTGGTGGAGCACTTGCCTAGCAAGCATGCCTAGCGTGCATGAGGCCCTGGGTTCCATTCTCAGCAGCACATAAAAAATAAAAATTAAAAAAATAAAATAAAAAGAAAATAATAGCCAGATGTGGAGGTACGTGCCTGTAATCCCAGCTACTTAGGAGGCTGAGGCAGGAGGCTCAAAAGTTCAAGGCCAGTTTTAGCAACTTAGCAAGACCCTTCTCAAAATTAAAAAAAAAAAAAAAAATTAAAAAGAGCTGAGGATGTGGCTCAGTGGTTTTAATTCCTAGTACCAAAAAAAAAAAAAAAAAAAAAAAATGTTATACATTGTATATAATGACCCAGTTGGTTTTCTTCATCATGTAAATAGAATTAAGGATAAAACTCACTTAGTCATCTTAATAGATGCAGAGAAAACCTTCCAACAAAATTCAACACCCATTCATGAAAGCACTGAAGAAAGTAGTGACAGAAGGAACCTACCTCAACATCATAAAGGCTATGTATAAAAAACCCAAAGCCAACCTTAAAGAAAAATGGGGAGAATCTGAAAGCATTTTTAAAAATTTTATTTCTTTTTTGGTACCAGGAATTGAACCCAGGGTGCTAATCACTGAGCCACATCTCCATCCCTTTTTAAAATTTTATTTAGAGATAGGGTCCCACTGAGTTGCTTAGGGTCCCGCTAAGTTGCTGAGTCTGGCTTTGAACTCACAACCCTCCTACCTCCGCCTCCTGAGCCACTGGGATTACAGACGTGTGCTGCCTTACCCGGCATGAAAACATTTCCTTTAAAATGTGGAACAAGACAAGTATGTTCACTTTCATTACTCCTATTTTTACAGTTCTACAAATTCTAGCCAGAACAATTGGGCAAGAGAAGGAAATAAAAGGAATAAAAATAGGAAAGGAAGAAATCAAATTATCACTGTTTGTAAATGATATGATTCTATACTTAAAAGCTTAAAAAAAAAAAAAACTCCACTAAAAGTCTGCTAGAGCTAATAAACAAATCTGGCAAAGTAGTAGGTTATAAAATTAACATACAAAAAAATCAGTAGCTTCTCTATATTCCAACAATGAATTTGCTGAGAAAGAAATCAGGAAAACAATTCCATTCACAATAACCTCAAAACAACAACAACAAAAACCTTTAGGAATAAATTTAACCATGGAGGTAAAACACCTCTACAATGAAAACTATAGAATATTAAAGAAAGAAATTGAAGAAGACCTGAGAAGATGGAAAGACCTTCATGTTTATGGATAGGCAGAATAAATATTGCTAAAATTGTCATACTACCAAAGTCTATATGCACAGTCAGTGCAATCCCCATAATACCAATGACATTCTTCACAGAACTAGAAAAAAGCAGTTCTAAAATTTATTTGGAAAAATAAAAGACCCAGAATAGCCAAAGCAATTCTAAGTCACAACAAAACAAAACAAAACAAACAAACAAAAAAGCAATGCACCAATGGTATAGAATAGAAGACACAGAGACAAACCCACACATCCTTGACAAAGGGGCTGAAAACATTCATTGAAGAAAAGACAGACTTTTTAATAAATGGTGCTGGGAAAACTGGCTACACATTTGTAGAAGAACGAAACTAGACCCTTATCTCTCACTCTGTTCAATAATCAACTCAAAATGGATCAAAGACCTAGGAATTAGAACAAGACTCCTGGAAGAAAATGTGTTAACACTCTAGCATATAGGCACAAGCAGTGGCTTTCTCAATAGAACTCCTAAAGTCCACTAGAAGGTCAAAGGTCATATGTTTTTCTCTCTTATGTGGAAGCTAGAGAGGAAAAATGAAAAGAAAGGAGGTGGGGGAGAGGGAATCTCATAAAATCCAAGGGAGACCAGTAGAGGAAAGGGACCAGGGGCTGAGAGACGGGAGGAAGGGGAGAAGGGCTGGGGAGGGATAATGGCCAAATTAATTTGTTGTATTGTATGTATGAATATGGAACAACAAATCCCATCATTATGCAAACGATAATGCCCCAATAAAAAAATGTGGACAAAGAAAAACAGTCCTGGGGATTTCGTGACCATCATCCTCACCCACACCCGCAACTAACATAGCCAAGGTTCTATTTATTTGGCAAAATACTTGGCTTGGCAATTTCTCAGAGACAATGCAATTGAAGCTGGCTGTGCCCTCAAGATATTTCAGAAGAAACAAAGAGACTAAAGGGAAGGAGAAGTTCCCAGAGAAGGATGCTGCCAAGATACCTTGATTCTTGCAGAGGCTGCTCTGGGATTTTTCTTAGCCATGTTCATAACCCTGGCAGGAATCTGAGTAGTTCTGATCTTACTTTGCCCAGAAAGACTAAGGGACTACCAATGGGTTAGGGGACCATGTTGTTTTGCACTCACGTGTGATTCCAAAATATAGTGACCTCACCATTTAGCTAGCATTCCTCATTCTCAATGTTTTAGTCAGCTTTTGTGTCACTATGACCAACAATCCTGACAAGAATAACGAAGGAGAAGTAGTTCATTTTGGCTCATGTTTCAGAGGTCTCAGTTTATCGTCGACTCCATTGCTCTGGTACCAAGGTAGGGCAGAACATCATGGCAGAAGGGCATGGCGAGGAAAGCAACTCAGGACCTGGCAACCAGGAATGAGTGGAAGCAGGTGGGGAGAGATTACTCAGCACACCAAGGACAAAATATAAACATCAAAGGTACACCCCCAGGGACCTACTTCCTCTAGTCTTACCCTACCTGACTATAGTTATAGACCAGTTAAACCATATGAGTGGATTAATTCACTGATGAGGTCACATCTCATAATTTAATCATTTCACCTCTGAAAATTCTTGCATTATCTCACACATGAACTTTGGGGAGATGCTTCATATTTAAACCATAACACTGAGAAACCCTGGTAATTGCTACCAAAAGTGTATCTGTCATCATTACTTGAGTAATTGCAGAGATCTTTGCATCATTTTGGAATCCTAGGCTAATGCCTCCAATATAGCAGGCCAGGTATGAAGGAAAGAACTGAACAGTCATAATCCACAGGTGATTGTTTACCAGTGGATCTGCTCTGAGGGCCACTGAGAGAAGGCCTGCTTCTGGATAACAATGTAGAGTTAAGGAATAAACAGAATCGGTTAGGAAAAGTCACTTTGTTTTACTATTCCAACTAGTCAGTGAAGGCCAACCCCATGGAACAGATCATATCAGCTCATGTCTTAGAACTAAGCTTAGCTGGCTCTGTCCTGGGACAGCAAGAAGACGACACTTCTACCTTGTCTGGTTTATACAACAGACACAGACAATTCCCTAGGCTTTTGCTACTCGTTGAGGATCAAAGCTGCATGGGGAACAGCATCAAGTTCTCTCTAACTCACTGTCCTGTCTTGAGACCTCTTGAATAAATCTCCTGGCAGTATCAGGAACTTCACTTTCCATGACTGTGCTCTGGCAGCGACTCCATTCCTAATATGAGTGGCCCTCTATGGGGACAAACACTTCCGTACACACCCCCAATTCCAGACTAAGACATCATTAGTGGGAAAGTTTCCAAGATTGCCCATTCCAGTTTTCCAGTGTCTTTTTTCTTGATTTCTTGATTTTGTGTTGAGTACAAAGATTTGTTCCACTCTTAGCGCTCATGGGACAAAGTTCTATGGGAAGTTCCTTTAACAAACTGGTTTTGGAGGGGGGTCTGGCCTGTTGATTTGTTTACTACAAGCACTTTTAGGAAGATGATAGCAGAAACTGATGTCTCCTCTGTGAATATTTTGTTTGGCTGCAATTGGTATATGAAAGGTTAATTTTGAAAATATTTAAAGGTCAAGTTAAATAGATTGCTAAGCCTAAACTGTCCAAAATTGTAATATCTGATTTTATATTTCTAACTAGTCTTTCAGTCTAGTGTTAACTATGTTATCATTCTATTTTGTGACAGAGTCAGAAAGAGAGGAGCTTTCTTTGGGGTTTTTTGGTTCTTTGTTGAGATAGACTTATACATGGTTTTTGGTTTAGTTCAATCAATTGATCAAAATTAAATACTAAATGTATTAAATACATATGCCAAGCCTATGTGATAACTTATTTCTCACAATAATATAACAAATTTCAGGTTAGGAGTTTAAAAGATGCCATTTTATTGATTGTATATTATCGTTTGGGATAGTTTTGGATTAATGATTTACTTGACTGGCAGAGAGATACCCAATGGGAGTTTTTTCCTTTGGAAAATGTATGATATTTTTTGTGGGGAAGGGAGGAGGGACATAGTGCATTCCTGCCTGTCCTTCTCTGTTTCCTTCTCTACTCTCCTTTCTTTTCTTTCTTCCAGTCTGCCTTGTGATCTCATCACTGTCAGCATTGTCATTGTCGTTGTCATCACTATCATCATCACCACCACCACAACCACCCCCATCATCACCGCCATCTTCACCCTCACCAGAAGTTTATAGTGGAAGGCACCAGAACTTTAGGGAACCGTGGGATTTAACTTTTACTTGCCAAAAACAGACTGTTCTGGATGGGTTAGCAGACTCTAGGCGGGCTCCCTACAGGAAGTTCAATAACACCTACCTAGCCTGCCATAGTAAAAGAGGAGTCTGAAGGTTGCCACGGGACTGTCAATCTCAAAATCACACTGTTTTAGCTGTGATTTGGGATTAGGAATCTGAGATTTCTGTAATTTCCCATGACACCATGAAGCTAGTGATTGGACTCTGAAATGCTGTTGTGGGAAACCCCAAATCTCTATGGCCATCCTTGCTAGAAGTAACAACTGGCAGTAGGAAGATGGCTTTGTCAAGTGGCAATTTTCCATGGCTCTTTTGTAGTTCTGTACATCTTGCAGAAGCACTAACTATCTTTGCTCTAGACTAAGTATGCTGTGTAACAAATAGCCTTAGAGATAGAGGTACAGGTGCCTCCAGAGAAAAGGGCAGGCACAGGCACACCTACTATCTGTATTTAGAGAAGATTTGGATTCTCTGAGGTCAGTGGGCTTCTCCTGTAATATGACCCACTGTGTGTGCAGGTATCACCTGGCCATCTTCATATTACCCTGTGGGAATTGGGGCTTGAGGAACTAGCAAAAGAAATGCTGATACTCTGGATACTATTGCTATTGGTATTAAAGTCCTTTGTCTCTGACCCAGGAGCCTTGTGTCTTCTATCAGAATCCACGATACTATGGCAGACTAATTGTTAGCCTGTATACAGAGTAAAATCTCAGGCTATTCACAGTTCTTGAAATGTCTTCCCTCTCTTCTGTCTTCCAAATATTGTATGAACCAATCTAATTGTTTTTATATTATGCTTAACCTAAATCTTAACTGCAAGTGAGTCTGAAATATGTAGGTTTAACTTTCCATCCTTTGCAATACAGAAAAACACCATCCATACCACATTAACCTCTAGGGGCTTGCCATCTAGTAGGGATTTATAACAATAACTACTACCACTTAATGGGTTCCCATATCACCTTGGAACTGTGATGGGTGGGTTACATAAATTATTGTGAATGCTGACAACCGTCTTTCAAGATAGATATTTCACTTATTTTACTTATGGAGAAACATTTGCAAGGATTTAGTGACTGCTCAGGGTCATGTAGTTCTAGGTGTCTGAGCCATAGTCAAGCTGGCCCTACTGGCTCTGTCCACTCCTGGCTGCAGGGCAACACAAGGTGGTGTGTGTTGTTGCAATCCTGGTGAGAGATTTATTGGGAGGCATTCAGAGAAGAGCTGTCACTACCCTAAGGTAGGGAGAAGTGCCTCTCTGAGGAGAAGACGCTTTACTGGGTTCTTTGGGAAGAGAAGGACTTAGATTATGGGGTGCAAACACCTGGATGAGGTTGGAAAGAGAGAAGCTGGGAAAGACAGGTGAGAAAGTGCACAAGAATCTGTGCTGGGGATATACTGAAAATTTTGTGAGGAGAGGGGATATTGCAGGAGAAGTAGAGGGAGAGCTTGTTGTATGGCCTGGCATATAAGGTGTTGAACATGATTTGGCCCTACAGCTGGGCACAGTGGTGCATACCTGTAACCGCAATGATCTGGGAGGCTGAGGCAGGAAGATCGCAAGTTCAAGGCCAGCCTCAGCAACTTAGTGAGATCCTGTTTTGAAACAAAAATTAATAAGGGCATGGGATGTAGCTCAATGGTAGAGTGCCCTTGGATTCAATCTCCAGTACCCACCTACCCCAAGATATTTTCTTTTTGGTCCTACAGATAGTAGTGAGAATACCAAATTGTCATTACATGTCTCCATTCCCTTCTTTTTTCCCACTGACTTGTTTTTCAATCCATATGATTCCTGGGGAAAAAGCGGCTCATCCTTTCTCCATCCAGGGAGTTCTGGGAAGAGAAAATGGCTACCATTCAGTCATGCAAAGCTGTCTCTGAAGGCCAGGGAGACAGTCTCTTCCCCAAAGTCTCCAACACAGGACCAGCAGAAGAAAGGCGTTAGCATAAAATGGAAAGACAGCATCGAATGTACCTCACATTAGCAGACAATATTGCCTTGATTGCAGACAACACACATGAATTGAATTGATAAAGGAATCTTCCCATCAAAGCCAGAAATGAGTGAAAATTAACTTTAACAAAGTAAGCAACTGCGCTCGAGAGATGGATAGAAGAAACCCACTGCATACTTTGAGCATGTCGGAGATGCAGAGGAGCAAAGTGTTCGGGGCCCATCAGTGAGCGCAAGAGTGATTAATAAACACTTACAGGGACATTCATCTGACAGGCGACTGACAAAGCTCCACAATGATGGGGAGAAGGGGCATTTCTTCTTGATAGATGTATCTGAAATGCTCATTTACTCCTTTTTGATGGATTTAAATGTCCAGGTATTCTCTCTCCATAGAAATTGATTTGGAAATGGTGCTGGGTTAAAAATAAGGGCTAGGGATTTAACTACATCTATGTGGCAGAAAATGTATTCGTCCTAGTCATCAATGCACAGATTGAAATGTGCTGGAGTTTAACAGAGGGTTTTTTCTTGGTGGGGGGATCTTCTTTTTAAAGTACAAAGTGACAGACTGGTATAAAATCATTCTGCCTGAGCTTCTGTCAATAGCATTAGTGACTGAATACTGTATAAGTCTTTTGTTCCCCCCTTCTGAAACAGTTTTGAAATTAGTTATTGGAAACCAGTTCTCAAAGAACAGACTTAAATTTGGATTAAGTAAAATTTGAACTCAGTTTGGATTTTCCAAAATAAAGGAGGCATGAATGTGCCCACAGGAGAAATTAACATGATCCCCAGAGGCAGGGAGCCTGTTCATTCAGTCCTCCCCTCTCCTCTACGCCATCATTTTCCAGAGAAGAAGGCAAGGTTCGGTTTGTTAGATGAAGTATGCAACATGGGTCTCCCCGCTCCCTTCTCTTCACCTGTGAAGCCCAGCCTCAGGTAGGCTCCTGGGTCTGTCCAGTCTTCTCCTGGGCCTACTCAGGCAGCCTTTGGGGAAGGGTTTGTCATGATCCAGGTAAGAGGGGAGGGCATCAGTCCTTTGGATGCTGAGTGCTCCTAAGGGCAGCAGGCAGGAGCATTTTCTGGGTGGATGCTTTGGAATTTCTACCTACACTACTGTTGCAATGCTACAAAATGTACTCCCTGGGAGCCCAGTGGGAGCACACCAGAGAGTTGAGGGTCTGACACAGCTTGTGTTTGGGGTTTCAGTAATGTGAAGGAGACGCGACAATTTTTAAAAACACGATTTGCAATTTCTAGAGCACTATCAAAACAGTCACCAAGGGAAAACAAGAAGCATACTGGAATATAGTGATTCCTTTTTCTGACAGCTCAGTATTGTTTTTATTTTGATGTTTATGTAGAAGTGACCACAATAGTCTTCATGATGCCTACATCTTCATCTACCTGTTCCTGGTCACACTCTGCCTTGGGCCTCAGCAAACCCACTCTCAGGCATGGTTGCACAAAGATCCCTACACTGCTAAATCAGGGAGGACTTCCCAGTCCCATGGCCAGGGTGTAGCTGTCAAGAATTAGTGCAACCACATGGGCCCATAGTATTGGAGCATTAGAAATGGCAGCCCTCTATATGCCTGGGACCATTTCCCTTCTGGCCTTGTAATCAAGGATCACAATCATTGCTTCCTGAGAAGCTGAGGTGAGGGAGTACTGGATGTGTCTGTGTGATGCAGAATAAAGGATTCTAGGGATTGTCTAGGGAGAGTGGGGGGAGGAAGGGCCTCTGGAATTATTATGATATTGCTAGTGGTGGCCATATATCACAGAGCAGATTTTTCTAATTATTTTTCTCATGAGTCTGGCATTATAGATCTGCATGCACAATTTAATTTATTTATTTATATTTTTCAGTGCTGGGGATTGAACCTAGGACCGTGTGCTTGCAAGGTAAGCACTCTACCAACTGAGCTATATCCTCAGCCCCTACAATTTTAATTTTTAATCAAAAATTTCTAATACACACATAAGTAGAAAGTGTATACACACCTATATACCCCTGTGTACTTATGCTCAGTTTCAACAATTATTGGCTCATGGTCAAATTTTTTCTTTCCATAGCTCTACTTGTTTGTCCTCCTTTTGAAGGACTGCATGGAAAGATATTCTTCATTTAAATTTTTATTCATTTGCTTTTATTTAATAACTTTTTCAAATAAAACAAAATTTTCTCATTGAAAAAGTTCTCATGTATTACATGTTTATGGTTATAATGTAGAAATGTCATATAAATAAAAAGAAGACATTTTAAAACCTGACAGATAGCCATTAATACCTTATTTTATATTATTCCAGACCCTTTTTCTCTATATAAATTAAATTTTGAATGTGAAAATGAATCATATATTTATTGGGATTTGATTTTTCCCTTTTGATAGAATACATTTCCTTATTAATACATAACCAGGCAAAATAACATTTTAAATACCTGAAGATAGTTTCATTGTTTGGAAAAACAATAATTTAACATGCATCTTGTTATTAGACACCTAACTAGGTTTTCAACTACTTAATATTACAAAAATGAAATGCTTCTTTTAGCAGCATCTTATCCACATGATTATTAATTTTGCTAGAATAATAACCAGAACTGAAATTGCTTAGTCAAAGCAGACACATATTTAAAAGACTCTGAATATATACTACACTACTTATTCCAATTTGTCTTCTACCATTAGGGTTCGAGGATGTTGATTTTTCTTGTTTTTGATTTACAATAAATGGAAAGTAAGCTAAATAGTATTATTTTTGATTAGTGAAATAGTTATAGAATCAGGTAATTAAAAAGTCTACAAGGCAGTGGTTATAATATAACCTAGATAGAAATACACACTCAATAGAAAAGAACACAAAGATCATCTAATTAAAAGTTGTTTTTGTTGGTGGTGGTGAAATCATGGAAGTTTTTTTTTTTTTTTTTTTTTTTTTTGGTACTGGGGATTGAACCCAAGGGCACTTAACTGCTTAGCTACATCCCCAGCCCTTTAAAATATTTTATTTAGAGACAGCACCTTGTTGAGTTGCATAGGGCCTTACTAAGTTGCTGAGGCTGGTTTGAACTCACAATCCTCCTGCCTCAGCCTCCTGAGCTGCTGGGATTACAGGCATGTGCTACCGCACCTGGCCATGGAAAGCTTTTTGAAATGATCAATGGCCTCAATGCTCCATTCCTTGCTGTTTATATGTCTCTGCAGTTCATTCATCAAGGGGACCCATGTATTCAAACCATTGTCTGATGTTCCTGTCATCTGCAGCTGAGGAGATTCCTGAGGGATGCAGTGCCACTTTCTAGAGCACTGGCAGGATATCCCTTAATTTGCCAACAACCTTTTGCTCTCTCAGGTATAACTGCTTCAAGGAAGGCTGCCTTGCTCACCATAGTCTGTCCAGACCCCAGTGAGCCAAAGGGGGCAAAGCAGGGATCGTGATTTGGTGCTCTGTGTCCGAGGACCTCTAAGAGGTAAAATATAGGACCTCCTATATTTTACCTTGAGATTGACATCTGAGTCTTTAGGAATGTCAATAATGCATGAACTGTAGTTGCCTTATAGAGCACCCAAAGCATTGGAGAATCTGGGGACTGATGGAAACTCATACTGAGATGTATAAGTTTAATAGGCTCAGAGATGATGACTCCCAAACACAGCGTAATTCACCGAACTCGGCACAGACTTTGATTCAGATGCAGTGTCCTACCCCAAGATGATATTTATATAAGACAAATATAGAGTCAGCCATTCATGTGGTTTTGGAGAAGCTGGTGGAGGGGAGCTGAGCCCCAAATCACTACTGGCAGATTGACCAAGGCCAAGGGATTTTCATCATAATTAATCATAGCTATCCAAAAGCATATATTCAGTATATGTCTACACTTGACATTGTCAGGCCCTCCACATAGCAACTCAACAGATGCAGATCTTTCTGAATTCCATCTATTTTACCCAGGGCACTTATGTCACTGATCTACACACCCAGCCCTTAATTTTTAAATTTTATTTTGAGACAGAGTTTCACTAAGTTGCCCAGGCTGATCCTCCTGCCTCAGCTCCCCAAGTCTCTGGGATTACAGGTATATGCCCTTGCACCTGGATGGAAGGTGTTTTAAGTGAGGTTGACTCTATCTGCCACTTGAGGATGCTGAAATCCTACAATCTATAGGCTCCTCTTTTTCTTAAATATTTGATTGGAGTAGCTTGATTCCCCCACCACATTCCAGGAACATGGTGTTTTAGCTCAGATAAGGGTCAAAGATCTATGCATTAAAGACTCAGTGGCCAGCCTGTGAAGCTACTGAGAGGTGATGGAACCATTAGGAGGTGTGGCCCAGTGGAAAGAAGTTAGATTATTGGGGACAAGCCCTTGACAGGGATATTGGGACCTCAGTCCCTTCCTTTCCCCCTGTTTGCTTCCTGGCCATCATGAGGCCTCCTCTGTCATGCACTTCTGCCATGTTGTACTGCCTCACCACAGGTTCAAAAACAAATGAACTGAAACTTCTGAAAATGTGAGACAAAATAATAAACATTTCCTCTTTTTAAGTTGATTATCACAGGTATTTTGTTACAGTCATGGAAATCTTATTAATCCACAAAGTGACTTTGGAGAATCCACCAATTCAGACCCTTCTCCATTTTCTCCCAAAACATCATTAACACAGGGCTGTTGCTTACCATGTCTTCTTTTCAATCCATCACAGGTTCTTGCTAATTTGCCCAGATTGACCTTGAACTTATGTTCCTCCTGCCTCATCCTTGGAAGTAGCTTGGATTATAGGTGTGGTCTAGGCTGGCTAAAAGGACATTTTCTGAAGGATAATTTAGTTTTCCTTTTTTTTTTTTTTTTAATCATTCACAATCTAATTCTTAAAGACTTTTCAGAACAGAGTCTCTGTTTTTGCCTTGTAATAATTTTTTTTTCTTTTCCTATAGAGTATTTTAGGCTGGTCTTTCTGATTACCAAACTAAATACATAGGAAGTATTAATTATAATCTTTTTTTAAATATATATTCTTTAGTGGTCAATGGATCTTTTATATGTGGTGTTGGATATTTATATGTGGTGTTGAGTATCGAACCCAGGGTCTCACACATGCTGGGCTAGGTCTCTACCACTGAGCCACAACTCCAGCCCCTGGTCTTCCACATTCTTACAGACTATTCTTACAGGTCATTTGTTTTCTAAAAGCCAAGAGTCATAGTCTTTAAATGAAAACACACACAAAAAAAAAAAAAAAAAAAAAAAAGGAAAAAAAGGGCAATGAAATTTTCTTTTGCCATCCATCACAAATAGGAAAATGAACTATCTCTATTTTCTTTAGTAAGAGCTAAGAGCAAGGACCACAGATTAACTGCCCTCCATTAGGCACAATCAATGGAGATTTGGAGTCTCCCCCACCTAGTCTAGACTTCTGTGTTGGGAAAGAACTGTTGGAATGAAGCACATTTCCTGCAAAGGCCCCTGGACAAAGGGAGCTGCTGGTTGCCATCCATGTGACTCCTGGAGATGCCAGGCCTGGAGCTCAGCCTTGGACCCTTGCGTGGCAGCAGGCAGTGATGGATGGAGCTCCAGTTGAAGGTCTGAACTACACTGAATGGGACAGGCTGCTGTGCTTGCCTGCCAGAGTCTGACTTTTCTCAGCAGTCACTTTCTGGCTCTTTGCAAAATCCAGGGCTGTTTTCATGATAGGCAGAACTAGAAGCCATCATTGACACAGCATGTCTGGAGAGCACAGGCCACCACGTCTGAGCTCCCTGAAGAGGCAGAGGGCCTACCTTGTTCAGGTGGTTGGAGGGACTTTCAGAAACAGGCTGAGACTGCTCTTTGCTCCAGTGTTTCTTGCTTTGGGTTCTAAAGAAAAAGTCACTAGAGGAACATGTTAATATCACCCACCAAGGGCTTTGATGAGGAGAGTATATCCTACCCAAGGGGTATGGGAAAAATCATAATTGTGAAAAAATTAAAACCATGAGGGATTGCCTGATTCATTGGCACTCATGTCCCCAAAAATCAGAGCAATAGAACCAATGGGGTTTAAACTCTTACTTGACCACTTTTGTTATCTATATGAGAGGCCTCTTTGATGCTCAAGCCAGTCCAGGAACTGGACCATCAAGGAGTGGGAAGGGACCTGTTTACCATAGTAAACTTGTCATATCACCCACGTCTCCTTATTCAAATCATCAAGCCCTTTTAAAAGGGAGGCAGCATTTCTCCATTGGGTGAATATGAGCATAGAAGTTCAGAAGGATCACTCTGCTGGGAAATGGCAAGTCCCTGGCATGAAAGAATGTCCCTCTTGCTCCAAACCTCCTGCAAAAGGTTGTTCCTCACTGAGTCACTAGGAATGCATTGGGGTGGGCTCTAGATCTATGGTAGGAATGGTGAAGGGATTTGGAATGGCGAAGGGATTTATAAGGTTCTTGAATAAAGAGGGGAAATAAAAGCTGCTTCCCTTTCATCTCTGCTCCAAGCTACTGGGAAGCCCTCTCTGGCAGCTGGAAATACCACCCAGGATGATTTTCCTAGTCACCATTCACATCTACTGGTGCATCCCTGGCTTGTGCTCAAAAGTGGGAATCTGAAGTTCAAGGCTACCTATGTGTGTTGGGGGTGGGAATCAAAAAGTTACTCCCCTCCAGGCTAAACTATTTGTCTTAGTCTGTTTTGTACTACTATAGCAGAATTCCTGAGACTGGATAATCTTTAAAGAGAAAAGATTTATTTGGCTTGAGATCTAGAGATGAGGCTTGAAGCCTAAGATTAAGGGGCCACATCTGGTAAGGGTCATTTTGCGTAAGGGACTTTTTGCTGCATCATCCCATTGCAAAATGCAGAAGGCAAAAGAAGATGATAGTGGGTGAGCAAGAAAGGGCTAAACTTGCATTTATTACAAAGCCACTTTTGAGAGAACTAATCCACTTCTGACAAGGATATCAATCCATTTGAGTCTCAGTAGGTCCCACCTCCTGATACTATTCATTGGGAATTAAGTTGCTCACACGTTAACTTCAGATAACACATAAACCATAGGATCTAAAAGTTCAGATTATCCAAGACTATAGTCATCTGGGGTGAAATGAGGTGTCCTTCAGTTATAAGAGCCATAAAGCAGGTGCTTCCTCCAAGGTACTGCCAGGTGCAGGTACTTGGGACTCATTGCAAAAAGAAGACATGTTGTGGGGGTGGGCACCAGGATGCGAGCCAGGGCTGAGAGGCTGATTCAAGACCATTGCATTCTTCATCCATCCACTCATTGAAGAGCCAGCTTTGTGACACTATGACAGAAGTCAAGGTAAGGTATAAATGAGGGAGACACCATTGGTGCCCATATGGAGCCTGGCACATATGTAAGAAAGAAAATCAGGAAGTTCCCATGTGGAACTGTGGGGCCAAAGGAGGATGGGAGAGGGGGAATGCTTTGGGCATAGAGCAGAAACAGCCTGCCATTTGGGAGACAGGTAGAGCTGTGTTTTCCCAGCCACTTATGCAAGGCCCAGAGCAGTTTCTCTGAGCTCTGTCTGGTTTCCTTATCTCCAAGATGGAACTCAGACACCTACCTGATAGGGCTGTTTGAGACAACATAGGAAAACACCTGGAAGAAAGCCCTGGTGTGGGCTTCTGGTATATGGTGAGCATTTGCTGTATTCCCACCACCTCAGGGCCATCCACATCTCATTCTGCCACAGACTCTGGAACACTGGTGTCCCTTCTCCTTTTAATTACAGCATGGTGGCTATTCAGTGACAAAGGGCTCACAGTACATTTGTTGGGAGGTGATACACAAGTGAGTCTCTCCCTTTCCTTTCCCCTCCCACTATTCCAACTTTCTTCCCTTTATCCTGACCTCAAGAATCAGAACTACTCGTCCTCCGCCTGGACATTTTCCAGTCTCAGTTTTCTCCTCTACAGATAAGTATAGCCAATGCCGTCTCCTCCAGGGTTGCTGGGGTGCTTTCTCAATCACACCAGGTGACTTCACACAGTCAGGTTTCATTTTGGCAGGTGAAGGCCCTTTGTTAAGTGCAAATCACCAGAGAAAAATCTCTCAGGGCCTGTCCTGTCCTGCAAGGCCATGCTGGTTTAGGGATGCAGAGAGGTAGAGCTTTGGGAGAAGGTGGAGAATCTGCAGATCTGAAGAAGAGACAAAGAGACTGGAAGTGGGAAGCGTAGTGGGTCAGGAACTTGTGTGTTTTTGGATATTAGTATGTTAAGGATGATGGAAAGCTGTTCCGGTAAGTTCCTGTCTTTGTTTGTTCTCCTTTGGAGTTGTGTGGAATCAGTGATCATTACTTCACTTGTTGGAAGCATTGTTATAGTCAGGTCTTGGTGCCACACGGGTGCCCCAGACACTCAAGGTAAATGAAGCCCTTTCTGAATACAAAATTCTGTCTGAAGCAAATCTTGGGGAAGATCTGTTTGCAGGAGTGCCTCTGTTACAAGTGAAAAGTAAATCCCAAGTCTCCTGCCTCCTCGGCTGTCAGAGAGCCCCAGGTGGAGCTGCTTGGTGCAGCTGCAGTGGCCACAGGTGTGTCTGTGATTTGTTTTGAGGGACCACTATGCTGGTGGGGCTGACCACTGATACTCTGACTCCTTTTCCTGAGCCCATTTGGTGCGAGTAACTGCTCTGGTGGAGTAAAGAAGCCTTGGGCTTGCATTCAGACAGATCTGCAGGTTACAATGCTTATTACCAGTGTGACCTTGAGCAAGTCATTTATCATCTCTTAGTTTAGGTGTTCTCAACAGCAAAGCAAAACTAAAAATACTTACCTGCTTTTTTACATGCAAAACTCAAATGAAAGAATGTGAAAATGCTTAGTAAATAGAACCTTTGAGTTTATGTGTGAAACTATGATTATTAGCTGTTCCATAAGGGATGGTTCAAAATTTAAGAAAAGACCGCTAATGAGGAAGCCCGAGTTTATGGTGAGAATTGTCACCTGAAGTCAGAGCAAGGGCAGGGGCTCCCAGTGGCCATGCCAATGTATGGACTCCACTGACACATCTTGCCCTGATTGATGACCTGTATATCAGTCTCATGTCCTGAGATATCCAGGCAAACCCATTTTTGGTTGGCCAGTAGTTCAAGTCACCATGGCCAGAGGTCTCCTCAGATCTCTTCCAATCGGGGCTAGATCTAACTACCAGCGATCTCCAAAGGGGTTCAGTGCCAGTGGTCCAAGGTCATAGTTGAGAAGGTTGGCCAACTTCTACAAGGTGATGGTCATGAAGGTAGTCTACCAGTGATCAGCACGTGCCTGGTCCTCTGCCTTGAATGATCAGAAATTTTATTTTCTTTCAGATTAATCAAACCTCATTGTTCTGACTCAACAAAGATCACAGCAGGCTGATGCATAAAATTAGAATGCAAGTTAGTGATTGTTTTAGACCATTTTCTGTTGCTAATAACACAATACCACAGACTGGGTAAATTATAAAGAAAAGAGGTTTATTTTGACTCAAGGTTCTGGCTCAAGATTGAGGGGCTGCATCTAATGGCTTGCTTGCTGGCAGAATACCGAGGCGGCTCAGGAAATCACATGGTGAGGGAAGGGATTTTCAAGATACCTGGTTTCTATAGCGGCCTCACTCTCAAGTTAACCCATAAATCCATTAATCTGTTAATGGTATGAATGGATTAACCCTTCACAAGGACAGAGCTCTACTCACTTTAATCATCTCTTAAAGGTTCCACCTCTTTTTTTTTTTTTTAAACTGGGAACAGTTTAAAAAACTGTTATCCCCAGTCCTTTTTAATTTGTTATTTTGAGACAAGATCTTGCTATATTGATGAGGTTGGCCTTGCACTTGTGATCTCCTCTTTCAGCCCCCAGAGTCACTGGGATTTCAGGTGTGCCCCACCCTGCCCTGTGGTTCCACCCCTTAATATCTTATAATAGGTGTTTAATTTCAACATGAAATTTGGAGCGGAAAACCATATTTAAACCATAGCACTAATAATTAAAATTTAGTGGTTCAATTGATAAGACCAAGTGCAACTTCACATCAGATAAGCTATGCAAAAAGTAGATTTGTCAGAATTATCAGTATTAATAGTAGAAGGTGGGCTGTAGCTGTAGCTCAGTGGTAGAGCACTTGCCTCACTTGCATAAGGCACTGGGTTTGATCCTCAGTATCACATAAAAATAAATAAATAAATAAATATTGTTTCCATCTACAAGAAAAAAAAATTTGAGAAAAAGAAGGTTATTTAGCAAGTTCGGAATTAAAGCTCAGTGAGTAATTTAGATGCCTTAAATAACAGTATTAGGCTAAGATGGACAGATAAACCCTTTTTCCTGGAAGATAACACTGCCACAAGACCAGAGCTGGATCAAGTTCTAGATCAAACTGCCTTGTTTTGAGAAGATGAGGTGGGCACTGTCGACATTTGTCTTGGGATTTTTCTTTTTCTGGTCTTCCGTTGCAGACCTGCTTGCCTTTTCATTGGTATTTTCTTTCTTTAGCAAGGGTTCACATTCAATCAGGGTTGTGTGGGGGTTCTGAGGGCCTGAGATATTGTGCTTCCATTTCTCTGTTGGCTTCTACTCTATATTTAGGCATACTTTACCTCTGTGGAAATATTATTCCTCAATTTCAAATACTTTGGAAAGACAGTCAGATGGAGACAAAGTTGGATGAGTGGAAACACGACAATTCCAAGATGTTCGTCAGACAGATCAAGATTCCTATCAGCCAAACAGATGACACACATGAGTTCACGTCAGGTCTCCAGTACTAGCAGAACCAGCAGAAAGCAAGGCAGAAATCTGGTTGGTCCTAAAGGACACAGCTGACCAAGGTAGGAGAGCAAGAGGGAGAAGTGCAGACAGCAGGCTCTTGGTCCTCCCCTCTTCTTGTTGGAGCCTCAAGCTCGCCAGTTACAGCTAGAGGAACAAAGCCAACTCCATAGGCCACGCACCACTGGGGACTGATTTGGGTTGGCCTGTAGACTGGGAAAAGTGGATCCTGCATGTGGCTGCGCCTGAGGATTGTGAAAGTATTGGGCCATATTCTCAGCCAGGTGGCACCAAGACTGGAAGAAGAAAGGTGTGTGGGAAGATGATATTAGCAAACACCGCCAAAACCAACGTGAATCTAGTTGATCCAAAAAATTCTCATGTTTTTTGGAAGCCATTTGTCAGATCAAAGGGAGACTAGGACCTGCCCTGTGATCTACTCCCTCCTGATCCTAGCCTCATCTCCAGCAGATGAAGGAAAAGAATAATTTCTAGGACAATGTTACGGAATCTTTCCCCAGTTCACTAAAAATCACGTGTTGCTTTTTCCCTCAGCACCATGTCAGAGATTCAGGGAGAGGGTAAGTGGTCACAAGTGCTGCCTTTAGAAAGAAACAGACCTTGTTTGAATCACAGCTCTGCCATCTGCTGGCTGTGGGACATCGTGCAAATCAATTAACTTCTCTAAGCCTCCTCAGTTTCATTGTCAGTAAATTGGGAGTATGGTAGTTGCTCCCTTGCCCACTGGGTCTCTTGTCTGCAGTCATTACCCCTGGTCAACTGTGGTCTGACAGTGCTAAATGGAAAATTGCAGAAATAAACAATACGTAAGTTTTAAGTTGCAGGTGTGATGAGGACATCTTTACTCTGTATCATCAGAGAGGGGACTCATCCCTTGTCCAGTGTATCCATGCTGGGCCTGCTACCTGACAGTCACTTAGTAGCCATCTAGGTTATCAAACCCACTGTCACAAAACCACAGTGCTTGTGTTCAAGGTTCCATTTTTTTACTCGAAATGTATGAGTAGAGATGATGGTAACTTTATTGCAGTATATTATTATAATCATTCTATTTTATTATTACTTATTGTTATTAATATCTAGCTATGCTTAACTTATAAATTAAAGTTTATCATGGGTGTTTGTATAGAAAAAACAGAATATATAGGATTTGGTACAATCTGTGGTTTCAGGTACCCACTGGGTCTTGGAACATATCTCTTGTTTATCTCATCAGTTTATCCTGAGAATTAAATGTCAGTGCTTGGCATGAATAAGCTTTCAATCAATACGTGTCATCTGAGAAAATGAGGTGATACTCATAGGCTTCTTGGGCAGTGATTGATATATGATAAATGTACCACAGCTGTTCAACAGTAGTAAGTGGTCATGATAGTATCGTTGGCAGGACTGCAGAACCACTGTGGGCCACCTGAGTGGTGATATACAGCTATTGGGAGGACAGTGCTGTATCTTCCATTCCCTGGCCTCATGGCCTTAGCATAAAACTTCAGTCCATACAACCAGAGGGCAATTTAAACTTGTGATGACTTGTTTAAAGGGCTCCTGGTTGGAAACCTGCACCCACTAGGGGAGCTAACTCAGGTTCAGCTCCCTCCTCCCAGCTCCTCTTGGATGGGTGTAGGAGTCCAGAGCAGAGTGAATACCTTTGACTCACTTTCTCACACAGATGCTCCAAGCATCTAAATTTGCTCCTTGATGGGGAGTATGGAAGGGTGTTCCTATTGTTTTTCTTGTGGCTAAAAGAAGAAAAGTATATATCCTTTTATTGCTGCACAGTCTTGAGAGCTTCCATCAATTCATTTCATGTCTCAATCAGGCCTCATCTCTGTTAAGAATTGACATGCATTGATCCCCCACAGAAGAACTCTGAACACAAAGCAGAAGGCTGCCCCTTGGCTTGAAATTAACTCTGTAGAAGTCCTTCCTATCCCAAATTCCTACATGAGGGTCTCAGTCATTCTCCCACATAACCCAAGTCCCCATCACATCTCTAAATGGCCTTGGCTTGAGAACCAG
The DNA here is from genome assembly GCF_902686455.1 of Sciurus vulgaris. NCBI lineage: Eukaryota > Metazoa > Chordata > Mammalia > Rodentia > Sciuridae > Sciurus > Sciurus vulgaris. The sequence continues at coordinate 162,549,619 of NC_136464.1, forward strand.
CAGAACCAGAGACAGATGCAGCTTTGGGATATGTAAGACCTACAAAATGGAGAGAAAGAACATCCAGCCAGTCTAGCCTTCTATCAAGCCAGCCCTCTGTGACTGATGAATCTTCCTCTGAAGAGAGTTACACGGTTAGGGCAAAGGCTGTGGTCTAGAAGACATTTGTATGCAGGCTACTTTGTCTATCCTCACCATGGTACAATATCATTGGTAAATTCAGAGCCCACGGGTGGTGTTAGCTTTCTGTATCAAAATAACAGGGATGATCAATGTATAGGCATTGTTTTTCTGGCTCACAGAGGTTTTAGATTATGGTTGTTGGGCCTGTTGGCACATCATGGCAGCAAGTATGTGGGGGAGCAAAGCAGCTCTCCTCGTGGCTAAGAAGTGGGAAAGAGAAAGAGGAGGGTGAGGATCCACAATTCCTTTCAAGGGCACACCCCCAAAGACCTGAGGCCTCTGCTAGGTGCCCCTCCTAAACATTCCACCACCTCCCAGTTGCTTAAAATCCAGGATTAGGTGGGTTTAACACCCAGTGGGCCTTTGAGGGACATTCTAGATCCAAACTTTAGTACTGGTCTTACCTCCTCAGTGTTGTACAGTGAGAATTTGAGAGAAGAGTCTCTGCTGGACAGACACATGCCTAAAATTACAGAGAACTTCTATTTGACATCAAGGGTCAAAAGGAGATGGCAGATGTCACTGATGGCAGATGCTCAACCAGAATTTTCTCTGCCCCTCCATCCCCACTCCCAGTCTCTGACCCCAAAAAAGTTCACAGCATGACTGAAAATAGCTTTGAAAAAAACTCAAATGGCTGGAGGAGTCCCTAACCCTTTCTCCCTGAATTCAGTTCCAGATCATTATTGAACACCCTCAAGATCTCCACCATCACTGCTTACAGTAGTGACCATAGGCCCAAAGATTGTTTCCTCAGTGTAGGACTCTTGCAATTCCCATAGCAATCCTATACTGTTACTGTTAGTGTCATTCTTCCCATTACACAGATAAGGAAACTGAGATCCAGAGACTTTTATTCATGAACTGAGACCTCTTTATTGTACCTTTTGTCTTCAGTTCCCTTTCATGGACATGCTGCATGAAATGGGACAGGGTATGGACTCTTTCTCTTTACCTTTCCACCTGTCCATTACTCTTACTCTTTCAAAAGTAGGCATTATATACCTATTAGATGTCAGATTCTACCCTAAGCCCTAAGAATTCAAAAATAAATAAGATTGTCTCTGTTCTAAAGGAGTTATCTCATTCCATAGATATCATCTCAACAGAAAGTGACAGATGCTGGGATGCTTGTGTCCGGCTTCTGTGCAGGGATGGGGATAGTCCTTGTTCCCACCAGCCAGCCTAGAAAACATCATTCTTGAGACTGGATGGAGCACTATGTAGAATCTTGCCCAGAAATGGAGAGTAATTATATCTGGACTAAATATGAGTATGGTATTGCTTAATACATCCTAAAAGAAAGACTCACTAGAATCAAACTGTTTTAAGCAACTTAAATGCATCCCAAATCAATGCTCAAGCACTTATAGGAATACAAATTTATCCAGAACAACAAAGAAAAAATTTTAGTGTTTGGCATCCAATCAAAATAACCAGACATGCCACATGCCAAGAAGCAAAAAAAAAAAAAAAAAAAAAAAAAAAAAAAAAAAAAAATTAATAATGAGGAAAATAAAGTCATCAAAACTCACCCAGAATTGACACAGATGTTAGAGTAAATTAGCAGAAAAGGATATTAAGACAATACTTAAAATTGTATTCCATAATTCAGAAAGTTAAATAGAGATATGAGAAATATAAAATTATACCAAAAACTTGTAGTGATGAAAATATCCATGTCTGAGATGAAAAGTACACTGGATAAGAGTCATGACATATTAGTTAGTTCCGAAGAAAACATTAGAAAATTTGAGGGAATAGAAATAGAAACAATGTGAAGGAAGCCCAGGGAAAACAGAATTTGATAAAAATGGACAAAGCACCAGTGAATTGTGGGAGTATTTTAAGTGGCCTGCACTACATGTAATTGGAGTTTCCTGAAAGAGGGATATGGAAGAAATACTTAAACAATGGCTGGAAAGTGCTCAGATTTGTTGGATACAATATAACTATAATGTTTACTGACCTACAATATTCAATAAAATTCAAGCATAAGAAACATGAAATAAACTACTCTATGGCAACTTGTAAGCTTAAAATCAGTGATAAAGTATTAAAACAGCCAGAGAAAGAAGTCATTTACATACTCTTTCTCATAGGAAAGAGTGTAAATGAGAAGATGGTGAAGCAAAATATTTAAAATACCAAATGAAGAAAGGAAATCTTGCATTTTATTTATTTATTTTTTTGCATTTTAAAACTAGTGAAAATATCTTTCAAAAACAAAGGGGGATAAAGATTTTTTTTTAGAGATACAAAAACTGAAAGAATTCATTACCAGCTGAGTACACAAGAATGCTGAAAGAAAGCCATTTGAGCAAAAGGAAAATGATTGACAAAAATGTGGATCCATCTAAAGTAATGGAAAACATCAGAAAAGTTGACTATATAAATAATTACAATGACTCTTCTTTTTAAATTTCTTTAAAATACATTCTGCTGTTTTAAACACTGATAATATTATACTGTAGGTTTCATAAAATGTATAGAAATAAATTGTGTGGCAACTATATAAAGATCAGGAAGGGAGAAGTGAAAATATGTTATTGTAAGGTTCTTATACTTTATGTGAAGTAGTATAATATGACTTGAATGCAGATGATTTACATGATAAACAAGTACACTATAATTACTAAATTAACCATTAAAACAATACAATAAAATTATGGCTAATAGTAAGATATTAAATAAAATTATTAAAAATACTCAATTAATATGTAAGAAGCAAAAGAAAGAAAAAAGAATGGATGGGAGAAACTAAAAACAAATATTAATATGTATGCTCATATCCAACCATGTGAATATGCATTAAATATAAATGACCTAACACCTCAAATAAAAGGCAGAGATTATTAGAGTAGATTAAAAAGCAAGATTTAACTATACACTCCAGCAACAATTCCATTTTAGATATTAAAACACAATAAGATTAAAAGTAAAGAAATGGAAAAAGATACAGCATGCTAATAACCAATCAAAAGAATGCTGGAGCCTGGCATAGGAATGCACACCTGTGATCCCAGCAGTTTGGGAGGCTGAGGCAGGAGGATGGCAAGTTCAAAGTTAGCCTTAGCAACTTAGCAAGACCCTGTCTCAAAATTAAAAAAAAAAAAAAAAGGCTAGGAATGTAGCTCAGTAGTTAAGCACCCTTGGGTTCAATTCCTAGTAACACACACACACACACACACACACACACACACACACGCAATCTGGAATTATTACATTAATATCAGACAAAATATATTTCAGAACAAAAAATATTTCAGAATTAGGATAAAGAGGGTAGTTATATAATGATATAGGAGTTGATTCACTCAGAGTACATAATAAGCTTAAAAATGGGGAGGGAGGAACTAATGCACAGTAATAGAAAATGACTCAGTGGTTACTTAGGGGTGGGGATGGAGAGGGTCAGGACCAAGGATGGATGTGCAAGGAATTCAGAGGGGCACAAGGAAACTTCTGGGGGAGATTAATATATTTACTATCTTGATTATAGTGATGGCATATGCATATGTCAAAATTTAAATTGTACATCTTAAATATGTGCAACTTATTTTATGTCATTATGTTTTCACAAAACTATTTTTTAAAAATATTTCTAGGAATTAGTCACTGTACCTAGAATTTAAGTAGACAGTTTTCCAAGGTTGCCCTGTTAATGAGTGTCAGAGCTGGAATTTGACCCAAATCTGTTTGACTGTGATGCTCTTTCTAGCCTATCACAATAGACACAGGTTAATAACCTAAAAAAAAAGGGGGGGGGGGGAGGGTGAAAGTTCCAAATAAACACCTCCACTGTTAACTGTTGTTTAAGAACAGCATCATAACAGCAACCCCAAGATTTCTCAATATCAACTTATCTGATGCTTAACCTCCAATTTGTCTTGATTTGAAATTGGTGCCATTTCCAGAAACATTAAAAAAGTGATTTGTCATAACTCAGCACTCAATCTATACTCATGCTGGTCCTTTAAATGACACTCTCCCTCTGCAGGGATATATTGTTGAAACAACTCCCACAAGATTTAGTGTGTGGATGTAGTCTGCAGCATTATTTGACAGGAGTTGTTAGGTCTCACTTATGGCTTCTTTTATTTATCTTTGGAATATTTTCTGACAATGGTGGAAGAATTATTCTTCACTGTGGTCATGAAAATAAATTTATAGATTACCAAATTCTGAATTGAGTTTTTTATTTCTTAAATTCTAGTTATGCCCCTGAGTGGTATTTTGGAATATTATGCTTAGGGTCACACAATCACGTATCTTATTCTTCAATATTCAGAGAAAAACCTATTGATATGGTTTCCAAATGATAGTATCTATGGATTTTACAGGTTTTTAAGGAACATTTTCACTATCCCATCTAATTCCTCAGGCTGCATTACAATCCATTTATGAGTATGTCAGAGTTGGAAAGGGCCTTTGCAGTCTCAGAGACTGCTTTGTAGCAGAAACTTGAGATGGATTTTCAAAGTGGTTCCTCACAGAAAGAGGATTTTTGCAGATGCTGAAAACAGCACAGGGAAAACTTAGTGGTATTTACAAACTCGTTAGAGAAATTACATCACTCTCTCTTACCCTGAGAGTCTCATGCTTATAAAAGATTAAACATTGTCCTTCTATTTTTGTTTTAAATTTGAAATACCCAAAGATAGTGAATACTCTCATAAAGGACACTAGGTTCTAGAAAGCTATACCTTTGTTTACATTTCTGACTGGTTTTTTATAATTTGTGGCTATCATTCAACTAGTGGAAAAGAAGATGGTGGAAGGTTTAGTCTAATTCCAGTCTCTACAAAAATCCTCTAAAAATATAACAAAGGACTTTTTATTGTATAAAATTGTAAGAATGGATAGTATTGTGTAAATTGTATTGGAGAGGAGGTAAAGCAACAAAGTTTTTGAAGCTAGAAATTGGAAGTATGAGTGGTAAGTGGCTTAGCAAACAGAATAAAGCTGAATTCTAAGTTATTAATGGGGAAGCCAAGGATCAGCCTGATTTACATTGCTGAATCCCCAAATCTCAGGAATCAAGGACAAGATATATCCCAGGGGAAGGGGAAGCTAAGCTAAGAAAGTTTTGCTGAACACTGTTTTCAAAACATTTAATTGCCTCTGTCATTTATGAGACAGGGGGCATCTTCTCCCCCATGCCGATAGGTGCAGGAGGTTTACTTAGAGCACCTACAGGCTGAAAGCAATGGTTTCACCCAAAGTTATAGGCATTGTACTGAAAACAAAGACATGAAATGTCAGAATACTTGTAGCCAGGTTTGGATTCTCCACAGAATATTTGAAGAATCTTTTCAAAGTAATCTGACCACAGCACAAAAGTCCAAAAGATACTGACATAATGGATCTACAATGAAACACTCCCACATAGGAAACTCAGACTTTCAACCTTATGTTCAGAGCTTCTAAAAATTAGCTTTTTATAATTTGTTCTTTTTAGTTATGCATGACAATAGAATATATTTTTGCAAATCATACATATATAGAGTATAACTTATTCTACTTTGGATCCATTGTTGTTGTTGTACATTATGCAGAGTTACCCTGGTCATGGATTCAAATACAAGGTTAGGAAAGTTATGTCCAATTAATTCTACTGTCCTTCCTATTTCCCTCCCCTACCCTGCCTTCATTCCCCTTTGTCTAACCCTCCCTTGTTTTGGGTTAGCACCAACATATCAGAGAGAATATATGGACTTTGGTTTTGAGGAATTGGCTTATTTCACATAGCATGATATTCTCCAGTTCCATCCATTTACTGGCAAATGCCATTATTTCATTCTACTTTATGGCTGAGTAATATTCCATTGTGTATATATACCACATTTTCTTTAACCATTCATCCATCGAAGGACACCTTAAATGTACTTAAATATCAACAAGCAAGCAACCAGAATGCTGGAGAAACATCTCTAACATGAAAGATAGAGACCCAAATGCACAGGGAGAAAAAAACAAAACATAGAGATAAAGGAATTATACGGAGGGTCAAAAATTTCAAAAATATAATTGAGACCCTCAGAAATACTATATAAAATACTACAAACATGAAAAAAGACAGAATGCTATTAAAAACAAAATATTCAGAGAACAATAACCACAAAGTTCTTATTTTAAAACATAAGATAACATAATAAAAAACTATATAAGACAATTGGAAGATAAACGGAGGAAACTTCTCAGGAAATAGAGAAAAAAGTCAAGGAGATGGAAAAATAGACTATATTGGAAAGCTAGAGGCATAATTTAGGAGATACCATATCCAAACAACAGATATTCCATAAAGAGAGAACAGAGAAAAGGGGAGAGATGAACTCATAAACTGAAACGTGTTTTATAAGTTGAAAGAACACATAGGGTACTAATGCAAAAGAAAAATATATACTCATGCCAAAGAACATCAGTGAAAAATCGTAGAATCCTCTGAACAAATTTCCACAAGTCCCACATAAAGAATAAGGAGTCAGGGGTTGGGGTTGTGGCTCAGTGGTAGAGTGCTTGGCTAGCATGCATGAGGCAGTGGATTCGATTTTCAGCACTACATTTAAGTAAATAAAGGTTCATCAATAACTAAAAAAATACTAAAAAAAGAAAAAGGAGTTAGAATGACTTTGAAATTTCAACAGCAACACTGTAAGCTAAAAGACCAATGAGATTTTTTTTAAAAAATGAGATAATGACTTTAAATGCTGAAAGAAAATATTTCAAATATAGATTTTTATACCCAGCCAAACTTTAAATCAAGTGTGAGATTAGAATAAAGACATTTCCAGATATTCTAGGTTTCAGAAATTTTACTTTACTTTTTAGTAAATTTACAAAAATTTTACTTTCACTATGTTGCCCAGGTTGGTCTCAAACTTGTGGGCTCAAGTAATCCTCCTGCCTCAGCCTCCTGAGTAGCTGGGGCGACAGGTGTGAACCACATCTGGCTTGATATGCTCTCTTTAATGAGTTTTTATCATGATATTTTCCTTTAATTCTTTAAACATGCTTTATTTTACTTATTTGAACATATTTATATCTGCTGCTTTGATTTCTTCATAAAGTTCAACATCTGAACCCCGTTGGAGACAACTTTATTGAAGCTTCACTCCCCCCCATATATGGGTTTCATTTTTCTATTTATCTGTATATCTTGTAAATTTTATTTGAAAATGAATATTTCAGATAATACATTGTAGCTATCTAGATTCTGATTCCACTTCTACATCCCCTGCTACTCCAGGTTTATTGCTGTTGCTGGGTCTTGTGTGGTTTGTTGTACTTGTTTAATAACAGTCTTGGCCTGATTTCCCTTGCAATGGGCAGCTGCTAGTGCATCTTGTCAGTTTGATTTAAAATGTTTTTACCTTTAATCCTGGCTTCCTAAGGATCATCCCTGTGTCTTTGTAACATAGTGATCCATCAGTGATTTATTAGAAGTTGTACTCAAACACCTTAAGACAGTTACAATTCCATCCTTTGTTAACATATTTATATGGGACATTGGAAATACGCTCAAATTAAGGTCATTACAAGCCTGTCCTACTTTTGCTTTTTACAAGCTCCTTATGTGTCTCCTCTGTGTGTGCACAAAGTTTCACATTTTGCCAGGGATACATAGATAGGACTTTCTCTAGTCGCTTCTGAGCACATACACAGCCTTGCAAATGTGTGCAGCTTTCCAGACTGCCAGGGATTTATGAGAGACTATCAAGGTAGTTACAGTTGTTTCCTTCCTTAGATCTCTTAGTTATAGTTTTAGTTAGTTTGACAGTCTATTATTTGCCACAGGCACAAACCAGCTATGACATTGGGCTTTCCTATTTTTTTGGAACTGGGATCACTGCTGTTTTTGACAGTACTCAGGAAATTGCTTTTTCTATATTTTGTTCCAATCAAACCAACTTCCTGATGAAGCCACTGGTTTTCATAGCTTACTTTGTCCTGGATCTACCAAACTAGATCGGGGGCAGGGCAGGGGAACTAGTGGTAGCTACCCCAGGTCAAAATGCCACAGAGTCCTACTGCTCTTATCCAAGTTTCAAGAGTTTTTCTTGAGTAAATATTTCTTAAGTTTTGTATGCTTTGGATTGAGTTCCAGCATTCTGAAATGGTTATTTCTGATGATTTTGTCCAGTTTCGTCATTGCTTTCTGGGGAGAAGAGTTTCCCAACACCTCACTTTGCTGTTAAGCTTTGTCATAGTAATACAAACACTGAACTTTTTAACCAAAGTACTTTTTAAAGTTACATTTGGAGAATAGAAGGAAAGAGAATTAAATGTTTTCCTTCCCCAGAAGGAGGTCAATTGATAATGCTTGAAACTAAAAAGAATCAAGAAGTAGCAGTATGAATATGCTATTTAGAGACATAAATATGCATGAAGAATTAAAAATGGTTATATTCAAGGAAGGGGTAATGGAGATGAAGTTCATGAAGTACGCCTTAAGACCTGTAGAGCTACATTGATCCATTAAACTATGTCAGATTTTACTTTGATAAAAAATTAAAAAGCTAATAAAGTAAGAGAAGATAATAGGGAAGGTGTATGAAAATGTCACAAAGAAATCCATTATTTTGTAAAATTATAAAGTATGTGCTAATAATTATAATAAAAATATTTTTGCAAAGCTAATAGGGAAAAGACTAAGTGAAAGAAAATTCAGCCATGAAGATCAGTTAAGTTTAAAGCTTGGCTCCAAAATTATTAGCTGTGTGACTTGTGTCGAGGAATTTAATATTAAACCTCATTAAAGTGTGGAGCATCACTGCTTCCAAGATGCATTAATAATGATCGCATGTGGCGGTGTCCTAAGAAGCAAAAGTGACAAAGTAGAGATTTAAATCTGTGTCCTAACCTCCAGATGGGACCACCAGTCCTTCACTCTTCTTATCAACCCAAAGCTCTTGAGATTAGATTGTATCTCTCTCTCTCTCTAATGACTAATGAAGTCCACATTTTAGGCACTGTCTTGATGGCCAACCTGGTTATATTCACTCTGCTCCTCCACCACCTAGAATTTACCCTCCCCCAGGCAGGAATTAGTTCATCTTCTTCACAGTTGAATCCCACACCTAACGGCATGCCTGATACTTTACAGGTGATCAATAAAATATGCTGCATGACTTATTGACTTATAGTCCTATAGGACATTAATTTCTTCAGGTAACAGTGTCTTTGTCACCATATTACAGACTGCCCTCAACTCCTGCAGAAATGAGATGTTGTTTTAAAAATAGAGAGGATGGGCCCAGGGGCTAGCTATGTGCCACATATGGAAAAACAACTTAAAGGCAACATGCCTGTCAGAGAACATGTCAGGAATGCCATTGTCTTTCCCAAGTGTAAGATGTTGACCCTGAATCTGTTGTTTTTGCTCTGTTAAAATACAATTCCATTACCTTTTTGTTCATGAGCCCTATCCTAACACTTCAGATTGCTGTTATGGTTTAGAGTCCAGAGCTGAACTGAAGAAACCAGAAATGACTCCTGTTCTATTTACAGAGGACTTGATTTATCAAAATCCAAGCTGATGAAGTACATGTATAGGCAAGGTTATGAGCACTTTTGAAAGATCCTGAACCTAAAAAAGAAATGATCTCTGAATATTGATAAAATAGTGACCCATTGGTATACTTAACATATTCTTCAGTTTGTAAAATGTTCCATGTTAAATTTTAACACCTTGAGCATTTATCTAAAGGGAGTTCATGTAAAGCGGGAGGCACTTGCAAAAATATTTTCCTATGACCTTGAATGTCAGGAAACCAGCATGACCACATCACACTTCTTTCAACATCCTTATCATGTGACACTGAAAATTGCCATTAAAACTTGGAGCAGTATACTAAAGGTTAAAAAAAAAGGAGAAAGGAAGAAACGAAAGATGACTTGGACTCAAGTTGGCTTTTTCTAGGCTAGAGTTTATTGTTTGCATAAAAATGCTTTAATGTTGGCCAAAAATTTTCAAAGACAACTGTTGGGCAGCTGGTACTGCCACTACCTGGTGGCACTATTCCCTAAAGAAAATCAAGACGCAAGGCCTTTCTTTGGGGACCCCTCTCTGAGAAGCAGAGGACAATCTGGCTCAGATGACCAGTCTTCACCTGTGCCGGCAACTTGGAAGGATGGAAACATTCTGACCTGCTCTTGGGTCAGAACCGCCGGCACAGAGCCATCCATCTCTCCCGCTGTCTATGAGCTGATAGCATGTGGAAGCAAGACACTGATCTGGCCGATCATGCAATAGGTTATACTTGCCTGGGTTGGAGGAAGGGTGCAAACCATTGGTCCTCAAATTTCCAACCAGGGGTGTAATTTGCAGACCAATGTGATCCGATAGCCCTTGAGAACAAGTCACCAGACTCGTTCTGCTGAGCTGCCACCAAGCTCCTGCCACACTCATCAGGCTGCCTCCTTTAACCCCCTGACTGAGAGAGTTATTTAGTGTGATGGCTAATCTTAGGTGTATACTTTACTGGGATAAGGTTTGCCCTGGTAGCTGGTAAAATGTTATTTCTGGCTGTGTCTGCAGGATGTTACAGGGAAAGGCTGATATTTAAATCAGTGGACTGAGTGAAGATGATCCACCCTCACCAATGTGAACAGGCCCCATCCAAACCATTCAGGGCCTGGACAGAACACAAAAGCTGAAGGAAGCGTGAGTTTGCGCTCTCATTTTGAGCTGGGGCAAACATCCCCTCTTGCCCTTGGACTGGTGCTCCCGGAACTCTGTGACTTATGGCAGCAGTTCCTTCAATTCTTAGGCCTTCAGCCTTGGACTGACCTACACCATTGCTCCCCTGGATCTCCAGCTTGCAGATGGCAGGCAGTGGGACTTCTCTGCCTCCACAGTCATGTGAGCCAATGCCTATACTGTGTCTTTTCTTGTATATATCTACACATATGTGATTGGTTCTGTTTCTCTGGGGAACACTGACTCATTCACTGAGCTTCTTATTCATCTATTTCTCTCTGACACTAGAGAAAATAAGACATCCCTCTTCTGAGACTCTTCATGAAGTTGACAGTGATGCAGGTGGGAGAACAGTGAAATCTGCTGGGGACATCGCTTCTAAGCTGCAGAGGCTTTTCATGGGCCCTGGGTGCTTTCACCTTTGTGGATCTCTTGAACTATTAAAATATTTTTTAATGTGTTTTGCAGTGGTGTTAGTGTAAAGAGGAATATATTAATATAGATGAAACATTTTCTTTAGTCTAAAAGTTAGTTTTAAATTTTGATTCTTAAAAGTAATTAAAACAGTTTCATGGGCCTCTAAAAGTGTTGTGGGCCCCAGGCTTTGAGCCTGCCACCCCGGAATAAGAGATGGCCTTCCCAGTGAAATGACTCTAAGAAGACTTTCCTTTCACTATGTATACTGCATCACAGTTGGTAAGAATGGGGGCTTAAGACAGATCTGAATTCAAGTCTTGGCTCTGCTCTACTTGCTATGACACTTGGGGTGAGTTACTTAACTTCTCTGAGTCTCCTTACTTGTAAAGTAGGGGAAATGATATTTCCTAAACAGAATTAATGCAAAGATACTTGACATAATGCTTATCAGTTAGTAGATGTTCAGTAAATGGCATGTTAGCAATGATTAAAAAACACTCCAAGGAGAATTGCCCTCCTGCCGCTCACCTGGGTTCTTTCCATTTGCTACGTCCAGAGCCTGGAGTTTTGGAAGTAGAACTGAATTTACTGTTTAGAGGGTTAACGGACTGTCACAGAATCTGAGGAGGTGGGAGGCGGGATCAGAACTTTTCTCATTTCTCATTTTGCCAAATGCCACCCAAGAAATAGCCAAAAGGCAGCTGAACTGGTTGCTTGGGGCACTTTGTTCAGGTAAGGATGGGCCGAGGCAGACCAGATCTAGGACCTGCCCAGTCCAGTTCTAGATTTGTAGGAATCGCATACAGCAATCAAGTTCAGAGAAAGTGTTTGTCCCATCAAATTGCTCTACCCAAGGCAGGGCCCAGCCCATTATCTGGCATATGGCCATGATAATAATGTTGATCTGACCTTTCCTATGACAGATTCCAAGTTATGTGGTAAACAAAACCAAACCAAAGGTTGAAATATATGCAAATAGATATTCAATAGGGTGTATAAGATACTATTTTACAATGTAAATGGCAATGGGATGTTTATGGGGCTGTCAATCAATCACATCTCAGAGCAAATTAGTTTAGTGGATCAGGCTGGCCTGATTTCTGGACACTTAATTAAGATTTGCATTGCTGCCAAACACGAGTTTGAATGGGCTGAGGAAAATGAAGGAAGAGTCTCATGGGTTCTGGGCACTTAGAGGAAGGACAAGTTTGGAGATTTGCTGCAATGAAGATCCCCCAATAGCTAGAAGGTACGAAGAGGGCATTAGGACACTGGAGGGGAGATTGACAAGGGACATCGAGAAGGAAAAATAGAGAGCGAGAGGAGAACTTTCTAACCTGGAATTTAAGCAAAATGACAAAATCAATGTCTTTATTTTGAGAAAGAATCAATTATCACCCCTTGGGTGCAATGTCCTCATTAACCTATGTGCTGACAAACTTTTTCACATGGTCTGACAAATGTCAAGCTACCTTTTTCTCTCTTTCAAACTATACTTTAGTAGGTTAGTTTGAAAATATTATGCTTCTTCACTGGTGGAATCTGAATAGACTCTCTATGGAAGACTGGTACTTTCCTAATTGCTCCAAAGGAAAACTTCTTTGGGAGCTTCCTTATTTGAATACAGAGTTTGTTTGCTTGTTTTTGTTTTTGTTTTGTTACTGGGGAATTGACTCAAGGGTGTTTACTCACCCTTAGTCACTTAGTTGTCACCTCAGTGATCAGATCAATTATTGTGGTATCACAGGGCTTGTGTCCACACAACCTCTACTTAGTAGCCTAGTACTACATCACAGTGCCTACATCAGTCACCTCATTTATCTCATCACGTAGGCATCGTATCATAAGAAGGTGTTATGGTTTGGGTGTGAGGTGTTCCCCAAAAGCTCACATGTGAGACAGTGCAGGAGGGTTGAGAGGAGAAATGATTGGGTTCTAAAAGTCTTACCCCAATCAGTGAATTAATCCCTGGCCAGATTAATTGAAGTGGTAGGGTGTGACTGGAGGAGATTGGAATTGGGGTGTGGCTTTGGGGTATATATTTTGTATCTGGACAGTGGAGTCTCTCTCTTTCTCTCTTTCTGCTTTCTGGTGGTGCAAGCTAGTTCCCTCTGCCACACTCTTCCATCATGATGTCCTTCCTTACCTGCAACCTGGAGGAATGGAGCCAGCATTCTATGGACTAAGACCTCTGAAACTGTGAGCCCTCAAATAAACCTTTCCTCCTCTACAATTGTTCTGGATGAGTCATTTAGTCACAGTAGTGAAAAAACTGACTAAAACTGAAGGGTAAGTAAAGTACATTAAGATATGTTCAGAGAGAGACAGACCACATTCCCATAACTTTTATTTCCATATATTGTTATAATTGTTCTACTTTATTATTGTTGTTGTTTCATTGTGCCTAACTTATAAGCTTTATCACTGGTATGTCTGTATAGGAAAATAATAGTAAATATAATGTTTGGTATTATCCATGATTGCAGGAATCCCTTGGGGATTCAAATGTGTGCCCTGTAAATAGGGAGACTACCACGATCATGGCTAGGCCTATAGTCAGTGGATCACTGTTACTGGTTTATTATTCAACGCACTATGGTTTCACATGATCAAAACTGGGACCAAGCTGGTTATCAGCCCCAATGACATGGTAAGTGATGGTTCTTACTGACCCACTGTAGGGACAGTTGCCACTTCAGAGTTAGCCTGTGCCGACAGGTGATCATCTCCTTCAGGTTTTGATAGTAGCATGGGGCAGGGTGTAGCAGAGCTGTGGTCTGGAAGCTGGGTCCCTGGTGCCTGTGTCCTGGATTTGGGGGAAGATCAAAAAATCCAAGGTTCAGCTTTGACTACAGTCCTGAAGCCCCAGTTCAGGCCACATTCCCAGTGCAGTGTGCAATACTCTGGAAATGGGGAAAGGCATTGAGGGGCATTACTGTTTCTCTAGCCATCATCTTTTCTGGCTAGAGCAGCATCTCATCTGGCTGAGCAGGTGTTATTTTGGACATCACCAAAAGCCCATGGCAGAGGGCATCAAAGGGATTTACCTTCATGCCACCTGTGTAGCTCCTATGGTCCATGATTTTATTTCTTTGGGAGACATAATTGTTCCACATTTGAATTAGAAATGGGAACATGGCATAGGTGGTGTGGGGGAGACAGCAGAGTGTATTAGGAAGAGTATGGGCTCCAGGGTCAGTTAGACCTGTATCCAACCCCGGCTCTGTGGCTTCAGCTCCAAGCCTTCATTTTCTGATCTGTGAAATGGGGTTTTCCATAAATTATGTCCCCATAACTTTCAGGGTCATTGTGAGGAATGACAATGATTATAAGAAGGCACCTTTGAACAAGATACTTCTGATGTACAGGTCTGACTAATTTTTGGAAGGCAACATTTACTCAGTTAGGTAGTCAGCTAGGCAAGCTCACTTGGGTTATCTATCCTTATCGTAATTTCTACAGTCAGACTCTGTCTTGACTCTCAATCCTGAAGGTCCTGCATTGCAACCTATGGGAAGGTGGCCTGGCTACTTTGGGCTGTCCCTTTTCTTCTACCAAAGTCATATCCTGGTACTCTTTTTGCTGCTATACGGGGACAAACCTTATAAACTGTGCTGGTCATAGCAAAGCTGAACAAATCTGACATCCTTCTGCCCAGTTCCCCTGGATGGTCAGTTACTCTTAGTCCTTGATTCACCTATTCCCTTCTATTGGTCAACTGAAGAGAAAACAAGATGTTTTCATCAATAGCCAAGGGAATCTGAGTCAACCCACAAAGGGACCAACCTGCTGACTTAGGTCCTGAGATGTTACAATGTCCCTAAAGAAAACTGAGTATAAAAAATGATTTTAATAAAAACAAAATGTTAAATGCTATATTCTTAGCACAGATCCTGTGGGCAAAAGGTTAAGATAGTTTGTAGACTAGTAAAGCATTATAACAGGTCCAATGTTGTTTACTTGTTTAAAAAATATTTTCCAAGTTTGGTGAGGTGGTGTATGCCTGTAATCCCAGCTACTTGGGAGGCTGAGGCAGTAGGATCACAAGTTTGAGGCCAACCTTGGCAACTCAGTGAGATCCTGTCTGAAAAGAAAATTGAAAATGAAGCTGGGGTGTAGCTCAGTGATACAGCACTTGCTTAGCATGCATGAGGCCCTTGGTTTCATCCCCAGCACTACAAAAAAAAGAAAAAAAGCTTTCTGGAATGCTGAAGGTCTCAGGCATGCATTTTGAAGAATACCAATACTTTTTATCGCATGCAAGCCTACAAACACCCAGTTAAGGTAATGCTAACCAGAATCTGTAAACAGTGACAAGCTTTACTTTCATAAAAGAAAGTCATTGTCAACCAGACCATTCATTAAACTCAATTCAAAGCTCTCTCCCAGCTGTAATCCCTTACAGGGTCACAGATTGGGTTTTGATCATTATGTTTCATTTAGGGGGCAACCAGAGAATCACAAATAATAATGACTTCTTCCTGTCCTCTCCCTTCATTCTCAATTTCCAAAGATAAATACCTCTTGTCTCCCATGAAGCCTTCCCTAAGATGAAAATGAGGGCAGGGACAACAGTCCTGGCACCTCCCATCCTCAACAGCAAGCAGTTGGTTCCCTGGTATGCAAATGCTTAAACCATAGCACAGTGAGGACCCTACAATAAATCAAGCTGCTGACATGACATGTTTCTATGTGGTTAATGGCTACCGAGGGGGAAACTGCCCTCCAAATGCTTCATAAAAGAAGAACCATCAAGGAGATGTGAACCAGGGGCCATGACAATCGATGGAGTCCTATGCCTGGCCAGGTAAGAAGACTTTGCAGGACCCCTGGAGCAGTGGCAGGTTTCACCAGACCAACGGATCTCAGAAGTGTTCTGGCTGAAATCCCCCCAGACCCCCACTTTGCAGCATCCATAAAAACTTGACTTTAGGAATTCCTCCCACGCTCGCTCGCGGCTACCTCCTCCCACACTGTGTGTCCCTTGCATTTTGAGGCTGGTCGGGGCAGGGGGGCGGTGGGGAGTGGGATGGAAGGATACAAACTTGGGAAATAAACATTTTTTGGGAAGCCTCCAGATTGTTTCAGAATCAGCAGGACACATGAGCCAGCCACAATAGGTTCACTTTCATGTGGATGCTGAAGCAGGCAAGACTTCCAAGTAAAAACTCTGAATGTGAATTTAGCTAGTTTTGGATAAAGACGCCTTTCAGCGTCAATACACACCATGAATGCAGCCGCGGTGGAGTTACAACTTAATGAGACCAGGGGAAGTGCACCGGGTCAGGCCTCATCTTCCAGCCTCTGTCATGCTAATCAGCTGGGCAGCCGGCAGCTGAAAAACTGCTGGAATTTTTATTTGCATTTCATTTACTTGGAAGGAAATTGACCCAGATGGTCCACAAAGGCCCTAAGGCTGGCAAGCAGTGTAGGGCTGCACACTTCTCAGAGGGCCTGCACTTGTCTGCCCATCCCTCTTTGAGCATAGGGCATAAAAGATTAAAACAGCGTAAGGGAATTGATTTCATGATTTTTAGATAATTTCCCCAAGATTTCAGAAAGCACCTCAAAAAACTAATTTAATCAGCCAGGAGCTCAATAGTAATTAAGGGGAAGAAAAGCTGGGATAATGAAAGAGGTGGTGAGGATTTTTGCTGTTGCTGGTGGGAACCTTTCTTAATTAGGAAAAGTCTAAAAAAACGAAATGATGTTAATAGAGTTAAGCGCAGGCACCAAGAGCCGGCGGCTGGCGCCCCAGTCAGCCGATGATGGATGGCCCACACAGTTCATCTCTCCAAAGAGAGCCCAGACAATTGGCCATGGAGGTGCCCTGCTTGGCATTTCCATGGGTATTTGCCTGGATGTTGAAGGCTGGGACTTTTGGGGGAATCCAGGCTTTGTCTGCACACAGTCCCTTCCAGTGGAAGGCTCCTTCTCATCCAGGTGAGACTGAACCTCAGTGTGACCCTTCCATGCACACGATTTGGGAGTGCAAGGCCGCCTGTGTCCCAATCAGTGTTCTGCCAACTACTGTGTGGCTTTGAGTGAGTTAAGCCTTCATTTCTGCCTCTCCGTGCCTTTGCATATGAGGTGGAGACAATAACAGTACCCTCCCAAGAGGGTCCTTGAGCATATGAAATGAGGTTAAGGCACAGACCGTGCTTAGGACAGGGCCGAAGAAATAGCAGCTTTTATTATTGTCCTAGAATGGACTCTCTTCATCCTTAAGAAAAAATACTTTACAGGTCAATGAAAAATGGATTGTTATAAAAACAATCGGTGTCCTTCCCATCTTATTTTGATGCCTACAGTTACCTGGCACCTGGTAGCCATCCTTGTGCATCCAAATGCATAAGACACTAAGTGTCGGCCGAGCGCAGTGGCACATACCTGTTATCCCAGCTGCTTGGGTATGCTGAGGCAGGAGGATCACGAGTTCAAAGCCAGCCTCAGCAAAAGTGAGGTGCTAAGCAACTCAGTGAGACCCTGTCTCTTAATAAAATACAAAATAGAGCCGGGATGTAGCTCAGTGGCCGAGTGCCCCTGAGTCCAATCCCCAGTACCTCAAAACAAACAAACCAACCAACCCAGAAAAACCTACTAAGTATCAAAGAATAAGCACATCATCTCGAGTGGATGATGTAGAAGAAAAATGAGGCCTGAGTACTGATCCCTGGGCACCAAAAACCATATACTTCTTGGCCTTGGGTTTACTCTGAACGTTGTCTTTCTAGACTTCCCCATCTCTCACCTCCATGCTGTTCCCAAGACCTAGATCAAGGCCTCAGTCTCCCCTAGGGTAAGCCTGGCCTGCTTACCTGGCTCACTCAGAGTTTCTCACTTCTAGCTTCTTCCTTCTGTCCCTACCCCAAAAGGCCAAGAAAGAAACCCATCTTAGATTTGTATCCAAATCTTTATCTTACATGTAAATGTCAGGGTCATTCTCGATACAGTGGCATTGCACAACATGTATTCCACATAGATGTCAACAAAGAACTCTTCTAACTAGAATGTCTGCAAATTGTGCCTTGGTTTTCAATAACAAACATTTTCCCATTTTCTTTCAGATAAAATACACTGAATCTATCTTTCGCAAAACATGGGAGGTTGTTGTAAAATTCCAGAAGTGTGCCAGGAATCCCAGGGACAAGGATGTACCCTGGTCTGGGGAATGAGCTGGGAGCTGAACTTGAACTCGAGGCCCCTTTCTGCCCCTCACCTCCGCCCCGCTCTAAGTATTTCTTCATTCTTCTCTTGTTCTCTGTGTTCCTCACTGTTTGGGGTACAGAGGGGAACACATGGCCTTCAGTGGCTGCTGAGTCTATAGGTTACAGGCCCAGAACCCAGAGAGAACCCAAATTCTAAACTCAAGGGAAGAAACTCTGAGAGGCTCAGTTTTGGGCAAATGCTCCCCTCATCTGGGCCAGTGAGGATGTGGTGTCAAAGTGACCATCAGAGGTGATGATGTACCGTTTGTAGAACACCCCTTACCTGGCACCTAATGAACATTATGACTAGTTGAAAGTAAAGATTCAATTGATTACAAGGTAGAGATAAAAGAAAACCGTGGAACTCCTCACTCTTCACTTTCTTGCTCTTCAAGAATGAGGCAGGAACAGGATCCAGGCAGACCCTAGCGACTTCGGAACTACCTTCCCTCTGCATTGTTAGTGGGTATTGGTGCCTGGAATTACTGTCCACTGAATGTCAATGGAGAAAAGAAAATACAAAGGAAAAGACCCCAAATAACTCTTCACAGTGGTCTGAGAATATGTGTTCCACAAGTAACTCAGCATTCTAGACCAGCAAGACATGGTGAGGCTGCTACCCAGTAAACTTGGCAGATCTATATCTGTTGTACAAGGAAAGGGAAGGAATTTCCTTTCCTGGAAGACTGGGATAGGGACAGGGAGGGTGAGGATAGACGAAGAGTAGAGAGTTCAGGGACACTCTCCGGATTAATGATAAAACTATTTCCATTTGGAGTCATCTGAATTCCCCCAAAAGGGCCTATACGTCATGGTGCACATACCACAGAGTGGTGCAATGGACTGAATGTGTGTGCCTCCTCCCCTTGAGACTCCTATGTTGAAATTCTAACCCCCTAGGTGATGGTATTATGAGATGGGGACTTTGGGAACTGAATAAGCCATGAGCATGCAGCCCTTAGGAATGGGATTAGTGTCCTTTAATAGGGATTCCGTACAGCTCCCTTGCCCTCTTTTTGCCATGTGAGGGTACAAGGGAAAGAAACACAGAAGAGAGCCCATGCCAGAGCCCAGCTGTTATGGTTTGGATATAAAGAATCCCTCAAAGACTCATGTGTTGAAGGCTTGTTCCCCAATGCAGAATGTTCAGAGGTGGGGCTTTTGGGAAGTGATTGGATTATAAGGGCTCTGACATTAGTGGGAGGTGGTAGAAATTGTCAGTGAGGTCTAGTTGTATGAAGTAGGTCACTGGAGGTATGCCTTTGGGGACAATATCTTGTCCCAGGCCCCTTCCTCTGTCTTACTTTCTCTCTCTCTCTCTCTCTCTCTCTCTCTCTCTCTCTCTCTCTCTCTCTCTCTATTTATGCTTCTTTAAGCCCACATTTTCCTCCATCATGCCTTTCTGCCATAATGTTTTGCCTCATCTCAGGCCCAGAGCAATGGAGCCACCTGACCATGAACTGAAACCTCTACAACCCTGAGCCAAAATAAACCCTTCTTCCTTTAATTTGTTTATTTCAGGTATCTTGGTCAAAGAGATAAAAAGCTGACCATCACTTTGACCATTCTGGCACTCTGATCTTGGACTTCCAGCCTCCAGAACTGAGATAAAATAAGTTACTCTTGTTCGTAAGCCACCTATGGTACTTGATTATAGAAGTTGGAATGCACTAAGCTAGAGGCGAGAGGGAACCTGGGCGGGTGCCTATCCCAGGAGGCAGAGTGTTTCAAAGTGCCATAGGGAGGACAGACTTTGCATCAGAAGCCTTAATTTCTTAGGAACTTCAGCTCAGATGCAAGGAGAGAGCTGGAAGGATGGGTACCCTAGGTCAGTGGGTTTTCAATGAAAGGGAATTTACCAGGTTTTCCACTCTCCATCCCAGGAGTGTTTGGCAATCAATATCTGGGGACATTTTTGTCATCACAGCTGGCATAGAGGATGCAACTGACTTAAAAAGTAGATGCTGGGGTTGTTGCTAAATACCTCATAATGGAAAGACAGCCCTCTCCTTAGAAAGTTATCCAGCCCAAAATGTTAACAGAGCTGAGGTTGAGACATTTTGGTCTGAGGAAAGTCTTGCTCTTGCAAGAACAGTTGGCATTGAGTTGGGCACAGTGGCACAAACCTGTAATTCTAGTGTAATCCTGAGAGAGCAGGATCACAAGTTTGAGGCCAGCATTAGAAGCTTAGTAAGGCCTCAGTAACTTAGTGAAACCCTGTCTCATAATAAAAATTAAAATGGCTGGGGAAATAACTCAGTGGTAAAGTGACTCTGGGTTCAATCCCTAGTACCAAAAAAATCAAAAAAGAGTTGTTGGTATTTGCTATAGAAATGACTGGGTAACAGAGTTGGCAGAGGCTGTTGACAGACAGTGGAGTTACCATTAGGTGAAGGGTTGGCTGAGGTGGTGGAGCCACCTCTGAAGGCAGAGGAGCATCTTCCATAGCTGTGCCGTTAAGCATACAGACTTTGCCCACATGAAGCTAGGACTCGCATCTCCACTCTCACACCATTGAGATGGTGGCTAGTATGGTTTGGGTGTGCTGGTGGGTGTGTCTCCCAAAGGTTTATGTGTGCCAGAAGCCCAGTCCTCAGTGTGGCAGTATTGAGGGAGTGGACCTTTAAGAGGTTGGGCCTAGTGGAAGGTGAAGTGGCCACTGTGGGGCTCTTCCTCAGAAGAGATCAATGTAATTCTGATGGGACCCCAGTTAGTTACTATGAGAGTAAGTTGTTATAAAAAGAGCAAACCTGCCCCGAATCTCTCTGACTTCCTGTTTTACCATGAGATCTCTTCTGTAAATGTTCCCATTACTGTGTGGCTCTCACTAGAGGCTGAAATACCCACTGTTCTTGGACTTTAAGCCTTCAAAATCATAAACTAAATAAATCCTTATGTAGTGTCCAGGCTTGGGGGATTTTGTTGTAACATCAGAAAATGGACCAAGATGGTGACTTAAGGAAAGTCAAGATTATGTCCTGGCTGCCATAATCTCCCTGACAGGTCACGGCCTTCATGTGACAATTGGGAAGAAATGGTAGGAATTACTTTCAGAACCACTGGAAAAACCTATTCCGTCCTAGAGGTATCTGACACAAAATCCAGCATGTGCAGATAAGAGTGGTGCAAGTTTTTCAGGTGACAAATTGTGGAAATGTCTCAAAGAAGATGTTAGAAATTTTAAAAGGGACTCCATAGACCAGAATCTTTACCTACCAAGATTCTAAAGAAAGTGGGATTTTTCTTCAAATAAGAAGTTAGGGTCTTCTCAAGTAGGCTGAAAACCTTTGTTAGGAGGCCAGTCTCTGCAGGTTGTTAGAGGTCTTTGGAATGAGCACTGGTGGGACGGGGTGGGGGTGTTGGTGGTGGCAGAGGGCCATCTACGTAGCAGAGGTTCTTGGTTCTTGGTAGAAGTCATGAAGGATCAAAATGCAAAGCTCTCTTTCCAGAGATGCAAGACCAGCTCTCTGAAAGGAGGATTTGAACTATAGCTGAAATGTTCCTCTGCATCAGGAAACATGACAAAGGCCCAAGTCAGACATGATTTCAAAGTCACCAGTGACCAAAATCTCCAAGAACATATCTGGCAATGTGGTGAGAAATAGGGCTTTGATATCGTAGTTGTGCAAATGCATCCAAAGTCTTCAGCAAAAAAAGGTGGTGTGGGAAGGGAAGGCATGGGAACCCTGGGCAAGGGAAGCTGCTGACGTCGATGAGGAAGATGTGTATAAGAGAACCTGACAAAATAGGTCCAGACGAAGCACCAACAGCAAGGGGGATTTATGAGGAAAGTCCAAGTGAGAGATCAGGGAGATCCTGAGTCCTTGCTGTAAATAAAGTCAATTCTGGAGGAGGAGACAAAAGGAGGAAACATTTTTCTAGAAGCTTGAGGAAAAATGTGTAACTGCTGAGAGTTAACACCTAGATCGCACCTAGATCCCTGGAACTGGCCTTGGTGGCAGATGCCACCACACCAAGGCACCATCTGCTAGCCTTAAGAGATTGCAAGTGGTCAAGACCCATTCCCCAAACCGTGTGTCTCTCAGTCAAAGCTGCAAGGTGCAGCAAAGGTGCTTGTCCAATACTCTATACCAGAAGATGGGCTGAGTCTCCAAGGAAACATCCAGTTTTTAAAAATCAACGATTTGCATAAGTAAATGGGAATTGAGATGGCTCTTGAGCTTTCATACAAGCTCCACTTGTCCTCGTAAGAATACTCTCCACTTAGATTTTCAGTCATATTCCTCTTTCCCTGGGGGCAGGGTGTGAAAATATATGGAGACTGATGTAGAAGGATGAATGTACTTTGTAGATATAAGAAATAAGAACCAGGTAATAAAATGGTCACCACTTATTCTAGCAGTAAGTTCAAGACCTGGAAATGTCAGTCCATTGAAGCATGGGGTCTCCTGTGGTTCTGCAGCATGCAGGGTTGTGTGCAAAGCTCCTCATTTGATTGATATAGAGTGGGAGAAACAAACTCCAGCCTACTTCCCTCTTCTGGGGCTTTTTTGAAGGGAATTCCACTTCCTGAGGCCTGATTTATAGGATCCTCAGTGTAAAATAAGCAGAAAAAGTTTGAAAAAGAATGCAGTGGCTTCAGCAAAAATTTGTTGTTTTTTTTTTTTTTCATGCAAGTGGGTGTGGTATTTGCTCATGACATTACCAAGTCTCTATTCCTATGCTTCTCCAATTACTTAGAGAGGGCAAGTCCAGAAGGATCCAAATGTATGTAGATTTCCACTTAGCTGGACTGAATAGGACACAGTGCTATGGGAGCTATATGTCCTGGATGAGTTATTTATAAGAATTTAGTGTTTCAGTGTGCTAAATCTACTGCATATTACCTGATAGCAATAATTGACAGGATTAAAGGAAAAATAAAATTTTGTCTGGTGACTATCAGATAAGGATATCCCAGTCATTTGAGAAGGTCACTGTATTTTGAAGTGAAATAGAGATGGCATGTAGAGACAAGAATGTGTGTTATGGTTTGGATATGAGGTGAGCTGTCCCTCAAAAGCTCCTGTATTAATTCAGAAATGTTTGGAGGTGAAATGGTTGGATTGTGAGAGCTACAACCTAATCAGTCCATCCTAGTTTGAATGGACTGACTGAGTGGTAACTGTAGGCGGGTGGGGTGTAGCTGAAGGAGGTGATGGGTGTGGGAGCATACCCTGGAAGCGTGTGTCTTCCCTGTGGCCCTTCCACCATCCTATCTGTGTCTCTGTTTCCTGACCCTGCCATGAACCTAGCAGCTTTTCCCTGCTGGACTCTTCCTCAATGATGGGGAGGTTGCAAAAGAGTTGGCAATCTATGAACTGAGACCCCTGAAACCATGAACCCCAAATAAACTTTTCCTCCTCTAAGTTGTTCTTGTTGGGTGTTTGGGTCACAGCAACAAAAAAGCTGTTCTATGTACTTTTGTCAAGATGCAAGATGAATAGCAGATGTGATTAAAATCCTAGACTACAAGAGGAAGCTGATGTTGGGTGTCCCAGATGGCTGATGATATTGAGAGACCTCCACTGATCTATAGTACAAAGACAAAAATCATCACAGACTTCAGGAGGGAATAATAAAATATTTTCAGAAGAGACTAATAGATATATTATTAAGTTCTCCCAAGTTGTTTTTTAGCACTCCTGTCTTTGTCCACTTTCTGCTACTGTAACATAATACCTGAGACTATGTAATTTATAAAGAACAGAGATTTATTTGACTCACAGTTCTGGAGGCTGGGAAGTCCAAAAGCATGGCACTGGCATCTGGTGAGGGCCTTCATGCTGCATCATCCCATGGTAGAAGGTAGGAGGGCAAGAGAGGGCCAAACTCACTTTTATAACAAGTCTACTTTCTAAATAACTAACCAACTCCAGTGATAACCTTAATATACTTACAAGGGCAGAGCTCTCCTGACCTAATCACTTCTTTAGTAGGCCCATCTCTCAACACAGTTGCATTACGGATTGTTTCCAATATATGAACTTTGGGGAACACATTCAAACCATAGCAATTCTAATTCGTGTTATACCTAGAATGATCCTTAAAACAAGATTTTTCCTGTTGCCAATTGTTATGATTTTTTTCTATCCTACCTAATGAATAAAATTATTCTGTTTGTTTAGGGTCTCTAAAGGGGTTACAAGGGCAGCCACTGGTTCTCTCAGCTTATACTGGTCAGCCACAGACTTTGCACTGGCCAAGCTTTCCCTGTACCCATTGGCACATATCCTGTATATATCATTTAGCTTTTTTGGACAGGCCTTACTTTTCTTACGTGTCTAATGATGTAAAAAAACTTATGGTTCTATTGTTTTAAAGATTTTACAAAAAGGAGAGACAAATTAAAAAGCAGAATGGTTTAGTGGAAAGAAATGGTTTCAGAATCAGAACTAAGTGTAATGTACATTAATTTTCTTCATTTCCTTTTATCTTCCTGTATTTATTCTTTTCATTAGAATTTATTGAGCAATAACTTTATTTTCTTTCTCCTCAAATTATTGCTGGTATTTTCCCTGCCCCTGAACTTGCTTTATTCTTTCTCATAACCAGAAGCCTCTGACGTTCTTAACATAAAACATGAGGGCTCTTAACACTTTAGTACTAGGGCCTGGGGAGATAGCTCAGGTGGTAGAATGCTTGCCTCTCAAACGCTGAGGCCCTGAGTTCTATCCCCAGTACCGCAAAAAAAACAAAAACAAAAAAAAAAAAACCTTCAGTACTGACCTGGTGAGGGGAGAAAGGATACTGAGTCAATATGAGGTTGTGTAAGTTGGTGTGCACTTTTATGCATTTCTCTTTGGGTTTAATTTTAATTGACACAGAATAATTGTACATATTTGTGGGGTATAATGTGATGTTTGGTACATGTGTACCCTGGGGTGGTATTATCTGCAACATGTACTGCTTTTTATTGATTGGTGACAGCTTGGGACAAAAGATAGGAAACATTGGGTCTTCTGAAACTAAGGCAGTGACTTTTCATTAAAAAAGAAGCCCTCCTCATACTCATGCTCTCCTGCTTTAGAAGATACCCAGGAGCCACACTGAATGTGACTATTGGAAGAGGAGGCAGATACAATCACCATTTGGGCTTTTTCAATGTCTTCATTGATGTGGCTGTCTTACCTCTCAGAACTTTTTAAACAGTCCTATCAAAATACCTTTCACGGGGTGTGCAATCTCACCCTTTTTACTTATGAGACTCCAGGTAATGTCCTGGTGATCTCCATCATTAGGAGGAGAGTACCACCACATTCTCACCTGCCAGCCATGGTCACGCTCTGTAGTATCAGTACCATTTTCTCTGCAATGCAGTTTTTAAATGGATAGATAAGGGAGTATCTCTGATGCAAAGAATGCAAGTTGCAGAACAGTTGCTCATGATGATGATAAAGACAAGACAACTGTATAATGATTGTACAGTCAGACAAATCCACAGCTGTATGACCAACTGTATCCAAAGAACACTAATTAATGAATTCAATTATTCAATGATTCATCCAATAATTATTTGTGGATATTTGTGGATGAATTATTGCTTGTGGGTATTTGTGGATGAATGTTATATTAGGATTCTTTGGTTGCAAGTTAGAGAACTTTACCATGGCTAACTTAACAAAAGAAGTATTTATTGAATGGCTACTAGGTCACTCGAAGAATTAAAGAAAGAGTTGGAAAGTCAGACCTCGGTAATAAAGGAACCAGGAAAGCTCCAAGGATCTTGTAGCAACCACTAGGGGCAAGTTCCTTCAGGGGTCCATCATGGGAATGACTGCTTTGTCTCCTATCCTGTCTCTACTCGAATTCAAGTTCCCCAGAAAGAGAATTTCAGTGGTGAAGCTCAGATCAGAAAGTGGGCAGGAGCCATTTGTGATTAATGTAGAAAATCACAGGGAATGGGAAAGGATAATTCTCCAAAGAAAATGTAATACTGTTAGCAAAAGAAGGATGGAAAAATGTCGGGTAGAGAAAAAACAACCAAGTGCACTTGAAAGTGAGTTTTTGGTGACAAACCATAAGGCTCCGTCTTTGACCAGAACCTATTCAACATTTTAAATCAGCATCTTTGGATGAAGATATTGGGAGTGAACCTGGAAAACTAGGGTATGATCCAAAGCTGAAGAGAGAGAGATTATGATATGAAAATTGGGTTGATTTGTGAAAGATATTATAGACCATTGCATATGGGAAAGTCTTGGGTTATTACACACTTTTTCAATTCCAGTTCAACAACATTCCTAATAGTGAAATACTAGGGGCATTCCAATCAAAATAGCAAGAGCATATTGTTATTTATTTATCATTGTTCGGAAGTTTCTGTATAGTACAATTGGAAAATTGGAAACTGCCAGCACAAGACATTGTACAACCCCAAGGAACATGATTCACACCAGCCTGTG
This sequence comes from Sciurus vulgaris, assembly GCF_902686455.1. NCBI lineage: Eukaryota > Metazoa > Chordata > Mammalia > Rodentia > Sciuridae > Sciurus > Sciurus vulgaris. The sequence continues at coordinate 162,576,534 of NC_136464.1, forward strand.
TGGTTGGTGCTCTTGGGATTGTGTGATTGTGCCTGGGTGCTGGCTCATGGCAGCCCTGGAAACAGAAGTGCCTACTCGAGGAAGACGATTTATCATTATGTAGAGATAATGTAATTTCTATTTAGGAAATTTAAGAACTGAAAAACTATCAAAGTTAGTAAGACAATTCATTTAGGGGGCAAGATTTAAGACAAGTGTAAAAATGAATAGCATTTTATACCAAAAAATAATCAATTGGAGCAAATAGCAGGGGGGAATCCATTTATGTTAGGAACAATTCCCTCCCCAACACACACATGACACCTTGAAATGATCTCATGAGAAATGTGTAGGATGTATATAGAAAATAATAAACTGAAAACCATTGAGAGATATAAATATGATCAATGAGTAAGACATGCCATATCGGTATGGGAAAAACACATTTTATAAGCTAGCAATTCTTTTTAAATTATTAAGGTATGTATCGAATGCTGTTCCAATCAAAATCAAATTGAGATTATCTTTTCTTGGAATTCGAAAAAATTAAGTGTAGATAAAATCATAAATATATGAAAGGAGGAATAAGTTCAAGAAATTTACTGTACATCATGGTGACTGTGATTAATAGCAGTATATTGTACACTTAAATATTGCTAAGAGAGTAGATTTCAAGTGTTTTCACTGCACACACATATACAAAAGTTCTTAAGTACAGTTTGCCCTCTGCATCTATGGACTCAACCAATCACACACTGGAAAAGATATTTTTAAAAGTATATCAGTATTGAAAACGTACAGACATTTTTTCCTGTCATTATTCCCTAAAACAATATAGTATAGCATCTATAGGTGTAGCATTTACATTGTATTAGTTTTTTTTTTTTCACACTCCCTTTTTTTTTTATTGTAAACAAATGGGATACATGTTGTTTCTCTGTTTGTACATGGCGTAAAGGCATACCATTTGTGTAATCATACATTTACATAGATTCATAGTTTGATTCATTCTGTTATTTTTTTCCTTCCCCCCACCCCTCCCACCCCTATTTTCCCTCTATACAGTACTTCCTTCCTCCATACTTGCCCCCCTCCCTAACCCTAACTCTAACCCTAACACTAACCCTTCCCTCCCCCCCATTATGTGTCATCCTCCACTTATTAGCGATATCATTCGTCCTTTGGCTTTTTGAGATTGGCTTATCTCACTTAGCATGATATTCTCTAATTTCATCCATTTGCCTGCAAATGACATAATTTTATCATTCTTTATGGCTGAGTAATATTCCATTGTATATATATACCACAGTTTCTTTATCCACTCATCAATTGAAGGGCATCTAGGTTGGTTCCACAGTCTGGCTATTGTGAATTGAGCAGCTATGAACATTGATGTGGCTGTATCTCTGTAGTATGCTGATTTTAAGTCCTTTGGGTATAGGCCAAGGAGTGGGATAGCTGGGTCAAATGGAGGGTCCATTCCAAGTTTTCTAAGGAATCTCCACACTGCTTTCCAGAGTGGCTGCACTAATTTGCAGCCCCACCAGCAGTGTATGAGTGTACCTTTCTCCCCACATCCTCGCCAACACCTGTTGTTGCTCGTATTCTTGATAATCGCCATTCTAATTGGGGTGAGATGGAATCTTAGGGTGGTTTTGATTTGCATTTCTCTTATTACTAGAAATGTTGAACATTTTTCCATATGTTTGTTGATTGCTTGCAGATCTTCTTCTGTGAAGTGTCTATTCATTTCCTTAGCCCATTTGTCGACTGGATTATTTGACTTCTTGGAGTAGAGTTTTTTGAGTTCTTTATAGATTCTGGAGATTAGTGCTCTATCTGAAGTATGATTGGCAAAGATATTCTCCCACTCTGTAGGCTCTTTCTTCGCATTGCTGATAGTTTCCTTTGCTGAGAGAAAGCTTTTTAGTTTGAATCTATCCCAGTGGTTGATTCTAGCTTTTATTTCTTGTGCTATGGGAGTCCTGTTAAGGAAGTCTGATCCTAGACCAACAAGGTGAAGATTTGGACCTACTTTTTTCTTCTATAATCTGCAGGGTCTCTGGTCTGATTCTGAGGTCCTTAATCCATTTTGAGTTTAGTTTCGTGCATGGTGAGAGATATGGGTTTAGTTTCATTCTGTTGCATATGGATTTCCAATTCTCCCAGCACCATTTGTTGAAGAGGCTATCTTTTCTCCATTGCATATTTTTGGCACCTTTGTCTAGTATGAGAAAATTGTATTTATTTGGGTTTGTGTCCGTGTCCTCTATTCTGTACCATTGATCTACCTTTCTATTTTGGTACCAATACCATGCCGTTTTTGTTACTATTGCTTTGTAGTAGAGTTGAAGATCTGGTATTGCAATACCCCCTGTTTCACTCTTGTATTAGGTTTTTATAAGTAATTTAAGAATGATTTGGAATATGCAGGGGAATGTGTGTAGGTATATGCAAATACCACACCAATTTATATAAGGGACATGAGTGTATGTGAAGTCTGGTATCCGTGGGGGGTCCTACCAATCCCTTATGAATACTTAGGGGTGACTGTGTATCTGAGGTAATGCACATATTAAATAGCTTGAGTTAGACCCTGCATAAAGTACACCTAAATCAAAACATTATTTGGTATACTATAAATGTGTACAATTTAAATTGTCAATTAAAAAATAATAATGAACATGTTACAAAACTAAGAATTTTTCAAGAAAGGAGGCTAATAAGGGATTTCACTGGTGATTTATATATTAAAAATGTTAAGAGAGGAAGTGTGCTCTAGTTCAGAAATAGGCAAAAAGATAATCCACATATGAATCTTAGTATACATATAAACTCAACATGAGGATAAATTGAGTATTAAAAAGTCAAAAAGGAGAGATTGATAATTGGTGTAAAGAAATTGATCATGCCTATAGATTATGATAATGTACTATATATTTTTAAATGCCACAAGAAAGAATTTTGAATATTTTTACCATAAAAATGTATGAATGTTTGAGGAGACAGGTTTACCCTCTCCCTTATCTCTTTTTAAAATTAAGGTGCTACTTATATAACTTCAAATTAGTCACTTTACAATGCACAACGATCCAGTGACAATTAGTACATTCACAGTGTCTGCAATCACCACTTCTAACTAGTTTCAACCTGTCTTCATCACCCCAAAAGGAAACTTGGTATCCATTAAGCAGCTGTTTCCCACTCCTCCTGTCCTGTCAACCACCTATCTGCTTTCTGTCTATAGGCGTTATGGTTAGGTGTAGAGTCCCCCAAAAGCTCACCAAGAAGGTTTGGAGGAGAAATGTTTGGGTTGTAGCATTAACCTAATCAGCGAGTTAATCCCTAATGGCATTAACTTAGTGGTAACTGGAGACAGGTGGGGTGTGGCTGGAGGAAGTGGTTCTTTGGGGGGGCGTGGCTGTGGGGTATATATTTGGTATCTGGAGAGGGGAGTCTCTCTCTGCTTCTCTCTGATCATCTCGTGAGCGGTTTCCCTTTGCCACACTCTTCTGCCGTGATGTCCTGCCTCACCTGGAGCCCCCAAGAATGGAGTTGGCCTTTTATGGACTAAGACCTCTGAAACCGTAAGCGTCTAAATAAACCTTTCCTCCTCTACTGATTACCAGTTTTTCCCATGGGGTCTTTCAGTTGCAGCAGCAAAAATGCTGACTGAAATAGTAGGGCTTACCTATTCTGGATATTTCCTAAAAATGGAATCACACAGTAGGTAACTGTTGTCTGTTTTCTTTCACTTAGTATAATGTCTCCAAGGTCCATGCAGGTTGTAGCATGTCTCAGGACTTATTTTTTATTTTTTTGTAGTTGAATCACATTCCATTCTATGTATGTATGGCAATCGATTTGTCCGCTGTCTGTTAACAGACACTTGATCTATGGTAAGTAGTCTGCTATGAAAATGCATGCACATATGTTTATCCGAGTCCCTAGGAGTAGGATTGCCAGGTTATATGGTAATTATGTTAAACTTTTTGAGGAAACAAGTTGTTTTCCATAGCAGCTGAACCATTTTACATTTCCACCCCCAATATCCAAGGATTTTTATGTCTCCACATTAACACCATGAACAATATTTTCAATTGTTTATTATGATTCTAGTTAGCCTGACAGGTACACAGTGGTATCTCATTACAGTTTTGATTTTTTTTTTTTTTCCCAAATGACTAATGATTTTGATCCCCCCCACCCCCCGACCTTTATTTTTTCTTTTTGGTAAAGAATAGGATCCCTCTGTTTTCCAAGCTGGCCTGAAACTTCTGGGCTCAAGTGATCCTCCCACCTCTGTCTCTTGAGTAACTGATACTACAGGTGCCTGCCATCATGCCCAGCTTGAGCATCTTTTTATGTGCTTATTGGCCATTTTGTATGCAGAAATGTCTGTGCAAATCCTTTCTTTATTTCAGTTGAGTTACTTGTCTATTTATTGTTGAGTTGTAAGAGTTCCTTATATATTCTGGATACAAATCCCTTAGATATATGACTTATAAATATTATATTGTACTGAATGGGTAATATTTTCACCCTCCTGATAATGTCCTTTAATGCAGAGAAGTTTTTAATTTTGCTGAAGTCCAATTTGTCCATTTTTTTCTTTTGTTGCATGTACTTCTGTCATTTCTCAGGGTCCATTGCCAAATGCTAGATCATGAAGATTTATCCCTCTGTTTCTTTCTGAGATTTCCAGCTGACTGAGTCAAGCACTCCATGACAACTGCCAGACCTTCTTTACACTCCACAGTGGCCCCCTGCCTTCTTTTCCCATTCACTCAGGGTCAGATCTGCATCATGGTCTGACACTTCTCCCAACCATCTCCTCATTCTCTCACTTCTCTAAAAATATTCTTGCCCATAAAATCTCATCTTGGTACTCCCTTCTCAGAGAACTAGGACTAAAACAAGACTGAAGGGTTTCTCCATTCCAAATTTAAAAATTTCTGTACATCAAAAACAAAACGAGAGAACCTTCAATACTGGGAAATATTTCAAAATTTGTCACTATTTATCTACCAAAAACATTGTTAATGCCATTTCTTGGGTTTAATTTTCAGAAAAACTGGTTATTAGAAATACAAGCAAGCTTATACAGAGGGTTGTTTCAAATCATCCTGAATTGTGATGCAAAGCCAGGCGTTTTACTGAATGCATGGGCTGGGCATCTTGGTCCTTCCCCCACATATATTTTGCACAAATTGATGTGGGTGAAGAGGGCTAGTCACTCTTAGAGATTTGGGTACTCATTTGATGGGTGATGACAGCATATGGAGGACAGGTGTGTTTTCCCTTCCTGTATGGAGTACCTAGCCCTGGTGTTGCAGAGAAGCCTGGAAGACACTGCTACCTCCAGGAAATGATGCTACGTTATTCTACTTCCTGTTACTGTAAGGATATACCTGAGGCTGTGGGCTTATAAAGAGAAGAGTCTTATTTAGCTTCTAGTTTTGGAGGCTGAAAGTCCAAGCAATGTGGTATTGACTCTGCCCAGAGTTCCCCTGGCGGCAGAACCCTGTGCAAAAATGGAGCCATAGAGTGACTCAGGGGTGAGGCTCACTGTTTTAATAACTTGCTCTCATGAGAACTAACTCAAAGTCCCATGAGAACTACCTTAATCCTTTCTGAGGACTGTGCTCCCAATAACTTAAGAACCTCCCATTAGGTACCACTTCTTAAAGGTCCCACCAGCTCTTGACATCACCACACCAGAAACCAAACTTTCTGGATTCAATCCCCAGTACCTCAACAAAAAACATAAACAAGGGCTCATTCCTCCACTGCTCAAAATCTTCCATTGGCTTTGAATTCATTGGGAGTAATAGCAATAATGAAAATAGCATTAATGAAAATAGCTCACGTGCTTTGCCCACAGGGTCCTATACCATGTGCTCCAGCCTGCTCTCTGAACTTTGCTCTCTTCCTGCCTCTTTTTGTTGCTCCCTGAAAACATCAAGCTCATTCCCATATCAGGACTTCTGCACTTGTTTTCTCTGCCTGCCTTGCTATTCATACCTGTATTTGTCACTGTTCTCCAGAGAAACGGGATTTACAGAATGTGTGCATTTTTGTATAAAATAATATGCATTTCTAATATTTAGAGACACACAAATATATGTATATCTATATTTGTTAGGGGATTGGTTCACATAATCACAAAGGCTGAAAAGTTCCACAATAGGCTGTCTGCAAGCTGGAGAGTTAAAGAAACTGGTAATGTAGTTCAGTTCAAGAAGTCAGAAACCTCAAACAGGAGGCTGACACTACAGTCCCCAATCTGAGGTGAAAAGACCCTGGAGAGCCATGGGTGCAAATCACAGTCCAAAGGCTGAAGAACCTGCAGTGAAGCAAAAGAGAAATGTGCCCTGCTCTGGAAAGAACCAGGGAAATTTTCCCCCTTTTTTCCGTTTTCTTGTTCCATCCAGACCCTTGGCTGATAGAATGGTGTCCAGTCACACTGAGGGAAGTTCTTCCCCACTCAGCTCCCCGAGCAACACACTCATCTTCTCTGGAAACACCCTCACAGACACACCCACAGGTAACGCTTTACCAGTTTGGTAGGGATCCCTCAATCCAGTCAAGTAGAAATTATCACAACACCCAAGTTACATTGCACTGCTTGATCCTTTGTTTCATTCCAGTCTCAATTCACGGTTACCCCCTGGAAAGAAGCCTCTTTGACCACCTTATCTAAACTGGTCCTTTCTCTAGGCTGGCGGGGTAGCTGAGTGACAGAGTGTTTGCCTCCCATGTGTAAAGTCCTGGGTTTGATCCTTAGTACCACAAGGTAAAGAGAAGTCAGTAAAACCATCCCTTCTCCATCACTCCTGTGACCCCTTATTTCTCTTTTTAAAACATGTTTGAGAAAAGTATCACACAGAGAAGTGTATGAATATATGTTTATAGTTAAAACTACAATATCAAGTGTCAATGTGCCATTGCCCAGAATAATGAGTAAAGAATTGCCAGGACCCTGTGCATGCTTTACCCTCCTTTCCAGAGTCCCCATATCCTGACTTTTGGGTTAATAATTCCCTAAATTGTCTGAAGTCTTAACTCCTGTGCAGGCATCACCAACTATATTGACTCTGTTTTGAAAAGCTGAGTAGCAAGCACAAAGCTAGTTATATAGGGAAAGGGCAACATTCTCACTTTGAGATGGAGGCTCCAATGAGAAAAAAGTGGTGTGAGCTTCTCTGTGAGTTGACTAGACCCCAGGGCTTCCTGCAGGGCACCTGGCAGGCTGTAGTATGCACCAGGTGCTGGGTATCCTGCAGGAAAGGGGTATAGGGATCAGTGTGCTCTGTATTTCTTACTTGATCATGGCCTACTGCCTGCCATCTCACCAGGGGAGATCAAAGTAGAATACTTGCTCCTGATGGATGAGTGTCCTCAGTCGACACTGGCGGTAGGGCATGGCAGGCATACGTGTTTCCCTACTGTTTATTTCAAGCCTGGACTTCTCTCTCACACCTCAGGCCCATGTATATTCAATTGCTGATGACATTTCTACCTGGATCCATAATTGTCATCTAAGTTCTAGAGGTTCCAAACTGAGTTCTAAGCAGCCTCTGATGATGGTGGTTGGCAGATACACAGTGGAAGAAAATGGAGGTTTTTGTCTGTGGGCAGAACTGCTTCTCAAATGGTTTCACTTGTCCTTACTGATGTTTCTTTCCCTCTCCGGAGCATGCATTCTCTGTGACATGAACGGAACTGGTTTGGGGGTTCGGTTTGTTTACTTTTGCAACATTTGTTTCTATATGTTTCTCTGATTTATAATCTCTATGTTCTGCTTTTGTTCCTCTCCTGTTCTCCTGATTCTACAGGATTATGTCTTAGAAAAAAAAATTTTTTTCCTTCCCCCCAACCCTGAAATTTTTTTATTTTTTATTTATTTATTTATTTTTTTACTGTAGTTTTAATGGTGTTTCCTGAGGGATTACTTTGGATACATGTGCTTAATCTATCATATTCACCCAGAGCTCCTGGTTTTATTTCTTTTCATGTGACTATTATAATTTGACACCATAGTATATGTTTGTTTATTTAAAAAATACCCCCTTTGGAATAGCAACTCTTGGAGGACAAAGATTTGCTCAGTCATGTTTATTACTGTAATCCTGATACCTAGTATATATAGGGGTTTAACAAATATGTTGAATTCTGAAGGTTCAAAAGGGGATTTGCATATATAATGGTATATACGGAGAGTGAAACATTATGAAATCATTAAAGATGTTTCTGGGAAAACATGATATAACATTGAGTAAACAATCACACTTTACAGATCTAAGACAAAAAGTGATTCCAATTTTTTTAGATGGACAATTAGGTTATGGAGTTCAACTACAGTGAATTTAAATAGTGTTTCTATCAACCTTAGGTTGTAGCTAATTTTCATTTTCTATGCTAAATTTTCCTTATTAAAATATTTTCTACAAAATATGTATATAGGACTAGAATGTAGCTCTGGTAAAGTATTTGCCTTGCATACACAAAACCCTGGGTTTGATTCCCCAGTTCTGAAAAAGACAAAAAAAAATTCATATAACTTTATGATCATAATAAAGTAAATCAACAATATTTTTAAAGACTGACCCCGTGACTACCGGTTGGAATGTCTGGACTTAAAGCTGCAATACTATTGCATTGCTGACCCCCAGAGTCAGTGCAGATACTACAAGTTGAGGACACAGTTCCCAACAAGACTGTCCTCAAGTCAGACCTCAGATGTAAGTTTAGGGAGCCCCAGGCAACTGACATTTCTGACCAACTGGCCAAAAATTCAGGAGCTCCATGATCCTCTTGGGTGATAACCCATTAGAATGATTCATGGAACTCAGGAAGACACTAGACTTGAGTATGGTTTTAATTTAAAGAGAACAAATCAGGACCTGTCAAATGAAGAAGCACAAAGGGTGAGGTATGGGAGCATCCTGAACACACAGCCTCAATGCCCCATCTCCAGAGAATAAGGCTGTGTCACTCTCCTGGCATGGGACACCAAGTAGGAAGTTCACCCAAGCCTCAGTGTGCAGAGATTTTATGGTGTACAGTTTCCACTGGGGTTTTATTGTATATCACTGAACATGTGATTAAATTTAATCTCCAGCCTCTTTCCCCTTCTAGGGGGTTAGACTGGCTCAAAGCCCCAGCCTTCCATCACAGGTTGGTCTTCTGACTGGACCAGTCCCACTCAGAGTCATCTTATTAGCAAGATTGAGGTGTAATTGAGAGGCCCACCATGAATAATAAAAGGGGCTGTCACTCCAGAAATTTTACAGATTTTGAAGTTGTATCTCAGGAACCAGGAACAAAGGCCAGACAAATTCTTTATTATACAACATGAACATATGATGTGAAAAAAATTCTTAGGAATCCGTAGTGTTTTTTAGCAGCCCAAAACAATAAAAATAACAAAACAGAAAACTAGTGTTGGCTTGAAACATTGGAAGGCAGTGTATTAGTCAGCTAAGGCTGCCATAACAAAGGACAGCAGAGTTGGTGGTTGAAACCACAGAAACTTATTTTCTCACAATTCCGGAGACTGAAAGTCTGAGATCAAGTTAGTAGCAAAGTTGGTATCTTTGGAGACCTCTTTCCTTGGCATGTATTCACATGGATTTCCCTCTGTGCTTGTGTGTCTGAATTTCCTCTTTTTATAAAGACACTTGTTATACTGGAGTGGGACGACCCTGATGACTTAATCTGCAGTTTGCTTTCTGCAGTTTCAGTTACCTGCACTCAGCCGTGGCCCAAAAATATTAAATGTAAAATTGCAGAAATAACCAGTTCATAAGCTTTAAATCGCATGCCCTTCTGAGTAGCATGATGAAATCTTGTACCATCCCACTCTGTCTAGTCCATCATCCCTCTGTTTAGTGTATCCACACTGTATACATTACCTGCCTGTTAGTCATTGTAGCTATCTTGGTTATCAGATCAACTGTCACAGTATTTCAGTGTTTGTGTTCAAGTAATTTTTATTTTGCTTAATAATAATGCCAAAGCACAAGAGTAGTGGTGCCAAGGAGGTGCCAGGTTATAAAATGTGGCAGGACAGACTTAACTGTGCTATCACGTGGCAACACTGCAGAGTATATAGGAGAAAACAGTATGTATAGGATATGGTGTTATTTGAAGTTATAGGAATCCACTTGGGGTCTTGGAACATATTCCCTAAGGATGGGGGGACTATTGTAACTTTAGCTTAATTACCTCTTTAAAGACCCCATCTCCAAATGCAGTCACATGCCAAGATACTGGAGACTTAAGACTTTACCCCTTGGATTTGGGAAGGGGGTACTATTTGGCCCACAATCTTGGCCTCCCAGATCCCACAAAATTCATGTCCTTCTCACATGTGAAATGCAGTCATCTCATCCTAACAACCCCAAAGTCAATCCTTCCAACATTAAGTACAAAATCTTATCTCAATTTCATCTATGTCAAGTGTGGGTGGGACATGTTATGATTCATCTTGAGGTAAAATTAATCTCCAGCTGTGAACCTGAGTAACCAGACAACAATTCTTCCACTTCCACAATATAATTCAAGGACAGACCTGGGATCGACATTCCCATCCTAAAAGGGAGAAATCAGTGAAAAGAAAGGGGTCACGGGTCCCAAAATAAATCCAAAGCCTAGCAGGAAAATCCCATTAGACTTTAAGGCTTGAGAATAATCCCCTTTGGTTCTGTGCTGTGTCCTGCAGGCCCACGGGGTGAGCTTGTCTTCTTGGCCCACCATAGTGGTAGTCCTATCCCTTTGACCCCAACCCCTCCATAACTGAGGAGAGGACAACCCTATCCCTGAGCTTCTTGAATTAATAACTAATATAGAATGGTAACAAATCCAAGAATTCCTTCTGTGTTTTAGTTCAGCTACAGGAAAAGAAGCAATTGTCTTTTTAAACATAAGGTTCAGAGAAGACACTGAATTAATATCCAGTGTTTTTCTAAGCAACATTTTTTTCATCTCAGAAAGTCAGATATTGAACTAGAAATTCTACTCCAGGAAAATTATGGTCTGGAGAAATCTCGTAGAGATGTAACTATGAGAGTGTTAACATCATAGGTTTTGCCCTAACAGGGAGTGAAGGAGCCACAGTCCCTAGCTGAGCAGATGAGAAACACAAAAGGGCACATGAAATGATGGCTGTTGTCACACCCTCGTCCCAGTCTTGGTGAACATACCCTGGAGAATCAAGGAGGGGCTCAGTACATGGGCGAGATTTCTTCGACAGTGAGGGCAGAGTTTGAAGTGCCCTTTCTTGGACTGCCTTCATTTAAATATTTCCCCCAGAGGGGTGTTTTTATTCTATTTTAAGAGAGAATTTCAGGAAAATACCTTGTGTCTTATAGCAACAAACCCTTCTCGGCACTTACCCATAAGTACTTAATTCAGTGTGTTCTCTCATACTCTCGGCTATATCCACAGCTTCTTAGGACATGGTGACTAGAAAGAACCTTAGGAAGTTTCTCTTGGCATCCTATTCTGCTATTGATTTGCTGTGTAACTTTGGAAAGTTACTTGATCTTTGAGTCTCGGTTTCCTCGTTTATAAAACGAAGATGACAATCACCCTTTTGATGATTATGCGACATTATTGTCCTGTGATAGTAGCTGCTGACAATTTAAAAATGAACTTTTTTGGCATAGAAGTATTTCTCTGAGTTTTAAGAATTCTGTCTCTGGACTTTGGAGATTTTGATATTTTTACACCTGTTGGACTTTCTGCATTCTCAGCTTGACACAGAACCTCAGAGGGCTCAATCAATTCTGCTGCTCAGGGCACATTATTTCCTCTAGGTTCAGATTCTTCAAACACATCTAAAGGGACCTGGCTGGTGTCTTCTGCTCTGTGTTGATAGAACTTTTGTTATTATTATTTGCACCGCTGGGGGTGGATCCCAGGGCCTTGCACATGCTAACCACGCTGTCCACCACTGAGCTACACCCCAGTTGTGGATTTTTTTTTTTAATCTGCAGAATTGGGGTATCTAGTAAGTGAAATCAACAATTTGATTTGTACTATCTTTCTGCAATGAAGTAGACAGATGATTTTACTATTCTTTGTAATTGGACAAAATGGGGGAATTCTTAAAGCTAGAAATGAGAGAGAGAGAGAGAGAGAGAGAGAGAGAGAGAGAGAAGGCTAAGCTTGCCTCACAACTGAAGGGCAACTTTCTGACTCTTTATCAACAATTCTTCCTCTTTCCTTGCCTCCTCACACCCACCCTACCCACCATACTTTAAATGAACATAGTTTGCTATTATTTTGTTTATTTATTTTTTTTGCCATAAAAAATATAAGAAAAAGACAGGGCTTTTAAATGCTGACATTACTCAGTATGTCAGAAAAAAACTAAATCTCACTTCTAACCCACAAGTTCATACTGACTGGGAAAAAAAAAAAAATGACAATTCACTACCAAGATTCTGAGCAGGAATCCCAGGATACAGAAACAGGACAACTCCAACTCTAGCTTTGTGAGGCTCTTGCACAAGATGGGCAAAACTATCTCTTTGGGAAGCAAATCAAATTGAAAACAAAAGCTTTCCTTCAACTTTTGCATTTATTTCACCCTTGCATAAAATTAAAGCAAGGGCTGGGGAGGTAGCTCATTGGTGAAGCATTTGCCTAGTATGCATAAGGCCTTTGGTTGGATCCCCAGCACCTCAAAACTAAAAACAAAAACCCCCAAACCAAAAATATCCCAACTTTTCTCCAAAAAGACATAGAAACAAAAATGTTTAACTACAAGTCAGACTTCAAACAGTGCTAGGATGTCCTTTGCCTATACTCGGGTAGTTCAAGGAAGCCGAAAGGTGCCCAAGGGAAGATTTTTGTATGGGAACTTTAACTTCCCATTCCATTTGACTTTTGGTCTTTAAAATACAGGTCAAATCAATGAATTTAATGAAGGCCGGTTGACACAATGGCTTTGCCTTGCATTTTGACCCACATAAAGGGGAGGCAGTCCAGGTCACGAGGCTTTAGCAGAACTTTAAGTGGTTAGTACACAAATGTGACAGAACGTTTAGAATCCCAGAGACTTGCGAGACCTATTGACAAGCAGTTAAAAGTATTTGAAATAGCTGCATGAATGAACTTTGATAAGGTAGCACTATTGTCTTCCATTGTCTCTTTCTCTTCATACGAAAACTCCCCCAAAAGAACAAGAGTCAATGAATGTGAAATGTAGTGTCAGTTTTACTGGGCTCTGGACGCCTTTCAGCACTGTGACTTTTTTGTGGTGAGTTCATGCTATTTAAAAGTATTCTTCCCTCTGAGTCTCAACTCTTGCAAATGGCGACTTTTCAGTCCACTACCCACCCAAGTCTTTTCCAACTGCTTTCATGCCATGAATAGCTCTTTAAGTTAAAAGAAGTGAAGATTAATTTCAGGATTTTTGCTTGCTCCTGACACTTGGATTTTTCAAGAGGGATGCCTGAGCGCTCACCCCTTGGCTTAGTGGAGGGGGTGGTAGGGTGGAGCAGAGAGGGAGTGAGCCATGTCCTCCTGCAATCTGAAGATGGTTCACTTCATGCCAAGGGCACAGGCAGACAGCTCCCATTCCAAAAACGGGCCAAACCACCTTTCCATCTGGGAGAAATGAGTTGACTCAAACCTAACTGTCAATTTTCAAACAAGTGCGAGGGGACCAAATGGGGGTGATGGAGGGGGATCATTTCAACTCAGAACAGTCCTTTAGAAATTAGTGTGAACCAGTCTCCTCATTCCAAGAAAAGCGTGTCTCCAATGATCCTTTCTACCTGTCTTTATAAATACATGTTTTATCAGTAAACATTCACCGTTTTAAGCTGTGCCTAAAATATCAGTTCCCATGGGGGCTCCGCCATTGTTGGAAACACCCTTGGCCAGTCTGTACATTGTGTGGACACAGTAGCGGGATGCAAAAATCCGTAGAGACCCGTCTAAAGAGCCATGTGTTGGTTTCACAGGGTTTCATAGTTCTAAGATTTGCTAAAAATGCTTTGGGGGGTTTTCTCAGTAAATCTCTATAGATAGATTTTATTGTATTTTACCCTTTTGTCTGTTTTTTTGTGTGTGTGTTTGAAATTTCTCCCTTATTCATTGACCAGTAACTTTCTGTCACCCATCTTTGACTTTTCTCCTTACATCTGCATTTAAGCTGTCATTTACTTCTGCTGTTCCCCCCTCTCAATATCTGACAGCCAAAGCCTTCATGTGCTTTTATCCCTTTGTGTTTGCATTATGACATAACCTGGGCAAAGTGGCCCGGCTCCCCAATTCTTGTATGTAAAATTTGCAACATTTTTTGAGACGGGTCAGTGCCCATTTTTGGGATCCTTTTCTTTATCTGAGTACCGTGTTAAAACTTTTTGCAGATGTGGCCTATTCAGGAGCAGGCTGGGGCTGCATGCAGAGATGGGGAAAAGAAGAAAAGGCCTTCCTATTTTGTGATTGCCATAGTAACTCAAACATCGCCAGTGTGTTTGCTGGTCCGGTAGTTGCAGCCTGGGAGCTTGATTTCCTGTGCAATCAAGCCCTCTACTGGAGACCATGGCTCGTGTGACACAGGGCTACACAGAGGACAGTGTGCTTGTTAGGCCTGAAATTAAGCATTTCACTTTAAAATAATACCCATTTGTATCCATTTTGTTCAACATAACAACAGCTGCTGTCCCTGGAATGACAGACTTGCCTTTTTAACCAAAGCTTCATATGACATTTATGAATGAGGCCGGCTCCATTCATTTGCGGTTTGAATTCACAGTAGTTATTTTTGCCGTTTTTTTTTTTCCCTTCCCCAGCATATGGGTGAAATTCAACATTATTCAAGTAATTATATACACAGTTCATGAGGAGGAAAAAGCCTGCTTTGTTTGTATCATCTCTTTTAAACTAGTTAGGGGCTTTGGTTCTTCCTTTTTTTTTTTTCCCTTCTTTTTTTAACAAGGCAAAATATAGAAGATGAATTGATGAAAACTTTTAAAATGCTGATTGCCTCAAAATGGTGAAAGATAAAGAAAGAAGAGGCAATGTTGTCATTGGGTTTCGTTTATTCATTTTTTGGATAAACAACTAAAAACATCAATCCACGTTGCTCAGTTGAAAAAGGGCAGAGAAATCCTGGGCAGAAACCTCCTGCTAAAGTCATTAAAAACCTACAGCTCAGCATTCTTGCTTTGCCTGCCAAGAGCTCAGGGCCCAGAAAAATGAATAAAACTGCAGGATGTTGTCCAGGTGAGGACACCTGATGTAGCACAATGACCAAATGGCAGTCCTTTCAAGATACTCTGCAGTTTTACAATATTGCTAGTATGAGGAAAAATAATTGATGTTTAGTCACCGAATTAGCCAATAGATGCAGTGTGATGGTGATGAATGAGTAACAATGAATAACAGCTCCATTGATGGCTGTCTTCCTCCTCCACTTGCTCCTTGTTCCTCCTCCTCCTCTTCCTCCTCCTCTACCATCACCATCAACAGACCCACTGAACTTGTGCAGTTATCACTGCCACATACTTTTCACACCACAGCACCAGAAGTTTTCTATCCCAGCTGGAGAATTGAAGAAGCAATAAGGACTCATCCGACTTGCACCTAATTCGCAATTCATAAACTCATTGCAACTAACAAGAGTTTGATTGCTTAGATTCAATGTTTCTTAGACATACTCCCCTAATCTGAAAATAAAAAGACCCTGAAAGAATGTTTTTCGTAATCCAGAAGTTTCCATGCTCTCAACATTACATATCTAAGTAAAAAATACACTTAGAAAGTGAAAGCATTTGTCTTGAGTCATGAAGTTTGGACAAGTTATTCTGTCCTCCCAATTCGTAGAAAATAAGATCGAAAGCAGCAGAAATTAGTAGGACCAATTTCTATGTAAACTTTCTTTTGGGGAACACATGGCATTTGTTTTTAAACTCTTTTGAAGTTATCTATTTTGTAGAATATCATTATAATATAAGCTATAGATTTAGGAAGGAAACCTTGTTTTTCAAAAAACTTTCTATAGTGCTGGGGATCAAACCCAGGGCCTTGCACATGCTAGGCAAACTTACTACCAGTGAATTACATTCCAGCCCTAAATCTTCTATTCTTTTTTTTTTTTTTTGGCATTGGGAATTGAACTCAGAGGCACTTTACCACTGAGCTACACTTCCAGCACTTTTTCTTTTCTATTTTGAGTCAGGTTCTCACTAAGTTGCTTAGGACCTCACTAAATTGCTCAGGCTGGCCTTGAATTTGAGAGCCTCCTGCCTCAGCCTCCCAAGCCACTGGGATTACAGGTGTGTGCCACTATATCTAGCTCCTAATATTAATATTCTTAAATGTAATGGCTTTGATTTTTGTAAGAAATTGCTTTGGTATGTTATACAGTTAAAAAGGAATAAATAATCAAGATGCATCTTGTCAGAGGTCTGTGCATTTGTGTATGTACACAATCTATCTAGACTATGGATAGATCAATCTGAAGTAGAAAATGTTCTATATCTAAAGTGCTCAGAGATGACTCTGGCATAAGATAAGCACCATCAAGTGCTTGTTATCTTTATTACCTAATAATTTTATCCCTTTGTTAAAAATTCACAAAATGGGATGGGTGACACATATCACAATTAAATTCTCCAATGATTTACCTACTTAAGAACCAGTTGGATTTTCACATTAACTTGTAACTATGCACACATCCACAACTCTTTCTTCCTTCACTCATTCATTTTGCCACTTACTCAGAAACTTTATAGACTGTCAAGTGTAGCACAGTGCTAGGTATTGAGGCCAAGGTAAAGCTGTCCAGCGGGGCTGGCTGTGTAACTCAGTGGGGGAATACTCACCTCGCATGCAAGAGGTCCTGGGCTTTATCCCCAGCACCACAAACTAAATAAAAATTCAAAATTTTAAGAAACAAAGCAAAATCCAAACAAACACCACCACCAACAAAAACCCATTCTAGGGATTCACTGAGCAGACACTGCCAAGGGGAGCCAGTGGAATGGTGACCTGAGCCAGCAACAAGGCACCTGCACGAGGGAAGGGTACTTAAGCTGCAGAGTGGTGAGTTGTGTATACAGGAAGAATCTCAGTCAGCTGAAACTGGAGGTGACTCGAAGTTTGGATCTTGGATGGTTGGAAAGGACAGGAATGAGAGAAGTGTACAAAAGCCTGGTGGTATGGGAGGAAGCAAGTCCTTACAGGAAAAGTAATTCAGAATAGTTGGAGTATGGCTCAGTTTTTCCCCCAAATTTTCTGTGCACATATATCATATTTATTTAACTTCTGCAGCAGAAATTTATTGTTCTCCTATTATAAATAAGTTCCTTTTGTTAATAGAACTGTATGTTCATAGACACCTCAGATGATTCCCAATCTACCATCATATGCCTAGTAGGGCAAAAATTGTATTCCAAAACTAAGAAGAACCCTTCTCTGACTTTTCTACAGCCTGGCTCTTCGGCACACACTGGAATGATGAGGTTTAACTACGGTCACTGCAGCCTCTTTTGCTAACTGCAGTCTGAGTGTGTGTCCTGTGCCCTGTGAGCACTCCAGTCTTCAGGACACATGTGTCCTGTGATGGTGATGTGGGAGGTCTTCCTGACCGGGCCTTGGGAGGACAACATTTCTGAGGCTGTGGAGAAGTTTCAGGAACAGCATTGGGTCATTGTGTAATCTCTGTGTCCCTTGATAGAATGTAAGCTCTGAGAGAGAAACTTGTCTTCGCTGTTGTCTACTGTGTCTCTGGGTGAAGCAAATGCCAAGAGGACACTAGTCACCCAGCACACAGTTGTTGAGTGAATGACCGAATTTATCCAGCAACAACCACTGTTTAAGACTCTCTGAGATCTTTCCAGCAGCCTTCTGGGCACCTCGTATCGCACTGAGACTAGTCTCTGGACATCACAGGTGCTTAGCCAGGTATTTCTCGTGCCACCTGTGGTGCCTGCTATAAATAAATGGCATCATTCACCATCTCTCCATTTCCTATTAGCATCAGAAAAATATGTGATTTCCCTCCTCTAAATATTTTCCCCTCTCTCTCTTTTCTTCCCAACTGTCCTGAACTGTGAAATGTCAGTGGTTGTGACATCTAAGATCAGAGAAAAAAAAACTTTTTTAAAGAGGTACTGAGGGTTGAATCCAGGGGTGCTCTCCCTGAGCTACATCCCCAGCCCATCTTTTATTTTTCATTTTGAGACAGGAGCTTGATTATTTTCCCAGGCTAGACTTGAACTTAAAATCCTCCTACCTCAGCCTACTGAGTCAGGATAAGAGAACCTATGACTTTTTTTTTTTTTTCTTTTCATTTTTCCAGATCTGGGGATTGAACCCAGGGCCTCACACATGCTAGACCAGTGCTCTATCACTGAGCTATGTTCCTAGCTCTTTTTAATCTTTTATTTTGAGACAGGGTCAAATTAAATTGCTCAGGCTCATTGATTAAACTTGTGATCTTCCTGCCTTAACCTCCCAAGTAGATGGGATTTCAGGTGTGCATCACAGCTGGCCTAGACTCTATGATTTTTGACAGTTCTAGCTCATCTACATATCTTGGGAGCAGTAATTCTTGGCCACTCCAAGCTTATTAAAATCACCTGGAGTTTCACCAATCTCTGAGATCCAGCTGTAACCCAGGTCAATCAATAGAATCTCAGGCTGGACATGGGGCTGTAGTTAAAAGTTCTGTGGATGATTCCAACATATAGCAAGGGTTGTGAACACTTCTAGAGGATTGTCATAACTTCTGATATGATGGGGGGCTAAGAGGGAGAAAGTGAATCAAATTCATTTTCTCATTCACAGACCATTCTTGATGTCTCTGTGTTCCTGCTGTGACACTGATCCACAGAACACAGCTCTTACACAGCTACTGGGACCCTGAGGATCAGGGGAGAGGCAGGGCCTACAAATCATTATATAAAAACTTGTTTGGCTAGTCGAAGTGGTGCACACCTGTAATCCCAGCAACTTGGTAGTCTAAGGCAGGAGGATCACAAGTTTGAGACCAACCTCAACAACTTAGCAAGAAAAAAAAAATTATAAAAGTAAAATAAGGAAAAATGGGTGGCAGGTATTGGGTATGTAGGTCAGTGGTAAAGTGCCCCTTGATTCAATCACCAGTACCAAAAAAAAAAAAAAAAAAAAAAAAAAAGTTAATCTCAGAGTTAGGAGTGTAGCTCAATGATGGAGTTCTTGCCTAGCATGGTTGAAGCCCCAACACCACACAAACATACACTCCATACAAAATGTTGCTTGAGCGCATAAAATTCAGGCAATTGAAAATTGAAGCTTTTGCCTATCCATTTATCAAAAATGTAGAAGGCTGATAGCATATAGTGCTGGCAATGGTATAGAAATGAGTATTCTC
The DNA here is from genome assembly GCF_902686455.1 of Sciurus vulgaris. Lineage (NCBI taxonomy): Eukaryota > Metazoa > Chordata > Mammalia > Rodentia > Sciuridae > Sciurus > Sciurus vulgaris. Next base: position 162,595,891 of record NC_136464.1, read on the forward strand.
TGCAGGACCAGACTGTAAGTTACTGTATACTTTTTGCAAAGGAAGCCATCAATATTTACTAAACATTTATTAACATTTAGAATGGGCCAGGCATGGTGGTGCATGCCTGTAATCCTCGTGACTCAGGAGGCTGAGGAAGGAGGATCACAAGTTTGAGGCCAGCCTCAGCAACTTAGTGAGACTCTGTCTCAAGGTTAAAAAAAAAGTTTAGAATGGGTATGACTTCTGAAACATGATTCCCAGTTCTAGAAATTCATTGGTCAAAAATTAAAGTACCAAGTGCTTGATGGCTTGTCATAGTGAAAAGGGAAATAATCTTATGTGTCAATGACCAGTGGGATAAATTATGGTTCATTCATGCTGAGTAGTATTTTGACACCACAAACAAGAATGAAGGGGACTGGGGTGGTGGCTCAGTGGTAGAGCGCTTACCTAGCATGTGTGAGGCACTGGGTTCGATTCTCAGCACTGCAAACAAATAAATAAATTAAAGGTTCATCAACAACTATTAAAAATATTTTTAAAAAATGAAGGAAATACATGAATTGACCATGAGTGGTATCTGTTATTCGTTGTTTAAGTGAAAAACTGAAATAACAGAATTATAGGTAGAGTAGGATTCCATCTCATCTAAGAACAAATAACCCTGTCTACAGATAAATGTTTGCATAGTAAAATATGAAAAAATATGCAAATTAGCAGTTGTTAAAAGGAGGCTGAGGTGAAACTGTTCTACTGTAGCATTTCTATACAATTCTTTGAATTGGGACAATAAGTACTATTACTTTTGGAATTCAAATTCCTGAGGTAAAATAAAAAGACAGAGACATACAAGAAGATCAAAGTAATGGATACATTATACCATGAAAATAATTATTGCTAAGAATGTACACTGCTTAACTCCCAGATATAAGCACCATCTGGAGATAGTATAGAAAGAACATACAGCTTTTATACGGTCCTCAGTTTCCTCTTGTGGAAAATGGAAATAACAAGATTTCCAACTCCAAGGAGATACTGCAAGGATAAAGAGAAATAATGCAAGTTGGGTACAGTGGAATGCCTGTAATCCCAGCAACTGGGGAGGCTGAGGCAGGAGGGTTCATGTTCAAGGCCAAGCTGGACAACTTAATGGAGACCGTGTGGCAAAATAAATATTAAAAAGGATTAGGGCCTGGCATGGTAGTGCATGCCTGAATCCCAGAAGCTCAGGAGGCTGAGGCAGGAGGATCGTGAGTTCAAAGCCAGCCTCAGCAATTTAGTGAGGTCCTAAGCAACTTAGCAAGATCCTGTCTCTAAAAAAAAAAAAAAAAAAAAAAAAAAAAAAAAAAAAAATTTAAAAATTTAAAAAACGGGCTGAGGATGAGGTTTAGTGGTTGAACACCTCCGGGTTCAATGCTTGGTACCAAAACAAACAAACAAACAAAAACCTGAGGCTATAGCTCAGTGGAAAAGCAGTTCTGGGTTCAATTCCCAGCATGAACAAAAGTGGGGAGAGAAAGAGAATGTGTGTAAAGTAGAGATTTCCAGGAATCAGTTCATCAATGCAAAATGTAGTGATGCTGATGACGACTACCATAATAATGAGAGTGATCATGTTCTTCATATTCAAGTCGGTTAGAGAATTTAGTGAATAGTAGGTAAAGCAGGATTCCATTTTCACCTAAGAAGAGAACAGCACCCAGTCTATGGCTCGATGTTTGTATAGTGACTATGGAATAGTATACTCCCAACTGGCAACAGTGGCTAAAATTGGGTGGAAGTTAGGGATTCTAAGAAGTCTGCGATCAGAAGCCCTCAGGGAAGCCCATCCTTTTCCACAACAGCCACCAGATTGGACCTTTTCTCCTGATCCGAATTAACTTTGAGAAGCACAGGGTTATACGTGGCACAGCTTGAAGCCACGTCTTTGGAAGTTTCCAGGCATGTGAGGTGAGGCAGGGAGAGGCAAATGACAAGGGTGGATGCAAAGGGTAAATTTGGAGGGGAGGGTACAGCCAGAAAGGTGTCCGACAAGCATCCCAAGAGTAAGAGAGTCATGGAAACCAGCACCCAGAGCTGAGGGCCACCACTGAGCAGAGGCAGCTGCCATTCAACTCACCTGACATCCCAGGCTGGAGGCACTCATGAGGTTGCTGCAAGAGGAAGTGGCACGTAAAGAAAGTTTCATCGACCTCCTTGCCGATGGGGGCCTCGGCCTCAATAGAGGGAGAGTCTGGCCTGGTCTCTGAGGCCTCCTGCCCTGTCAGGCACCCACTGTCTCTCCCTAGAAGCTGCTGGGACAGCGGGCTCCAGGCTGCTCACCAGGCACGACGGATCCTCAGCATGCCGAGTGCCCTGTGGGACCCTCACCTGTATAGTTTTTAACATGGGACTCTGAAGAGTGGGCTCAAGGCCCTCCACAGCTTGGGGGACTTGTTGCTGGGGAGAGCCCGGAGTCGATACAGCTAGAGCCTCTCTGCTTCCATGTGTCCTGGATGTTGGGATCCTCGTTACGTCTCCTCTATTGTGGCAAAGTGTGCACGGTGTGAAGTGTGCCATTTTAACCTTTTTCTACCTTCCTTCCTCCCTCCCTCCCTCCCTTCCTCCTTCCTTCCCCTCCCCTCCTCCCTCCCCTCCTCCCTCCTCCTCCTCCTCCTCCTCCTCCTCCTCCTCCTTCTTCTCCTTCTTCTTCTCTCTCTCTCTCTCTCTCTGTCTCTCTCTCTCTCTTGGTTGTACTGGGATTGGACCCGGTGCCTTATGCGTTCTCAGCAAGCACTCTAAACTACATCCCCAGCCCTTTTTAGTTATTTTTTTTACTTTGAGACAAGGTCTGAGTTGTCTAGGCTGGCCTCCAACTTGTGATCCTCCTGCCTCAGCTTCCCAAGTAGCTGGGATTACTGGTGTGCAACTTCATGCCCAGCTCATTTTAGCCATTTTTTTTTTTTTTTTTTTTTTTTTTTTTTGGTACCAGGATTGAACCCAGGAGCGCTTAACCACTGAGCCCCATTCCCAGCCCTTTTTATATGATATTTTAAGGCAAGATATTGCTAAGTTGCTTAGGGCCTTGCTAAGTTAGCAAGATGTTTGCATAGTGAATATGGAAAAGTATACTCCCAATTGGCAACAGTGGCTAAAATTGGGTGGGAGTTAACTCCGTAAGCAAGAAAACACTAGAGTCTCTACATGCCTATTTCTCACAGTGGAAAAGTGACTTCTAATCTTTGCAAAATGAGGATTTTAACCTACAATTCCAACCTTGGAGTTTTATGAGAAAGAGAAATTAATTTTCCATTATATCTTCTTGGAGGGAAAAAACTCCGTAAGCCAAAGAAGCAATCATAGTGTAGGTTGTCCATTCTTCTTAAGAAGGACAGGAGGTGGACTAATGGATGCACAGGCTTGGGAGTCAGAAGCCTGGGCTTGAGTCTGATGACCACAAACTAGCTGGGGAGGCTGCCTTGCTAAGTTGCTGAGACTGACTTTGAATTTGTGACCCTCCTGCCTCAGCCTCCTGAGCCACTAGAATTATAGGCAGGCACCACCATGCTGGGTTCATTTCAACCACTTCTAAGTGTGTAGTTCAGTGACATTAAGTATATTCACACTTACGTTACTTAAGTGCAATCACTTTCACTACCCAGTTCCATACTTATTCATTTTCCCAAACTGCAACTCCGCACTCATGAAACAAATTCCTATTCTCCCCTTCCACCTCAGCTCATGGCAACCAGGAAACTATTTTCTGTCTTCATTGTTTTGCCTATTTTAGGGATTTCACACAAGGGTGATCATATAGTATTTGTCTTTTTGTGACAGGTTTAATGCATTTAGCATAATGTGCTCAAGGTTCATCCATAGTGTAGCATGTGCCAGGATCTCCTTCCTTTTTAAGGCTCAATAATATTCCACTGTGTGGCTGGATCACATTGTTGATCCATTCATCCATCAACAGACACATGGCAACCTTCATCTTGGCTATTAGCAGCTATGAACATAGGTGTGCATCTACTTACTTGTAAATCATATTTCTGTGACCACTTGTAGCACATCACCCACCCCTGCGGGGTATTTATTTATTTTTAGTCTACTCTACCTTGGTTCCGTATGGTGTGGTCTTCTCCTAACTCTGTCACCCTTCCCAGTTCTCATGTTCTAAGTCATGGCCAGCTAGCACAAGAGGAGGACTTCAAGAGCTTCTCCCTCATGGGCTTCTCGCATGCTTAATGTCTCCTTTTCTCACTCAGTTCCCACATGCCAGATGACTGGTCACTACACAGTGTCCCTGCTCCCAACCAGAGGTGAACTGCCCAGTGTGGAAAGATGGCAGCCTTTTCCCAGGCCAACTTTACACCTAGACAGAAGAATCCCATGGAATTTACATGCAGAAACAGAGTATGAAAAAAAAAAAATTAAACCCTACCACAACTAGATGAGGAAATGGAAGTGATTTATCCTCAACTTTCCCCCCTTTTTCTTTTCCTTCTCCTTTTTGATTCTGCAAAAGCCTCCAAAGGGTTAAATATTTTGCCACGAGGTGGGATAAACTTCTCAGATCTGCGGTCTGCTTGATTGTCCTGACACCGCACTGTGTGGGATGCCCGGCTCCTTTGTTGATTATAATGGCACATCTTCATTATTGTTCTAATATTCCTTTTTAAAAAAACACACCCTAATCTTTCTCTGGTGCCAGTGACTACGGCAATGCGGAGATGCTTTATTTCCCCCTCCGATCTTCCCTGCACCCTCCATTGTTGCCATAGTCACGATGGGGCGATAGCCCTGGTGCAGGGTGCTTTCTGTACTGTACCGCCCTGAGCTGATTGTTTAAATCTGTATTATTCCACTGTTCTGAAGATTTACATTTTTAATGGCTCATTTATGTAATCCCATAAATAAAGTAGTAAAAAAAGCGTCCCACACAAATGAGTGAATCAGAGTTTGAAAAAGACTCCTAAAGCAGGTCACCAAGGGTCTCAGCTGCGGGGCCTTGATTGGTGTGGCCGGTGCTAGCCAGGGTGGCAGTGGGCTTAAGACCACCCAGTCAGCGCCCAAATGGGGCATTACCAAGGAATAGCAGGATGGTGCTGGAGTTCAATCTCCCCTATTTATCAGAGAACACAGTTCTACTGCAAAATCCATTTCAGTCTAAGACTCATTTACCTTATTGCTTCGACAGCTGCACCTCTCTCTGGCAGAGAAGTTTCTACGATTAGCTTTTTCCCTCCTAGCAGCTGATATTTCCCCCTGCCCTCCCCTTTCTTCTTCTTCTTAACCAATATATTCCTGGGGCTGCTAAATTCTCTCTAAAGAGCCTGTGAATTCAAGCACCTGCCTCAAGAATGTATTTGACACACTGAACAGATATATAGTTTGAATAATTCACTGTTGGGCCTCCCTCTACCAGTTTCTCGCTTATCCTCCCTGCATGAAAGGCTTTGTGAACCTCAGCTCCTTTGGGCAAGTTTGTACTAATTAAGCACAAATGAAGAAAATGGCCCAAATATAGCAGAATTAGCCTGCCCAACCCTCTTTCCCAGGTCTCTGTCCAGCTTACATGCAAAACTGTCTTTTTCCAATTTGGCAGAATGCTTGGTTCTAGGTACTTGTTTAATAGTCACTTGTTTAAGTCTGTCACTTGAAACAGGTTTTGCTTTTGGATTTTATAGCCAAGTGTGACTATGGGGTCAGAGTCCTTGGTCAGTAACCATCTCTCTCTTCCCTGAATCTGCGGTGGCCATTGTGCACGATTGTCAATCAGAAACACACAGTCGGTGGTTTGTGAGTGGTCTGGGACCCCAACCATAGAAAACACAGAGGAATTTTAAAGTGCTCTAAATATACATAAATATCGTAATATATTCAATGTGGATTTAAAAGAATGGTCCCGAAGCAAGAAAGCACTAGAGTCTCAATGTGCCTACTTTTCACCATGGAAAAGTGACTTCTTAACTTTGCAAAATGAGGTTTTTAACCTACAATTCCAACCTTGGGGTTTTATGAGAAAGAGAAATGAATTTTTCCATTACATCTTCTTGGAGGGAAAAACACTCTGCAAGCCAAAGAAGCAATCATAGTGTTGGTTCTCTGTTCTTCCTAAGAAGGATGGGGAGGTGGGCTAATGGATGCACAGATTGGAAGTCAGAAGCCCGGGCTTGAGTCTAAGGACAACAAACTAGCTGGGGAGTCTGCACAAGCCCCCGTCTTCAGAGTACAGGTCCTGTGAAATCAGCGGGAATCATGTCCCCACCACCCAGAACAATACCTTGCATGTGACCTCTCGTGTGACACTTGACCGTCATACTGGCTGAATAAGGGAAGAACCTATCTGAGTCCCTTTGTGTCCATATGTTCTCTATCACTTGGGTCTGGTCTTGAAACGTAAAGATTCATGGCCTTTTTGTTTCTGCAGTGCTGTGGATAGAGAACCCAAGGCCAAGTGCTGTACTGCCCAGTCCCGCCCCTACCCCTGTGCAGTCTAAAGAGGGCTGTCTGCATGAGTCAATGTGCATGGTGATAGTCACCTACAGTAGGAGGGACAGAAGCTAGATTTTGCATTAGACTTTCTGTCTTCTACAATATTTCTTTTGGGAAAATTAAAGCATCACTGATAGGGTTATTGACTCTCTTTAAAACACCAGAAGGAAGCTGGGCATAGTGGCACATGCCTGTAATCCCAGAGACTCAGGAGGCTGAGGAAGGAGGATCAGACGTTTGAGGCCAGCCTCAGCAACCCTATCTCAAAAAAGGGTGGGGGGATGGTGATGTGGCTCAGTGTAAAGTACCCCTGGGTACCATCCTTAGTCAAAAAAAAAAAAAAAAAAAGAAGGAAAGAAATTCCATCATGTTGTCTTCCATATACAAAATGATGCTTTTTCTCTTTTTTTGTACCAAAAATTGAACCCAAGGGTGCTTAGCTACTGAGCCACATTCCCAGCCATTTTTATTTTTTTATTATTTTGAGACAGGGTCTCACTAAGTTGCTTAGGGCCTTGCTGAGTTGCTGGACTGGCTTTGAACTTTTGATCCTCCTGCCTTAGCCTCCCAAGTCACTGGGATTATAGGTACATGTCACCGGGCCAGGCTAAAAGTGTTGTTTTTAAAACAAATTTTTTAAAACTTTATTATTTTAGATAGATTTTCCCTGAGTCATCTAGAAGAACTGCCTGGTCCTCTTTTTGATCATGTTCCAACAGTGAACTGAGATCATTGGGGCTCAAAGAGAGGTCAAGTCATACAGTTGTGTCATTTTTTTAAAAAAAGTATATTTCTGAGGAGTTGTGACTAGTAAAGCTAAACTATCTCAGCCCATACAAAATTAGCACAAGATAAACCTTGGATGTGATAGAAGGGGAAAATGGTCAGTAGAGGAAAAGCGCATCCGTTTCTCTACACTCTCACAGAGAACACTTTTGATACCAATATGCGTTGAGTGGGAGGTCCCCCCACACACCAAGCAAACCTGCCGTGGACACCAACTGGGGGGCTCCGATTTAGTTCAGTTCTTCCCCTACCCTCCTGGAGATCACATTTGCTCCCACAGTTTGAGGGCTCAGTCCCACAAGATTGCTCCCCACTTCAGATATCATTTGCAAGACCCAGGTTGCTTTACTTGTGCTCTGACCCACTGGCTTCAAATGGGGGATCCCGCAACCCCTTCCTCAGGCTCAATTAATTTACCAGAATGCCTCCCAGAACTCAGGAAAATACTTACACTTATGGGGAATCACAAAGGAGACAGGTGGAGTCAAGGTCGGGAAGGACACGGCATGAGTGCAAAGCCAGCCTCAGCAAAAGCGAGGCACTAAGCAACTCGGTGAGACCCTGTCTCTAAATGAACTACAAAATAGGGCTGGGGATGTGGTTCAGTGGTCATGTGACCCTGAGTTCAATCCCTGGTAACTCCTCCCCCCCAAAAAAAGAGCGGTTGTTGGTGTTGTTTTGTGGTACTAGGAATTGAATTCGGGTGTGTTCTACCACTGAGTTACATCCCCAGCCCTTTTTATTTTTTATTTTGAGACAGGGTCTTGCTGAATTGACCAGTTTAGCCTTGAATTTGGGATCCTCTTGTCTCAGTCTCTCAAGTAGCTGAGATTACAGGTGTGAGCCACTCCACCTGGTTGAAGAGATTTTATTGGGCTTAATCTCTAGCCATACCTCATCCCTTTCCAGATGTCAGTGGGTGGGACTTGAAATTTAAGTCTTCTAATCACTTGGTCATTCTGGTGGCCAGCCACAACCTGAGATCGTTAGAGACCCCACCCTAAATCACTTCATTAGCATAAATTCAGATGTGATCAAAATAAGCTTATTATAAATAGCAGAAAATATCCCCATCATTGGGGAAATTCCATGGGTTTTATTTCCTATGCCAGAAACTAGGGACACAAAGACTAAATATACCACAGTTAACTCAGGAAGGTTGTCACATAGACATGGACACGGATAAGAGACAGCCACCAGAGCCTAGAACTGAGGACTGTTTCCCTTACGAGATCAATGACATTAATTAATCCCACCCTGCCTCGCTTCTCTGCTTATTTCCAAACCAGACAAGCCATCTGTCACCGTAGGACTCTTTAAACAGTGTTCTAGGGTCACCTCCATCACCTAACACTGTGGCTTTCAAACTTTTTTCACTCCAACCTATGGTAAGAAATGCATTTTAAGTTTCTATTCAGCATGCACACACACATAAACACATGCACTCGACAAACTGAACGAATAATTTTCAAAACAACATTTATAAAAGGTTTATCTGATATGTTTTTATATTTTTATTCTATAATATACCTTGCCTTTCAGCTATTTGAAAGCTCAGTCATGACCTGGCAAATTGACTTGTAACTCACCAAGTTGCCCTCTTGCTTGACTGAAAGGTGACCCCCTTCTAAGAACATGGCTTTCACTGTTTCTCTGGAATGGAGACTTTGCTCCTATTCCTGAATCTCACACACTCCTTGGCCTGCCACTCTTTCCTTGGTCTTCCTTCCAACCTCCCAGCCCCTTGTCATTGGCTACTCCTTGTCATTGTCATTTACCAGTCTCCTCACCAATCCCCCTCACTGATTGAACATTGTAGTCCCTGGAGCACTTTGCTCTCCATAAGCATTTCCCTGTCATAAGGAGTAATTTCAACGTCCATCCAACATGTTCACCTCTTGGTTCCTTGATGTCTTCATCATCTGCTAAATCATGCTTCTTCCTCTAGTGCCTCCAACCCCATTAGGACCTCCTTTCATTTTTTTTTTTTGTTTTGTTTTTCGTTTTGCTTTTTTTTTTTTTTTTTTTGTCTTACTGGGGATTGAACCCAGGGCTTCATCTATGCCAGGTAAGCATTCTACCACTGAGCTACATCCCTATCCCAGAACCTCTAGTTCGTTGACTTGCCCTCTTATCTGCTGATCATCCCTGCCATGACCTCCTTCAGGGTGCAGCCTCTTGTTTAGACCCTTGGCTTCCTTATCCCTCCATTAGAATTACCTGGGGGAAAAGTAAACCCTGGCTAGATCCAGCTTTCTGCCTTCTCTGGACTGGTAGAGGAGCAACTGAATATGACTTCCAGGTGTGGTGGAGCATACCCGTAATCCCAGTGGCTCTGGAGGCAGAGGCAGAAGGATTGCAAGTTCAAGGCCAGCCTCAGCAATTTGGTGAGGCCCTAAGCAACTTAGTGAGACCATGTCTCAATAAAAAAGTGGGGGTAGGGGGTCTGGGGATGTGGGCTCAGTGGTTAAGTTCCCCTGGGTTCAATCCCTGATGTCAAAAACAACAAAAAAATTACACCATGCAGATGGTCCTCGAACCCTGTTTACTACCGCAAATGGCACTGTCCATCCACCTTACTCTGTCTTTATCATGTTAGATGTCTGCCTCCAAGGCAACTATTTCATACCATTTGTTCTCTAGTCTCAAACCCCAATCTTATGCAAGCATCAACCCCAATACGGACCTATTTAAACCATTCTGCACTAGGCCCCCACAGACCTGGCTAAAAATGAAAATGGAGTCCTTCATGCTAAGAGGTCCATGTCATCAAGCTGAAACAAGCTGTTTATCTGACCCTGTGAGAAATCAGGATTAGAGAGGTAACAGCCAATTCCCCCAAATAAGACAGTTTCAATTGGCATGATAATACAGTTCCCTCTGCATTAATCCTTACACACAAAAAGGTAACCTGATGTTAATCAATCAGTTATTTCTCTATTATTCTATTTCCATGTACCTGCCTTGCAAGGCAAATAACTTTGAAAGGACCAATCCTTTTTGTCCTTTGTTTTTTGCTTTCTTCAACCCTTCTCTGTTCTATAAAACCAACTCATCTGCTCTGTTCATTGGAGCACAAATTATATTTTATGGAATGAAATGTTGCCCAATTCAAGAAACAAGATCTTTAACCCTGCCTGTAATCTAGTGACTTAGGAGCCTGAAGCAGGAGGACCATAAGTTTGAGGCCTGCCTCAGCAACTTTGAGGCAAGCCTGTGCAACTCAGTGAGACCCTGTCTCAAAATAAAAAAGGGCTGGGGATATGGCTCAGTGGTAAAGTGCCCTGGGGTTCAGTACCCAGTACCACAAAATATAAATTAAATAAGAAAACTGTTGTAATCCATTGATTATTTTTTTAAAGATGGGGTCTCACTGTGTTGCCCAGCCTGCCCCTGAGCTCTTAGGCTCAACCTTGAGGAGCTGGGACTGCAGGCATGAACCATCATGCCCGGCTTCCATTGATAATTCTTAATTGAAACAATCATTCCTGCCTAAGGATGATGTTCTACTTCCACCAATCTTTCTATATTCTGACATTTTCCAAACACAATACATCAAAAAATAAAACATTTTAAAATCCAAATTTCAGATGACGGAGTTTATCGATTTTTTTCAGTCTCTCTGGACCTATCTGACTATCAACTCTACCAGAATCTCAGACATGGTAGTCTTAGGGACTCTACCCAGCTGGCAAGTGTGGCCCTCACTCCTCAGTTTGCCTCTTCCCAGACTCGGGGACAAAGCACCTTCTCACCAGATATCCCAACTGGTGTGTGATTTGTTGTCACTGTTTGGGGTAGGAGGGGTTGGAATTGAACAGGAACCAAATCAAATGAAGAGTCAAACCTCATTTAGAGTGACTCAAGTTTTTATTCTTTCTATCGTTTAAATATTAAATTCAAAGAATGAACTCATCCTGGTCAAAGAATTAACTTAATAGAAGCAAAGAATTTATAAGCGGTATAGAAGTTGGAGTATAGAATTTCTCCCAACTAAATATTTATGTTGTAAAGTCACTGATTTAATATTCGTAAGTCATTAGTTAATATCATTACTCATTTTAAAAAATGTTCTTGTTTATAATAGTACCCTGCCCTTTTCTTCTTTATTTCATGTAATGAATGTAATTACAAATACTGTGGTGCTGTAGCGCAGTTGTAGAACAACTGATGCTGAGCCTGTGTGAGACCCTGGGTTCAATTCCCAGCACTGTCAAAAAGAAAAAGAAAAAGAAAAACAACCACAAAGGTTATCTTGAAGAAAGTTACACACAAGGAATAAAATCCAAAATTTTTTGTACAGGAGTGTTTTAGAAAAATGTGATTGTCCTTGGACATATTTTCATTCATATTCCAAACATATCTTGTCTCTTGGACAAATACCTTTTAAAAGGTTTGCACTGAGAACTAACTGTTCAGTCTCTCCTATTTAAAATAGCCTCTGAAAGCCGTTATTTAGCTGACCATGTAGTGAAGTCATTTGAATGATTACTGTAAAACAGGATTTAAGAGGGAAATAAATGAAGGGGGAAAAGTAATTTTGGGATCATTTCAAAGCTCTAAACACATGGGGCTGGGTGCCATGACACAATTATTCTTTCTTGCCTTTGGACACTGGAAGAGTGGATGGATTTCCTTTGAAAAAGGAGTTCCTTCTAAATAAACAGTCTGTGGTCAAAGTAAAGAGCTGGCAGAAGGTTATGTTTTAGAAACTGCTTACAACCAGTGTGAAGGCATTAACCAAACAAGGACCTGGGATGCAGATGCCAAGGAGGACATGCCTGCACCCTGTGTATTAGGCCTTCCAGGACCAGAATCCATCTTTCTGTAAGGACGTCCTGCACCTTATGTATTTTGGGGTTCTCCTGAAAAAAATAATTAGTAGGAGCTACTCCAAATGAATAAGCAATGCAAGTGGTAACTAGCTTGCGGACACGCACACACAAAAACCCAATTCTGTTTGTTGGGAGAAATGCAACCCCCTCCTGCTACATTATTCCATTGATGGAGAAACATTTACATCTCCTTTGTTACTAGTTTTCTGTAGAAATTTTATAATCACTGGGCAACTCTATTACACTTCGCTCTGAGAAGCAACATTGAGTAGCTAGACCCATGTTTTTATTCCACAGCCAAAAAGGAAAAAAAAAAAAAAAAACCCAGAAAGTTTTGAAACGTTAGTCTATCATACATCAAACCTGTCAAGCTTTTTCATTAAAGTTCATGGTTTTTAAGTTCATTGTAAATAACTCAAATTGATTTTACAAAAGAGGGGGAAAAAGTCTTGCCCTGATGTTGGGCATTACAAACTGTAATAATATCCCTTGTCAAATGGGATTTCTCAAGTGGCTTTCTAAAGAGGGGAAAAAAGGATTTGACTAAATAAAAATATTTTGAGATTAAAACCAGTGTTATACTTTGATTGTGGGCTGACTTCTTTCCTTTTAAGTCTAGAAGTTTTTGCACAACATTAAAAAAAAATCAAGTAGTTATGTTTTTTAAGCAAAGCATGATGAGTTTCACAGTATGAGGTCCTTAAGAATTATTTGGTTGGAGAAGTAAATGGCTTTCATCTGCATCTGTATATTTGCTGATAGCTCTGTAAATATTTCCAAAATAAGCAATTCTTTGGATAATTCCCTTTCCAAAATAAAGAAAAAGACATCTTCCCTGCATTTATTCACACAGGGTCATTGCAGATTGCCACTTTGAATCAGTCACCCTTCAATCATGGAAGCAGAACCAGGATGAGTGGTATGGAACAAGAGGCTGTCAGAGTTGTGGAAGCTGGGGAAGCCCTGGCCTCTGTGGTCTGGGGGTGGGCATGAAGTTGCTGAAGGTCAGCCAGTTCAGCAATCAGGAAAAATCCTTGAAATGAAACAAGGTAAACAAGATAAACCAGGAACTGCAAGCACAAGCTAATCTGTGACCGTTTACCACTGCCTCTAACCTTGATTGCTGGGGTGACCTACTGAAGCGGGTGTTCGCTGTATTCAGCTGCACCTGTGCTGGCCCCAAAGTCAAGAGGAGCTGAAGGAAGTGATCAGCTGGGGGCTAGGGGAGGCCCAGGCGCTGACCTGAACTGACAAGGTGACCAGCAACATGCCCATAAGCTGCAGCAATACCTGTGCCTTGCACCAATCTGGAGAGCTTAATGGATACTGCTCACTTAGGTCTTTCAAGTCAGGCCAAATTTTCCCATGGCCAACTAAAGCAGACCAGAGACCCCCACCCAGAGGACCCTGACCATAATTAAACAGAAACACCCACCATATCTGTAACATAAATTTTTCTTCTTGTCAAGAGATTCTTGCAAAGGGTATCAACAAGATATCAGCAAAAATTTCTGCAGAGGGCATTGTGGTTTATAGCTTCCTCTTTCTTGCAAATGCCAGGTTTGTAGAAAAAAACCTCATTCTAGCCTAAAAATATGGGACAAAGAGTAACCGTTATGTACCCACTCACTGACATGTAACCACCTCACTGAGTATAAGTCTGAAAGAACTTTCCAGACTCAGGGTCCAGAGATTTGTTTTTGTTTGTTTGTTTTTTAGGCATTACCCCCTCTGGACCACTGCAGCTAAACCTGCTTTCTGAAAATTCCTTGGGTGTCCAGCCTCATCTGTCCTACAGCATAACCAATCTAGAATCAAATACAGGAAGGGAATTCTGGGAAACAGTTTCAGCTGCGCTACATAAAACCCCTACAAACCACCCCTGCCATTTGCCTCCAATCTTAACAATCTGCAGTTAGCTTTCTTCTTCCCTCCCCGCCCCAAGAAGTTCCTGATGTTGCTTCTATGCTGGGCTGTTAAGAGGAAGATCAAAGCTGGCACAGCTGAAGAAATCACCTTGGCATTCCTTTTCTGATGACATTGTCAGGATGGGGCCTGAGTTTTAGGTTCTTCTCAGTTTGAAAGGATATATGATCAACCTTATGCTTGGGCTTCCATTGCAGATGTTTGAGAAAGATTTAATTCAAAATTCACATCAAATATTCCTTTCTTTTGTGAATTTTTTCTGCTGCTCATCAAACTGTGGTCCCTCCCTCTTCTGGACAGGGAATCCTTTTTCCTAGTACTGAGCTTATTCTTTTTTATTAGTGGTTTCTCAGCTCGTCTGCTCAAATGCAGGGCCCTGAGAGCTGGGATCTTTGTCTCATCCCTCCCCGTTTGCTTCTTTTTCTTGCCCCTGTTCACTCCTACCTCAGCACCTGATATCAACAAATGTTTGTTTAGCATGTTAATCAAATGTCGTGATTTATATTTCTCATTCTTAGATTTCTGTTGGATCCTACTAGTGCAGACCAAGATGATCTCAGTTTGAGTACGGCTTCATTTCACACGGTTCCTGTTTTCACACAACATCGGGAGGATTCCTACCTTTATCTTGCACTGGGCTTTCTTGCTTGTTTTCTCTTTCCCTCGTTTCCTCCCTTCCCCTTTCTTTTCCTCCCTCCCTCCCTCCCTTCCTTCCTTCCTTCCTTCCTTCTTTCCTTGTTCCTTTTTCCTCTCTTCCTCCTTCTATCCCTCTCTATCTCTAGAGAATAAACCTTGTTTATCACTCTGGAGTTCACTCCTTTTTTTAAATTTTATTTTTTTGATTCATTGTACACAAATGGGGTACAATTTTTCATTTCTCTGGTTGTACATGATGTAGAGTCACACCATTTGTGTGATCATACATGTCCATAGGGTAATAATGTTTGTCTCATTCCATTATCTTTCCTTCCCCCTGCTCCCTCCTCACCCCTCATTTTCCTCTACATAATCATTCCCTCCATTCTTCCCTTACCCTCCTCCCCCATTATGTATCAGCATCCATTTATCAGAGAAAACATTCGGGCTTTGTTTTTTTGGAATTGGCTTATCTGACTTAGCATGATATTCTCCAATTCCATCCATTTACCTGCCAATGCCATAATTTTATTCTTTATGACTAAATAATATTCCATTGTGTATACATACCACAGTTTCTTTATCCATTCATCTATTGAAGGGCATCTAGTTTGGTTCCACAATCTAGGTATTGTGAATTGAACTGCTATAAACATTGATGTGGCTGCTGGAGTCCATTCTTGGTAGACAAATCATTGCTAATAAACTATGGTAGTTGAAATAAAAACATGATATACAATTCTATATAGAATATCATGGTAACTATTTAAAAGAGCTGTGGTAAAAAATCAAGGTCCCAATCCTAGGAACCCATATATTTTACCTTATATGGCAAAAGAAACTGTATAGAAGTGATTAAGTTAAGGACCTTGAGAAGGTAAAGTTATTCTGGATCATTCTGGTGAACCTTAAATATAGTTACAAGAGTTTTCATAAAAGGAAGCAGGAGAAGATCCAGCTACAGAAAAGAAGGCAATGGGATGATGGGAGCAAGGATTGGAGTAATGTACTTCTTTAGAAGGTGAATAAAACTGATAAAGTTCTAGCCCAGACTGATCAGAAAAAAAAATAGAAGGGACACAAATTGTCAGTATTATGAATGAGAGAAGTGACATCACAACAGATTATATAGATATTAAAAATATAAAATATGTGTAATATATTATAAATATCATTCATATTATGATATATAAAATATAATAATATATAGAACAAAGACAATTTTCAAAAAGAAATAAGATCACCTGAATGTCTCTTTGTTTACTAATTAAATTGAACTCTTCATTAAAAATCTTCTGAATGGGATATGAAGTCAACATATACAAAAATCAATAGATTTTCTATATACCAGGTGAATTTTCTAAAAAGGAAATCAGCAAAGCAATTCCATTCATAATAGCCTAAAACCAAAAACAACGAACAAGCAAAACCTAGGGATAAATCTAAACAAGGAGGTAAAATTTATAGAACAAGCTGGGTATGGTGTACGCCTGTAACCCTAGTGACTCAGGAGACTGAGGCAGGAGGATCACAAATTCAAGTCAGACTCAGCAACAGCAAGGCCCTAAGCAACTTAGTGAGTCCCTATCTCAAAATAAAAAATAAAAATATCTGGGGATGTAGCTCAGTTGTGAAGCACCTCTGGAATCTATGGAACACTGAAGAAAGAAAGTGAAGAAGACATTATAAGATGGAAAGATCTCCCATGTTCATGGATAGGCAGAATTAATATTGCTAAAATGACCATATTATCAACGGTGATCTAGATTCAATGAAATTCCTATCAAAATACCAATAACTTTCTTCACTGAACTATAAAAAAATAGTCCTAAGATTCATTTGGAAGAATAAAAGACCTAGAATAGTTAAATCATTTCTAAGCTAAAATAGGAATGTTGGGGCCATCATAATACCCAACTTCAAATTATACTACAGAGTTATACTAACAAAAACTTCATGATACTGGCATAAAAACTGATGCATAGACCAATGGAAGAGAACAGAGAACACACATACAGACCCACACACATACAGTCATCTGGTCCTTGACAAAGGTGCCAAAAACATAAACTGGAGAAAAACAGCCTTTTTAATAGATGATGCTGGTCATCTGGTCCTTGACAAAGGTGCCAAAAACATAAACTGGAGAAAAACAGCCTTTTTAATAGATGATGCTGGGAAAACTGGATATATATATATATATATATGCATAAGAATGAAATTAAATCCTTCTCACCCTGCAAACAAGTCAACTCAAAATGGATCAAAGACCTAAAAATTAGGTCAGATACTTTGTAACTGCTGAAAGAATATGTAGGGTTAACACTCCAACATATTTTTGCAGACACTGAGTTGTGCAATAGGACTCCAAAAGTTCAGGAGAACTTACAAGAAGGGAAAATTAGAGATCGATGTCTCTTATGAATACAGATGCAAAACCCTCAATTAAAAATTAGCAAACTAAATCCAAAAACATATAAAAAGAATTATGCAGCATGATTGAGTGAGATTTATTTTAGGTATGCAAGGCTGGTTCAACATTAGAAAATCAATTGATGTAATCCATCTACTGGGAAAAGTGGACAAGATGTAAGAATGGATGAGTAATGTAAACATGCATATGGAAATTCTAAGAAAGGTTAAAAACGTGCCAGGAAAAAATAACAACAAAAATGAAGAATACTTCTCATGGATCCATCAATAGTATGGACACAGCCAAGGAAACAACTGGTGAACTTGGAGAAAAGTTTATAGAAACTTCCAAACTAAAATACATAGAAAAATATAATTTAAAAGATAGAAAAGGACATTAAAGAACAGTTATAAAAGGTGTCATATATGCAAAACAGAAAAACAAGAAACAAAAAAAAAAAGAAAAAGAGGAACAGAAGAAATATTTGTAGAAGGACGACAGAATTTTCCAAAATTAATGGTAGGCACCAAAGGACAGATCCAGGAAGCTTGGAGGACACCTGATGAATACCCAAAAATATACACCTAACCATTTCATATTTACACGGCAGAAAATGAAAGACGAAGAGAAAATCTTGAAAAAAAAAAAAAAAAAAAAAAAAAAACCCAGAGGAAAATAAAACCTTACCCTAGACAAGCAAGGGTAAGAGTTTCATTGGATTCCCCTTCAGGAACCATCTAATTGAAACAAGAGTAGAATGAGATATTTAACGTGTTGAAAGAAAAAAGGCAAAAATACCAATCTAGAATTCTGTTTCCAGCAAAGTAGAAAAGAAATGCTTTCTTAGACTAACAAAAATTAAGAACATTTGTTTACCTTGCAAGAAACATTACAGGAAGATCTTTAGAATTCTTGTAACAAGAATTTTAGTGAAGTAATTAATAAGATAAAGTCCTTTAATTGTCTCTAATTTTTTATCAGTCCTGGGGATTGAATCCAGGGTATCATATATGTTAGGAAGTTCTCTATCATTGAGCTACATCCCTGGCCCCTTCTTAAAATTTAGTTTTGAGACAGGGTCTTGTTATGTTGCCCAGCATGGCCTCGAATTTGTTATCTTCCTGCTTCAGCTTCCAGAGTAACAGGGATTTTAGGTATATGCCATCATACCTGGCTCTTATTCTTAATTGATCTATGCTGTGATTTGGAAAAAAAAGTGTTTCCTCAAAGCTTTTGTTAATGCAGAAATATTCAGAGGTAAAATGATTCGATTATGAGATCTGTAAACTAATCAGTTCACCCTAGTCTGAATGGACTGACTGAGTAGTAACTGCAGGCAGGTGAGGTGAGACTGGAGGAGGTGGGTTACTGGGGCAACCCCTGGAGGGATTGTTCTTCCTTTCACCCCTTCTCCTCTCTCTGTCTCTGCTTTCTGGCTGACATGAGGGGAGCAGATATCCTCCACCAGGCCCCTCCCCCATGATGTGCTGCCTCACCTTGGGCCCAGAATAATGGAGTCAGCCATCTATGGACTGAAACTCTGATACTATGAGCTAAAGTAAACTCCTCCTCTAAGTTGTTCTTGTTGGGTGTTTTGGTCACACTGATACAAAAGCTGACTTGAACACTCTAATATATCAAAATAATGATTGTTTAGACTAATAATAGCAACAACATATTCCATGAGTATAGGCATGGATAAGTAAAACAAATGAGAGCAATATTTTGAGGGATGGGAGGAAGGAATCAAGAATAATTTAAGATACTTGTACTATATATAGTGAATAACACTATTCCTATTATTTGAAAGTGGACTTAGATCGTAAGTTAGCACTTATATATTTACTTTGTAGGAAATGCACATTGCCAGAAAAAAAAAAGTAAATACATGTTGTAAACTTAAGGGCAACTGTTAAAAAAGATTTTTTAAAAAGTATAACTGCCAGGTACAGTAGTGCACGCCTGTAATTCCAGCAACTTGGAAGGCTGAGGCAGAAGGATCATAAATTCAAGGTCAGCCTCACCAATTTAGCGAGATCCTCAGTAACTTAGTGAGACCTGTCTCAAAGTACAAGAATAAAAGGACTGAGGAAATAGCTCAGTCCCTGTTTCAACCCCCAGTACCAAATAAATAACTAAATATAATATGGTAAGAAAGGAGGAAAAAGAGGAATCAAAAATTCTCAATTAACACAAGAACAAATAAGAAATAAGAAACAAAGAATAGAAAACGTTGAAAAATATGGTAGATATTAATACAACCATATCAATAATCATTTTAACTATGGTTTCAATATACTATTTAAAAGGGTGAGGTATAACTCAATAGTAGAGCCATTGCCTAGTACTCTTGAGGTCCTGGGTTTAATCCCCAGCACTGCCCCCTACTCCACAGAACATTTTTAGTGAAAATGGCATGATTATTAGATTTTCTGTTATAGTCCCACAGGTACCTGGGGCTTTGACTTTTTTTTTTTTTCCCCCAATCTTTTTTCTCTGTTGTGAAGATTGGGTAATTTGTATTGTTCTACTTCCTATTCACTGATTCTTTCATTGAGCTCCTTCATCCTGCTGTTGAATCCCTCTTTTGAGTATTTTATTTCAGTTATTTATTTTTAGCTTCTGAAATTTTCACCTATATTCATGGAATATATTATTGCTCTTACTATTATAAACTATTATTACTTTGATATGTTAGGTTGTCTTAGTCACTTTTGCATCATTTTGATTAAAATTTCTTGTATTTAATCTTCTATTTTCTGAGACATTCTGTTTTCTCATTTGTTTCAAAGGTGTTTGTTGTATTTTTATCATGGCTATTTATATCTTTGTAAGGTGATTCAAGCACCTATGTTACCTTGATATTGACATCTGAGTTATCTTTTTATCTTCAATTTGAACTCATTGTACTAGTTCTTAGTACAATGAGTGATTTTATTATTGGAACATGGAAATTTAGGATATTATGTTATGAAAATCTGGAACTTGTTTAAACCTTTCTTTTTTTTTTTTTTTAAGTGGGCTTCATCTGACACCATTCCAGACAGAAGTAGAAAGAGGATACTTCCTCTTTGCTGCCTGAGGGGGATAGAAGTCCATGTTCATCACTTGACTTCTATTAACATCAGAGTTACTGCAACATGGGGGTGGAAGGTCAAGTTGTGGTCTTCCATTCTCAGCGGAGAGGACAGTTGCTTCCTTACCATAAAGTGGGGGTAGAAGCCTAGGTTTCCTATTGTTCTCTAATAATATACCAAGGTGAGGAGGGGGAGTCAGGGCTCACCGCCACTCAATGGGGATGCAAATCCTGGCTCATTACTGTTTTTTTCTGATATCACCCCAGAGGGAAACACCCCAGTAGGATACCCATTATAGCCTAGCAAGGATGGAAGTCTAGGTTTTCCACTGGGACTTTTCTGGCATTGGTGGGGGTGGATCCATGGTTTTTACTCTGGTGTTTGACAGGAAAAGTGCTCTGTCTTCCTAAGGTTGCTTCTTTCCTGATTCTTTGGTTAGAACAGGATTTGTCAGGGTGGGGATGGAATTTTTAAGTATGCACCCTTGTGTTTCTTGGTTGCTGGCTTCCCAAGTATGAGCGACACAGGCAAAAAAAAAAAAAAAAAAAAAAAAAAAAAAAAAAAAAAAAAAAAGAAAGAAAGAAAGAAAAAAGAAAGCCAGGGAACTCATTGTCATATTGTCTTTTGGTTCCAAGGTCTCAGATAGCCTGCTTTCTTCTCCAGCTTTCACAAAATTGTTATGATTGCTTTATATAATGTTCAGGGTTTGTAATTGTGCCTAGCAAGAAAAATGGGGAAAAACACATCTTCCCAAAAGCATATACAGTGATTTGTCTTTTTCTTTGTTTATGGTATCTTTTGTTATGCAAAAGTTAAATGATAATGAATTTAAATGTTTAAAGTCTCTATTTAGTCCCCCTTTTTTAAAAGAGAAGTGCTTCTCTACTTTTAGGTTATAACTTCTATTAAAGATTTTAAAGGTTTGCTTTTTCCATTTAGATTTTTAATCCACGTGGAATATGTTTTGTTATGTTGTGGGAAATGTAGGGATCAACTATTTTTCCATAAGGCAGACTGATTGTTCTAGCAGTGCTAATTAAATAATTCATAGTTATAGTTTGAATATGGGTGTGACTGCTCCCCCAGAGTCCATGTGTTAAAAACTTGGTCTCAGGTAGTGACATTTGGAGGTGAGGGAACCTTTAAGAGGTGGGGCCTAGTGGGAGGTCATTGGTCATAGGGGGCATGTCACTGAAAGGGAATAAGATAGCTTTCATGCAACTCATTGGTGGTTCTTGTGAGAGGGAAATTATAAAAAGGAGCAAGACTGACCCCCACCTCCCCACTCACTGGTTTGAGGTATGATGCTTCCTTCCACGCACACTCCACCACTTGCCACAGGGCCCTCTTCAGAGCCTGTGCTCTGCTTTTAACACTTCAACCTCCAAAACTATGAGCTAAGTACACTTCTTGGTAGGTATAAATTTAGCTGCCTCAGGTATTTCGTTGTAGTAACATGACTCTAATACATATATTTTCCCCCTTGACTTTTCATGCTGTTTCTGTCATACATTGTTTCCTCGTGTGATTCTGTTTCTGGGTCTTATTCTGTTCCATCAGTTTGCCCACATTGGCACAGTTTGTACTGTATTATGGTTTGATCTGGACTGTCTCCCAAAGTCTCATGTGTTCAGAAGTGCGGCTTCCAGGAAGTGACTGATCGTGAAGGTTCACTGATGGCTGGATGGCTGAGTGGACCACGTGGAGGATGTAGGTTATTAGGGGTAAGCACAGTAGGATTCGTCTTCTCTCTGGTCCCTTCCTTTCTCTTTCTCTCTCTCTGCTTCCTGGCTGCCATTAGCTGAGCAATTTTCCTCAGCTGTGCACACCCTTCTACCATGATGTTCAGCCTTACCTCAAGTCCAGACCGACGGATCAATCCAGCTGTGGAGAGAAACCTCTGGAATGATAAGCCAAAATATGCTTGTCCTCCTTTAGTGGTTTATGTCAGGTATTCTGTCACAGAGACGAAGCTGACTAACACACTGCGTTTAATATTCGGCTTCATCGTCAAAGACTTCATGTCTGGTAGGGCAGGATTGTGTTTCCTGATTTAGAGCTTTCACGTTAATTTTGGGAGCTTTGTTCTGTTTGCAAAATTGGGGATGAATTTGTCAACTACATCAGAACCCCTCCTGGCTCTCCATTGCAGCAGTGGTCACACAATTGCATGTGTTTGTAAAGGCTTGGTGAACTGCACTACACTCTTTTGAAAGTGAATTTTATTGGGCGTAAATTATGCTTTGATTATCATGACCTAAAGAAAAGGTCAGACACCCTTGAAGAAGGAATGTGTACTCTGATGTATTTTCCTGTAATTTCACCAAAACAACACACAGCTATTTATTATCAGAATAATTGTTCTCCAGAGAAAAGGAAGTATGTAGGCCTTTTTTTGTTGTTGTTAAAGTATTAGGGATTGAATCCAGGGCCTTATACAAGCTATACAAGCTAGGCAAGTACCTACTACTGAGCAAAACCCCCAGTCCTTCCTGCCTCAGCCTCCCAAGTATCTGGGATTATAGGTGTGTACCATCATGCCCTGTAGTATCAGGCTTTCTGGGATTCTGAATTTAGGCTAATTCCCTAGCAACTGAAACTTTACTGTCACCCAGTCAGAAAGGGGGCTTCTGGGGATGAGGTTATAAATGAAATTTTGCTGATTCCTTTTTATAGCTGATCCAATGGATCCTTGAAACTGTCTTTTGATTATTGACCCAATTCCTGAGTGAATTCTTGTAATAGACAAACCTGATTAACTGATTAAATTCTGACATTGACTTTTCTTCTTCTGAAATAAGAAGTATGCTGGTAGAAATGATCATGTGAAAGGACCTAGAAATGTTCTTGCTTTACAAAATAAACAAAGAGTAATACTGAATCCCTGGGTGGAATCTCAGAGATGGAAGCAGCCACTAAAGAGTTGAGAGTACTTTGCTTCACTGAGTTAGATGAGGATGATGGTCACAGGTTCCTAGGATTTTTAAAACACACCCACTCTGATAAGCTTTGAATGACATGTCACAGAATTTCAGTCTTAAATGAGTCCTTGGCTCCAGCCTGTGGAGACTTTTTTCTTTTTTTCCCAGTACTTTCGGAAATTAAACCCAAGGGTACTTAACCACTGAGCCATATTCCCTGTCTTAAGTTTTTAGACAGGGTCTTACTAAATTGCCCAGGCTGACTCTGAATTTGTGATCTTCCTTCCTCAGCTTCCTGAGTCATTGGGATTATAGGCATATGCCATTGTGCCTGGCTGGATTTTTCTTAAATATGTTTATTAGGGAAAAAATTCCGTGCAGATAACATCAACGAGAGTACCATCAGCCAATATTGATCCAGTTCCTCCCTGCCCCCAATCTGGCAGCATTTTCTTTTAATTAAAATCTTTTTTATTTTTACAGACTGCATTTTGATTCATTGTACACAAATGGGGTATAACTTTTCATTTTCATGGTTGTACACAATGGAGATTCACACCATTCATGTAATCATACATACACATAGGGTAATATTGTCTGTTTCATTCTACTACTATCTTTCTGTCCCCCACTCCCTCCCACCCCATTTTCCTCTACACCATCCAAAGTTCCTTCATTCTTCTCTTCCCCCACCACCACCCCCTTATGTATTGTCATCCACTTATCAGAGAAAACATTCGGCCTTTGGTGTTTTGGGCTTGGCCTATTTCACTTAGCATGATATTTTCCAACTTCATCCATTTACTGGCAAATGCCATAATTTTATTCTTCTTTATGGCTGAGTAACATTCCATTGTGTATATATGCCACAGTTTCTTTATCCATTCATCAATTAAAGGGCATCTAGGTTGGTTCCATAATCTAGCTATTGTGAATTGAGCTGCTATGAACATTGATGTGGCTGCATCACTGTCGTATGCTGATTTTAAGTCCTCTGGGTATAAACCAGGGAGTGGGATAGCTGGGTCAAATGGTGGGTCCATTCCAAGTTTTCTGAGGAATTTCCATACTGCTTTCCAGAATGGCTGCACCAATTTGCAACTCCACCAGCAATGTATGAGTGTACCTTTTCCCCCACATCCACACCAACACTTATTATTGGTTTTTAAAACAACTATGTTGAGGTATAATTGACTTACAACAAATGTCACAAACTTAAAATATAAAAGCTGGGCACAGTGGTGCCCATCTGTAATCCCAGAGACTCAGGAGGATGAGATAGGCAGATCATAAGTTCAAGGCTAGCCTCAGCAAATTAGTGAGACCCTGTTTCAAAATAAAAAATAAAAAGGGCTGAGATGTAGATCAGTGGTAGGGTGGTCCTAAGTTCAATCCCCAGTTCTGCAAAATAAATGATTTAAATGTAAAACTGTAAGTTTTTATGTAGGTATATACTTGTGATACTGCCACCACATCAAAATAATGTCCATAACCCCTGGCTTGTCCACATTCCCCCTTGTCCATGCCTTCCCTTCCTTCTCTTCGGCTTCCACCTCCTGGCAACCATTGATCTGCTTTCTGTTGCTATTGATAAGTTCACATTTCCTAGAATTTTATATGAATGGAAGCAAGAGCTTTGTATTTTGTCTGACTTCTTTCACTCAGCATAATTATTTTGAAATTTATCCACATTCACCCATGTGATTCATGTTTTTGCATAAATCAATACTGAATTATTGTTATTGTTAATTAGTGTTCCATTGTGTAGCTAGACCATATTTTGGTTACCTTCTCACTTCTTTTTTTATTTTTTGGCACCAGGGATGAATCCAGGAGTGTTTAACCACTGAGCCACATCTGCAGCCCTTTTTATTTTTTATTTTGAGACAGGGTCTGCCAAGTTGCTTCAGGCCCCTTAGTTGTTGAGGCTAGCTTTGAACTCACAGTCCTCCTGCCTCAGCCTCCCGAGTTTCTGGGATTATAAGGCTGTGCCAACACAGCCTGATACCTACTCACTTCTTTTTTTTTTTTTTCCTACTCACTTCTTGATGGACATCGTTGTTTCCAGTTTTTGACTATTACAAATAAAGAAACTAAGAATGTTGTGAACAAGTATTTCTTTGGACATGTAATTGTCTTTCTTTTGGGTAAAAGACCTAGGAGTAGAATAGCTGGATCATATGACAAGTATATGTTTGGTTTTTTATGAACACATCAAACTATTTTACAGAGTAGTGGTGCAATTTTGTATTCCTATAATTAGCATGTGATCATTAGAGTTGCTCTACATGCTAACATTTGGTATGGTCACTCTTTTTAATTTTAAACATTCTAATTAGTGTATACAGATATTCCATTGTGTTTCCATGATGTATTTATTTATTTTGCGGCACCAGGGAATTAAACCGAGGGGTGCTCTACCACTGAGGTATATCCCCAGCCCTTTTTATTTTGGCACAGGGTCTCACTAGGTTGCAGAAGCTGGCCTTTAACTTGTGGCCCCCATGTTTCAGGAGGAGCTGGGTTTATAAGAGACCACCACTGCTCCGAGCTCACTGTGGTTTTAATTTGCAAATGGATCCTTTCTCTCTCTTCTCTCCTTCCAGGACTCCATCACCTGTGTATTGCTGTGCTTAATGGCATCCCATGTTTCTCTGAGGTGTTGTTCACTTTTCTTCATTCTTTATTCTTTCTGTTCTTTGGATTGTGTGATTTCTGTCAATCTCTTGTCATTTGCTAATTTTTTCTTTCATAGAAGTTGAGACCCTCTACCAAAATTTTCAATTGTACTTTCTAACCCCAGAATTTCCTTTTAAAAATAATTTGTGTCTTTTTACTGACACTCGGTAATGCAATATTATCATTAAACTTTACTTCTTTAATCATGGCTTTCCTTTAATTCTTTGAACATTATTTATAATGGATGCTAATTTGGGGGCTATTAATTCCAACATCTGGTCATTCTCAAACCAAAGTTCCATTGTCTACTCTTTTCTCCAGTATTATGAGCCATGTTTTCTTATGCTTTACATGTCTTGTATTTTGTTGTTGGAAACTGGACATTTTAGATAATATATAATATTAATATATTATATGTCATATATAATAACATCTAATTGCTCTGTTACATTTTCAATATTTCCCTGGGATGTAAATAAATCCATAGATTAAAT
Organism: Sciurus vulgaris; assembly: GCF_902686455.1. Taxonomy (NCBI): domain Eukaryota; kingdom Metazoa; phylum Chordata; class Mammalia; order Rodentia; family Sciuridae; genus Sciurus; species Sciurus vulgaris. The sequence continues at coordinate 162,622,114 of NC_136464.1, forward strand.
CAGTCAAATTCTGGCTCCTTTGAATGCATAGTTCCTGAAGCCAGTGTTCTATATTTGTTTTGGCCTCAGGAGGGCTATTTCCAGCTTCCTCTTTCCCTAGTTCTCTCCTGCAAACAAGTTATCCATATACGCTTTTAGAATTCATCTAAATGAAAATTTTAATTTTTCAGAATATGAAAACCTAAGAATCTGCATTGCTTCTGTGCTGCTGAACAATTCAATAATATAGAGGATTGGAATCCCTGTTGGCAGGGGCTCCCAAAATTCAGGAAGTAAATATTGTGCTGAACAAATACTATGCACCTTTAAATATGGAAGACACAAAGATGGCCTACAAGGTCTTGAGAACAGGGGTTAACATTGTTCAAGTCTGGGCCTAGCATGTGCCTGTCATAGGCACCTGGCTCTCTAAGTGTTTGTTTTTATTTTTTAGCACTGGGGATTAAATCCAGGGGCACTTAAACATTGAGCCACATTCCTAGCACATTTTCATTTTAAATTTTAAGACAGGGTCTCTCTAAGTTTCTTAGGATCTCACTTAGTTGCAGAGGCTTGTGATCCTCCTGCCCCAGCCTCCTGAGCTGCTGGGATTATAGGTGTGTACTCCCATGCCTGGCTCTAAGTGTTTTCTGAATTAATAACTAAATGAATGGACAAATTCATGAATGGATTATTCTTCATGCAGAATATAGGACTGAAAATGAGTTTTGTGGTTTTTCTTTTGTAAATTGGCATTGAACTCTGAAAAACCATCCAGCAGACTAACAGGTCTATGATGCAGATTAAATAGAGGCTTGTAGCTGGAACTTACATACCGGTTCATTTTGAAGGTGCAAGTGCTGAGGAATTAATGAGAAAAGACAATATAGGATGGACAGAAGACCACTGTTGAGAGAAGGTTATATTCATTTATGGGAGAATATCTCTTGCAGGCATTTCATAAGAATGTTATATCTGGAGTTAATGTTTCATGTAGGAAGTTTTATAAATTATCAAATCCAAAGGTGAAAATTACAGGGCTATATAGGTGAGAGAAAGAGTTCATCTTACTATTAATGATGCTTTCAAATCTATGTTTAATTTTGGTCTTTTCATGATAAACCCCATGGCCTTCTACTGAGATTGAATAACAGTTATCCTGTAAGTTGCCTAGTAAGAATTATTTATTTATCAATGCCTTCAAGTTCTGATCACAGTGTTGTCTTGCAAATTTAATGGGGATTGATTATTTTGCTTTCTTCTTTATTTTTTTAAGGGCATATGGAAATCTGCTTCCTGCAAATCTGTTTGCTTTTGTTTTTTCCAAATTGGGAAGAGTTTCCATTTAGCAAACTAGTTTTCTCAGTATCAAATCACAGACAAGCCATGGAGCAGGCTCAGTAGACACAATAGATGAATAACAATAAAATAATAATAAAAGAACAATTATAACAATACATTGTAATAAAAGTTATATGACTGTGGCCTTTCTTGCTGTCTCTCAAGTATGGAATTTTCCATTTAATATTTTCAGACTTCAGTTGACCATGGGCAACTGACACCTTGGAAAGTGAAGCTAAAGATAAGGGGACACTGCTGTATTCTCACAGATGAGTGAAAGAAGAGGTTCAATAGGAAATAACCTCAGTCAGGTGCAATGGCGCACACCTGTAATCCCAGTGGTTTGGGAGGCTGAGGCAGGAGGATTGTGAGTTCAAAGCCAGCCTCAGCAACTTAGCAAGGCCCTAAGCAAATCAGAGAGACCCTGTCTCTTAATAAAATATTTTAAAAAGGCTGGGGATGTGGCTCAATGTTTAAGTACCCCTGGGTTCAATCCCTGGTACCAATAATAATAATAATCTCAAATACTTGACTTCACCTCAGAGTTTCATTTCCCACAGACATATTCCTTTGGCTGCCATTTAATCATCAATAAAAGTTGTGGGTTTTGAATTCAGATGGCTTCTAACCTGGCCCATATGTTCCCTACTACAACTGTGCCTTGATGAGACTTTCACACTGAGATCTGTGGAAGCAAATTTCAGCCAAAAACATGCAGTTATCATCAAAATTACTTAGGCTTTTAAATCAAGAATCCATGGGGCACATATTCATGGAGATATTCCAGTCCTGTATGTTGAGGGAGCTGAGTTTGGATCATTTGGCATAGGGTAAGAGGAAAGAATATGGTGTGTGTGTGTGTATTGCTTAGAATGGAACCCAGGGCCTCATGAACGTTAGGCAAGCGCTCTACCTCTGAGCAATGTCCCCAGCCCTAAGAATATGGGTTTTTGAGTCAGGCAGTCCTGGTTTCAGGTAGCATTTCTGCCACTTCCTAGCTCTGTGGTTTTGGGCAAACTGTTTAACCTATCCTGTTTCTTTTATTTGTAAAATGGGGTAGGGCTAATAGCACCTTCTTCAGAGGACTGGGGGGTGACTACATGGACACAGGGAAAAGTCTAACGGTTTGGCCCAGGTTATAGATAGTGTTACCATGCACACAAGTTCAGTGTGGCCTATCGATACCTCATGGTGGACATACACATGGGCTTCCTAAATTCAGCTCCTCTGGGGAGAGGAGGCCCTTATGCTGGACCCAGGCACACAGAGCACTCTTTTTAGGAAAAAAGTGAGGCTTCACTTTATCAGAATTCACCTAATTATGTCTGATAAAGGAGCACTGCTTAAGCTGGGTGAGGTGGTGCATATTTCTAGTTCCAGGCTTGAGGCTAGCCTTAGCAACTCAGGAGACCCTGTTTCAAAAAAAAAAAAAAAAAAAAAAAAAAAAAAAGGCTGGGATGTAGTTCAGTGGGTGAACTGCCCCTGGGTTCAATTCCTGGTACCAAAAAAATAAAAAGTAGCAGCAGTACTGCTTACCTACTAGATATGCTTTATGATTCAAGGGTGACAGTATGACCTATAGGAGTGACAGATATGTATATAATTAAATACGATGAAAAATCTGGGCCTAGTGGCATAGGTCTGCAATCTCAGTTTCTAGGGAGGTTGAGGCAGGAAGATTGGAAGTTTAAGGTCAGCCTGTTTCAAAATAAAAAGGGCTGGGGCTGGGGCTCAGTGAGAGAGCACTTGCCCAGCATGAGCGAGGCTCTGCGTTCAATCTCTAGCACCACAAAAGAAGAAGAAAAATAAAACAATAAAAATGAAATGCCATGCTAACTCATTTCAATGACCAATGACAGAATGATAAATGCTACCCAGTATATTTGAAGTAGATCTGCCTCTTCTACCTCCCCACCCCCCCAAAAAAATCACAGGGAAATTAAAAACTCCATGGTTATTTGAAGTGTGCTTTCGTGCTCAGCCCATTCTTAATAAAACTCCCTCCCTGACTCCCTCCCCTTCACACATGAGTGGTTCAGAAAGAGCAGCCACTAATGGGTGATTGGGTGTGGTGGAGACCCAGCTTTACGTTTCCATTTCTTAGGGAGCATGTTTTCTAAACCAAGATAAAGCAAAAATTGAATTCTGCTAGGTTGCTTTTGTGTTTGTCTTGCTGCTTTCTAGTAGAAGTATGAATGCCTTTCCCAACACGTTTGTTTGTACTTCTTTCTCTACTTATTCAAAGTTAGTCTTGGTTCAAACATCTTGGTGATGAAGAAAATGCTGTTCAGAAAATTGACCCTGTTGTGCCCTGTAGCTGGCCAGAGTCAGGACTTGAGATTCAGTTTCTCTAACCTCTACCACTGACTTTGTGATCTCTAAATAGAGTCAAACTGGAAACTGGATGGTAATACTGAAGTGGATGGGGAGCTCCCAGCAGTATGACTACGTTAACCAAGAAGTAGGAGGTGGCTGGTGTGTGTCTCGGGAACAATTTCTACACTAATGTCTACTGTATAGATGTGGAATAACAATGGAGAATTTGCCCTTGACATTTATGTACAGAAACCCATGGCTGCCCTTGATGAGAAATGTAAAGATTCTAATAAAACCTTCTGAAGTGAAACAGTGCTTTTCAAAGGAAAAATGTTTTTGTAGCCCATTTGTCCCTCCACCCCTTTTTCTGGAACCAGGGATTGAACCCAGGGTTACTTAACCACTGAGTCACATCTCCAGTCATTTTTTTTTTTTTTATTTTGAGAAAGGGTCTCGCTAAGTTGCTGAGGCTGGCCTCAGACTTGTGATCCTCCTCAGTCTCCTAAGTCATTGGGATTACAGATGCGTGCCACCATACCAGCTGGGCTTCTACCATTTTCTAATAGGGAAGTTTGGATTCTGTAACTTTGTGGTGCCAATTAGCAGGGAGAGGGGGAAGGTACACAGAGAAACCTGGTTGCTTTGAGAAGATCTCTGTTGTGATTTATGTAAGAATGGAAAGACTAAATTCTGTGCCAGTGCTCCCAAGTGACATGTTGACTATCAGTTGTATTTATAGCTATAAGCCTATGACTAAGAAAAAGATAGTTTATTATTAAAGTATTACCTATGTGCACTATGGTTGAATGTAATTGTCTTAATATATTCTTTTGTACATGGTTATAGAGACTGACTTGATAAAGGTTAAAAAAAAAATAATCTGATGGCTGGAAGTGACAGCCCCTACTGGAAATTTATTGTTTGGTTGATGGTTTTTGGTTTATTCTGAGCTGGTTAATTTGGATATCCTTTGTTTCAGAACCCTTGTCAGACATTGTTTGCTAACATTTGGTCTTTTGCTTCTGCTGCTCCATTGTGTAAAGTTGCCTTTTTGCTTTTTGTCTCTTTCTCCTGATCTTTGCAACCTTACTCATTTTAGTCTAAAACACAAGTCCACCTGTTGCTCAGAAGGTTGCAACTTCAGCAGAAGGGGCAACTCCACTAAAATGGGCAGTAAATTCAAGGGAGGAGAAAGTGTTTGGAGAAAAACCCCATCTAGCACTCCAGCTGGTTTTATGTATGATTACAGTGCCTCAGCTTGCAAGTATTTAAAAAATGGGGAACAATTAATGTTCCTCAATTGATTTTATTGCACGCTAATCTAGAGTACTTGGGCAATAAAATGAATAAAATAAGCTGGCACAGTGGTGCTTGCCTGTAATCCCAGTGACTTGGCATGCTGAGACAGAAGGATTGCAAATTCCAGGCCAGTTTTGGCGATTTAGCCAGAACCTGTCTCAAAACAAAAAAGCCTGGGGAGGTAGCGCAGTGATAAAATACCCATGAGTTCAACCTTTTACCAAAAGTAGATAAATAAATAATATATAAATAAAATGACTGAAACCTGCGATAAGTTCAAGCAGGAAGAAAAAGATTTGGAAAAATCATAGGATTCTTTCCCAAGTTGGGTGGGCATAGAAAAAGTGCTCTTTGCCTTACTCATTGAAGGGGTGCATCTGATTGGAAAACAAGTGAGTTCAGACAGATTTATTAACTAGATAGTACTCCAAAACATGAGTTTTCTAATGCTTTACAAAAGAAATTTCCAGGGCGTGTTGGTGCATGCTGGTAATACCAGCTACTGGGGAAGCTGAGACAGGAGGATCATGAATTCAAAGCCAGCCTGGGCTACTTAGCAAGACCTTGTCACAAAATAAAAAAATGAAAAGAGCTGGGGATTTATCTCAGTGGTAAAGAGCTGCTTTCTACAGGAAAGAGAGAGAGAGAGAGAGAGAGAGAGAGAGAGGGAGAGAGAAAGGGAGAAAAGGAAAATTTCTACTTGTAAGAGTGCCTTCTACTGATTAGCTCTTAAATTAGGAAAGGATATTAATTTAAGTCTGTGTAGCAAGCAAGTCTCGCTTTTTTTTTTGGGGGGGGGGGGCGGGTACTGTGGATTGAACCCAGTGGCACTTTACAACTAAGTTAAGTCCCCATTCCCTTTTGTTTGTTTGTTTTGAGACAGGATCTTGCTAAATAGCTGAGGCTGGCCTTAAACTTGCAATCCTCTTGCCTTAGCCTCCTGAGTTGCTGGGATTGTAGGTGTGAACCACCATGCCCAGCTCACTGGGCCTGTGCCTTAGCCCTTCTTAAAAATGGTTAATACCAAGCTCTGTGCCTTCGAGATGTAATTTTTCTACTTTGTTTCAACTAATATATACCTTTGGATGTGCATATTTAAGATTCAGATTGTTTAGGACTATAGTAATCATATCAACAGACTAAAAAAACTGGCAAATGATGAGTCTAGATGAAAGGTCTAAGTTATTTTGTCTTTGTACATGTTGGTATACATGTGCATATTGTGTTGACATGGCATCAGATTGGCTTATCAGTAAATGAGTGTTCAAACATTTTTAAAAGAGGAGCCAAGGATGGTAGTGCACACCTGTAAAACCAACACTTGGGAGGCTGAGACAAAGGGATGGCAAGTTCAAGGCCAGCATTACCAACTGTCTCAAAATAAAATAAAAAGGGGTGGGGGTGCAGCTCAGAGGTAAGAGTGCTACTAGGTTCAATCCCATACCAAAACAAATTACATTAATTAATTAAAAAGGACATAAATCCAAACCTTTCAGCTCACATGACTGAAATAAATCTTTGATAAATAGGTTCATTTAAATTTGTTGGTAATATAGCAGTAAAAATTTCTTTAAAATTATTTTTTTAATTAAAAATCATAAATTTACATAGGGCAATGTTGTTTGATTCATTGTTATTTTTCCCTTCCCCCTCCCCTCCCACCCCTCTTTTCCCTCTATACAGACCTTCCTTCCTCCATTCTTACCACCCTCCTTATACCTAACCCTAAACCTAACCCTAACCCTAACGCTAACCCCTCCTACCCCCCATTATATGTCCTCATCCGCTTATCAGCGAGATCATTCGTCCTTTAGTTTTTTGAGATTGGCTTATCTCACTTAGCATGATATCCTCCAATTTCATCCACTTGCCTGCAAATGCCATAATTTTATCATTCTTCATGGTAGAGTAATATTCCATTGTATATATATGCCACAATTTCTTTATCCATTCATCAACTGAAGGGCATCTAGGTTGGTTCCACAATCTGGCTATGGTGAATTGAGCAGCTATGAACATTGATGTGACTGTATCTCTGTAGTATGCTGATTTTAAGTCCTTTGTGTATAGGCCAAGGAGTGGGATAGCTGGGTCAAATGGTGGTTCCATTCCAAGCTTTCTGAGGAATCTCCATACTGATTTCCAGAGTGGCAGCACTAATTTGCAACCCCACCAGCAATGTATGAGTGTACCTTTTTCCCACATCCTCGCCAACACCTATTGTTGCTTGTATTCTTGATAATTGCCATTCTAATTAGGGTGAGATGAAATCTCAGGGTAGTTTTGATTTGCATTTCTCTTATTACTAGAGATGTTGAATGTTTTTTCATATATCTGTTGATTGCTTGTACATCTTCTTCTGTGAAGTGTCTGTTCATTTCTGTCCTGACCCACAGAACTTCAACGGGAACCTGGAGCGGGGAGTGGGGATTGGGAGAGACAAGACACCCGAGAAATGGAGACAAGACAAAAGCCTGATCAAGTCTCGTTTATTAGGGGAATAAACACAGTTAATATGAAGTACAAAAACCAATCAGGGGAAAGCGCGCAAAGGCAAGACTAGTCTCGTGCCTGAACTCGAATAAGGAAGTGTAGCTGGCCAATCATGAAGCACCACGCAATCTAGTCTGATGCACCTGGTATAGTCTGACAGTTGTGTGTGCAGGTAGAGGCACGCCCCGCCAGCATCCGGCAGGTGCCATCTTAGCTCAGCATGAGGCGAGGCAGGGGGCGTGACCTGCCGGCTCCGGACACATTTCCTTAGCCCATTTGTTGATTGGGTTATTTGTATTCTTGGTGTAGAGTTTTTTGAGTTCTTCATAGATTCGGGATATTAGCGCTCTATCTGAAGTAAGAGTGGCAAAGATATTCTCCCACTCTGTAGGCTCTCTCTTCACATTACTGATAGTTTCCTTTGCGGAGAGAAAGCTTTTTAGTTTGAATCTATCCCAGTTGTTGATTCCTGCTTTTATTTCTTGTGCTATGGGAGTCCTGTTAAGGAAGTCTGATCCTAAGCCAACAAGTTGAAGGTTTGGACCTACTTTTTCTTCTATAAGATGCAGGGTCTCGGGTCTGATTCCGACGTCCTTGATCCATTCTGAGTTGAGTTTTGTGCAGGGTGAGAGATAGGGGTTTAATTTCATTCTGTTGCATATGGTTTTCCAGTTTTCCCAGCACCATTTGTTGAAGAGGCTATCTTTTCTCCATTGCATATTTTTGGCAACTTTGTCTAGGATGAGAAAATTGTTATTTATTTGGGTTTGGATCCATGTCCTCTATTCTGTACCATTGATCTACCTGTCTATTTTGGTACCAATACCATGCCGTTTTTGTTACTATTGCTTTGTAATAGAGTTGAAGATCTGGTATTGCGATACTCCCTGCTTCGCTGCTCTTTCTACTGAGGATTGCTTTAGCTATTCTGGGTTTCTTATTCTTCCAGATGAATTTCATAATTGCTTGCTCTATTTCTGTAAGGTATGTCATTGGGATTTTAATTGGAATTGCATTGAATCTGTATAGCACTTTTGGTAGTATGGCCATTTTGACAATATTAATTCTGCCTATCCAAGAACATGGGAAATCTTTCCATCTTCTAAGGTTTTCTTTAATTTCTTTCTTTAGTGTTCTGTAGTTCTCATTGTAGAGGTCTTTCACCTCTTTTGTGAGATTGATTCCCAAGTATTTTATTTTTTTCGATGCTATTGTGAATGGGGTAGTTTTCCTAATTTCTCTTTCTGAAGATTCATCACTTATGTATAAAAATGTGTTGGATTTATGAGCATTGATCTTGTAACCTGCTACTTTACTGAATTCACTTATTAGTTCTAAGAGTTTTCTGGTGGAATTTCCAGGTTCCTTTAAATATATAATCATGTCATTAGCGAACAGGGATAGTTTGAGTTCTTCTTTTCCAATTCGTATCCCTTTAATTTCTTTGGTTTGTCTAATTGCTCTGGCTAGAGTCTCAAGAATGATGTTGAATAGAAGTGGTGAAAAAGGGCATCCCTGCCTTGTTCCAGTTTTTAGGGGAATGCTTTCAGTTTTTCACCATTTAGAATGATATTGGCCATGGGCTTAGCATAGATGGCCTTTACAATGTCAAGGAATGTTCCCACTACCCCGATTTTTTCTAGTGTTTTGAGCATGAAGGGATGCTGTATTTTATCGAATGCTTTTTCTGCATCTATTGAAATAATCATGTAATTCTTAACTTTTAGTCTGTTGATATGGTGAATGACATTTATTGATTTCCGGATGTTGAACCAACTTTGCATCCCTGGGATAAAACCCACTTGATTGTGGTGCACTATCTTTTTAATATATTTTTGTATGCGATTTGCTAAAATTTTGTTGAGAATTTTTGTGTCAATGTTCATTAATGATATAGGTCTGAAATTTTCTTTCCTCGATGTGTCTCTGTATGGTTTAGGTATCAGGGTGATATTGGCTTCATAGAATGAGTTTGGGAGGGTTCCCTCCTCTTCTATTTTATGGAATACTTTGAGAAGTATTAGAATGAGCTCTTCTTTAAAGGTTTTGTAGAACTCGGCTGAGAACCCATCTGGTCCCGGACTTTTCTTTGTTGGTAGGCTTTTGATGACCTCTTCTATTTCATTGCTTGAAGCTGATTTATTTAAGTTGTGTATGTCCTCCTCATTCAGTTTAGGTAATTCATATGTCTCTAGAAACTTGTTGATGTCTTCGAGGTTTTCTGTTTTGTTGGAGTATAGATTTTCAAAATAGCTTCTAATTATGTTTTGTATTTCACTCGTGTTTGTTGTGATATTTTCCTTGTTCATTCCGAATTTTAGTAATTTGAGTTTTCTCCCTCTTTCTCTTTGTTAGTGTGGCTAAGGGTTTATCAATTTTGTTTATTTTTTCAAAGAACCAACTATTTATTTTGTTAATTTTTCTGATTGTTTCTTTTGTTTCAGTTTCGTTGATTTCGGCTCTGATTTTGACTATTTCCTGTCTTCTACTACTTTTAGTGTTGGTCTGGTCTTCTTTTTCTAGGGCTTTGAGCTGTAGTGTTAAGTCGTTTATTTGTTGATTTCTACTTCTTTTGTTGAATGCGCCCCATGAAATAAATCTTCCTCTAAGTACTGCTTTCATAGTGTCCCAGAGGTTTTGATATGATGTGTCTTTTTTCTCGTTTACTTCTAAGAATTTTTTAATTTCCCTCCTGATGTCTTCTGTTATCCATTCATCATATAATAGTGTATTAATTAATATCCAAGTATTGGAGAAGTTTGTTTTTTATTCTTTTATTTCTAATTTCAATCCATTATGATCTGATAGAGTACAAGGTAGTATCTCTATCTTCTTGTATTTGCTAACAGTAGCTTTGTGGCATAAAACATGGTCTATTTTAAAGAAGGATTCATGTGCTGCTGAGAAGAAAGTGAATTCGTTCTTTGTTGGATGGTATATTCTATATAAATCGGTTAAGTCTAAATTGTTGATTGTGTTATTGAGGTCTATGGTTTCTTTATTCAATTTTTGTTTGGACGATCTATCCAGCGGTGAGAGAGGTGTGTTAAAATTGCCTAGTATTATTGTGTTGTGGTCTATTTGATTTCTGGAATTGAGAAGGATTCATTTGACGTACATGGATGAGCCAATGTTTGGGGCATAGATATTTATGATTGTTATGTCTTGTTGATTTATGCTTCCCTTAAGCAGTATGTAATGTCCTTCTTTAACCCTTCTGACTAGTTTTGGCTTGAAGTCCACATTATCTGAAATGAGGATGGGTACCCCAGCTTTTTTGCTGTGTCCGTGTGCATGGTATGTTTTTTCCCATCCTTTCACCTTTAGTCTATGGGTATCTCTTTCTATGAGATGAGTCTCTTGCAGGCAGCATATTGTTGGATTTTTCTTTTTAATCCAATCTGCCAGTCTATGTCCTTTGATTGATGAGTTCAGGCCATTAACATTCAGGATTATTATTGTGATATGATTTGTATTCCCAGTCATTTGACTCATTTTTGTTTTTTGACATGATTTGGTTTCTCCTTTATTTGGCTATTCCTTTAGGCTAGTTCCTCCCGTTGCTGATTTGCATCGTTGTTTTTCATCTCTTCCTCATGGAATATTTTGCTGAGAATGTTCTGTAACGCCGGCTTTCCTTTTGTAAATTCCTTTTGCTTTTGTTTATCATGGAAGGATCTTATTTCGTCATCAAATCTGAAAGTAAGTTTTGCTGGGTATAAGATTCTTGGTTGGCATCCGTTTTCTTTCAGGTCTTGGTAAATGTTGTTCCAGGCCCTTCTAGCTTTTAGAGTCTGGATTGAAAAATCTGCTGATAATCTTATTGGTTTCCCCCTGAATGTAATTTGATTCTTTTCTCTCGCAGCCTTTAAAATTCTGTCTTTATTTTGTATGTTAGGTATTTTTGTAATAATGTGCCTTGGTGTGGGTCTGTTGTGATTTTGTATATTTGGAGTCCTATAAGCCTCTTGTACTTGGTTTTCCATTTCATTCTTCAGATTTGGGAAATTTTCTGATATTATTTCATTGAATAGGTTGTTCATTCCTTTGGTTTGTTTCTCTAAGCCTTCCTCAATCCCAATAATTCTTAAATTTGGCCTTTTCATGATATCCCATAATTCTTGTAGATTCTGTTCATGATTTCTTACCATCTTTTCTGTTTGGTCAATTTTGTTTTCAAGATTAAATATTTTTTCTTCAATATCTGAGGTTCTGTCTTCCAGGTGTTCTATCCTATTGGTTATGCTTTCTATGGAGTTTTTAACTTGGTTTATTGTTTCCTTCATTTGAAGGATTTCTGTTTGGTGTTTTTTCAGTATCTCTAACTCTTTATTGAAATGATCTCTTGCTTCCCGTATTTGGTCTTTTAATTTTTGATTGGTGCGATCATTTAATGCCTGCATTTGCTCTTTCATCTCCTCCTTCAATGCCTGCATTTGCTCTTTCATCTCCTTGTTTGGTTCCCTGATTGTTTTAATTATGTACATTCTGATTTTCCTTTCTGACATTTCTTCTGCTGTGCTGTCATTGGGTTTTATTGATATAGTATCTAGGTTTGTTTGGGACATTTTCGTCTCTTGTTTTCTCATATTGGTCAGATGTCAGTGGGACTCTGTGATATTGCAGATTTCCTCTATTGGCTTATAGTGTCCCTGTAGATTTCCAGTGCATCACCTCCCAGCCTTCAGTAGCCTGAAGTCTTGGAGTAACTTGATAATGCAGTGCTTCTGAAGAAAGCTGCCCCTAGCCCGCTACTGGTGCCAGGGAGAGATACCTGGAGAGGTCTCTGGCTGCCCTGCCCTGTTCCCAGATGCTGCTTCTGGGTTGGAGGTCTCCGCTGGCTTGGGGACTTGTGCTGGCTGTGTTTAGAAAGGGTCTCTCTGGGTGGTCTGCTCCGAGAAGCTAGCCTAGAAAGGCGCTTCCTGCCGGAGTGAGTTGGGCTCCTTGGGGAAGTCCCTGGCTGCCCTGTCCTGGTCTCTGAAGCAACCTGTGGGTGGGCTGGAGCTCGCTGTGCGCTGGCTCAGGGACTTGGAACTGGTTGTGTGCAGAAAGGCTCTCACTGGGGGGCCTGCTCCAAGAAGCTGGAGAATCTGGCCCTGTGGGAGGAGCCCACCGCTGGAGTGCTCAGGGCTGCCTGGGGGAGACTCTAGCTGCCCTGCCCTACTCTAATAAGCCACCCGAATCCGGGCCTGCCACCCGGGCCAATCTTCACTGGGTGGGGGGACTCACCCCATGGTTCTATTTTGGTCCAAGTCTCTCAATGCCTCCCCTTCTTGAATCCTAGGTTCTGGAGCGACTGGAGATGCAGTTACCCTCTAGTCCACCATCTTGGATCCTCTTTAAAATTATTAAAATGTAATTTTTTTGTGTAGGTTACTAGCCAATCAGGGATTATATTTGTCTTGGTTAATATGTTTAAAGTACAATGTTCATTGCTTTAGGATTTTTCTTTGGCAGGAAAAAAATGACTTAAAATATTAAATGTGTTTGATATCTTGTTTTTTTTGTGGGTAATTTAAAAACTTTTAAAGTTATAGGCAAATTACGTTTGAAAGAAGTGGGATAAACATCTATAAATTTATTAGAGGAAACAGTTGAGTCATTTGTAAGTTAAAACACAAAAACATCAATAACTAAATATCAATACAAGTACTAGCCTCTTGAATTCTTTTTTCTTCTTTTTTGGTACTGGGGATTGAACCCATGTATGCTTTAACTCTGAACTACATCCAAAGCCCTTTTTAATTTTTGATTTTGAGACAGGGTTTTACAAAGTTACTGAGGCTGGCTTCAGAATTTGTGATCCTCCTGTCTCAGCCTTTTGAGTCACTGGGATTACAGGTGTGTGATACTGCACCTGGTTTGGCCTCTTGAAATCTATAAGAAAAAGTATATATTTGGGTCTATTAAGTATGTTTTTATATATTGTTCGTATATGGAACAAAACAGATTAAGATTGCTTTGTTTTTGGGTCTTTACTGCAAAAAAAGCAAGTTTATTAAGAATTAAAATTCTGATTAATAGATAAAATTCTGTATGCAAAATTACTTAGAATTTAAATGGTGTTTTGATTAAAATAGTGTGAAAAGTATAAAGTGTTTGTTTTTATTGGAAAAAAGGAGAAATTTATCTGAATTCAGAAATTTTGTTAAGGATTGCTTTAAGTTGTATATTTAAGGAAGGAAGAAAAAAAAAGGCATTAAGTAAGAATTAGTAAATAGGAGAAAGAGATATAAAAAGGTTATGAGTATGAGGACATATTTTGGGGGATTGTTTCTGGATTTTGTATTTGGTCAGGTTAAGATTATTGTCCTAAAGTTCAAGATTGGAAAGAGTAATAGGACAAAAGAAATGTAAATAAGTTGTAGAGTGTCATAGTCAGTCACAGGAGGTTTGCAGAAGATAGGAAATTTGCATGTGTGATTAAGTTGGCTGTAATTGAAAGGTCATAAATGTAGTGGCCCACACCTGTAATCTCAGTGGCTCAGGAGGTTGAAGCAGGAGGGTCACAAGTTCCAGGCTAGCCTATTCAAATTGGTGTGACCTTCTTCAATTTGATAAGACTCTGTCTCAAAAAATAAAAAGAACTGGGGATACAGCTGAGTGGTAAGGAACCCCTGGGTTCAATCCCTAGTACAAAAAGAGAAAAAAAATTACATAAGGTTTTTTTAAGGTTAAAATTCAATGTACCAATATACTAGAATTAAATTGTCAATGTTTAAACTAACAAGGTCTTCTTAAAACATTGATCTACTCTTAACAATATTTACAAAAAACTGGTTTAAAGAGCAAAGTTTATGCCAGACATGGTGGTGCACACCAATAATCCCACTGACTCGAGAGATTGTAAGTTCAAGGCTTGCCTCAGCAATTTAATGACACCCTGTCTCAAGAAAAAAGAAAAAAAATAAAGTTAGGGGGGTGTTGCTAGGGATGTAACTCAGTGGTGAAGCACACCTGGTTCAGTCTTCAGTACCATCAAAACACATATACAAAGATTTTGTTTTATCAAGATAATTTCTTGTATCTACTAGGTTTTCATCACTTAGGGAAACTAAATCTTAAAAGGATTAGGGTTTGAATCCCAACCACTCAGTAGGCCAAGGCAGGAGAATTGGAAGTTCAAAGCTAGCCTTGGCAACTTTGTGATCTCCAAATAAAAAAATAAAAGTAGTTGGGAATATAGTTCTGTGGTAGAACACCCCTAAGCTAAATCCTCAGTACCACAAAAACAACAAAAAATTAGGGTTTAAGTACTTTCTCTGTTTTAGACTTTTTTTTTTTTTTTTTTTTCTTTTCTTTTTTGTACTGGAGATTGAGCCCAGGGGCACTTAACCACTGAGCCACTTCCCTAGCTCCTTTTTAAATTTTTTATTTCGGGAAAGGGTCTTGCTGAGTTACTTAGTGCCTTGCTTAGTTGCTGAGGCTGGCCTTGGATGTCCCAATCTTCCTGCTTCAGCCTCCCAAACTGCTGAGATTACAGGCTTGCACCACCATGTCCAACTATTTCAAAGTCTTTTAAATGAGCACTACGTAACTCTGGTTAAATGAACAATTGTTATTTTAGGTTATTATAGTATATTTGACACCCTAGATGTATGTGACTAGATATATGCATACATGTGAGGGCTAAATATATTTGAGCTTTCTCTACATGTTACACAAAAATTTGTAGAATTAAAATTATGTACATTTAATACAAGCAAGGTAACCAATGAGTACTCTCTTCCATATAATATACATTACATCTGAACCATAAACATATAAAATGGTCAATGAGACTTTTGGCATGTCTACCATTTGTATTGGCCTGCATCAGTTTGCTTTGACTGAATAAGCATTTTGTTACTGTGTGTAGATGAACTTTACATCAGGTAATAGGTCTACTGCAGTCATTAGTACTGTTGTCTAAACTTATAAGAGGTTTAAGATTATTCTTCGCTTTTTGCCAGTGCTGTTAATGTACATAGACCTGTACATTAATTATTCTAATGGAGTCATGGATTCCGAGTTTTGCTTCAAAATAAAAACTGTTTTATGTATATGAGAGAGAGAGAGAGAGAGACAGAGAGTTAATTATTACTGGTCTCTTTCAGTGTTAAATGCATTCATGTTCTCCAAGTGTACAGCTCTCTAAAATGTAAAGCTGAGAACTTTACTAAGCTGGTGTCCTCCATCTAAAATTGTTTGTAGTGATATTCTTTTTCAGGCTTATATAAAAATAGTAAATTAAGATGGGAATTTATTTATGTTAATATTTTGTAACTGAATAAAAATAACCTGTTGCCAATAAGTTATATATGGAGAATTATATTATTCTTTGTACTGGGGTGGGAATTTAAATCTATCTTTGAAAAGATAATGAAAGCCTGATATTTATTTATTTCTGTGGTCTTGGGAATGAAATCCAGAGGTGCATTACCACTATCCCCAGTCTTTTTAATATTTTATTTTGAGACAGGGTCTTGCTAAGTTGTCTAGGCTGGCCTTGAACTTGCAATCCTGCCTTAAGCTTTAATTATCTAAAGGTTGGTAATGTGGAACATAGAAACATTTTGCAGTTTTTTCCACAAAGAAAGGAAATAAAGAACTCTCCTTGCCGTTACATTTGATCCATGTTTCAGAAGTGATGTTACTGTTAACTGATATTTAAATAGACTCAGGAAACAATACATGAAAACTTTGTGTCTATGGGGGTGTTTTTGGGTGGGGGGTAGCAGGTATGAACTCAGGGGCACTCTACCACCGAGCCACATCCCCAGCCCTATATTTTATTTTTATTTAGAGACTCGGCAGCCTCCTGAGCCACTGGGATTACAGGCGTGTGCCACCACGCCTGGCTGTGTGTGTGTGTGTGTGTGTGTGTGTTTTAAAGTACTGGGGGATTTAATTCAAGAGCACTCTACCTGAGCCCTTTTAATTTTTTGAGATAGAAACTAAGTTGCTGAGGCTGGCCTTGAATTTGCAATCCTTTTACCTTAGCAGCTGGGATTACAGGTGGGTGTCACTGCACCTAGCTAGTTCTTCATTTTTATACTCCTAAATAGAATGACATTTAGTAAGGGGTCAAAGATTAGCCTCAAATGTAGAACACCTGAATATTTATCAAAAAGCCAGGCTTGGGCTGTGGAGTAGCACAGTGATAGATTTTGCCTAGGTGGATAAGACCCTGAATTGGGGGGAAAAATAGCAGCTGTCACCTGGGATAAGCCTCTGCCTCTTGCCCTACTCCATGTTAGAGTAGTCCCAAAGTAGGCTAAAATTAAGCCTATTTAAAATTCTTCTCAAAAGGATAACTTTTTGTTTTAAAGATTACTGTGATCCCAAAATAGAAAGAGATAAAAGGCAAAACTAAGTAAGAGATTGGGGAAATTATAAAAGATACTTTAAAGTCGTGAAAGGGTTTTAAAAATAATTAGAATTTGTAAATGATTTTGTATGTAATTGAGTTGACAAATGTCTTTTTTTTTTTTTTAAAGAGGCTAAAACAGATACCCAAGATACATTAGTGTTATGAAAATTGCGTTTCTTGGTCTGGAATGCACATCATACAAACTGAATATATTTTTGCCCTAGTTAATTTCATTGTTTTTTCCTTATAAAACTTTTTAACTATTGCCTGTTAGTGTTTCACAAAAATTTGATTTCTTTCTTTTTTTTTTTTTTTTTAGTTGTAGATGTACACCTTTGTTTTATTTATTTTTATGTGGTGGTCAGGATAGTACCCAGTGCTTCACACACGCTCAGCAAGCACTCTATCACTAAGCCACAACCCTAGCCCCAGAAGTTCAATTTCTAATATAATCACCTACGTTAAAACCATCACCTACAGTACAGATAGGATATGATGCTGACTCCCAATATTAATACTGACCCCAGTCAAATGGAAGGGACAACATTAAAATCAGAATCCACTACTTGCACTTTGAAACTGGTGGAACTGGCTGTGTGTGTGTTCAACAACCAAGATTTGGAGACCCAAGTCTCCAAAAAAGGGCTAAGAAAAAATAGCCAATATTTTGGCCCTTATCCTCCAGGGTCCTCCAGGACCCGGGGAATGATGGGACCCCTCTGAGGGCTCTGCAGCTCTGATGAGTCATTGGTCCTTTTGATAGGGGAATTGTGAGGACCCTAGAGAACTGGAGGCCAACCAGTATACATTTTGCAAAGAGAAGGGTCATTGGAGAAGCCACTTGTAGTTTGCAAGACCCTGACCCATCCTAGCAGATGACACAACTGATAGAGGAAAAGACTAAAGGAGCCAGAGGCTTCTCTTAAGTTCCTGACAGTAACTCCTGAGGCGTCTCAGCTGACCTTAACAGAGGCTAAGTTTTGGCCAAAATAGTGGTCATTTACAAGGTGTTTAACCTTCAGCAGGGAAGTATAACCAAAGACAAATGTACAAATATGAGGGTGGAAGACAAGTCAAAGAATAGTCATGCATGGGCAATTCAAAGGCAAAGAGATGTGCACTTATGACAGCCTAAAAGTTAGGGAGAAAAGGGTTCTTAAACAAGATTGTCTGAACCTAAAGCCCTTCCAGCAAGCATCTTAGCTTAGATGAGGGTCTTCTGTTTAGGTAGAAGGAAGAAAATGATTTTTTTTTAAGTAGTCCATACTGATTTAAAAAGAGAATCCCCTACATGATTTATTTAGTTGGGTATCTTCAGACTTTGATTCCCTTATGTATTCTGCTTTATAATTTATTATGGTAATTCTACTTTTAGGCTTAAATATTTAACTCTTCACTTATATGCTTCAGTCACTGTTTAAAGTTTTCACTGGGCCAAGAAACCTGCAAAGTCAGATTGGCTGACACCCTAGTTCCTGTTCCCTCAAGACTGAGGAATGGACAGAAGACAGGAGGAATTATAAGGAGGACACTCATTGCTTTTGCCTGCAAATGTCCAGTGGGTCACTAAAAACAGGATGAAAGACTTGGCATCTGTCTCCATTTTGCATCTATCCAATCCTAAGATAATGATGGACAGAGCACACCTGATCAAGAGCACCTGCTTTGGCAACTGGTAAAAGTCTTCAGCAATGCAAATCCCCAACCCATGCCCTCATCCCCTTTTCTATAAAATCTCAAAGTCATTGTCAACCCCTCAAGGACAGGACCAAGAACATGGATCCCCCTGTCTTCCTGGGGTAGCCATACTGATTCAAGTTCCTTTCATGCTTTTGACTATTACCTTTTCTGTTTGTTTTTTTTGGGGTGAGCAGCTAGACCTGATTTGCTGGATTCCCAGAGTCAGGCCTCTGGCCTAGGGTCTGGTGAAAATCACTGTTTCTTGATAAGCTTTCGGCCCTTGGAGGACTATAAGTTTTCATAAATATAAAAAATGGTTGGATGATTTCTAAAACTTGAATTTGACACCCATAAAAGTAAGGCATAGGATTTATAAGTATTTTATTTTTGAGAAATTTTGAGAAATGACCAAAAGTGCAGCACATCAAAAAACTGGGACTAGTTTTAACAATCTGAAAACTTTAAATTCTAGATTTACAGGTTTTTAAACTAACTTCCAAACAAAATAGGATAAAAATAACACAGATGTATACCACACTGCCAAAGTAGCTCAGACACGCTAAGCCATCTTCAGAGCAAGGCCCTTTGTAATTATTTCCTTGATGAATCTCGAGGTCATTTTTCACCTGCCAACAACAGCCACCTTTAAAAACAACAAAGGACCTACTGGGAAGATGGCTCTTAGGCATCTGCCCTGCCGGCTCACCTGTCCTCACATGCCCCAGTCCCAGGGGCAGTGTGGGCTCAGCTGGCGTGGGCCGGCCCCTCCCGCTCAGCCTCACCGCCTGCTGGGCCGCGGGTCGCACTTGTCCCGGGCGCCCCGCTTTCTTGGTGGGGAGTACCCCACTGAGCCTCGAGCGTGCAAGCTGTGCTTGTAGGGATGGCTTCTGTGCTTCTTCGGGTTCACTTCTTTCTGGTCCTGGCTTTTCACAGGTTCCTTGTTTCCCTCTTTTTGTTCATGCTCTGGCTCTTTATGGGAAGGCAATGTGTTCTTAATTGTGTTAATTAGGAATCTTTTATTTGTGCCAGCAAGAGGACACTTCATCCTGTGGGGTAGGGTGGGGGGAGGATGAGAAAAGGAAAACCATCATAAATAAGAGAACTGACTTCCAAGCTGAACCCACTATCATGATTAGTACCAAAGAACTGCGCTTCACAGAATCCAGTTCCTGAGTTTGTTCAGCTTTCCTTGCATGCCACCTAGTGTAAACTCTGAGTACAAGGAGAAAGTCAAGACTCTGAGTTCCTGAGGCCATCTGATGGGACAGGGTACATGCACCCTCTCAACCTTTTTTCCTGGGACTAAATTTCTTCTGGAAGTTTATGTGTACAGGTATTAACCACAGTGCAAAATTAGTAGAATCGTTTAATATTTTATCCAGAAAAAAAATTCAGATTTGACTACAATCTCTTTCCAGTTAAATTTATTGAGGTTTGTGTTTTTATTACCAAAAATGAACACGCCTCCTTCTGAGCAACAAAAACAAGTATATCCTGTTTTTTCTTAAATACAGGAGTTAAATGACCTCTAGAAAGAAAAAAATACACAGGGCCCATAACTATGCAATAATTTCTTTTTTACTTAAAAAAATTCTTATGCTTTATCTGTCAGGACTCTAGTCTGTGCTGTGGGGAGCAATTCACTCACACTCACCCCCAGGGGCAATTTCTGCATGAAAGTAGCTTCATGATTCAAGTTCACCTGGGAGAGAGACTGTAAGTAATTAAATTGCCTATTTTTATGCTTAGATATTTACTATGGTATTTATTTCATAATTTTTCAGGTCTATTTAAACATTCATTTTAGAAAAGAAAACCCCAAATAAATGAAAACCTGTATATTTCTTTTGGCCCTGACCAGTCTGCCATATGATGGGCTATTTTAAGAGTATGTAGGTCCCTAAAATCACATTATTCAGGGTGACTGGTATTAAACAAAATGAATAATATCCATCTTTCTATAAAATTTTAATTTACACAATACAGATGGTCTCTGACTTCCTCTGGTTTCAATTCTAATTTTTCAGCTCCAAGAGGTACAAAAGCACCAGGCGTGGTGGTGCACACCTGTGATCCCAACAGCTTGGGAGGCTAAGGCAGGAGGATGGTAAGTTGAAAGCCAGCCTCAGCAACTCAGTGAGGCTCCCTAAGCAACTTGGGGAGAGCCTGACTCAAGATATAAAATAAAAAAAGGGCTGGGGAGGTGACTCAGTGGTTAAGAGCCCCTTGATTCAACCACTGGTACGTAGGTATGTGTGTATATATGTATGTATGTGTATATATATGCTTGGGCCAGGAAAAGTGAGTAGTGAATGAATTAGAATAAGGAAGAAAGGAAACTTGAGATAAAAGGAAGATGCAGTGCAGTAGAAGCAGTGGCAATGGTGATGGTACTTAAATTTAGGAGCTTCAGTGAATGAGAAGAGGAATAAAAAAGAAAGGCAGGAACAAAGGGCAAAGAAAAACAGCTGTATAAGTACTGGAGGGTATGAAACTACCAGAACTCCTTGCCCTACTAGAGTGAACTTCCAGAAAAAGTGCATCATCATTACACTACCCTGAGTCCCAAGGTAGAGCCCATTGATGCATCCTAGAGGCACATCAGCATTGGAACACTTCTGAGCATGAGGAGGGCAGCAGATAAGAGGGTGGGCCTAGTTCTTCCTGGCCTTGTGGGATGTCAGTGAATCTAGGCACTGCTTTGCTGAAGACACTTAAGCCCTTGCAATTGCAAACGCAGTAATGACTCAGAAGAGCACCATGCACCAGCACGTTCCTAAATGGTGTACCACTGACAACCTAAAGGACTAACCACCCTTTGATTCATGCAGAAAGTATTCTGGATGGGTGGCCTGGTGCTTATCATTTTTACAAAAAATGGAACACATCTATCTCTTGGATAGGTAAGGCTAGAAATAACTGGAAAATAGGCCCACTACAGAAGAATTCTGGGTTAATTTCACTGGAGTGGGTCATCTCAGTATTGGCAAAACGGGACAATTATTCTCTGGATTAAACACTGAGGAAACAATGAGGTCAATTATTCTCTGGATTAAAAAATGAGGATGGGACAGCAGTCCAGGATCTCAAAACAAAATCTTTTGGTGATTTTCTAATGAAGTCCACTAGATTTTGTGATCTTCAGTGTCAGATCATCTTTAAAACCATATGCTTAATGGAGGTGAGCCAAGCTTAGCTGCAGAACTGCAGTGTTCACAGTACAAGCAACTGACCCAACATATTGACCACAAGACTGATTCTGAGAATGATCTAGAATAATTCCACAAGAAAACAAGCATTTACATCTCCTTTTAACATCAAAGATGT
Source organism: Sciurus vulgaris (assembly GCF_902686455.1). Classification (NCBI taxonomy): domain Eukaryota; kingdom Metazoa; phylum Chordata; class Mammalia; order Rodentia; family Sciuridae; genus Sciurus; species Sciurus vulgaris. The sequence goes on from NC_136464.1 coordinate 162,643,901, forward strand.
AATTTTAAAAAGTTTTGACACACAAATATTGCATATATTTGAGGTACAGTGTGATACTTTGATACATGTATCAAACATTGTATACAATGTCTAAATATCAAATCAGATAATTAGCTTATCTACCACCTCAAGCATTTATTATTTCTGTTGTGGGATCATTCAAAATCTTCTCTTCCAGCTCTTTTGAAATACATAATAAATTATCAACTATAGTCACTCTAGTATATAGACCATTAGACTTTGTTCGCCCTATCTAACTATATTTTTGTACCTATTAACTGACTTTTCTCTTAAAACCCACAACTTCCTTTCCCAGCCTCTGGGAGCCACTATTCTACACACTTCTTCTGAGACCAACAGTTGTAGCTTCCACATATGAATGTGAACATGTGTCATCTGTCTATCTGTGCCTGGCTGATTTCATGTAACATGATGTCTCAGGGCTCTTCTATGTTGCTGCAGATGACTGGATTTCATTCTTTTTAATGGTAGGATAACATCCCATTGTGTGTATGCACCACATTTTTCTTATCCATTCATCAAAAGATAGACACTTAGGGATTCCGTATCTTAACTATTGTGAATAGTGCTACAATAAACATGGTAATCGTCTCTTTTTTCACTGACTTTTTTTCCCTTTTGAATATATATCCAATAGTGGGATTGTGGATCATATGGTAGTTTCTATTTTTAATTTTTTGAGGAACCTCCATAATATTTCCCATAATGGCTGTCCTAATTTTTATTCCCATCAACAGTGAATAAGAGGTCCCCTTCAAAGATGCATTTGTGTGGTGTGTGTGTGTGTGTGAGAGAGAGAGAGAGAGAGAGAGAGAGAGAGATAGAGAGAGAGAGAGATAGATAGAGAGAGAGATAGATAGATAGATAGATACTGGGGATTTAACCCAGGGGCACCCTATTGCTGACCTGACCTGTAACCCCAGACCTTTATGATTTTTATTATTTTTAAAATTTTGGGACAGGGTCTCACTAAGTTGCTGAGATGGCTTCAAACTTGCGATCCTCCTGCCTCAGCCTCCTGAGTTGCTGGGACAGGAGTAGGTCACTGGGCCTGGCCAAAGATGCATTTTTTTATTTGGTACCAGGGATTGAACTCAGGGGCACTCAATCACTGTGCCACATCCCCAACTATATTTTGTATTTTATTTAGCAACAAGATCTCAATGAGTTGCTTAGCACCTCACTTTTACTGGGGCTGGCTTTGAACTCACAATCCTCCTGTCTCAGCCTCCAGAGTTTCTGGGATTACAGGCTTGTGCCACCACATCTGGCTCAAAGATACAATTTTTAATGTTGGTTATGCCTGTAATTCCATTCAAGGATGGCTTTGAGAGACCTTGGCTTACTAGGGTGAGATTTTTAAGTCAGATCTCTCACATGCCAGTATACATTTTAGAAATGATGAAAAGTGTTTATTCACACTCCTCTTAATAAATAAGGTAGGGCAATGAGAGAGGGGAGTACTGGCAAGCAGGTGGGAAAGTACATATAAAAAATGAATTTGTTAAATTATAAAATTTGTGCTGAATAGATTCAAATGTAAGAGCAGCATCAAAGCTAACATTAGAGGAAATCGACTGGGAGAGCTTTGGGTCTTCAATGTAATAATTAATTTTGCTGAATCTCACAGTCAGTTCTAACACTACGAAATCATACTACATGGCCCAGTGGCTGAGCACACGTGTTCTAGAATCACACTATATCAGATTGAACATCAGGTATATTATATAATCCCAACTTGCCTCTTAGCTCCTAAATGGGGAAAATAAATAGTGACTATCTTAAAGGGTTGCATGTAGATCAAAATGACTGAGAATACATAAAGTGCTTAGAACAATGCCTGACACACAACAGCCCATTTTAGCTTTGGCTCATAGCCCAACTTTACTATTTAATCAGCTGTGTGACCATGGGCAAGTTACTTACCTCTTCTCTGCTTTGGTTTTCCCCATCTGTAAAATGGGAACAATAGAAGTACCTACCTTAAAGTTACTGTGAGAATTTAATAAGATAATTTCATAAAGCATTTAGCATAGTGGCTGGCATATAGCAAAACTTGTTTCCTGAAGTCCATAACAACTTATTTACATTTTCAAAATTTAAAAATCTATGAAAACATAACTTCTAAAATTTATTTAAATTTTTTAGAGCATTATAATTATACATAATAGTTGAGTGTATCCTAATAAAGTCATATATGTATAGAATTTGAATTTTTTTTTGGAATTTGATTTTTTTGATTTGATAATTTAGGCTAGAAATATCTATTGGTTTTATGTTTTGATGACATGTCTATTGTATTTACTATAATTTTATCTTCTTGGTGGATTGTTCTTTTTACCAGGATATAGTGGCTTTGTCTCTTCTGATGAATTTTTGCTTGAAATCTGCTTTTCATATGTGAGACTAGTTACTTCTATTTGGAAACCAAACTCCTAATGACACCAAAATTTGTCTAGCAGCAAAACTTGAACTGACCTGACACTGGGCTATTAATGTAGTCTTTAACCCACCTAGTGTAAACATTCATATCTTTTACTGAAGAAATGATACTATGCTGAACAAGTGCCATGGGGTAGGACATACTACATATGCTGCAGAGTGTTTCTAAAAACGTGAAAATACCTACATTAAGAAACTTATCTGGATCCAAGGATTTTGCATAAGTGCTTGTGAATCTACATCATTACTAATCACTCTCTCTTTATGAAAAAGAGCATAAACTAACATTCACATTGGCAAGTATATTAGAATTTTCCCAAGATGACAACTCAAGGGATCATCCCAGGTCTCAAGTCAACTGTGATAATAAGTTAATCAAGACTACAGCAGAGGAAGGTGTGCTGATACACATAATCTCAGTGATTAGGGAGGCTGAAGCAGGAGAATTGCAAGTTTGAGGCCAGCCTCAGCAATTTAGCAAGAACCTGTTCCAAAATAAAAAAAATATAGGGCTGGGGACATAGCTCAGTGATAAAATGGCCTTGGGTTCAATTCCTAGTACTGGAAAACACATACACACAGTAGAATATCTGATGTTTCTTAATGAAAAAAAAAAAAAAAAACAACAACAAAAGAAAAAAAAACATAAGCCATTGTTAAAAGCTAATGAGGCAGTTCACAGAAGTTTTCAAAATGACTGTTAAAATTCAAAAGTTTTGGTACTTAGAATGGTTAGGCTTCTATGCTGAAAGTTTCACTTTCTAGACTATCTCAATTCTCCATTGGTACCAGAATCAAAGGGCTACTAGATACCACCTCTGACCTTGTAATTTGCATTTCCAACTGTTTTGCAAACTTTCTAGGACTATTGTCCTCAGATGTAAAACTAAAGATTCAAGTCATAGATAGATGAGCTCTAGAATCCCTCCCTAGTTTTAAGGGTCTCTGCTATCTAGGTTTACCCTCTAGTGAACAGTATCCCCCTCCTTCTTCACATTAGGAAATGACTCCATTTCCTTTATTGGTCCTCTTTTACCTCAGCTCATTCTTATTGCCATTTTCTCCCTGAATTTGAGTTAACAAGAAAAGCTGGCATAAGACAATCAACCATTATGCCATTTTTCATATCACCTTTGAACCTTGTAGGAAGAGCACAGGTCATGACTGTTAGATGTGTTGGCACCAAGTCTGTGACTGCCTGAGAAGGTGTGCTGGGGTGAGGGACCAAGGAGGCTACAGGGCAGAGCAGCTGCCCTCTTATCTGCCTGCAGCCTATCCTGACCAGTTGACTTTCTCATCTTTGTGAGTTATTTTTATTTTTGGTTTATTTCTGGTTCTAGAAAGTTATACTAGCTCATGTGGAAAGTGCCGGATTTATGCTGTTAGCAAAATAAATGGATCTAAAGTCTAAAGTCACCGTACCTATGACACACAGCTAGAATTAAGATCTGGTGTTCTATCTATGTTAAGCTTTATTTTTATTAAAAACATTGTTTTTGGTACCAGGGGTTGAATCCAGGGGTGCTTAACCACTGAGTCACATCCCCAGCCCTTTTTATTTTTAAATTTTGATACAGGGTCTCGCTAAGTTGCTGAGGCTGGCACTGAACTTGTAATCCTTCTGCCTTGGCCTCTCGAGCTGCTAGGATGATAGGTGTGCACCACTACACCCTGCAAACTTACTTGTGGGGCTCAAGTGATCCTCCGGCTTCAGCCTCCCGAGTACCTGGCACTACAGGCACATGCCACTGTGCCTGGCTTATGTTTAAACAATTCCCCTGACTTTCAGATCTCTTATCCCAGAAGCTGTGATGGAGGGTTCCACATTCTATAGGAGAGGAGAACTTTCTAGAGAATCTGCCATTAGAGACCAAGGTGGATCAGGGCCAGAAATATAAGCTTTTCACTTGTTTTTGAGTAGGTATACCATGTAAGATATTTTGCAAAAATAAGGTACTTGCTCTTTGTAGTTATCATATTCAACTTATGAAAAATAAAAGTTGTATGCAATGGCACCAGCCTGTGATCTCAGTTGCTCTGGATGCTTAAGCAAAAAGGATCACAAGTTCAAGGTGAGCCTGAGTTAGTTAGACCATCTTCAAATGGAATGGAATGGTATGAAATGAAATAAAATAAAAAGGGCTGAGGTTGTAGTTCAGTGGTAGAGAACCCCCAGGTTCAATCTCCAGTACTGCAAAAATAAACAAATATTTATGAAATAAAATAAGTTATAAAGAAATTTACAGGACAGAAAGTAGTAATTTTTTTATCTTAATATTTTTCTGTCTCCCATTGAAGAATGGAGATAGTATTTATCTTTCTATAGATCTATAACTGCTACTTTGGCTCCTAAAATAGTTGAATGAATATGATCCATTCAATAGTGACACATTATCACTGGCCACTGACTTTTATGGTAGAATAATAACAATGATGATATACACTTAAAAGCAATAACCCTGTGCCGATACATCACCAATGTTACTTCATATAGTCTCTACACCAGCATCCGCTTTATAAACAGTCTACCCTGGCAACACTGGGCTGGCTAGGGCACAGGAACAGGACAGAGAAAGACTCACTGTTGTCTAAGCAGACAGCTGATTAACGGAGCAGTCGGGAAAGCAACTGCAGGTGGAAAGCACATCAGCATGCTTGAGCTAAGGCTCCTTCATCCAGCAGAAGATGACACAGGGTCAGAAAAGGATGGCTAGTCTCAGAAGTGCAGGGCAGTCACAGACATGGGTAAGGACAAGGGTGGAGAATCCCTCAACACACTTGACTTTGAGGTGAGTGAAATATAACAGGCATTGGGAAATTATGATTCATAATTTTTTTTTTTTTTTTTTTTTTTTTTTGCAGTGGTGGAGATCAGACCTAGAGCCTCATGTATGCTAGACAGGCACTCCACCACTGAGTTGCATTCCAAACCCATAATATTTTTATGGAATTGTGTGTGGTGACACAAGCCTTAATTCCAGTGCCTTCGGAGGCTGAGGGAGGAGATTCGAAAGTTTGAGGCCAACTTCAGCAATTTAGTGAGGCTCTAAATTAGTGGTACCCTGTCTCAAAATAAAAAATGAAAAAGGCCTAGGGATGTAGCTCAGTGATTAAGTGCTCTGGGTTTAAAAAAAATCATTTTTATGGTAGGGAAATAGATATATTGGGGTCATGGAAGCAAAGTTCCATGTAATGCATTTCAATTGATTCCCTAATTCTATGGCCAAATCCATTCCCATACTAGCAAACAGCATTTCATCTTGCATTCTGTACATTTTTTGCACCATCATGGGTGTAAATCTAAAATAGTGCTTCTGGAAAGACTGAGGCAGGGCACCACTACACTCCCAGCTCTCCATGAAACGAGTAATTTTTTATGTTGAGGCTGTGGTCAATTACAACTCACTTTGTTGTTTAATGCCACCACAGCTATTACAACCATCCATGGCGCTACAGTTTACAATTTGGCAATTAAATGTCTCAGTGTGTGGCCACCTGAGAAATGCTTTTATAATGTTATAATCCCTATTACTAAACTGTTAACCCTTAATTACTCCACATACGGTAATCCCGAGGCTCACAGCAGGTGTTCAATGACTATCTCCAACCCTGTGCCTAAAAGTAATGCAAAATACTTGATGTGTGTTATATATATAGAGAGAGAGATCTCTCTCTCTCTCTCTCTCTATATATATATATATATAGAGAGAGAGAGAGAGAGAGAGAGAGAGGAAGATACATAAAATATTTATTCATTAAAAAAAATCTGAGAATCTTTCCTATGCAAGGTATTTCGCTAGGCTCTGTAGCAAAGATAAATAGCAGGCTATCATTCTGAGTATCTCTTTACTGTTCTTTAGAAGACTGCAGAGAGAAACAGAAGGAAGAGGGTGAAATTTAGAAGCAGATATGTAAAGGGTGGTTTGCTGGCAGAGACTGTGGTGAGGCTGTACTCCTTGGCCTCAACTCCCTTAGCAACACAGGTCATTTACATAGATATGTGATCTAACAGTAACACATTCAGGGCTCTCTGATTCACTTTCATAACTGGATATGAGAGGAATGTGGAGAGCAGGGGCAGTAAGCACTGGTGTTTCAGAGGGTTATCAGACAATAATCCAAAGAGGAAAGCTAGTGTAGAAAGCAATATCACAGTCCTATCAGCAGAGAGCTAGCTAGAGCCTTAGCATACATCTTTTAATAGGTTACACTTAACTCATATTAAGCATAAAGTAAAGATTTGGATTTCTCTGGCCCTGAAATACTGTGAAGGGCCTCATCTATGAATAACTTGAGATGTGAGCTCAACTTTCTCTTCCCATTGGTTCTAATACAGGAGCATGGCACACTGTGTTGTGTTCACTTCTTACTTGTCTGTATTTACAAATCGATTAAAACCTGAAGGTCAGGAAAGTGAGTGTTCTTCACTGCTGCCCATGCCTGCATATACTTACTGGTATGCAGTCAAGTATTTAAATTAATTAAAAAACAAAACAAAACAAAACACATGTCTGGATAAAGACTGGAGAAATTACTTGCTTTCCAATAATTAAGTTAGGGCAAGGCCGGGGATGTAGCTCAGTGGTAAGATGCATGCTTTGCATGCTGAAGGGTCTGGGTTTGATCCCCAGCACCAGAGGGGGAGAAAAGTTGACGTCATCAAGTGAAAGAATAATGTGGTTTATTTCCTCTTTATATCTAGATTGAACCTGAACCAAAACACAAAAGCATTCAAGAATATCATTTTCCTTAAAACAACTGAGTTAAGAAAACAAGATTCATTTTCTTTCAATTGAAAATAAAAGACTTTCATCATCTGTCTCTCCTCTTCCATCCTCCTAGGAAATCTCCCTGGTTCTATTGTGCATGTACCAAAGTGAAGCTAAAGCAGATTAACTATAGTACATCTCTCCAATAATCTGAGGTTTCATTCTCAGTCCTAAACTCTGGGCCCATTCTTAATAATCCCAATAGCTTCCTCAAAGCATTTCAATGGCAATGTGTGGTTGTTTCCTTAAAAGGTCAAACCTTACCCTTTAATCCTGGGGACTTGTGAGTCTTAGGCAGGAGGATCTCAAATTTAGATTAGCTTCAACAATTTAGTGTGGCCCTAAGTAAGCATAGTGATACCCTGTCTCGAAATAAAAAATAAAAAGTGCTGGGGATGTAGCTCAGTGGTAAAATACCCTCAGTTCAATTCTCAGTTCCTAAGTAAAGAGAAAAAAAGGAAACAAATAACAACAAAAACAAATGAAAATGAAAGGCTCATACTTTGGGACTAGATTGAAAAATTACATTGGGCGAGAGATAAGCTGAAGTCAACGTGACCAGACCAAAAATGGCTTTGAAGACAATGAAGTCGGGAAAATTTCTGAAATTTATGCTTATAAATTCTGTTTTGTTGACAAAAAAGGAAGTCATGTGGGTCAATATTTCAGCTTCCCTAAGGCCTCTGTCGACAAGAACCTCTAAAAAGATTCTTTTACTGAAATATATCCAAAGAAGTGTACAGCACCAAATGGTCTCTTTGTAAAATAAAAAGTGGTATCTCACTCGTATTTTCTTTTTTTTTAGTTCAGCAGCCTCTGTATGGCACCTGACCAATTTTCTAAGATGTTTCTTATGGAATATCCAAAATAAAACCATGTCACCCACTCTAATTCTATTTTAAATTGTAGAGCAATTATAAAGATTTTCTAGATGTTCAGAAAAACAAACTATGGCCTACCAGTGAGCAAGAGAATGTCTTCTCCTTTATGATTGTGCCAGGGGCTGGGTGCAGTGGCACATGCCTGTAATCCCAGTGACTCAGAAACTGAGGCAGGAGGATCACAAGTTCAAGGCAAGTCTGGGAAACTTAGTGAGACTGTCTCAAAAAAGGGGTGGGGATGTAGCTCAGTGGTAGAGCACTTGCCTAGTATGGGTAAGGTCCTGGGTTCAATCCCAGTACCACAAATAAACAAACTCCTGCCCCTCAAACTATCAGTCCAAGGAGGTCTACTCCACAGGGATGGGTACTTGGACACCTGGTCAGGCTACTCCAGTGCAGAGGTGCTGTCTGCCTCTGGCAGAGGTGTGGATCACTCTGGATTCTGCAGAGCATATTGTCATTATTCTCTGCAATTAACCAGGATTAGTAAATTATTTTTAAAATGTGTGGTGCACTTTAGAATCACCTGGGTATCTTTAGAATTCTAAAGTCTAGGTCATACAGTATAATAATTGATGGTAGGACATAAGTATTAGTAGTTTTTGAAGCTCCCCAGGTGATTTAAAATATACAGATAAATTTGGGAACACACGCATCTATACACACATTTAAATAGATGGAACCCAGGTGTTACCCAGGATGAGTAGGATACAGGGTATATGCTCTCTGTCTCAGGACCAGTGAGCAGAGCCAAGCTGTGGCTGTCCTGGATCCAGGCCTCTTTTCATAGCCCACATAGCCTCTTGAGTCACTGGGATTACTGGTGTGCACCACCACACCTTGCTATGCTTGGTTAGTTTTCTTGTTTTGTTATATCAGCTTGCTGGAACCTCTCTAGAGCAGCAGTTCTCGAAATGTGATATGTGGACCTGTAGATCACCAAGGGATCTGCAAGTTATTTTCACAGTCTTGATGTTATTCACTCTTTCCCACAGGGTTGAGGTTGACATTTGCACTGAAGGTGTAAAAGCAATGAATAAAACTAAACCAAGACACAAGACAGTGACACCGAATGGTACCAGCCGTCATTACATTCTTCACTGTCATGAACTGCAGTTTAAAAAGGCCAGTTCTACATAAGAAAGCCCTTGATGAAGCAGGAAAAAAAGATCAATTTTGTTAAATCTTGACCCTTGAATATCTCTTTTTAATAATTATGCGTAGAAGTAGGAAGTACACATAAAACACTTCTGCTAATTGTGAACTACGATGGTTGCCTCAAGGAAAAGTACTTGTGTGACCCTTGCAAAGTGAAATAGTTGATTACCTAGACATGGATGACCCTCTCACTTCAAGGAAAACAATTCACAGTTTTATGCCAACATATGCTTTATCACTGAGCCATATTTATATTATTAAGTTTGAACAAGCTCTAGTTTGTATAGAAACTATAAGTGTGAACTTAATTCTATATGACCAAACTGTACACAAATATTTAGAGTTAAAATTATATTTTAAGATAAATTGTAATTTACTAAGAACTGTAACTACAACAGCAATTCTTTAATGATGAACTCTGATATAATATTGCTCTTACACAGGTGCTTTTGGGTACAGTGGTATCTCACATCTTGGTAATTTGTGAATCAAAGGGATGATAAAACCACAACGCACATCCTCCACACACACGCTGCGGCTGAATGCTGGAGCTCCTCGGCATTCAGCCCCCAGCAGAGTTCTCACCACGCTCACCTCTGGGTGCTTTCCTCCATCTATGCTGCAGGTTCCTGTATCGATAACTCCTGCCAAGACTTTTCTCTTTATTATATTTTTAAATTTAAGGAAGATTACTGGAGAACTTACCAACCCATAGGTCCCATTGTTTCGGCTCTAGTTTTCCCACGCTTTGCCTCCTTTAGCAGTTCTTCTATTGCTTTCCTGGTGGGAAAGAGGAAGAAATTTGAAACGTAGTCACCCCACTAAGTTATGAAAATCAACTCATTCCTCATCTATGACTGGAAAGAAACTGACTTTTGAAGCATAATTATTGGGGCAGTACTTTTTTTTTTTTTAATGGTTGACAGTTTTGAATACAAAAATGAAAAAGAAACCTTTTATGTGAAGTGAAAAACACTGACAAGGAGAATAAAATGAAAAACTGGGAAAAGTATTTGTAATATGAGAGTTCAATTATATATCCTTTTTTCCATTTTTTTTAATAAAAATCATAAATTTACATAGGGCAATGTTGTTTGATTGTTATTTTTTCCCTTCCCCCCACCCCTCCCATCCCTCTTTTCCCTCTATACAGTCCTTCCTTCCTCCATTCTTACCACCCTCCTTATACCTAACCCTAAACCTAGCTAACCCCTCCTACCCCCCATTATATGTCCTCATCCGCTTATAAGCGAGATCATTCGTCCTTCAGTTTTTTGAGATTGGCTTATCTCACTTAGCATGATATCCTCCAATTTCATCCACTTGCCTGCAAATGCCATAATTTTATCATTCTTCATGGTAGAGTAATATTCCATTGTATATATGCCACAGTTTCTTTATCCATTCATCAACTGAAGGGCATCTAGGTTGGTTCCACAATCTGGCTATGGTGAATTGAGCAGCTATGAACATTGATGTGGCTGTATCTCTGTAGTATGCTGATTTTAAGTCCTTTGTGTATAGGCCAAGGAGTGGGATAGCTGGGTCAAATGGTGGTTCCATTCCAAGCTTTCTGAGGAATCTCCATACTGATTTCCAGAGTGGCAGCACTAATTTGCAACCCCACCAGCAATGTATGAGTGTACCTTTTTCCCACATCCTCGCCAACACCTATTGTTGCTTGTATTCTTGATAATCACCATTCTAATTGGGGTGAGATGAAATCTTAGGGTCAATTATATATCCTTAATATAAGATTTTTTTTTTTCATACTGGGGATTTAACCCAGGGGGGCATTTTATCATTGAACTACCACCAGTCTTAAGACAGAATCTGGCTGCTACTGAAGTTCTCACTAAGGTGCATGTATCCTATGTTTAAAATGTTTAAATTCACTATTATTTAAAGAATTCCAACTAACCACATAATGATTAATATTTCAGCTCATTTGGGAGTAGATAAATAAGTTCTTTTTTCTCTGTTAACGGGGACTAAAGATGATAGAATATTTTTGGAGAACAATTTGACAACATGATAAAGAGCCTTAAGAATACTACATATCTGTTGACCTAAAATTCTACTTTATCCTAAGAAAATATTCAAGTAAGTATGAAACTATATGAATAAGGATACTCATTAAATACCTTGTTGACAAATAAAGGAAAAGATCAGAAAACTTAATATTTATGAATAAAGGATTATTTAAATAAATCATGAAACAGCCACATGTGAAAGACTAGGCGGTCAGTAAAATAAACGTGAAGGAATAATCGACACAGAAAAATATTCCTAAGAGTATAGATATTCCTATAAAGTCATTCCGATACATTCTTTTATATATATAAAGCTGGTTACAAAACAGTATGTATAGAATAATCCTATTTTAAACATTTACATGCATAAGTGCATGGGAAAACATTTGGAGGAATGTTATAAAAATAGTAAGATTACTTTGGGTGATTTTTTGTTTTTTGCTTCTCTATTTTATTTTTTCTACAATTATATGTATTAGTTGTATAATTTTAAAGAGAGATTAAAAAGTAATCTCCAGAAAACATACTTATTAACCATATTCTGAGACTTAACTGTGTGTAAGATACTGTGTAAGGTGCTATGAGTAGCAACATAGAAAGATAATCCCTAAATTAAATATTATTATGATATGTGAATAAAGTTAATAAAAAGAGGTATGAAGTTGGAAACAATATAGTCCAGAGATAGAAGTATAAATCTAATCAGAGTTTTAAAACTGGATAATTTATATAGATTTTATATTAAAACAATTATACTATTATAGCATTACTATGTACTATTTACAAAATCCCGATGTGATATCAATATTTTGTTAGTTTATAAAAACATTTTATTTTATACTAATTTTTATGTTATCAAAGAAAAGCATACATATAGCTTAAAAAGACAAACATTTAAAAGACAATAAAAGATAGCAGTCTTCTACTTCATCTTTCCCTACTCACCCCCAATTTTTTCCAGCTGTTTTTAAAATTAATTTATCCCAGTATTTGCCGCCATATTCCTAATATACTTTTAAACTATTTCATCATCCTCTTAATAAACAAATATGTGCTTCTTTTTGAATAACTCACATTTTAAAAAATTCTTAATTAGTACTGAGATCTTAAAAAAATGTCTTCAGTTTATTCATCAACTCTAACAGTTTCTGATCCCTCCTGGGAAGGCCCACTTCCTGGGTCACTGAAGAACTGAAGCATTTGCTTACCGACCAATACGTGCATCTTCTTACCCTGAACTTGCTCAATCAGATCAAGTTTTACAGCCCAGTCTGAGGATATCACAAAGAGATAAGTCATCTTATTATCCTCCTCCTTCCAGCTCTGTAAAATAATAAAGCCTACTGATATGATCTGGCACTTTGTCCATGATAGTTGTTTATGAAAAATTTATCCTATTTGCTCCAAAAGAGATCCTTAAACAGTACAACTATTCTAAACACAATTCTCCACTTCCCATTCACTAGTGTGGTAGTTTCTAAATAGAAGGGGATCATCAGTCATTCTTAGCTCCACGCATATGCTCTTCTCATTACTACAGACATGGTTAAAAATCTTCATTGGAAAAAAAATAGTTTGGGAAGTTCCCTGTTTATGAACAATATGTATAAATTACAAATAAACTAGAATGTATTTTCTCATAAAAGCTGTGTGCCTGGCTTTCTAGTACAGACTGCAAAAGCTTATTTGAGTCAAAGTTGAAATGCAGAACATCAGCAGAAAACAATATTCACAGAAACCTTGAAGGCATGTTCTGGGCTCACTTAAGAATTCTGATTCTTTTTTAGTTTCAATTTCACTTACAACAATCTCCAGCACTGTTATTTATTTATTTTTTTTTGGGGGGGGGATACCCAGGATTGAACTCAGGGGCACTCGACCACTAAGCCACATCTCCAGCCCTATTTTGTATTTTACTTAGAGACAGGATCTCATTGAGTTGCTTAGAGACTTGTTATTGCTGAGGCTTGCTTTAAACTCGAGATTCTCCTGCCTCAGCCTCCCGAGCCACTGGGATTACAGGTGTGTGCGCAGCTGTGCCCAGCTTCCAGCACGTTTATTAACTTTGCCTGGTATGATTAAGGGTGCCTTCAGATTTATAAGTACAAAGAGAAAAGAAGGTATATGTATGAGAAAGACTGCCTGAAGTGAAAGGAATTCAGAGATGAAAGATCATACATGGAAGGGCAAGAACTGAGTGGAGACAGGTATTCAGTCAATAGGTCTTCTCATTGATAAAGATGGCTTAGTTGCAGTCCACAGCAGAGCCTATAGCACTGTACCAGATTAGTTAGGTGTCTTTAATTGGTTTAACAACTAACGTTGATATAGAACTTTAAGTTTATAAAATGCTTTCCTGTCTGAATATGGTTATGTAGGAATCACCACCAGCTTACAGATGAGGAAAATGATATTCAGAGATACTGACTACCTTGCCCAAAGTAACACTGCTAATGATCAGTGAGGAGAGGAGGAAGAAAGCAAACAAAACTCTATCTAGGTTTTTGTCTGTGAATCCTCTGATCTTTCATTGCATTATCTTCTCCACAAACATTTGTGCAGCAAATCCTAGAGAAATTTTCTCTTTATCACTAAGAGGCAAAAAAACTTTAATAAAGAAAAGAAAAGTTGTCACTGTTTCTGCATTCACAGAGAAGTGGGGACAGGCTGATACTGGAGAGGCGGAAGGAATGAAAGAGGATTGCTCACTATTTTGTCCTAAGAATGTTGAGCATTCCCTACTTCCCACCCGAAATTCTCCAGCACAAACTTCCTTTGCAAGGCCTTTCTTCCAAATGGGAGAACAACATTTGTCACAATCATGTATTGTGACCTTAAAACAACATCATCACCTTCCAAACTAAGGGGAAAAAATCAGGTAGTGTTTCCACTGCTGTGGCCTCGAGTGTTTCCTCTGAAACTCTTGCTAATGAATTCTTGGGTAAAGACACAGTAAATCTTGTTTCTACTGCACATAATTCAGAGGCTAAATACTTGAATTATCAAAGATTATGGAACATCAATGTGTATGGAGCAAGACAGTTTTTAATGAGATGTTGAAACAAAAGTGTAAGCTGCAGTTAAAATACAGGGAAAGAAATAGAAGAATATGTAAGAACTAAATACGGAACTTAAACAATCAAAACTACTGAGCCATAAATTAAATTCTCAGAACACTCGTTTTTATACTTTCTTTAAATATCCTACAAGTTTCTTTGTAAAACATACCTATTATATTAGAATGTAAAGTTCCATGGAATGAAAACCCGTAGAGTTGGGTCTCTCAAACTGGTCTCGCAGTTTTCTGGACATGGAAACAAACTATAATCAATTTTCAATGATCCATGAGTGTATTATCTACAGCCAACTTTCCATTCTAGCTCAGCTTCCTCAGGCCTGTCTATTCATTCCATCAGCCAGCTGGTACATGCTGAAGGAATGTCAACTGATCATAATAGCAGCTTAAATAAAAGCCAAGTGGGAATGCAAATCTGGTACAAAATCATCTTAAAATCCAAAGTCAAACAAATTAGTTTTGAGTTATCTGGGTCTGTGTTTCCTTTTATTCACACAAATCAACTCAGAGCTATAACTATTCCAGTCTCTAGAAAGGGTCCCAAGAAATTCAAGGCAATTAAAATGAAGCACCAGAAATGGAAAGGCAAATTAAATAATAAACAATTTAGGAAAATGAAAAGTCTAAAGGAATAAAATCAGAGGAGTTAAATCTTAAGTAACTGCTTAAAAATAGAAAGAGAAATGGATCTACACACACTTCCTTGCAAAATGATGGTAAAGGAAAGCTAGTAACATAAGGCTGATCATTAGATACTTTCCTTGTTTTGTGCCTCCATCAGTCTTTAAAAAGTCATCTTTGACTGGCTTGGGTGGCATAAGCCTGTAATTGTGGCCACTTGAGAGGCTGAGTCAGGAGGATGGCAAGTTGAAAGACAGACTGGACAAAAATAAAAGGTAGGGGATGTAGCTCAGTGGAAAAGTATCCCTGGGCTCCATCCCCAGCACGCCCCACCCATGGCAAAAAGTCACCTTTGAACAACTAACTGTACAGTATCTGTCACATGACAGAAAAACAGGTTCAAATAAGATATGTGTTCATACAAGCAAAGAAAAGAGACTTAGAAAACTGGAGGAAGCCAGCATCATTTACTATTTACTGGGAAATCCTCTGACAAGCCCTGCCCATTATCAATGCTGAAGGTAACCAGTTATTAACAAACTATTAGGTAGAATGTAAGAGAAATTTTATTATAGCAACCTAAATTTCATAATGCAGTGATAAGACTTGGTGAAAAAAATGGAACAATCTATTTGATCTTCAGTAAGGATTTAATGTCAGACCACAGAACATTCTGATTAAAAAGTGTGGGCAGATGATCGGATCACTGCTGGACATCTGCAAACAGCTGCCTATAGGCTCATAAGGAGCCAATAGTTTAGCAATCACAAACATCCTGTAGAAACCACAGGACAAAGTCTGGATTCTGTATAACTTAATATTTTGATAATATAAAGAAATTTGGAGAATTCTTAATTTTGGTAAAGTCAAGTAGGGTCACCTATCTGTAAGTAGCAAAGAAAGGCAAGAAAATTTAAATTGTAGATAAAGTTTTTGAAGACAAGGTAGAACTCAATGGGAATATTAGGGACATTTGGGAAGTTAAAATAATTATTCACAGATATAAGCTGGAGGTAGCAAAAATTACTTCTGTAAATTATGCCAAATATCAAATTATGCCATACCAATGACTTGTGTTTTAAGTACTATGATTTTTTAAAATGTTGTTTTTAGCTGTCAACGGATATTTATTTTACTAATTTATATGTGGTGCTGAGATTCAAACCCAGTGCCTCACACATGCCAGGCAAGTGCTCTACCACAGTGCCACAACCCCAACCCAGTACTATGATTTTTATAGTAAGCAAGGCCTTTCCCTAAAAAAGGCTTACTACTAGGGATTTTATATCAAATACATACACACATATATACTGTAAAACAGATGATGAACTATCTAGAATGTGGGGAGGAAACTATAAATAGATATAAATGTATAATTTTATTTTTGTTTAAATATATAATAGATATAATATATATAATGTTATAAATATCTATTCATAAGATATTAAAAAATGGAGTCATGAAAAAAGTGCTTAATTTTTGAAAATACAGTAAGAGTAGAGGATGATGGAGGAACATGAATGGAGAATTAATGAGAGCTTTTGATTTCATACCCACATGGACGATCAAAAGAGAAGAAAAAAGCCGTATTTTAAGCAACAATACAAAATTTTAGACAAAGATATTAGACTGTTTGCAATGATAATGATATTATCTTAGCTACCTCAAAGGGTTGTTGTGAGGATAAAACAAGTTACTTTATTTGGATCCAAGTGTTCTGAATTTTTTAAGAAGCATAAAAAGTATGATAGCTAGTTTTTTACTTGACCAAATTCTGAGAGGTCAGGGGACTTGTTTTTCTTTTTCTTTTCACCTTAGTTTTCCTTATGCATGGCACATGGTAGATACTAAGTTAAAATTGAGAGGAATTAATGGGTTCTAGAAGTGAGTGGGACATGATAAAAATGCAAAGTTCTTTTTTTTTTTTTTTCTTCAAAATGGAACTCAACAGTAAGAAAACAATCTGATTAAACAATGGGTAAAGGAGGAGATGGGCATGCTAGTGCATATCTGTAATACCAGTAGTTTGGGAGACTGATGCAGGAGGATCACAACTTCAAGGCCAGCCTGGGCAACTAAGTAAGACTCTGTCTCAAAATGAATAAAAAGGACTGGGGATGTAGCTCAGTGATAAAGCACCCTGGGTTCAGTCCCCAGTACTGTTAAAAAAAAAAAAAAAAAAAAACCCAAAACTACACAGGACCTGAAGAAATACTGTTCATAGGGAAGCATTTGAATGGCCAAAAGAGACATGAAAAAAAAGTTCAAAATCACTAATTATCAGAGAAATGTAAATTAAAACCACAATAAGATATTGCTTTACTCTGTGAGAATGGCTATTATCAAAAAGCTGAAAGTGTTGATGAGGGTGTGGAGAAAAGGGAACCTTTGTACACTGTTGTTGGGAATGTAAACTAGTATACCCATTTTGTAAAATAGTGAAGTTCCTCAAAAGATTAAAATTAAACTTTAGATTATGTAGAGGGAAAGAAGAAGGAGGAGGGGGCAGGGGTATGAAAAATGGTGGAATGAGACAGACAACATTACCCTATGTGCATGTATGATTATATGAATGGCATGAATCTACATTGTGCACATCCATAGAAATGACAAGATGTACCCCATTTGTGTACAATGAATCAAAATGCAGTCTGTAAAAATTAAAAAAAAAAAAAAAAAAAAAAAAAAAAAGATTAAAATTAGAACTACCAAATGATCCAGCAACTCCACTACTGGGTCTATATCTAAAGGAAATAAGATCAGTATGCACTCCCCAGTTCACTGCACCACTGTCTACAATAGCTAAGACGTGGAATCAACCTAAGTGTCCATTAATAAGTGAATGGATAAAGAAAATGTGTGTATGTATGTCGTGTGTGTGTGTGTGTGGTGTGTAGATATGGACATTATATCTAAATACATACAACAGAATACTTTTCAGGTTTAAACAAGAAGGAAATCCTGTCATTTGTGATAACACAATGAACCCGGAGAATACTGTTACAGTGAAAGAAGCCAGACACAAAAAGGAAAATTCAGTATGCTCTCCCTTACATGTGGAAACAGTTGAATTCACAGAAGCAAAGAGTAGAATGGTTGTTACCAGGGGTTGGGGGTTGGGTAGAGGGATTAGGGGGCCTTGGAAAATGGTCAAAGGATATAAAATTTCAGTTAAAAGTAAATTCAAGAGATTTATTTTACAGTTTGGTGATTTTAGTTAATAATGACAAACTATATTCTTGAAAATTACAAACTAGATTTTTGAGGTATAGGGGTAGGAATGATAGTAGAGTGAAACAGACATTATTACCTCATGTATATATAAGACTGTATGACCTATGTGATCCTACAATATGTATAATCAGAAAATGAGAGATTACACTCCATTTATGTATGATCTACCAAAATGTATAAATGCATTCATTCTACTGTCATGTACAAAATAGAATAAAAAAATTTTTTAAAAATTACAAACTATAGATTTTAAGTATTCTTTTCCCCAAAAATGCATGTCATGTAACATGTGTTGATCAAATTGATTTAGTCATTCCACAATGTATACATATTAAAAAAAAAAAAAAACATGAACTGAGTATGGTGGTACACACCTGTAATCCCAGTGACTGGGAAGATTGAGACGGGAGGATCACAAGCTTATTGCCAGCCATGGCAACTTAGTAAGAGCCTGTTTCAAAATAAAAAACAGGGCTGGGCATGTAGCTCAGAGGTAGAGCCCCTGGGCTAAATCCCCACACCACAAACAACAACATGGTATACAAGACAAAAATATACAATTTTATTCATCAATCAAAATTAATTAATTAAAAATGAGGAAAAATACTGTAGCCAGGACAGGAAATTATAGGTGGCATGAAAGAAAAGGCAAGACAAGGAGAGAGGAAAAGAAGACAAAAGAGGAAAAGTAAGATGTGTGCTCAGTGAATAAATAGGAAAGGAAATGAATGGCCACAGGCTTCCGAATGCAAACTCCTACAGTGGCCGGATTTGAACAGCATCACATATCCTTAGAACATTAGTCCAAATATTAGGTCAGGGGTTAGAGTTGTAGCTCAGTGGTACTGTGTGAGGCCCTCAGTTGGATCCTGAGCACGGGAAAAAAGAAATGACAAAAATATAGGTCATACCAGGAAACCACGGATGTGATTAAAGTCACAGAATCAGGCCCATCTGGACTTTTTCCTGCCAGGATTGATGATTAGATTCTCAGAGGCTGTTTGAAAAACTTAGCAAGTCTCCATATCTACAAACCACTCCTCCCATTGGGCATGGTGGCAAATGCCTATAATACTAGTGGCAAGGGAGGATGAGGCAGGAGGACTGCAAGTTCAAAGCCAGCTTCAGCAATTTAGTGAGGCCCTAAGTAACTGAGAGAGATCCTATCTCAAAACAAAACAAAACGAAACAATAAAAACAGACTGGGGATGTGGCTCAGTGGTCAGGCCCCAAGTTAAACCCCAATCCTTGATGTCAAAAAACAAACAACCAAAAAACCCCATCAAGCCTTAGGTTGCTACCAGTGATAAATGGTTTTTGTTTAACATCTAATATCATTCACTTGCTTCATTACGCAAGTAATAAAAAGCCCACTTCATTCACATATGTTGACATCCTCTAAACTTCCATTTCCTAGGGAAGATGCTAATTGTACTTTGAAAGGAAACTGCTTAGTGTTGGTGACTGAGTGCTAGGAATATTATGGTGAAATGTTACAATGGGGACTGGTTTGTCTCTCATCAGTTCTTGCCATAAGAAATGCTATGCAGGATTACCGTGTTTAGGGACTTGGCTATGACTGTCCAGAAGCCTAATACGGCTCCAACACCCAGACTGACTGCAGTACACATCTGCCCTTAGCCAGATCGCTGAGCTTTGCTTAGGCTATGCCCTCTGTCCAAATGGCTTTTCACTCCAGCCACACCTCATCACCAGACAGATACTCAGCTCAGAAGTTAACTTTTCCACAGGTCTTTCCTGATCTCCCTTCTTTATTTCACATCAGAAGATACAGTTGCTCTATTGTCTCAAGCCCACTGAGGCACAAGTGAAGTCCTACATACCATAATTCCAAATATTTAAAAGTTATAGAATAAGCAGGGTGTGATGACACAGGCCTGTAATCCCAGCAATTTGGTAGGAAGATGCCAAGTTTGAGACCAGTCTCAGTAATTTAGTGAGGCTCTAAGAAACTTAGTGAGAACCTGTCTCAAAATAAAAAAATTAAAAAGGATTGGGGATGTAGCTTGGTGGTAAAGCACACCTGGGTTCAACTGCCAGTACCAAAAAAAAAAAAAAAGTTACAAAATAAGCTAAAAGTATTAAATAAAATGTATTCCTTCTTCCTATTTTAACATTACAGCAAAAATAAAAACCATGTTAATTTTTTAAAAATATGACAAGGTCAGCAAAACATCAAAGACAACAGAATTTATTGCATACATTGACTCGTGTAGTAGCTAGCTGATAATATTGGGATGAATAAAATATAAAGACATAAGTACATACACTTACTCCATAAATTTTCTTGCTGATTTCAACAAAATCCCTAATCATATTGTGATAATCATGATTTTCACATAGTATTCCATTAACTATAATCTAAAAGTATTAAAAGAGCTGAGGATCTAGTTCAGTGGTAGAGTATCCCTGGGTTTAATTCCTAGTGTCACTAAAACAAAACAAAATCCTCTTGTAAAATACTAAGATGCTCTATGAATCAGTACCAAATTTCTTGCATGTTCCATATAGGCTTACACATATACAGCGTGAGTAATAAGACTTAATATTGCAGAATGTTACTCAGATCCCAGGTGCAACTATTTCAGCAACTATTACAAGTACCGTACTGTGTTAGTCAGCTTTCCGTCATTATGACAGACCTGATAACCAGCTTATATAGCGAAAGGTTTAGTTTGGATCACAGTTGTGGAGGTTTCGGTCCATGATTGATTGGCCCCATTGCTTTTTGAGCCTGTGGGCAACACATCATGGTAGAAATGTGTTGTTGAGAAAAAATGCTTACTGTACGGGTGAGAAGCAAAAAAGAGAGAGTAAGAGATGGGAGTCCCATTATCCCCCTCAAGGATCCATCCCCAGTGATCCAACAGGCCCCACAACCTAAGGTTCCACCACCTCCCAACAGTGCCACCTTGGGATCAAGCCTTTAGCACATGAGCCTTTGGAAGACATTCTAGGACCAAACTATAGCATGTCATCAATAACTCCAGAACAATGAAATGAAGTACTACTATAAGTAAGAAAATGAAAGGTTAGCACTACTGGGGAATCATTCATTCATTCTTTCTTTTTTTTAAGGTTCTGGGTATTGAACTCTAGGGTGCCTTACCACTGAGCTACATCCCCGGTCCTTTTTTATTTTTTGAGACAGGATTTCACTAAGTGCTCAGGCTGTCCTTGAACTTGCAATGTTCCTGCCTTGGCTTCCCAAGCTGTTGGAATTACAGGCATGCACCACCACACCTGGAAGGAACTAATAACTTTCTTATGGTAGGATCTGCTGTATTCATGTCAAGGGAAGGATCTGGCAAGTTAATATGTCTTTTTACTTCTAAACACTCTGCAACTCAAGCTGGGCATGGTTGTACACATTTATAATCCCAGTGACTTCAGAAAGGTGACTTCTTCAATTAGTAATGTGGGTTGAATCTTAATAATTAAGCTCTTAGAAGGTAAATGTATTTCTCAATTCATAAGACATCTTCTTCTCTACAGGTCACTATTTTCATTTTCAAATCAGCAAGTAATTTTACAAGTATTTATTCTTAAATACAGATTCAGAAAATATAATGATTCATTTTTAGTTTATATTATAGGACCTGAGCAAATGCCCAATGGAAAATTTTATATTAATTATGAAGAAAAACATCTCTTACTAAAAATAATTTTGTGGGGTGGTAATGGTAGGGTTGCTTAGGAAATAGTAAACTCTAAACAGAAAAGCCCATGAATTATATAATACCAGGGACAGCAGATCTGTTTGATAGGCCAATTGTTAGGTTTAAAAATACATGTACATGTCCTACTGAAGTATTAGTTGGGAGAAATAAATCCAGACAGAGAATATAATGTCAAAATAACTATTGAGCTATTTTACTCAATAAAAAGCCTTAAAAAAGGGGGGGGGGGAGACGACAGATGTTTTGAAGAACAAAACTGGTGAAAAGAAAACTGCAAAATAAAAAGGGAATTAAAGTCTAGAAAGATGGATATGGAAGGGAGTCAATATCCAAGCAAAGAAAAGCTAATACGGCAGTTGCTTAAAAGATAAGAAAATGTGGTAAAAGATTAAAATGTGGAAATATAAAATTCAAATTTTTACCAAACAGCTATTCAAAATATAAACAGGAAATCACATCACAAAAATCGTATGAAAAGAAAATATTATAAAGTCTCTAAAGTTTGCCTCAACAACTTTCTTTAATGAGGGTGAAAGTTTGACATGTTGTCCTTTGATAAATACCACATACCAGAAAAACTACCTCACCGAAAGCTTCATCTGCAAATCACTCTGGTAATCTTAAAAGAGCTTTATTTTGTACAAATGATCTGCAGCTTTCTGCAGACTGTCCGAGACAATGCTTCAGAGTTCTTGGATCTCAGCCCTGAGGATGGCCTATTCAGCAGAAAAGTCTGGTCAGCCTGCTGGAGCAGTTTCCTTCACTTGTGTCAAGGCTGCAGTAATCTGTTAGAAAACAAGCTGTCCACCCCTCATAGATTTCAGTGTCTGATTCATCAAATGATTACAAATTATATTCAGAACTAAGAGCCAAGGAATGAATAAAAGGAAGATAAAGGAAAGTTCCAGAATTTACAGGATTTCCTAATAATTTCATGCTCTTTAAAAAATTTAGTAAATTTTTTTAATAACACATGTAGAAACTTGTCTCTTGAAAGTGCTATTTCAGGATAAATAATTTACCTGTCAACAACTGAAATGAACAATTTTTAACCCAGGAAGAAAATATTCATACTTCTACTGTTTAGAAGTCCAGCACAATATGAAGGGAGGACTGGAAGCTGTGGGCATAGACTCAATGTGTGGCCTGGGGCCTCTCAGTGCAAGGCAGAGCTGGGCCTTGGGAGGCAAGAGATAATGGAGCCAGAAAAATTGAGGCTGTAGCCCACTTTAGTGAAGGTGTTTCCCTCCTGCCATGTGAACTTCCAGATATGACCTCATCTCAACTGCCTGGCACTTTTTGTCTTTCATACCACAGGTAGCAAAGAATGCTTTGAGGGATATATGATAGTATTAAAAAAAAAAAAAAAAAGTATATACTCACAATCTTTTCTACATCAAGAATTAAGTACCATTATCTACTATATACAAATAATTCATCAAAACCAATCAGTAAATTCTTGACTCTTAAACCCTACAACGTCAAGTTTCAAGTTGTTTTTCAGTTGTTAACTTATACATGGATGAAATTAAGTTGAACAAAGCAACTTCAAATCCCATTTCACAATTAAGATATTTAGTTAATATGTATACAAATGCTTGGAAAAAAACCTTTCTATAAAGTAGTTAATAAAACTAAGTAGTTAAGCACACACGCAAACCTAACTCTTGAGTACTGTTCCTTTGAGGATAATGTTTATAAAAGTTCAAAGTACTGAACTTAGCTGGTCTACCAAACAAATATACCCAAACTGCACAACTGTGCAAACAAGGTTTTACAGTGACCTTCCAAGTCCCCAGAGGTGCTTCCTTCTTAACTGGCTGAGGTTGTAGAGCTCTGGTACAATGTAAACACATTCTTACAGATGCTGAATTCAAAGGCACTAGAACAGCTGTAGAAATAATGAAGGGAAGGAACAGCTCATAGTGACTAATCTCTACTGTAGAAAAACTCAAGGCATAGAAAATTCCATTACTGATTAATCCAACCTTTATATCATATTACACATCAGTTGCCAAAATAAACAATAATAATACAGTTAGAGATTTTGGCATCAGGAACCAGCTGTAAGACAACCAAGAACCAAAAAAAACTTTAATGTAGAACTGTATTCTGAGACTTGCTTTACAAGATATCAAAAATATCAAATACTATCTTCTCCTAGCTGTACATATTAGAATCATGTCACCTACTAGCAAACACAAACTATCCTTAGGGATGAAAAGCAGCTGTAGTTTAATTGGATGGAGAAATGTTAACAAAGAGTTTAGAACCAAGTTAAAAATAGAAAAGGTACACAATTGAAACTTCAGGGTAAAATTGTGAGAAACAGTTCATACTGATTATCCAAACAGCATAATTTGGCTTCCTCCCAAAGTCTAATACATTGATGCTTACAAAAAAAGAGCACTGCATTTTCAATACAAATACTTTGGATTATCTTTTCATAGTTCATCTAAAACATTAACTCCCCCAATTTACAATCCTCTCCTAGTATTTGCTTGACAGAAATTGGGCTCATATGTGTAACTTCTTTAATTCCTATACATGCAGTATTTCCAAAGAGATCCCAAATCTAGGAATTTACAAGGTTCTTTTTTACTATAATTTGCAAGGAAAAACAAAATGAATTAAAATGTTCAGGTAAAGAATCATTAAGTAAATATACTATATAGATTTTACTTTAAATGCAAAGTGAAAGTTTCCCATATGTTAGCATTATAGGTCATCTAGTTTAACTGTCAAATAAAGTCAAGAAAATTATGGTTTAGAGAAGTTAACAATTTGCCTAAGACTAAATAATTATCTGACTTTAAAAAAATTTAACTCAAATTATCAGTAGTATTTCTTCTTTTTCCTCAGAACCTAGGATAGCATGTTACCTAAAGAGAAATTATGAGGGGATAGATATAATATTTCAGCTCAGGATTATTACCTTCAGAGAACACCATGAGTACCAGTACTAACACTATGTCATGCTAGGATGTGTTTATAATTGTGTTCTGAAATACTCAAGCTTTGGAACAGAATTTCTTACCTGAAAAAATCCAGACCGAGTAGAAATACTCAGTAATTGTCCCTACCACATCTCTTGATGCTTTCAGGAGAGAGATCATGTAGTTGCTACTTTATGGTTTTGAATTGAGGCATGTTCAAATCATCTTAAGAAAATGAGAAAGCAACCACAATAGTGGAGAGAGAATGAATTATAGTTCCGTCACCTGACATTCAAAGATCACAGAACTATGGAATGTGTAAAATGGGGACATTTCTATGGCCCTTTCAAAGTCCCTATGGGGATTAAATGCAATCACACATATATTTACTTTGCAACTATAAGGTACTGAACAAATACAAGGTATTATTTTAAGAATTAAAAAATAATAACCATCTAGTTATAGCATGGTATTGATAGTTGAATATATGGTAAACAAAACACAAATATTATATACTAATATGTACTGTAAGGATTTACAACATAATATGTTACCTCACTGACTCTTAAAAGAGCACTTTATTGGCTAGGCAATTAAGGGTTAGAGAGACTGATGTGTGCATGGGGCATAGCTGACTCAAACTTTAAAACTCTGACTTCATCCAGACAGCTTTCAATCAAGACATATCCTTACTTTATTCAATTTTGAAGATGTTTTCTATATTTTGAGATGTTTTAGTGGTCTGCTGGCATAACATAGATTAAAAGTTAAAATAACATTTTTAAAGATATGCCAATGAAGTTTAAAATAAAAAATGACACTTTGGGCACAATGACCATACCTGTAATCCCAGAGAAGAGGATTACAAGTTTAAGGCCAGCCTGGGCAACTTAACAATGGAGGCTTTGTCTCAAACTAAAAAATAGTGTAAAGGCCATAGTAGAGTGCTTGCCTGGTTTGTGTGAAGCCCTGGGATTCAATCCCTATTACATCCACCTACATACACACAGAACAGAAAAGGAAAATGATATTTTCATGAACCAAGTATTATGAGTAAACCCATTTTTGGGGGGGAGGAGGAATGAACTCTGGGGATCTTTACTACCCAGTTCTTTTATTTTTCACTTTGAGGGTCTCACTAATTTGCTGAGGCTGGCCTTGAACTTGTGATCTCCTATCTCAGCCTCCTGAGTTGCCAACATGCCCAGTGAGTAAACTGGTCCTTAACTGGATACTCTCTTAAGTCATCAATTCTTTTCATGATTTAGATTTATAAAAAACAGTAGTCCCGTTTTCAATGTTTCAGCCTCAACTTACAAATAATCAAGGATTTCTGGGCAACAAGTTGTTTTCTTAAACTGAACTCTTCAGAGCATATGTCCTGGCAAAGCCTGGTCTTCATATGTGCCTGATGGAGGTAACCCAGGCAGCATCATGGCCACTGGAGGCTGAACCTAAGGAGTCAGCAGTCCTGGTTCCTGTCCATTCACTAGCCACATGACATTAGGCTGGCTACTTAACTTTTCCAGATCTCAGTTTCCTTTTCTATAAACGGGAAAAACAAAATCTTGGAGGATTAAACTGGTTTTCCCACTTGAATGAGTCTTCTTATAGTCACACACAGTTACGTGGCTGTTAGGCCATCTGTTTTTGGCTAGGAATAAGCCTAGTCGGCTTTCTCATGTCCTAGCTTGTTCTGAAGCACAGAGTTCAGATGGGGACCAACCTATTAGAACAGCAAATAGGAAGGGAACCCTCTGCTTGCTTGCTACAAGTCTGGGCAGCAGACAGTGGCACACCTGTGTGGACTGACATTTCTAAAGACAGACATTTTCAGTAGAACAATTTCTAATTATAAACCCCTAGAATTACTATTTTTTTTCTATCCATTTAAGGACAAAGTACAATAGTTAAGATGTAAACAGATAAATGAACAGAAAGCAGAAATAAAATGTTAGTAGCTCATCTGGAAGACTTAGATTACAAGGTCTGATGCAGAACATAAATCCAACTCATTTACTTTAACAAAGAACAGGATGGTTGTACTCTATACCTCATCTTTAGGGAATATAGTGACAACTGAAGCTGATGTCTCTGATTTTTTAATTACTTTTGAAGAAAAAACTCTGCTAAGTATTCTAAGCACTATGGATTTATTCTTAAGTATGCCGAACACATAAGTAAGCAAACCAGAATCTAAATAAGTTTAGATGAGGAATCTCAGTGATCTGTGATCCTTGAACCCTGAGTTCCAATTAAATTTATTCTAAGTCATAAAACTTACCAAATATGGTGGTGAGAAATGAACACTTTTGGACAAAATGCTCATGAGGATATAAGGGAAAAACTGCAAGGGTCTGTTCTTCACATTGTGGAGCAAATTTGATAAAAATGACACAACTAATTTCTTGGTTTTGTATTTCATATGCTTCAGGCCATATAAAGACTAAGATTTCTGACAATTTTCCACCAAAGCAAAGAAAAGTCCATTTTGCAAAGAAAGAGCAAAATAAAACTTGAGCAACCCTATATCAGTTCACCCCATTAAATTTTATTTTTGGAAATATGGGCCTGTGAATGCCTCAAATCTGAGATCATGCAGTAGGTATACAGAGGTGTTCACAAAACCAACAATGTCTGCCTTGAAGGTCATTTCTTATTTGAGAGGCTCTCACTTGCAGCCAGACTTAGCCTTCCAAAGCCAAACTCCTGCCTTCTTACATATGTATAAGCACCATGAACAATTTTTGGATCTGGTTACCTCTCTGGGCTCAACTACCTGACAATACCTGACAGATCTGCTTGGTTTCTATGGTGCAGACTATTCCTCTGTTACTCTATCTTTGCCTGCTCTGGTCAAGAGCACTTTAGTCTCAATAGGGCTGACTCCTCATAGATAGGTCCAATCTCTTATCATCTATATATGACAGACTACGGAGCTGAAGACATACAACCACAAATCAACTCAAAGCTTACAGACTATTATTTCAGTTTTTAAAATTCAAAGTATTAAATAAACAAACTTAGAGTCCATCTTCTATTTAAAATCTCTGCACTCATGGAGTTCATTTCATAGTGTGTTGTGTGTGTGTGTGTTGGACATTTTACAATAAATACAATAAAGAACATACACACACACACAAATATACATATATACTCTTTATAGCACTGGGGATTGAACTCAGGGCACTCTACCACTGAACTACAGTCCTGGCCCTTTAAAAAAATTTTTATTTTGAGACAGGCTCTCACTAAATTGCCCAGTCTGGCCTTAAAGTTGCAAACCTCCTGCCTTAGCTTCCCAAGTGGCTGAGATTACAGTGGAACTACAATTTAAAAAGACATGGGAAAGTTGAAAGAAATGATACCCATCCTTCAGACACAACTCTGGCACAATCAGAATGCAAACTCTGTGAAAACAGGAGCCAAATGAGATTCATCTTTGTATCCCTAGTACCTGGAACATAGCAGATCCTTGAATAGTTGCTGGAAAAAAAAATGCAGGCATTGTTTTTTTTTTTTTTTTTCCAAAGCAATACTATTTGTAATAAAAGGCTTATGAGAGAGGTGGTTAGGAATGTACTATTTGACAATAACACAGCAGTATACCTTAGAATCAAATCCTTTGAATTCCACTCCACAGTACCTAAAACAATAATCCTACAACTTTTGCTTCATTGGAGTTCTGTGGGGACAAGAGACCAAGGAAAATCTGAGTTACTCTCCTACACTGGTAAAAATAAAAATATCTTTTGGGTTGGGGATGTAGATATTTGCCTAGTATACCCTAGGTTCAATTCTCAGCACATTAAAAAAAAGGGGGGGGGCTTTTGATCAACTTCAAGTGGGAGATACCCTATTTTTATTTTACATCAACAGAAGATAAAAGATGAAGCACAAGATAAAGCTGATGTCCTTCTCTACAGTTTTTTTCCCTTCCTGTTGTGGCACTGATGTTTGATCATGCATACATTCATTCATTCACTGAAGACATAAACAAAAGGCTACCCAGGCCAAAAGGCCTGACCACCTAGTTTTAGAGGTTGGGAATAGAGAGGCAAATGAGGACAAAGTATATTTAAGTGGAGTTAGACAACAAGCAAGTGAAAATATAATGCAATGTTAGTGAACAAAGAGTGTTATGAAGGAATAAAGCAAGGTAAGTAGACAGAAAATGATAGAGAGTTGTATATAGGTGCACATGATAGTTTAGAGAAAGCAGTCACAGTACATAACCTCTGGGATAGTTCAACCTCTCAGTATTCAGACTCTTGTGTGATTCCCTCCTCTTATACTGACTCACAGAATAAAGCAGAAATGATTGGATGTCACTTCTGAGATAAGAATATGAAAAAGACAAGTTTCTGGCTGGGCAAGGTGGCGCACGCCTGTCATCCCAGCAGCTCAGGAGATGAAGGCAAGAGAATCTGGGGTTCAAAGCCAGTCTCAGCAAATGTGAGGCACTGAGCAACTCAGTGAGAACCTGTCTCTAAATAAAATACAAATACAAAATAGGGCTGGGTATGTGTCTCAGTGGCCAAGTAGCCCTGGTACCAAAAAAAAAAAAAAAAAAAAAAAAGACAAGTTTCTGTCTTGGGTTTTCCAACTCTTGGATTGCTGGCTCTGGGGAAAGACAGCTAGCATAGCAACAGGCAGCCTCAAGTGAGTGACCATGAAGGCAAATCCTCCCTACACATACTTCAAAGCTATCTTGCTGTCTAGATAACACCTGCATCGCAGCCTGAGTGGTTTTTGTTTTGTTTTGTTTGCAGTCTTGGGGATGGAACGCAGGGGTATTCTACCACTGAGCTGTATCCCCAGTTCTTTTTATTTTTTAAGACAAGGTTTCCCTAAATTGCCCAGGCTGACCTTGAACTTGTGATCCTCCTGCCTCAGCCTTAGGAGTAGCTGAAATTATACATGTGCCCACCACACCCTGTGCTTTGGTGTTATTCGTCCAATTTTATAGATAAGGAAACTAGAGGCTCAGAAAGGTTAAGTAACTGGCCTACATTCACAAGCTAGGAAGTGATGGACCCATCAGGTCCTCTGACTTCAGAGTCCCTACCCTTTGCTTCTATATAATACTGCACTGAAAAAAGAGGTCCCTAGAGAGAAAGTCTCTCCTACCCTTGAAAACAAATAAATAAAACAAACCCAACCCCCAATGGTTGTTTAAGTCAGCTGGTCTAGCCTATGTCTGCTTAGATGCTCCAAGCAATTTGATTTTCTAATGGAGTTGTTTTAAGAGAATTAGTTGATGCATTAGCTACAATTTTTTTTTTTCAGGTTTGACCCAAGTCAGAAAGGTAAAACTTAAGAGAAAAGCATCCAGGTAGCTTCTCTTTTTTACATATGCATAAGAAACAGGAAGTTTATAAGGAACAGAAATTATTAGATAAAATATCAATATAGCATATTTTATGCAGTTTTATACTCACTGACCTGGATTGAGCCCTGGCTTCTTACCAACATTCCAGATACCTGGCACTAGACCAGGTATCCATCTGCTACAGAAATTGCTTTCCCTTCCTTATCTTGAAGCTTGGGGAAGATTATGAATGTTCCAGAAGGATCGTAATTTCTTTTGGAAAAAAACAAGAAACCTAATCTATTTGATTTTTATTTATATTCTACTAACAGGAATGCTATTTCAAAATATTTTTTGATTCTTTTTTTTTTTTTTTTTTTTTGCGGTGCTGGGGATTGAACCCCGGGCCTTGTGCTTGCAAGGCAAGCACTCTACCAACTGAGCTATATCCCCAGCCCAATATTTTTTCTTAAAAATTTTAATAGAGTGAACCTACCATTATAGGGTTCCTCAAATTCATATTACAGTGCTGCTTTGGGCTAAAGGAAATTAAAAACAAAAAATCACAGATGCTGTTAAAGTTTTTTTTTTTGTTTCAAAGTTTTCACTAAGAAACATGAACCAATCAGCTTGTTCAATATAATAATACTAACATTAATACCTAACATTGATTAAGAATATGTTATATTGGCCACGTGCTGTTCTAAGTAAACACTGAATCTATTATCTAAATAAAGCATCCATGTATGGTATTATTGTTATTCTAATCTTAGAGATGAGGAAACTCAGGTGCAAAGAGGTCAAACAGTCAAAAATGTCCAATGTCACAAGATACAGACTACAGGCAACCCAAAGCCAGTCAGTGTGATTACAACAGCTCTTAACTTCTATGCTACACTGCCTCATTTACTTCGGCTGAAAAGGTATCCAAAACTCCAGACACTTCAACTTCCATTCCTAAGAAAAGTATACAGTCTACCCTTCACAACCACCGGTCCACATGTGTAGACTGAATCAATTATGGATGAAAACTATTAAAAAAAAAAAAAAAAGAAATCGTGTTTGTATTGAACTTGTACAGACTTTTTTCTTATTTCCTAAAAAATGTATTATAACAACTATTTATATCTTATTAGATATTGTAAGTAATATAGAGATGATATAAAGTATACAGAAGATATGCAAATATTGTTATTTTATATAAAGGACTTGAGCATTGGTAGGTTTTGGTATCCATGAGGATGCCAGAAACCCCTACATTGGTAGTTATCAAGGTACAAAGTACTTCTTTTCTCAAAAAAATACCAAGAAAAAGACAAGGCTCCATTACAAAAACAACTTCCCCTCAATACGAACATCTGTATCAACTAGTCTGAAACACCTACAATACCCTACTCTCCTACCAGTAACTAATGCTCTTTACTGTAACTATTAAGTAAATACAGATTTAAGTTAGGTAATGTAAATTTAGGCACTAATAAAAACCACACACACAGCTGAACTACAAAATTTATTCTTTTAAAAATGTTCATAATTTTGCCTCTTAATTGCTGAATAATTTTAAGCTCATCTCTAAAAAAAAAATTTGGTCTTATTCTCATTTATCCATAGTCTTTCCTTTTATTGTTCTGCCTAAATATCAGCTCCTCAAAAAAGGCCTCCCTTGAGTACTCAATCTTTCAGTGCTTTTTCCTCTCTGCCATTCTTCTTTTACTTCTGTTTATGTTACTACCTGAAATTGGATTACATATTTATACATTTGCTTATTTTCTCTCTGCCATTAGAAAATACACCTATATATGGGCTAACTTGTCCCCTGCTCTGTCCCTGGTCCCTAAACTGTGCCTGCAAAGAGTATATGCTCAATATTTATAGAATAAACAAATGAAATGTTGCCTTTTAAGAGGGCAACCTGGGAAAGCAGATGGCAGAGTCAGTCTGCTCTCTTCCCTGACCCTCTGCCCACCCTCAATCTGTGGTCCTGGATTCAGATCCTTAGAAAGGATTAGAATTATTGTGACATTGGTGTGGAAGATGGAGGTAAGGGTTGTTGAGCCTACCCACTCTTATTTGTTTACTAGACAGGCCAGAGAAGAGGAGATTGTAAACCTGACCTCACTGGTGTTTGGTTGTGAGGGAGTGGCAAGAAAACTAAGAAGTATCACTTTAAATTGTAAAAATTAATCAGGCACTGAGATTATGAAAATTCTTGTGAATTCTGAAAAGAAAACAGCATTATTTTCTCACTGTATTCAAATTCTTCACTACTGAATAAAGCAAAGGGCAAATTTAAAGACGACAAAAACTAAGAGATAATGAGCATGGATATGGAGCCCCAAAGAACTTGAGTCATTTTCAACCCTTCTCTCACTTTTATGTGTCTCTAATTTACTTTATTTTTCAGCAATTTTCTGTATCAATTTTTTACTTCCAATCCTACAACTATGCCCTGTTTACACTGCACCTCGACTATTACAAATGCCCCCTAACACTGTGTCTTCCAATGTTCCCTTTCATTTATCCATTTGGCACATAAGTATAAGACAAAAAAATTAAAACGTTATGGCATTTCCTAGCTAAAGAGTTGTAATGGGTCCTTTACACTGGAAAAGAGGAAAGCCATTCATCCTGGATAGCTACTTTATCAATCCATCAACTTCAATATTCCATGAGTTACCAGAAGGCAAATGACACCTGTCTTGTTTGCTACCCTCAGTGTCTAGCACAGTGGCTGGCAGAATGGGCGCTCATGAAATAATCACTAGGATTTCTTACACACTCCATTCTATATTTAGCATTTAATATTCACCACTGTAAATACATCTTATTTTCTTTTTCATGCCCTGCCCAAAACCACATAAGATTTTTTTGGATAGATTGCATTATATTCATATTATATTCTCTTATTTCCATCAATATCTCAGGGCAGTGCTACTATTAGGCATATACTTACTGTAGAAATAATCAGTGGTTCGATAATCTAAATTTGGGAGGAACTTCATTATTGGAAAAGAGAAAAAACAGATCAACATAGTAATTGTACCAGTACAAGTTAAAATGTTTCAAGTAGCAAAAGGAAAACAGTAAGAATTTGAGTAGAAAAGGGCTAGATTTAGTTTTTATAGGCCCTTGATAGCAGAACAGAACATTTGGGCCAAATTTCTAAGAACCTGGTTTGAAGGATGTTACTTACAAAGATTATCTGAATCTAAATGATGCTAAACAAAAAGATTATTTTATCTAGTGAGCTGGAGAATCTAATCTTATTATGCTTAAGGTAAAGGAAAAGAAGGGTGGGGAACTGTGGGCCATGAACTTGATATGCTTTTATCTTGAAACAAGACACTGTGGGTCAGTACTGCATAGATCACTTTTTAAGTCCACCTTTTCTTCTCTAGAGATTTTGCATTAATCTGTGCATGATGCCAATTAACTAGAACACTTAGATGTTATAGCAATTTATAACTAGTTTGTAAAGTACTCTGAAATGGAAAGTGCTAAGCAAGTACTCAGAATTATTATATATTAAAAAGCCTTTGGTATGCAATCATATTATTTCATAATTGGCTCTTTAAAAGGCATAGTACTTTACAGTTGATCAGTTTCTGATATTGAATTATTAATAATACATTAGCCTATTTCAAGTGAAATGCTATTAGTAGGCAAATCGGATACTGATCAAGTGATTTTTTTGTTTGTATAAATAAATGATTCCCATCCATTTCTCTCACCCTTTCTTAGACCAACTCAGCCTTCCCTCAGTCCCTACAGACTTCATGCAATGATCCTTCCACAGGTCTGGTCTCTTGTTATCCTGTCTACCCTGCACGCAGTTTTTATCTTCCCCCATCTGCATTCTAAAGATGTTTTGTACGAATCTGTTATGGTTAACCTAATTCAAGACTGCATGCCACATGATTAATGATAATAAACCCTTTATGCACAATGAAATAATGAGATGTGGTAGTGGTCACCAGTGGGTGCATTTCCCATGTGTACTAATAATTTCAGTCTACTATCATCTTTCTATACCTCTATGTTCACTAATTGAACTTTTCATCTCCTGACAGGTCTTGGATTCAGAATTAAACTCCATGTAAATAATCTTATTTACTATGCTTAAAAGTCTACCCATAGGCAAAATTTTGGAAGAGGCAAAAAAATTTGATCCTTCTTCACTACCTCTTTTTGGCTTTCTTACATCTACAAATGTTAATTCCCTAACACTGACACTGGCTTTCTAGAATCTCTTACTCCATGACTTTGATCTTTCCTCATTCCTCCTCTCACTTAAACCTACTTCTTGAATGCCCTTGTGTATTTTTTATTATTGGAAAACTAAGACATTTCTCTGCACAGTGTTAATGTTTACTTTTTTGCACATGCCAGATAAGTGCCACTAAGCTCATGTTTATCCTTTTTAGACGCAAAACTAATGCTATTTGCAGCCCTGTGACCTCCATGCCTAACTCCAAATGACATTTCTTGGTGCTTACCTGACTCATTTAGTATCGCTCCTGTTTTAAAGCCTTGGCTTTCACAACTTTTGGCTGACTTTCCTGTTATCTCACCAATTAACTCTTTATTTAGTCACCATTTAGTATTGAGGTTACCCAGGGCTTTGTCCCTTTGTCACTTTCAAATTTTTATAGATTTACATTGTCTTTATGGTGAAGACTCAAGAATTTATTTCCAGCTTAGATAACTCACATATATGCTGCCTACTATGTTCAAAGTGTAACTTTTCCACCTTTCATCCCATTTTTCCTACTTAAGTTTCCCCATTTTATTAGTTAGACCTCATTCATAAACAGGAATCATATTTCAGTTTCCTCATGTTCCACACCCAATTTCTGAGATCCACCAATTCAGTTATAATCATCTCTAATCATCTCAAATCTACCCTTTCCCCCATCATTAGCTTATCAACTTGCAGGCCACTTCAACTCTTTAGTTTGTCTCTCTGGCTGTATTCTGGTTTCCCTATAATTCATTCTCCCAGTTGTAATCAAAGTAATCAAGATGTCATTCCCACTGTATTTAAAACCCAACCTCCTTACCATGCCAGTTCTTCCTCCCACTGAAAGAGGTCCTTCTCCTCTTTGCCCACTATGCTACAAATATGCAAATCTTTTTCCAATACCTTCAATTCCTCAAACCAATTTTCTGCTTCAGGACCTTCACACATTATTCCTCCAGAATGTATTTTCTCTCTACAATGCACAGCAAACTCCTTCTCTTCCTATAATCTTGGGAAGACCTTCTCTGACTTCTGTGCCTAAAGCAGATTACTCTCATGTTTTTATCTTGACCCTATATTTGTTTCTTTCACAGAATTACAACTTTATTTTTTTAATGTTCTTCTTATAATGCCTGCTCTGTGAGAACAGGACCAATTGTGCCTCATCTACTACTCTATGCTCAAGGCCTGGCACAAACCAGGTACTCAGTAAATACAGACATCTGTAGAAGAAATGGGCTGAGGGTAGGAAATGTAGAATCTATGGCAGGCTAGAAGAGGTCAATGTGAGTGACCAAAAGGTTATCTGCCGTAAGTACCCACATGGATTCATCCAGTGTTTTACCAAGCAAATTGATATGGTAGGTAGAAAAAAAACACTAACAAGAGCACAGTAAATATCAAGATTAGGAAAAATAAAATGTGACAATAGCACACAGAAGTTCCCAAGGTAGGCTGGGGAGTTTGACAATAATTAAATTTTGGCTTAGACTAGAGTATGGTGGGACTGCTCCAGTAAGGTAAGAGCAGCATCAAAAAAAGATTCAAAACACAGGGCACTGAAGGGTGAGGGAATCCTTGGGATCAAGGGCTGACAGATATGTAGGGTGAATTAAGAAGTAAGTTAGGTAGGATAGTTATGAGACACAAGGTTGAAGAGGTAGATATGAGGGCTCTTATGTGTGATGTGATTAATATTTTTTAAGTTTTCCAAAAAAGCCATATCCTCCAACACAGAATTTTCCTTTTCACCCTTATTTTTACTTCAACAGTGTCTTCTATGTAACCCTAGGTTACACGTACACACCTACCTAAAGACTGAAAATGCTTTCTGGTCATCCCAGTTTTATCCTATAAAACAATCGAAATCTCTTGGTTTACTCAGGTCATGACTAAATATTTTATTAGTGTCCTGAAATTCAAGAAGTAAATTGGTATCTATCCAACAAATACTATATAAAGATGGATCTTGATATCAACTAAATTCTTATGCAAAACCAGAATTCTCATAATTCCCTCAAATTCCCCACTTTTACTCAACCAACCAACCAAAGCAAAGAATGCAATTCTCATTAATTAAAAATCTAGTAGTTCCCTTCCTAGTTTTCTTTCCTCCTTTTTAAATCAACTAGTCTACTGGGCCATGTTCTAGTGCATCCCCCTCCTTTCCCTAACCATCCCAACCAGGCAAGGATGAACATTCCTTTGAATTCCTATGATCAAAGTCCTTTTTAGGGACCCAATTTTCTCAGTTTCCTCACTTTCACTGTTGGTTCAATTAAGAAAGGTGTGGGGGTCATCCTTGAGGATCATTTGGCTGCAAGGAAGAGAAACCAGTCAAATTAGTTTAAATAAAAGAGGGAATTTATTAGGTTATACACAGGTTCTTGTAGGGATTCCAACAGCTGTAGTGGGTCAATAGCTAGAACCACACCTGAAGGATAAAGCATGCTGTAACCACAAACTTCTAATTCTGGATTCTGCATAATCACGAAGAGAAAATCTCAGAAGATAGTCCTTCTTGTATCCTGCATAAGGGACTAGAATGTGGATCCATTTCTGCTTGCTTTTTGATTCTTATAGTCCTTTATGCTGGCCTCAAACTTGTCAAGCACATGTTGGCAGACATTCATGAGCTCATTCAGGCCTCGCTGAAATGGCTCAACAGCTGGAAGAGCACCTCGCGTCTGAATGCGCAAATTAATTTTGCTCTCAGAAGGATGGGTCGTAGTGTAACCACAAAACTCCACTTCCGGGTTCTTCATAATCATGTAACGCAGAGAATTTCCTAGGGTATGGTCCTCCTCGTGCAATACAAAAGTCACACAGTGTCTATCTGTTCCAGCTGCCTGGACCATTTCCAGGGCTGTCTTCCTCTCGCCTTCAGTCATTGAGGTCTTCAATCCAGACATTTTTCTACACACATATTTTTTATAAAAATGAGATCATTCTGAATACTCTTTTGTGACTACCGTTTTTTCACACTGTATTGCAAATGCAACTCATGAACCTACTACAATTACACAGAACTCTCATTTTCCTGCCTCCACAACTTCTATTCATAACTATTTATTACCTCCAGTTTATCCCTACTTTATTTGCTCATTCACACTGGCCACAAGGGGAGTTTTCTCAGAAAAACACAAAACTTAAAGCTTTGAAAGAAAGGGGAAAAAAAAAAAAAAAGGAAGAAGAAAAAGTTCTTGGTAGCCACAAGAGAGGTATAGGATTAGAATAGGTAGGCCCGGCCATAAGATGAAAAGGAACTGAAAGGGTAAAAAAATAAATAAATAAATAAAACTGCTTTAGTGTAAGAATGAAAACTATCGATTATCAATGTGAAAGTTCAACTATATGGCTTCCATTTGCAAGAGGTTAAGGAAACTAGGAAGGGGAAGATGTAAAATGGGCCTAGCGGCAGGGAGAAAAAGAACTCAGCATTCAGGGAGGCTTTATAAGCAGTCTGCACAGAGAGGCACGTGAGCGGTAGTTACCGGCGCTCAGGCCTGACTCAACACGGAGGCCCGATCTCTCAGGAACCGCGCGCGGCCTGGGGGTTGACTTTACACCAATGGGGGTGAGCAGTTTGGGACAGAACTTTGGTCTCCCAGCGGGGCTTCCCTCCCTGATGGCTACTATACCTCGGGGCGTTTCTACCTAAACATATCCACGTCTCTTCCCCCTCTTCCCAATCGGGCCCGGCTCTGCTCTCTCCTTGCCTCTTTTCAGCGCCCGGAAATACTGCTCGGGGTTGCCGGGCCTGGCGGCGATGGCTGGGCCCCGGCCTGGCCGCGTGCCCCTCAGACACCCGCTCCCCTCGCCGAGCGAGGCCCGCCCGCCCGGCTCCGCCCGCCTCCTCGGCCGTTACCTCTCCAGCTCCTGGTCCTCTTCCATCGCTGGGGGGGTTTCCGGGATCCTCAGGTGGTGCTGGCGGAACGGAGGCTCTGCCCCATATCGCGAAACGCTAGGCGAAGCAGGAAGGAAGAAAGGACCGACGGAAGGAGCCCAGGACGCAAGGAGCGGGGAGGAGCCGCAGCGGCGCGCCGGCACCCAGCCGCTGGGCGTGGCGTAGAGGCTCCGCCCCCAGAGCCCCGCCTTCCTGGGGAGGACGGCGCGCGGCGGAGCGGCTCACCTGGCGCTCCAGTTGTAAGAGCACCCGCACCAGGCCGGGCGCCGGCCTCACCTCGAGGCCCAAACGGGCATATGGGCATCTGAGCTCTGCCCTTGGAACCTTCCCATGTGGTGGCAAAGGGGGCGGGCCTCACCTGTCGTCCCCAAATCACCTTCCTTCTTAGGCCTCTTTCTGACTTGCTACTAGACTCGTGAGGGACGGTGTTGCTCCCAGACTGGCCCTTCCCGGATCCCAGTCTTCACGGGCTTGCATGGGACTGCAGGCTTAGACTATAGTTAATCCTCCTAGGAAAAGGAGGAGGCTAATTTTCGAAGAGATGAATTTCATAACAACAGTAGGGTGTAGGACGGTATTTATCTCGCTGGGTTTCTTGCAGCTGCACATGATCAAAGAACAAGAGTTTGCTTTTTTTTTTTTTTTTTTTTTTTTGAGGACGAATGAGAGTTTGGGAGAAAACTCCTCCACAGCCTTCTTTCTCCCCAGGACCCCCCCCCCCCCCCACGCTTCCTTTGGACTATGTCCTCCCCCGCTACTACCTTCCTTTTCCTTTTACCCTTTCGGCTGCTTAAACCTCCTCACCGGCGGAACCTCCTTCTCAACCTTTGTTCCCAGGTACCCCAGCCCCCGCCTTCCACCACCAGACTCACTCTCCACCCTTCTTCCTCCGTATCTCCCCTCTCTATTCTTCAGGTGCTCTTCCTCGCAGATCAGCTCTTCTCCTTGCCCTGTACTTCCAGATCCCAGCCATTCCCCTAGCTGTCCTCTCGTCCAACACACCTACATTTCTGCTTTCTTGCGCCACCTGTTTTCCACCCCGCCCCACCCCCTACTCCCCTAGACTTTCCCTCCCTCCCCAGCTGTTCCACTCTTCTCGCCGCGGTCGGGGGTGCGCGCAGATATTTCTTCAGCCTCTTCTGCAGGGGAATCAGGCGAGCGGCGGGGACAGCCCAGAGCGGGTGGGGGAGGGCGGGCGGCGAGAGGCGGAGTAGGTTCACTCTAACCTGGGAGTGACGGCCCTTTCTGGCCCGCCCCCTGAGCGCTCGGATAGGTGGAAGTACCCTCTGGCCCGCCCCACTCCCGCCCCGCGCCGCCACCGATTGGCCCAGGTGCGTGTCGGGTTGGGCCATTCGGTCCTGGCGCTCGCCCCCGGGAAGGCAGCAGGGGCGGTTGAGAAGTGAAGTCTTGGCCAGAGTTTTCTTCTTGCCAGGAAATCCGCGGCGGCAGCGGCGGCGGCGAGTCCCGGCGAAGAGGAGCCCGGCTGGCTCCCGGCTCTCCCCCAGCGGGCCGCGGAGAGCGGGAGCTGGCGCTGGGCTACGGCGCTGGAAGCCGGTGTAAGCCCCGGGCAGCCGCACTTTCCCAGTGAGTAACTTTGCCCTGCTGCCTCGCCCCGCGCCCTCTCGCCGGCTCCGGGCTGCCGCCTCAGGTGCGGGCGTCGGCGGGGTGTGGGGCGGCGCCGCGCCCCGGGAGGCGGCCGGAGCGGCGCCGCGGCCCGCCCCGGAGCCGCCGACCTCCGCGGCTTCCCTCGCTAGCTTGGGCTACGGGGACAGCGTGGAGCGGCAGCGGGGCTGGCAGAGACAGTGCCCTGTGCCGCGTACCGCCGCGGGGCAGGCGCGTGGAAGGCGGGCGGCCCCCAGCTGTTAGCATTTGGTGGTTGCGGCCACCGTGGTGCAGATCTTTGCGTCGTTTGCTTTTTAAGGAAGGGTAGAGGAGTGGATGAGTTTAAAATTTAGTGTATGTATTGTCGAGAATGAGTGGCACTAGCCACCCTCACGTTGGATTTTGTTCTTGTGGGAAGATATGGGGAGAGATCATTCTCTCGCCCCAGCCTGTTGCCTGTGAATTGTCACCTTTCCCTTTAGGCTGGAGAGAATGGAAGACAGATTTGACATCTTCCAGGGGGTTATTTAAAAATACGGATCTTGAATTGGAAGCAGTTGGTCACAAAGCACCGCTTAGGAAACACCCCACTAGCTTTTCAAAGCTTTATGTCACGTTTTAGATCAGGAGTTTTTGACTTATATAGTGTTCCTTCTAGTATTTTAGTTTACATTAAAGGTTGTGGGTCCAGATATTTGTATCTGCCATATACTGAAGTACACTCATGCATGGGCTTCATCGTTCAATTTAGATTTTTCTTTTTAAAATCACAGAAATCAAGAAACGAAGGTGGGTGAAAAGCAGTGGCAGTGCAGGAGAAACATTTGTGAGCTCTGGTTTATTAACTGCCTTCACTTTAAGAATTTCACATTCTTGTAGCAACAGCACTTACTTGGAAATTGGCCCTCTTCCCAGGACAGATTTTGATTTTTTTCTTGCATGTATTGTGACACAGCACTGATGAAGTTGGATCTCCGATCAATTCTATTTACTTTGATAAATTTGATTTCCATCCCTACACCCCCCTGGAAAAAGAATTTTGGCAGGTAAAGAAAGAAGGGGTTCTAGTATCCTGTTTGACCTGTCAAAGCTTTGTTGAGCCAGGAATAACAAAGTTGTGCCTTTTTAGCTTGTCCAAGTCCCACATGTGAGTTTTCCCATTTGGGTGAAATGTAGGCCAAGTTGGAACCACAGTAGAATAACATTACTTTTAATTCAGCCCACTTTGTGTGTTAACTTCTTAATTTGTGTCTTGTTCCTTTGCTCTTTCCATTAAACTTGAAATTTTTCATTGTTTATTCATTTACCACTCATAAAGTGCCTAATGCATGCCAGGCGTTGATGGCAGAGGTCAAGTTCTTACCCTGAACGCTCAGTCTCTTATGGAAGCTAATACATACCTCTGTTCTGCTGATTACCTGACAGTAATTTGAACAAAGTGCTGTGACAACTTAAGAGTATTTTTGCCTGGAGTTTGTTAGAGAGGCCTCACATAGGGACTTTTCAAAATTGGTGTTGGACTTTGCCAGATATATTTTAAACATGTATTTTTGGGGTGTTGGGTTATGAGATCTGCGTATGGCTAATCCCACTGGAGAATACAATGTCTGTGGTTGAAGTCGGAATCAGGGGCTGGTGTGTTATTCATTTCAGAGTACTTAACCCTTTGCCTTGCCTGCATTAGGCACTCAAATATTATTAAGCTGTCCTGAGCAGAAAACAAAAATTTCGTATACCATATTAAGAAATTTGGACTTTATCCAGTGATATAGAGCTGCCAGTTTTAAGCAGGAGAATGTCATGACAACATTTGCATTCCAAAAAGATATCTGTGGCAGTGTGGAGGACAGTGGGGGTCCAGATGGGAGGTAAAGACAAAGTAGGAGACTGTCACAACTTAGGGGCTAAGTGCTCAAAAATTTTTCAATTCACCATTATCCAGATTTGAATCAAGCTCTGTCACTCACCATATAACTACTTTGTACCTTAGGTTCTTCATCTCTTAGAGTTTAGGGAATAAAAGTTGAAGAAAAATATGTATTACTTAATGGTGTTTGATAGGTAGTAAGGACTTAGCTAGTGGTAGTTGTCATTCTGTTTGAAGGCAATGGTAAAAAGAGATGATGTGGCATTTAGGAGGCTGGACTCTCTAGGTGACTAGATAGGATTAATGAGAAAAGGATGATTCCTAGGTTTTTTGCCTTGGGGCGCGGGTGTATCCTGGTTTAGCTGGCTGTGGAGTTAGAACAGAGGTCAAATTCTAATTTTATCATTTACCCTTTGAATTACTATCCTGCCTGAGTTTTGACTTCCTAACATTTAGGAAATGATCATAGTACCTGTTTAGTAGGGTTTGAGGATCATGTGAAATTATGCATGTAATACCCTTGGTACAATACTTGGTACATTCCAAGTGCTCAATAAATATTTGTTGTTCCTTTAGTAATGATGGCATTAGTGAGCTAGTGGAATGTTGGAGGCTGTGAGAAGAGACAGTTAAAAACAATTGACAGCAGAGAAGGAAGGAAAGGTAATAAGTTCCAGTTTGGGACCAGCCAATGAGGTGCTAAATGAATGGTTGAGAATGAATGAATGGTCTGTTATACAGTTGTTGAATGGATGTATCTGACAGGAACTAGGAAAGAATAGAAAAGGAAAAATAATTTGCATAAAGCCTTTGTGTGTTTGCCTGGGGTGGGGAGCTTTTTGAAAGATTTGGGGGAAGGTGGTAGAAATGTTGAGAATGGGTTGTTGAGGTTTATAGTGTAGCAATGGCAGTAGGGTTGATATTGAATATCAGTCATCTCTAGTCTTAAAATGTATTTTGGCCACTATCAAAGGAGAACTCCAGGCTTCTATAATCTGGTTTACTCTGTTTCCTTTCTCCTTTCTGATTGCCCCCTCAAAGCCCAAAAAGTTTGTTATGCAGAGCCATATACTTCACCCTCTGCTTTCAGGGCCACAGTTTACTTCAGGTCCACCATCCTGTATCCAAACCCAACCAGGTTTCTAGAAGAATCATAGATCTCATCTCATTTCATGGATTTTACTCTCCTCAGAAGCAGTGTTGACTGAGAAGTAACATGTATACATCTTGGATGGGCCTAAATTGACCTTGTTATGAGGGCCTGGAGATTTTAC
Source organism: Sciurus vulgaris (assembly GCF_902686455.1). NCBI lineage: Eukaryota > Metazoa > Chordata > Mammalia > Rodentia > Sciuridae > Sciurus > Sciurus vulgaris. Next base: position 162,686,974 of record NC_136464.1, read on the forward strand.
AAAATGAATTCCTTTAGCTTTCCTATTGATGGGCCTTTATTTTATTTATTTATTTATTTATTTATTTTTTAATGTGGTGCTGAGAATTGAACCCAGTGCCTCACACGCAAGGCAAGTGCTCTACCACTGAGCTACATCCCCAGACCCTAGCTTTTCTATCATATATTATTTTCCCTCATAACACAACATAAAAATCTGTAGTCATGTATTTTTGGTTGGTTGGCTTCAGCAGGTTAAAAAAAAAAAAGATGTTAACCTGAGATGTTATTAAGAGCAATTTTAAAACAGCAAATACTCAGGCTATACATTATAATAATAAATGATCCCCTAGTTAGTTTTTTGTTAGTTTTGTATTTTGAGGTGCTGGGGATGGCACCCAGGGCTTCATGTGTACTAGGCAATTAGGCTACCCCACCGGCTCAATTAGTAATGATTTCAAAGAAGCAGGTGTCCTAGGTTCGGTTTTTAAAATATTTTCTTCCCAGAACAAAGATTCTCTTTTGCTCACTGCAGCATTCTCAAATACTTAGAAAAATAAATACTAACGTATGCATAAATGAATTAGATCCATTGGCTTTGATCTATTTTGGCCTACAGACTTCTCCATATCTTTGGAATAATCATTGGTCAGAGGGAAAACCAGAGAGAATTGATCCAGTCAGTACACTTAAAGTACTTCATGTACTTATGAGAAGATGCAAGAATATAGAGGATTGATGACTGTTAAGATTCAACTATTTTAGTGCCAGATGCTGCAGTTATTTGCATAATTCTCCACCTTTTTTTCCCTCACATTTTATCATCATAGTTGTGGGGTGTGGTAAGGAGAAACAGACATTTATGTAGGGATATAGCATTGTTCAGAGGTAAACTGACAACAACTGCGTCAAACATTTGTCCTCTTTATTATTTCAGAACTCCAGGTCAGAGTCTCTGAAGTCTTGATAAGGGTAGTTGGAAAGCTAAGACAGAAATGTTGTGGCAGATAGGGCTTAGGCATAATTTAACCTTTATCTTCACAGCTAGAGATTTAGGACTTTTACTTCCGGCAGTTAATATTTTTCAAGTGGAGAAATTATGTGAGGGAAAATTTGTTTTTTTCCTCAATATTAGGCTGGATAGGAGAAATGAGAAATAGAAACAAATGCAGAAAATAGGTAAGAGTCAAATAATCTAGAAAACAATCATTGTATATCTACTTAAAAAGCAAGTTATCTTCGTGTGTTAAACAAATGAAGTTTCAATTTTTCTTTAGTGAAAGAGTAAACTTCTAAATAACAAAGTGCCCAAAAATGTTTCTGATTTAAAAACCCATATCTTATGTAAAATAAGTTATACTTGGCTATAATCAAGGTTTCAGAGGCTCTGTTGGCTATTTTATAGATTAAAGTAAGTTTGGGAAATATTTATCCAGATTTTGGCTGCCAATCTTCAGTGAAACTTAAAATTTAATTCTTTATAGAATTCTTATCAATTAAACATGTAAGTAATTACTGAACAAATTGGAGGCTTTCACTTAAATCTTCTTTTAATACTGAGAACACTGTTCTTCTGTATGATTTTAGTGTTTGAACTTTGATTTTTCTCAATTTAACTATATTCAACCAATACCTAAGCATTCATCTTGTGATCGGCACTGAGCTATATGGAATACACATGACACTTTCTGCCCTTGGAGAATTTAAATTCTTAAAAGACGTTCAATGGAGGAGTTAATCATTCAAAGCAGCGCCACTGAGATCATTGACTTCTAGTTCCTTAGCTCTTCAACTCTGATGACCTTCGCTTCCACTGAATTTTAACATTCATTTGGTAAATTGTCATTTCCTCAAGTTTTCCATATTAGAAATGTATTCTTAAACTTCTGTATCCTGTTCTTTGATCAATCTTCTTATCACGCCTTCCATCTTTCTCATGCCCACAGTGCCCTTTTCACAGAAATAGTTTACCAATTTCTTTATTCCACTATATGTCCCCTGTTGTGTTAATATTTATTAGACTTGCACTCTTGCAGCTGAAAAATAATGGCATTTTTGCATCTCTTGAGCTTGTCTTTGTGCTATACCTGTCAGATCTACCCCTGTTCAGATTAACCCTGCTTCTGGCCCCACATTGCTTTGGTAAGATGAATCCTGCTTTCACCCCAGCATTGGTTTTTCACCCTGCAGGGATTTGACTCTCAAACCCCTTTCTCCATTCCCCTCACTCAATTTGGAGTGAAAGCGCTTTGAAGCGCTTTGACACTGACCTGAGACAGGCTTTCATTAACTAATAGACACATCACACAGTTTCAAACTGTGATGAATGCTTTGAAGATATAGCATAGGGTTATGCTATCCAGTATTATAGTCACTAGACACATGTGGCTGTTGGGCTTTAGAAATGTGGCTAGTCTGCATTGAGAAATACATTTGTAAAATATATTTTAAAGAATTAATAACAAAGCCATAAATATCTTGTTAATACATTTTAATGATCACATTTTAATAACACTTTAGATATATTGGATTAAAGAATTAAAGGTAATTTGCTCACTTGTTTTTTTTAAACAATATGGCTAATAGAACATGTAAAATTACATGTATGATTTGCCTGTTTCTTGGACAGGACTGGCGGAGTATGTTGTCAGAATATAAGGGGAAATAACATTTCTGGTGAGTTGAGTATCACTGAACCCTTCTTTAGGAAGTTGTCATTGAGGGAATAAGTGGATGAATAGGTAGGTGTTACACAGGTGAACCCTCTCTAGAGGAAGCAATTGGAGGTGCTTGGGACTTTGAGATACAGAAGGTGGTTGGAAGAGAGCTGGGGGATGAGACCAGGAAAGCAGGGCCTGATCATGTACAGCCTTTTTGTCCTAATGAAGATTTTGTTCTTCATCACTCATCGGTTATTCCATATTTTTATTATTCACAAGTTTTTGTCTAACTCCCACCTCTTCTATAGTCTGAAAATAATCTGATAATTTCAAGGAGAAAATTAAGATGGTCTGTGATTTCTCTAAAATTTCTGTCCCTTCCCTTTTTATCTCACCTACTGGACTGACGTCTCAGCTCTGTGGAAGGCTAACTCTTCCTAATGACTCTCAGTTCCATCCTTTAAAGTGTCTTTCAGGAGAGGCTTCATGGATTAACTCTGTTATTCTATATTTAATCTCTTTCTCTCTGCTCAGTTTTTCACATCCGCCTATAAGTATGCTCCAGTATTAATCTTATGAAGCAAATACAGTTTCATTGACCTCACATTTCTCGTCATTGTTCTTAACGCAGCAAATTCTTACAAATGTAATTAGAATGGCGATTATCAAGAACACAAGTAACAATAGGTGTTGGCGAGGATGTGGGGAAAAAGGTACACTCATACATTGCTGGTGGGGTTGCAAATTAGTGCAGCCACTCTGAAAAGCAGTGTGGAGATTCCTCAGAAAGCTTGGAATGGAACCACCATTTGACCCAGCTATCCCACTCCTTGGCCTATACCCAAAGGACTTAAAATCAGCATACTACAGAGATACAGCCACATCAATGTTCATAGCTGCTCAGTTCACCACTAGATTGTGGAACCAACCTAGATGCCCTTCAGTTGATGAATGGATAAAGAAACTGTGGCATATATATACAATGGAATATTACTCAGCCATGAAGAATGATAAAATTATGGCATTTGCAGGCAAATGGATGAAATTGGAGGATGATATGCTAAGTGAGATAGCCAATCTCAAAAAACTAAAGGACGAATGATCTCGCTGATAAGTGGATGAGGGCATATAAGGGGGGATAGTAGGGGTTAGCGTTAGGATTAGGGTTAGGTTTAGGGTTAGGGATAAGGAGGGTGGTAAGAATGGAGGAAGGAAGGACTGTATAGAGGGAAGAGAGGGGTGGGAGGGGTGGGGGGAAGGGAAAAAATAACAGAATGAATCAAACAACATTGCCCTATGTAAATTTATGATTTTTAATTAAAATAAATAATTAAAAAATGTAATAATTTTATTCAAACAATATTTTTAAAAGGTGTTTACATGTTATTGAAATAAAACTATTAATGAGATTTGACTTTATTGAGTACTTGAATCTGGTGAAATATTTTGCACTTAACACTTCTCATTCAGATACTAAACTTTCAGTGGTTTAAATGAAGAGAATCCTGCAAAATAATGAAAATTTAATAGAAAAATAATAATATTGCTTCATTTTTTTTCTTTTATCGTGGTAAAAAACATGTAATTTATCATCTTAACCATTTGCTAAGTCTACTCATGATGTCATGAAACAGATCTACAAAACGTTTTCCTCTTGTAAATCTGAAACTACCATTAAAGAACTTCCTATTTTCCCCTCTTCCTGTCCCTTCTACATTGTTTTTGTGAATTTGATTGTTTTAGATGCCTCATTTAAAGAGAATCATCCATTATTTGTCTGTTTTGGTGACTTACATTAGTTTACTTAGCACAATGACTTCAGGGTTCATTCATATTGTAGCATGTGACAGCATTTTATTCTTCTTTTAGAGTAGAAAAATATTCCATTGTATTTAGTATATGCCTCATTTTGTTTACCTATTTATCCATCAAGGGACATTTGGGTTGCTTTCATATCCCCTATTGTGGGTAATGCTGCTATGAATATGAGCATGCAAATGTCTCTCTGACTCTGCTTTCAGTCCTTTTGGATATATACCCAGAAGTGAGATTGTTGGATCATATGTCAGTTCTATTTTTAATTTTTTGAGGAAACTCCATATTATATTCCATAGCAATTGCATCATTTTACAATCCCACCAACAGTGCACAAGGATTCCAGTTCTCAACATCCTTGCCAACACTTGATATTGTGTTTTTTGAATAGTAGCCATTCCTGTTGGGTGTGAGGTGATATCGTATTGTAGCTTTGATTTACATTTTTGTGATGATTATTGATAATGAACATCTTGTCATATAAAGTTTGTTGGCCATTTTTCTTATCATCTTTGCAAAATGTCTTCTAGTTCTTGATCCATTTTTAAGTAAAGTTGCTTGTTTTCTTGTTGAGTTGTAGACTTTCTTTTTATGTTTTCTGGCTATTAAACCCCATATCAGATGAATGTTTTGCAAATACTTTCTTCCTTTCAGTAGTTTTTCTTTTCAGTCTTTAACTGGGTCTTTTGGATGTTCTGAAGTTTTTAAGATTAATGTCTTTTTTTTTGTCTGTATTTTTGCTTGGGGTCATATCCAAGAAATCCTTAAATCCAACATCATGAAGCCTTTCCTCTGTTGTCTTCTGAGAGTTTTATAGTTTTTGAGTCTGACATTGAAGTCTTTGATCTATTTTGAGTCAATTTTTATATATGATATAAGATAAAGGTCCAAACAAAATATTTTGAACATGATTCTGAGACCATACTCTTGGAAACAAGAGGAAAAGTTTTAATTTGAAAGATTGATGTCAGTGATTGGGCTGGAACACAATTCTGAAGTGGTTCTTCATTGTATATTCTAATTGTGGATTTCTCTATCCTTTTTGTTTCTTATAGTTGTGAGACACCAGTAGGAAAACAATCATTAGTCTAGGTTTAGTAGAAACTAAAACATAAAATTAATGAGGAAAAGACAGTTATCAGAATACATGTGGTTGCATCCTATGCTTCTGTTACCAAGGATGTAATGCATTTGGTCAATAGTTGCTATGCCTGCCTTTTAAGATTATTCTATGAGTGATGTTTAATAGATTTTTTTAAAAAGTAGCCATAGCAATTAGTTCTTATGTGAAATATTCATTAGCTCCATTAATTTATTTAATTTTAGGCTTTATGCTTTTATTATAGATGAAATATATTAATTGATAAATCAATAGATTAATTTCTAATTTCGTTAAAAATAGATATAATTCTTTGGAGATTCTGACCTGTTCTTTTTCCACATGTGTGAATGATTTTTCTACCTTTGAAGGAATATAATAACATTAAGAAACCTTTCAGGATTTATTTTGTGAATCTGAATTTTTTTAAGCCGTTTGTTGTTTTTGTTCTTTTGGTGGTACTGGGGATTGAACTCCGGGCCTCTGGCATGCTAGGTATACATTATCATTTGAGCTACATCCCCTGCTGAATATTTTTTTAATGGTGTGGTTGCTAGTCATAGAAAGGAATTTTAAATTTTAATGAATCTGTTTTGCATAATACAGAAGTATGGTTCTATGGTGTTTCTTTTCCCCCTGACTCTTCTTTTTTTTCCTGTATTTTTTATTTGTGCATTATAGTCATGCATATGTTGGGATTTGTTGTTATATAGTCATATATACACAACAATACACAATATAACAATATAATTTGGCCAATATCAATCCCCAGAACTCCCCCTCTCCCTCCCTGCTGCTGTGGTTTTGATCCAGTTTGAGTGTATCATCCAAGGGTTCAGGTGTTAGGAACTTGTTCCCTAATGTGGTGGGAATTTTAAAAGGTGGGGCCAAATGGGAGGTCCTTAGGTCAGCTGGGGGGCAAGCCTTTGAAAGGGAATATTGGTCTCCTCAAGACAGCCATTTGTCATAAAAACCCTAGCCTAACCCTTGAATAGCCTCTCTGGCTTCCTATTTCAGCATGTGACCTCTCCCTTTCACACGTGCTCCTGCCATCCTCCATGTGGTCCTCACCAGAGCCAAACCAGTGCCAGCACCATGTCTTTGAATCTGCAGAATTACAAGCAAAGTAAATCTTTTTCTTTACAAAGTTAACCTGCTTTAGGTCTTTTGTTATAGCAAAAAAAAAAAAATGGACTAATACACTTGATAAAATCAGTGCCAATCATAGTCAAACTTTCAACTAGTGTTTATTGTATTAGTTTTTCCTGTAAAATATTTACCTGTTAAAAAGTTTCCCATTATGATTTTAGTCTTCTATAAATGTGATAAAGTGTCTGAGTTTTCATTTTCTGTTGTTTGGGTTCATCTGAAGTAATCAGTTTGTGCTAGAGGAAAACAAAATAGACCAGTAAATAGTTCTTAAATTATTTAGTCATATAGCATGATAAAACTGAGTTATAGAAAACCTTAAAGCAAGATTAGGTAAAATTTATTATTGTAAATTATAGATAAAGAGTAGTCGTGGTTCAGCTCCCAGCACTGCAAAACAAACAAACAAACAAACAAAAAAGAATAGTAGCTGTAAGTGAAAGCATATTTCATGTTTGTGCAGGTCCTAGGATAGCTAAGGTAGCTTTTTTTCCTCCACTGGATATTTATTGAGCATGTATTATGTGCCAGAATTGTGGGAGACCTGCTATGGAGTTTATGTGCTGGGGGAGCGGGAGCATGTGTTATTTGTTATAAACATAAGCATGTAAACACATTAATGAGAAGGATAATGATAAATCTTAGGAAAATAAGATGATGTGTTAGATCTGAATGTGTTATATCTAAATGGTTATGCTAGAAGAACTGGACTCCAGATTTCCCTTCAGCTATTAGTTTGTCTTCACGAGGAAAACTTTTCGCCAGTACTGCTAAAAAGAATGCAGTACAGGGAATCAAACCCAGGACCACCACGTACGTGACCCACACCCCCAGCCCCAACAACATCATCTTCCCCTTTCGCACCCTCCTTCCCACTCAGGGAAATGGCTAAATAGCAAAAGAAGGACAGATTTAAGAGGAGAAGCGAGGCATCTGGGGAAATCATTCCTCAGTTAATTTGCCTTTTTCATGATGCTGAGAGTTTAGTGTGTAAAGACCTGAGTTTGTGTCTGTTTATATTTCAACGTGGTTTTTATATTCTATGATCTGAAATGAGAAAAACAAAACTTTCCTATTTATTGGAAGAGGAAAAAGGGGAAAATTATTTTGTCAATTCTTATAAAATTTTGTTTTATTTTGAAGTTTCTTGTATCTTAAAAAACTCATCTGTTACCTCATAAAAAACTCTTAATTTATTACTTAGCTTTATTAGACAATCCTTACAATTGATGTTTAAGACTTTTGTGCCCTGCTTTCTTTGGTACATAAGAATTTGGAGTGTGACCCATGACTCATCAGTTGACGTTGTGGTACATTTTTAGAAACAAAGAATGAGATAGTAGATTTTCCTTAAGCGGCAGTGCAAAAGTAAATACAAGAAAACACAAATTTGTCTAGATCTGTGCTGGTGTCATTACCGCTATGTGTTGAATGCCTAATACAAATATGTGACAACTCTGAGCATTTCAGTGCTCTTTGAATATCATTGATGTAAACTTTGTGTGTCTTGCAGAAAAATCCTTATTTGTAGCAGTAACTACATTTCTCCCATTTTATGAGTATGAATTAACTGTAGACAAATATGCTTAGTATTTAGACTTGTGTTTTACTTATTGATTTTTGACATAGAGATGAAGCAGTGAAGAAAAAGCATTATCTTGAGCATACTACTATGTTTTTAATGCTCCATAAAGTATTTTTTACATTTGATATGAATATCTTGTTTGCTGTGCTTGTTTTTAATTCTGTATATAAGAACCAGGTTCAGCTGCTTTCTACTTTTTCCTTTATTTTTGTGCATGTCCCCTTGCTTCTGCCATAGTACATTTCCATCCCCACAAAAGTCTATCTGTGCCAGCCAGATACAGTGGTGTACGTCCCTAACCAGTGATTTGTGAGGCTGGGGCCTGAGGATCACAAGTTTGAGGCCAGCTTGGGCAATTTAGGGAGACCCTGTCTCACAGTAAAAAAAAAAAAAAAAAAAAAAAATGAAAAGGGTTGGGGGATGAAGCTCAGTGGAAGATTGCTGCCCCCCTGTCCCCTATTCAATCTCAGTATCACAAAAGGGAAAAAATGTCAATCTGTACTGATGGGTACTTAATGAAAACCAAGTCTCATGCCTACTTCTGAACCCCAGCCACCCAGTTCCTACCCAGTGACTATTGTTGAGTTTTTGTATATCCTGGGAGGCATATTTTGTGCATAAAATCTCATGTGTGTAGATATTCTTAAGCACATATTATTCTGTACTTAATTAAAATTAACTCCAAAGTTGTTTTAATTTGATGGTCTTTTTGAAATCTACTTGGCTACCTTTTAATTTCCTGATCTCATTTGAATTATAGTGCTTTTTTAAAAAAAAGCATTTATCTCTTGCAGGATGTGCAAATGTTACCATGCAGAGGGTTTCTTTGCTGCATATGATTATGAACAAAATTGTTACTTGAACTTTTTTCTGTTATAAATCATGACCTGCTGCTTAATTCTTTTTAAAGGAATATATTGAGCACAACAAAAATTAGTTATCTTTTTTTTTTTTTTCCTTCGGTGTGGTGTTGGGAAGTTAACCCAGCGCCTTGTACATGCAAGGCACGGACTCTACCAACTGAGCTACATCTGTAGCCAAACTTAGTCTTTTACTGTTTCTTAGATCTAGTAAATATAATGCAACCATGGAAGAATGACTATTTGGTACACTTTAAATTGTGCTATAAAACTTACTTAGAATGTTGTAGTATAAATTGTGCTAAATTGAACATTTAATTGTCATAGTAATCCTGTGAGTATAGCAGTTAGCATTTAAGAACTTTTCCCTGTTTCCTGGAAGGGGCCTCAGCTTACACAGCAAAGCTTTTACTTAGGTATTATCCTTTGTTTTCAGCATTACTAGCATGCATAACTTTTGTAGTCACTATGGGTCAAACTGGTACCTAGAACATGAAATAAATGACAGAAGAAAGTTAAGAAAACAGTTCGTTTTGCAGTACATGTGTAGTTTAAGATCGCCCTGCAGCATGCTCATTAGTGAGGAGCATTTGTACCATGTGTGCCTGTTGGCTGTCCTTGTCTGAGAGTGTGCATAGCATGGAAAGTATGTGGTATTCGTGTACTAGATTTAAAAAAAAAATACATACCTTTTAGATTAATGAAAGCATCTTGGAAAATGTAAGAAAACTAAGTTGGTGCTTTGTGAAGTGGCACTAATAGATGTATGCGTTAAAATTGCAGTTAGATATCTACTTTTGAGTAAATGGATACATTAATTTCAGTTAATTTTTTTGTTAAAGTTTATCATGGTAAGGTATGACTTTAGGCTAGTGAGGAGGTGTTTCTTAAAACTTTATGTCTCATTGTTGGCATGTATGTAGAAGAAAAAGTTTTTAAAAATAGCTATGTAGGAACTGGCTGCTGCTGGCATGGACAGGTAACTACAAAAATGAGAGATATGGCCATGAAGCGTTCTACCTACTCAAGCACTACTAGTGGAGTGTGTTATTTCTTTGTTATCAGCAGATGGCAGTTTACTAATTTGAATAGTCACCTGCTGAGTTCTATAATAGCTTTAAGCAAACTTTATTGAAAATGGTCCTAATATATCCATGAGTGATTTACTCTGATTTCTAGAACAGTTTTTCTATTTCAGAATATGAAATTGTACTAAGGTATGTTTTTGTTTTTGTTTTAAGAGTGACATTGGGACTATTGATTGCCCAGAGCTCAATTAAATGATATTACATTCAATTCTAAGAATTAGAATTATGTTGGGTAAAGTGACAGAATTCTTTCAATGTAGAAAACAAATTAAATTTTAAAGGGAGACTAATGGTGTTCTTTTTAACATTGATCTAATTTCTTACATGAGCCATAAATTGTTGATGTTATTAAGTAGTAAGAGACGAAAAGAAGTTATTATTTTGACACTAGTTTCCCAAGTAACAGTGCTAATATTTGTCAGCATAATTGTCATGAGGCACTCACTGAAGTATAGTTTTAATCATGTGACTTCTAGAAAATATAAAGGTTATATAAAAGTTATATAAAATTCATGACATGATTTCTCTTAATAATTCCCTATATTTTATGAAATTTTAATTTATTTATTTACTTATTTATTTTTGGCAGTACTGAAGATTGAACCCAGAGGTACCCTTCTGATTTTTTTTTATGTTGAGAGAGCATCTTGCTAACTTGCCCAGGCTCTATTCCTATCTCAGCTTCCCAAGTTGCTGGGATTACAGATGTGTGCCACAATCCTTGGCCTCTCAAGTTATTCTGTGCTATATAATTTTCTTACAAATGGGTTCAACTCAAAGGTGATCGAATGTTAATATAGTAATATATTATATAATAATATAGTAGATATACTATAGTGCAGTGACTAAAATTTAAAAAACTAACAACATCAAATGTTGACAAAGATTATGGAGCAACCAGAGCCTCATACATTTTTGCTGAGAATGTAAAATGGTGCAACCACTTTGGGAAAGATCTGCCAATTGCTTATAAAACAAAGCATATATCTCCCTGTGACTCAGACCTTCTTCTTTTAGATACTTACTCATGAGAAATGAAAACATATGTTCATAAAAGCTCTTGTTCATAATTGCCAAAAACTAGAAAAAATCCAGTTGTCAATCAATAGGAAGCATAATACAATGGAATACTACTGAGAAGTTGAAAGAAACAGATTATTAATATATACCAGAATGTAGGTGAAGTTCAAAAACACTGAGTTAAAAAAAAATAAAAAGCTTTACCTAAAAGAGAACATACTTATGTTCCCATTTAGATAATACTTTAGAATGTGCAAAAGTCATCTATGATGAAAAAATATCAGAGTGATGGTTGCTTCTAGAGATGATGGTGTGGGGATTGACCAAGAAGGGGTATGAAGGAACCTTCTGGTGTACAGATTTTGTTTTGTGTCTGAATGGTAATTCATTTAGAGACAAGTATGCTGACTTCTGCAATTCACTTTGAAGTACATAAAAAGATACAATAGGGAAGAATTGGTAGATAGGTAATAGAGCAAGTATATTAAATTCTATACTATATTGAACTTTGCTCTATGTTTGAAATTTTTCATAATAAGTTGTTCTTTATTAATAATGGAACTCATTAAATGTCTTTTTACTAAGAGTGGGTTATTTGTAAATTTTGGTTTTCTTTGCTTCAGTGTTGATTACCTTGATTTCATATATAAGCTTATGTCTGAGAGTTTTGGGGAGTTTATCTGTACTGCTAATTATATTAATCATAGCACTATTTGAGGAGTTGCTTGTTGTACAGAGAAGTATCATGCTAGCTTACTGGGGCTGTGAGTACAATTTTTTTCAGCAAAGGGCTTCAGGTAGACTGTTAGAAACCTGGTGACTTCTTTAGGATTGTCACATGTTGCTTACATAAAGCCTTTTTGTTTCTTCCTTAATGATGGGGAAAAGGGAAGGAACAGTAAAACTGTCTCTATTTAATGTACCATTGAATGTAGATTTTGAAATTAGATGAACTAGGGTTTGAATCTTTTCTGTTACTTACAGTCTGCTTGTTTAACTTGAGTCTCATTTTTCCCCATCTCTTAAGTGGTGGTGGCAATTATTTCATAAGGTTTATTGAAATGATTAAGAGATACAATGCTCATAAAGTAATTAGTATGATGTATAGTATGTAGTAATAGTGAGTGAATAGAGTTATAAGGGAGTAGGTAAATTGTTGGAAATGAACTTCAATACTCTTCCAGGTTGTTTGAGTAGGAAGTAAAGCAGTAAGGTAATATTGAAAACTTAAATGAAAATAAGCCAAATGTATGATGGACTCTGAATGGACACTTATACACTGGAATATACCTGGGAAATCTCTGAGAACTTTGGATCAATAGGCTGCTACAGAAATAACCGATGTGATGCTCAACATTTAAAGTGGCGTTTTGGGAATGAGAAGATATTTGTTTTATGGTGCCCAGTGTTTTTTGCCTTACTGCCAGCCACAGCTCCTGATTTTCCCTTTTTTGGAGTATACCCTTTCTCTGCTTTCCTCTTTGTAGTTCTTGGGGAAGCTGACCCATGCCTGTTTCAGAAATGATTCGGTTTTGGCCCACTAAAGCACTATGTGTGCCTAGTTTTACAGTGATTGATTCAGGATGGGTACATGACCCAAGCCAAGCCATCAGGGGTGGGAAAATGTGATTCTTTAGTTTTTATTGGCACTATTGTGAAATCTGCATAAGGGCTATGACTTTGTACCCCTCAAACTGCTGGAACAGCCACTGTACCTAGCCTATTCAGAGGAAGCAAAGTTGGGAGAGTCCTGAGTCAGAACTGAAACCTTAAGCTGGTTTCAGTTAGGTTTTCCTTTGAAGCTGAACGAATTCTATACACAGTTGCTCACCCAGTATGGTATCTATTAGTAGTGCTGCTTAAGGGTTTCTTCCCCTTCTAATTCCATGGTTACATGAGCTAATGTTTCTGCATCACATATACTTTGTGTGTGGAGTGTTTAATCTACTGGTTAAGATATTAAATTCTCTAAAGAATGAACTAATTTACTCCTGCAGTACATGGCTTCTCATCCTCATAAGAATATCCCTCTGCTGTTTAATGCAGTAAGAATAGACTTACATGGTTATCAGACATTTGAAATGTGATTATTCCCAGTTGAGATGTGATGTAACTATAAAATACATACCGAATTTCAAAGACCTAATCTGAAAAAAGAATGTAACGTAGTTCCATAATTTCTGTACATGTTGCTTACATGGTAAAATTATAATATAGTGTGATTTAAATAAAATATATTGTTAAAATTTGTGTAATTTTCTATTTTCTTAATGTGGCTACTGGAAAATTTAAATTATATATGCCTCATATTGTCTTCCTATTTGTGTCATTGGCTAATTAATGTCTTTGTACTAGACTAATCTCTGTGAAGGAGGGACTGTCTGTTTAGCTCTCTAAAGTAACCCTATCTCCTACCACAGAGCCTGGTATGCAACATATAATCAAAAAATATTTGTTGAATGAGTTGTGAATTTTCTAATGCTTAACTTATGTACCTATTATTGTACATGTCATGTGCTATGCTAGTTGAATGATAGGGGAAAAGAGGATAAAGTGTTTTTTTAAAAATACATCATGTTTTACGATTTCTTCAACTAGACTGTTTCCATGGAAACAGCAACCAAAGGATTGTCAGGGTTGCTGTAGTACTCTTTGGATGTTATTTGCTGCCATTGTTAACCAAAACCTGCAAATGTAAATATTTGGGTAGATGTTTCTTGAGTTTGAAATCCAAAGTGTACAAATTTAATTCAAGGGGAAGTTGTTAAATATTTGCTTTTGAAATTCTTTCTATTAGAATAGTTTGCTGAAAAGCAAAATAGTTGTTAAAAGATGAATGTTGTTTTATTTCTGCTTGATACCTTCGTTGTCATTTGTTTCCATTTGTGCTGCCCCTTCATTATTTCCCAATGAATGCTTTATAAATATGGATAACTAATTGACCTTTACAAGGTTAAAACAATTACATTGTAACATAAGTGACTTCTCTTATTAAAATAGCAAGTTCAGATTGCATTGAGGAGGTTAGTAGCTAGGAGTAGAGGTAGTTATATCCAAAATTATTCATATTTAACTCAGAGCCATTAACAAGAAAAAAAAAATGATGGAATTCCATATCTTTTTGTTTTGGTACTGGGGGTTGACCCCAGGGCACTTTACCACTAAACTACATTCCCTGACCTTTTTTATTTTGAGATAGTGTTTCACTAAAGTTGCTGAGGCTGGCCTCAAATTTGAGATCCTCCTGCCTCAGCCTCCTTAGTCATTGTGGAGATTCCAGATCTTGAGAGATTAGTTTAGTGGTGGTGAGGTGGCCTTTGATGATGGTGTCATTCCAATGAGGAGACATATAGACTTCTTTTGATATCTGTATCTTAAAAGCCTAGTAGGAGGAAAGCTTTAAACCTGGTTAACATGTGTCTTTATTATTGCTTGTGTTCTTGATAATAGCCATTCTAGTTGGAGTTAGATGAAATCTTAGGGTGGTTTTAATTTGCATTTCTCTAATTACTAGGGGTGATGAGCACTTTTTCATATATTTGTTGATCACCTGTATATCTTCTTAAGAGAAGAATGAAGGAACTTCAGATGGTGTAGAAGAAAATGGGGCCAGAGAGGATGGGGGAAGGGAAGATAGTAGAATGAGACAGACATTATTACCCTGTGTACATGTGTGATTATATGAAGGTGTGAATCTACATCGTGCACAACCATAGAAATGAAAAGTTGTACCCCATTTGTGTACAATGAATCAAAATGCAGTCTGTAAAATAAAAAATAATAAAATTAAAAATAAATAAAAGTTTTAAAAGCACAAAAAAATTCATGAATACATGATTATGTAAAATGAACCCAACTATCATGTATAACTATAATGCACTAATAGAAGCATTAAAAAGAGAAAAAAATGTGTCTTTAAAGATGCTTTCGTACATGAAGGTTACGTTTGAGCCTTATATAAATTTTGTGCCCCATGGCAAATCAGTGTTTTTCAAGAAGCTTTTGGAGAGATTGATGGAATTTGAGTTGTTATTCAGTTTTATGTTCATTCAAATTGATTTGATATCTAAACACAGAAGCACCTATTTATTTGAATTTGGTGAATGTAAAAAGGAATGTCTTTGGGGGGGGTGGTGTGGAGATTTATCAGGAATTGAACCCAGGGGCATTTAACCCCTGAATCACATTCCCAGACATTTTTATTTTTTATTTTAAGACGGGGTCTTGCTAAGTTAGTTCCAGCCTCACCAAGTTGCTGGGATTGCAGAAGTGCACCACCATACCTGGCAGGAATGTCAATTTTGAAGACTCCTTTAATCACAGTAAAAATTAAAGTCTGAAGATACAAAATTGTGGGAAATTCCCATAAAACTAAGAAATTAGGTTTATCTAGTATTTTGGCCCTTATGTACATAGCAGTGTGTTTTCTTCTGGAACTTGGTCTCCCTGGTGCTGACAACAGCAGAGAAGTAATTTTCCTGTGACTCTGTCATCCATTTATTTATATAAACATGTATGTATGTGCATATATTTTGTCTTGTACAACCTCTACATATTTATCATACTCTGTGTATACTTAAAAATTATAGTTCTGTAATCAGAATTCCTGAATCAAATCATGTTTCCATTAGTAACTGGTTTTAGGATCTTGGGCAAGTTACTTGATGTTTCTTACTCTGAGTTTCCTCATCTGAAAAGTGAAGGATAAGGTGAGAATAATACTCAGGGTTTTTATGAGGATCCAATCTATTAATTCTCCGTCTTTGTTAATATGCCTGATATAGAAAAAGTGTTCAGCAAGTTCTATCATGAGTATCTCCCCAAATTCATTCCTTTTAAATGTCAACATTGACCTCATGAGTTAATTCTGTTTAATGTAGCCTATTTATAACTTTATGACATCAGTCCTGTCCCCTTTTGTTTAACAATAAAAATCCTAATATTCGTTCTCATCCCATGTTCTCATCTTTTCACTTTTTCTGATCTTTTCAGCTACCTCTTAACCTTTTCCTGGGTACACTGTGGTTTTCTTTAGGTAATTGGACACAGATACTTCTGCCTACTGTGGGCATCCCTCACTTGCCCTCCCCCACCAAGCAACATGGCAAAATGTTTCAGTTGGAGGAAGCCTTACAGATTGTCTAACCCAGTGCCCTAGTTTTTCAAAGCCAAGGTTAGGGCCTAAGGCTAGTTGCAACTCTTCCTGATGATGCACATTTGGTATAAATGTTGAAGGATATCGTATTTCTTAACAGGCTACAGTTCAGAGTGAAATACTAAGTTAGACTCTTGACCTTTTGAAGATATTAAGAAAGTCTTATGTTCATGACTGAGAAACTTCTTGAATCATAGGGAATGTAGGTATATTTTGATGGGAAATACAAGGGAAGTTTACTTATATTTCTTTTTTCTCTGATATATCTGTTCTCGTTTTAGTGTGCTATCACTTTCTCTCACCCCCACCTTTTTTTGCATCCGCAAGTATTGCTCAGATATATTCCTTTTTGACCTTCCCTGGCATGATCTTAGTTCAAGCTTCTTTCCCATTTGTCTTGTCCATTGCAGTAACTCCTGTTTTGCCTTCCTTTATTATCCATAACCTCTTTTACTTATAGGAAACCCCATTGACCACTTCCCTGACCAGTAGATCTCATCACATTGTTCCCTTAGAACTCTTCAGTGGCTTACCAATCCCTCTAACCCCCTCTCCTTACCATGGTCCACCCCTCCAACCCCTCAGCCCTTCTCTGTGGCTCCACCCCCCACATGCATACACCCGTATGTGGCTCGCCAACTATTCTCTATTAAAATACTTTCTGATTTTGAAGCTGTTGTCCCTGGTCCCCCAGAAGGGCTTCATTGAGATTTTTCCTGAGCCAGTGCATTTCTCTGTGCATGAAACTTTCTAAAATTATCACAGTAAAAAGTATTTTTGCCCTTTTTGTGTAATACTTTGTTCCTTTTATACAACTCAATCTAGGCATCCTCATATTAAATGTCTGCCCCTTGTGTCATAGCAGTGCTTATATGCTGCCATCTTTTTCAAAGGATTGACTTGAATGAGTTTCTTACTTTATAATGAAACTAGGAAGTTGGTTTTAGTGAAGTTGGTCACTAGTTATATAAAAATGTCCATAAAAGAAAGAAGAGGTTGCTTTTTTTTCTTTTTAAATTTATTTTCAAAAATTATTTATTTATTATGGTTCTTGCAATGAAACCCAGGGTCTTCTGCATGCTAGGCAAGGACTTTGCCACTGAACTACATCCCAGCACCCTTTCCCCACTTTTAAAATTTTTGAAATGTATTTCTCACAGTTTTGGAGGCTAGGAAGTCCAAAATCGAGGGGTCAGCATTTGGTAGTGACCTTACTGTATCATCGTGTGGTAGAAGGCATCACATGGGTGAGAGCAAGAAGAGAGGGCAAGAGGGATGTGAACTCAATTTTTTAACAAACTCACTCCAAACGGGTTGATTTCTGATAGCCACAGGACTTTTTAAGACTTTTTCCTCTGGCAGTGGTCTAACAACAGAGAAGTTAATGACTGGGACTGACACTATCAGGGAGGCTGTGATGAAGCCTGTTTTAGAGGTTGCAGTGTTGAGAAAAATATATGTTTTGTGGTCTTAGTCCCCATTTGCTGGCACAACTCCTAAATTTCTTAGAATCATCAAGTGGTAAGAGTCTTTTGGAATGTTAAGGAGTTGTCTGACCCTTAGCCTCTAGGACTGCTTCAGGATGGCAAGTAGGCAACAGAAAAACCAAGGCAGAATTAGAAGGTTAGATCTTTCTACCCCACCTCCTGAACTCCAGGAAGAGATAGGGGCCAAAGGTTCACCTGATCACCAGGAACCAGTGATTTCATTACCCACACATACCTATGCACGAAACCTCAAAAGAACAGGTGGGGAGATCTTCAGGATATGGGGAGGTTTCTGGAGGACTTGGAAGCTTTGTGCCCCTTTGCCTGTGTCTTGCTTAGTACCGTTCTTCCTTTTGGTGTTCATTTGTATCCTTTGAAGTAACCTTTATAGTAAACCTGTATAATTGTGTTTCCCTGAGTTCTGTGGGCCACTCAAACAAATTAAATCTGGAGAGTGAGTGCTGTACCCCAATTTATAGCTGGTTAGTCAAAACACAGATAAAACAACCGGTGATTGCAGTTGGCATCTGAAGTGTGTGGGAAGTCAGTCTTGAAGACTGAGTCTCAATTGTGATCTTAGTCTGAGATCTCATGCAGTCTCTATGTAGCAAAAGAACTGAATTGGATTCTCGAGGACACCTAGCTCCTGTTCATTGCAGAATTGATTGCAGGTCACAGGAGTTTTCTCTGTTGCTTCTTGAGTTTGAGAGAATTTTCCCCCCACACATCTGCTATCAGGAGCACACATCTGTTGTCAGAGTATAAGAGAATCTGACAGAGTATAAGAGAAACTGAGTTCGTTATTCTTCTAGTATTCACAGAGGGGGAAATTCTTATTAATTTAGGGGAGGAAAGTAATTATCAGAGAATCACCCTCTTTTAGGAGCTTTTATGGTAGGCACATTACATTTTACATAGAAACATCTATTCCTACATTATGAAATTGGGCATATACTGAGAAAGTCTTATTAATTGACTCCATTCAAATATATTTCCTTGCAATATCTTCCATTAGTTAAACATGCAGTCCATTAGTGTTTAGCTTTTTCTCTGGTTATATACAAATGTTCTTAGACTTGGGTAGTATATTAATTTTCATGATTCAGTACATATCACTCAATTGACATTTATTTTTATTAAAGAGATTTTATTTGAAAAAGAAAGGTGGGTAAGGGTAGAGAAATATAATATTGAAATATAGGAAGGAAATGATGAAGAAAGAGAGAGAATATTAAGAAAATGAACTTTAAAAAAAAAAATTATCTAGGGCTGGCCCTGTCTATATATTTAATGTATCTCCGTAGGAGCCTTTTCAACATCTTTTCTTTTACAAATTATTTTAGAAATAGAAGTTATGTAGCTTTGTTAAAGTAGAAAGTTCATAATGATAAATGAATCTATAAACTGTGGGTGATGGACACACTTTTGTCATCAGGTTAATTAAAAGGTAACATCACAGTTTATAAAGCTTAATGATATTAATTGAAAATATTTATGTAGTAGATTTCTGACCTTTGCTTTAAGATTTTCTATAAGCAAAAGATTGTTCTTTCTTTTTTTCCCCTCCATACTAGGGATGGAACCCAGGGCCTCATGCATGTTAATGTTGGGCAAGTGCTTTACCACTAGGCTGTTCCCACAGTCCTGAAGTTTTTGTTTTTGTTGTTTCGTAGGTACCTAACTGGTACTTCTGCTTTCCACGTTCTGATGGAGAGTACATATTGAAAGCATTTTGTCTGACAAAAGCATTTTGTCTGAACCATGAATAGAACTAAATTTTTCTTTGCTATTTTGTTTTCCCTAATTTTGATCGTCTATTAGATTTCTTAAACTCTTGCAACACACTGGACAGATCCCTTTTGGAAATGGAAAATTTCCAAAATAGGAAATTCTGTTTTCTTTAATTCTCTACCTCCAGACTTTATTTCTTTTTTAAAATTTTTTTTCGTTTTTAGTCATACATGACTATAGAATGTATTTTGACATCATACATACATGGAATATAATTTCCCCTTCTTGTGGTTGTACATAATGTGGAGTTACACTGGTCATATGTTCATGTATGGAACACAGGAAAATTATGTCCAATTCATTCTACTCTTTTTCCCATTCCTCCCTTCCTGCCACTACCCCCGACCAGTCCGGAGAACCTCCACCCTCTCTCATTGAGTCAACATCCACATGTCAGAGAGAACATTTGGCTTTTATTTTTTTGGGATTGGCTTTTTTCATTTGACATGATAGTCTTCAGTTTCATTCATTTACTGGCAAGTGCTATAATTTCATTCTTCTTTATGGCTGAGTAATATTCCACTGTGTGTATGTACCACATTTTCTTTATCCATTCTTCTGTTGAAGGGCAACTAAGTTTGTTCCATAGCTTAGCTATTGTGAATTGAGCTGCTATAAATATTGATGTGGCTTCATCACTGTAGTATCCTGATTTTAAGTCCTTTGGATATATGCCAAGGAGTTAACTGGATCAAATAGTGGTTCCATTCCAAATTTTCTGAGGAATCTCCATACTGCTTTCCATAGTGGTTGCACCAATTTGCAGTCCCTTGGAATTTACTTCTTGATCTAACCAAATCCCCTTATATGTTAGTGAAATCTGCCATGTTGGAGAAAACAGTGTAGAAATTTTCTGTTTAGCAGATGAAGGACATAATCATCCCCCCATGGAATTGCAGGAAACCCCCAGATGTATTAAGAAGCTCAGGGCACCTGTCCACATGTGCTGTTCTTATGCAGGTACTTCTTTATTTACCAGATTTCACTCACTTCTTTGTGCATTTGAAGATATTCATTGCTTCTTAAGTAAACAAAGGACCTTGATTTGCATTATACATGACCATTTTAGAAAAATTAGAAAGTATTGTAAAAATGAAGAAAGTAGAGTCGCTTGTAATCCCTGGGGCAACACTGCTTTTCATGTTCTCCATACATTATAGGAAGAATATTTTAAGGTCTAGAATATTTTAAGATAAAATTTTAAAATAATTTAGAATATTTTAAGATAATATCTGGCAAGTTACATAATGATTTATAGTATATGTATCGCCTAAAAATTTTAAAGTAAATATTTTTAAATGATAAAAATACTCCTCCTTCCCCAAAAGATAGTTGTTGCGTGCATAGGATGATAGAAGATGATAGGGAATATTTTTAGGGGATGGTACTGGGGATTGAAGCCAGGGTGCTTAAACCCTGAGCCACACCCCAACCCTTTTTTTATTTTTCATTTTGAAACAGGGTCTCACTAAGTTGCATAGGGCTTTACCTAAGTTTCTGAGACTGGATTTGAACTTGGGATCCTCCTGCTTCAGCCTTTCAAGTCATTGGAATTACAGGGGTGTGCCATCAGGCCCTGCAGAAAAATGCTTAAAAATAAGTAACTAACTTATATTTACTCTTTCCTATCAGAAATTCAAGTGCTCAACATTATCACTTACATCTTTTTCATTTCTCCTTTTTAACTTTGAAATTCAATATTAATAGTCTGAGGCTATTAATAGTCTGTGAAATAAATGGTATTGTGACTGAAATCTGCCCTTTTCAGCTATTAAGCACATCCTATACCTCATATTTTCTCTTTACATTTAAGTAGCTGATTTGTTTCATTACTTTAAAAAATAGTATATGTATACTTAATATAATTGCACTAAGCTTAACTGCAGATTATTATGTAATTAAATAATATTTTGCATATTGTATATTCACCCCTCATCCCAGGCAGAAGTACAGTGTGAAATTTAAGTTGAAAAAAAAAAGGACTGACTGCACACTCTGCTTAAGGTAAGTGGCAGGAGGACCTTTGCTACCTACATTCATCATTTAAGACAAACATAAGAAAGCATCACACTGGTGCAAACAGATACGAGGACAACTGTTTGCCTCCAAAGTAATCATTTAAATACATTTACATGCTAAAAGATAATTGGGGTGTGTGTGACCTAACAATTTCAGGCACATTTTTGTCTGAGTAAAAATTGGTGCAGGTTCAATGAGAGATTGCAACATAGTAGTTTATGAATGTGCTGCTTTCCAGCCCCATTACATCTAAATGCTGTTCACCCCTTGATCTCTTTGCCACTCTGCCGGTGTTGACCACCTTCCCTTGATACTTTACCTATGGGGTATACCTTGCTATGTGAATCAGTGCAGTAAATAATTCTTATTAACCCTCTCTTTTTTAGCTGTGTTTGATAGCCACCCTTCATGAGGTAAAGGATGCACTGAGCCAGTGACCCCCCTGTACATACAAACACAACACACTTTTCATTTGTTTTGTACTTACTCTACTTCTGTAAAATATATGGTGGAAAGGTACAGTCAGCAGCCAGAAGAGAAATAAAGAACTGTTTATACCATGTTTGCATGTGTTTCATAACAAGAAATGTTGTACATAGAAGTAGTTGGTAACATAAAATAGCTGTTTTTAGGAATCCATTGTTTGCCTTTATAAAAAAGGCAAATAAAATTTTTAAATTTCTCTTTCTTACATAAAGACCTAGAAAATACAGGCATTTTACATACTTCCCAAACTCAGTTTCCTACTGGTAGAAGGCCTAATAGGCATGAAGAATGAAGAAGTATTTCTAAGGTGAAAAACTCAGAATATATTTAGTACATCCAGGGAAACAATATCAGGCTGAGAAGCTTTTGTTGAACATCTACAGTTTAGTTCATGATGCTATCTTATAGGGTTTTTGTTGTTGTTGTTTTGTTTTTTACTAAAAATGTAAAGTTTTTGTTGTTTTGTGTGTATATAATACTTAATATGTTAATACAGATTAGAAACATATGTCCTTCAGGATAAATTCTCATATTAGGTTATTAAGCATTAAATATTTTAAAGCAAAAAATTCTGATTCAGCTCTTAATAAATTGACAAATTTTTAAGAAAGATACAACCATATAAAACGTTGGGGAGGAGCTAGAAGATGATGACTATTCAAAATGATAGCCAGGTTTTAAAAATCAATTGACTTCTAAATTTTCGTGGGGTTTTTATTTAGGTATGGATATAAGAAAAAAAAATGTCCAATGTAAAAATTTTCCAAAAGTAATCTTATTTGACAGAGTATGATTTACAGATAACTTTCATCCCCTGATAATTTATTTCTGTATATTGTGTCTGCATATAACTAACCTAAATCTCATAGGTTCAGACAAACCTGTAAATTTGTAAAGTATAAAATGTTAAAGCAAAGAAAAGATAAATGGTGTAATGATAGAGTAACAAACACCATCAGGGATATAGATCTAGAATACAGAATGGAGGTTCTGCCAAAAAAATAAAAATACGTTCCCTTCCATCCGATCTGTGCGACACATATTTCTCATGATACAATTAACTAGTTGGTATTTTGGTTTATGACCAACCCACTTATATATTTGGATAGAGATTTGTTTCACTGAAACCTACCATTCTTGAGTAGATAGGTCTAATTAAGTTTTTTAATTGACAAAGCTAGGATGCAGCTATGATAAATGAATTGTGCTTTGTCACTCTTGATCCCAGCCAGAAGCCCTGACTCATCTTAGCATTTTTTACTTCTTTCTTTAAAAAAAGGGTGGTACATGAAAATAACCTATCTTTTTTTTTTTTTTTTCCCTTCTTCTTATGTTGAGATAGGGTCTTGCTAAATTGCTGAGCCTTGCCTTAAATTTGTAATCCTTCTGCTTTAGCGTCCTGAGTAGCTGGAATTATAAGCATGTGCCACAGTTCCTGGCTCTAGAACATCCATTCTTAAATAGTTTTTTTTTTTTTTTTTCCTTTGTAGTACTGGGAATGGAACCCAGGGTCTTTTATGTGTTAGGCAAGCACTCTACCACTGTGCTGCATCCCCAATTCTTTAATTTTGAGATAGTCTCTCACTAAGTGCCTAGGCTGACCTCAAATCTATGTCCTGAAATTCTGTTGTACTCCATGAAAAAGACCATTGAGTACCATGGGTACTCGTGTCCAACTCCTGCTCTAAATGAAGCCCCTTGATTTATTCCTTTTCTGAGACTCAGCAGTGACTCCTTTTTAGCGTGTTTCTAATAAGTTTGATTTCTGGATGTCAGCCTACAGCAGATTAGCAACAACAAACAGTAAGTTATGTTGTGTATGTAGCCGGCAAGGTAATAGCAGGCGACAGATATTAAAGGAGGTGACTGTGTAGAAAAAGTAGATGTAATTGTAGTGCTTTTTGTGGAAAGGTCATAGATAGTTGCAATGAAGCATTAGAGAAAGATTTTATGACTAGTTTGAGAAAATAAGGAGGTACATTACACAAAGAGGCCTAGAGAAGGTAGTGGGAAGGGTAAGAGGTATAGTGTGTGTGCTTTGAGGAGGGAGGGGCGTACAGTCAGAATAAGCTGGAGGAGTAGAGTGTAAGAGAGAGTGAATGGAGAAATAGCAAGAAGATATTTTCAGGTAAGAGAGAAACTCAGTCATTGGGAACAGAGAGATTTAAGAATGGTTTGCATTTGGCATCTGGCTACAGCATAAAGTTTGGGGGTGATGTCCAGAAAAAGACATGTCCTTTTAGAGTGCCTGCTGAGGTTAGGAAGTTGTAATTAGTTTGATGTAACCAAAACATGGCATGTGCGGAAAGTGAAACTAAGAGTGAAGTCAGGTACTTCAAACCCTGACTTATATTTTATAGAAGCAATTGGAGTCTACAGAAGAGTATTCAGTGGTAATAATATCATTGGATTTGGGGTACTGTGTTTCAAAGGATAAACGAGTGAGGGGAAAGACTAGAAAACCTTAAAAAGAGACTGCTAAAAGATCAAGTGGAACTAGTAGCTCAGACCCAAACTTAGAGTAGTGGTGGGAATGGAGGGAAGGAGAGGCGTGTAACACGTGGACACAGAATCAATGGAACATGGAACTGAGTGTGAAAAATGAGGCAGGAAGTAAGAAAGCTGCAGTATGGTATACTGGGTAAATAGAAACACCATAGAGGAAGGAGATCATTATTGGGAAATAGAGTCAGCCCTCCACAACCTCAGTTTCTGCATTAGCCATCAAAATATTTGTGGAAAAAAAATTCAAGAAAGTTCTAAAAGTCAAATCTTGATTTTACTGCATGCTAGATATTACACTAAGTTCATGCAAATGAAGTGGTATGTAGGCATTGTAATTGGTGTAAATATTCAAGTGGTGATTTAAAGTACGAAGGAGGATGTAAGTAGGTTTTGTGCAAATACTACACCATTTTTTCAAATAGGGACCTGAATATTCATGGATTTTGTTATCTTAAGGGGGTCTTACAAAAAATCTTCCATGGATACCAAGGGACCACTGTAAAGACACTTGTTTTTTTTTTTTTGTTTTTTTTTTTAAACACAACACAGGTGTGAGTCAGATACTTTGTAACTGTTGAAAGAAAAATAAAATTAGATCCATGCTACATACCAGTCAAAATGGAGTGATAATCGATTTTTAAAAAAAAATTATATAAAGAGGAAAATAGAGGCAAAATTTTTTCTTGTTTATAAACAAGTTTTAAATAGGGAAAAAACTCAAAAGGGAAAAATGAATGAATTCAACTACATGAAATGGCAACTTCTTTATGCCAGCAGATAACTAAATGGGAAATGAGAGACTTGAGAAAAGTAATTATAATAATGTGATATAGGGGCTGGGGAGATAGCTCAGTCGGTAGAGTGCTTGCCTTGTAAGCACAAGGCCCTGGGTTTGATCCCCAGCACCCAAAAAAAATAATAATAATAATGTGATATAGGGTTATTATATTAAATACTGAATTCATATCAATTGATGAGCTAAACACTGCAATTCAGTAGAGGAAAATGGAACCAAGTATATAAAGAGACATTTCACAAGAGAAATAAAGATAGTAATCATATTTAATTTAGCTAGCATCAAAAAGATGCAAATGAAAACTGAAATATTACTTTTCAAGTATAAGATTTATAAATAAAATAAAAATCAGGATTATAACAATTTAGAAGTCAGCATACTTATCGATTGTTAGTAGAAATCAAAATTGTGCTCACCATTTTGAAAGATAGTTTTGTAATTGAATTAGAAGGCTTTTCACTTTGGCCCAGCAATTTGACTGCTTTGGAGTTTGTTTAAAGGGAGTAATTGGACAGCTATCACAAAAGAATGGTAGCTAGGATGAGACCTAGAAGAGAATTTCAAGGAGGAAGAAATCAGCGATACTAAAAGAAAGTAAAATAGAATTGGGGACTGAGGAGTGGCCATTGGATCTAGCAGTTAGACATTCATGACCACAATAAAGCCAACCTTAGTGGCTGATGGAGGTGGAAGTCAGAGACTGCAAGCTTGATCTTTTATTTCAAAAATAGTGATGAGAAAAAGGATAATAATTTTAGAAGAGTGATTTGTTTTCATTTTTAAAGTTGTTGACATGAACTTTATTAAGTGACAGGTAAAAAAGAGGTTTCAGAAAGACGAGGTAAATGGCAAAGGTTGCCAAAGGAATACTGAGCTCTGGTAGACAAGAAATTGAGCCTGAGACAGGAGAGGGACAGGTCTGATGCCAGAAGGACGTGAAGGATGTATGTCCATACAAATAATAAACTTGTCTGTGGGGGTGAGAAGTGTTTTGTTAATGGGGATGCGGTATTATCGCCTTTGATAGTCTGTTTCTCCTAGAATACAAAATTTCCCCCTTTTCCATGTAGTGTGATTTCTCAAAAGAATTGTATATGCTCTAATTGCTCCCTTGCAATTCTCTGTTGAACTCATTCCAGGAGGCTTTTGCTCTCTCTACTCCAGCAAAACCCTGTATCAAGGTCACCAATGAATTCCACATTGCTAAATCCAATGCTTAATTCTCAGTCCTAATCTTATTTAACTTGCCTGCAGGATTTGACACTGTTGATTATTCCCTCCTCCTCTAAACATTTATTTGTTCTTTCCACATGACTCTTCTAGTTTTCCTCCAAACACAATGGCTAGTATTCCTCTTCTTGGTTCGTCCTCATCTTCCAGACCTCATAATACGGAAATGTCCCAAGGCTGAAATTGCAGACCCTTTCTCTTTTCTTTTACTCATTCACTCTCCCTTGGAGATCTTTTCCAGTCTAATGACATGCCATATTATCTATACACTGATGTCTTATACTTAATGTCTTATACTTAATTCATAGCATCGCCCTATTCCGCTCTTAAACTGAACTTGTGGATTTAGCTGCCTATTCAAATAGTGTCTCTTAGAAGTGTTATAGGCATTTTGGATTTCACATGTCCAGGTGAGTTTACCCATTAAACCTACTTTCTTCTAGACTTCTGCATCTCTGTTATGCTATTTCTATTTCCAGTTGCTTAGACCAATAATCTTGGATCATGCTTGAGGTCCCTCCCCCCCTGCATCAGTATGTGAGCATTTTCCTCATCAGCAAATCATATATTGTTTATCAGCAAATCATCAGTTTTGCCTTCAAAACACATCTAAAATTGTATCATTTCTCACTATCTCAGCTATGTCCGTAATGATTCAACCTACCTCATCTCTTGCTTGGAATATTTCATTAGTCTTCTAATTGCTTCTGCCTTTAACCCCTTCAAATTTTTCTCAACATATGGTCAGTAATCCATTCAAATTCTTACTTAGAGTACAAGCAAAAAGTTTTTAAGGCCCCTGAAGGGTTATCCCCATTTATCATTACTTTCTGTTTTACTCATTTTGTCCAAGATAGCCTCCTTACTGTTCATTAAACAGTCATTAAAAGGCACATGCTTACCTTAAATCTTTCTACTTACTGATTCATTTGCCTAGAAAGCTGTTTCTGCTCAGAGACTTGCATGACTTCCTCCTTGATTCTTTTTGGTTTTAATTCAGATGCCACTTTTTCAGTGACTTTTCCCTCATCATCTATTTCAAATAGCTGTCCTCCTAGTACTGTGTCCCGACCTGGCCTTCTTTTGTACCTACTGCTTTTCAGCATCTAAAATATGGCATATCTTATTATTTTTCTTGTATAATATCTATCTATCCTCCCCTG
Source organism: Sciurus vulgaris (assembly GCF_902686455.1). NCBI lineage: Eukaryota > Metazoa > Chordata > Mammalia > Rodentia > Sciuridae > Sciurus > Sciurus vulgaris. The sequence continues at coordinate 162,714,860 of NC_136464.1, forward strand.
ACCCCTTTTCCACCATGTAAACTTTACTAGGGCAGGGATTTTTATCTTTTTCCAGGGCTGCATTTTTCATAACCCTTTCATAACCCTAGAACAGTAGTGTCTGGCACTTAGGAGATTCGTAATGAATCATGGATGGATGGATGGATGGATGGATGGATGGATGGATGGATGGATGGAGAGAGAAGAGAGAACATTCCTCAAGCTTATCTGACAGCAGTCACTGACACATGTTTACCACTGTTTGAGGAAGTAGCTCTAAGATGGCGACTGGTGTTGGGCCAAGAGGTGGCGCATAATTAATGTTAACATGGCGTGATCTGTCATGACCTTTTGCCTGATTGGTTGATGCCTCTTCCGCACTCATGGTCAACACGTGTTCCTCATTCTTTCTTAATTGGTACGGTGGTGCGTGCTCCAATTGTGCCTCTTAATCCTAAGCTGATTTGCTGCCTTAGTGTATGTAAGACATTCTCCCCCTTGAGGAGAAGAAAAAACAGCTCTGAAAAGGAAATACCTCTGAGAAGAAAACACCTCTGAGAAGAAGTACCTTCCCCTAAAAAGCACCTCTGAGAAGAAGCACCTCAGAGAAAAATAAAGAAGTAGTTCATTCCCAGTCCGCCTCCCATTCTTTCCCGCGGGATCGTTATGCAGGTGGCAACAATGGTCTAAGTAAACCAAACAGTCTGAACAGAGAAACTGAGGTAATGGTAAAGACTCGCCATGGAATGAAGGTCTTTGCAGTTGCTGAGGCTGAGATTGAGCTGAGGGGAGGCCTCGTTCTGTCATGCATCACAGAAAGCTGTGATGTGAGCTCGCCTGCGCTGCCTTGCCTCATGCTGTGTGCAGGAGCTTGCCATTCCCCCAGTCCTTTGTCTCAGACGTGTTGCTGGACAGAATTGCTTAGGCATGCTTGGTTTGTTTACACTACCTGGACCCTCGACCTATAGTTCACCTATAGGCTGACTCTGTTATACTTTAACAAGCGTATTAACCTGATTGGATAATATGCCTATATATGTCCTGTGCAACCCTAAATAAAATCAGATCCGTACCTTCAGAGCTCAATTTCCAGTGCCTGAGTAAGCGCGCTGGGTAAGGCTAGGTAGGGTAGCAAACCCATCTCTGAACATCTACACACATGGATGGATGGGAGGGAAGGAGAAAGGATAGGTCAGGTTTGAGGGTTAGAGAAGAGGATAATTGCTTTGCTTGTGAATATATTTTGTTGGTGAAAGTGCCCTAGTGAAAGGTAAAATGTGTTTATTTGATGTGTTAGTAGACACTGTGACAGAATACCTGAAAAACCAACTTTACAGAGGAAAGATTTAAACTTAGAGGAGGAAAGATTTATTTTGGTTCATGGTTTTAGGCCTTGGTCATCTGACTCCATTGCTTTAGGCATGTGATTTTTTTTCTCAGAGCAAGATGATGGAAAGGTCCTGGTGTAATAAGGCTGCTCAGCTTATGGTAGTTGGGAAGCATAGGGTAGAGGGAGGGAAAGATAAAGTCCCCAAGAATCTACTCCCTCCAAGTAGATTCTACCTTATGCAGTTTCCATCACCTCCCAATAATGCCATCAGATTATTAATCCATCAACAGGTTAATCTGAAGAGGTCAAAGCCCTCATGATCTGCTCATTTCCCAAAAACCCTACCTCTGAACATTGATGCATTGCAGACTGAGCCTCCAACACGAGTGTTGGCGGACACACTTCATATTTAAATCATAACAATTGGGGAATAGCAGTGTATTGTAAAACCTGAGATTTTGTTTGAATCGTTTTCTGAAAGGTGGAAAATTAATATAATTGAGGGTACATTATTGATTATTCTAAAGACTTTATATAATATATTCTCTTTATATTTCTGGCCTAACAGTAAAATATTTTATTTTCAATTATGTAACCTTAGGCATTTATAAGTGATACTTTATTTATGTTATATCTGAATCTGGGTAATGAATTTAAAAGAGTAATGATTTTTTTCTCAGTGTTAGAACTATACTCACACACCTTATTTTAATAAATTAGAAATCTGGTAGCAAGTGGGAATCACTGTGGATAAACACCAAGGTTAACACGGCTTTGGTCCATGCTTCTGAGGCTCTTGTTTATTTGGTCTAATCTTGAGAAGGCACCAACATCTCAGTCCAGTCAGTGATGGTCTTTTGAGATCTGGTCCAAAGTAATTTTTGAGCTGATAATTTAAAAATATAAGAAATTGAGCTTCTTAAATAAAGTCTTTTTTAAAATTATTGGTGTCTCTGATTCACTTTGGAAATAGCAGCATTTAAATTTCTTATATTTCACCCATAGTTAAGATAATGAAGTCTGGAAACCTTAATTATTTAGTGATACCACCACCATAAAACCTATTCTAACTGGTTTTGTTCCACTTCATTCACTTCATTTGTTTGGTCACAGAATAGTAATGTCCTGCTGATTCCTTTGCATTTATGGGGGAAAATAGATCAAAAACCTTATTCTTCTGTAGCTTTAGATTTTTTTTAATGAAAAAAGTGATTGACTCTGAAATGAAATCTGCCAGCAAAAAAACGTCTATTTATGCCACAAGCAATTACCTTTGTTTGCCTTTTAAGAAAGCAGACAGACTGGAGTTGTGGCTCAGTGATACAGCGCTTGCTTGGCATGTGTGAAGCCCTGGTTTCAATACTCAGCACCACATATAAATAAATAAAATAAAAAATCCATTGTCAACTGAAAAGATATTAAAACAAAAAAAAAAAGTTAAAAAATGAAAGAAATCAGCCAACTAACCGACTATCTTATTCCTTCAGATGAATGTAGCAGCATCTCCTAAATAGCCCCCTTTTCTAGGAACCAGTAGAGAAAATTGTTTTTGTCTTACAACATTGTCATATCTTATATTGTACTGCCAGAAGCATTCCGTTATTTATCTTGACCTACTGCATTTATGTGTATACTTGTCTGTGAAAATAAGAATTTTCAGTTCAGAATATTTAAAATACCTTTTACTATGATGGCAAAAAAGAAACCCAAACCTCCCAGACAGGCAAGAAAATGTTAGTTCTGTTTTAGGCCAAAACAAAAGGAACGTGTACTCAGAGCATGTTTCCAGAATCATGGAATTTGGGATCTTTGAATAACTTTGGAGTTTCTGTAGTTTTACCTACTGCTTTACAGGTAAAAAATGTGAAAAGGCTGGAGAGAGGTGAAAATGGTTAGATCTATGTAATCAGTCATAGCTAGGAACTGCATATCCAGGCCTCCTGATTGTCAGTCTCATGGAAGAACATGGCTTGCCCAGCGATCTCTCCATCATCCTTCACAACCATTAATATAGTGATACATTAATATCACAATGCTTTGTGACTTGTAAAAGATCTTTTAATCCTGTGTCATAAGCAAGAAGCCATTTCTATTTTACTCACGAAGAAATTGAGATATATAAAGCATTTCAGGGTGTGCCATGTCATTGTGTCACATTGTGAGGTAGTGAGTGAGTAGCAGAACTAAATTTTGAACCTAGGTTCCTATTTCCAAATCCAATGCTTTTTTTTTTTTTTTTTTTTTTTTGATACCAGGAGTTGAACCCAAGGGCACTAAATCACAGAACTACATACCAGCCCTTTTTATTTTTTGAGATAGGGTCTTGCTAAGCTGCTTGGGCCACGCTAATTTACTAAGACTGGCTTTGAGGAACTTGCCTATCCTCTTAACCTCAGCCTCCTGAGCCACTGGGGTTCACCATTGCACCTGGCAAGAGCAAGGTGCTAAGCAATTCAGTGAGACCCTTTTTCTACGTAAAATACAAAATAAGACTGAGGATGTGGCTCAGTAGTTGAGTACCCCTGAGTTCACTCTCCCGTACAGAAAAAAAAGAAAGAAAAGCCATGTGTTATAGGTGCTGTACAGGTCTGGCTTCCCTGGAATGAGGTTATTTCCACAGAGGTGTCTTCTGACTAGCAGAAATTTGTCTGGATACTTAACTGTAGAAAAGCTTTGCATGCCATTTTTCTTTTCTGAAATAGTTTTTATGTAAATTCTAATTTTAAAGTGCTCTAAGATTACATGATTTCGATAATTCAAAAATATAACTTTAGTCCAACATCTGAAGGTAGGGTTTGGGTAGGTAACTCAGTATGGACTTCTGTTTTTATCCTTTTACATTATATTATATAGCAAGCAGGGCTTATCTCAGCATTTTACCCTTTATAGTTTTTATTTTTCTTCACTATTGACTGGTCTTTCAATTCGAGTTGATCACAGTGGTTGGAAAACAAACAGATTTGAGACTCTAGAGTTACAAAAATTTAAAAAAAAAAAAACCTCTCATCATATTTTTTATTTTGGGGGGGGCGGTTTTTTTTTTTTTTTTTTTTTTAATAAAACTGCTAACCTGATAGGTTTGTCATTTTCTTTACAGATGAATATTTGAATGTTTTACTTAGTGCAGTAAATATGCACAGATATAAACAAAAGCTCTTTGGGGTCTTCAGTGGTGTTTTTTAAACTAAACTCTTTATTTAAGATAAAAGAATTACATGCAGTTGTAAGAAGAAATAACCCAGAGCTATCACATGTTCCTTTCATGCCTTTCACCACCAATGGTAATAGTAACTTGCAAAACAAACAAAAACTATGGTACAATAGCACAACCAGTATATTGATATTAATACAGTCCAGTTGTAGGACAATTGTATTACCACAAGGACCTCTCCTGTTACCCTTCTCTCCACCCTTAATTCTTGGCATCCATTAATCTATTTTCCACTCCTATAATTTTGTTATTTCAAGAATGTTATAGAAATAGGGTAATGTAATATGCAACCTTTTAGGATTGGCTTTTTGCAGTCACTTAATTCTCTGGAGACTTGTCAGGTTATTATGTGCATCAATATAGTTCTTTCCTTTTTATTGCTGAGTAGTATATTTCATGGGATGGATATGTAACACAGTTTAACCTTTCACCTATTGATAATATGGGTTGTTTCTAGTTTCTGGCTATCATAAATGAAGTTGCTATACATATCTGTGTGCAGGTTTTTGTGTGAGCATGGGTTTTAATCTCTCTGGGTTAAAAGCCTAGGAATACAGTTGCTGGGTCATATGGTAGTTGTATGTTAGTGTAATAAGAAACTGCCAAAGTTTTCCAGTAGACAGAGAGCCTCGCCAAAAAGTTTGACTGCTTTATTTATTTATTTTTTAAGGGGCAGCTGTTGAGATTAAAGGGAGTGATGCTTTATTTTTTTTTTTTTTTTGTAAATTAAAGGACAGGGTCCAATATATTGATTACTTTGAAATGTTACAAATAAATACACAAAGTTTGTTTCTATGTAGTTATGTATTTCTGCCCCACATATGAGCTTGGGTACAAATTCTTGCAGTGCATTGTATGTGCAAGAAATGGGAATATTAAATACAAAAAAGATAGCTGTCTGTCCTCTAAAAGAAAAGAGGAAACAGATAAGCAAATGTGCAGCATGGAAGTTGCTGAAACAAAGGTGCCTGGAGAGAACTCCAGGAGCCTAAGGGGAGGGAGGTACACTCGGGAGAAGAGGCTGATGGATGATGGAGTGAGGAGGATTGAGAAGTTATTCTTAGTCACAAGGCATTGATGAGTCAAAGAAGTTGCAGATGTTTCCTGTCTAACCATACTTTGGTGGTAGCTCTTAGCTCATCATCTTTGTTTCTGAGCTGGATCTCCTGGGCTAGGACCAGTGAGAACTCTTTAAATCTGAGAAATTATATAAATAATATTTAGTTTTGGAGTAAACATATTAATGGTGGAAAATTAATTCTTTCCAAAATCTTTGGTGTACCAGGATATTCTTGTTCCCTAAACCAGGAAGAATGAACATGTTAATCATAACTGGAGTTAAGTAGTAAGCAGTGACTCTAGCTCCCTTTCCATTGCACTGGCTACTTTTCAATATATTAATTAAAATGTGTTTTAATAATTGAAGCCAGTTTAATAGCTTTTTTCTTTACTACTCTTGGAATATTGCTAAATAGATAATGTAGTTATGCTACATTTTCTTTCTATATTTTGGGAAATGTTTGAGACTGACTTGTATTTTAATTTTAAAACTGCACTCATCATATCTAATAATTAAAATAAAATTTATACATAAACCTGGGCATATTACATATGGATATATAATTTTGGTCACATAAACTTACCAAGAATGAGAATATAATTGTGCAATTGGTCATTCAACATTACTGAGCTGCTTTCTCCTCTGCGGGAAGGCCCAACTCTTACAGCTCTTTGTCTGTTTTCGGTTATTAAAACACATGAGACTGAGTACTTTATTTTAAAAAGGTTTATTTAGCTCACAGATTTAAAGGCTGAAAGTCCATCTGTTTGGTTTAGGAGTTGGCCCTCTCAGTCTGCATCACAGGACAGAGGAGAAAGGGAAAGCAACTGCATGGCTGCATGGTGAAGGGATCACACAGTGAAACCGGAATCCAGAGGGATTCAGGGCTAGGCTTGCTCTTTTTATAGCAGTTCTTGCAGGAACTGACCAGGGCCCCTGCAGAACTACTTCTACTTCAATGCTTCTGAGTATTGCACCCCAGTGACCTAGTCCCCAACACCAGGCCCCACTCCCAAAGACTCCACCATGTCAACACTGCCATACTAGGTACCAAACTTCCAGTACATGAGCCTTTGGGGACCCACTCAAATCATAGCAAGTTCACAATTTAGAGACCCTACCAGAGGAATAGTATAAGACAGTACATTGGATTTGCACAAAAAGCAGAAAGAAAATGATCTACCTGGAGAAGGAAGACCACAAAAAGAGGGAAAAATGATCTTTGCCAGACTAGGAGGGATTGAGAATTGGTAAAGTGGGACCAGGATGTCTTTCTGTATACAAAATTCACTCATGAAATACATTTCTTCTTTGCTGTAATCACTTAATTTACCATGACATACCTCGAAGCAAGAAAGAACAGGTTTTTCTTCTTGCTAATTTTAAGTTGTTTGGGCACATTATACAATTTGTCAGAACTTTTGTTTCTCTAATAATAGTTAACATTTATATTATATCTGTGATATGTCAGGCATTTTTTTAAGGGACATACACTTATTCTTTATACTGACATAGGCACTATTATTAACCCCATTTTCCATTGGTGAAAGAAACAGACCAAAGATATAAGGTCACAAGACTAGTAAGTGACCACACAAGGACTTTGCCCCTCAGACCAGTTCTGGGTCTGTGCTTTTAAGTACTTGGCTGTAGGGCTTACAGTTCAGTTTCCATTTAATGTTTGTTTCTTGGTAGCATAGAGGTAATTTGGGGGTGGAGATAAGGCAGTTATTTGGTATTTTAAATGGGAGCGTGTTAATTTTCCTCATGAAAAGATGTGATAAAATGAAAATAAAGAACTAAAGTTATTTAGAGATTTAGAAATAGCTAAAATATAATAGTCTTAAGATAAATGCTTTCTTAGTCATTATGTGGGAGGCTAGAACTGCAGTGTATTTTCTTGAGGAAAGGAAAAATTAAACACTCAAAGAAGAGCAAACGGTATGTGAACTTTCTTACTAATTGAAATGGAAACAAGTCTGCAGAAATTCTGTATTAAAATATCTAGTTTTGAAGCAGCCTATCTTCTAAGATACATGGTGTTTCTCTCCTTAATCTCATACCTTGCACTAACTTTTTTGGTACTGGGGATTGAACCAGGGTGCTTAATCTCTGAATTGCACAGTCTGGCCTCAAACTCCTGCCTCAGCCTCCTAAGTTAGTGGAATTACAGGTATTCACCACTACATCTGGCTTACACTAACATTTTATAAAGTTATGATGTTCAAAGTGCAAAAAACAAATCCCATAGGATTTGTGATTGAAAGAGCTTTGGCTCTCTTAATGTTGATACTGATAGAAGCTTAGATCACAGGTTATTTTACTAGGATAGCTTTAAAAATCATGATTTGATTATCTGAGGTCAGGTCAGACTGTTCCTCCAGTATTTTTTCCAAACGTTTCAAAACTCATGACCATTCTCGTTACATATGTTAAAATGATAATGTTTTAAAAATGAATATTCTAAATAAATAAAATAATAAATACCTATATGTGATTAGAGGAAAGTTTAATTATTAAAATATAAACAAGTCTAATCAATAGGTTATCCTACTCTTCCTGTCCTTGGGCAGAGCTACTAATTTTAGAGTTCCCCTGTCCCAGTGTATGTTCTTTGCCTGAGATGTTTTATCTGCTTCAGGTTTCCTGAGTGTTTTGTGCACCTTCCATCCCCTGTGACTTGTGAAAAAGTAGCTGATGCTCTTTTCTTGCCCTAGATGCCCTTGTCCATTTTGTCTCTGGTTGATGCTTCCTGTCACAACTCAGCAGTCTTTGTTTCTTCCCCTTTTAAAAGTATTTCCAGCCACAAAGCCAAATGGAGTTAAATGCCAGTTCTTCTCATCTTTCCCACATTCCTATGAGACCCTGTGTCACTTTCTTTAGAGTACTTATTACACAGAATTTTAATAGCGGGTTTTCTTAACTGTCCTCTTCCTGCCTCTGCCAGGCTCCAGTTTTAAGCATATGCTGGAGACTGTAAATATTTACAGAAAGTATATGAAGAGCTGCTGCCTTTGGAGTTGATATATATATATATATATATATATATATGTTTTTTTGTTTTGTTTTTTGGTACCAGGAATTGAACCCAATTTTTTAACCCCTGGTGCTTCAGCACTAAGAAGTATGGAAGCCCTTATATGAGGGAAGTGTTCCCTGCTAGGCTTGTTCTAAACTGAAGGAGAATGCTGTGAGTGTCTTGTGTTTGTGAGGATATACACACTCCAAGTAAGCAAGACTAATGAAAGTATGGAATAATGTGAGGTGGAATTGAAATTTATAACCTGTCTTATTGTTTAATTGAATTGCAACAGATTTTTTTTCCTTTTAATGAAGTGAATAGTTTTTTACGTAACAGTTTGCTCAGATGTTTGTATGCTATGCAGATGTGTCTTTCTACAATCAGTTTTATATGAGGGAGAATATTGAAATCATGCTTTGAAATTTTTTTTCCCACAGTGCAAAGCAAAAGGTCACTTTCACTAACAAACTGAATTATCCTTAAGACTTCATTTCAAAGACTCTGTCTTTTGTATAGTACTATAAATGTACAAAATCAGTCAGAAGTAAGGAGCCATGACTGGGCTGGCAAATATAAATGTATTACATAATATACTATAGATTGCACTGTTAGCATATTATAAGTTTGACTTTAAAACTACCATAGGACAGTGAAGTATTTGGGGATTTCAGTCAGTAAAACCAGTTGATTATTTCTGTGTCACACCATATAACATGGTATCTTTGTTTTTAATGAAGTTCTTTTTTTTAATCAACATCTTGATAGCTTGTAAGTCATTCTTAGCTACTAGCAAATTAGTTTATTTCATTATTTATTTTTATGGCTAATTTATTACAGATCTAAACTTTAATTTTTACTGAAAACATTAGTAATACTATGTTGAAACTTTAAAACCTATCTTGATTGATACTAATTACTTTTTTTGTGTTTTTTAATCTAGCAATACAGATTTTGGTTATAATCAGATACATCCCTGCCTATTCAAGGAACACCAGGTCTTCAGAGGAAGTCTAACATATGAGGGTACAGAAACTGCATTATTTGATTTAAAATGGGAACAACAAGTGATGAGATGGTGTCCGTCGAACAGACTTCCTCCTCATCCCTAAACCCCCTGTGTTTTGAGTGTGGCCAGCAGCACTGGACAAGAGAAAACCACTTATATAATTACCAGGATGAAGTGGATGATGACCTCGTCTGCCATATTTGCCTTCAGCCTCTGTTGCAGCCACTAGACACCCCCTGTGGACATACATTCTGCTACAAGTGCCTCAGAAACTTTTTACAAGAGAAAGATTTCTGTCCATTGGACCGAAAAAGACTTCATTTCAAGTTGTGTAAGAAGTCTAGCATTCTAGTTCATAAACTTCTAGACAAATTATTGGTTTTATGTCCGTTTTCTTCAGTGTGCCAAGATGTAATGCAACGCTGTGATCTGGAGGCACATCTTAAAAACAGGTAAGCCAGAAATATGAAAGGAAGAGAGGCAACTAGGTTTTATAAAAAAATTGTTCAAGCAAATAAATAAAAAATTTATTAAAAATATACCAAAGCACCAATAAATAAGTGGACAAATCAAATACGGAAGAGATAAAATAAGTAAGTTGCATGAGATAGTATTTAACTTGATGATTTATCAAAAATGTGAATACAGAAACTAGTGAGAAACTTTTATACTTACTGATATTTTATTACTATAACACAAAGCTTAAATTCAAGTGGGCGATAGCTATAAATGTAAATATTCTTTTATTTATTATCCTAAGGAAATAATCCAAAGGAAGGAAAATTTATAAGCATATTTACTGCAATCTTGTGCATAATTTGTTAACTTGGAGTCAGAGTAATTACTTAAAAGTAGAGAAGGGTTAAAAATAAAGTATCAACTCAGTAGGATATTATGCAACTAATAAAAATGGCAATTTTGTTGGAAAAATAAGTATGGAAACAAGGTGCATAATTTTATTTGGGAAGATCATGTAGAATCTGTTCAGAGGCTAAACTGAACAAGAACTAGGAGTTGGAAAACAAACAGGATTTTTTTTCTGATTAAAAAGCTTTTTGAGTGGTTAAGTAATTTATTTAGCTGATTGTGAATCTTATTTGATTTCAGTAAAAGATGATCTTTAAAATTATTTAAACTCATATAGGAAGGGTTAAAATATGAAAGAGAAGTTACTCGGTTTTACAAAAAGGTTTATAGGATCACATAAAATGACAGAAATAAATGTATTGATTTCTTAACTTCAAGGGTAAGCCATTTCACAGTTTAAATCTGTGGTTATCTTGGTTGCTGTGAAAAATAACACCTAATACATCATGTTGCATTTAGATATGAGTGTGGCAGGCAATGACTTGTCATTAAACCAACATAAAATCATAGAATTGAAGATTTTCTAATCCTTTTTTTTTTTGGCATGCTGGGGATCGAACCCAGGGCCTTCTGCTTGCAAGGCAGGCACTCTACCGACTGAGCTATCTCCCCAGCCCCAAGATTTTCTAATCTTATCTAATCTTTGCTCATTTAACAAATAAGGAAACTGAGTCATAAAGATTTATAGCTAGTTAATGGTAGAGTTAGACTTCAACTTTAGTATTTTTGTTTACCTTCTAATATGCCATGCTGACTCTACCACAGATCAGATCATGTGCTCTACTACTGTACATAACCATGAATATACACATTCATTCTGTTCTTCCTACATGATATTATAGTACTCATTAGAAATAATTAAGACAGATGAGGAAAGAATGAAAAACAATGAGATGCCATTCAAATGTTTGAAATGCTTAGGTTTATAGAGAAACTGCCTAAATCTCAACTATGTTGTCTAAAAATGGAGTCTTAGAAAGAGTAGGATAGGGGTTGGGGATTTACCTCAGTGTCAGAGTGCTTACCTAGCTTGTACACGAACCTGAGTTTGGTCCTTGATCCTGAAAAAAAAAAGAAGAAGAAAAAAAGAGTAGGATAGATGGACTTGGAAAATGCACATAGCATAGTCTTACATTTTTGTGTGTGTCTTTTGTCACCAGCAGGCATTGAATCTGAACATGAGACTTCTTGGAATTTGGCACCAGACTTTGGAATATGCTAATCTGGGTCAGGCCTAGTGATAACTATAGAATACTTTGGGCTTTTTATTTCTCTTCATAGAACTATTCTTCTTGGGGTATAATATTCTTTTGTGATTTTTTTTTTTTTTTTTTTTTTTTTGGTACTGGGGTTTGAACCCAGTGGTGCTTAACCACTGAGTCAACATCCCCAGCCCTCTTTTTATATTTTATTTAGGGACAGGTCCCACTGAGTTGCTTAAGGCCTTGCTAAATTGCTGAGGCTGACTTTGAATTCAAAATCCTCCTGCCTCAGCCTCTTAAGCCGCTGGGATTACAGGTGTGTGCCACCGTACCCAACCTTTGTGACCTTTTATCAGTATTAGTTATGGGATTTAGAGGAACCAAAGTCTTAATTCAGAGAAGTGAGATAAAAATTTCTCAAATATTTAGGAATATTCATTGAACTAACATGTATATAAGAAGTTAATATATAGGTAAAGCACTATTAATATTTTATGCTGCTTTTATAAAAAATTGGGAATTGCAAACTATCCTTTTATTTATAAGTTGATAAGCAATTACATATTTTTGGAAGTTCATTTTCCAGGTGTGCTTATTAATATTGAGTTCCTAATTTATTTACAAGGTGTCTTAGACCTAAATGTGAAAGATACAATGAAAAGGTAGATTATTGGGAAAGGTGGTTATTTGTCTGCTAGTAATAGGAGAGTGATTACTAAATATATGAATATAAAATGTTAAGTCGAAGCAACTCTGGGAAGAAGAAGGGATGAACTTGTGATGAGGGAGAGCTTCCTGGGGAGCTTATGGTCCCAGCAGTTTCTTCATCCAGGTCTAAATGTAAAAACTCTTTCATAATTATTTAGTAAACTGAAAAAAAATGTTAAATTATAAAAATTAATTGGATTTTTGTATCTTGTGTGAACACAAGTGATGACAGTCTTGCCTTTCTCTAGTCTCAATTTGAAATGTTAAAATTCAAGTAGAAGTGTTTATCTTGTAAAACACAACCCTACATAATATAGCTCTTCATTCATTCATTCAATAAATATTGTCTACTGTGTGCTACACACTGTTCTACAGACTAAGTAATGCTGGTAAGATGATAGCAAGTTGGAATCTTTTGGTGGGTTGCAAATTCCTTTAGGGCCATGACTGTATCTTTACTAGTCTTTAGATTCACTTGCTCAAAAGTTGACTCTCCTATAGCTTTTGTTCGGTTCAGTTGTTGACCTGTGCTCTGGTAATCCAATATTGAGAAACTAACCACCCCAAACACAGTGGCATAAAACAACAAGCATTTGATTCTTTTCACAGATCTGTGAGTTAGAATTCAGACATGACACAGTAGAGATGGCTGTCACTACTGCATATCTAGCCACATCTGGGAAGAACATAAGCCAGGAACTGCAACAGTTAGAAATGGAGAGTCTCTAAGATGGCTTCTTTATTCACACATCTGTCTCCATGGTGGGGTGACTAGAAGTATGGGCTCAGCTGGAGAGCCTACAGGTGGCCTTTCTGCATGGTGGCCTCAGGGTATTTAAAGTTCTTAAGTGGTTGTTCAGTGTTCTGGTGAACAACGTAGACATTGGATGGCCTCGTATGATAGATAGAGCCTTCAAGTCACCTGGCATCTTTTGTCTCTCTGTGGGGAAACAGTTATAGAACTACCCAGGCCCATCAAAAGAGACATTGTCATCACCTTGTGATGAGAAGAGGTAAAAAATGATTGCAGATATGTCTCAGATCAACACAAGTAGTAAAAGAATGATGTACCGAAGCATAGAATATGATTATTATGACTGTGGTGTCTTTGTCCACAATCTCACTTGTGATAAATAGGTTAAGTTTTGTCAGTGCGTTTTATTGAAATTCATAGAATTTGAACATCAGCAATAATAAGTCTCATAAAAGTCTTATGTCTATCATGTATCTTTTGTCCTTGAATTTTAGGATTTGGTAACCTCTTAGTTATTGGTAGAAATAGAGCATTAGCAGGAGTTTATATGAATTTGGTGATTTAAAGTATTAGGTTGCTTTCTCTATTCAAATGACAGTCTCTTAAGAAATGTGTTTGAGAAGAGCTGACATTTTCCTCCTACTGTTAAAAGTAAAATATTTAGGAAAATGAATGTTTCTAACTAAAATTACTATTAATGGATTACATATTAGTAAAACAATGACAAATTTTCAAAAAACATAGGTAGTATCCAGCTTTGAGTGGAGAAATAAAGCCTTATAAGAAATACTCTATTTATTGTACTAAATATGTAGCATTTTAATCATTACTTTGTGAGGTTCTGCAAAGCAACATCAGTAATAAAGCATTCTTCCTTCTTTCCTTTAATGTATTCCTAACCCACCTCAATAATCAACATTTAAAAGATGGTTGTTGTTGAATTGTGCATTTGCATCCTAGTTTTGGCAAAACTCAGAACCATTTTTCTTTTTATAATTTTTAAGAGGGAAAAACCCATCTGGTGAACTAGAGAAGGTCTCAATATAGAAAAAAACTTGTTAAAGCTTTTCTCTCATCATACCAGCTATCAGGTATCTTTTTGCTTTCCTATGTCCTTTGTAGGACAAATAACTTTGATTCTTATGAAGTCCATTTTATTTTTTGTTTGCTTGTACTTTTGTGTTCATATCTAAGAAACCATTAACTAATCCAGGGTCACAGGGATTTACACCTAAGAGTTTTATAGGCTTTTACATTTAGGTCTTTGATCCACTTTTACTTAATTATTACGGGACAACATAATGTCTGTTACTCAATCCTTTAAATTTTATTGAGACTCTTTTTTAATGGCCTACCTCATGTTCTATCCTGGTAAATTGAATGGTTCCAGATGTTCTTGAAAAGAATATGTATGTGTTCTGCTGTTGATGGGTAGAATGTTCTGTAGATGTCTGAGAGGTCCAGTTGTTTTATAGTCTTGTTAAAATCTATTTTCTTGTTCTTATGTCTACTTGTTCTATTCATTATTAAAAGTGGAGTATTGAAGCCTTCATTATAGTGAATTGTCTTCTCCCTTAAATATTTGATGTATTTATGTTTATAATTGTTATATCTTCTTGATCTGGCTTTTCTTTCATTATTATAAAATGTCCTTTGTCACTAGGAACTATTTTTGTTCTAAAATCTGTTTTTTTGAAATTAGTGTGCTTTCCTATCCTCTTTTGGTTATTGTTTGTATGTGGTTTTTTAAATTTTTTTCCATCTCTTACTTTTGGCCCATTTATGCTTTTGAATCTGAAGTGTGTCTCCTGTGGATAGTACATGGTGGGTTTGTGCTTTGTTTTCTTTCTTTATCCCATTCTGCCAATGTCTGACTTTTGAATGAAGTATGTACTCTAATCAAATCAGTAATCTAATTACTCATAAAGTAGATTTAGGTCTACCATTTTGCTATTTTGTTTCTTTTGTTTATTCCTCTGTTTCTTTGGCTTTTGTGTTAGATTTTCTGGTATATCATTTTGATTCTCTTGTTTTTTTTTTTTTTGTTTTTGTACTGGGAATTAAACCCAGAGGCACTTAACCACTGAGCTATATCCTAAGCCTCTTATTTTTTATTTTGAGACAGAGTCTAAGTTGCTTAGGGCCTCACTCAGTTACTGAGACTGGCCTTGAATTTGCTATCCTCTGGCCTCAGCCTCCTGAGTCACTGGGATTACAGGCATGCTCACTCTACCCAGCCCCTGGTTATTCATTTTAACTAAAATTATTTTCTTAGTGGTTATTCTGGGAGTACAATTAATATGTTAGTTTATAACCGCCTTAGTCAAACAAATACCAACTTAATTTCACTGGGCTATTAGAATTCCCCAGAGAAACAGAATCAACAGGAGATTTCTTAATGAGGAGTTGGCTCACATGATTATGAAGAGACTGTAAAGTCCCACAATATGCTGTCTACTAGCTGGAGACTCAGGAAAATCAGCTGTGTGATTCAGTCTAAAGGTTTGAGATCCAGAGGAGCTATGGTATAAATCCCAGTTCTAGGTATGGGAGAAGATGAGATGAGATGTCCCAGATCAAGCAGTGAGACAGGAAAAAAGGAACTGTGTTGTCTTTCCTCTGCCTTTCTCTCTGTGCAGATCCTCAATGGATTGAATGATACCCAACCATATTGGAGAGGGGTCTCTCCCTTGTACTTTACTGAGTTCACTGATTCAGCACTACCCTCATCCAGACACACCTCACAGACACACCAAGAAACAATGTTCAGTTTGGGCACTCACTCCATGTCCCATTCATATTGATAAAATTATCCACCACCACTGGTATACAGAAACTGCGTAGTTGCACACTGCATAACAGCATTTTAGTTAACAATAGACTGTGTATATGACAGTGTTCTCATAAGGTTATAATGGAGCTGAAAAATTCCTATTATCTAGTAACACCATAGCTGACATAAAATTGTGATATAACTTATCACCATGTGTTTGTGGTGCTACTCATGTAAACAGACCTGTGCTTCCAATATAAAAGGATAGTAAATAACTGTTACTGCTTTGTGTCTTTTTATCACTATTTTAAAGTATATACCTTCTACTTATTAAAACATTTTTTATTGTAAAACAGTATTCTAGGTTATACCACCAGCAGCCTCGTACATCTTGTCTGCCATGTCTCTTGATCACATCAAAAGTCCGCCTGGAGTAATTGATCTAGACCATCTAGAATTGTGTGGGTGCACTCTACAGTGTTTAATGGTACATTTCTCAGAACATTTCCCCATCAGTAAGTGATGCATGACAGTATGTACTTTAGTTTTCTCCCCCTCCTTCCTGCTATTATTATTATGAAAATTACATCTTTATGTATTATATATCCACCAATATAGAATTCTTTAAAAAAATTTTTTTGTATTTATAGAAGAACAGAATACCTTTATTTTGTTTGTTTATTTTTATGTGGTGCTTAGGATTGATCCCAGTACCTCACACGTGCTAGGCAAGTGCTCTGCCACTGAGCTACAGCCCCAGCTCCACCAACAAAGAATTCTGTTGTTTTGTATAGTTGTCTTTAAAGCAGATAGGAAAAAAAAGTTATAAATAAAAAAAAGGAAAATGTGCTGTTTTTATATTTATCCTTATCCACCTTTACTGGAACTCTATTTCTTCATGTGGATTTGAGTTACTTTCTAGTATCCTTCAGGTAAGTCTGAAGGACTCTTTTTGTACTTCTTAGAGAGCAGGTTTGCTGCAACAAGCTCTTTGTTTTTATTTTATGTGGTAGTATCTTAAGCCAGCTTTTATTTTTGAAGATAATTCTGCTGGATATAGATATTCTTTTGTGCTTTCCTTTTTTAAATTTTTAAAAATTATTTTTAATTTTTAAACTTTGACCATGACATCCATGGCCCTTTAGCCTCCATGTTTTCTGAAGAGAAATAGGATCTTATGAGGATCTTTTCCATGTGATGAGTCATTTCTCTATTCTTGCTTTGAGGATTCCTTTTCTCTGTTTTTCATCAGTTTGATTATGATGTGGCTAGGTGTGGAACTCACTACTAGTTTTTTTTTACTTGGACTTTGTTGAGCCTCTAAGATGTGTAAATGAAAGTTTTTCATCAACTTTGATTTTGGTTATTTCTTCGGTTGTTCTTTCTGCTCCTGTTTTTCTTCTTTTGGGATTCCCATTATTTATACATGTTGATACCCCCATGGTGTCCCACAGGGCCCTGTTCCTTCCTCCCACCACCACTTTTCTTTTTGCATTGTTCTTTTATTGTTTTCTCCTTCATTTTTCTTTCTGTCCCTCAAACTGGATAATCTCAGTTAACATATCTTCAAGTCTGCTGTTTCTTTCTTCTTTCCAAATTTGTTCTCTAGTGAATTTTTGTTTATTTTACTTTTTACACTAGAATTTCAATTTAGCTTTCTATTATGGCTTTTTTTAATTGATACTTTAATTTTGGTGAGACATAATTGTCTTATTCTCCTTTAGTTCTTTGTGTGCAGTTTTCTTTAGTTCTTGAATATTTTTAAAATATCTGATTTAAGTCGTTGTCTATAAATCTGATGTTTGGGCTTTCTTAGGAACAGTTTGTATTGCTCTTTTTCCTGTGGGTGGACCATACTTACTTGTTTTCTTGCATTTCTCTTAATTATGTTTTGAACTCTGGACACTTTAAATAATATAATGTGGCAACTCTGGAAATTAGATTCTTTCCCCTCCTTAGGATTTATTATTGCTGTTTGTTATTGTTTGTTTGTTCAGTGACTTCTGTGAACTAATTCTTTTTAATCTCAGTTCACTCGTCAGCTAATGATTGAACAGAGACTTCCATAAATGCCTGGACCCAATAATCTCACTGTCTTCCTGAGGGACTCTATATCATGGGGAGTGCCGTGCCTTCAGCACACTGAGTAGTTGATAGTTCTGCCTATGTTTTCATATTCTGCTTCCACAGAGCTTCAGCACCAACCCAAAGTGAGCTCAGGGTCTTCTTTTGTCTTTCATGTGTATATACACAGCCCCGGACATATGTGAACCCCTGAAGACATTTCATTCTCTAGTTTTTCTTTTTAAGCTTTTGTTAGACTTAGTTTTCTCCCTCAGGCAGTCATAATCTTAAACAACTGTATATGATCCTCCCCTCCAACAAATGCCCCCAGTGAAAAGACTATTTGTACTGAGCCATCTCTTAAGTCAGCTAGAGTCAGCCTTCTACGTGGAGTCCTCCAGACAACCAACAGGTCATTTAATGACAGGTCTCTGAGCATGGGGCTTTGAAGGGACTCCAGTTGGCTTCTCCAGTGGCTATGAGACTCCTGATTCTCAGTATGAAGGGTCTGTTGCTTTTCCAGTAATTCAGCTGAGGAGATGGGGATAACAATAGGATTTGTCCAGTTGCCAAAAACCTCTCCGTTTGGACTGAAAATCAGCCATTTTCCTTAAATAAATGCTTTGTGAATTAATATAATTCTTTGACTAAATTGTAATTGGTTCTGATGATTTCTTCTAGTCTTTGCATTGCTTTTATGGAAGAGAGGTTTTTTAAATATACTTGATGTACTGTTTTCACCAACATCAGTCGAATTGGGTTTTTGCATAGTTTATCCCTTTTTGTCATTGTTCTTGATTCTTGGATGTTCACATTCTTTCAGTTCCATTGAATGCCTGACATTGTGTGGTACTTAGCATGTGTTGCTTTATTTTACTTCTACATTACCACCACTGCTACCACACTGTTAATGCTACTGATAATTATATAGTGTGTTCTATTAAACCATGTGTTTCTTAATGTGAATTTGCTCATGTGCAGTTTTTATCAGGGAATATGTTGCTGTAGCACAAATCAAGTTAGTTAATATGTAATTTTTCCTCCATAAATACTAGAATAGTGGAAATAGATGTATAACTTTCATGAAGAGAGGGGGAAAAATCCCTCAGTTTGATTCTTGTCTGTTACATGAGCCCTTTGATTATTTTAAGAAAATTAAAACGCACACCTTCATCTAGAGAAGGTACAGACCTCAGCCTGTGGTAGGTTGTGCTGCCCAGGCAGCCTCAGAGCTCCACTTGCTCCTGTGTTTTCAGCACATGCCTACCCTGATCTGATAAAACATTGTATTTTCTGTATTCATTTTTAATATCCCTATTGTAATCCACTACACTCAGTTACCTGCTTGAATAAACCAAGTTGCCTGCTCTAATGCTGTAGTTTGTGTTAATGTGAAGGGATCCATGTCTAGAAATACATAGGTTTTTGTTTTGTTTGCTTTTTTATTTATTGATTTTTTAGCAGTCTCCAAGGCCCTTTTAACTCTAACATCTATGATTGTTTCTAGGGAAGTTTGTAGAACAAATTTTTTTTTTCTCTGAAACTTGGGGGAAAAGGGGTACTTGTGAATAAATGATAGGAAGGAAAGAACAGAAGCCTTTGAAATCCAGCCTGAGTTTATTTGGATTTGGGCTCTGCAATAAAATAGCGATGTGATGTTGGCTTAGGTAAGTTTCAAGTTTTCCTTTTATAAAATGGAGATAATAAAGTGGTTGTGAGGAAATGATGTATATAGAAGTTGTTACTGTTTTTGCCTTTGTCTTTCAATTACAGGTGATTACAAACCTGATAGTTCTGAGCTATTTGGTCATGAGCTTTTCTCTGTCAGATCTACTTGTTCCCTAACAGTTTTTTAAAATAAGTTTATTGTGGATTATTTCACATATTATAAAACTCACCTTTTTAAAATGTACAGTTTTAGTATATTCACAGAATTACTCAACCATCATGACAATCTTATTTTTAGAAAATTTCAGTATACCAGAAAGAAAACCCATGCTTTTTAGCAGCCATTTCCATTCCCATATGCTCAGGTTTTGTATGGGTTGTCGTAACCCTTTTTTTCCTTTGAATTGTTCAATTTTCAGTACTTAGTTTGTATAGAATTCCTGTTATATTAACAGAAATGTTTGTATTATAATCTGGGCTTTTGTCCCCATGCTGAGAGTTTCTTTTCTCAGGTCACCATGACCTGTGTAGGTCAGCTTTCTGTTGCTTTCACAAAATACCTGAGATAGTAAACTTAAAAGGAAGAAAGGTTTATTTTAGCTTCTGGTTCCAAAAGTTTCAGTCTATGGTCACTATGGCCTTGTTGTTTTGGGCCTGTAGTGGCACAGTATATCATAGTGAGGAGTGTGTGACAGAGGAGGCCTGTTCACTTCATTTTGGCCAAGAAGCAAAGAGAGGAAAGGGAATAGGACCGCAATATTTCTTCAAGGGTGTGTCTTCTAAGACACATCCTTGTGGGTACTTGTAGAATCTTTTCCTCCCACTAAGCCCTATTTCGTTCCCCCACCTCCCTATAGTGCCATGGGCTGGAAACCAAGACTAACACATGAGCTTTTGGGCGACATTTCAGATCTAAACTAGAGTGCCTTCTAATTGCCAAATCAAATTGAAATTTTTTGCTCCTTATTTTCCCCTACTGTGGCAATTGCCTTATTGTTCACTTTGTTAGTACTCTTACCTCCCTCTGTTAACTTTGGAGTCTTTCTCTTATGGTCTTCTGTATGGTGCTTCTATCTCAGTCTACTCAGCTGGTCTGTCTGGTTCCCAAAGGTTCTATCTATAGCCTTCTTCCTCTAATGCTGAATGAGGTCATTTTTCCATGTTTTTACCTGATATCATTTTTAATATCTTTCCTGTTCCTGTCAGTCATTTCCTGTTCTTGTTAGCAATTTGCTATCCCATTGGGAATGTAAGTATGTGTGTTTCTTCACCTCTCTAAAAGCTTTGGGTTTCCCTTTTTGAAAATTTTTAAGTGTGTTTTTAGATATACCTTATAATTATTTAGTTTGCCGGTAGTTTAGGATTATTTAAGACAATTCATGGATGCTCGCATTCTGTTTATAGCCTTTTTTTTTTTTTTTTTTTTACTGTATTTATTTTCTTTTTAAAATGTTTTTATTTGTTCTAATTAGTTGTACATAACAGTAGAATGCATTTATACATTTTGATAGCTCATATATAAATGGATTGCAATTTCCTGTTTCTGGTCTGTTTTTTCCCACTGAGTACTAACTTTTGCCCATGTGGAAATTTGTGTGTGATATATTTTGGAAATTAAATCTAAACCTATTTTTTTTAGTCACAGTGTTTTTAAAAAATCTTTTTAATTTGTTCTAATTTGTTGTACATGACAGTAGAATGCATTTACACATTTTGATAGAGCATACATAAATGGAGTGTAATTTTTCATTTTTCTGATTATACATATTACAGGATCATTTTGGTCATTTAGTCATATATGTTCATAAGGCAGTAATGTCTGTTTCACTCTACTGTCCTTCCTACCCCATACCCTTTCCCCTCCCTTCACTCCCTTCTACCTGATATAAAGTAGCTATTCTTTCCTGTCCCCCACCCCTTGTTATGAATTAGCATCTGCATATCAGAGAAAACATTTGGTCTTTGGCTTTTTGGTTTTGGCTTATTTCACTTAGCATGATATTTTCTAACTCCATCCATTAACCAGCAAATGCCATAATTTCATTCTTATTTGTATATTTGTGTGAATATACATACACACACACATACACATTTTCTTTATCCATTAATCTGTCGAAGGGCATCTAGTTTGGTTCCATAGTTTAGCTATTGTGAATTAAACTGCTACAAACATTGATGTGGCTGCATCACTGAATTTTAAGTCCTTTGGGTATAAACTGAGGGATGGGATAACTGGGTTGAATGGTGGTTCTGTTCCAAGGTTTCTGAGGAGTCTCCACACTGCTTTCCATAATGGCTGCACCATTTTGCATTCCCACCAGCACAATCACAGTGTTTTTATGGTCCAGTTTTTGCCCCAAGGTTTTTTTTTTTGGTGGGGGGATAAAATATTTTAAAAATACATTTTTAATTAAATCTGCTTACTTGAGAAAAGTAGTGTTTTCCATGATCTAATTTTCAGAAATGTTTGTCAGGCCCTTGCAGGAACAATGCAGAGAAGAAAATTAATTATTCCCCTTAACAACAAGGTATTAAGAAAACAAGAAATGAGAGAAAAAAGGAATTTCATAGTATTACTTTTCAAGAACTTGAAATACATGATTTAAAATGAATCTTTAGTTCTCAAGGGAAAACTTATTACTTTTATAGTTAAGGAATAGCTTTTAGTTTTACTTTAATTCTGTGTTTTGTTGGAAATGTGGGATTTCTAAAAATATTGTCATGAATGAAGGTCTGCAACCTTAGTATGCAGTTTAGGGTCACCTCCCCAGATGGTGGCTCTCATTCACTAATTTGCATCTTCTGCTCTTCATACTAGGCATTATTGATCATGACAGCCAATCAAGGTGTCAGATGAAAGGAACTGACACCTTGACATCATTTCTTATACATTATATAAAGTCTTTATTTAAATTTTTGGATGGTTTTAAGTTTAAACAAGACTCCATCTGACCTTTCTGTTTGCTTAAATAAGTCAAAATAAATGCATTAACAGTTCTTATTTCTTGGTGTTGTGTAAGTTTCCCAAATAATTGAAGTATATTCTTCTGCTCACATAGCTTATCTATAATGCCAGTTTTGCAAGTCTGATTTTACTGACTAGAGATATATTTTTGTCTCCCTCCATGTCTACCATAAGTTATTTGGGTCTTTGCTGTGTCTTGCTACAAGTTGTAAAGCTTCAAATGCATTAGTACCCACTAATTAATAGGTGTGTAATGAGACTGTGGAGTGGAATGACATTAAAGCACACTGATTATCTCAAGTTGGATCACACGCCTCCTGAAAGAAAAAGACTCATGATGCCACTTCTCTGCCCGAGACAACTTGCCTGTAAAAAGGGTTACATAATCAGATTTTTAGGATCAATCCTGTAATACAGAGATATCTTTTGGGTGTTTTCTGGTGACTAATATATACCTGAAAATGGTTTTCCGCTGAAGTATTCTTTGAGAGTGATACAAAACCATTATTAACGCCAATGCCATTTGTTGATAATTTGCCTGCTATGTGGAGTGTAAGAACTTATTTTGAGAGAGATGAGGAATTAGAATTATGTACCACTGGGGGTACTTCTAGAATCTTTTTGAGTGGAAGTCACTGCCATTGTTTCGTTCAAGTATAAACTGGTAATCTACCCCCCACTTTTTTTTTCTTTTCAAATCATCTGGAAACCACCTGATACTCTTTTAGATGTCCTGGAGCTTCTCATCGGAGAGTTGCCTTAGAGAGAAGGAAAACCAGTAAAACTCAGACAGAGATTGAGAATGAAAATGGATCCACTATAATAGATCCTCCAGGTACTTTATCCCCAGAAACAGACTGTTTGGGGATGGGGACAGGCACAGGCACAGTGCCCCCTGAACGGAATTCGACACCTGCATCTCTCCCCGCTTGGACTGAAGAACCTGGCTTGGACAACCCTGCCTTCGAAGAGAGCACTGGAGCCGACAGTACGTGCAGTTCATCTCCCCATGTACTTCCTCTCTTTATCGCCTTCTTTCCTGCTGCTCTTCCCACACTTTGTCCTCTTTAAAAATATCACTTTGAGATGCAATTTACATACCACATCATTCACCCTTTTCAGTGTACAGTTCTAGCAATTTGCATTTTAGAAATAAAACATGAGTCTTACCCTGGAGGAAGGTGAACCTTCCCCATCCCTTTTCTGTAGTAATCCATGAATTCGCTGGTCAGTAACACGATTCTTACTGTTCAAGTATGTGTGTTCAGAAACTTGTTTGTCTCTTAACATAAGAAATCAATATCAAGAATAGAAACAAAAATATTAGCTGAAATTAACTGCTTATTCTACGTTAGGCACTGTACTGACCACTTTCTATTTAATTAATTAAATACTTAAGTACCATTAGAAGATAAGATTAAAGGGTCACACTTAAACCTGTCACTAGATAGCTGGGAATTTGATATATGACTTCAAGAACATGCTTCTAACCGTCATTCACCTCTGGAGCTAACCACTGCTCTCTCTGTACACCCAACTAGTAAATAAATGGAAAGCCTGCAGTTCTATATTGTAAGCATACCTAGACAGTTAGCCCTATATATTTACTTCTAAAAATTTTCTCTTACAAACTATAAATTCTACATATTCAAGTTTTTCTGGCTACAGCTATGACCCTTTTGTCTAAGACTCACCTCAAGATTGACTTCTTTCTTAGGAGCTTGATGTGGCCAATTTCTCAACATCTGTGGGCTTATCTACTACAGAATTAACATTTTCTTTCCACTGCCTTGAACTATTTGCATTGTTTCTTCATAGCCTAGACTTTCTTATTAGTCAAGGCAAGATGACTTGTTAATGTTTCTCCATCAGATCACTCTGCCAACTTTAGTGATCTGAAATGCAGTAGTTATTTATCAATTATTTGCTGATCACCTTTGGAAGGAGGAAATGTTTAGATAATGTTAACATAGATTTCATATGTCATTCTGTTTCTTATCCAGTGACATTGCTTTGTTATTATTAGTCATCTGCATCTTCACATGAGAAGTCTTATTAACCTGAAAAGAATCAGAATATAAAACATTGTTTTCTTTGTTCTTCCTCTCTCATTTTTAACTTGGCAGCTGCACAACAGCCACTTAGTTTACCAGAAGGAGAAGTTACCACCATTGAAATTCACCGGTCCAATCCATACATTCAGTTAGGAATTAGCATTGTGGGTGGCAATGAAACGCCACTAATTAACATTGTCATCCAGGAAGTCTACCGGGATGGGATTATTGCCAGAGATGGGAGACTCCTTGCTGGAGACCAGATTCTTCAGGTATCAGTTTTAGTTTTTCTGTTAACTTGGGCCTTTTTATTCTTATAAGTTTAAAACTTAGAAAATTGTGATATTATGGAAACTGAATCATATAAAAGTTAGTTTTTTCTATTTCTGTGTGCAAAACAGATTAGAGTTTATCTTTAAATTTTCTCTATCCCCATGTACTTAGAATATAATTTTTCTCTCCTCCCTTAATTTTCGGTCCCATGTGTGACTGCACACACAGTACCAGGCTCTCTGGGCATGCTAGATTCTTCCTGACTTGGAGTCCATGACTGACTAGTCCAGGGTGACCTTCACCTAAGCTGAAGTTTCTTATCCATTGGCATTTTCCATGCCCGGTTTTCCCATCTATCTCTTACCTTTGTGTCTGATTTATCCTTCTGTGTACTGATTACTGACTGTAGTCAGAATCACAAAGCATTACTTTTTTTTTTTTTGGATTGTGCTAGGGAATTGAATCCAGGGGCCGCATGCTAGGGGCAAGTGCTTTGTTATTAAACTATACCACCCCAGCCCAATTTACTTGTAATTTATACTGCAGAAATTTGAGATAGAGTTCAGAAATCTTAATCATATCTTACTCCCAAATACACTCTCAGAAGTCTAACTGCATTTTTAATAACCCTATACAAGGTTGAAGAAGGATTGTCTTTGAGAAATAAGTATTCCCAAACAAAAATTTAGCACAGAACATTATAATTTATTGGAGGGTATATTGAAACTGCAGAGTTAGGGATAGTAAGAATTTTGTATACAACTGGAGTTATATGAAGACCTGTCTGGACATTTGAATCAGTGTAATGATATTTAAAAGCACAAAAAATGAGATAATTTCTAGAAAGATGAAGTAAATACTCATGAGCAAAAAAAAAATCTCCCTTAGGAACCCCAATGCAAGGACTTTTCCTTCCTTAGATTTGTTGTTGAGCCTTTTAACCGTAACCTGTAGATACCTACCTCTTACTTCCATTTGCTCTGCTACCCCTCTAGTGTGGGCTTCACTATTCCATGACTGATTAGTAGAACACCCGTCACCCCCCACACATACACGCACACACATGCTGGTGTGCTAGATCCAGGAAGTGAAGCTATCTACTTTGTCCAGAAGTGTAGAAGTATTTGTGGTCATTCAAAAGTAAAAGTCTTGTGGACTGAGGATGTAGCTCCGTGATAGAGTGCAAGGCCTTGGTACTGCAAAAAGAAAAAAGTAAAACACTTGGAAAAAACCCTGTTTGGTTTTTTGTTGTTGTTATTTCCTTCTTCAAATAAGCTGGAATTGGGTAAACCAAGTTGAAAATGCCCAAGAAGCAGTAAGATCATTTGCAGACCAGAAAGCTAAAATATAGTTTTATTTTAGCAAACCATGTGGAATTAACAGTGGGTGACTTTGTTTCCCTCATACTGAAATATGGATAGAAAGAAAGATAGAAAGATACATATACACACATTTATGTTACTCTATTAATTTAATAGCATCTTTGCAAAGGAGGACCATATGCTTTTTGGGTCTTTTGCTGCTATTCACAAATTCATACATTTTTAAAGAACTGCTTTTATAAACTACCAATATCATTATTAAAAGTAATATAATTTATAGAACATTATTAAATATTTTTAGTTTGATAAAAATCATCAATAATTTAGGTGTTTCCAGTTTTAAAGGAAAGTAGACATGTATCGATCACTTTGATTAAAACACACACACACTTAACCTAAAAAATGTGGTAGAGTTTACTCTGCCGATGCTGTTTTTACAAAATCTAGAAGGAGCTTTTTTTTTTTTCCTTGGTCTCTGTTCTCTGAATTTCACTGGCAACCATGCATTCATGAAGGATGAATCTTTTTCCAGTTTTAGAATATTCCTCAGTCTACTTCGCAGAGAAAATATGAAACTGCATGTTTGCATGTGGCTGGAAAAATAGTTGGATTTCAGCCAGATGTTTCCATAAAGTCCTTTGTAATATGACCAAATTTAAGATGGAAAAATGTGAACCTAGAGATAGTTAGCTTTTAGCTGATGAGTCCACGTCAGCCTAGTTTTGCAGCAACTGCATTGAAGGTCTGGTCTTGACCAGTATTAGTCAACATTTCTATCAGTCTTGGATTGCTGCTACTAAGTGCCTATACGTTGCAGACTTGGAGAGAACTACAAGTTTGTGTGTGACAGCTATCAATTTGATGACTGAAGTTTAAAAGATGTTATTAAAATTCAAGTTAGTAATGTTCAAAACTACTAATGTTCAAGTTAGTAATGTTCATCCCAGGAAAAAACAAACCCCCAAAAGAGAAATCCATCTCAGATAAATAGGAAGGGGGAGATCTTGCTTAACATGAATTTGTATGAAAAAGATTTAAAGATTTCAGGTGATCACAAACACCTAACCCATCGCCTACACCATTAAAAATGTTCAGAGAATGTTTCACTGTACACCAATTCAAAGAATTCGAATTGTTAATCATAATTTTTAGGATTTTTTAATTTACTAGATGAATAATTGAAGCTAGATGTATTTTCTAAGCAATATGTCCAAGGATCAGTTACTATAATTATTTCAAGGTTGTAAGATTTAATAAGTAAATGAGATAGGAGTATTGAATTATGATTAGTGAGTTAGATATATACTTGTATACTAAAGAATTAGAGTGAAATTTTAATTACCTACCTTTCTTAGAAAGTCACTCATCTAAAATAGGTTGTGCACTTGGAATGTGCCACTTTTCTTAAAATAGAATTCAGTTTATTTTCTCTGGGTTAAGTGTACTTCATTTGGAAAAACAAATTTGTAACCCAGTGGAGCTTCAGTTTATTTTCCAGTAGAATTAGTATTTCAGTAGGATTTGCCCTGTGCTAATGTAGACCTCTCAGTCTTGAGCCAATCCAGTGAAGTAGATGGTAAATACATTTTACAGTTGAGGAAACACATTCAAGTTCTGTAATTTGCCTGAGGTTATCAGTTAGTAAATGGCAGAACCAAGGACTGTAATTCAAGACTAACATCAAAGCTTATGATCCTAACCACTGTTCTCTATCCAGTGATAATCATTGTAAGTTAATTTTTAAAACTGCATTTTAGAATGTCTTTAAAGTGACTTTCTTTATAAATAATGACTGGATAGCTTTTTCACAATCTTGATTTCCATTGGAAGTGGCATATAAACATTTCTGCAAATTAAGAAAATGAAAGATTATCATGTGTTGATCCTAATTCTTATTTTTTTCCTAGGTCAACAACTATGATATCAGCAATGTGTCCCATAACTATGCCAGAGCTGTCCTTTCCCAGCCCTGCAACACGCTGCATCTTACTGTGCTGCGGGAGAGGCGCTTTGGCAACCGAGCATATGCCCACTCTGAAAGTAACTCTCTTCGGGAAGAAGTTTTCCATGTGCTTCTTCATAAACGGGACTCTGGTGAACAGCTTGGCATTAAATTAGTACGAAGGACAGATGAGCCAGGCGTGTTTATTCTTGACCTGTTAGAAGGTGGTCTGGCAGCCCAGGATGGCAGGCTCAGCAGCAATGATCGGGTGCTGGCCATCAATGGGCACGACCTGAAGCACGGGACCCCAGAGCTTGCTGCCCAGATTATTCAGGTAAATACCAAATGCTGAGCCTTAACATCTGACTGTATTTGTTTTAATTGGTACATAACATCAGAATTCAGGGGACTCTTGATAAACTTCATTGGAAAAATCAGACATGACTACCTAAATTCTTCAAAATCCACACTAGTTTAAGTTTCTTGTAGACCAAGTTTTTTTCTAAAAACTGTATTCCTATGGACTTTCGGGTGGATTCTTCATAGCATAAGCTCTACAATTCACATTTGTTCTCATTTGATCTCTGTGGATTCCACCTAGTAAGCCAGATACAACTGAGAGGAGGAAGGTGGCCCTCAGGGAAACTACAATTACTAAGGCTATGACTTATTTCCTCAAATTCATGAAACTACTAGATTTCTTCTTCCTTCCCCCGCCCTTTTTTCCCCCTTCTCTTTGTTACCTTCTCCCTCCCACCAATCTCCACTCACAAGATGAACTGGTTTTCAGCAGTATAGCAGCTAGCTAATATCCCCAGAAATGAGTCCTAATAATGTATTTTTCAAGAATTTTAAGGCATCCAGTTTCTTTAAACCTCAAGTCTATAAAAGGAGACCAATATCTGAATTTCCTCACAGTGTGATGAAAGGGGTGGAGACTTGGATTTTCTTAGTTGTTTAAATATTCATTGTTATTGATTCTGTGTTGCAAATACATTTCTCAGTGACAGTCAACCTGATGCTCAATTATAATGATTCTGGTTTTGCTTTATAGCTTTTTGTTGTGCTTACTTTAAGAAAAACACCTTTTTGTTTCACCTTTATCACTGTGGGGTATGGCCTCTATCATTAAATGCCACAGCATGCTGCAGAACCTATAGATCTTTTCTGGATGTGCTCCCAGCTTCTCTGTCCTCATGTTCTTCCTGAAAACATGTCTTCTCTCTAGTAATGACTATCCTTACATATTTCACAGGAGTGTGAGAGGACAAATTTTATGATGTGTTTAAAACACTTTGAATTCCTGAAAAAGTAAAGAAACAGCCTAGTCTTCTTCCATGTTTTGTTTCCAAGTTTAAGTCTTTTTGCTAAACTCCCTTGAGAAACGTCACTTTCATGAATGATTCTAGGGCTTTACCTGGGCAGTTGATGGGGAGGAACTAAGTTCTTTTCATCAGCTAATATTTTGAAACTTCTGTGGTTGAAACACACACACACACACACACACACACACACACACACACACACACACGTCTGTGTTAAACTATTTTAGAGGTTCATAACTGTCATTTTAAATCTATTTTAAACACATTCACACCTATTATACCAATTTATACTCCCAGCAGCAAGGGCATTCACTCATGAATTACAGGTTTTGTGATTGGGCAGCCTACATTTTAATTCTTAATTACTTATTTAGGTAGTAGGGATTGAGCCCAACAGTACTTTACCACTGAGCCACATCCCCAGTCCTTTTTATTTTTTATTTTTTATTTTAGGGGTCTCACTAAGTCGCTGAGGGTCTTACTAGGTTGCTGGAAACTGTTCTCCAACTTGGAGTCCTCTTACTTCAGTCTCCCAAATTGCTAAGATTACAAGTGTGTGCCACCTCATCCATCAGCATCCTGTATTTTTAAAATCTTGATTTTTAACAAAATGCTGTGTTTAAAACCCTGAAACAGTAGTGCACAGGCTTTTAAAATTAGACTAAACCCACATGCTAGTCCATCGTTTAAATTCTAAATGCACACTTCATCACATTCACAGAATTTTGTCTTTTCAAGCAATTCTTGAAAAAAAGACTTGCTTTCATTTATAGGTGTGTGTATAAGCAGCTTCCAACTAAAGTTGAAATACTGATTTGTGGTTATAAAATAAGCAAGAAGGAAAATGAGTCTGTATAATGAAATAAAATTCCAATGGAAGCTATTCAGCCCTTCACACAGTGAAATGTAATAATTTGTGAAGTGTCAGAATTTTAAATAACAGGATTCTGAACACTGTACCTACCCTTTAAATCAAGGGTATCTTGGCATCTGCCCTTTAAATCAAGTCCCTGGACTGTGTGGAGGTGCTAGCTGAATGTTATTCCTTTGTTACTTTGAAGAACTTTTCTGAAACTATTTAGTTTAATAAAATGCTTGAATAGCAAATAATTGTAGTAAACATTCGAAATGTTTATTATTTATTTCTCAAGAGCTTAAAAAAGCAATTTCTCAACATTTTGACTTTAATCATGAGGAAGATTTCTAGTTTTATCATCACAATTCATGAAAGCAAGACTTATATTTTCCCACAGTAATAATAGTAAAATTGGGATTATGGTTATGCCAAGAATCAAGTAAATCAGACCTGTACTTTAAAAACAAGGACAAAGTAACTTTTAAAACATAATAGGTGTCTCTGTTTAAATTAAGATAACAGGCCTCTAAATTTAAAATGAAGGCCATGAACATCTAAAACAAGTTAATACACATACAAGCCAATGTGTGTGTGTGTGTGTGTGTGTGTGTTTCAAGCCCAGAAGTTTTAAAATATTAGCTAATGAAAAGAACTCTGCCTCCCTGCCACTTAGGTATATTCAGCTGCGCAGGTAAAACCCCTAAACAGTGATTGAGAAGTACATGGAAAATTACATGGCTTGTAATCTTTTTAAAATGGCAAGCATCCTTCATGATGGTGTCAATGTATGTGTGTTTCTTCCAGGCCAGTGGAGAGAGGGTGCAGTTAACAATTGCTAGACCAGGGAAACCCCAGCCTGGTAACACCATCCGAGAAACAGGAAGTCACAGCAGCAGCCAGCACCATGCACAGCTGCCCTCTCACAGCAGACCAAGCTCACATAAGGTGAGGATGGTTTTTGTTAAGGAATGTTGTCCTCAAAGAATCACTGTTACAAGCTGATAAAATGTAAATGGAGCCATTCTGCATGCACATCATATCTCAATCGATTTTTTGGAACAATTTAAATGGAGGCTATTATTCTGTTAGAAGTTTTTTATCTTGGAGAGTGACTTTCATTGTGTCAATACCTCAACCACTAGAGATGGTTTCTTGGCAAGGAGTGTTTCCTCTATATGATCTTTCAGAAAAATCTGTTTGCTTAGTGTTACTTGAAAGTGAGATTTATCTTGGGTTGTTTATTTAACTGTAAGTATTAGTTTTATGATTGAAAAGGTATCAGGAAAACATGATCAACATGTTTGTATTTAGCAATTGGGAATGTTGCTTATGTAACAATTAGATTTGTGAATATTAAACATGAATCATAAATTTTGATAGGTACATGTTAGCATGTTTTCATGTGATAACTTAGAGAAATATTACCCTAGACCATTAAAATCCCCATATGTTGAACTTTGTTACTGCTGCCTCCAGATCACTGACTGGCTTTATAATATATTCCAAGGTCATTTATCTGTGCTGAGAATTTTGATGTCATACTGGGTAATTCCAAAACTCAAAAAAAGAATGGTTCTTCGGCTTTCATGGTATTATTTACTCTATTTATTCTTCCTTTGAACTAAACTTCCAGAAGGACGGGAATTTTAAAACATGAGGTAATGCTCACCCAATTATCTGAACGTGAAAGCTAAATAGGAGCTTCTAAAGTTATTCTCCTTAAGTAAAATTACTAAAGTGCTTGACTTACTGATTGTTCTGCTTAAAACCCATAGAAAGTTCCTTATCTGCTAAAGCAGTCTTTAAATTGAAGCATAACATTTGAGAGAATAATTTCCCTTGGAATCTGCTGTTGGTACCCTAAGAAAGCATAGCTGAAAGGCAGTATTTTTGGCCCATCAGGTTTATCTGGTTTTCCAAGCTAAGTACAGATGTGTCACTAGTTTTTGGTTTAGTTAATATTTAAGAAAAATTATAACCACAGACTTGTTCTCTAGTCTGCACAAAAACTGAAATGTATAATGACGCCTATAATTTTGCCTTCATATTGATGAGTGTAAAACAATTACTGGGACCATTATTGTTTTGAAAAAGATATTTGAATGTTTCATATAGCTAGATGCTTGCTTTTAATATATTTTAATATATATTAATATGTATATGTAATATACAACAATATATCTATGTATTCTTTTAAATTTGTGAAATGATAATATAAAGCAAAAGTAATTAAATCTTCTATGTCAATGATTTTTACAGTAATTTTGAGACATGGATGTCTGACAAAATTAGAATATCAAGATAATTCTGAAAATTCTATTTAATCATTCTAATATTCATATAGAGAAGTCTGTTTTATTTAATTGTTTTGGACTCAGATATGTTTCTGTCGTAAATCTGCTAATTTTTGTTCTCTTTAAAATTTTAGGTGACAATGTTTTAAAGAGTAATGCCAAATTCATTGTTAATTCCTAGTTGGTTAGAACCAGCCACATAGAATGAATTGTAAATTTAGCTGTTTGCATTTATTATATCAGGATCTGATTACAAAAAGGATCTCCCATGGAAATCAAATGCACCCAAATTCACAAAACCAACCTAGTCACATGGGTATAATTATCATTAAAAATTACAGTACACACTACACCTCTTAGTAGCCACTTGGATAAGCATTTATATGGTTTTGAACCCTTAGTTCCTTGAAGCATACTGAAGATAATCTTTGAAGTTTGCTTTAGTTCCCTGAGGAATAATCATGTACATTTCAGCCATCTAAAGCTATAAAACAACCACCCTTGATTGACTAACTTCATAAGGGTATATTTAAATAAGTGTTCTCAAAGCTATTTCTCTTAGTTGTCTTCATAACCAAGTTGTGTTTGGCCAGTTTTGAAGAATATTATCATAAATTTCATACCTTTAGATAGAAGACTGCATTAACAATGTTGACAAGTTCACAGCATCAGAACATTTTCTATGAATACTATGAGGCTATACAAGTAGTTCCTTTGATAAAATTTCAGTCATGCATATAGATTGCAGGTCCGTAGAAGAGCAGATGAGCTTAGATTTCCAGGCCTACTTTAGAGATTTGATAAATACCATTATCAACAGTTCAGTACATGTCAACTTTCCAAAATAATATTATATATATTTTGAATATGTGTAAGTTCAAACCCTTGTGCAGTCACTTATAATTGCAGGTTACCTGATTTCTCTGAGCTTGTTTTCTCATCTGTAAAATGGAGCCAGTAATAGTATGAGGATTAAATGAAAGAATGCATGCAGGCTATTAACTTTGCACATGTTAAGCCCTAATAAATGTTAGTTATTATTTTAATATTGATATTGCATATGTATACCTTGTTATTGAATTCTAATTCAAAAGAACAGTAATATTTTAAATACTCTTTTTCTTACTGTCAGGAATGTCTCAGTATGAATAGCAGTAACAAATATTAATAAAGATAGCTTTTTCCTGCTGCCATACAGTGGTGCATGCCTATAATCTCAACATCTCAGGAGGCTGAGCCAGGAAGAATGCAAGTTCAAATCCAGCCTCAGCAACTTAGTGAAACCCTAAGCAACTTAACAAGACCCTGCCTCAGAATAAAAAAATAAAAAGGACTGGTGGGGATGTGGCTCAGTGATTAAGCGCCCCTGGGTTCAATTCCTGGTACAAAAAAAAAAAGTTTTTTCCTGAGAATATAAGTTTGTTGGAAATTTATTTCCATGTCATTAACATTTTCAAAAAATTGAAAATTTCAATTTCAACTTTTTATGAAAGTTTTGAAAGTAGATTTGCATTTGCTTCATGACCAAGCATTTATAGTCCTCATCAGTAAGAATCAGAAGATAGTTCGCTTGCTTTTTTTTTTTTTGGCGGTTTGCAAAATCCACACTTTACTTTTGTATTGTTCTATTAACTTTTCTTACAAATAATTGGGGAGAAAGATACAAGTAAAATTAATTGGCTGGTCTTCAGAATTCAAAACTCTAGTGTTATAACTTTTATAGAGTTGATCTGTCTTGGAACTCAATACATACGTTGATTTTTTTCTTCTTTCTTTTTTTTTTTTTTGCTTCCATATATCAGTAGTCCTAATTTTTTTGAGTTCCATAAATGTCATAAAAATCAGTTCAAAGTTTGACACTGATATTCACTGTGCCTATTAAGAACTATGTGTTGCTTGCAGTCCTTAGGGATAAAAAAAATAAAATCACTTTATAACTACCACATAAGTTATCACCTTGGTTCAATAAGATGTTTTTACCTCAACTATTTATTATTCGTTATCCAATATCTTTTTTTCTTTTTTCTTTAGGATCTTACTCAGTGTGTTACATGTCAAGAAAAACATATTACTGTAAAAAAGGAACCACACGAGTCCCTTGGAATGACAGTTGCTGGGGGCAGAGGAAGTAAGAGTGGTGAACTTCCCATATTTGTGACCAGTGTGCCACCCCATGGCTGCCTTGCACGAGATGGCAGAATCAAGAGAGGTAAGATAGGATCTGAAACATTTCCCCCGTGTCTTATCCCTGATAAAGAGTATCCATAGGTGGTCATGGAGGCACATACATGTAATCCCAGCTACTGGGGAGGCTGGGGCAGGAGAATCACAAGTTTGAGGACAACCTGAAAAAGAAAAAAAAAAAAAAAAAAAGCATATCTACAAAGTTTCCTATTAAACATAACTTTTTCAAGTGTCCTTAAGTGTCCCTTGCATGTTAAAGTATGACATCTCTATAGGGCTAGGTAAATAACCAATATAAAAGAAAATTTGCTGAAACGGGACAGTGGTTCCAGAATTTACAAACCATTAACTTTGTTGGATTTTTATTTTGGAAAAGATCCTCTAAAAGACTTATGCTTCCCAGATTATGGCAGATACTCTGAAGGGTCATATCACTAAACTACAAATGTTGCATGTGAAAAAGAGTCTATGTAGGAGGAGACTGAAAGAGGAGGTAGAGCAGAAGACAATTTCATTTTAGGGATATTCTCACTAGTTTAAGTTCCTTCCCCATGCTCTATAATTTGCATAGGTGGGAAGGTGTAATTAACCAGTATTACCGTGATAACAACAGCAGTCTTCATTGACTTAGTTAGTTGTTCATATGGAAAGAAAATTGAGCCT
Source organism: Sciurus vulgaris (assembly GCF_902686455.1). Taxonomy (NCBI): domain Eukaryota; kingdom Metazoa; phylum Chordata; class Mammalia; order Rodentia; family Sciuridae; genus Sciurus; species Sciurus vulgaris. The sequence continues at coordinate 162,750,382 of NC_136464.1, forward strand.
AAAATGTGTTTTCCTTTGGATTCCTGCCTCACACCAAATGCAAAAATTAACTCATAGTAGATCTAAGACCTAAATGTCAGAACTAAAACTCTTAGAAAAAAACACAATTGTAAATCCTCATCACCTTGGATTAAGCACTGATTTCTTATATATGACACCAAGAGGACAAGTCACAAAAGAAAAAAAATTAGGTGAACTAAACTTCATCAAAATTAAAACCATTTGTGCTACAAAGAATACCACCCAGAAAGTTAAAAAAAAAAAAAAAATCAGATTGAGAGAAAATATTTGTAAATCACATATGTATGACATATCTAGAACATATAAGAAACTATTAAAACTCAAAAAATAAATAGCCTGTAGAGACTGAAAGGATTAGTGGTTACTTAGGTTTTGCAGGTGGGGAGTGACTGCTCATGGGGTTTCTGGGGTGGGGTGATAAAAATGTTCTAAAAATTATTGTGGTAGTGATTGCACAATATACTATAAACCTTAGAATTGTGTGTTTTTAATGAGAGAATTGAATGGTATGCCTTTTTTTGTCTATTTGTCCAATTTTAGAATTGAAGTAATTTTAGTTGTATTTTCCAAGTTTTCTAAGATGAGGTTTGCCTTTAATAATCTGAAAAATGGATGATAAATTGGGAGAGGGGGATTTTTCTGTAGACTTTCTAGCACAAATGATGTCTGCTTCCTGTCAAGCTAATATTTTCTTTCCTAACATTTGATATAATCCCCATTGCGTTTTTTTCACTATTACTTGGGAGAGAAACAAACACGTCTTTTCTCCCTCAAGCAAGGGAAAATGTTCAAATCACAAGTTTCAATCAATTGTCCCAAGAATGTCTTCTCTGTACATATTCTAGAATGTTTGCCCTGAGTGAACTGTGCAGGGTTGTCTTTATGTATAGAACTGTATTAATGTAAACTGGAACATACTTAAAATTTATTTCTATAAACAAAGGGTCAAATAGTTTTTGAACTGGAAAAAACTATAGCAATATCTGAAATTCAAAGAAGAGAAATGAATATGCTCAGGGCCTATACTCAGTGCACCTCAAGTGAATGATTCGAACTTCCAGTCTTATCAAGGTGCCTCAAGCCATACTTCTTCCTCTGTATTATGACATTATTTTTAATTTTTGAATCATTTTGGAATGTTTTCAATGAATTGGACTTATCACTGTTGTAAAAATTATAAAGAAGTAAAAAGTAACTGGGATAGATTCAAACTAAAAAGCTTTCTCTCAGCAAAGGATACTGTCAGCAATGTGAAGAGAGCGCCTACAGAGTGGGAGAAAAATCTTTGCCACACATACTTAGATAGAGCACTAATTTCCAGAATATATAAAGAACTCAAAAAACTTTACACGAAGAATACAAATAACCCAATCAACAAATGGGCTAAGGAAATGAACAGACACTTCACAGAAGAAGATCTATAGGCAATCAACAGATCTATGAAAAAAATGTTCAACATCTCTAGTAATAAGAGAAATGCAAATCCAAACTACCCTAAGATTCCATCTCACCCCAATTAGAATGGCGATTATCAAGAATACAAGCAACAGTAGGTGTTGGGGAGATGTGGGGAGAAAGGTACACTCATACATTGCTGGTGGAGTTACAAATTAGTGCAGCCACTCTGGAAAGCAGTGTGGAGAGTCCTTATAAGACTTGGAATGGAACCACCATTTGACTCAGCTATCCCACTCCTTGGCCTATACCCAAAGGACCTAAAATCACCATACTACAGAGATACAGTCACATCAATGTTCATAGCTGCTCAATTTACAATAGCCAGATTGTGGAACCAACCTAGATGCCCTTCAATTGATGAATGGATAAAGAAACTGTGATACACACACACACACACACACACACACAATGGAATATTACTCAGCTATAAAGAATAATAAAATTATGGCGTTTGCAGGCAAATGGATGCAATTGGAGAATATCATGCTAAGTGAGATAAGCCAATCTCAAAAAACCAAAGGACACATGATCTTGATGATAAGTGGATGATGATACATAATGGGGGGTGGGAGGGAGGTAAGAATGGAGGAAGGAGGGACTGTATAGAGGGGAAAAAGGGGTGGGAGGGAAAGAAAAAAATAACAATGAATCAAACACCATTACTCTATATAAATGTATGATTACACAAATGGTATGCCTCTACTTCATGTACAGAGAAACAAGTTGTATCCCATTTGTTTACAATAAATAAATTTTAAAAAAACAAGTAAAAAGTGACCTTTTTATCTTAGCTGAGTTCTTGAAACCTTTGTTGGTTAGTTTACAGACAAGTTTTGTAGGGAAATAATCTTTTGGTGACTAGAGGACATATTTTTTGGTTTCTTCATTTGAATTAGGTGATGTGTTGCTGAATATCAATGGCATTGATTTGACCAATCTGAGTCACAGTGAGGCTGTTGCTATGCTGAAAGCCAGTGCTGCTTCCCCAGCTGTTGTTCTTAAAGCACTGGAGGTCCAGATCGTTGAGGAGGCAACTCAGACCTCAGAAGGGCAGCCAAGTACTTTCAGTGAGAACGAGTATGATGCCAGTTGGTCTCCATCCTGGGTCATGTGGCTTGGACTTCCAAGGTACTGATAGTTTTTTTGTTATTTTGTGGAATAATACTACTTGCAGTCCTTTTCCGTTAAAGTTAACACAGTGAACTTATCTAATTAAAGCAAGCATCAAGTCAGATTATCAACATCAAATCAGATTATTTTTAAAAAGGTAATTTTTCCTATTACATTTTAAGAGATTCAGTAACAAGATCTAAGCTAAAAAAACTTACCTGTTAATAAAAAACAAGGAAAGCAGTTCTGTCCATCCTTATTAAGGATCGCATGTACGCTGGCCATAAGATTAGATGTTCCAGTTGCTTGCTGAGAAAAACTGCCATTACCAACATGCATTCTGATCTGTGCTTAGACGTCACAGGAAGCACCACGCTGGTGCTTGAGGCTGTGCCCCATTATAGGAGCCTTTCTAAAAGCCCCCTCTTTTTAACGTTCACTAAAAAGGCAGAATTTTTGGATTTTGTTAGACACACAAATTTCAAAGCCTTCTCATTTTCTTTTTAGCTCTTCCACCTTTTTAAAGAGTTCATTGCTTCAGAACTGACTATAGCCAGCCCCAAACATTCTGTAATTGGTTTGTGTCAGGGTCATAAAGCACATGGAACCTCCAGTGGCATCTAGGAGTACATTGCTTTCTCTGGACGGTGGTTCTTGGTATTGAGATGGCAAGAATGTATGTTACTATCTTTAGTTGTTTTTAAATCAGTTCCAATTCTTATTGTATATAAAAGTCTAAAAATGATGTTTGATGAAACATTTTGACTCTTAACCAAGTATAAAAAATTATTGATTTTTTAAAATACAAATGAACAAGAGGACTATACCAGTTTCTGAACCATCTGATTCAGGTGGAATAAATTTATAACTGATATTCATATAGTGCTTTATGGTTTGTTTTTGTTTTTGTTTTTGGTACTGCAGTTTGAACTCAGGGCACTTAACCACTGAGCCACATCCCCAGCCCTTTTTATTTTTTTTATTTTGAGACAGGGTCTTGCTAAGTTGCTTAGGGCCTCACTAAGTTGCTGAAGCTGGCTTTGAACTTGTAATCCTCCTGCCTCAGCCTCCTGATATGCTGGGATTTATAGGTGCATACCACCACACCCGGCTCCTAGTGCTTTGTGGTTTATAAAATACTTTCACATAAAGAATTGCAGAAGAAAAAGCACAAATCTTATTGGATTTCATTCATCAAAAACCTAACTGGGCAGGGGAGACAGTTAAAGGCCTAAAGCTGGAGTATAATTCATATTTCACAGACCTGTGGACATCATGTGAAGAAAGTTTTTGGGGTTTTTTTGTTTGTTTTTGCAACAAAGACAATTTACATCATGTATGTTTATTCCATGCCTGAAATTATTTTTTTCCCATTGGAAGGTAAACAGACATCATGGCTGCTATTAACTTCCTACAGAGCTATGATATAAATTGGGAGGTTCCAGCTGTCAGAAGGAACTCATTACTCTTATTCAGTTCTCAGACTGATTCCTGAACCTGTCAATGTTAACCTAGAATGGCAGGATGAGTGGATCAGAAGCCAGCTGTCTGAGCTATACAGGGGCCAGTCGGGGCTGGAGAGTTGCTGTGCTCCTCTACTGATGGAGCCGGCAGAGTGGTAACTTCCCGGCCCTACTGCTTCTGTTAGTCATCCTCATCTGTCATGCAAGTCTAGTTTGTGGTTCAGCATGTTCATATCTTTGTTCACAGCATTTTCTTAGGTATCAAGCAGAAAGGATTTGGATGAGAAATAGGCTATATAGAAAAATCTATTTCTGAGCCCACCTGTTTTGAAAGAAAACCCTTTCAACAAAAGGCCACTATTGCATGGATTTACAGAGGTCCCTGTTGTCCGTGGACTTAGATTTAATAGCTGCACATCTTCCTCTGTGGGGACAGGTAGACCCTATAAGCAGATTTCATGCCACACAGAGTAGCAGCTCTGCATTTCCTGAAAAGGGAGACTCTTCCACTGTTCTTTGCTGGAAGCATGCCAGAAAACTATCTTTTTGTTTGTTGAAGGAGATTTAGAATAATAAAAATAACCTTCACTGTTCCTGAAAATCAGGCCAATGCATGGGACCCTTCTCCATCCCAGAATCCTCTTTAAAAGTCCTTTCTTGTCAGTGGGCTAAGAAACTAGGCCAGAAACTAAATTAGAAGTTCTAGCAATGTATATCACTTTACAAAAGTAGCATTATTAAGAAATCTTGTTTAATATATTAAAAACAAGAAACCTTGTACTGTATGTGTATAGATCCGATTTCACTTAATAATGAAAGATATTTTTATTACAAAAAAATATTTTTCTATCATTTGATTTTTTTTTTTTTTCCCCAGCTTTTACTCTTGCTTATTCCCGTTTATAGCCGTATACAAAGATTTCTTTTCCTCCTCACTAGACAACATCCTCCAAACTGGAAGTAGCATTTTAACTATAGCATCTCAGTGTCCATGATATAAAAAGGAAAGACACATTTTTATGTGAGGGTTTTCCAGTCTAAGTACTGTTTTGACTTTAGAGTCTCCTTAAAATGAAAGCGTTCTAAGTGAACAAGAACAACAAATAACTTACCTTAAGAACTGCAAGTTGTCTTCCCTCTTTTGGAAAGCTTCAGTAGTGGTCATTTTCTTCTTACATTTGAGAATTGAGAATGGCAGTACTAGACCTCTTTCATACCACTTCGTAATTTTTCTTATAAATTCAAGTGATTATTAGAATTAAGAATGTTGTTAGCAATACAGTGAACAAATATAGGCACATTATCTTTTTTTTTTTTTTTTTACATATTTTTGAGGTGTCATCAGCAATTAGGTATATTCGAGCTTCTTTAAATGCATACGTTTATGTATACATCTTCACTTGAGAAGAGGAGACTGAGAAAGGCCGCAGAAATTTGAGTCTCCTAGGACTGCCTCTGTGCTGAACATGGGTGGTCAAAATTATATAGTTGGAACCAGAGGTATAACACAGTGCTAGAGTGAGTGCTTGCGTGTCATGCACAAGACCCTGAGCTCAATACTCAGCATCAACAATAATAATTATGTGAAAGGAAATAAAGCAGCTTTCTCTTTTTTACCAAGAGTGGTGTGTGTACCATGTTATGGAGTTGTAACAAAGATAAACAGACCATCAGAGTCTCCACTTTAACTTTTTCTGTTTTTGTGTTTGTTCACAGTGCCCTTCATAGCTGCCATGATATAGTTTTACGAAGAAGCTACTTGGGAAGCTGGGGCTTTAGTATTGTGGGAGGATATGAGGAGAACCATACCAATCAGCCTTTCTTCATTAAAACCATTGTCTTGGGAACTCCTGCTTATTACGATGGAAGATTAAAGTAAGTCTTATTCTCATTAATGATGGAATTTGTGTTTGTTAAGCTAGACATGATCTAGCCCAGGGTTTAGTACCCAGTTCAGCCTGCTCTGAATTTTTGTAAATAAAGTTATTGCAACAGAGCCATGCTCATTGATTGATAATGTCTATGGCTGCTTTCATATAGACTTGAGTTGTTGTGATAGAGACTTGGTGACTGAAGCTTTGTATGATTCACAGAACCTAAAATATTTACCATGTGGCCCTTTCCAGAAAACATTTGCTAACCCCTATTTAGACTAGAGTACTACCTTTAGTGTCTTGTCACTTAAAAGCTGTATTTCATTAATCTAATGACCAGAACTGAACCTGAGTCATTTGATTGAATACATTGTGACATGACAACAACCTCTGAGCAGTTTTTCCAGATGACTTAGGTCCAGTCCTGCCATTAGATGACTCTTTTATTTTTCTCCACAGCACACATCTCTACCTGAAATGTCAGGCAGGTATTTATAGGAACTCCATGCGGGAGGACTTTTTTTTTTTTTTTGTATCAGGGATTGAACCCAGGGGTGCTTAACCACTGAGAGCCACATCCCCAGTCCTTTTTATTTTTTTACTGTGAGGTAGGGCCTTACTAAGTGGCTCGAGGCCTTACTAAGTTGCTGAGGCTGGATTTGAACTTGCAGCCCTTCTGCCTCAGCCTCATGAGCCACTCCCAGTGGCTGCCACTGGCATGTGCTGCCACACCCTGAGGAATTTTGTTGCATTTACTGTTAATTCTTGAGCAGCTGCCATAGCACTGTCTTACATGTAGTAAGGTCTCAGTAAGTATTTGGTGAATGAATGTGCACTGGTTTACCAGATGCCAGACATAGAGCTAAGGGCTGTGCATGCATCAATTCATCTTCTTAAAACTCCCACACAGTAAGTGCATTTTTATACTTGTTTTACAGACAGAGTAACTGAAACTAGGGAAGGCCAAGAAACTTACCCATATCAAATAGCTGAAAGTGGTTGACTGGCATCCAGACCCAGGACTGCCTGGCTCCAGAGCCCTGGCCTCTAACCCCTCTGCTGAGAGCCACCACTGAACAGGAGGTCCTCACTCAGAATGCTTTTCTTTTTCAAAGTTCAGGTACCAGGAGAAGAAAGAAAAGTGATTATCAAGAGATTATCACCAAGAGGGAAGAGAGGTGCTCAACTGTAAAGTCTTAGTGTCTAGTGTTCAATGGAAGTACCTGTTTTTTTTAAAAAAAAAATGAATATATTCAGCTGGGTGCAGTGGTGCATGCTTGCAGTCCCAGCAGCTCTTGAGGCTGAAACAGGATAATCACAAGTTTGAGGCCAACCTCAGCAATTTAGTAAGACCCTGTCTCAAAAAATAAAAAGGACTGGGAATGTGGCTCAGTGGTAATGCATCCCTGGGTTAAATCCCCAGTACCAAAAAAATAAAATAACAGCAAATGTATTCATAATAGATAGAATGCTGAAACAGACAGTTAATACTCTTTATAAAGAGAAAGCAACACTTAAATAATACGTGAAAAAAGATCATGACTTTAGGATGAGCAAATGAATTAATCATTCTCTTCAACAAAATTATCAGCCAGGCCTCAGTTACTTAGTTTATTAATTTGCACCCCACCTACTTCCAAAGATAGATTGAAATAGTTAAAATAAAACAGCATATTCAAGCTGGGTACAGTGGCGCATGCCTATAATCCCAGCAGCTCAGGAGGCTGAGGCAGGAGGATCGTGAGTTCAAAGCCAGCCTCAGCAACTTAGCAAGGCCCTAACCAACTCAGTGAGACTCTGTCTCTAAATAAAAATACAAAACAGGGCTGGGGATGTGGCTCAGTGGTTAAGGGCCCCTTATTTCAATCCCTGGTTTCACCCCTGCAAAAAAAAAAAAAACCCTAGCATATTCGTGTTGTAAACTAAAGGTGAAAAAATTATAAGGATATTTATAAAAGTTGTTATAAGGCTAAAAAAACAATAAGGCTTAAAGTCCTCAGATTCATCACCCACTTACACTTGGAGGACAATGAGTATTGTAGCTAAAAGAAGAGGAAGTATGAGTCTTATTCTCAATTTAACTCAGGAATATGAACTCTAAGAATGAGTGGAGAAATAATAATCAAACAGTGGTCTAGGGATGTAACTCAGTGGTAGAGCACTTGCCTAGCATGTGCAAGGTCCTGGATTTGCCCCCAGCAGCATAAAAAATTTAAAAATGAAAATAGGAATAATAACAATAACCAGCACTTTCCAAGTGCAGCATTTGGTGTTTTGTTTTGTTTTTTTAAGTACACACTGACTCTTCTTGTTATATGCCTAAGCTAGTATGTGAAAATTAGTCTACTTGTTCTTGAACTCCACCTACTAGTTATGTGAGGGATTCGCACAGGGTTATTCTTGATTGGCCAGGAAAAGCCAGCATATGCTTAAAATGTATTCTAGATGGTTCTCAAAATAGATAATACACCATTATTGTTGATAATAAATCCCTAAGTAAAATTAAGATTTCCATGCTGCACAATTGGGAACTTTTAAATGCCATTAAAATAGTAACTTTCTGTTTCTGTTTGTATTTTTCTTTGACCAGATGTGGCGACATGATCGTGGCTGTAAATGGCCTGTCAACTGTGGGCATGAGCCATTCTGCACTGGTTCCCATGTTGAAAGAACAGAGGAACAAAGTCACTCTGACAGTTATTTGTTGGCCTGGCAGCCTTGTGTAGATTTTTGAAGTTGGTTTCCAGTCTTGCCTCTTCATTTTTAGGTTTTTGAAAGAAACCCTTTTGGTTTCATTGTGTTTGTTTGTTAGGAGCTACTGGCACAGCTGGTATACACAGGGCCAAAACCCACAAAGATCATCCTTTCATTTTTATTTAAAAGGCTTCCTGAAGTTAGCTACATTTCTTTTAGCTTGGAAATAGTCTTCCACTAACCCTGGTGAGTTTATATTTTCAGAATTCAGACTCTTGGTGGTCAAATTGTAACCTGTGGTTACAAACTTTGACCCGACCTGTTGTATTGAACTGGTGGTTCTTTGTTTTCAGTAACTGAATTATAAAATGAGTTCTATATCCCTCAAGACCAGGGTCAGTGCAGCCACTGACAATAGCATTTGCTGCCACTGTCATAAACATTACCGTGAATGGTTGGGTACATTTTAAATTTGGATGATAATAGTTGCTTATCTTTCATTGTTGCCAACATTTCAAGACATCACAGTTTATAAAGTGATTTTTCTAGTTTGTTTTATTTCTACTTTAATCTCAGTATTTGTCAGTGTTGAAGATATAAGTCTGACACTATTATAGACCTTTTAAAAACTAATGTACCATTATTAGTATAGTAGAGAATAAAACATAATGTTTTATCCAGAGACAAAGAAATTTGGGTGGTAATTATAGCTTAGTGCTGGAGATATAAAGTTGCATTTACTGGAAGAGTCTAAAAGCATTAAAGATTAATTTCCAAAGGAACATTTTGCTATGTAGGAAAATTTTGAAGCTGTTTTTGCTAAAAATCATTTCTAGAGTTTGTATTATATTTATTAGCAGCTTGTCTGGAAATGTTTTTTGTGATTCATTCTGTTAAATTAGATGATAAAAGATAAGACCATATTGCTATTAAATACATACTTATGTATCACAGCTGAGTAGGAGAAGGGAGACCTTTTATTTTATTCAGATAGGAACCTTTCTTGAGTGTTTTAGAAATTCTTAGTTTTCTCCATTTTTTCTTAAGAAATTAATTGTTTCAAGTAAGAGATTGAAAGGCTCTTTTAAAAAAAAAAATCTGAAGTAGTAGATTTTAGATGTTAATATCTATCAGTCTGCTCTTGGTCACTAGACTTTCATATTAATAGAAATGTTTTTGAAAACTGCTTTATTCAACATGGTTGTTCTCTGGAGAGTACATAACGAAGTGAATAAGAAAGATATCTTTACCTTATTAATATTATGCATACTTGAAAAAAGTTTCAGTTAGAAACCTAGTTCAGAATCTGAGCTAATTTACAAGTGACCTCTGTAATAAATGGTATTGATAATCAGAGAATGTATTTCAAAATATTACAGTATATTAAGAAGCATGACCACTTTATTTTCAAACCTAGCTATAGCATTATAGGGGTTTATTGTATCTGTAGCATGTCACTGATTATTCCAGTTAGTTTTATAATGATTTTTTAAGACATATCTCTTTGGAATAAATAAAAGCAGGCAACAGTAATTGCTACTGATTTGTTCAACCCCTTAACTGCACTGTATGGTCAATATGTAACCATGATACAGTGGAATGCCCCATACAGTATATTACTGTTATGTGATGATTGGCTTTTGAAGCAATTTGATATTAAAGTGCTTTGATATTCTGATTGACATGGAACAAGTTTTTTTTCCTGCTCCCCAGATAGAATTTTTTAACCAATTTTGCTATTTTTTTTTTAAACAGTTTGTAAGAATGTGTCATTTCTTGGGGAGAGGCCATCCATCAACAAATATCATAACTGCTACTTTGTTATATATAAAATACTTATTTTGAACTTGGTGGTCTAATGAGTCTTTAGAAGGAAGAATTTTTTAAATATTATTTTTATCATGGAAATCTTGGAATCAACTAAGCTGTAGATTTCATGTGAAAAGACTATAGCTTTTGGTCAGAATGATATTTGGTGATGGAAACTTGTTCATAATTTATTGCTACTGTGGAAATATTTGCATTTTCTCATTTAATCTTTTACAGTTAAATATTTTGATTTGTTCTGTGCCTTCAGTTTAAATTATTTCAGGATTTTTTTTGGACATGTTTAAATAATGGTATGATAATCATTCAGGATGGAAATAAAAAGTCATCCTTTCCATAATAGCAGTATTGTCTCTTTTCTTGACTAGCAAATATTAACTCAATCAATGACCCTTATTTTTGTTCATTACCCCTCCATCCTTAAAATAATACCAAGTCTGAACCCTCAGGATCACAAGTTTACCTTCCTACTCTTGTTCCTGCAAGCAGAACACATGTGATAGAATATGTTTTGACTTGTAAGTTTAACCTCTGCAGGAGCTCTAGGCCTTCATTGTTCAATGAGACCCTGAAATGTGACCAGTGGTACATGTTGAAATGGTAATATATAGTATCCTGGATACATTGGATTATAGATTGTTATTAAAATTAATGCGAACAGTTTCTTTTTACTTTTTCTAATGTTGTTACTAGGAAATTTTACATTGCATTAAATGGTATACCTTATATTTCAGTTGAATATCACTGTTGCCCTCACCCCTTCCTTGTCACAGCATTTACCAGGACAGGCAGTCTTGATTGTGGTTTCTGTTCTTTTGATTGCCTTGATCATTCCTGCAATTTTTTGTCTTTTTTCTTTTTCTTTTTTTTTAATGAAAAGAAACAGACAAAGCAGGTATAGCTCATTGGTAGAGTACTTGCTACGTGTCATGAGACCCTGGGTTCAATCCCAAGCAGCGCACGCACACGCACACACACACACACACACACACACACAGAGCACACAGGCACATAGAAATAAAACTGTCTGCCATTTTCCTTATAAACCAAGTTCAAACCAAGGCCCCTGTGGTTTGATCTCTAGTCTGGTGTTCCAGATGGCTCCTCAGTCCTGTTGACCTCCGTCACTCTAGCAGGCTCCTCAGACCCCAGTTCCTGCCCTCCAACATGTGCACATAGTGTTCCCTCAAACTGTGAGGCTTTCCATTCTCTGCAAGTTCAGGCTCCCACATTCAAAGGCCTGACTTGAGTCTGCCCCATCTGTCAGATGCCACTTCCCTTTGCCTGCTTGCCTTTGGATTTGCATTTAATCTGGCTCTATCACTTGCTACCTAATTATTATCATAGTTTTAAGCACCTTCTTTATCTGCCAACTTGCAATTTTGTGTATCCCCCAATACCCTAAGTCTAGCTCCCACTCTGTGTGCTGGATATCCTGTTGTTTTATGACATCTACTTCCCAAACTGAAATGTGTTTTCCCAAGCAGTTGATAGCCTCCACTCTTTGAATCCAAACCCTTAAGCCCCCAGACTCCCTTTTTTAAATCTCATCTCTGGTCATATCCTTGTCCTATTTGAAAGCCATCAGGGTTCTACATTGTCTATATGATACAGTGAAATCGGTTTGGTGTCTGGTCCTGCAGCCTTATGATCCACCCTTTCTTGCTTAGTGTATAAACCATCCCCCTTGCCCACACATCCTCTGTGTCTGCAGGGGCTGATTTGGCTAAAGTGACCATCTTTTGGGAAACCTTTACCAGTCTCTCAGGGTACACTTTTTTTCACCCTTGTAAAGGTTTTATTAAATTCTATTTTTATGGTCATAGCTGTACAGTAAGTAACAAGGCAAAAATTTGCCAGGTCATTTCTTGATTATCCCATCTATGGTCGTTTTTTAAATTAGCAGGCTAAGGACAGTAGAGCATGTGCTTAGTGTACCTAAGCATTCCATCCTTAGCTCTGCACATACTGCACACAATATTCACCAAAAAATTTTTTGAATAGCATATGTCAGAGTCAGTCCCCTCTGAAGAGATTCCAGAAGACTCTAGGTCTAATATCCTTTTTTTAATTCCAGGATCCCACATTACATTTAGTGTCATGTCTCCTTAGGCTCCTCTTGACTGTGTTGAAAATGTTGGTCAGGTAAATGGTCACTTGCCTTTCATTAAGACTTGCTATTTTGTTTTTGTTTTCTCATGATTAGACTGTTAATATGAGCTTTGGGGAAGAAAATATCTGAGACCACATGCCACTGACCTCGTAACAAGGATACATACTGTCAATATGACATCTGTTTCTGTCGAATTAAGGGGGGTGAAATAACATCCCACTGGTTTCATTTTGCATTTCCCTGGCTACTAGTAAAGTCAGGTGTCTTCTCCCATATGTGCCAGCCTCAGGCATCCTGTGATGAGCACCCCTGGCTGTTTGTGTTTCTGTTATTGGCTTATAAAAAGTATTTATTCTGTATATTACAGCTAGCAGACTATATGTGGTGCCTCTATCTTCTCCCAGCTCATGACTTCTCTTTTCAAGTTTGTAATGATTAATAAACTAATGTTCTGCATTATTATATTGACAAGCATGTAAATAGTAGATAAGCAGATTGTTTTTGTCTACCTTTAGAATCTCTTCATCTGCCAGGGATTGTCCACTTACGTTATTTTGATGCTTGTGTTCTTGTGTTTTTTCCTTCCATCTTAATTTGTGCTTTCCATTTACTCTGCCTTTCTGTGTTTTATGATTTCTTCTACTGCCTTATAGATTTGTTTCTGGTCACTTATCAGTTACCCTTGAATTTTTCTTTGTGCACATTTAACACAGCTTTCTTCTACTGGATAGATTTGTTTCTATTCACTATCAGTAACCCTTGAATTTTTCTTTGTGCATACTTAACATGAAGTCTCAACTTGGTCAGTAACTCTGCCCTTTCTCTGGAATACAAGGACCTTAGACTGCATGAATTCCAAATACTGTACAGTCTTACTTGGACATAGTGGTAGCTTCTCCTTGTTCTCTTCTACACTTGACCATTATTACATGTTATATATTCATGGTTTGGCTACATTTAGTTTCTGAACTATATAACCTGTTGAAAACAGATACAAACACAGTTCATGATAGGCATGATGATAACATCCCACAAAGAATATGTGCAAAGCAGAAGGCTGGAGTGGACTGATGGCAACACTGATCCAGACAACATGGAATTTGACAGTTGCAGTCCAGACCTAAGAAGAGATTTCACAAAAACTTGGGAGGCAGTGACATTGTCACCATTAATGCCAGAATCCAAGCTTTGGGAATCACTAATGTAATTTTTCATTTTCCAGAAGGGGAACTAGGGCAGTCCTGCAGAGATGACTGTCATCAACGTTTTTAGAGCAGTTGTAACTTACATTATAAACCTAGACACATGTTTTCATATGAAAAAATTGGAAGGCAAGTGTGTTAGCATTCTGTGACTGTGTTTAATACTTGAGATAATCACCTGTAGAAGAGAAAAGGTTTTTTTTTTTTTTTCTCACAGTTTCAGAGGTTTCAGTCCTTGGTCATTTTGGTCACATTGCTTTTGGGCCTGTGGCCAAGCAGCATATCAGCAGGGAGTATGTGGTGGAACAAAGCTGCTCACCTCATGTTGGCCAGGAAGCAAAAGAGAAAGACAGGAAAAAAACCACGTTCCACAATCCTCTTCAAGGACACACCCATCCAATGACCTAAAACCTACCTGGGCCCTACCTCTGAAAGGTTCCACCACTTACCAATAGTGCTACATGCTAGGAACCAACCACTTAGCACATGGTCCTTTGGGGGACGCTTTCTAAACCATAGCATTAGATTCAGAGGATTTATTTTTCTCAAGATACTGTGCAATGTGACCAGGTTTTCAGTCCTCCCTCTCCATCCTAGCCATTGCTTTTTTCTCAGTAGAAGACCCTGAAGCCTTCTAATTCCATTGATATAACTTCAGAACTTGATTTTGATCTTTTTGCATGTTAAAGTAGGCTAGAACTTTATGATTTTTCAAATGTTTGAAGCTTTGGCCAGATAAGTGGATGGTTAAAATTGTTTGAAGTTGGCCCACCTGAATTTCAGCTTCCATGTTACAACATAGTCATGCCCTATTCATTCAGACTTAACTAACTAGGGATTTTTAAAAATATTTTTTAGTTGTCAATGAACCTTTGATTTTTATTTATCTTCATGGGGTGCCAAGGATCGAATCCAGTACCTCTGACATGCTAGGCAAGCACTCTGCCACTGAACCGTGGCCACAGCCCCTAACTCGAAACTTAAAGGGCTTAAACAGAACTAAAGTTTACGTGTCACTTTTTAAACAATAGGCATCTTAACATACTAAAAAAATGGAGGGTGGGGTAGCTGAGGTGTATGCCGAATCACATTGTTTGAACTTGGGTACTTGGAAAGTACCCTTGAACATTCGGGTAATTGATGGACTTCTTTCCCATGTAGTCACTTAAGACAAGCACCTGTTATATATACAAAACAGTGATAGCCTCTTGATCACTTCTTCACAACCTATAATTTCATAATTCAGAATAGCTTCCATTTGTTCCCATCTGGTGATAAAACCTCATAGATGTTACCAGCACAGGAAACTACTGCCCTGGTCACAGACTAAGAATTCACAAATGGAATTTTTTTTATGTTAAGTCTCTCTCCCTGGCCTACTGAAAGATTTCAACTCCTTGGGGTTCTCATTAGAAAGCTCTTGCCATTTTAAGGTTCCATGAATCGATTCCATTTAACTACACTACCAATTAATTTCTAAGACAACACAAACGCTTTTTTGAAGTAAAATTCTACAGGTAAGCACAATGCCTAATAGCTATTAAGTGCCTAAGTAAAAAGTGCTAAAACTTCAGTCACGTTCACAAGTAAACGACTTGTACTCAGAGTCCTAGCGCCATCCTGGCAGATGGCAGAGTGGCTCACCAGAAGGCCACAGCTCCATGGCAGAGGGGGAAGCACTGAAGGATTTTCCATTTGACCTATAGCAGCTTCCTCAGCAGCAAATAAGACGTTAAAGACAGGCTGCTTAGCAAACTAATACCAATACCTTGCCCTGTCTCTTCAAAAGTCTTCCTTTTAAGGGTGAATGCAACCATAAGCCCCTTCCTAGGGTTCTGAAGACTAACCAAGAGAAGTTATTTAGACCAGTGAAACAATTGCCAACGTCAAGGTTGGGAGGGTGGAAGCAGCTGATCAAAGTTTTCTTTACTCTGCCTGGATTTTATCCCAAAACTTTCTTTTACCTCTTAACCATAGAGCTAATTTGAGAAAGCCTTAGATCTTGGTGGTGACATGGCTGTGAGCCTCTTCCACTGGCAGGCAAGAGATACCAGAGCAGTTCTGTAGTTTGCCCTCTCTATGCCTGAACCTTTCTCCGTGGCCCAGGTCCTCAGGATTAGAGTTTGGGGTCCTTGCTTGGATTTCTTGATGGCCATGGACAAAATTCCTGCTCCTGGGGTCCCAGCAGGGTTGTGAGGTACTCAGCACAACAAAACTCTGTGGGCAATTAGTGTTCAAGGAAAACAGTTTCTTGTCCCCTCCTGGTTGCATATAAGTCATTCTGAAACATGCAATGTCCTCATTTCATCTTGTTCTCTAAACCCTAGTCATTTGTCCTTTTGATCCTGAATCAGAGCCTAAGAATAGTAAGCTCCATTTTCTTGGCATAGGGATCATTCTATATGTCATCTGGGCTCTGCTTGATACTTCCCATGACAGAGACCTCACATCTCATTCCCACTTGTAAACAATTGGTTTTTTTTTTGTTTGTTTGTTTGTTTTTTAATAGTAATGATTTGTCCTGGTCCCTCTTCCCAGCTAGAGTATAGAAACATGGGGGAGAAAAATATCTGTTACTTTTGATTTAAGTATTAGGCACAAGACACAAGACCCTCGGTTCATCTATTCTTTTTACTCAACAAATATTAATTTAGCATCTACCATGCAGGACATTCCTAGGGGCTTATAATTCACCAGTTACCAAGGTAGACTTGTTGCTATCTGTGAACTTCCGTACTAAAGAGGGACCATAATTGACCATAAAGTGAAGAAACAGTATAATTTCAGGTGGTGATAAATGTAATAAAAAAATGAAGGCAGGTAAGTGGAGATAAACATTCATGTAAGAGAGGGGTTGGAAACCAAGCCTGTCTGAGGAGGCAGGCGGTCAGAACACGGGTTCTCTGTGGCATGTCCGTGTTTCCTGATGGGCGCCCTTGCTCCTCACAGAGGTGATCACACCTAACAAGGCCTGCCGTCTGGGCTCGCAGCATTAGCTGAACTCTGCTCCTTTTTTCCTTGCATCTGGAATGGAGAAACACGAACATATTTTGGTGTATATGTGATCCAGATAAATACAGGAGAGATCAACTGTGCAGCACTGTGGGAACAGCCACACAGGCCACTCACCAGCCTGAGGTGGGGTGACTCGTGGCACCTCTCTGGCCCTCAGTTTTCTCATCTGTAAAATGGGAAGAATAATGCTAACTTTGCTTGGTTGTCAATTCAAGAGATTGAGCATGGAAAATGGCTGACACCTTATACTGAATAGACCGTGTTTGGTTATCTGTGGATACAGAGATTTGGGCGAAAATCAGCCTCGTGAATGATCAAGAATCATACAAGTAAATTATTCAAACTACTTTTAGAGATTCCTTTGAACTCAGACTCATGTTTACTGCTAGTACTGTGTGCGCTTTCTTAAATATGACACATTAATCAGCAGGTTCTCTCATGCACCTTAATCACCCAAGTGACTCACATTCCCCAGACACCGCCCCGAGCTTTCCAGTGGCCAGGCTTCAGCTTCTGCTGTCCCCGCTCTTCCAGGAGCACCTTGTCCTGGTTCTGTTCTTACCCCAGTCATGGAGCACAGCTTATTCTCCTAAACCTTGCCGAAATTCCAGCTGTGCATGTTTGCCTGACACCCACAGCCCTGGTTGTGGCCTATCCCATCTGCACCCCACAGTGTCCGTGCGCTCCTCCCAAGTCTGGGTGTTTGACCACCCTCACACTTAACAGTGCCTGCCACGTGATGGTCGTGCAATGCCCGCTGGCTTCAGCACAACGCCAGAAGCTGCGGAAGAATTGGGAGTGAGGACTTAGAAACAATCTCTGGTTTGCATCTGCAGCAGGGTAGAGCTAAGAGACAAGGAGCAGATGCCGCAGCCGAGATCACAGGCTTGCAAAAAAGTTTGGCAGTATGTGCAAGTGTTTGTGAATGAAACGACATGATGTCTGGGATATGCTTTTGAATGCTCCAGCAAACACAGGAGGAATGATGAGGATAAGGGAATACATGGAAGTAAGGAAATGTTTGCAGTTTCCGTAAGAGAAATAGAACAACGGCAATAAGCCAACAAAGAGGTTTGGAAATGAAAAAGAAAAAAAAAGCTGGGGTTTAGACTCCTGTAGTTGGTCATTGGTAAAATGTGTCTTAACAAGAAACCTGAGAATGTCATTTGCTTTTGTTTACCTGTTTGGCATAATTTCTAGGCAGATTTGCTTATTTTATCTCCTATGTACGTTTAAGAAGTGCAGGTGACAGTGACATAACTCCATGTGTTTGTCTAACACGTGTGCAGAGTGAGTTTTGCATTATTTACAGATTTTTCATTGAATTCTCATAATAACCTTAGGAAGTATCTTTGAAGTAGGTTATTCTCATTTGATAAAATAAATAACACTGGGGTTTCAGGGAAGTGACTCACTGATGTGCACGTAACTCGCAAGTGGAAAAATACACACCAGTAACAGGAACCCTCCCCCACCCCTCCCTGCCCACTGCCGACCTGGAGACTCCACATCCCGGGCTTTCATCAGTATCCTAACCACACTGCCCCACCTGAATACAGAGGAAATATCTGCTTCGCACCTCTTCTTACATCTGCCTTCCCCAGGCAGAAGACTTCGTCACATTCAACATTCATTCGGCAAATGAGAAGGGTGGGCTCGGCCCTTTGGGAAGCCCACACTGTAAGTAGTAAAGGCAGAGCGAAAGTGAAAGCAGGCATCCCTGGGTACTCTCAGGGGATTGACCCCAGGACCCCCGTGGATTCCCAAACCCGTGGCTGCTCAGGTCCCTGATGTCAAATGGCACAGTGCTTGCATAGAACCCACACGCATCCTCCCGTGGACTTTAAATCATCTGTGAGTTACTTACAATATCTTAGACAACGTAAAAGTTAAGTGGATAGTTGTGATTCTGTATTGTTAGGAAATGATGAGAAAAAAGTCTGTGCATGTTCATTACAGATATACTTTTTTAATTTTAATTTTACTTTGTGTGTGTGTGTGTGTGGTACAGAACCCAGGGCCTTGAGAATCCTAGGTAATCTATATCCGCAGCCGTATATGTATATATGCATATATAGAAATACATGTGTATGTATGTTATCTATATACATATATATTTACATATACATATATAAATATGTTTTCTATTCATGGTTGTTTGAATCCTTGATGTAGAAGCTGCAAATACACAAAATTAATGTTGTTGTACTCTGGTTGACCTTTGGAGGAGGCCCAGAGTTAAAGTTCTACTGAGTAGGAATTTAGCAAGGTTGCAAGCTGTGTTAAATCTATATCCTGATTTATTCTTGATTTCGACCAAGGTTAGCGTCCTTGGTTGGTAGTCAAGCCAGCTTATTTCAGCCCATGCTTTTAATCTGAGCTATTTACTTTCAAATTTTCCATTTTAATATCTAAACAGGGGAACTTCCTTGGAGACCTCTTCTCAATTGCTGCTCTTGGCTCTGCAGTTGCCAATCTTGGCAGCAACTCCCAAGTGTGCTTCAGGATTCAGAGACTGCTGTAAGTTGAGAACTTGGACATTGAAATTCAGTAAAAGATTTGGAGAACTCCAGAAATGCAGCATCTTTTTTTGGGCTTTGGTGGTAAAGTGAGCCACCAATGGCTCACAGTTCCTGAAAGTTGGCTGTGTGCCGAGCATTGTTCCCTGCATGGATTCCTTTGCTCCTCACAACAAGTTTCCACAGTATGAACTATCATTTTTCTGTAGTCAGAGAAGGCTGAAGCACCCAGAGGCTGGGGCCCAGGGCTGAGAGTTGGAGCCACCTGAGTCTCGGGCTCTGTTGGGTCCTGTGTTTCAACTGAGGGCCACGCCCAGGCCCACATTCGAGGGCTTGCGGGCTTGCTTCTTGTGTGTGAGCACCAGACAGGGAGTCCACAGTCTGCTAGATGATTCACCATCTGCCTTTGCTTATATCTTTCCGTTGGACCTCCGCCTTCCTGTTTGTCATAATCCTCTTGTCACATCAGATGTGGGTAGGCAGCAAAGATTGAAATAGTAGGACAGACCCTGCAGCTGAAGCAGCCCCTCCCTGGAAAGTTCTTGCCTCTTGGAAAGAATTTATGACTGCCCCTGCTCTCACTGGTTTGCTGCTACTTCATGATAAGACCTCTACGCAATGCACCATTTTCCCACAGGATCCTTTCTTCTTCTTCTTTTTTTTTTTTTTTTTTGGCAGTACTGAGGATAGAACCCAGGGTCACTCTACCACTGAGCACATCCGCAGCCCTTTTCATTTTTTTTTTTTTGTTTTTCTTAGTGCTACCCTTTTCACTTTTTCATTTCCAAACAGGGTCTCCCTAAATTGCCCAGGCTGGTCTCAAACTTGGCAAGCCTTCCTGCCTCCGCCTCCCGAGTTGCTGAGATTACAAGTGTGCATAGCAGCACCTGGCTTTGTGTGATCTTACAGATGGGCTTTTCCTATTTTGGGGAACTATATGTGAGAAAGAACTTGTTAGAAATTCCATGTTTCCTGGAAGAAAGTGCCCATCCTCCAAATATACAGCCAGCTCAGCCCTGGCCCTTGATCAGACAGCACTGGCCAGATGCTCCCCAGGGTCCTTGGAAAAGGCCAGCTGTGAAGACAGGCTTCTGCCTAGCCCTCTGTGTAAACTCCAGGAGGTCAGGGACAGGGTCTGCACGGTCACTGCTTTATCCCCAAGGCCTCGTGCAAGTGGTTTTGGGTGAAGGAGGCAGTGACTGCATGAGCAAATGGGTTTGCTGGATCTAAACAACCCAAGGCTGGAAGAAAAACCTCTCCATGCTCCATCGCCCGGGCCTTCCCTCATTTCCCTCACGTTGTCTCCCTTTCTCTTGCTCTTTCTGTATTTTGCTTGGCCCCACCACCCTGAGAAACACACTGCTTTGAACCACACTTTCTTTGTTGTTTTTTATCTCTTTCCCATGGTTCTTTTCTTTGGAGCTTTGGCTGGGTTTTTAAGGTATTTGGGGCTGATTTCAAGTGCCCGAGATCTCAGTCTCATTCCAGGAAATAGGAGCTCCTGGTCGCTGGGTGCCTAACCCCCTCGGCCCTCCGCCTCTCACCTCTTCCCTCCACATACAACCCAGCGACTCCCTTCTCCCCAGATGCTCCTCTGACAACCTCCTCTGGCCGCTCAGCAGCTCAGACCCCACCTGCAGGGAAGGCCCACAGGGTTGGCAGAGAAGTCCCAGAGTGCTGATTTTCATTTCCTTTCACTGCCTGTACCTCCTCGCATGGGGATGTCTGACCTTGCAAGTGCACTTGACTCCTGGAGGGCCGTCATGGCTTTGCTCTTTAAGTATGTTTAGTCCACCTTGGTGCCTGCCACAGAGAAGGAACCTGGTCCATGCCCAACCTTGGCAGGTGCAAGAGGTCATCTCTGACCCCCCACCCGCCCATCCTGCAGAGTCATGTCGCCCACTGGACTCCGGGCATCTTCCAGGCCCATTTCTGCATCTAGAACAGCCTTCTCCACTCTCAAATTGTCACTTACCCCAGGCAGATGCCTACCATGAGCACAGAGCAAAGGGGAACAAGAAGCCTGAAGGCAAGAGTGTCCTGCTGGGCACTTCTGGCACTTCTGGGTGGCCACCAGCCCTGATGGGGGAGGCAGGTGCACCCAGAGAGGAGCCCAGAAAGACAACAGCCATGCAGTTCAACAAAGCAGATCAAATGCCGACTGGGAAAGACTTAGGAGCACTTACTCCTGTGTAGGAATGTTCACTTATTATATGTGATACACACACACACACATCCTAATGTATAGACTCATTAAAAACAAAATATGAAACTTAGCAAAAGAGAAACAAGATTTTAAATGGTTTTAATTTATTAGAAGTACAAAATATCTTTAATCTCACTGAGGTATTCAAATACTTTAGTGTTTAAATAGGTTGCAAATATTGTTAATTATAATTATTAAATCATGAAATTATCATCAATATTATTAAATCATTGAAATTGACACTTTTTAGTTAAGTGCAATTAGGTAGGCTCATTCTTCTTCCTTCTCCACGTTGTTTTATTGGTGCATTAGAGATGTACATAATGGCGGGATTTGCTGTTACATAATTAGTACATGCACACAATAGAATGATATAATTTAGCCAATACCACTCGCCAGCACTTCCCTCCTCCCTCCTTCCTCCACCCTCTGGTCCCTTTCCTCTCTTCTACTGATCTCTCTTTGCTTCTCATGAGATCCACCACCACCTTTCTTTTCCTTTTTCCTCTCTAGCTTCCACATATGAGAGAAAACATATGACCTTGACCTTTTGAGTTTGACTTATTTTACTTAACAAAATGGTCTCTAGTTCCATCCATTTTCCTACAATGACAGAATTTTATTTTTCTTTATGGCTGAATAAAACTCCATTGTGTATATATACCACATTTTCTTTATTCATTCATCTATTGACAGACACCCAGACTGGTTCCATAGTTTGGTTGTTGTGAATCTGTTGTAGATTGTGCTGCTATAAACATGGTATGCACGTATCATTATAGTATGATGACTTTTATTCTTTAGGATAAATACCAAGGAGTGGTACTTTGGTGTATCTGGGTCATATGGTGTTTCTGTGCCTAGTCTTTTGAGAAACCACTGAGTTCCATAGTGGCTGTACTAATTTACAACCCCATTAAAAGTGTAAAAGTGTTCCTTTTTCTCCACATCCTTTCTGGCATTTATTATTATTTGTATTATTTGTGACCGACATTCTGACTGGTGTGAAGTGAAACCTCAGTGTAATTTTGATTTGCATTTCTCTAATTCCTAATGATGGTGAACATTTTTTCATGTATTTGTTGGCCAATATCATATGTTTGTATTTCTTCTTTTGAGAAGTGTCTGTTTAATTCATTTGCCCATTTATTAATAGGGTTATGTGGGGGGGTTTGGTGTTAAGTTTTTCAAGTTCTTTATATATGATAGATATTAATCCTCTGTCAAGAGAGTAGCTAGCAAAGATTTTTTCCCATTCTGTGCGTTCTCTCCTCACATTCATAATTGTTTCCTTAACTGCGTGGAAGCTTTTCAATTTAATGCTGTTCTGTTCATTAACTCTTTGGAATTATTTCCTGAGCTTTAGGGATCCTACTGAGAAAGTTGTTGCCTGTGTCTGTATGCTGAGGTGTTGACCCTACAATTTCTTCTAGGATGTGCATAGTTTTGGGTCTAATTCCTAGATCTTTGATTCATTTGAGTTGATTTTTGTGCAGGATGAGAGATAAAGATCTAGTTTCAGTCTTCTACATATGGACAACCAGTTTTCCCAGCACACATTTTTCTCCAATGTGTGTCTTTCTTATTTATTTATTTATTGCAGTATTTCTTTTTTAAATCTTTGTGCTTTGGGATAGTGTCTAGGACTGGTTGTAGAATTTTATTTATGTTGGAATTCCATGTACGGCTGTCACAGCCAAGTAAGATCCCTCTCCAAGATTGCCAGTCCCAATGGAAGAAGAGGGTGGCTGGTAAGGCTCGGCTGTCTTACTCGTTCCTTGTGTTCATCTACCAGTTATAAAAAATTTTAAATTTAAATTTAGCTGCCACATTCCATCTTCTCTAATATCTACAGTTAGAAAAGTGTTTCCACTCGAAGCGTGCATTTACAGGAGTTTTTATAGTTGTGACTACAAACCTAATTTTTTGACAACTGAAATGGCATAACGATAACAAGTTTCCAAACATCCCATTTTCAGAATGCTCTTCTAACAGCTTACATTTCCTTTGAACAAAACAAACAAATGAAAACCAAGCTTGTGCTCTCACTTACTATTAAAGTATCTTTTCCTTGAAAGGGCGGTTTTGTGGCTTTCCTGAGATAAATGCTGGGTGGCCTGAGACTGTCAGATCTGGAGAGCTCATGGCTGTTTTCCAGGCAGTGCACCTGATGAAGGATGCCTCCCAGGCACAGGAGGTAGGCAGCTCCGCCATTCTCTCTAGGTTCACTTGTGCTTCATTACAGGTATCATCCACCTGCAGTTTCTTTGTGGCAAACTTTTTCGAAGTCACCTATCCATGTTTTGAAGATTTAATTCAGTTAACACTAAATAGTGAAAGCTGTAAGTCCACTTGGCCAGGAGCGCACCGACTACAGTAAGTTACAACATGCTGAAAGTGAACGGAGATGCGAGGGTTCCCCGCACACCCCTCTTTGGAGATCACTTTCTCTGTCCACTGTGGTCCCCACACTGGACCAACCAGGAGTACCCTGGGCAAGACAGGAATTGTTTCCCTTTCTCCTACTTCTATCCCTATGGTGGTATCAGGGCCAAGTTGGACCTTATATGTCACGTATGTGATGACCATGTCACTGTGCAACCCTAAAATCACTACTGATTTCCTCAAGGCCAACCAAATAAAGGCTAGCTTCCATGGCCCAACTTATGTTTCTAGGGTATGTTTCCAAGGGATGCATCACTTGCCAGCCCCAGCCTATTTGGGGAGCTTGACCCCACCCTCCAGCTCTACCTGGGACTGTCCCTGTCCTTTTTGCACCCGCTCCTGTGTCCTCTCTGTTCCCCACTAGCCTGGACTGCCCCTCTGCCCAAGCTAGTTCAAGTACCTGCTCTGCCTATAACTTTTCCTCATGTCACCAAATCAGAATGAAGTGTTCCCTTATCTCTGCATCCATGTACTTTAACACCTCCCAAATCCAAGTGTCAGTCACTGAATGAGGGCGGGTTGACACATCAGTTCTTGTGGGCTGCCTCCTCTATCCATGCGTTCTCCTTGCTCAGCAGCTTGTCCAGCGTTGTGTTTAGGGCATATTCTTCAATTTATTTATTTATTTATTTAGGTATTGGGGATTAAACTCAGAGGCATTCTACCACTGAGTTACATCCTCAGCCCTTTTAATTTTTATTTTGAAATAAGGTTTCACTAAGCTGCCCAAGCTGGCCTTGAACTTGTGATCCTCCTGCTTCAGCCTTCCAAATCCCTGAAATTACAGGCGTGTGCCACCGCACCTGGCTGCTCTTCTGTTTTGAATGAAAGTAGACGCCCTTTCCCAGGTGCACCATTTCTCAAGGTCTCCCGGGCACCTGCCAGTCCTGGGGTTGAGGATATTAAGTATTCCCTGAGATTCGCTGGCTCGCTGGCTCTGCTCTGGGTCATTCCCCTGGCCTCCTCTAATGCTCTAGAGGAATTGTGACCAACGGAGGAGGATGGCCCTGATCATGTGTTAGCCACGCTTGAGTAGTGTGGAAGATGGCAAATGGGACAACCGGTTAGTTCTTTGTTTTCCCTGCAGGCTAGAGCAGCTGGGCCTCAGAACTGTAGGAGCTCCGCGAATCACCATTGGTCAGTTCCTAGCCGGAGGGAGGGCCTGGTTAGCTGTGGTGCATTCTAGCGCCCTCTGGTGGTCACTTAGAGTGGCCACTCAACTTCAGCTCCCCTGTGTTTGTGCAGGTGTCAGGGTGGGATCTCTGAGGCCACAAAAAGCTTACATAGACGGGAAGAGTGAGCTATTCCATGTGGTATGAAGAACCACAAAGTTGGAATAAAATAGAAAAGTAAGATGTACAAACATTGTCGACCTCTCTGTGGTCATTACTCCATCCATGAGTAACTAAGATGGCAATTTGCCTTGTCCCCTGCATGTGAGCTTAGCATCTATGGTATAGGGCTCTTTGAATGTCAATGTCATTGAGGTTTTATAATTATGCACCTTCAAAAGATGTTCAATGTAATTCTGATCATACTCCTCTAAAAAAGCCTCAGATTAAAAGCTTTCGCTGGCTCTTTAGACCGTAGGCCTGCAATTACAGAAAATGAACTGCATTTTAGCTTTCCATTGAAATTAATAACAACGGTTCCCCAGTTGACTCTGTGAATAGTTAATGGAACAAACAGGATACTTCAGTACAATATGGGTTGGAAAGCCATTTGAGTGAGATTCTGGGTTTCAAATGGGAAAATAATTCATACAATGCAAACCTTTTTCATAGGCACTCTGTACAGTGGGTGTTTTTCCAGAATAAAAACTGAACTATTTAACAAATGATCACCCATACCTCAAAGATGAAAGCAGAGCTTGAATAAATAATCCAGCACATGATGTTTGGCCCTGCAAAAGACCTTAGAGGACATATAGATGGACCTCCTTATTTGACAGTGAAGAAACTCAAGTTCAATGAAGTTGAGTGCTCTGCACAAACGCAAGACTGGTAAGGGGAAGAGATAAGAGTGGAACCCAGTCCACAGACCTAGCGCAAAGCAAACCCTCACAGAGGACCCTGTGGAGGAGCCCAGTAAGAGTGAGCAAGGAGCTACCTAGAACTGGCCCCCTGGATGCCCTGATGGTACAAGATTACCTGTCAATTGAGAAATCCTTGAACTCTTGGGAGATTGGGACATGAAAGTTGGCGGGGGTGGGGGGGGCAAAAGAATATATAACTCAGAATATTCTCTGGAGCCCCCCATCTCATTCATAAGAATAAAGTCTAAAAAGCAATGAAAACAATAATGCAGAAGTCAGCACAGTTGCAGGACACAAATCAACACACAAGAACAAATGCATTTCTAAACGCAAACAATTACGCGAAAAAGAAATTAAGAAAATAACATCATTTGCAACATCATTAAAAAGAACAAAATACTTGGGAATAAACTTAACCAAGGAGATTAAAAAAAAATGTGCACCGAAAACTACAAAATATTGCTGAAAGCAGTTAAAGAAGTCCTGTGTATTCATAGACTTAATGATGTTAAGATGTTAATACTACCAAAAGCAATCTACAGATTCAACACGATCTCTATCAAAATCACAATGATGTTTTCTGCAAAAATTTAAAAAATGCATTCTAAAATTCATATGGAATCTAAAGGGATCCAAAATGGTCATAAGTATCTTGAGAAAAAATGGAACAAAGTTGAGGTCTCATACTTCCTGATTTCAAACTTATTGCAAAGCTATAGTAAACAAAACAGTGCAGTACTGACATTGAGACAGAGATATAGACCAATGTAGTAGAACAGAAAGCCTACAGACAAACCCTCACACACATTGTCAAATGATTTACAACAAATGTCCCCAGATCATTCAGTGGAAAAAGACAGCCTTTTCAGTAAATAGTGCTGGGAAAATGGAATATCCAAATGCAAAAGAATGAGATTGATGTCACTTTGCTTGAAAGGAGTTGATTGTTCCTTTGTTCTCATAGCCTTCTTTTGGATAGATTTTTTTTTTCAAAAATAAAAATTAAAAGAATGCAATTGGATCATTACCTTACGTTATATAAAAACATTAACTCAAAATGGTTGAAAAAAATCTCAGTGTAACAACTAAAACTGTAAAAATCTTAATATAAAGCAGAAGGAAAGCTTCATGGCAAATGATTGTTTGGCTATGATACCAGAAGCATAGATGACTCAAGTCGGACGTCACAAAATTAAAAACTTGTCCCTCAGTACGCTAACCAAAAAGGGAAAAGATAACTCACAATGGGAGAAAATAATTGCAAATCATATGTAAGAGATTAATATCCAGAATACATAGAGAAATCCTATAACTCAACAAGAACTACGAGAACAAAAACACAAGGAAAAAGAGGAGGTGGAGAAACGGGAGTGCGTGCGCTTTGCTGCTGGGGATGCAGAGTTGCGCAGCACTAGGAAAACTGTGTTCCTCACAGTGTTGAAAATGGAATCGCCATTGCCTAGGGAGGAGGTAAAAGGAACGTACTCCTGGAAATTTGAATGCATTGTTTTATTGAATCCTCATAACAAAACAACTGTGTGAAGAAAATATTATCATTTTTTTAACTCTAGAAATGAAGGTAAAGTGACTTGCTCACTGTATACCTCCTCAACCTGAGGGCTGGGCAGCCCTCCCTGCTGGAGACACCTGCATTGGAACTCAGGCTCAGGAAGGGGTGTCCTACTGTACCCCAAGCCTGGATTGGCACTGTCCCAGCTCCTAAGTCCCTCAGTTCATGGTGTTCAACTGTGAAGGGACTTTAGGAACCCATTTGGCTCAGGACATTTGATTTTGATTCCTTCCCACTAAAATTCACATCATCTGGCTGTTTCCATCCCCCTCGCCCACCCCCATCATTATAAGGTCTATGGGCATAGAGGGAATTTCAGAATTAGGTTAGGTGTCACGAGAAACCAAAAAGGTATAAAGCTGAAAAGAATTTAAGAAACACTAAGACACAGAAAGCTCCTCCCAGCCGCTCCCTGTTTAAGAAACTTCACCTTCTAAGGACCTTCCCTGGGGTTATCTGAGCTGGGAGTGAAATGACCTGAAAAAGATTCCTGAGATGTGGACTGGCTGTTTTTCTCAGAGTTGCTAAAGGCAGGGTTGAGAAATAATAACTAATTTCCAATCAACTGAGAAGAGACCATAGGGCACGCTGGTCAGAGCTCTGTCCTTAGAGTGTCCTGTGTGGATTTTGACTTCAAAACTGGTACAAAGCTAGGTGGAGGAGTTAAGAGATTGGTTGACCAAATACCAGAACTGAAAAGGATCTTAATAAAGAAACTGAAAGATTGAACTTTTACAAGGTAAAAGTAATTAATTGTGTACATTCAAAATGGGGAAACAGAAATTCTAGAAATTTCAGTATGAACGGGGGTGCAACCTGGCTGCTGTGTAGCTACTTTCCCTTTTTGTTATATTAATGCAAGTGGAGCATTGTGGCTACAGGAAGAGAGGGAGAGCCCCCTTTCCTTTGTTCTCAGCACACCACACCCAGTTCTTGTGGACACTCCTGAAGGTGGACATGAAAATCTGGATGGTGTCCAGGGGGAACTCTGGAAATCTCGTCATCTGAGGAGACAGCAGAGGTTACCCTAGAATGACCCGGGACACACACTGGCTGTCTCATGAATTTTCCAGGCTGTCATGGAGGAGGGAGTTGGCCTTTTCTGCATCACTTCAGAGGACTGGACTGGAGCTCGTGTTGAGAATCATGGGAAGGCAGACCAGGGCTCAGAGTTTGCAGGCACTCCTTATCAGTTCCAGGCATTCTACGGAGAGGCCAGAATCACTGGAAGGTTCCATGGAGAGACGGCTGGACGTCAGGAGGGACTATTGCACTGGACGAGAAGTTGGTCGAGGTGAACTCTGAGGTCCCTTTTGACTCTGAGATTCTGGCAGGTGCTGCTTCTCCCTCATGTCTTCCAGGGTCTTCTGAGTAGCTCTGGGGCTGCTGCAGGGGTTCATGGTGGGGAAAATTTGAGGAAGAGAGTATTGGAAGGCAGTTAGTGCTTGAGGTTATTCAAAAGGAGAGAAGACTTCTCCCCCTTCCTGTTCTTTATAGAAGCTGAGGAAGACGGTTGAAAGCATTTGTAGGATCAGTTATCTGCCACAGGGCACAGGGCACTGTGCAGCGCCCACAGTGCTTGGGAGGTGTGTCTCTGACTCTCTGGGCTGTTGTTGTCTTTGTTAGCAGACCTCAGCACCTTGTGCCGGGTCATGTGTACTTCCACAAGGGGAGAGGGTACGGGGCAGGTCGAGGAAGAACATGGCGCTGTGGAAGATGTCCGAGTCCTGGAATACTGTGGAAGGCATCTTGTCAATGGGACACCTGCCAATGCCTCTTTACTGAGGAGGAAAATGGGGCCCAGAGAAGTTCAGTGACTTCCCCGGAGTTGGACTGAGAGGTGCAGGTTCCAGTCTCCTGGCTGTCTAATGGTATCTCCACCTTCTCATACTCACTCACCACACAGCCAGCTGATAGGTAGGAAATCCACGGCAGTGAGACTAAGGGAAGGGAAGGAAAAAAAGGAGACCCAGTGCACTTCCCTTCCTGGGCGGGGAGATTTCTCTTCTGGCCCAGAGCCCTGACTCCTGGTTCCCATGGTTCCTGGTTCCTCCTGGCCCTCCTGGCCTATAGCCTGTAGAATGGAGCCTTGGAGACAGACCAGGGCTTGAATTCTGGCCCTGCCACATGCAACCTGTGTGAACTTGGACAAGTCAACCTCTCTGAGCCTGAGAGTCAGCAGCTCTTTCCCAGGGTGACATGCGTGGTGCCCTTACAGCGTGGTGTGTGCTCCCTGAGGATGGCCACCATTCCTCTCTTACCTCCTCCTCAGAGGGGGTGGTCGCCACCCTTCTTTCCTGCCCTGGGAGTGACTGTGTCATGAGCATCACTGCTGCTCAGGAGGGAGGGCCGAGGACAGCATCCCTGGGGACCAAGCATGGGGTGGGGCTGAGAGGACAGCACTGGGAGTCAGAGTCAGGCCTCGGTTGCCCTGTTTCCTGCTCAGAGCCTCCGTTTCCTTACTCATAATAGAACCTGTGACAGGCTCCCCCTGAGCCCCAGACGGGGAGTGTGTTAGTCTGCTTTGTGGTTCTGTAACAGAAGACCACTGGCTGGGTGATTTATAAAGAGCAGGAATGTGCTCACAGTCTGGAGACCAGGAAGTCCAACATCAAGGGGCTGGCAGGTTTAGAGGTTCTCGTTCCATGATGGGGCCTTGCATTCTGCGTGTTCCAGGGAGGGACACTAAGTCCTCTGCCTGGTGAAGGCAGAACAGACAAAAGGGGTTGAACTCACCCTTTTATGACAGCATTGTTCCCACTCGTGAGGACAGAGCACCCAGCCTGATACCTCCCACCTCTGAACACTGGCACCCTGGCAATTCAATTTCAATGCGAGTTTTGCAGGGAATAAATATTCAAACCGTGGCAAACTGTAACAGGATCAGCCACTTGGCCTCCTGGCAAATGTCAGCAAATGACACTCCCAAGTACCCCAGGGCTGCCAGGTCATCCGAGCTGAGTGTGTGTCTGCCCCATCTGTCTCCTCAACAGCAATGTCTCCCCGCTGCCCACCGTGGCCTTGGGCCCTGGTAGCTGGGGCCTGTGCAGCCCCACTGGACAGAATCTTGTGACAGACAGCCTTCAAACTGTCCCTCACTTATAAGCCAGTCTGTCTTCTGTCTTTCCACTGAAGCTGATGTCAGAGACACAGCCTTCCGAACACAACATGGGCTCATGAGGAGACTTTCCTTGGCCACACCTTGTTTTAAAAATAAACCATGACATAGCTTCAGGGCCCCCGTCAGTTGGTCACAAAGGCACTGTTTCCATGAGTTCATTTCTGATTCATGGATGGAACTTGCTTGTCAGTGTTGTGCAGGTAAACGGCCCCTGGTGTGGGCTGGGAGAAGGGAGCCCAGATGGGCACCGTTTGCCAATTCTCAGGGCGGCTGACTTCAAGCTGCCATTGTGTGTCACTGAATGTGGAGTTGGGAAGGATGCACACAGCTGGCTCCTGGGAGTGGGGACCCAGCAGCAGCTCCCCCTGCCTGAGATCTTCCTGGGACACCAATTCACCCCCAGGGATGAGGCGTTCTTGGCACCTCTGGAAGGAAGCCTCAGAGATTTTTCTCCAACACTGTGGCTCCAATTTATCTGTGAAAATGATAGTGAGCGGTGAAAGTCAACTTCTGGGAGTCGAAGGTGCCCAAGGGAAGTCACCCCTGGAGCACTTGCAATGCCTGGAGGCTCTCTCATCTCCTAAGGTGGTGGCAGAGGCAGAGCCTGGGGTCAAATACCAAGGGACGTGTTGATCTGATCTCTGATCTGAGCGAATTCAGGTTTCCTTGACCTTTTCCCCACTAGGAAAAGGAAAGAGAAAGAACATTGAAATTAGAATCAGAAAACCTTGATCCAATTCAGGGTTCACATCCATCAGTCATCAACCTGGGGCAAAGCATCTCGCCTCTCTGAACCTCAGAATCTTCATCTGGCCCAGTGCAGTAGCACACGCTGGTAATCCCAGCAACTTGGGAGGCTAAGACAGGAGGATCGCAAGTTGGAGGCCAGCCTCAGCAATTTAGCAAGGCCCTAAGCAGTTTATCAATATGCTGTCTCAAAATAAAAATAAATAAAAAGGATGAGGGATGTAACTCATTGGTAAAGTGCCCCTAGATCCCATATGTAGTACCAAAACAAACAAACAAACAAACAAACAAATTCCCTGTACAATGGAATGGCGACAGCAGCCTTTCCCACTTCACAAAGTGAAAGGAGATAATGAACGTGTGAGTTCGTAAATACTTTGTAACTGAGACGGAAGGGCACAGATGTAAAGAATTATTTTTATTTTTATCTCCCATATGTTGTGTAATGCATGTGTCCCCCTCAGGTGTGAGCTAGCGCGGGGGAATCCTTGCAGGGTCACCCCACCTGCAGGGTCCTCTGCTGTGGCTGGGTTTGTGCGGATGATCATGGCTGGCACTGCTGCAGTGCTGAGGGACCGTAGGCTGCCGCTGGCCAGGCCCGCCCCTTGGTGCCCAGCAGCCTTCCAGAGCCTGTTGGGGATTCTGAATTGATGGAACCCAGCACACTCCAAGCCCACAGCTCAGAGTCCCCTGCCGGTGAGTGCCAGGATCCCTGCCAACAAGGAACCAAGGTACACAAGCAAACAGGACTCTGACTAGCCTGCTAGAGAGGGAGGGAAAATGCAGGAGTAGAGACTGTGGTTTCACCCTTAGGTGAAGCTCCGCCTCTGGACCGACTCTCCAGCAGCGTGAGAATTCCAGGTCCTGGGTCCTGAGCTAGCCGGGTTGGGGATGACTAGGAAGAGGAACAGGATCGCGGTGGCAGTGAAGGCAAACGGACCGTAAGAGCGGATGGATTTTGACACAAGCTTCAGGAGGAGTGGGCCTGGCGGTGCTGACCGGCCCTGCCCCATGCTTTGGGGCTCGCTCGTGGGAACTCCGTGGCATCTGATGGGGGTGGAGCTGCGGTCCTAAAGTCAAGAGAGCAGGAGGCATTTGCATGGAGCACCAGAGGCACGGAAAATTGCCTCTGTCACCCATGCCTGCCGCAGGGGAAGGAGATTCTGGAAATCTCTACCAGGTAATCCCCCATCCATATAGGATTCCTAACCACAATACAGACATCAGGCCACGACCTTTACCGTGACTTCCTCCTGCTCAGAATGATGAAAGGTACCTTCCCAGACCCCAGCTCTACAACCAACAATGGATTAAGGGGGGAAAAAAAAAAAAAAAGCAACAAATAAATAACAGTACATTGAAACAGACATTATAACCTCATGTACATGTATGACTGCTGACGCGATCCTGCAATATGTATAATCAGAAAAATGAGAGATGACACTTCATTTATGTATGATCTATCAAAATGTATGAATGCATTCTACTGTCATGTACAACTCCTTAGAACAAATAAAATAAATTTTTAAAAACTTGGAATTTTCTTTCACAAACTTTGCTGGTTTACTTTCTGGAGAAAAAAAAAATCTTGAAACATGCACAAGAAGCCTCTACATCATTAATACTAATTTCCATATTAGTTTCCACATTTGAAAAATGAAAGGATGAGAAGAGATTCTCTTCAAGGTGCCAGGCAGCTCTGGTGCCAAGTCTGGGCATGGTGCTTGCTGTGGATATGTGGAATGGGAGGGCCCACAGGCAGAGGACCTCTGAGAGAACATATTTCTTCTAGTTGTTGTTGTTGTTGTTGTCTGGGAATTAAACCCAGGGTTCTTAACCACTGAGACACCCAGCCCTTTTTATATTTTATTTTGAGACAGGGTCTTGCTAATTTGCTTGGGACCTCCCTAAATTGCTGAAGCTGACTTGGAGCTCACAATCCTCCTGCCTCAGCTTCCCTAGCTGGTGGGATTATAGGCCTCCGCCACCATGCCAGGCTGAGGACATGCACCTCAGGGAACCCTGGGTGCATGAATGGACAGGTGGCCTCTGTGCCCATTTTATTTTGGAGTCAACACATTCTAAAACTTTGAAGAGTAGATACTGTTAGGGGACATATGGGTAGGGCTTTGGGGTTCTGTAAGGACTTCGTTGCTTGGCCAGGGTGGTTTATGGCTGTGTTCACTTTCCTTTATACATGTTATGCTTTAATCAGTGTCTACTTTTTTGTGTCATAAGACTGTCATATTCAATTTCCTTTTCTAACTTGGAGGTTTTAAAACCTAAAATACATATAAGAAGTTGGATGTCTGGGTGATCTGGTCAAAAATCCTGTCACTTCATGGATCACGAGGGTCGATGGTCTTCTTTGGTGGCGGTCGCAGCCCCTGGTGGAGGGGGACCCTCCTCACTCAGTGACACTCATGACATCAGGTTGGCATTTTTCTGTCACTCCCCGTGTGTGGCACCTGAAGTCAGAGAATCAGCTCTCTGCTGAGCTCAAGGTAGATCGCCCCTGAGCACCTTTTTCCAGAATCGACACATCTAAACCACCTTCCTCCCTAACCCAGGCTCCTTCGGCACGTCCCTGTTTCTGTCAGGTGCTTCGGTGGCCCGTTTGGAGCCCCAGTGACTTTCCAGAGAAGGTACCTAGAATGTTTAGCAATCTCACACTTCTTGTAGCATCATCTTTAAAAATTTATTCTTTGGATTTTCTTTATTGCAAAAACTATATTTCATACCACACTTAAGGAAATTTTAAAAATAAAAACAATGCACGTGGGAAGAACAGGGTCCTCTCAGAGAAGTGGGTGGAGAGTTCGTGGGTATTACCAGGTGGGCCCCTTCGGCAGAAGTGGTCTGTGGCTGTCAGGATGGGGCTGCCCAACCTCCCCAGGGCCTCAGGGATGGGGCTGAGTATTGACCCTGCTTGTCAACCTCCTCACAGTCTCACCCCGTGACAAAGTCCACGCCCCAGGCACAGCCATAGCTAAGCCTTCTTTTATCTTTGCAGGTTTCTGGCTAACCTGAGTTTTCTGCACCCATACACCACTTCATCATTGGCCACACAGATGACTAAACCACATGGGTTTTACTCCGTGGGACTTGGGGACATGGTGGACTGCCTGGGATGGGAAAGGAAGCTATAGGAATTGGGGACTTGGGGACATTGCAAATTGAACATGAGGTGGTGAACCACCCTTCCAGGCAGGTGCACAACTTCTGCTAGACAGGAGGACAGCTTTGAAATGGGGACACTGACTCTGTGCTAGAAAGGACAGGATGCATCCTCCAGCCTTGCAGAGAGGGGCTTGGCAAGCTGGGGCTGGGCGGAGGCAAAGCCTCTTCTGCCCAGCACCACTCCTGCAACCGCAGGGAGATCTAACGGACCCTGAGGACAGTCGCCGCTGCAGGCTAGCATGCCAGTGAAGAACAGTGCTTGCGGTCATGGATGTGGCCTGGTTCCTCCTCCCCAAGCCTCCTCTCTTCACTCGAGTACAAGTGATCTCTCCTCCTCTGGAGTGTGCACAGGACTCTTAAGACATATGTGGGTCGACATGACGATATGACTGGGCTCCTGCCATGGTCTGCTGAGGACACCGTGGTGAGCAAGGCCACACTGAGACCCTGGGGCTGACAGCGGTACAGGGGCGACAGATGTGTGGCAGCCACGGGATTTATTCCAGTCGAGGATACTCAGGATACGCTGAGAAGGAGATAAGACAGGTTCCGTAGGACTTAGCCAAGGGTAGAACAGATAGGGAGACATTCCAGAGAGAGGGAACTGATTATGGAATAGTCCAGAGAGAGGAGTGCTTGGGGTCATTGCCTAGAGAGTGAGGGACAGTGACTCAGCACACCCCGGGGCTGAAGAGGGCCCAGGACCAGATAAGGGAGGCCCTTGCACACCACGTGGCCGAGCTTGACCCCAGGGCCAAGGGAAAGTCCTTGAAGGATACAAGGTGTCCCAAAAGCTCCTGTTAATACAGGAACATTCAGAGGTGAAGTGATTTGCTTGAGCGTTGTAACCTAAGTTCCATCCTAGTCTGAGGGAACTAGTTGGGTGGTAACTAGGCAGGTGGGGTGTAGCTGGAGCAGGCAGGTCCTGGGGGCTTACCTGGGAGGGTTGTTCTTCCTTCTGGGGGTCCTTCCCCCTACCCTCTTTCTCTGTTTCCTTGCTATCATGAGGGAGCAACTTTCCTCTGCTGGGTCCTTCCCCCATGCTGTGCTGCCTCACCTTGGGCCCAGAGCAATGGAGTCACCAACTGTGGACTCAGACCTCTGAAACAGTGAGCCCCAAATAAACTTCTCTCCTCTAAGTTGTTCTTGTTGGGTATTTGGGGCACCACAATGAAAAACTAACTAAAACACAGAGTAAACACAAATTTTATAAGTTATAGTTTTGTAACATGAAGTCGAATTTTGCCCAGTTTTGAGCTTCCTATAACATTATACCATATGTTGGCTCTTCTAAGATTGTTTTGATTCAGTATTGTTTCTAAGATTTATTCTTACTTTGGCATATTGCTGATAGTCGTCCATTTTCACTGCTATATAATATTTCATTGTGATTACTATATGACTTTCTTGTCCATTCTCCTTTGATGACCATTCAGTTGCTTTTCATTTTTGTATATTATGAGAAGTTCTGCTATGAATATTCTTCCAGATGCTTCTTGGCACAAGAAAGAGCAACTCTAAAGCACGTACCTAAGAAGGGAATTTCTGGGATTCCCAATTGTTCCTGAATATTTGTACATTTTGCATCCAGTCAGCAAGAAGTATATAAAAGAATTGATGGAGATGGTGTTGGGACTAATGACACGTTAACTAACTCAGGCTGACTCCTTACTCCCTGGTGAGTGAGCAAGATCAAGGCCTCAAAGGCGGTTTCAAAAGTTAATGATGATAAATTAGACCACTGTCAGGGATTGGTTAACAACAGTTCTGCAAACGTGATCAGCTCGTGCTTGCCATATAGTCCTATGGGACTCTCGCCTGCATGGAAACCCCCCCCAACCTTGCTGACCTTTAAGCTGATTGGTTCCCGCCTAGCCTCCACCCTACATAAAAGCTGTGTGACTTCCTCAATAGTTCCTTCTGTGACTGGTCTCCCTGACGTGTCTGATTGTCCTCTGCAGGAGGGCTGGGTGGGGACGGTTAGTCGGCCCTAACTTTCACAGTCTGGCCTTG
The DNA here is from genome assembly GCF_902686455.1 of Sciurus vulgaris. NCBI lineage: Eukaryota > Metazoa > Chordata > Mammalia > Rodentia > Sciuridae > Sciurus > Sciurus vulgaris. The sequence continues at coordinate 162,786,995 of NC_136464.1, forward strand.
TTGGGGAGTGCCCCCTTCCCTTGTCACTGGTCGAGAACAGCAAGGGGGCTTAAGACTCTGACAGATGGGATAGCATTGAGGTATTAATTTGCTTCCTAATGAGATTGTATGTATATTATACATTGGCTCTTCTGAGACTCTTTTTGATTCACTGTTAACTTTATTAGCCATTTATTTCTCTGAAATAATCTACTCACAACTTTTGCCAATTTTGTCATTGGGAGGTATGAATTTCTCTTATTGATTTTTCGTAGTTCTTTAAAATCAATCCTGTATTTGTTACACATATTTTAAGAACTGATTCCCAAACTGCTAATAGACTTTTTATTTTGGAGTAACGTTAGATTTATAGAAGAATTTCAAAGACAATACAGAGATTTATCATTTACTATTTACCCAGTTTCCCCTAATGTTAATATTTTAAATTATGATGGTACATTTTTCAAAGCTAAGAAACCAACATTGATATACATCGCTATCAACTAAACTCTAGACTTTGGATTTCACCGGTTTCTTCAGTCATGTCCTTTTTCTATTTTGGGACCTGATGCAGGAAACCACTGTGGATTTAGTATGAATTGTCTTAATTACCTTTATGTCGTCTTTTTATGAATGGAGTTTTAAATTTGAATGTAACTGGATTTACCAAACTTCTCATTTTGAATTAGTGCTCTAGGAAACTTATTGAAGAATTTCTTCCTGGGTTGATGGTGTAGCTCAGTGGCAGAGCCATTATGTGGCAGGCATGAGGCCCTGGGTTAGTCCTCAGCACTGAAAAAAATCCTTCCTTATACCTATGTTGTTATAACACTTCTATATTTAAGTTTGACCTTGCATATTTGAGTCTTTCCTTCTTTAAGATCAGTTATTGTGCATGGTGTCAGGAAAGGATCCAGTTTCATTTTTTCCCAATAGTAATAAATGTGTAAGTCTTAATGCTTAATTTGAAAGTCCCCATAGATGTTTGTGTTTATTTCTGAACTCTCAGTTCCATTCCATGTATTTTATATCTATCCTGTGCCAGGAATAAATAGTCATTATTATGCCAGCTTCATAGTAAGTTTTAAAATCAGGAAGTGTGAATTGTCCAACTTCATCCTTCTCAAGATTGCTTTACTATTATGGATCCAGAATGTGGACTGCATATCAGAGGGAGGGAGACTCTTGGAATTTTGATAGTGAATGCATTGAATCTATACGTCAATTTGGGAAGTATTGCCATCTCTACAATATTAAACCTTTCAATCCATGAACTCTATTGTCTTTCCATTTATCTAGATATTCTTTAACTCTTTTAGTGACATCCTACAATTTCTAGTAGACAAATATTTTACTTTCTTGGTTAAACTAATTCTTAAGGATTTTCTTCTTTTTAGTACCATTGTAAATTGAATTTTCTATACTTCATTTTCAGATTGTTCATTATCACATATAGAAACGATGATTTTTACATAATGATCTTATACACATAATTATGTTATCCTCAAATAGAGGTGGTTTTACTTCTTCCTTTCCAATCTTTTCCTTTCCCAATTTTCTTTTCCTTCTCTTATTGTTTTGGTTACAATCTCTAGTACAATGTTGAATAAAAGTGGTGGTAGTAGATGTCCTGTGTTGTTGCCAATCTATGGGGGAAGCTTTCATTTTTTTGTATTTTTTTGTTTGTTCTAATTAGTTGTACATGACAGTTGAATGCATTCTTACACCTCATACATAAATGGAGTATAATTTCTAATTCTTTGGTTGTACATGATGTAGGATCACACTGGTTGTGTAGTCATATATGTACATAGAGTATGAGTGTCTGATTCCATTCTACTATCCTTCCTCCCCCTGTATCTCTGCCTCCCCTCCCTTCACTCCCCTCTGCCTAATCCAAAGTACCGCTATTCTTCCTTAGAACCCCACTTACTGTGGATTAGCATATACATATCAGAGAAAACATACAGTCTTTGGTTTTTGGGGATTGGCTTATTTTGTTTAGCATAATATTCTCCAGCTCCATCCATTTACCAGCAAATGCCATAATTTCATTTTTCTGTAAGACTGAGTAATATTCCATTGTGAATATATACCACATTTTCTTTATCTGTTCATCTGTTGAAGGGTACCTAGGTTAGTTCCATAGTTCAGTTCTTGTGAGTTGAGCTGCTATAAACACTGATGTGGCTGTGTCACTGTAATATGCAGATTTTAAGTCCTTTGGGTATAAACCTAGGAGTGGGATAGCTGGGTCAAAAGATGGTTCTATTCCAAGTTTTCTGAGGAATCTCCATACTGCTTTCCATAGTGGTTGCACCAATTTGCAGTCCCACCAGCAATGTATGAGTGTACCTTTTCCCCACATCCTCGCTAACATTTATTGTTAGTTATATTCTTGATAATTGCCATTCTGACTGTGATGAGATGAAATCTTAGAGGAGTTTTGATTTGCATTTCCCCAGTTGCTAGAGATATTGAACATTTTTTCATGTATTTGTTGATTGGTTGTATTTCTTCTTCTGTGAAGTGTCTGTTCAATTCCTTAGCCCATTTATTGATTTTTTTTTTTTTTTTTTTTTTTTTTTTTGGTGTGTTAAGTTTTTTGAACTCTTTATTCTGGAGATTGATGCTCTATTTGATGTGCATGTGATAAAGATTTTTCATCATTAAATGTTATGCTGCCTGTGAGCTTCTCAAAGATGCCTTCCATCAGATTAAGTTTCCTTCCTAGATGGTTGAATCATGGAGAGATGTTGGATTTTTTAAATGCTCTTTCTGCATCTATTCAAATATCTTATATGTTTGTCTTTTATTCTATTAACATAATGCATTATGTAGGTTGGAATAACCTTTTATTCCTGGGATGAATTCCACCAGGCAGTGGTGCAGAATCCTTTCTATGTTACTGGATTGAGGTTGCTAGCGTTTTGTTGAAGACCTTTGCCTCAATATTCATCAGGCATATTGGTTTGTTGTTAACTATCTTTTCCTGTGATGTCTTTGTCTGTGTTTGTTATGAGAGTAATATTGAATTCATAGAATGAATTGGAAAAATTCTCTCTTCTTCTATAATTGGCAGACTTTACAAAGGATTGGTGTTAATTCTTTTCTTAAAATCATAAATGGATTTTGTCAGTGAAGCCTCCTGGTCCTAGGTTTCTTTCATTGGGAACATTTAAAAAATTATTATTGTTAATTCAATCTCTTTATTTGTTATTTACTTATTAAATATTCTACTTCTTCTGAGTCCACTTCATGAATTTGTACCTTTCCAAAACTTTATCTACTTACTTCTTCTAGGTCATCCATTTAGTTTGTTGATACCCAAATGTTCATAGCATTCTCCTATAATCCTTTCTCTCTTTTTTTGGTAAGGTCTATAGTACCAGTCCCTCATTTAATCTCAATTTTAGTAATTTAAGTCTTGTTTTTTTCCTGGTAGACAAAGTTTTGTCAATTTTGATGATCTTTACACAGAAATAAATTTTGGTTTCTGTGATTTTCTCTTTTGTTTTTCTTGTCCATTTTATTTATTTACATTCTAATCTTCATTATTACTTCCCTTGCTTTGGGTTTAGTTTGCTCTTCTTATTTTTCAGTTTCTAAAGGTAAAAGCTTAGGTCATTAACTTGACATCTTTATTTATTTTGATATAGATTTTTTTTTTCAGTAGAAGAGAGGATTATAATTAGGGTTTTTAATCAAGATTAAAAAACAATAGAAAATATCAGGAATAAAAGAATTAATTTTTTGAATGAATAAACAAACTTTACAAAATCTCAGGCAAACTAACCAAAAGGAGGGCAATGTCTCAAATTATTCTTTTTTTTAATTGTAAACAAATGGGGTACAACTTGTTTCTCTGGTTGTACTTGAAGTAGTGGCATACCATTTGTGTAATCATACATGTACATAGGGTAATATTGTTTGATTCATTCTGTTATTTTTCCTTCCCCCTACCCCTTCCACTCCTCTTTTTCCTCTATAAAGTCCCTCCTTCCTCCATTCTTGCCTCATTCCCTACCCCCATTATGTATCACCATGCGCTTATCAGTGAGATCATTCATCCTTTGGTTTTTGGGGATCGGCTTATCTCACTTAGCATGATATTTTCCAATTTCATCCATTTGCCTGCAAATGCCATAATTTTATCATTCTTTATGGTGGAGTAATATTCCATTGTGAATATATACCACAGTTTCTTTATCCATTCATCAATTGAAGGGCATCTAGGTTGGTTCCACAATCTGGCTATTGTGAATTGAGCAGCTATGAACATTGATGTGGCTGCCTCACTGTACTATGCTGATTTTAAGTCCTTTGGGTATAGGCCAAGGAGTGGAATAGCTGAGTCAAATGGTGGTTCCATTCCAAGTTTTCTAAGGAATCTCCACACTGCTTTCCAGAGTGGCTGCACTAATTTGCAGCCCCACCAGCAAATGTATGAGTGTACCTTTTTCCCCACAGCCTCTCCAACACCTATTGTTGCTTGTATTCTTGGTAATCGCCATTCTAATTAGGGTAGTTTGGATCTGCATTTCTCTTATTACTAGAGATGTTGAACATTTTTTCATATATCTGTTGATTGCTTGTAGATCTTCTTCTGTGAAGTGTCTGTTCATATCCTTAGCCCATTTGTTGATTGGGTTATTTGTATTCTTGGTGTAGAGTTTTTTTGAGTTCTTTATATATTCTGGAAATTAGTGCTCTATCTGAAGTATGAGTGGCAAAGATTTTCTCCCACTCTGTAGGCTCTCTCTTCACATTGCTGATAGGATCTTTCGCTGAGAGAAAGCTTTTAGTTTGAATCTATCTCAGTTATTGATTCTTGCTTTTATTTCTTGTGCTATGGGAGTCCTGTTAAGGTAGTGTGATTCTAAGCCAACATGTTGAAGATTTGGACCTGCTTTTTCTTCTATAAGATGCAGGGTCTCTGGTCTGACTCCAAGTTCCTTGATCCATTTTGAGTTGAATTTTATGCACTGTGAGAGATAGGGGTTTAGTTTCATTCTACTGCAAATGGATTTCCAGTTTTCCCAGCACCATTTGTTGAAGAGGCTATCTTTTCTCCATTGCATGTTTTTGGACTTTTGTCTAGTTTGAGAAAATTGTATTTATTTGGGTTTGTCTCTGTGTCCTCTATTCTGTACCATTGATCTGTCTGTTTTGGTGCCAGTACCATGCTATTTTTGTTACTATTGCTTTGTAGTAAATTCCATGCTTAGCCTTCTTTTGTTGTGTTCTGTAAATATTGATTCACTGTGTTTTTATTCATCTCATAGTATATTCTAGTTTTCTTTTCAATTTGATTTTTTACATATTAATCTTATGCATAGACACCTTGAAAAACTTGTATTAATATTAATAATATTTCTACAGACAACGATAAATAATAATTCTTGTATATTTGATGTGAGTGACAATATCATCTGTTATAAAAGACAGATTTAATTCTTCCTTTCTGGTATACATTTCTTTGGCTTATTCTTCTTTTGTTAATGTTCTGCATAAGACCATGAGTACAAAGTTAACTGAAACATTTTAATTTAAAAAAAAAATCTATTGTTTTGGGCTGGATTTGTGGCTCAGTGGTAGAACGCTTGCCTCACATGAGTGAGGCACCAGGTTTAATACTCAGCACCACATAAAATGAATATAATAAAATAAAAGTATTGTGTCCATCTACAACTAAAAATAATTTTTAAAAAAATCTATTGTCTTTAAAGACCAAACTCTCCCTTAAAATTAGAAATAAGACAAAGATATTTATTTGACTTAGGGTCTCTATCTCTCACAGGGCCCATCTTATTACTCTGCCTCTCACACCCATGTGATTGCTTCATGAAACCCGAGGTGGCCTGTCAGCCTTATTTCATAAGATCTGTCAAACTGGATCTGGAGAAAATAACCCTTTCTAGTCTCTTTGTCCAGAAAGCTATAAGATTTCATCCAGAAACACCAATCCCGTGCACTCTGCAGAATGAATGAGCTTATTTCCAGGAATAAAGAAATACACTGCTGGCTCTCTCTTTTCCATAAACCTGAATTTTTTGCTGGGAAAATTGGAATAATTCTACCTCATGGGTTGGTATAAATAGGAAGCAAAATAATGATTAAAAATATTTAACAGAAAGAAAATAATAATTTTGTTAATGTTGACTTTTGTAGTGTTTGCGATATTAACATTACAACATTAATGTTATTGCTACTAGTGTTGAAAAAAAGATTATGCTATGCTTTCAGCTTTGTGATCTCCTTTCTCTCTTGTTATCATCCTCTCTTCCCACAGTAAACTACAGAGTAATAACCTACCTTCTGACTTGCTAGCTGAAGGAGAAGCAAATATGATTCCCTTTATTACATACGAGGCGATCTAAAACGTGCATGATGAAGTATTGGATCGTGGCTTTGAGCACTACATTTTTTTGATGCCCGGCATGTTTTATTCTACTGATAACTTCCACCTCCCAAAGACCTGTTTCCAGAATGCAAACTCCAGCTTCTTTGCTTTTTTGAACATTTTATCATTTTATCCACCATGTTAGGTAAAGACATACATACATAAACTTACCATTAAAAAAACAATCCACCTGAAAGCCACAGAGCACACACAGAAACTGTATTTTACTTTTGTGCTTTGCAGTGTTGGGAGGCAAACCTAGGACTGGAGCGTGCTAAGCCAACACCGCCATGGAACCCCACCCCCGCCCAGGAACTATGTTCCCTAAAAAAGTGAATTTCTTATTGAAAAGATTAGTCTTCAATTACTGTAATTTTAAAAAATTATGAGAATCTTTCAAACAAGCAGAACAGACATCAATTGGTGGAAGATGAATAAAACGTTTTTAAAACTTCAGAAAATTCTCCATATTTTAAAAATTGACCATTCCTTTCATCTTTTTAACTTTTTAAAAAGTGTTTTTATTAGTGCTTTATGGTTAAACAGGACCGTGGGATTCGTTTTAACAATCACACATGCGTGGAAAATAGTTTGCTCTATTTCAGTCCTCAGGGCTTCCTCTCTCCCTCCCCACCTCCCTCCCCTGTTCTCCTTCCTTGAATCTGCTGATCTTCCTTCTATTTATTTTTACGTTTTTCTAAATTGGAGTTTTATAGGCATACTTAAAGCAGAATTCACTGTGGTATATTCATATATGTACAACTTCAACTTTTAAGATTTTCAAAAATATTATTTTTAAAATTGTGATAAAATACACATAACATAAAATTTACCTTCTTGACTGTTTTGACTGTACAATTCAGATGCATTAAGTACAATCACAATGCTGCACAAACAGTATCACTATATATCCAGAGCTCCTTCCCCTTGAAAACTGGAAATCTATACTCACTAGAAATAACTCTCTACTTCCTCTTCTTCCAACTCCACACAGCCAACTTTCTACTTTCTATTTCTGTGAATTCAACTACTCTACAAACCTCATTGCTATAGTATGAATTTTAAAAGTCCTCAAGAGCCCATGTGGTAAAGACTGGGTCTCCAGCATGGGGCTATGGGAGGTGACTGGACCTTTAAGAGGTGGGGCCCAGGTAATTGTGGGCATGTCCTTGAAGGGGATTATGGGATCCCAGTCTCCTCTTCTCTCTCTTTCACTTCCTCCTCATGAGGTGAGTGGCTTTGCTCTGCCACATGTTCCTCCCATGATGTACTACCATGGGCCTAACTAAAGTCAGTGGAGCCAACTGATCATCAACTGGAAACTCTGAAACTGTAAGCCACAATAAACCTCTTCTCTTTATAACTTATCATCTCTGGTACTTGTTATAGTGACAGAAAGCAGAATATCACCTCAAGTGAGTGGGATCATATAATATCTTTTCCTTTGTGACTGGCTTATTTCACTTAGCCTAGTGTTCTCAAGCCTAGTGTTCTAAATCTTCCATGATTTAGCATGTCAGATTTCCCATCCTTTTTTAAGACTGAATAATCTTCTATTGTAGGTAAATATGTACTGTGATGGGTTGACAGATCTGACTCCCTGATAATATTATAGGCCAGACTCTAAGGGAAATGAGTAAACAGATTCCATTTTGCTCTGAGACTCCATGTTATGTAGGAAATAAGCTTCTCCCATGGGATACCCCGCCTCTGTGCCCATCATCAGTTACTTAGTGTGACATGTTTAACAATACATAATGATAATTCCTATGTAAAGAAAAATTGCTCTCTTTTGATTCCTATTGCTCCTAAACAATACACTATGTGAACGGTGATTGTGTGGATGTTAGTAACCATTCTTTAGTTTGTACCTAGGTAAGGGTCATTTTGACCCACTTCTCCCTCTGTTGATCATCTCATGATGTTAGTTTGTAATTTCGAATCATACCAACAGACACATATGATTGATGTGATTTTTGGCATAAGAACCCCTACAACCCTGTGGTCAGGGCTGTTCTCCCAATAGCCATTTTTTGGGGCATTGAGTGAGATAGTCAGCCAGCCGGCTTTCTCAGTGGTGATCAGTCTGTTCTTAACTTGCACCCCATAACAGTGTCACATTTTGTTTATCCATTCCTTTATTTATTGTAGACACTTGGCTATTGAAAATAATGCTGTAATGACTGTGGACATGTAAATACCTCTTCACAATCCTGCTTTCAGTTCTTTTGAATATATAGTCAACAGCTCATATGATTTTTAAGAAAGAAGTTCTGCAGTTCCAGCACTAACCCTCCCTCGCTAGTATCACTGCCATCCTCACTGGTGAGGACCCCGAGACTCAGGGAGGATGAGAATTTCCTGACAGACTCACAGAGCTCATTGTTTATTTACAGCCCAACCCATCTGCTCTGATGGCCATGATCTTCCTGCTGTAGTTTGCCATCTGTCTCATCCTACAGAAGACTATGGAAAATAATCAATGGGTTCCCAAAATGGATGTGCTAAGGCATAAGCCCACAAATACAATCTTTTTTTAAAAAAAATCCAAGGGATAAACAGAAAAAATAGTGAATGAGGAAATCGTGTTCACAAAAGTTTTAAACAATATACTTGGAAATTAACCTGGTGTGTTACTTTCAAGATCTGTTGAAAGAAAACGGTAACGTTCTTGCGGAAGAAATAAAAGAAGTGTTGAAAAGTTGGGTCTTGTTTCAGGGTAGGAAGTTTTGAAATGGCAAAGATCAAACATCTCCTCCAGTTAATTATGCAAGTACTTCAAAAACTCATTAAAATTCCCACAGGATCTATACTAAAATTCATCTGGAAAAACACATAGATAAGAGCATTGTACTAGGGAAGGAACATAGACACAGAAGCAAAGAACTCAACTTGCCAGATAATAAATAATAAATAAAATATATTGTTAAATGACAATCCACAAAACCATGTGATATTGACTTAAGAACAGAAAATTCAACCAATAAAGTAAAGCACAGAATCTTGATATATGCCTAAATTTTATGACAGCTATTACTAAGACTAACTAGGAGGAAGAAGACGAGAAAAAGAAATAACTTTCATTAAATGTCTTTGGAGAAACTGGATGATGGTAACAGCTGGTATTTAATGAATACTAACTAACTCTGTGCCGGGGTTATTCTAAGTGTAATAATTTATCTAATCCTAACAAGAACTCAATGAGGCACGCTCTGTTATTATCCCTTATTTTATAGATGAAGAAACTGAGTTACCAAAGCTCGCGTAAATTTTCTGGAAGACACACAGCAGATTAGGTGGCAGATTCCCCAAAGCAGGCTCAGCCAGGCCCAGCCTTGACCTCCTGCTCCTCTCTAGGGACAGTGAGGAGGGAACTTTAGCTCAACTCTTTAAATAGTTTAAAGATCTACTAAAGAAGAGAAAAGAAAAAAAATTATTGAAACATGTTTCCCAAATATAAGACGTAGCAATTATCAGTGACAAGTGAATTTTTAAAAATTAATTTACTTTCTATAACAAGGTCTTGCCACATTATCCAGGTTGACCTCAAACTCCTGAACTCAAGTGCCCTCCTGCCTCAGCCTCCCAGGTAACTGGGACCACAGGTGCATGCCACTGTGCCTGGGGCTTGGCAAGTGATTTTTAGAATACCAGCATAAAAATAAAAATTTTGCTATAGAGAAGAAGTTTGAAATTAGATGAAAGATTGTGAAAAGGCCCAGCTCAGTCACCAAATGAGTGGAATTAAAAGACTGACAATACCAAGTGTTGGTGAGAACAGAGAGCAACTGGAACTCTCAGACATGGTTTGTGGGGGTGTAAATTTATTCAACCACTTTGAAAAACTCTGTTTTTACCCACCAAAGCTACACATGCCAAGGCAAATACACAAGGGAAATGAGTATGTTTATTTCTCAAAAGACACATGAAAGCTAGTTATAGTATTTGTGTTCATAATAACCAAGAGTGTTTAGGGCATCTTTATTCACACTCACCAAAAAGCTAGAAACCACCCAAATGTCCATCCACAGAAGAATGAATAAATGGATTGTGGGAGGTTCATAAAATGAATTTCTATTCAGCAATAAAAAGGAATCATTTAGTGATACACAAACACAAATGAACCTCCCAGATGTTCAGTTAGTGAGAGCAGTCAGACACTAATAAGCTCATCCTGTGTGATCCCACTTATATGACGTTCAAGAACAGGTAAAGCAATGGAATGTTTTTAAATAATCAAAACTGGAGTTACCATTGAAGGGTGGTATTGACAGGTAAGAGGTCCCACCATGTTTAGGGTGGTGGAAATGTTCTTTATCTCCACCTGGATGATACTTCCATGTCCCAACATGTCATTGGCCTGGAAGTCATTAGCAGGCAGACAGCTGTGGGTGAGGCTGATAGTGACAAGCATGTGGCATTGGGGCAACAGCACAGAGTTCTGGGGATACCATATTTTCAGGGCTAGAGCAGAAGGAAGAATCAATAAAGGTTCAGATGGACACATGGAAGAGAAATCAGAGGTGCTGTAGGGATGCCTGGGGAGAAGGGAGCATCAAAGAGAAGACAGGTTGGGTACAGGTCAGATGGAGACACTGCACCTGGAAGCCATCAACAACCACAGCTAAAGTGGATCCCTACTGCTATCAGCTGTGAAGTGTTCCAGGAAGGGTCCACCTGCCTGGAACAGGGACAAGAGGGGTGGGACAAGAGTCCTGGCCTGTCACAATCTTTGAAGATAACAAGTTAAGACAGAAGCTGAAAGACCAACGGGATATTTGGATGATTGTTTTTTAAGTAACTTATCTTTTAGGATTGGGTGGACTAAGAGTAGCTTAAAGCTGACATACAGAGTTGGGGAAAAGGCAGTGGGAGGCAGAGAGGTCAGAAATGGTTGATAATACAAAGAGTTGGTGGCTGCGGGAGAGACAGAAGCAGCACACAGGAGGGATGGAGAGGGTGAGGATAAGCAAAGACAGAGATAAGGGGACAGAATGAGTCTCTTCAGTGATCAGGACCTTAAGAGGTGTCGAGGCCTTCATGGGATACTCTGGGCACAGTTGTTAATAAAATGTGATGGTCAGTTTCGAGGGTCATCTTGACTAGATTGAAGGATGCCTGAAGAACTGGGTGGTCTGTGAGGGTGTTTCCAGGGAAGACTGATGAGCGTTTCATTGAACCAAGAGGAGAAGACCTGCCCTCCATGTGGCTGGACACCCACCCAGATGCTGGGGGCCTGGATGTGATCGACTGAGATGGAACAGGAAATGGAAAAGGGGGAAACTCTTAGTTCTTCCTTCTGGAGCAGGGCATGTTTCTCCTGCTGCCGCCCTTGAACTTCAGACTCTATATTCTTCAACTGTTGGACTCTGGGACTTGCACCCGTGGCTGCAGTGGGCTCTCGGCCTTCCGCCTTGGAAGTGAGGCCGCCCCTTGGCTGGCTCTGAGGCTTTGGGTTTTTCCAGCTCTCCAGTTTGCAGACATCCCTCAGAAACTTTTCAGCCTCTGTGATTTCCAGAGTGGGGAGCCAATCTCCTAATTTACTAGCCAACAATGATTTATTAACCAAGCTCCTGATAAACATTTATATATAATCGATTGACTCTGTTTCTTCGGAGAACCCTGGTTAATATATAAGGCAGATATGGATACTTGGCATGACTACCTTCCAAGACCTCTGGGAGATTTCTGAAACCACATATAATACCGAACCATATACAATACACATTATGTTTTTTCCTATACATCACACATGTACACATGAAAAAGTTTAATGTATAAATTTGGCACAGGAAGAGGTTAACAGCAATAACTAATAATAAAAACAATAATATATTGCAATAAAAATTATTTAAAGTTTATGAGTTGTTTTTTTCTAGAGTTTTCCATTTAATATTTTTAGACTGTGATTGACTGTGAGTAACTGAAACCATGGACAAGGGGGTCTATTGCCCCTGGACAGTAATGAGGCCATTTGGTCCTCACATGAGCTTTGAGCAGGACTTTGAAGCCATGAATTGTCTCACGCCAACTCCCAGGAAAACCGCCTGGAGAATATGCCCCGTGGTGAGTCTCTACCTTGTCTGGTGTTCACATGTGGGGACTCTTCTTGGCTGTACACCCTATCTGTATGTCCCTGCACAGGCCACTGATGTGTGCCTTGTTGTGCCAGGTCCTTCCCACAGTGCAGGCCAAACAAAATCTGCTGCTCAAGAGTCCCAGTGCTGAATCTGAGGTCTGTCCATGTTGTCAATCATCAGACTTCGAATCAGAGCAAACTATTGAGCTCTCCAAAGTCAACTTTCCTTCTCTACAAAATAGGGCTCATGTGATCTAATTCAGATATAATAACATACTATTATGTTAATGAATGAGTTACACGGGCTTGTTTGAGTTTGTGGTAAACAGCAATGACCATAACCAAGATATATGTACTGTACCCTCTGGTATATAGTGTCCACTCAAACCCCAGCACCCTGGCAGTTGGCTATTATCAATATATGAGAAAACTAAGGTCTAAAGATGTCCAGTGACTCCAAGGTGACCCACCGAATCACAGGCCACACCAGGAACCAGGTGATTTTGTTTTCCCTGTATTTGTGGTTACAATTTTAATAAAAATCAAATGAAAACATTTTTTTCCAGCAATAGTATTCAGAATAGAGTTAGATCCTGTTGATGAAAATAGGCACTTGAACGTTGGTACAGGTTTTACTACACACAATACAGCCAGACCCTCTCTGGCCCTCTAGGTGGACTCAGGGGCTCCTTTCTAGTGCTCCCCAATACTGGAAGCCGTCTATTCTAGCACGATGTCCCCCAGGACACACGAAGCTCCCCGAGGTGGTACCCTGTGCTTTCGCTGTTTTCCCAGCGTTCTGCACCTTGTCTGATGACTGCTGAGTGAGGAAGTCATTCTGGGTTGCTTCAAAATGGTCCAGAGCTTTGATGCCGCTCCACAAACCTCTATCTATTCTCCTTGCAGCTTTGCCTGCCAAGCCTGAAGCCACCTGCGTCTGTCATTTGTCTCCTCTTATTTCTCAATGAATTCAGTAAAGGTCACCGTAATTTGTTTATGAGTCAGACATGGGTGATCAGTCCCGATGCACCAGGTACTGTGCTGTGTGCTGGGGATGTGGCCCCTGAAGGGTGGCTGGGCATGGCTGTCTAGGTTGTGTATTGCACAATCCCAAGGCACACCATTCAGAGACCGCCCTCCCCCAAGTCACCTCTGAGTGCTCCAAGCCTGAGGACAGAGGAGCCGATCAGTCGTAACTCCTTCTGGCCCAGAAAATGTTAGGAGGGGCTGGAGGGTGGGGTTCAACACCATCAGTACCATGATCCCTAAGTCACCCCACATTGGCCTTTGAGTACCAAGATGCCTCCGGGGGATATTCTTCCCCCATAATTTCCCACTTGGCACTAACTTTCAGTCCTAGCCCAAGATTCCCGGATGGATCTCTAGCCGTGGAAATGGCGGTTTCTAATGGAAATCCTGCAGCCCTTCACTTAGAGCTGCCCTGGTGGGCACCACTCTAATTATTCAATTGCCTAATTCCATTTATCTTTCATGATCCATTATGCACCCCTGACAGGCTGCATCTTCCTTAGCAGATACATAACCTAGCCTAATGGACTCTGGGTGAAGCCAACTACATAGACTAAGGGATTTTGCTGGTGCCTAATTCTCCTAAACTATTATTTTATAAATGAACAAGGCAGACAGACACATTTTCTGCTTTAAGATAAATATTTTATGAATTGCCCCTCTGATACATTACCTTATTAGTACATTATCCTTATCCCTCCCTGGGCTTTGCAGAGCCTGGGCATACACTCAGGAGTACATTTGGGTGATGTTATTGCACAGGCTGCGTTTAAAATCTGTTTGTATGGGGCGGGGGAAGAAATAATTTTGTCTCATGAACAGGAAAAGTTCTTTAAATGTTGATTTGCTACTTTAGCGTAAAAGTCTTTATCCAAGGACTTTTTGCTTAACCAAAGTATAGAGGATCTACTTAAAAAAATAATAATTTTTCCTTCCTGAGCACTCAGGACCATCCAATAGCAAGAAGAGTTTACACAATTCCAGGAGAGAGACTCTTCCTTACTTTGAGAACAAAGCATCATAAGAAAGTCAATCTTTCTTTTTGAATTTCACTTTAAAAAAAAATGCAGTTTAATATATAAAAGCTTATTTATTTCTCACCACATAGGCCTGATTTCCACTCTTTCCCCCAGGGACATTTTAAGCTGTGGTGGGAGTGGAGCTGGGGCTGGGGCTGGTGGTGACATTCATCTAAGAATTAGCATCTCCAAACACTGATGTCTCCAAACACGTCACTGTCCAAGTGAAAAGAAACTGGCTTTAACCCACAATGATCATTCTCTCGTCCAGGATAAATATTGTGCACATTTCCTCATGTGTGTGAGTTGAAAAATGTACATTATTAAAATGATTAAAAGCCCTGACCAGTTTTTTATTCTTTAGCAGGCTTTATTCCTGGGACGTGTGCTCAATGCCGGAAGACTGAAGTCACTGATTCTGTGACCCCACCCCACCCTCGGTAAAATAAAGACAAAAGTCGGTGACCAAAAGCAAATACGTTAAATTCTAAGGTTTAGAACCCATGAGAAGTAGCTCTCGAGTTTGTTCCAGATATTATGTCAACATATCTGCTTCCAGAAATGAAATTAATCATGACATTTTTAGGGATTAATTAGAATCAAATTGATAGAGAACATGGAATAATAACCTTTGATAAAATGCTGCGTGACATTGAAATGGGAGCCGTTTGAACAGGGAGGGACAATGTTCCTGGTGCATTTGCACATTCTTAGATTCTCCCTTGAGGATGTTTTACCTTTGCCATAAATGAAAACATTTAAATTTCTTTAAAATTACATTTAACTTAATTATACCCAGGCCCTGATACTGGTAAGCCCCCCATTTTGCCTGCTTTTCTGTCAGATAGAAGCGACCGGGCTCATCATTCCATAAAGACTTGTTTTTCTACAGGATGTTCGCTATGTGCAGAATGTTAATAGCTGGCGGAATATGAATAGGCTCTGTGGCTCCACTTGAAATATAGAAAAATGGCCCAGACATTAAAAAAGATAAAAGGGAAAAGGGCAGTAATGAATTTAGAGGAAAATGAACATTAATGGTACTAGCATTACTCATGTTCCACATAACAAATTATTGGAAATCTGTCAAGCACACCAAATTATCTACTCATCGGCTGCAGCGGGGCCCTCTGCAGCCATCCCAAACCAGCAAAAGCAAGACAATTTAAGCTAATTTTACTATTTATAACAATAGAACAGGCCATTAAGATAAATTAATGTCATTATCAAGTTTCTATGAAAATGACAAATACCACTATTTCGAGCGGCTTAGAGGCTGTTGACTATAATGAAATCTGCTGCACAGGTACTAAAGAGAAACACTCCAAGTAATTATTTTCTAGTAGCCTGTTTGTTTCCTGACCATTCATTTGCTTTCACCACAATTAGTTCTGTACACAATATGGTGGTAACTAAACAGTCAACACCACGCAGCATTAGGACTAATTGGGCCATTAGGACGCAGTTTCTAGCCTTTTCCTTCCTAAAGAGAGCTGGGAGTAAACAGAGCAGAGCAACAATGCCAGCACCATGCCAGCGGGGATTGTCTTGATTTAAAGGAGATCCAAACAGGACAATAAACTAGACAGGTGGAAGGCTCTGCATGGAACACCCTCCAGTCAGCTGGATGGTCACAAACTAAACAGTGCCGGAGTGTGTCCCCATGCCTGGGGCCACCACACTCAGGGAGACCCAGAAGCAGCAACCCTGGGCTTGGGGCCATGCCATCCAGAGGGGCCAGGAATTCCTGACTGGTTCCAACCTGGAAACTTCTTCCCCTGCTGGAGGTCATGACAAGTCATTCAAAGCCTGGCCGTGGAAAACCCCATCTCCCTAATGGGGCTGTGCTGTCAACGGCGTCTGGGTCATCATCTTAGGACCAAATTACTCATCAACTGTCCGCAGAGATATCAGCTTTTCCTAAGGGAAAAGAATGGTCCCTGACACCCCTGTGCATGATGGAAACAAGAAGAAATAGTCACAGGATCATAGTCTCATGGGGTCCTCACTGCAGGAAGTAGGTTGTAAGTCTCGCACCAGGCAGCACCTGCCCCAGAGCTGTCACATGCTCGGTTAGTAAGGGCTGGGATTGCTCAGGCCTCTCAGGTGGCTCTCGGTGCTGCCAGGGCCACACTGCCCTCGGTTGCGGAGTATGTGAGAGCAGCTCTGCATTACCATCTGAAGCTGCCTGTTGGCCAGTCTCACCCATCTTTCCCCTCTTCCAGCTGAGCCCAGGGTGTGGATGATGGGTCCTGTGCGGGGGGAACCCAAGAATTCTCAGAAGATATGAAACTCAAGCACCCGTGTTAGACCTTCACAGACATGGAGTGCACAGGGAGACCAAACAGCACAGAATACCAAGGAGAGGCAAAAACAAAAATGACAAGAAATCCAAAGGCCCAAACGGGAACAGGTACCGTAGTGTATGGGAGATGCCTTGGCAGGCCGTTAGGCAAGACCTCAGAGTGGCACCCACTTTATAATGTGACGTCAGCCAAGGTGCAGAAAATGCAGTCAGCTGAGCGGGCTTCAAAGATGAATGCTTCAGGAGGATGACTAAGAACAGAGGATCAAAGAGCAGTCACTGCTGCTTTGACTCGCTCACCTGAGTCCCCCCGCAGTGTGCATGCGTGTGTGCGCGTGCACCCCCAGCTCTCTCCCCAGGAGGCTCTCTTGCCCTTCACGTTCGACACCTGCAGACCAGTGTCCTGCAGAGACCTATGCACAGCTGGGACAGCAAAATCAGGCTCCTCCTGGAAAAGTCATTTTTCCTGCCTCCTAGAGCCACTGAGGCCCTGAAAGAGAGACGAAGTGACCCTCAGTATCCCCTCAAATCCACGCCACAGCCCTGTCCCCAAGTCCCTTCCAATTCCCATCCCCCACCTCAGAGGTGCTGTCCCTCACCCGTGGCCACAGCCATCATGCACTCTATGGAAGGCAGGGGGCAGGTCTGCCTTCCTTCTTAGGGTCCACAGCACCTAGAACAGAGTTAGGGTTCTGTAGACAAATGCTCCTTTGCAGAGCAGGGTGTGGGCTTTCTGACAGTAGTGGGAAAAAGTAAAACACAGGCCGCCTTGATCCAGGGAGGGGACGATGGGCTTCCGGAGAACACTGATCGCCCTGCACTTCTCAGCTTAGGAGGGCCTATTTGAGAAGTGACCCATCTTTAATTCTGCAGCCTCTGTCACTGTGTTATTTGTTGATTGAGAAACTAAGGATTCTCAAGGAGACATGTTCCTCCCCACTACACTTGGGATGCTCCGAGATTCTGGGTGCAGGGTTCACCTGCCTCTATCCCAGGAGCATCCTGGGATGACTTCAGAAGTCTGCTGGCCATGTGCCCACCCAGATGGGCCATCCAATTAGAAAAATTACTACTAATGGTTTTTAAAGACAGGGTTTCTGGGCAAAATATATGGTTCAGTAATTATATCTACCATCTAAATGATGATGATCACCATGATAAACCTTAACCCCACAGAGTTCAAAGCACTCTAAATAATTACATTAATTATTCTCAAACTTTCCCCAAGGGGTGGACTATTTCATTATGTCTGCTTCCAGATGAGGAAGCCGAGTGATCCAATGGCCAAAGTCCAGGGAATTGGCCGGAAGCTGCCACTCACAAGTAACTCAGGAGGATTTCTGCTGAGGGCACGTCTGCTCTTTCATGCACCCCTGCCAAAGGGCCTGGTTGAGCCCTGGTGGCCTCCCTGAGCTGAGGATGCAGCAGATTTGCCACCCGTAAGCCTTGCAGCGGCCTGGACTTAGGCTGAGTGGGCAGTGGAGAGAATCGCACGGCACCTGACTTTTTGCGCTCTTATTTAGGCCGAGGTTAAGCGCAGTGGTGCATTTTCTATTCTGAGCTTCCTCACGGTGAAGCAGGCTTCCCTATGTTAAAAAAAAAAAAAAAAATGAAGTTCACACAATTCAAAAACCATGCCCCAGATCATAGCAGGACTGGTGGATGAAGAGGTGGGTTTGGAATTAGGGCCATCTACTTTTGGGGCTCTGTGGTGTGCTCCCAGAAGGCTTAAGGGTCCTCCTTCAGCAAGTGTAAGTTTATAGCATCCCGGCCCCACCACCTCCCACCCTTTGACCTTGGAGCAGCTTCATAAACCTGCTAGGCCTCAGCTTTCCAATCCATGGAATGGGGTCTAGCATAACCCTATCTGATCATTGCAAATATTAAGATAAATTAGTTCCCATTCCATAACCAGCACAGAGCCTCTTTGACCCGGTCTGGTTGATTTCAAAGCTTCCAGTGCTGCGCTAGCCGATTACTGGCTGTAACAACCTCATTCTGCAAAAATCACACTGGCTTTTACAGGTCTTTACGGGAAGGAAATAGGCTAATGCACTGTTTTCCCATGTATGTCAGTAGCCCAATCTCTCTCTAATGGGCTCAAATTGCAGTTTTAAAACCTAAACCATGAACTTAAACTCTCTCGCAGACATGTGCAGAAGAGGAATCCTTACTTCTTATGCTTCCAATGAAAATCAAGGCAGAGAAAAACATGTCTTCCTCTGAACAGCAAACTGAAAAACAGGGGTGGCCTCAATAGAACTTGTCCTGCTGAAAGGTGAGTTGAGAGGGAAATCTGGGAACCTTCTGATGTCAAAGTGTGTAAGAGCTTTGAAAACTGTCCATCTGCTCTTGACATTCTTTGCAAGCCCCCATTCTACTACAAACCCAATTGTGCTGCCTCAAGAAATTTAGACCAAGGTTCAGGGTTCCGACTCCGTTGACTGCAGACCATTGACCTGTACTACCTTCCTGTCTGATCCAGGCTCACTTTTAGAACACTGCTACCACATTTCCACAGCAGACTCCCAGGCCCTCTGAGGTGCTTGGATTGGTGTTATTGTTAATGAAGGATATTGCCTTCAATCAACAATTTCTAGCCAGGAAATTGGTACATCTTTCAGAAAAGTACACAGGCATCATTTAATCGGAGACCCATAGCAGTTCTATGATGAAGACACTATGCCCAATTCTATAAATGAGGAAATAGACTTTGACATGGTCAGTTACTTGCCCAAAGTCACACAATTGGTGAGTGGCAAGGACAAGACAATAGCCAGGGCATTTTGACTTCAGAAGTCACCCTCTTAATCTCTCTACTGTCCACAGCCTTCATCCTAGCTGGGTTCTGATCCTGCCCTCTGATAGACTGACCTACCCCATTAGCATGCAATGCTCATCATGAAAAAGCACAGATGTATTGACTAGTCAAGGCAACCCATGTCACCTAATCCATTGTAGAGATTATCATTTTACTTGCTCTCCATAAGACAAAATAAACCTTTCCTCTTAATGTTGATTATCTAAGGTATTTTGTTACAGTAACAGAACCTACTCTCTGCTAATGGACTACATGCCCCATGAGGACAAGAACAGCATCCAAAGACCTTATTATTTTATCCTCAGCACAATTGCCTAGTACAAGATGTGATCAGTTAAAGGTCTGTGGAATGAATGAATGAGTTATTGAAGAGATGAAAAAAACACTGGTTGGGAACACAGGGTTTCTACATTTCCCCTGGTATTTTTGAACATTATGCAGGATCCTGATCAGTACATGGCCTCCCTCCCTCTCAATCTTCAGGTGGCCAGTGGACTTTCCAGAACAGACTACATAGCACATGATAAAAATCATCAGTGGTCCTTGCTTTCTCCTAACAGTGAAAAAGGAGGCACACCTGGTTCCTGTTGGAATCTCTAAACAGGGTCCAGCTGAAATGAGAATGGGTAGATATGCCCCCATCCTTTTCATTCTATTTCTTCTAAATCTTTGCAAAAATTTTCTAAGCACTTAAAAATTTTTGTCTGACTTCTGGGTTAGCTTTCCAGTGCTGTAACAAAATACCTGAGGTAATCAACTAGTAAAGAGGAAAACTTGATTTTGGCTCACAGTTTTGGAGGCTTCAGTCCATCGTCAGTGTCCCCATTTAGGCCTGTGGTGAAGCAGCATATCATGGTGGGCGGATCTATAGGAACTAAGCCAGGTAATGAAAAAGAGGGAGAGAGAAGAAGAAGAAGGGACTGGAATTCCAATTCCCTTGACAGGCATACACCCAATGACTGGAAGACCTCTCACTAGGCTCTACCTCTTAAAGATTCTACCACTTCCCAATAGTGCCACCAGCAGAGGACTAAGCCTTTAACATATGGGCTTTTGGGGGACACTTACCCAAAACATAACAACTCCCAACAGTCAGTTTCAGGGAATGGAATGAGGTATGCATCCTCTCAGTTCATTTATAAAATGAGATGTGGTTTCTTTTCCAAGACCCACAGATTAGAAGGGAGCCTCCAGCAGACACATAAGTTGCATGTGGTAAAGCTGTCATGTGTTCTGATGTGGTGTTGCTGAGTCTTTTCTGCCTGTTTATTCCAAAGACTAGTGCCACGGTTTAGATGTGATTTGTCCCCACCAAAACTCATGTCGAAGTCTGATATCCAATGCAAAGGTGCTGAGAAATGGTGGGCCCAATGGCTGGTGTTCAGGTCATGGGGGTGGAGCCCTCATGATTGGCTTCATGCCCTTCTCATGTGAGTTCCTGCTGGATTGGTTACCCAAGAGTACCTTGTTGTCAAGTGAGGTTGCCTCTTGTGTTTCTTCTCTTCTGCAGGCATCTACTTGCCCTTCCATTTTTTTCCCGTGATGTTGGAAGCAGCACAAGGTTCTCACCACAAGCTGAGTGGATGATGGTGCCATGCTCTTGGACTTGGAATCCCAGCCTTCAGAATCATGAGGAAAAATAACCTTTTTTTTTCCTTTATAAGTCACCCAGTCTCAAGTTTTCTGTTATAGCAATGGAAAGACAGGGTAAGACAACTAGAATCCAACCAAGTCTGAAGCAATGATAGCTGAGTATTAATGCCCAGGTCCCAGAAGAAAGTACATTGGGAGGTTGGCAAGGAAAAAACAAGCAGAAGAACCAATACTCCTTCTTGGACCACTGTGACCCTGTGCTTTCTTTTGCAGGTTGAAAGCTTCATTCTGCTGTATCCACTGATTTTGAGCAAGTCCCCCAAACCTTCGTGGCCTGGGTTTTCTTATCTGGATGATGAATGCTTGATAATCCCAAATTCCATTCCAGCTCTTAAAAAATAAAAAAATAAAAAAATCTGTGATTTCACAGATTGCTTGTACTGGATTTTTGCACTGGATTCAGAATCTATTTATCAGAAGGTAACATTTGATTACCTTAGTTTCTAAGCACTATGGGTTGGGAAGAAAAAATGATTTACCTCCCTCCTGAGCTGTTGCACAAAGACAGGCAGAGTGGGATCCGTTCTGAGGATCATACAGAGCTCATCTCCCACCTCTTTTCCTGAGCAATAGCAATAATCATGGAACACTTTTCCAATCTGATTCTTACAACACAGAGTTATAGGCCAAGGCATTTCCATTTAACTGGATTTTTCCAATTAGTTTGGGTCCAGCTAATTGATTTGTTAAATTGAGACTTTACTGTCAAGATACTAATTGCTATGAATTTTGACCTATTGAAATTTTTAAAGCTTATCGATCCAGAGCAGTTGAATTTTATTGCAGTTATGAGTTGCCAGTAGATGGACACAAGAAGGTGCTTAATAAGTGCCAAGGAGAAAACCAGTTTGGAAGGCCTGGGAATGTGTTTTGAAATTGGAGACCAGGTTCTTACTTTGGCCTTTGTTCACCCGTCTAGGAAGTAGGAAGATCAACCTGACCCAGAGAGGAATTCACCTGCTCCCTTAGGTCCCTGCCGTTAGAGGTGTTCAAAAGTGTCTGTAACCAACTACCAGCAAATTCTACCTTAAAGAAACGATGAATTTGAGGTATTCCACTTTCTAGGAGACATTTTCTTTAAAATGGTGACCATGTTCTAGCACTTTCTGGCTGCTCAGAGAGATTTGAAATGGAGAAAGGCAGCCCACAAAAGCGGGGAGACCCCCCCCCCATCCTGCCCGAGGGAGGGGTCCTCCCATTTCAGGACAATGGAGGAAACAAAGAGCCTCTGGACGCTCTGGAGGCAGAGAAGGAGAGATGAATAATACATTGGAAAGCAAACATAAGCATTATTTCTCTTCTAATCAGGATCATGAGGCATTTTACAAATTAACCACTTTCCTCCAACACTTACCATATTGAGTGGCTGTAGGTACAGCCATCAGGGCGGACTCTGCCATCTGCATTTAGAAAATTGCCTATACATTTATTAAAGTGAAATTCACCCATTAATTAATGCTGTTCTCCCTGAAGACTCTCATTAGCACATTGAGCTAATTACTGAAACCACAGGCCCAAGGGATTTTTTTTTTCCCCCTCTATTGCAGTAAAATTTGCTCCAGCCTTACCTTTATAGGATTTGAAAAGGGAAACAACAGAGGCAGAACAACCTTAGGAAGCAGGAATGGAATAAACTTGCAGACCACTCCTTAGGCTGGTCATCTTCTTTCTCTGTGGGAGGCGTGGGCAGCTGCTCTTTCAGCAAGAGACCTTTCTGGGCTGAGAGCAGCCCTGTCTAGTCAGCGCTGTAATGTGCTGATAGCTCAGCGGCTGGGCCCGAATGCATTAGGAAGCAAATTTGGAAGAAGACACAAGTTGTATGGGTTTAGCGTGTCCTGTCAGACATTTTACTACCTCTTCTCCCCGTCTCTGTCCATGTGGTTCCCACATGTCCTTTTCATCCAGCAGAACCAGGGGATCCCAACCGGTAAAAATGGTTGGATGTTATTTCTAAGGCTTTCATTTCAAACCATCTTAAACTGTCCAGGAGCGAGCCAGCAGGAGAAAGGGGCTCAGGACCTAGGACAGGGGGAAGAATCGTGGGACAGACCCTGCCCAGGAGGCACAACCCAGCCCCACGCACTCCTTAATGGGTCTCTGGTGTTTTAAAGAAGCCTCTTACATGAGAGTCCTTTGCAATAAAGAATAATTTAAAATAAATTCTCTAAGGTATGAATTGTTTAAAATGTGTATTCTGCTACCTGAAAATGGCAGGAAAAAAATTGGATTAGTCCTATCACAGCAATTAAATAAAATTATACCTATGTTTAGCTAAGGTAAAAACAGGAAAATCAAAGAGGTGGATTTGGGCTGAAGGTGTTACTTAGTGGTGGAGCGAGCCCTACTATGTGGGAGACACTGAGTGTGATCCCTGTGATTCACATTTAAAAAAAAAAGGAAGTGGTTGATCCATTCAAACAGTGTTAGGATGAGTTTTCTCTCTTACACATTCACAAATAATGTGTTTTTGTTGTTGTTCTTATTGTTGTTGTGTGTTTTGTTTTGCTTTGTTTTGTTTTTTATTCTTTACTTTTTGGGTAATTAGGATTGAACTCAGGGGCACTCAACCACTGAGCCACATCCCCAGACTTGTTTTGTATTTTCTTTAGAGACAGGATCTCACTGAGTTGTTTAGCACCTCGTGGTTGCTGAGGCTGGCTTTGATCTCCTGTCTCAGACTCCTGAGCCACTGGGATTACAGGCGTGGACCACTGTGTCCAACACAAACACCATTTTTTAAAGTTTATATTTCTACATGCTTTGTTGACCTGACATGTTGGCTGTCTGGAAGAGCCCAGCATATCTTGCAGAGATGCTGAGGGTGGTTGGCTGAAAATGGTCTCCCAGGATGTCCACATTCCAATCCCCAAAACTACCAGCGTGCTTCATGTAAGGACTTCGAAATGTGACTAAGGATTTGAGATGGGAAGATGTCCTGATTTCTCCAGGTGTGCCCTGATAATCACAGTGTCTTTTATAGAGGAGGCACAGATTAGAGCACAGAAGTGGGTGTAGTGATAGAAGTAAGAGGTTACACAGGTGTGAGGCAGGGGTCCCTAGCTGAGGAATTCAGGTGGACTCTGGAAGCTGGAAAAGGTAAAGAAATGGAATTTCCCCTGGAGTCACCTTAAAAAAAAAAAAAAAAAAAAATCCCAGCCTCCAGACACCTGCATTTTAGCTGAGCAAAATTGATGTTGAACTTCTAGCCTCCTGAACTGTGAGAAAATAAATGTGTTGCCTTGGGCCATTCGGTTTGTGTTCATTTGTTACAGAAACAATACAAAACTAACATGCTGACACCTTGAGTGGATGAGGAGGGAGCCGTGTTGGCCTTCAGCACACCTGCCAAATCTGGAAGATGCTCTCAGACTGACTTTCTTGCCAGTGCAGACTGGCTGGCTGGAGCATGGAGATTTTTGGCATCCACAGTATTATTAGCCAAGTAACCGCAGCCGAGATGGGAGATGGGAGTGATTCCAGTTGCCTCGTTAGGGCTGACAGCTTTGACCCTGGGGATTAAATGTCTTAAGTTAAAGATTTCTATTAGCTCTGACCAACAGTATCGCACTCTAGGTGGGTTTCTCCCTGGTTGACATAGTGATTCTTACATAATTCCCATGGGGTGGTCTGTGAGGGTATCCTGAGATAATGTACACCAAGCCTCAAGCACACAGTGCACAGAGACTGTTCAGGATGCAAGCTGTTCTACTTCTGTCTCCTTAACACCCACACAGCCTCCTCCAATGCACCTGCGCGAGACCCAGCCCAGATCCATGCTAGAGTCTAGAAGCACCTGCAGACCCCACAAGTACACCAGGCTCAGTTGGCTGCACACCAGCATTCAAACAGCTACAGAGTGT
The DNA here is from genome assembly GCF_902686455.1 of Sciurus vulgaris. Lineage (NCBI taxonomy): Eukaryota > Metazoa > Chordata > Mammalia > Rodentia > Sciuridae > Sciurus > Sciurus vulgaris. The sequence continues at coordinate 162,812,143 of NC_136464.1, forward strand.
GACCAGGTGCTGGGTAGGTTCTTGGCCAGACAAAATGACATAAAACTCATCCTTGCTAGGTAGGTATTTTACTGGGGAAAATGGGTGTTTTCAAAAGTAATAACAACGGCTGTGTATGAGGCATGGACTGCACCTGGGAGTGCCTTAGGGGTGTCTGAGCAACTCCAAATATACAGTGGGGGTTGAACTTCCCGGGTTAGAAATGCTTGGGACCAGAGAGTTTCAGAGTTTGTATTTTGGAATATTTGCATATATATAATGAGATGTCTTAGAGATAGACCCCAAATCTAAACACAGAATTCATTTATGTTTTATGGACAATTTATACACATAGCCAGAAGATAGTTCTATACAATATTTTTAGTGTGCCTGTCTTTTGACTGTGACCTGTCAAACACTAAGTGACTCATTGCTGACCAAAGGTCCCCAGGTACTGTTGGTTGCTTACCCAATAATTAACCCTTTCTACTTTCCTTACTCTTAAAATCCTGATTCAGTCCGGTCAATATTGTGATCAGTTGCGGGAGCTGACGTGATTGGTCTTGTCAGTCTCTTCCTAACCGTTGTTTAATTTGATGTTAGGCTGTGGACCAGTCATGGTAGTGAGACAAATAAGGATATCCAGTGGGGGCTTCTTTTCTAAAAGAGGGAGATGGAGAAAGAGACAGCTTTGAAGCCCATCCCCTTCCTTCATGTGCTGGGCATCTTGATGGGAAGCTGATACTTGTCTATGAAAAGAAAACACATGAGCCATTGAAGATGGCAGACATCTCATCCTTGATGGTATTTTTGAGCTGTCAAATCAGCCTCTGGGCTACCCACATCCCATACTTCTTGTTAATTAAACAGAAATGTCTTAGTTCATTTTCTGTTGCTATAACCAAACACTGGAGACTGGGTGATTTATAAAGAAAAAAGTTTATTTTGACTCCTGGTTCTAGAGGCTGGGAAGTTCAAGAGTATGGTGCTGGCATCAGCTTAGCTTCTAGTAAGGGCCTCATGCTACTTCAATTCATGGTGAAAAATAGAAGGCAAACAGGTAAGTGTGGAAGAGAGAGAAGGGATTTGAATTCCTGAGAGAAAGTCATTGACCTATTCACGAGGGATCCATCTCCATGACCTAGAAACCTCCCACTCAGCTCCTCCTCCCAACACAGCTGGTCGAGGTAGGAGTTTCCAGCACATGAACTTATGGGAGACACACTCAAACCATTGCATGGTACATAACCTACTTAAGGACCATGTGGCAACAATTTCTATTCTTTTCAGCCAGAGGCAAATGTGGTGTAAAGAATGGGGTAGCGAGTCTGGAAAAACTTCAGTTATGGCAAAGGCTGTTCTGGGGTCATCTGCTCCTCACACCAAGCTGTGTCTCAACCACAAAGACTAAACCACAGCAGACATAGAGTGGGGGACTTGAGTATTAGAGAATGGGGGTACCCAGCGGGCCCAGGGAAAACCAAGGCTGGGCCTGAGCAAAGGTTGCTTTTAAGGTTTGGAGTTACTTTTAAAATATCCACTTGATCCAAAAATATGGAGGTTGGTGGTTTTGGCCAGTGCTGGGTGTCTAGTCACCAGTCACAGCTATTCATAGGATGCAAAAAGAAGCCCTGTTCTTGGTGGAGAAGCTACAACCTCAAGTGTCAACGCCCACTTCCTGGTAAGCACCAGCATCAGAGTGTAATGCAGTGCTGAAAGACGCTTTAAGATTGTCTGTTTTCCCCAGCATTGCAAAAAAAAAAAAAAAAAAAAAAAAAAAAAAAACATTGTATTTGTTAAAGTTTTTGAGATGAAAGTTTGAAAGAGGTATTGGGTTAAAACCAGGTCTTCTCTGTGGCTGGGAGTTTTCACTGCACAAGCCCCTGATGTGTGCTGGTGGCAGCACCTGCTCTGTCCTGCAGCCTTCTTCCCTCTGTGGCTGGGGGACAGGCTTGCCAATCTTTGTTTGCAAATTGGTTCCAGGTGTGACTGAGACACTGATCCCATCTTCCCTTGAGGCACCCAGATGCTGGACTTAGTCCAGCCGTTGCCTCTGGGCCAGTTGGTCTGATCTTTGGTAGCATCAACCATGCATCCCTATATGCTACCAAAATGTTAATCATTTTCTTTTTCTTTTTTGGTACCACGGGTTGAAACCAGGAGCACTTTACCACACTGACCCCCTTTTTAAACATTTTGAGATAAGGGCTTGCTAAGTTGCCTCGGGCCTCACGAATTTGCTGAGCCTGGCCTTGAACTTGCCATCCTTCTGCCTCAGCCTCCCAAGTCACTGGAATCACAGGCGTGTACCACCATGTCCAGCATGTAAGATGGCACTCGAATATTTGGAATGCCAGGTAATCGACGTTCAGTCTTCCAACTGCCTTTGCAGCTAGGGATAGTCATAGGGCACCGCTCTGGCCAAGGAGTCTCAAGGTGATGTCACCCAGCACTGACTCCAGCTTGAATACACAGCAGGGACTGGCAAACTGGCCTGTAGATCACATTCCACTTACTGCCTGTTTTTATAAATAGGTTGTTTGGTGACACGGCTATGCCCCTGTGTGTATGTATGTCTGTGGTAGCTTTTGTACTATAATGGCAGAGTTGAGTAGCTGCAACTAAGACCTGTGGCCTATGTGCCACCGCCTGACCCCTTCAGAAAACATTTGCTGACCGCTGATGTAGAAAATGGAACTTTTGGTGACGAGCACAGAAGCATGGAGTCCTTCATGACACTACTGTGTCCATCCCAGATTGACCTAATCAAGACTGCCTGGAGCATACAGCAAAAGAATACTTTTTTAAAAAATGGAAAATATCTTTATTTTGCTGAGATATTAAAAAATGTATTTTCCAGTAAGTATGCATTACTTTTATTATTAACAACTCATTAAGTCTCTAGAAGAATTTTTTGGGGGGTCCTGGGGATTTAACCCAGGGGTGCTTAACCACTGAGACACATCCCCAATCCTTTTTATTTTTATTTTGAGACAGGGTCTCACTGAGTTGTTTACAGGCTTGGTAAGTTGCCAAGACTGGTCTTGAATTTGTAATCCTCCTGTCTCAGCCTCCCGAGTCACTGGGATTACAGGCATGTGCCCCATACCCATCTATAAGAATCTCAAGAGGAAAAAAAAAAAACCCTATTGTTTCAGAAATAATACAGTTCATTTTAGATAATTATTTAGGCTGGCTTTGAACTTGAGATTCTCCTGCCTCAGCCTCCCAAGCTGCTGAGATTACAGGCATGCAACACCTCACTCAGCAATGTAAATAATTATTCAAATATGATAAAATCTGTATTCTTTCTCTTAGTTCTTGGAAGGGTTTTTGTCCTGTTTTTATTTTAATGAGTATATTTGAAAATGTAATTTTCATAAATGTCAAGAATTACATAGTATGCATAACTTCCCCAACCTCGAATAACGTTGTGATATTTAGCATAGTTTTACTTCTTCTCTGCCTCCTTCCCCTGAGTATTTCGACCTCTGTTGAAATCATCTAAATATTTGGACTTGTGTTGCTATTAATTTTTACATTATGACTCTTCTACTTTAAGAATACTTTTAAAATATGCCAAACTTAACCATGCTATTGATAATGACTTGAACTTAACTTTAGGATTTATTGTTTATCTCTGTTTCTTGTCTCCTTTTCTGAATTATTTATTTTGGGGCATTTTTCATTACTCCCTTGAGGTTTCCATCATTCTGTTTTTAGCAGAAGAGAGAGGCGGGTGGGAAGTGGTGGACCCTTTTCTTGACCCTCACACGCAGCAGGTCAGTTGAGTAGATATGACAGCCCCCTCTCAAATCCCTGGGGACCGTGTTTCACAATCTTCTGGTTTTTGATGTCGTAAGTCACAAGTGTGATTCTCTTTTCTCTGAAGATATATATTTTTTTCTGCCTTGAAATTTTATAAATTTTTCTTGGAATTGAGAGTTGTCCTTGCTCTATGCCTAGATAATTTTTTGAAATTATCCTACTTGGCATGCCATCGTTCCTTTATCTCCACTCAGAAAACTACTACATATACGTCATGATTTTTTTCTTCTCTTCCTCTATTCTTTCCTCATCAAGTTCTAATTGTGCATGTGTTGGTTACTCTAGGTTTTTGTTTCATCATTTCTCATGGTTTTCGTCCATTCCCCCCGCCCACCTCTAATATTTTGATCGAGTTTTCTGCTGAATTACAAATCCATGTCAATTAGAATGCTTTGTTGTTATTTATAAGAGGGGAGTCAGTTCATGTTGGTCTTTGTATCCTTTTAAAATTACTGTATAATATACAAATTTGTGGGGTGCAGTGGCCTTCACCTGTAATCCCAGGTACTCAGGAGGCTGGGGTAGGAGGATCACAAGCTTGAGGTCAGCCTCAGCAATTTAGCAAGATCCAGTCTCAAATTTTTATATAAGGATTGGGGATGTAGCTCAAGGGTGAAGTGAATTTGAGTTCTATCTCTAAAACCAAAAAAAAAAAAAAAAAAAAAAAAAAAAATTCACATATTTCAAACATATAGTTCAAAGGGAACAGCGCATACATACAACCACATAAGCCACCTGATTGAGAGAGAAAATATTTCCACCATCTCAGGAAATTCTGACCTTTTCCTGTCAATTCACGATGCTTCCCCAGGAATGACTAATGATTTATGTCACCACAGATTAATTTTATCTATTTTAGAGTTTCACATAAATAAAACCATGAAGCATATACTCTTTTGTGTCTGGATTCTTAGCTCAACAGAAGGTTTTTTATTTTTACTTTTATTTTTATATTTTATTTTTGAAGAGGGAATTGAATCTAGAGGTACTTGATCACTGAGCCATGTCCCCAGCCTTTCTAAAATATTTTATTTAGAGGCAGGGTCTTGCTGAGTTGCTGAGAGCCTTGCTAAATTGCTGAGGCTGGCTTTGAACTCACTATCCTCCTGCCTTGTCTTTTGGAGCTGCTGGGATTACAGGCGTGTGCCACCGAGCCTCGCTCAACATAGCACTTTTAAGATACATCCTTGTTGGGGCATGTGTCGGGCACTTTTTCCTTTCTATTGTTTGGTGGTGTTTCATCATTTGCTTCCATTTGAATGTTCCGAATTTCTAAAATATGTTTCTTTTATATCTAATTACCCTTTTCAAATAAGACAGCTCTTACTTTATTAAAGGAGTATCTGCTTGAATATTTCTGAGACTACTAATTATGATTTTTCAGCTTTCTTTCTTATTTCATGAATTAGCTCTGTTATATTTAGAGGAGGGGTGCACTTGTCTTGATTGCTTAGAATGCTTCTCTGCTTTGGGGGTGCCGATTCGCCACAAACACCAAGCAATGGACTGTTATTGTTATGGTCTGTTTACATCTGTCACAAACCCTGCTATACCAGTATGATCAACTGCGTCTGTTTCCCCAGAGGGCATCTTCCCCTAGTATCACGAGTGACTGTAGGTGACAGAGATCAGTTTTTGCCCTAATATATTATTTCTCCTTTCCTTTTACACCCAGCTCAGTGCTGGGGATAGAACTAAGGCCTCATCCGTGCTAGGCAAGTGTGGTGGGTGAGACCCGGGGCCCAGGGTTATGCCACATGCACCCAAAGATGGTGACTGGCAGAGAGCCAAACGGAGGGCTGAATGCATGTTGAGAAAAACAGGAAGCGTTTACCATTGGCTGTATGATAATTAGTTCAGCCACCTAGCACGTGGACAGATATATCTTACATGTATGCTTGAGCTCGTGATCGCTTGACCTTTAACAGGATTGGATGGACATATCTGGTTACAATTGCTTATGCATGAGACCGCTTATATATTGAGGGTGTTATCCGAATAAAGCGGAAGCTGCTTCATGAACTCCTGAAGAGTACGTGTAGTTTGTCCTGCTGGTCGGCAGCAAGCGGCAGGCAAGTGCTCTACCACTGAGCTATGCCCCCAACCTCTGGTACATAGTCTTGGAAGTTTCCTCTTTGTAAGCCTAAACCCCCTCCACCTATCATCAAAATAATAATCTTCCCTCTGTTTTGCAAAAGAAAATTAAACTAACAAATTATAACTAACAAATATACTCTAGTAAGGCTATGTGTGTCTTTTTCAAACTCAGATGGCACAAGGGATGCTTACCGAGTTCCTATTCAAAAATGTCACCAACCGGCTGCATGATGCTGTTACGAAAGAACAGAAAGAGATCTGCCCTTTTAACCCACCCCAACTGGCCACCAAACCTGTGACTGAACCACTGCCAGTGATTTATGCCCCGGGGTAAGTTATAAAAAGGGTAAAACACCTCTTCCTGTGAGACAGTCACTTGGCTGGAAGCAAATCCTTTGGTCCACCCCCAAAACAGGTGATCAGATCAGGATCTTCTGGTGAAGGATGCTCTCTCAAGCAGCATGCGCCATGGCTGACTGTTGAAAATAGCTTTGGATTGAAAAAAAGAGGCACGTAAAACTAATCCCTCTTCGTAGAATCGTGAAATGCTCACCTCATGACTCTTCCAGAAAGAAAAAAGGGTTCAGGTCGGGGAAAAGGAGTTCTTCCTGATTTGGGGAAGTAAATTTGTGTGGCATTAGATCCAGGCATCTGCTGGGGGCGTGAAACTGGCTGGAGGAGCCCCTCACAAGAGAGGAGGGGGCAACATGCTGCCAGGCACTTCCCAACCAGCACGTTCATAAGCCCCTGGACCTGCTCGTGTCAAGACTGACTACATGGGGAAGGGGCTGTCTCCTCTTCTCTCCGGTGGAGCCTGGGGAGGATCTGGGGAGGTTAAGCACCCCGGGACTTCTGACGGGCAGCCACTGCTTCCCACATCTTACCTCTGGGTGCCTCATTTGGAGAGGGGTCCTTGGAAGTGGTCCTTCAGCCCCTCCCCCCACACTCACAATATCCTGTGACCAGCCTAAGCTTGTGTCCACTGGGGAAATGCACCCACCCATCTCCGAGGAGAGTCCTCCGCTTGTTTTCCCCTGTGAAAGAGAAGGCTGAGTGCTATACAGCTACTGTACGGCTTCCACTTCTGCTATGGTTTGGATCTGGCTTGTTCCCCAAGGGTTCATATGTTTGAAAGCTTTGTCCCCAATGAGGTGACATTAATAGGCCTTAAGAGGTAGAGCCTAGTGGAGGCTGTTAGGTCATTGGGAGTGTTGCCTTGAAAAGGGATTAAAGTTGTCCTTATGGGACTCTGCTTAGTTCTCTGAAGGGGATTGCTATTAAAAAAAAAGATTGGCCTCTCTCTACTCCCTGTCTTGCTGTATGATTTCTCCTCTTCCTGCACTTCTGTCATGAAGCTATGTATCATGATGTAATATAGGCTAAGGGATCCTCACAGGAGCTGGCACCATGATTTTTGGACTTTCCACCCCCAAATTTGTAAGCTAAATAAAACTCTTTTCATTATATATTACCTAGACTCAGGTACTTTGCTATAGCAACAGAAAACAGACTAATACAACCTATTCATTTCACAGGGTTGCCTTGCATATTAAATGACATGATGCATGCCAAGACATTGCTCAATGTGCATAGTAAATCCATGTAGCTATTGTTATTATGTCAGTATGTCTTTTATGTCAATGGTGTGTTTTCCAAATATCTATCTCTGGCTTAGATTCTCCCCATCTGGTCTCTGGGATACTTGATTCTTCCTCAGTCCCAAGAGAATAGATATCAAGATAATGAAACTGGAGTTTCAGCTCTCTCCTATTGTTGACATACCTTTATTGTTTAATTTTTTATTTTAGTGGAGATGTTGGGAAGGAGTGGAGATAAACACACAGCAATATGTCAGTTTTAAGCCAGAGTCAGCATTATTTATTATAGTTTTCAAAACATGAAAACAGCTTGTAGTCCAGCAACAGGACAACAATTAGGCCATGGGGTACTTGAAAGATGAAATTTTTATTTAGAAAGGAATTTTAGAATAAGTACAGATAATCATAATGAAGTAGATCTTCTTCAGTCTGCAACGATGACATAAAGCATGTCATTTTTCTAAATAATTTAGCAAAATCTTACACACTTAATTTGTAGAGTTGCTGGCTGGAAATGAAGTGGACTGATCTGCCTGAGAAGTCCAGGATTCTCTAAATGAATTAATGGCCCAACCACTGTTTCTTTAAATTTAAATTTAGAAACCTTATCAGGTATAAAGGTGAGGGTGGGGGTGCTTAAATATAGCTGCAGGTAAGGGAATGAGATATTGAAATAAAGTTATTCTAAGAAAAGAGAAGTCTCAAGTCCCAAGTTCATGAGAGGGGTCTAAGAATTGGGGGTGAAATTGGTTTCAGAGCAGAATAGGGCTGGTCTTGGAAGCACCTCAAACCCTGAGCCTTGCCCAGCGACTGTGGCTTAGAGAGAAATAGCTGTGAATGGAACTATAAATTACAAAGACCAGACCAGAAAGAACCCCCTGGGAAGGACATCCCAGGTTGGGTGGTGATTGCTGTTGGGAGGGTACAGGACTACTCTTCAACAGTGACACCATGTGGCAACCAGGAGGAACTGCAGGGCTGGAGCTCAGGCAGGGCAGTTTTATTAACTGGTTATAGGGAATCCTCGTGGGACTGAGGAGGGATCAAATGTCCTCGAACAAACTGACAGAAGGGTTGGCAGGAAGGGAATCTTGACAGGGAAAAAAATGAACTTTCTGCTCAAAGGTAATGGGCTGTTCCAACAATTGATTTTTAAAAAAGAACATGGAAGATGTGTGACTGTGTTTTTTACACTATGCTTATGAAACAAGCTTAATGATTCATGTCTAGATTTTTAAACAATCATTAGAGGAACTGCTATAAACCTATTAATATAGTGTTTTAGGTCAACCATTAAAGTTTTAAATTATTTAAAATATAACATCAATTATGAAAAGCAGAATATAAAAACCATATGTGTGGATGACATATTTTATTATATTTATCTGTCAAAAATAGGACCAAATGAGGAACTGGAAATACATGTAAACGAGAGGCTAAACAGAGATGATCCCTCCGTGGCAGACTGTGTGGCTTATGTTCTACACCACTAGCAGCAGTGGCTTTCTTTTCACCCATGACTTCAACTTCAATGCTGAGGCAGCCCCTAAGAACCCAAGTGTGGAGAGGGTGTGGGTCTGGGAGAAGACATCCCTCTTTCTTTTATTTAATTGTTACCTTGATTCATAACAAAGGTCTTTTACCTACATTTTTATCACATAGGGGAATATCATAAAGAGAACTGCAGATACTGCATCCTGTCTTCATAAGAAAAGAATGGAAATTGGATTGGCAAGGCTATCCAGCTATTGGACCCCGACAGTCAAGGGTAAGGTCTTTGTGTGCAAATGCAATGCGAGGCCCCAGTACAACACCAGGCCTCAGCGTCATCTCTTGCTCCTTAGATCTGTTTGCCCTCAGGGAAGCATTCCGTCCTCTTGGTCTTCTGCCCCCTCACCCTGAGCCCTGAGTTAGAGCATGCCGTTCTTCTGCTCTACTTGCTGCTAAGCAGAAACCTTTCGTTTGGAACCTTAGGAAAGAAAGGGGAAAGCCCCTAACTTGTCCAAGGGTACACTCATTTTGAAACCAGTTTTGTTGCTTTGAAACTGACCGTCTGCTCCTATCTGACCTGAAGCTATTTTTAGTTGGTAGAACTTGGAAGTCTTGGCCCTGAGTGGTTGGCAACCTGGAAATGCAGTGCCCTCATTTTTAAAAGGCATCTAGGAGGTCCTTTTTAAGTAAAGTCCCATTTTCATCTGTGCACCTTGGCAGCTTGTGTAGATGAGGAAAAAATAACCTGACTTTATCCGAGTACATCCAGCTAACCGGCGGGGACCTGGGGAAGGGAGGGAAGGGGTGAGCTCACAGCACGTAGTCCCTTTGACCCAAGGACAGAGGGCATCCAGCCTGCAGTTTATCTGCCCTCTCTGCTCCGCTCAGCGTCACGGTCCCTGCAGGCTTCAGGGTTCACTGCTGCCAGCCAGGTTTGGCATGGGAGGCACTGGTGCAGGTGCAGAGGGAGGAAGAGAGAAGCCAGGAGTTCCTTCCGTCCTCCAAGGCCTCCGTCCACAGGAAGGCCTGCGGGGCTTCTGCTTCTTCAGAGTCACAAGCCATCCGCTCCCTTGGTCCCTGCAGCCTAGAGGCTATGGTCTCCTCCTGTTTGCTTATTTCTCAGTGGCTTCATGGTGCCCTGTTGGTCTCTCGGCTCTTTCTTCCACTTTGAAGCAGATGTCTTCCATTTATTTCTCCCTTCTTTAAATACATGGAGGCATTTCCATTTTCTTGGTTGGACTTTGATTATATCTGCTTTGTTTTGAATGTGTCCCCCAAATTCATATGTTGGAAATTCAGTCTCCAAGGCAACTGTGTTGGAAAGGCAGGATTTGGGGGCAGATGTTTGGAGAATGGATTTATGCCATTATGAAAGGGCTCCATGGAGGGAGTTTGGCCCTTTCTGCCCCTCATGTGAGGATGTGGTAAGGCCTTCACCAGATGTCAGCACCTTGATGTTAAACTTCCCATCCTCCAGAACAGTGAGGGATAAGCTGGGGTTTTTTGTTTGTTTGTTTGTTTGGTACCAGGGATTGAACTCAGGGGCACTTAACCACTGAGCCACACCCCAGCTCTTTTCTGTATTTTAGAGACAGGGTCTTACTGAGTTGCTTAGGTCCTCACTAAATTGCTGAGGCTGACTTTGAACTCATGTTCCTCCTGTCTCAACCTCCCAACTGGATCAGCTGATTTTTTACAAATAAGTTTCCCATTCTCAGGTATTCTATTATAGCCACACAAAATGAATTAAGACAGTGCAATTGTCACCTTAAAGCCCAAGTGTGGAGGTCCTCCAACTGCAGGATTGAGGGCTGCCGAGAGTTCCTCCTGTCATAGGATATGTGGAGATGGAGGCTGGGTAGATATGTGAGACCCAGAAAAGCATCACTAAGAAGGTCATGAGGTTGGTGATTTCACCCTGGTGACCATGGCCCCTGTCACTTCCCTGTCACTGCTCTTGTCTCTTCTCCAACCTCAGGTATTAATTGGCATATTTTATTTCTCCATTACCTTGCACTAAGCTGGTTGTTAATTAAGTCCTCTGAAAATGTTGCCAGATGACTACTTAAGAATTAATCAGTTTCAAGGGTATTTTTGAAAAGGAAATAAAATGTTTATTTCTTTTTGGATTAAAAGTAATATAGGTTTCTATAGACACTTTGAATAAAATGTAAAAAAGAAACTAAAAACCAATTATAATCTTAACCACCTAGAGATAACCTCTTTTAACATTATGACTGTGACGTCTTATTAATTTTTAAAAGCGAGTGTGTGTGTGTGTGTGTGTGTGCGCGCGCACGCTTGGGAGTTATTCATAGCTAGCTTATATCTTATATATAGTTCTGTTCTCTCATTTTTATTATTTAAGAATCAAAACCTTATCAAAGCCAGGGGTCATGTTAGCACAAAGAAAGGATAAATTTAGAGACAGGCTGACAAGTACTCCACACAGAATATAAAAGTGTGGCCATAAGTGAGCTTAGCATGCAAACAAGTCAAGTGGCAAACTGTGACAATGTGGCATTCAAGGTAAGTGGGCAGGAGCAGAATAGGTGTGAAAGTGCCCCCCTCTTCATCTCCAGGTACCCCAAAGAGAAATAAAACGTGATTTTTATTCTAAAAGAGGAAGTGATGGAAACCTCTCCTCTAGCGTTTCCTGCACACGTAAATTCTCCACTGCAAGGGGACGTGTCCTCAGTAAGGCGTCTTTGCAATGAGAACATCCTCTGCATAATTGACATGCTTGTTCTACCTCGCATCTGGCCCATCTCCTAGATACAAACATGGCATTGTGCGGGGGTGTGCAAATAGGTCAAATTCCAAACCCCTGTGTGATTCTGGGGCTTCTGAATCCAGGAATATAATCTCAGCTTTATTTTATTCTTCATTAAAAAAAAAAAATAGAAGCATTTTGGATTTGGATGATGCAGCCAATCACATGGAGCAGGCTGAGGAGATGGGAATAAAGACCTACCTCCTTAACAAAGATGAGATCTCTCCCCTTCTCCTTGCTGGGCTCTTCTGGTTTGTACAATGTTCTGACCAGGGTGATGACCCAGGAGATAGCCTATTAATGAAAATCAGAATAAATGCCGGAAATGATTTGCATAGGAGGAGCCTGCCCCTGCCGATATTTGAAGAGGAAGTCCCAGGGGAGGTGCCCCACATAATGGGCCTTCCTTAGTCACCGTGGATCTGAAAGAAACAAACCTAGAAAAACTAGTTGCCAGTTTCTCTTTCAACCAGAGAGCACTGGCAAGACTCCCTACTGTTTCCAACTGGAAAACCTATTCTGCAAATCATTCCACAACTGCGTGTGAATTTGTACTCCTTTTTGCTCTAGGAATGTCCACTAACACCCCCAGGGCCTGCCCCAGGGGGGCCAGGAATGGGGCCTGCTGCCAGATGTGCAGATGCTGGACTCTGAGCTCAGCCAGCCCAGGACAGGGAAGGGGAAATGAAAAACACTGTCCTGAGCCACTGGTGATTTTACATGATCATGTTGAGCCCTCCTCCTGGACAAAGAAGATGTTTGGGTCTTGCAAGACGTCTCTAAACTTTTCAAGGTGCCCGGGGCTCCAGAACCTTCCATCATCCTCTCTCTAAGAGAAATTCCACCTTACCTGTAAGCCAGTACAATTTGGGAATGATTATAGAACCAAGTGTGTTCTGATTCATATTTTACTTCAGCCTGAATTTGGGGTCAAAAGAAGAAGGACAGTGACATTGCTGGGTCCCTACTATGTGTCAGGCACTGTGCTAGTGCTTTGTTCTCTAAATTCTTCCAACAGATTTATAAGATGGGTAGGATTATCCCTAATGCAGATGAGGACACTGGAGCCCAGAAAAGCTAGGAGCCTCACTTAAGACCATCAGAGCCAAAGTCCAAATATGAGTCAGCCTGGCTCAGCCTGAGAGCTCTCTGACATTCATTCTTCCATTTCTATCCTGTTGGTTGAGTGCTACTGTCGCTACTGTCTGTTAGGCATTCTGTTCAGCGCAGGACTACGGTGGGGAGTTACACACTGGGCTGGGGGGAAGAGCTCACAGAGAGAACCAGATGTATAATCACGGTCTGTGCCACGCTGTGAGGAGACACCAAGGTGCCTGAGATACTTCTGACCAGGATGAGACCTCAGATCTGGGTTGGGCCTGCAGGGTGAGTTAACCAGGTAGAGACAGGTGAGAAAACTGTGGCTCCGAGGGATTTAGGGACACCAGGGAGTCTGGAGGGCAGTGTCCCAGGGATGGAGGGAGAATGATAAGGTCATTCTGCACAGGGGGAACAGATAGCTCAGCAAAGATTTCTGCCACCTGCAGGGATATAATTGGATTACAACTTAACATTCTAAAACGATCCCAGTGTCCATCAATAGATGGATGGTTAAACAAAATATGGAATGGTATTCAGCCTTAAAAAGAAAGGAAATCCTGTCACATGCTGCAGTTGGATGAACCCCAAGGACATGTGCTAAATGAATATGACCATCATATAACAACAAATGCTGTATGATTCCACTTATGGGAGGTAGTCAAACTCACAGGGACACAGAGTAGAATGGCAACTGCCAGGAGGGAGGGGAGAATAGGAATCTGTTGTTTAATGGGGACAGAGTTTTCATCTGTCAAGATGAGGCGTTCTGAAGATGGCTGGTAATGGTGGTTGCACAACTTCGTGCCTATACTTAATATCACCAAACTGTACAAGAAGAAATGGGTAAGATGGAAAATCTTCTGTGTATTTTACCACCACAGCAAACAAGCAAGACCCCTCCTAGCTGCCAGGTGGAGAACAAGTTGGAAGGAAGATGAGATAGGGAAAAGTAGAACCAGACAGGATGCTTTTCAGGAGAGCAGGTGAGAGGTGGTACTACATTCATCTCCTTAATGGAAATATCTCCACTTAAATTACCCGGGGTGGGGGAGGGGAGATTTCTTTTCTTTTCCAGAATATCTTGTTGGTGTTCATCCAAATGAAGACTATATCTTTTAAGAATGAACTCCTATAAAACCGTCAGAGGGTTACCTGTGGCATGAAGCCCTGGAGACAGTGCAATTTGATCTTTCAGCTGCAGGCAGCAGGCTGTCTTGACAGGACAGGTAGGGTGGGTCTGGGCCTGGCCCTGTCTGTCATCGTAGACCTTTGAGGATGAAAGCTAAAGATTTCAGCTAGCATTCCCAGTGAATCACCTGGCACAAGCACCTCCTACAGTTTCCAGACTTTGCTTATTTAAATATAAAAAGGACTGAGTGATGCCAATTGTGGGCAGGTAGCCAACACACAGTGGGGGATTTGGCTTGCCTGAGTCTACTGGACCTCTTGGATCTCCATTCCAGGATGCAAGGGTGCTCTCCAGGCAACATCCCTTTCCCTCCTTGGTGTGGCTGACTTCCTGGCCAAGGCTGCAGGGTGACCTGGTGCTGCCCTCTCCCTGGTGAGCTGGCCAAGGTGTCCAGGCTGACCTCCTGTGGTGAGGCAGCACCCTAGTAGGAAGAAATACTGGTCGTAAAATACTATACAATAGTTCCCCCATTTGCAGTATTAATTTCCACAGTTTCAGCTTCAGTTATCCCCAGTCAACTAAGGAATGAAAATATCCAGTGGAAAATTCCAGAAATAAATAATTCATTAATTTAAAAAGAAACTCTAGCAGAATTACTCTATTTTGTTATTAATGTTGTTACTTACTCTTACTGTGCCTAACTTACCAAAAACTTTATCATAGTTAGGCATGCTTACGAAAAAACACATTTTGTGTGTGTGTGTGTGTATCTTTGATTTCATGCTACCCATGGTTCCAGACACCTACTAGGCATCTTGGAACTTGTCCCCCCTGGTTAAGGTGGGGCCTGGCATACTAGGCCTGTTCTTATGGACAGATCAAGTTCTGACTCATTGCATGCGTGCTTCTAGGTCTTGGTAATTCCTTTTAACCCTGCTTTCCTCCCCTATTCCAACAGGCTGTCTGTGTTCAGGAATGGAGGAAGCAGCAGGGAGGCAGAGGCCTAAGGCACCTGTGCCTGCCTCTCCAATCCAGTAGTCAGAGCTTTTGTGCATCAAATGCCCCACTTTGTGAAGAACTCCGGCCTTAGACATCACACTTAGGAGAAAAGGAAGCATTCAGATCCAATTTTCCATGCTCTAGAAGATAAAAGGATTTATTTTGCTGAAAAGAGAAGAGAGGCTGATCATTTGAGTCTACAAACAACTAGTTCTGTGACCATGGGCAAGTCACGTTCTTTCTGGTTCTCGGTCTCCTCATCTGCTCAAAAATCCAGGGGGTTGCACACCATTCCTCCAATTCAGGAGGTCACATGCCACCCTCAAATCCAGAGAATCATGCATCACTCCCCAAATCCAACAGGTCACACACTAGCCACTCAAATGAGCTGACTATCCATGGATCCTGACATTGAAAAACCCTCAATGCAATCATTTCTTCCAGCTGTAACATTCGAGTCTATCTCCAAAATGACTTCACTCCCTGCACAATTTGAGCCAGTTCTTTTCCCCGAACAGATGCTGCTTCTGCCACAGGACAGTGTGGTTTGGGGGATAAATGTGGCCTGGGAGTCAGACAGAGGTGGGTTTAGAAATCTGCACCAAACTCTTGTTAGTTGTGCAACGTCAGGCACGCTATTAACTTCTCTGAGCCCTGATTCTGCATTTGGAAAATGAGGTTAAAACAACATCTTTCAGGGTCATCATAAGGATGAGAAAAACATGGCCACCACCCATATAGTCAGTGATAGCATAATAGCATAAAGGTCAAAAGCTCAGAGTCTTGGGTTTGGCTTCTGGCTGGGAAGTAATTGGCAAACACTAAATAAGATGCTATTACTATTAGTTATTTTGGGGGGAAGTTTCTAGCAATGTGTATAGGTTAGAAGAACTTCTTGATTCCATGTAGATTTTCAGGACCTCAGCCACAAATCACATGCATGATGGTGCTTTGAGTTGCAAAAACTAGAGCACAGGAAACTTGATCTAAAGAAGAGGTCATCTCCAGTAGTAGCATATTATTCAGACAAGCCTGCTTCTAATAAACTCAAAAGTTCCTTCCAGCCAAATAATCTCAGTGTCTTTATTTTTAATTCTTTAAAATTTTATCTTATTTTTATTTGTTCTTTTCATTTGTATATAACTATAGGATGTATTTTGACATATCATACATACATGAAGTATAACTTCCCATTCTTGTGGAGTATACTGGTGGTGTATTCATCTATGTCTCAGTGTCTTCTTCAGGGTAGGGATTATTTCAGCTCTTGGGTTCTTGCCCACAAAACCACTTGAGAAGAAGTATATTGTTTTTGATAAAGAAGTCAGTATTGAAATCTGGGACCTTTGCCATCCGTGGTGTGGCCATCCATGGGGGTGGGCTGCCACAGGGGCACCCAGTGGTCAGTACCCTTGGTCACTGTGGGCTATGTGGATAGGTGCTCCAGGTACACAGCATGGAGAGATGTGGGCTCCAGCCCTTGCCCTCAGGCCTTTTGCTTTGCTCCTGAGGACCAACAGTATGTAGGTCTGGCCCAACCTCAGCAGAAGTGGATCATTAGCAAATCTTCCCCTTTAATGCACTTTCTGACTCTGGCTCTGTGGTGGAGCCTTTCCAGTTCCCGGTAAGGTCGACAGGCCCAGAGGCTGCTCTTCCCTGAGACTGCCTCAGGCAAGACCAAGGCAAACTAGGCAGAGGGGAAGCTGAGGAATTGCCTCTGCTCTTCTCAGAGAGGATGGAGTCTGTCTAACAGCATTGGCACAAGGACCTGCTTTACTGAAAGGTGAAAAAGCAATCTCAATGGAGTTAAGGGAATGGATGGGTTTTGAAGGATAAAACAAAGTTGTTTTGTAGGAAGTTCTCTCTGACCCATTCGATTATTTAAAAAGAAAGGAAGGAAGGAAGGAGGGAAGGAAGGAAGGAAGGAAGGAAGGAAGGAAGGAAGGAAGGAAGGCAGGCAGAATCCCATCCATTTCTGGTCTTTTTTGTTATTTCTCTTGGGAGGAAAAGCTGAAAGATAAGAATCCTGGCTTACTTTTCAAGTTCTTCTGTGTTCTCCCATCACATGGGATGACGATGAACTCTGTATCCATACTGACCACTGTTCGTTCCTTCTTGGTAGCAGAGGTGGGTGCCTAGCTGAACTCAGATCCAGGTGAGTCCACAGAGCTTGGTTGTTTTCCTTCTAGACCCTCTGTCTTATTTGCTTTTCTTAAATGTTGTCTTTTATTGATTAATTATTCTGGGAACTTCTAAATGTAATATATAAGCAAATATAAATAATAAACTCAGAAAACTCCAACCAATTATTAAAATAGATTAAAGAAGTTAATTATAATTGAACTTCACAGTGGTTTTTTTTTTATGACTGTCATTATATTTAAGAACAGTTTTAGGTTCACAGCAAAATTGAGCAGAAGGGACTGAGTTCCCATGGATTCCCTTTGTCCCCACACATGACCAGTGTCCCCCATTGTCAAGATCCTCAGCAGAGGGGGGCATCTGCCACCATCTATGAACCTACACAGATACATTGTGATCACCCAGAGTGCACACTTACCATTAGGGTTCCCTCTTGCTGCTGTACATTTGGTGGGTTTGGACAACATGCCTCCACCCTCAGAGTATCACACAGAATAATTTTACTCTCATAAAAAAAAAATCTTCTATGTTCCACCTACTCATCCTCTTCTCCCCCAAGCCCTGACAACCACTAACCCTTTTGCTACCTCCATAATTTTGCCTTTCCAGAATGATGTGTAGTTAGAATCAACTCTGCTCTATTTGTTAACTCACTCACTAATAAAAGTCAGAAATCAAGATTAAAAGGCAAGTTCAAGCTCACCCTCCCCATGCTTCAGTTTCTTTGTCCACAAAATGAGAGGAGTGCATAGCTAAACCCTGACACAGTCTCAGTGTTCAAGGGTGGTATGAATCCTCTGAAGGCGGGGCTTGTGACATTCTACGCTGGGTGCCCAGCTGCTAGAACAATGCCTGGCACTCATGAACTGAGTGGTGAATAAATTTTACTTATATTATTTGGTTTAATGGTCGTCACTTATCCAAACGTTAAAGGAAGTGATATTAAAACATAATAACTTTCCAAGCCAAACTGTAAATTTCATCCTGACTCTTTTCTTCTCAGCTAATTTAGACTCTACTAATTTCTCTTCTCTATCAAAAAGGGTAAAATGATCAAAAAGTTACAAGTATATCACAAGAATCATTCCCATGATGAATACTTCACAGGACTGGATGTCAGAAAAGAGTCATAAATTTTGTTTAGAGGCTACTGAATGGTTGCCATTTTACAAATACAGAAGACTGGGAGAAACTCAAGCTGGTCCCTTGGACTGCAGACATAGTTATAAAAAGAAATTTCACAACACTCATGCTTCATCCAATAAAGATTGACTAAGAAGTACTTTCTACTCCTTCATGTTTTACTTTTATAAGTTTCTAACAGGCTTGCTGGACAAAGTCCTTCCTTGGTCCTGCCTAAACATCTTTATGTCTTCAACCATGAAGTGAGTTTAACAGAGATGAGGGGTGGACCTCGGGCTTGATCGTGTGTTTGCATGGCAACAATAACAGTCCTCACTTGGTGGTGATTGGAACTGTTTTTGTTTTGCTTTGTTTTGTACCAGGAATTGAACTCAGGGGCACTTTACCACTGAGCTACATCCCCAGCCCTTTTTATTTTTTTATTTGAGACAGGGTCTTACTAGGTTGCTAAGAGGCCTTGTTAAATTGCTGAGACTGGCCTGGAACTTGAGATCCTCCTGCCTCAGCCTCCTGAGTTGCTGGGATGACAAGTGTGCCCCCCCCCCCAATCCTGCTGGAACTATTTTTTTGAGATCATTGTCACAGTCTTTGTATCTGGACATTTCTTATTCCTTTCTGCCTTCATTACAGTTCTGCATTTGATGTTTCTTCATTTAACATTAAAACATGATGCTACTGTATCATAGTAGTATTCATGTTTAGAACAGACCACCTTTTACTGCCCTCCCCTTGACCACCCATACATGGCACTCACAGGTCTCCTTGGCCTTGTCTGAGTGCTCAGCTTGATGACCCAGAGTCAGGGACATTCTGAGTACTGGAGACTGCTCTGGGCACACCTGCACACTTCTGCTCTCACCTGTTGGATTGTCCTCTGATTAAAAGTCTGTGTTTTTCCCCAAATTCTGTTCTTGTCAGTATACTCAATATTATAATCACATGATTTAATTATATACAGTCATGCACTGAAAATAATGTCTCAGGCATTGGCAGACTGCATACATAGGGCTCCTGTAAGAACACAAAGTAGCCTAGATAGTAAGCTATACCACTGAGGTTTGTGTGAGTGTACCCTAGCATGATTGAACAATGACCAAATTACCTAATGACCCATTTCTCAGAACAGTCTCTCTGTGGTTAAGTGATACATGACAGTATTATATAAATCATTTAATTGTGAGTGTAGAAAGAATCATAAAAACTAAGTTGCAAATTTCAATCGAAATGAGTCGCTAAAAATTAAAGGGTACTGACATAGATGTAGATAACTAAAAACCTTGGGAGAGGGAGATCTATACCATTCTGCATTCAAATAGTTTCTCAAATGTTTTCAAATTTTATACACAGCAGTGTGTAGATATGATTATGCAAAAGATAGTGTAGAACTCCCAGGCAGCAAAAACAGCTTTGGCTCTGCATCAGAAGGCAGGCATATAAGTGTAATTCTACATTCTTTAAGTAAAAAGGAATATTTAAATAAGGATTCATTTTTTATCATTGGTTTCAGTTGAGTTCACAAGAGGGATTCTATTGTATCATTTTTAAAAAACAGAAATTTACCATCCCTATGCATTGATGCATCACAATTTAGTAAACCTACAATTAATTTTTGCTCCATTAGATTAATTGTAAGTTTTAAAAATAATAATGCCAAAATGAACACTTTTCATGTTTCTGTTTCTGTTTGTTTGTTTTGGCTTGTTGAATTAATTTTTAGGATTCTATTAAAAGACTAGCATATAAATACCTTTCTGGAATTTGGTAAGTCCTACCTTTTTGATTTCCCAAAAAGTAATAATGTGCTTAATATTAGTCTAGTGGATTATGTTTTATCTGTTACTAGTAATATGGTGGCTTAGACCAACCACCGTCTCATTATTTCTCATGGTTCTTACAGGTTGCCTTTAAGATCAAACATTTCAATCTACATTGTTTTCCCTTGCCACCCTCCAGCCCCTGCCCCAGTTCTGCGGGAAGGACAGAGGCTTGAACAATACAGTGCAGAAGTCAGAATGTGGCCCTGAGAAGCCAATGTGGATGGATTTCAAGGGCGAGTCCTTAATTTATTTCAAGAACTCGGTTTAGCTTGACACGATGAGGATTCCAGATCCCCCCAAAGCAGTGGGAGTCCAAGGCTTATGGGGAAGCTTTTGTTCCGAGTTCACTCTGACCCCCGCATCTGGGTGTACAGTTCATAATTACTACTTTCTTTTTTAAACACTACTTCAGCAAAGCTGGAGCGCCACCAGTATAGGAGGCAACTCTAAAAGCGAGAACAAGATGTATGACAGCCCCTCTCAAAGCACAATAAAAGCTGGGCTGTGACCTTCACAGTGGAATCAATATTTCAAATGAGGCTGTGCACTTCTGGGAACATAATTCCATGTAAACACCCCAGTACCATCTCCACCCTCTGCACCTCCTCCTCACCAGCATCCTTCCCACTTTCCACCTCCAAACCACAGTGCCGAAAAGGTCAGCTGTCATTGAATACGGTCTCCAGGAGCATCGCCAGGACATGACTCTCAGTGGACAACTCTGGAAGGAGTGCGGATCTTGGCGGAGGGCTGCATCCATCCTACCTGCACTGGTTTAGAAGAGTTTGCAAACTGTCAACCCATGGAATAAACGGTCTCCCCCTAATGCTGACCTGAAATCCCCCTGAGTGTAGAGTGCAGAGAGACACTGGAGGGCTATGGTCAGCAGCAGCGTCCAGATCTGGGAGAGGAAAGAGAGCTCTTTGAGGGGAGATGATTTCAGGGACCATCAGAAATGAACTTCCCCTGCCTCTCGGCCTTGCTCGTCCGGCTTTGGCTGTGTTCCTACTAAAGCTGTTCTTACAGGTCAGGTGCAGAAATGGTTCTTTTGTAGTGTTCCCAGCTCCAGAACTGGGCTTCCTTCAGGCAGTACTCCAAAGGGCTGTTGTTTACCTCAGTGTCCTCCTTCTGTGGCCGGGATTTTGAATGGCAGTCATCAGAGAAGAGATGTCTATTTCAGTTATTAATTATTACCAATACCAAGCAGAGGTCCTTAATCCTCCCCCTTACTAAAATAAGGAAAGGGATGGATGGACATGATTACATCTGCACTATAGATTGAGAACTTTATATCACTTACTCTATAGTTTATTGTACCATAAACTACAGTGATAAGAATTGTTATATTCATTGTCATTTCTCTTTGTAAAGCTGAGTTGAAACCCTCTGCTACCTGGACTCAGAGAATGGCCCCTCTTTGGAGTTCCTTTCGCTTTCCTTCTTCATCCAAGTGTGGGGGTCCTGCTTTTCCTGACCCTACCTATCTGTTGCTGTGGGTTTCTTTGGAGTCTGCCCCTTCTCTGGTGAAGCAGTGGACACCACTCCCAACACAGGAAGCTGAAGTCCTAGTTGTCTTTCTCTCTGTTGGATTTAGAGTTGCCTAAGGGCAAGAAGGGGGTCTTGTTCACAGCATCTGAGATGCTCTACACAGAGTAGATGGGAAATAAATATTTACTGGGTTTAGCATTTGCAGATTGTTCCTATAGCAAGAATAGTCTTTTTGACCCAAAAGACAAAATTCATCCCGTTTGCAACTCAACAGATGAACAGAGCTGATGCCTAACAAAGGAGAGAGAGAAAGAGAGAGAGAGAGAGAGAGAGAGAGAGAGAGAGAGAGAAAGAGACAAATTCCAGCACATCACCACATTCTAAGAGTTCCTGCCCACCCTGCCTCCCTTGTTCCCATTCACTCTCTCTTACTTCTTTCTTCTTCATTCTTGTCTTTCATCAGTGCACATTCAGGAGCCCTGACTACCTAAAGTATTGAGCGCTGAAGATACAGAAACCAATAAATAAATAAATAAATAAATAATAAAAATAAATAAATAAAACATTTTACCATCCAACCTGAGAGGTGAATAACAGAGGCACCAACAAAATGCTGAGAGGTGACCTCCCATGTGGAGGGTGGGGAAGGTCTTCAACTGAGCTGTCCTGAAGGATGCCTAGGGGCTGGCAGAGAGGTCAACGGGCACAAAAGCATGATGGCCAGAGAGAACGTTTTGGGAGAGTAATTTGGAATGACTGGACCATGGCTGGGCTTGAGAGCAGAACTGCAAATATAGGTAGGCACTAGTGTCCTGCTGCAGGAGTGTGGACCACAGTCTGGTCCAGAGTGGCAGTGGTGTGCCTGAGTCTGCATTGGAACAGAATCTTGATGGGTGAGAAGGAGTTCATTAAGAATATACTGTCACTGAGGATAGCAACTGAGTCTTGTCTTCCTAACAGTGACTGGCACTTTAGAGATAGTCCCTAAGTATTTACTGAATGAGTGGATAAACCGTCCACCTTGGCACTTCTCAAACTTTAGCACACATCCAAATCACCTTCCATGCTCATAGTTTTGGAATCAGTACGTCTGAGAGGGGGCCATGAAGTTGCATTTCTAACAAGCTTCCCAATAGTGCTGGTACAGCTATTCTGTAGGTTGCACTTTGAGTAGCACTGGTTTGCACAGTACCTCTCCCCTTTAGTTTACATTCAGAAGTTTTAAAACACTCAGAGTGAGTATTGTAAGAAGCTTTTGTATTTTGCTTTACAGTTTTCAAAGTATTTTCTCTTTTTTGATCCTTGCATTTCTGAGTCACTATTGTCTCATGTTACAGAAGAAGCAGGGCTACAGACAGTCAAAATTACTTGTGCAAGGACCCACCACAGGTAAAATACGGAGCTTGGAAATAAATCCACGTTCTCTAATTCCCACTATAAAGCCTTTCTCTCCATACTGAACACAAATTTGAGAATAAAGAACATACCAATATCATATTCCTTCATAGTAGGTGATTTTCAGTATTACCCACCTAACAGTATTTTTGAGAAGTTAAGGAAGTTCTAGAACTCTAACTTTAAGAGAGACCTAGGTATATATTTGGTTTAATAATAATACTATGTTGTTATTATGATTACACAAATAGAATAGACCTGCAGTAGTTGTGCCATCATTGGTCATACAGTAGCGGAGAGCGTGGGCTCTGGAGACAGATTTCTTAGCTTCTAATCCCATCTCTGCCATCTATTAGTTGTATGAACTTAGACAAGGACAACTTTTCTTGCCTCAGTTTCCTTATCTATGAAAATGAAAACAATAACATGTGCCCTGAAGTCATTTTGCCTCCAATTTGGGGCCAGGGATCTCCAGGAGGCCAGAATCTGTGAGCACAAGGACTCTTGGGTGTTGGGGCTTTTTTTCTGAACCAGAGTTTCCTTTCTAAAAACAAGGTAGAATTTCTCCATCCTAAACGACAGAGAGGCAGCATCCCTGAAAGGTATTTCTGGGAAGAATGCACAGAGCATGTCTGCCTAGCCCTTGTTGTGGAGGCAGGAAAAGCCCAGAGGCTCCGGGGAGGCAGATCTGGGGCAGCCAGACGGCACAGGATGGGCAGTGCCAGGCAGTGCTTGCTGGCTGAGGACCACAATCTGCTGCCACTCATTCCTCCCCGCCCCCCACCCCCGCCGTTATACGTGCACATTGCTGGGTCATCAGAGGTCTGTGGCCAAGTTACAGTATCATTTCCAAGAAGGCACCGAAGCAGAAAATTAGACAGCTGGAGAGGGCAGCACTGTGCATCCTATGCTACCACCTAGAGTTCCCTGGGGCGAGCCAGGGTGTGCACCAACAGGAGGCTGCTGGGCTCGGAGAGTTGCTCCCTGTGTTTATTTAACTCCTCATGTCCTGTGTCCTGGGGGCCTTTTCTAACTGCGAGTGCCTCCCTCACTAGTCCTCTGTTAGTAATTCCTATCCTGCACGTATTTCCCATTAGTTTTCCTTTGGCTGTGTGTGCTGCCCCCCTCAGGAAACCCATGTGTCATTCATTTGTTGTGGTATTAGGGACAAAACTCACCAAATGATTTAGTTTTTGTCCTCAGAATCCTGATTCTCATTCAGGACAACATTTGTGGGACATGCAGGAGGAGTCCACAGCAGGACTGGAAACCCTTCAACTTGTGAGTCTGGACTTTTTTCTAGAAAGCCTGAAGAAAGAACAGAAAACCTAGTGGAATCTATAGGACTCATACCCAAACCAGAGCACTGTAGACACCCAAACCCTTTGCAGAGGAGGCATTTGAATATAGTGTCAGCTCTGGTCCAGCCCCTCTCGTGAGAATATTTTACACAATTATTGGTAAAAACAAGAAATCTGCCTTTTCCAGAGATCATGCTCTCCCATTTACAAAGAGTTTATATGTTAACCATTTGTATGGGTTAATTTAGAAATGAAATTCCATCTATGCACAGGCTGAATTTATAAAATCTCTCCCATGAAACTGATTTCTATACCACCAAATGCAAAATATAGTTGTGTTTAAATTTTCATTTTAGATAACATTTTATCACCATTAATCAAATTAAAGTTATGACATCTTTGAAACAAACATCATGAATATTCTTTTAACTTTTTTTTTAATCACTAAGGCCACAGTGTAAAATCTAAGCAGCCTCCACCCCCACGGGATGTGGACTCACTGGGGAAAGCATGCATCTGTCAAGCCAGTGACACCTGGACCCAAGTCACCTGGGCGCCAGGTCTGCAGCCCTGGGCAGTATTGCCAGCCAGCAGGCTGACATGCTACTCTTTAGACCTTTCTGTATTCTGTTCTTAGAATGCTCTGTTTTCCTCAAGTTTGTTACATAACAGCACCGTGTGTCTCAGCCAGTGTTTTGTTCCTTGACCCACAGCATTGTCATTGCGGGAAAGCCAGGGAGCAGGCAGTGGCCTTGCCTAACCTGGTGCTGGGTAAGATGCTGCTCCTGTGAGGTCAGGTGAAACTCAGAAGTTTTCCTTCCCATTCAAGGAGCAAGTGAGCTACTGGCCAGGTGTCAACAGAAGACCTTCATATCATTCTAGTTTATTTAAAAACCAAACCAGCAAAATCAGTGGCAACTTCTATGACAGACTATTATTTACACCCATGATTCACATACCCTATTGTGTCAGAGGTGATGACTGCATACGAAAAGAGAATCAATAATGGTTGCCAATGGTTGATCAATTATAGCCCAACTACAGAACATTAGCATGTGAGGCAAATGTACACTTTTTCAATAGCCCACACAATTCAGTTGAATGCTCTCTTGGTAATAATTTAAAGTTGCACTTATAATTACACATGGATTCATTTTACAATGTCTGTTGTTGACTGTGAGCATTAATATCCAAACATTTGTCCAAGCAGTCATAAAATTTGTCAATTATATACAGAAAATGAAAGAGATGGTTGCACTGGTTTTTAAACCACGTTGTGAACTAGATCTAATCTTCTTGACTTGGGTACAACAAACATCAACCCAATGTTACTTTTATGTGACCATTTAATAATCTGTCAATTGGAAGTATACTGAATGTAGGTTGCAGATACTAGAATTCATTATGTAGTAGTAATTAATGCAAGGAAATCTAGAGACCTCATTGGTACTCCTTTCTGAGACATGGGCTTTCTCTGTGATTTTTTCATACGTTGTTTAGACTTTCTGTGCTTCTACTTGTGGTCAATGTCTATGATTATAGTCATAAATATAAAAGTTTGCTTCAACAAAAGATCCCTATCTTGGCAGAGCTTCCCATAGTAATTGTGTTAGTCAGCTTTTTGTCACTGTAACAAAATATCTAAGAAAATTACCTTAGAGGAGAAAAGATTTATTTTGGTTTATGGGTTCAGAGGTTTCAGTTCAAGGTCAACTGGCCCCATTGTTTTGGGCCTAAGATGAAGCAGAACATCATGGGGGTAGTATGGTGGGGCAAAGCTGCTCACCTCATGGTGGCCCGGAAGCAGTGAAAGAGGTAGCAGAGAGGAAAGGACCAGGGGGACTGGATAAAGTGCCTGAAGGCACAGTGCCAAGGACTCACTCCTTTCAACAGGTCCCACCTCCTATGTTTCCACCACCTCCCAATAGTCCCTTCAGCAATGAACCAGAGCCCTCATGATCCAATCATTCCAAAGCTCCACCTCTGAATATTGCTGCTTTGGGGACCGAGCTTCCAACATAGAAGCCTTTGGGGGACATTCCAGATTTAATGTAGAATAGTGACCTAGAAAGTTTCCTCCTAAAACTGCCATGAAATACCTCATGGTTTCTTATTAAGCACCTTCAACTCAAAGCCAGGAAAGGAAGGGGAGCCCTCCAACTGACACAAAGGCTTGCAGCAAAGCACATATACGTTACTCAGAAAGAGCCTGCTCTTAGTTCAGGGACCATTTGGAAAGGCTTTGCTGTGTATTGACAGTCCACGCTGTTCGTCACATACTTAACTCCACTGATGATACATAGACCAATAGGCTGGGTGGTATAGATGACATGAAATTTATGAAAGTACAATCCCTGCCTTAGAGGAGCTAACAATGCAAAGGGCAGGATGTTAGGATGTTCAACGATGTTAGGAGATGGAGAAAATGTCACAGGATGGGCCTATACAAAATGACAGGAGTGTAAAGAAGGTAGAAATCCACTCAGTTGGGCTAAGGGAAGGCTTCACGGAGAGGTGATCCTGGGCAGGGCTGAAAGAGTCATATTCCAGGCAGAAGAGAGAGCACAAACAACACAGAGGCAGGAAAGTGTGAAGCATGGTTAGGGAACAGCAAGTTGTCCCTTGATTGTTGGGTAAAGAGACGATGGAAGGTTGGGAGGCTCAGATTTGGTTTCCTTCGTTATTTCCACAATCCCACAGTGCTGGGGGCTCGAACCGGGGCCTCCAGCATGCAAGGCAGGCACTCTCCCACATGGGCTACATGGCCTGCTAACTGTTGGGTAAAGAGAGTGAAAGATCTAATTGTATTTGCTCAAGATGAACAGGAAGTCATCTACCTAAAGACAGGGCAGGAAAGACAGAGGAGCCCACTGGGACTGGAATTTGAAAGGTAGAAATAAAGGCCCCACCTCCTTTTTCTTAAGGAGTCTGAGTCTCAGGTCTCCTGTTTTCATTCTCTCTGTAGAGTAACTCCCCTGCTTGAAGGTCTTCAGCATGCACATGGCATTGACTTGTACAGTGAAAGAAACACGTTTCAAGGTGTCTTAGTTCGAGTACTGCATTGGTTAGAAGTAGGTTTGACAGCAATATAAAAGCATATTTCTCTCTTGTATTCAAGAAACCTGAGGGTCCTAACCCTTAGGCTGGCATGATGTGCTCTGGTGGAGAACCCACTCCTCCTATATCATATCTGAGAAAGAGGCCTGGGCAGAGTAGGCAAATGGACTGACTCCTTCACTACAAAAGGCTATAGATACGTTGCAGAAGGTGATAAATGCCAGAGTGGAAAATCATCATTCAGTTAAGCAGGGAGGCATGGAAAACCACCTAAAGTGTTTTGAATTTTGTTTATGTTGGTTTTGTTGTTGTTTCATTTTTGCAAAGAAATGTTATAAATGAAGCTTTACTATGACAAGCTTACCCTGGCAATGGTGCATGGGCTGATTTGGAATAAGATGAGATGAAGAGCTAGAGGATCCCTTAAGTGATGCCTGCATCAGGCCAGATGAGACTGATTTGACATCAGTAGAACTTCAGAAGGGGAGGACTATTAAGGCTAGCTAGGCACATACAGCAGCAAGAAGAGGTAACTTCCAGTATAATGGCAAGAGAGGAATAGGAAAATCTGTAAGAAGTAGAATTACAAACTCAAAACCCATGACAGCTTGGGCCATGCAGTGTATTGGCATGTAACACAAATCTGACTGCATTATATACCACCATATAATAAGGCACAGCAGTAATGATATCAGTTCCTTGAAAAGCCCTTCTACCATATTTCAGAAAGTGAGAAAATTCATAATTTATTACATAAAATACTTTTCAAACTGATAAGAATAAAGAAGTTTTGTATTCATTCAAGAAATAAGCTTGGATGCCTAGACATTCTTTTATATAAGAGAGCTAATTTCCCAAGTAATAATTAAATGAGTCTCACCTGACCTGAAACAAAGATGTTTTCAAACACCTAGTATAATTTGGCATTTAGATGTGTATATATCATATTTACCCTGATGAACATCGGGTAGACAGTATGTCTTGAAACCCCAAGTTCAGCATGCTAAGACCTAAGCTAAATGAACATATATAACTCATTTTAAAGGTCAAGCCTCTTGTTTATGAGAGAAATACATCTAAATGACACACAAAGCCTCAGTGTGAGGAAGAACACTCAACCTGAGTCTTTGGTAAGCACACATTTCCAACTCAAAGGCTCGAGTGTACATGACTCTCTTTTGAGAGACCTATTTCCATAACAGATCAGTCCTTGAACAGAAAATGTTGAGTAGCGGAATTGTAGAGGGAGCATATATCCAGAAATCTATGGCCATCATTTTTGCTACATAGAAATATAATAAACAAGTTGTTCTGCCCAGAATAAAGCTCTAAATTTAGAGACCTACACCCAGGGAAACTAGGGGAAGGCCTCTTTGGTAATTTTGAACGACTGGGAAATCTATGGTAGGATGGCTGAGAGAAAAATACAAAGAATTTTCTAGAACTTTGAGCCTCTCCATCTGATTGCTGAAGTGTTCCTCCATTTCTAATGAGGAATATTTTCAACATCCCTCACAGATTATTTTTGACTTAGCCAAGCAGGGAGCCTATTTTAAAGCTCCCAATTTGAAAATCATGGAAGCTTTATAAAGCCCTCCACCTGCATCTCTTTTAGGAACACAGTTCTTTATTCTTTAAAGGATGAAAACCTCCAGCATGTAAAAACTTTGTTAAGCTGTCACATCAATAGGGTTAAAAAAAATAACAGTGGACAAAGAAGAAACAAATTGCATCTTCGAATAAGTTTTCTTGAAGCTCTTGTTAAAAGCTATAACCTCTGATGTTAACTAAATTTAACCCATCATGACCCTAGTGGTGACCTTCACCTCTCCTTTCTTCTGCTTCCTGAGGCTGCTGGAGAAAACTGGCCTTGTCATTGGAAAAGCGTTCTCTGTAGCACACAAAGACCCAGCCTTCCTGCTACCCTGTCAGGAGGCCCTGTATCGACCGCGGGGTCAGCACCTGTGCTGAGAAGCAGGTGACAGTGGCCTGCCTGCATCCTTCTAGAGCAAGTTGTTAGAGTGTCTACCCTTCAAATATCACACTGCAGTTTCAGGCATTCAAGCCACTGAAGTTCAGGTTTCCTTTGTGAATGCAGACTTTACACAAATTAATCCATTGCTGTTCAACTGACTGTAAAATTAGTAGATTTACTGTTGCAAAAGGAAAAAAAAAGAGAGGACAGAAAGAAAGAAGAAAAACTGAGAGCTTTCACGTCCATTTTGATAAGGTCACGGATGCGTCCTAGCCTGCCTGGCAACAAAGCATCCTTTAAAATCTTTGCAGCAGAACCGAGCAACTTTCAGGGGAAAAGCAGCAAAACAATGACTCCCAAAGACAGTGGAAAGTCTTCCCCGTACAGTAAATATCTAAAACTCCACACTGGAGGAACCGTCCAAAATGGAATTATTTGCCTTTAATTTTGTTTGCCTCCAAGGTGGGAAAGAGTGAGAACACAAATTTGTTCTATCACCAACAATGTATTTGCTGTCAGTCCTGCCTTCTTTAAGTCACTAGAAACTAGAAGATCTCAGTGGGCCTTTTAAAAATAGTATTCAGTTCTATTTTAAATGTAAAATGCTATTGAATAACTTGATTCTGTTTTGCTTTGATTTCCATAGTAGTTAACACTGAACATCTTTCAAGGTTTCATATACTAGCTCTTCAGTTCTACATGACATCCTACAAAAGTAATGAGAATTATTTTCATTAAATATTTCAAAAACGACCAAAGGTAACAGAATCACCCCAAAACTCTATACCTTTGAAACAGAAATACATGACTCAGTTGTTTTTCTTCTTCATTCACTTGCACAGAAGATAAATGAAACCTCCACATATAAACATTTCTTTTTACTTAACAGACATGAAAGATTTTTTAAAAAATTCATTATAATGTCACTCATTTTAGACATATTCCTTTTGCTCATTCATAACCACTACTGTTTTTTTAATAATTTGTTTCATCATTTTTCACAAGAGAAGTGATTAATCTGGTATGTAATGTTATGTTGCACATGATGAAGAAATTTATCCTGAATCTAATAATAGTTTGGGAGCACATAAAGGGTTATAACACAGATGTGGCCACCAGATGCTCTCCAGCTCTACTGGGAAACCAGCCTAAGTAGGAATGAAATGAATTTAGGTTACACACAGGAAAAGATTCCTGAATCTTATAAACATTTGAAACAATAAGCTAAAATACCCTTGCCTGGAGGTTTTCTGGGATATATTTGTTGTTGTTGCTGCTGCTGCTGTTGTTCTTATTTTAAGTATACGAACGTTTACATGTCTTAAGTGGATTAACCACAGTTCTGCAGAGGGTAGATGGTAGGGATTCCTTAAGAGGGTTTCCAGGATTACTATTTTATGATGATAAACACATGGTATCAGGCTGAGAATATCTTCAGGAAATTCTCATTTAGTTTTCTAATATTCAGCTAAAGCCCCTGATCCCACTTCTTGCTTTCTATGTCCTGATGAGTTGGTAAACAAAATCTATAGAAGCATGAATCCTCTCAGCTATTAAACTGGCACTGTAATGGCATAGTTGCTGCCATTTAAAACAATGAATTTCAGCTACATTTAGTTGACACTGTATAGGATGTCACACAATAGACTTCAATTTCCCTATTCAACAAAGCTGCACTGATAAGAGCTTATAACCTTATGGGGGGAGTATATAAAGTAACTGCAGTCCATGAACAACTACTTGTTGATGAACACACTGAATATATAAAACCACACAAGCTTGGCAGCATCTATATAACTTCAAAAAAAAAAAAAAAACTCAGGATTTTTGTTAGTATAAGGTTTGCTTTTAAAATTGTTACAGTCATTGTAGCATCATGAATATCTGGCCTAGTGTTAATAACTTTTTAAAGAAGCCACCATAGAATAATTTCTCTGTGGGACTGATATATCTCAAGGACCTTGAGATAACAACTGAGTCTCACACATTGCCTGGTGTCAGTGGAAAGAGAAAGGATTGTGAAAGCTAATAAACCAGGAGAGGGACAGAATATTTTCATAAATCCTTTGCCAGAGCAAAACAATAATATAACCATTGAGAAAATCCATGGACTTGCCATGGGAATTACTATTGGTAGAAAATGTAGTTTTAGTTGCCAGGATGAGTCTTATTGAGTTACATAGGGTTTTGTTTTGTTTGTAAATTAGGGATAGAAATATGACAACTGGGAAAGCTCTGTGCATGTCCCAGTCTTCTTTAATGCACATAATGGATCAGTTTGCAGATTTGTGGCATAGTAATTACTTCCCAACCCAGAAAGTGCGCCTTAGCAAGTAGAGATCATAAATGTAGGGAGGGGGCTGGAGAAGCTGGTGATTGGTTTATGCACTCTTTATTCAAAGGTCTTCAAAATGTGCCATCACGAACTGAGTTCAAGGCTCTCAACGACTCTTTTAAAGCCTCCACATCTCTTTTCAACTGGAGGTTAAAAGAGAGTTCAAGAGAAGAAAAAAAAATGGGTTCTCTCCACTTGAGAGTATGTCTGTAAAATCCACCTCTTTTCTGCTTATGTCCTCCCAAGAGCACTAAACCACCATCTTGTAGGTGTTGGACACCTGATTGTGGCAGACAGAAAATCACCTTCTCTGGACAAATGACCCTTCAAAGAGGGGCTGGCAGGTATCTTCAGTTATCAGCATTTTGTCTTAATTTCTTCAAATCAGAAGCTTATCAAATCATATGTCCTTATTTTGGACAGTAAGTGCTTCAATTTCTTTTTCACATTTGACTTCCTTTAATTCTTTTGGGACTTCTAAGTCCACTACTCTAATCACTACTTCAGTGCAGCAGCATAAGGAATATTTAGGGTTAAGAGCACCTACCTGCCTGGGTTTTTTCTTTTTTTAACTTTTTTTAAAGCTTTATTTATTTTTATGCAGTGCTGAGGATTCAACCCAGTGCCTCACACATGCTAGGCAAGTGTGCTACCACTGAGCCACAACCACGGCCCCACTGAGTTTTTTTCTTTTTAAAAAATGTTTGCTTCTACTACTGATTGTGTGGACTTGAGCAAATTAATTTCTTCATGTTCCAGTTGTCTCATCTGTGAAATGGTTCATAATAGTAATTATTTGCTCATGAGGTTGTCCTGAGGATTAAATTAACTTGACAGAATGTCAAGTGCTTAGAACAGTGTCTGGCTGGTAAGGAAATGTTATCATAAATGTGGGCACTTACCACTGTTGAGCACCTACTATTTCCCAATGCACTGCTCTATTCACTCTATATATACTTTTTAAAAAATGTCTTAGTACTAAGGAATGATTTTAGTAGAATAAAAATGAATCTCTAATTCGTCCTTTAACTTCGAAATGGCCAACATGCAGACGCTAACCCTCAACTCTGGGTCACACAAAAGTTGTCTCAGGGTTTATCATGTTACAAGTTATCAGTGTCTAAAGTGTCAAATGCTGTGATTTGATTTAAAAAAAAAAAAAAAAGAGACAAGGTCTTTGCTCTCATGTAGCTATTTAAGGCTGACCCATCTTCCTCATTTGCAATACAAAAGGTAATACCTGATTCAAAGAATTATTTAATAAGCATTAAAAGACGAGTTCCAGCAGACAAGTAGCCAGTAAACGTCAGTTCAACTTCATAGGAGTGGGAAGATCAGGTTGGCTTCGCCAAGTCCGGCCTGCATTCTCACTCTGCCACTAAGCAATTTCTTACTGAAGATCAGAGGGGCAGGTGATTAACACCAACACTAAAGCGGAGGTGACAGCAGCCAGCACCCTGGTGGTACAAGGGTGGACCCCTACAAACCGTAGGAGAAAAAGCAGGGCCCCGTACAACAGCCGGGTTCTGGGTTGGCTCTTCGCTGACTCTGGGTAAGTCAATTAAACACGCTGGGTTGATGACCGCTTACAACTTATCGGAATTCGAACAGCACTTTAATATGGCATGCCCCGGATCCATCACCAGTTTCTCCGGGAATCCTCCTTCAGGAACCAAGAAACTGCAGGTGATGGTAGGAGGTGGGGTTCCAGCTGGGACCCCACCTGGTGCTACCTGGGAATTAAGAGGAAGCTTTTACTTCCCGATTCTGTCTGTTCACCTGCAAATCGGGGACAATGTTTCTCCCTAACAAAGACTGTGAGACGTTTATAAAACATTGTATTAAATATTTTACCAAATAATGATATTTGCGTTAACGTAATGTAACTAGTGAAAGTGATGCGCTCACTTCTGCAAAACCTCGATGTGAACATGTGGTCTCTGGCTCTGGAGGAGTAGCAATCTCCCTGCAATTAGTTCCTCGTGTCTTCAGCATTTTTTGTCGGGGGCGTTTTTCCCATGTCACCTTTCCTTTAAAAGGACACGCGAAGCCCTGCCCACTACGGAAAGCGAAAGGGTCTTGACGCAGAGCCCGTTCACTGGCTCTGTCAGACATTACCAATCGCCGACCTCCGTTACAGGTAATGCTAAAGGTGAAGGGGGCCGAGCGGTGAGGGGACCTGGGCTGGAGGACGTGCAGTAGGCGACTTGCCGGCAGAGCAAGCGGCCTTGCGCTGGCCTGTGAACATGGAAGGTCAGGGCTACCGTCCTGCCGGGCGGAGGGGGCAAACCCCCCGCATCCCCGAAGAACCGACTGGGAGGCCGCGGGTTCAGCTAGAGTACAAGGCCGGAATTTTCGGCTACAGGTCACAGCCCGAGCTTCCTAGTAACGACCGAGCTAGACCGGTGGACCGTCCCACTGGGTTCTCCGGGTACCTGCCAGTCCGGCCCGCCTACGCACGCGCACGCAGCACGTCCCCACGTCCTTTCTCTACGAGGCGCGTAGCGGGCCTACTTGCCGGGGTGGGCGTGGCAACTCCTGCGGCGCGTGACGGAGTCCGCTCCTCCCGGAAGCGCTCGCTGCCGGGGCGAGTTCCTGGCGCCGCTCAAGAAATACAGTGGAGGGGACCTGCGCTTAGGAAGGAAGAGCTAGATAAACGCCTGTCCTTGCTGCCTGCTGCCGCGGCGTGGAGGGCATAGTGGGGAAGTTCATGAAGTGACTGTGGGGTTCACCCCGCTCATTTATCACTTAGTAGGTGCCTAAGACTCCCAAAAGACGTAAAATAAGTTTTCTTACTGAGAAGCCACAGTTCCAAGTACGAGTTATGAAAGTCCTCAGTCCAAGAAAAATACAGAGGGTGGATGGGAGACTGTTGTGCCCGTCTTTTCATTAATGAATAAACCACATTTGTTTCCTGTTTCACAGAGCTTATGGTCTAGTGAGGGAGAGCAAAAGTATTAAAATAATCTCAAAGTTATAATTGTAATAAGCGCTATAAGGGAAGAATAAGCCGGACTATGGAAACATTTTATGTTGAGCCCAACAGACAGCTGGGGGCGGGGGGGTGGGGGTGGAGATAGGAGGTAGAAGATCTGGCTTATTTGGGGATGTAGTCCAAATAAACGCCCTGAGAAAGAGCAGAGAGGCACACCTTGGGCCTCTGACATAGTTCCCTTAGTTTCCTAAACCGAGGGAAAGAGTTTTTAAAAAACTGAAAGGCCATGTGGTTTAGGCAGAAAGGAGAAGTGGGAAGGACAGTGAATATGGGGAAAAAAAGTGGATAAATCCCAGCAGGACTGAGTTGATGAGACTTGGTGATGGATTGGATTGAAAGGGAGAATGGAAGTGTCACTTGCCTCCAAAGGGTAGTCATGCAGGTCGCTGAGCTAGGGAATTTGGGAAGAGGACATGGCCAATTAGAAGATTAACATACAGGAATAAATCCAATTTTTAGTGCTGACTCTTCAACTCTGAGTGTACAGGCTTCTTAACTATTTTGGGGATGGTTATTAAGTTATTTCAATTTAATAACAAAAAAAAATGGTTAAGTAATTGGCCAAAGATATATGTGGATTTTTTCCAGTGTTGTGTAAGTTGTAGTTCTAGCTCTTAAATAGCTCAGTCTCATTATGGAGAGCAATTTATGCTTCTTATGAAGAACAAAGCCAGAACCAAGGGAGAGCAGCATGAAGGCCCAGTAACAATTGTGCAGTCCTCTGAAATTACAGTTTCAGCACACAAGCTGGAAGTGGGTACAGGGGATGGTTAGCTGGCTGATGCAAGGACTTCTTGAAATTCTTTTGGGAAGTGGAAGAGAGAATCTTTAGAGTTACAGGAATTGGCAAAGTTAATTTCCCAAGTATTTAGTCCATTAGAATCTACATAACTTTGATTCATCTCCCCTGAATGAACAGATACCAATATAAGCTTGTGCATATCAATTATAAGGGAAAGAAAAGTAACAAGTAAACAAATAATACAAATTATTTTCATCTTTTCAGTCTACCTAGTTTAAAACTGCATGCAACTTAACTTTTTAGAGAATGATACTCCCCACCCACTCACCCATTATGATTTGTATCTACTAAACCACATATTTACATTATGTTTTATAAAGTTTCCTTACAAGTACATGATTAGTACCTCATGAAGAATGAAAAATAATGTATCATAAGGGGAATGCAACCATCATTTGGAGCAGTAATCATTAAAAATCATTTCATTGCTTTTGGGTTTAGCTATAAGAATGTTCATGGCCGCTTTATTTGTAAGAGCCAAAAACCACACACCCTAAGTGTTTCATTAGAAAACTAGATTTTTTAAAATCGCAGTATAATTATATTGGGATACTTTTCAGAAATAAAAAGGAACAAACTAATGACACATACAAATGACCAGGATGAATCTTGAAAACATGCTGAGGTGCCTATAACAAAGAATATGTGCTGTTTGATTCCATTTATGTGAAGTCTTCGAGTACACTATGATGGAAAAATGGTCAGAACTACAGTTGCCCTAGGGCAGAGATTGAGATTGATGTGGAAGAGGCAAGAGAAACTTTCTGGGATGATGGGGTTGATGTACTTGTTGATGAGAGTTTTGGCTACAAAGGTATATGTACCTGTCAAAACTAATCAAATGGTATGCTTAAGATTTGTACATCTCGAATGATTGTATGTAAATTTTGACTCCAAAGGAAGAAAAGAATTGTAAACAAGTGCCGAACTCTAGTTAGTGATATGCATGCTGAAGAATTTGAGGATGAAGTGTACTGATATCTACAACTCACCTTCAAATGCACCAAAACATAAAATGAACAGAAAGAATAGAGAGATGGATAGATGAAGCTAGGATAGGAACATGCTAATTGTAAGATTTAAATGATAAGTATTTGAGTTGTTTACTGAAAAAATTTTCAACTTTCCTATATGTTTAAGCATTTTTGTAATGAAATATTGAGGAAAAATAGTCCTACAAAGAATACTATTTGTTAGACAACTGAAGACTAATGGGAAAATATAAACAACATGACCCTAAGTTCATCTGAAATAACAAGTGCACCTGGAGGTAGATACATATTTATTTAATAATTTCCCACTTTATGACTTAGTATTTAAATCATTTTTTACTGAATGTATGGACCAAACATTAAGTTTACCCCATACCATGTGAATTTGGAGCAAATACAACTACATTTTTTTCCATATATTGTTTAGGAGAGTTAATGATGCTAAGAGGCCTCCTTACTCAGTGAACCAATCACAAGTAAATAAAGTATAAATATAAAAAATTATCTATTTCTTCAATGTGGAGTCAGCTACTGAATTGAAAGCAGACTTGGGCAGCACAGCATAATTTTTGGCAAAGTTGATAAGTAATCAAATCAGATTAATATACTATAAAATCATATATTATAAGTAATCAACTTTGATACTTGGCTCTTGTAGGAGTAAGAGTGCAGTAAATGCACTAACGTTATAAGAATATAAGCATCTTTATTTTGATTGACTCCTTTTCTGTTCAGTCTAGTATTATTGATCTGACAAAAGTATCAAGGACAATTCTTAAGAGAACATGGCTTCCTGTTTTACCTCAAACTGGAAAGATTAAGAGTAATTTCACACTTCCCAGCTTAAGCTGTCCTTGAACTCACTTAGATTATAATGTTTTATTATTCATTCACTAAAATTTCATCTGTTTTTGTTCCCCCTGTTTTAACCCAGTCTTCATAGGAGAAGGGAAAGGAAATATCTGTTGCTTTGAAGCATCTCCAAGTGATGATGCAATCCTCTGGTTGGTTGTTTGTGCCTTCCTTCCTTTCTTTTCTGCTATTGGGAGTAAACACAGAGGGGCTTTACCACTGAGCTACATCCCCAGCCCTTTTTATTTTTTATTATGACAGTACTGTGGTTGAGCTCAAACTCCTGAGAGATTGGGATTATAGGCATGTCTGGCTTCAGGCTTCTGGTTTCTTAGAAACACTGCCCTGATGTAAACACGTTGATTTTCAAATTAGCAAAACATGTACAAGTTCCATTTCAAACTGCAAATATCACCATTTAAACATTTTAAGTTTGTAAAGTCCTCATTTATTGGACACTTAGACATAAGCTTAAGACTAATGAAGGGAATGCATTTTTTTAAGATGCCCAAAACTAGAATGCCAGTTTATTAGATTACAGTGAAATATAGAATTTGCAGACTATAGTTGTATATTGACATGACTGGTGAACTTTGTCCTTTTTAAACTTTTTAAACAACAAAAAAGTTGAAAAACTAACTGAACACCCAAACAGATTTAGCAAACGTTGCCATAATTGCTGACTATATTTCCTACTGAACCCTTTTAAAGCAAGTGACAGATGTAATGACACTAAGTACTTAAGCGTTCATTTCCTAGGAATTATATTTTCACACTAAGAAAATCAGCAGTACCTCTCTGATAGTATCTAATACCTAATTTATATTCACATTCCCCCCTACATCCCAAACATACCTTTCAGCTGCCTTTCTTCAAATGCATTGCATTTTATAATTCTATCTTTTTGATCTTTTTATTTAAGAACAGTCTGCTTCCTTCCCTTTTCATTTGCATGACTTTCACTCTTTAAGACACCGAGCCAGTTGTCTTCTCCCACAATCTGGATTTATGAGATGGTTTCCTTGTGGTGTTTAATTTGTTCCTTTCTGAGTCTGGCCCTGGTATCCGTTGGAAACTGGAAGCTAGGTGTAGACACTGCATCAGGTGTCGGTAAAGCCCTTTTGGCAAGGCTGTTCACGAGAGGTGCTATATACTTGGAGAAGCTGCACATCAGGAGGTATGACTAGGATGACAGGTTATCCCACCATTTGTGATACCAAGTCACACCTTTGGTCACGATGGTGACAGCCAGCTGTCTCCTCCACACAATGTGTTGTTACCTGTTCGTTTTGGGGGAGACCTGTTGGCATCAGGTTTCTTCTGAATGATTTTTTGCAGCTTTGTTACCTGAATCACTGGTTTCATTTGTTATGCCAAAATGGTGATTCTTCTAATTACTTTTCTTCCTCCATTTATTAGCTATCATTCTTCTCTAAAGAGCTTTTCATCAACAGGGGATGAGTACAGTTCTTCCTAACAAGGTAGGATAAATGCTTAGTTCTTTTTATTTAGTTACCAATTTACTGATTTTCAGAGGAGCCAAGGTATAATTGTCACAGGGAGTTGTACAAATTGTTGTTCCCATAGATTTTTTTGCATATTTAGTCTCTCAAAATGTATTAGTCATTTTTCCTTATGGTTTAAATTATACCACATTTGACCACTGGGAGTCCCTTCAGGAAGCTAAACTGTAAGTCAAGTATCAGCAAACAAAATTATAATACTTTAAAACATCTGAAAACTAGGTGTCTGATAATAAAAAAGGATTATTAAGTGAGATAATGTTCTTATAATTATTTAAAAGATAAAATAGTACCTCTTATAAAAACACATTGAGGTATTTGCTGGTGCCCTAGGATTTACTTTGGGATAACTCTTTAATGGTTGTGGGGGTGGAGATGAAAAAAGTTTGGCCACAGGCTATTCATTTAGTAGTCTTTGTGTACAGATTGAATTTTTTCCTAATAAAAAATTATAAAGTTCTCAATTTATCTAATTTATTATTCAAATTTAACATTACAGTTTTTTCTTAGTTTTATATTAATATTTTTATGTATAAGGGTCTATTTTGAAGAAACATGTATTTTCAATTTTGCTGATCTAAAGCCAGCATTAGCTAGCATTAAAGCTTAATTGTAGTGGATTCCTTTATTTCCTCTATGTGTCAAGAAAAGTTTAAGCTTTTTTAAATTTGAAATTAAATTTGAAAAATGATAAGGTAAAGGACTTTAAAAAAAATAGTTCCAGTAGTTCTCTACTCTTTTGCTTTCCTTTTTCTCATCTTGGAAAATGTTTTTAAAACTTTTTAAATAATCTATATTATTTTTCTGAAGTAGTCTTTATTAGAAGTATTAAAATAGCACTTCTTCCTCTTAAAAAAAAATTGAGAAATAATGATAATTAAGAAGAATAGGAAAATTACCTTTGGTTTGCTCCACCATACACTCACTCCCACCATGATGTGCTGCCTTGCCACAGGCCCAAAAGGAGGGGCCAGCTGATCAAGGACTGAAACCTCCAAAATTGTGAGCCAAATCAAACCTTTCCTTTTCATAAGTTGATTATCTCAGGTATTTGTTAGAGTGACAGTAAGATGACTAACATCGGGGCTTCCTTTACCAATAAAGATCTATTTTTTATTAAACAAGAAATGTCTGAGCTCTTTAAGATTCGGTTCACTCTTACCTTATAGCCTTTATAACACCTACAGCTGGAGTCACCAGCGAGGTTATCACTATGAATTAGCTCATCCCATTCACAGTGATGAAGCCTCTGGCCCTGGATCTTCAGGCTGGTGGAGGTTGAATGCCAGCTAATGTGTGTGTGCTGGAGGGAAGTGGCACAGCTGAGGGCACAGAGGTCAAGTGCTGTGGGTACCACTACTCCTCTGTGGCTGTTTCCTTTGCCCATACGTCCATTCAACAAGGACATGTTGAGGGAGGCAAGGGAGTTTTTCAAAAGGTCATATGATGGGTTTGAAAGTGATGGGCTGTAAGAGTCAGGGAAGCCCTCACCAAGTGGGTGACATTTGAACAGAGACGTGAAGTAAACGAAGCAGGCAGCTATCTGAAGGAAGAGGGTTGCAGGGAAAGGAACTTCTGTGTGCAAGGACCCAGAGGAGGGATGTGTTCAGTGTTTCCAAGGAGCAGCAAGGAGGAAGCAAGTTTGGAGCAGAGTGAATGGAGAGAGCGGTGATCAGCGTGGGCCAGTGGTGGGGGGCATGTTAGGTCATTACAAGGGCTTGGATTTTACCTGGAGTAGAAATGGAGCCAGTGGAGTGTTGTGAGCAGAGGAGTGATGTGATCTGAC
Organism: Sciurus vulgaris; assembly: GCF_902686455.1. Lineage (NCBI taxonomy): Eukaryota > Metazoa > Chordata > Mammalia > Rodentia > Sciuridae > Sciurus > Sciurus vulgaris. The sequence continues at coordinate 162,852,741 of NC_136464.1, forward strand.
ATATTTATTCATTCATCCATTCATTCATTCATTTTTGTGGTCCTGGGGATGGAATCCAGGACCTCAAGCATACTAGGCAAGTGCTGTAACATTAAGCTACAACCCTGTCCCTGACATATATTTTAAAAGGGTCACGACCATCATGGCCATCAATTCTCAGGGGCAAGGGCAGGCAGTGGCTCATTGTGTGATCCAGGTGAGACATGATGGTGGTTTTTGAGCAGAGTTACAGCAGTGGAGGAGATGAGAAGGGTAGGGTTCTGGATATATTTTACAAGATGAACAATAGGATTCTCTGATGAATCACTGAAAGAAAACTAAAGTGCAAGATAACTTTGGTGTCTTTGGCCTGAGCAAGCAGAATGTATGTTGCCATTCTACGAGACAGGGAAGATAAAAGGGAGCAGGTGAGGTGAAAGACCAACAGTGAATTTTGGAAATGTTGGCTTGAGAATGATTATTGCTTATCTAAGAGGAGATGTTGGGTAGGCTGTTTCAAGTTTGGAACTCAGGGTAGAGATCACAGGTATAAATTTGAGGGTTGGGTGTTATCCACCTTGGTAAAGAGGGAAGTGAGAATATGCATACCCATCACTTTCTATTCAGTTTACCATTTCTTTTTCCATATGACTCACCAACATGAGGAGTGAGGGATTGGGATGAGATGGGACAGTGGGTTATACAGCCAGGTGGGATCACAGCCAGGGATAGAGGGAGTTTCCAGTTTTTTACACCATCAGTGATTCTCATGCAGGCCATGCAGTGACCATTCTTTGGGAAAAAAGCACCTCCTCCTGTCCTCTTTTATCTTTCATAAGACACACCTCTCTGAATTCTGGTTTCTTTATGGTTTCTCAGTATATCCTAAATGAGATGAATGGGTTCTCTTGTCACTCCTTCAGCCTGTGTGTCCAAGATGTACCAAACCTGTGAATGAGAGAGGCACAATGAGGCAGAGAAACAATTAGAAAAATCAGTGTGTCATTTTAAAGTGTTTCAAATTCAGTCTTACACCATACAGTAAATCCAATATCATATATGCCTAATGCTTAGTTAACACTTTTTAGTAATGCTGACCTTACCTGGTTAGTGATCTTTATAGGCTATGAGGCCAACTCTTTGATTTATGTCAGGGTATTTCTTTTCTGACAGTCTGTTCTTCCAGTGGGTCAACATCCTTTTTGGAGGGTTCCCCTTCCCATAATACTATTCTTAACTGTTCTATGCCATCAGATACACTCATAAATTGTTAGCAGTTTATGAATTGGTATTTATAAGTCAATAGGCATTTTATATCCTGTATCCTCATAAATAAACCCTCATGATGATCTTTGCTCTTGGAGTTGACACTCTAAGTTCCTTGACAAAATTAGTCAAGTGAGCTGGGTGTGTTGGCACACAACTGTAATCCCAGGGCTTGGGGATGAGGCAGGAGGATCATGAGTTCAAAGCTAACAAGGTGCTAAGTGACTGAGACCCTGTCTCTAAATAAAATACAAAATAGGGCTGAGGATGTGGCTCAGTGATTGAGTGCCTCTGAGTTCAATCCCCAGTACCCAAAAAAGAAAAAAGAAAAAAAAAAAAAAAGTCAAGTGAAATGAGTATAAGAGAAAAAAACGTTTAGTGCTGGTTTGTTCTGATAACCACTTGTACTAGGAACAATACCACCATGAATTAATCTGGCCAGGGTTACCCAATAGTCCGTCTTACTGATGCAAACTTCCCGTGGATGGATCTGATAGTCCTGAGAACAGCATTCCATAACATTCACAGATGGCAGCCTGTAACCTCACACATGCCTGGATGTGTTCCACAATAGCAGACTTATGGGAATGATTAATTTTATTTTTTGGTGGTATTGAAATTTGAACACAGAGCCTTGTGCATGCTAGGCAAGCATTCTACCACTGAACTAGATCCCCAGCCTTTTTTTTGGGGGGGGTCTCACAGTGTTGTCTTGAACTTGTGTTCCTCCTCGCCTCAGTCTTCTAGTAGCTGGGATTATAGGTGTGCATTATCACTCCTGGAAAATGATTGAATCTTAATGAATTTTTCTTATGTCTTAGGATGGCTGCTGTCCTGAAGAGGCTACTGCTGCAAACCATAAGGACTGAAAATAATTGCATTGGAAGGTGTTTTGATAAACACATTAGACAAAAGACAGTCCCAGTGCAGTTGTTCCTGGTTGCTTATGCCCCAAGACTGCCCTACCTAATGCATACAAAAAGTTTTAGTACTGTTGAGGACACCCAGGATGAGAGGAAAAAGAAAAAAAAGAGTGACACAACTTTTAGTAATGTTGGAAGGAAAATTGGTGAGCGAATTATTCGTGTCCTTGATGAGAAGGGCAATGATTTGGGAAACATGCACCGAGCAGATGCAATTAGACTCATGGAAGAGCGAGACCTGAGGCTGGTGCGGAGGAACTCTAGCACAGAGCCCCCGGAATACCAGCTCATGACAGGAACACAGATTCACCAGGAACGGCTGCGGCTCAGAGACACAGAAAAGGCCAAACTAAAACCTGGTAGGTATTTAACTGTTTGTTCCTTAAATACGTTAGGACCAAAAATCAGCAGTTTAGACTTTGGCATCTACCACGGTGCCTGTGACAGTGGGAAATGAAAAACAGGAAAATTCAAAATATTCATGGCTCTACCAGCATTCCCAGTGTCTTTGTCGCCTCCTCCATCCCTTAGTTCCATTCTTCTCTTCATTTTTACTTGACACCCTGTATGTATTGTCTCTTCCTTTGAACCTTCATAAAAAGGAGGGTTAAACAAGGCACACCAACCAGAGTGATGGAAATACCCTGCCCTGTCTCTGAGCCTTGTCTCTGAGTGATGAAATGAAATTCAGAAGAGGTGGAATCACTTAACTCCTTCCTTTTGTTGTGCTTTTCTCATCCCTTAACCAGAGATGGTTAATTATTTGGAAGCACCTTTAAAATTTTGAAGGGGTTCAAATTCCACCTCACACCAAAGTATTTTATTAGTGTCAGTTGCAATGCTCATTTGCATACTTGACCAGTCACCTTACCAGGTACTTATCAGTGAAGCCTCATAGAAGCCATGAGCTGGATATTAAGTGAAGATATGCTTGTTTTTCGTGGTTCCTAAGAAGTGCTGATCGTTGTGGAAGATTGCTCACTGGGAAGCACTCTGGGACAGTTGTCAGAAGACTGGTACCTGGGCAGCCATCCTGAGGTTTTGTGCTATGAGAAAGACACATGTTGTCTGTGGCTCAGTTTTATAACGTCACAGTTAACAAGGATGTTGATTGGAAAATAGATATGCAGAAGAGACCAACCAGGGGAAAAAGGACATCAAACATATGTCATTAAGAATAGTTGAACAACAACATAAAAGAGCTGAACAGACTGGAGACGTTGAAGGGCTAATGGAAGGCATTACTAATGAAGACCCAGGACCAACTGGTAGGAACTGCCAGGAAGCAAGGAGGTGTTAAAAATTCTTTTTTAAAAGATTTAACTTAAAAGCTTACAGCAAAAAGATAATCAATACTTACTACCCATCATCTAAAATGAACAAGTGTTAACATGATTATAGTTCAGAAATTTAGTACAGTTAACTATAGAAAAGCTGAAGCCCCTTCCCCAGAGTTGTCCTTGCTCACCTTTAGTATGTAGATCCAGTTGTTAAACGCATTACACATAAACACCAGATTTTAGTAAGTATAAATGACACACTATTGTTTCCAGCATCTGTCCATATTTACATAATAGCTGTAGCTAATTTATTATAATTACCATATTTCAAGATTGTATCAAATTTAATCCATTTTTATATTGGGCTTATTCCCAGTTTTTCATTATCAATGATTGTGCACACTATAAATTCAGTGAATTCACTTGGGTGCAGTTTCTCTCATCAGCAATGTATGAAAATTTTCTACATTCTCACCTACACTTAGTACTGTCATGTGGTCATTTTTGTTTGCTAATAGGTGAGAAACCATTACTTACTGTTCTGTTTCCTTCCACTGTTTGAGCTTTTTTGAGTTGCCTATTCATGTTCATTTTTCTTAATTTATAGTCTTCTGTTGTATATAATGCAAAAACCTTGAGATTTGACCTGGCGGGTAAAATATTCGTACTTTTATGTCCATCTCCCCAATTTAAAAGAACGGTTGCTGGTCTGTGAGGCAACGAGTCAGACGAGGACCACTGGGGCCCCTGTGGCAACCCAAGATCTTCAAGGTGTGCGGGCAAGTTCAGGTTTCAGAGACCTGTGAGTAGTTCTAGCATCAAATCTCACTGTTTCAAACCAGGACCAACTGTGACAAAGGAACTAACTTTTTCTTCAAATATTAAACAACATGATTTGGACACAAAGAGTAAACAGATTCAGCAGTGGATTGAGAAAAAATATCAAGTTCAAATTACCATAAAGAAGGGGAAAAATGTAGATGAACCAGAAAATAAGATGGTAAGTAAAAGTTGGAATGAGTAACTGCTTGTGTTTTTTGTTGTTCAATATAAAAATATATGTGTAGAAAATCTGGGAAAATTAAAGGCAAAGAAAAGGGAGTGTAATTCTATTTCCTAGTAATGACAGTAGCTTTCCAGTTTGTTTCTTCTCAAAATGCAAGCATACTGTATTTTCCAGTATAGCATACTTTGTCATATGAAAAATAATGTAAAATTATATACTGTTCTATTTTACAGATTATACAATGAGTAGCCTTTAAAATAGGAAAACTAGAAACTTCATAATTCTCCTTTTGTCGTGTTTATGAGATGCATTGTATAGTTGCAGTGTCTTCTAGAGGTTGTGTTGATTTACAATGCCAGGATGTTTATGGGCTGTCTGTTCCACTTTTAAAGTTGGGTAACTGTATCACCCACTAAAGGAGGCACTGGTACAGTGGCTTCAACCCTAAGTCCATGTTAGAACCATGTAGGCCTAGATTATAGCCCAACTGATTCAGAATTTCTGGAGTCTAGAGTCTCTATGATTTTATTTATTTATTTTTTTAACAAGTCATTCTGTGATAGCATCAGTGTTAGGAACTGCACTGGACTAACAGTTTGGGGGATAGAGAGAGAGGTTGCCAGGGTCCAAATCTAGTGTTTTTAGTCTGGGGCCAAATATGACCCCTTAGTGCTGTGACAGAGGGGAAACTCAAGACTGTCAAGCCTTCAGTGTGTTAGTCAGTCACATGGAGTCCCTGTACAGATTTCAGTCACTTAACCAGATATGTGAGCTAATCAGCTAGTCACTTAAATAAGTGACTAGGACACTGATTTTTGTATGTGTTCATCACATATTTTTATGATTTTAAATTATTTGTAAACTATTTTCCTTTTTTAGGAGGAAATATTTAATCAAATAGTTCAGACTATGCCTGGAATAGCTACCTTCTTATCCAGGCCACAACCTGTTAAAGGAGGAAAAGCCTTAATGTGTGTTATTCGGCATTTGACAAAGAAAGAAGAGAAGGCATACGGAGACTTGCAAGAGACCCAGAAAAGAGACATTTTGAACAAAGAAAATGGAAATGACAAGGAATCAAATGTTCTGCATCAGTGATTTTTTTAATAAAGACAAACAGGCTTCTGAGCAAGAAAAAAACTCAGTGGTCTAGTCCTTCAACAAGGCTCAGTAGGTGCCTAGTGGAGGGTGAGCACCGCGACCGTCGAGAGCACCTTGTCTTCCACACGGTTCCCCAACCCTCTGTTTTTAGGCAAAGATGAGTCTTGCTCTTGTTTCCTTTTGGGAGGGATATAGCCACTGAGGTGAGAGGCCAAACTCCGTTTTTCCCGAGATGGTTTTACCTTTGGGAATAAGGAAAACAGACAACTAGAACTCAAAGTCAGAATTATCTGGGTTGGTTGTGTGCTCCGACAGGGAAACACTCCTTTAGAGAGAAGCCGGGGGGTGTGCCAGGCTTCAGGCAGGGTAGGTTTAGACCCCAGAGCTCCCCTAAGTGGCTTCAACTTACTTTAAGCTTCATTTTCTTCTTGTCAGGATCATGCACAACAGCATGCCTCATGAGGCTTTGCTACAGTGAAGAAAAAAAGAGAAACCTGTATTTTAAAAACCATAACACTGGAGAATCCATGAACATGAAAGCTGTAAGAGTTATTTACCCTGTCAGTCTTCTTTCTGTTCAGGGGTATGATTTAAACCCGGCCCCCTGCCCCCACCCCAGGACTAGTGATTTTCATTGCCTTTCCAAGGACCACTTTAGGAACCTATACAATCCCAACCACTTTGCTTAATTCTTCCTGAGGAGGGGGAAAGCTGTTGTAAACGAGTCATTCAGTTGTTGCAAACTGAATCTGCCTAAACCATATTCCTGACCACTAGAAGGAATCCCCCGTGTCCTACTGACACTGGTGACAGTGCTGGCCACCTTCAGCCTCCTGGGGGTTTTCTACCAGTGTTGACTGTGCTGAGTGAACCTCAGTTCTCTCGTCTGTCTCTATTATAACTGCAGTTAAGAATCTGTAAGAAATCAACCAGAGCAGTTTACAAACTCCCAAGGATCACGTTCTCCCTGACCCCATGCATGTTGCTGAGACCTAGATGACATCTCCAAAGTTCTGTGGTCCTTCATCCCTTTTTGCTCATTTCCCTTCCTAGTCCTTAGGTAATGGTCCAAAAGAACCCAAAGCACCAGCATGCTCTAAATACGCACAGATTCCAAGGTCACTGGCTTCTCCACTTAGTAAAGGATTCCTGGCCCCACCCACTGGGCTTCTGACTCAGCAGGGTTAAAGTGGGGCCTGAGAACTTGCATTTCTAATGAGTTCCCTGTTGATGCAGTCCTTCCAGTCCACTGGACACAGATTGGTTGAAGCCAGTGGATTCAGCAGAGTTGAGTGAACCACTACCCCAGCTGAAGCAAAAGTGGGAGACGTGTTATGCCTGCTCAGTAGGCCTTCCCACTGCAGACCCCAGGACGCCAACCTAGAGCCCACGTGTAAGCACAGACAGCAAGGGCTGCACGTGGAGGGGAGCACTTACTTTCATTGCAAATGTCTTGCCACAGCCAGTGTGTTCACACACAAACGGGCGCATTTCCTCATGGAAAGAGAAAATATGGCTCTGGAGATTGAACACTGTGGTGTAGGTTCTACCACAGCCTTCTCTTGGGCACTGACACACAAGCTGTTCTGGGGCATGAGTTTTCATGTGTTGCTTCAGGTAATCTTTGCGTTTAAATGTTTTCTGGCATACTTCACATGATATTTCCTCTGTGAAGTAGACAAATTTAACCAACTTTCTTAGATTTTGCCATACAGGAAAAATTGATGCTGAATGCATAAATAACATACTTAATGTCCAAAACCTTATAACTATACAGAAGTCAGAAATTTCCAAGGAAACGCTAACCCCAGTTTTTTTTTTTTGTTTTTTTTTTTTGTTTTTTTTGTTTTTTTTGTTTTTTTAGTACCAGGGTTTGAACTGAGGGACACTTAACCACTAATCCACATCCCCAGCCCCAAGCTGCTTAGGGTCTCACTAAGTTGCTAAGGCTTGCTTTGAACTTGGGATCCTCCTGCCTCATCCTCCCAAGTTGCTGGGATTACAGGCAAGCACCACCATGCTTGGCCTAACACCCACTTTTACTGCTTGGAGGTTTATCTCAAGTCTTTTAATTTCTTCTACCACTCCCAAGCCCCTTGGCTGTACAGGAAGCAGAGGTTCTCAGCATGGTAACTAGACAGGAGAAAATGAAATATCTGTCTACACAGTGTCCATAAATATGAAGCCCTGTTTTCCCAAGATCTCACAGAGCACTGGTGCCTTCCAAGACTGTTTTTAGAGACTTACAGAACCTTTGAGCATGTTAAGTCATGGTGTGCTAGTTCCAAGAGACCTAGCCCCACTCTGCTCACCTAGCAAACAGCTGAGGGAGCCAGCATTTCACCAAAACATAGAAAAACTTTTTACTTTATGGTATATATCTAATATTCTGCTCTTTAAAAGCACTATATCAGTTCTGCAGTGGCAAATATTTATACCATTCCTTTTATGTCTGCCTTACCTTTGTGGGTTTCTCTCATGTGTTTTAGAAGTTCTGTCCATGTTTTTGCCACAAAGGAACATCCCTTTTGACATACATAGCCTGTTTAAAAAAAAAAAATAGACTGGTGCTCTGCCTGGTAAGAATACTCACTGTAATCACTCATCATAATTAGGAAACTTATATGCCTAAAAATCTTTCTCCTCTCTCCCAATACCATTCAATTCTGTTGGACTCAAGGGGTGAGATAAAAACTTAAGAAAGTGTAACATTATAGTGAAACCAAACAATTGTATACAAGGTGCTTCGTGTTAGGACTTTACCCTAGCAGACGCCACCGGAAGGGTGCCTCTGTCTGTCTCATTAGGTGAGCCATGTGTATATTTCACCTGCTAATTTATGCCCTCCCCCCACCACACTCACAGGTCCATGTTCCCTTTTCCTGCCTCTCTAAGCTTGCCTCTTTTTCCATCAGCCCTTTGTCAAGGACAAAGTGTTACCCAGCCCTTTGTCCTTGGCAGACCATCAGCACCAAATCTCAGGAGTTACAGTGCCCATTCCCCAGCTACCTCTAGTCTTGCATCTTGTAAGTTTCATACTGCAAAAACAAGATATAGCTATGGGAGAAAATAAACCAGGAAAACCGTGACCAGAAATGGACATTGTGTAAAGCACAGTAACTGGATTAATCAGCCATATAAAACAGGCTGAGTTTCACCAACTTCAAACCAAAAAAGAATGTGGCTGTCTTGCACTCTTGCTCACTAATCCATTTAAAAACAAAATTCAGGGGCCAGGGTTGTGGCTCAGTGGTAGAGTGCTTGCCTAGCACGTCTGAGGTACTGGGTCCGATCCTCAGCACCACATAAAAATAAATGAATGAAGGTATTGTGTCCATATACAACTAAAAAAACAAAGAACAAAACCTACTTGATTCTAATAACTGCTTGTATTTGCTGTCTTATATCTATACTATAGTTTCCCAGGCCCTAGAATTTATGAATTTTAAGTTACAGTCTCACTGCTCTGAAAACTTCACACTATTACCCAAGCCTTCTGAATAGCCAAGGAGGAGGAGAATGGCGCAGGGCAAAAACCGAAGGGTTCAGATGGATGTAAGGAAGCGAGGCCCTGGCTGGAAACCAACAGCTCCCAGTGTTGAGCAGGAGCAGGCACTGGGCAAGGACCAGACCTGAATAAGCAGGAGGGTGTCCCTTGCTCCTCATCATGAGCACGGAGTAGACTGGAAAGTAAGAAGTAGTCAATTAAACACACCCAAGTGCAGTGTGAGCACACACAGGACCATCTGTACATACCCTCGTGGACCTTTCCGTGTCGTTTCAGCCTACTGGGCGAGATAAAGTGCTTCCCGCACCCCTCCTGGGGACACCTGGGTTAGCAACACATCAAGTATTAGCCAATCCACTTCCACAAGGAACTCCATTTAGAGTAAATGGTACTTTATCCCATTTCTTCCACCAATGCCTTGCCTCTTCCTACAGAGATGCAGATCTAATCACAGACGAAATTCCAGTTACTTAACCAGTCTTGGAGCAAAAATTAACTACTTGAGAGAAAAACAGCCACATCACTTCCTTTGTTTATATGACCACATAAACAGTCTTCGTCATACCTCTGAAAAGACACTCTGCTTTCAAGGCTACAAAGATACCTCAAGAGGTTGTTGGGCTGGGCTGAGATAAACACCTGAACCATCTGAGCTGTTTATGTCTGAGGAAGTGGGTTGTGTGATAAGAACACACAACGGCACATGCAGGAGCCCCAGGTGGCAACGAGAAGCACATGCTCGATCCCCAGCACCACCAAAAAACAGAACAAAACACAACAGACTTCTTTGGTGTTGGAGGAACTGGCAGCACAGGTATAAGCTGCAGACCTGCAAGCAACGACAGCTCTGTCACTGCAGCAACCCTGGGGCGCAGGGCAGCCTGCGAGAGCCAGGGGGAAGACAAGGGCCAGCTCCACTACAAGGCAGCACCAGCACCACGCAGCCCCCACCTCAGCCACCCTTGTGGCTCTACTCCGATGCGTCCAGCCACCCTTTGGTGTTCCTCAGGAAACCCTCTAACTGCAGGTTGGGCCCGCTTCTGTCCTGTTTACAGGAAGGTCACTCGTGTCTTCATAATGACATTTCATGGACTTGCACGGGGTCTACATGAACTGACAAGCCATTCCTGAGCCTTCCCCTCAAGCTTCACTACTACAACTGTAATCATCTCAGCTTACTTTGAAACACACTATGTATTTTAAAGAAGCGAAAATGAAAATTAACTTTTAAAATGCCCCAATATATAAACAGGTATACATGATACATAGGAACAGAAAAATGGTTATTAGGAAGCTATTCTAGAACATGAGCTCCCAACCTTTGCATTTCAATCTCAAGCACACCTAGAATTTCAAAGACCCATGCAACACACACCTGAATGGGGGCTCGTTGGTATGTTCGCACTGATGGACTTTCAGCTGCTGATGTTTCTTAAAGGCCTTCTTGCAACTTTCGAAATTACACTGTTAAGTAAATGTGTGTTAATCTTCAGAAAAAAAAAAAAACGAAAAATCAACAGTTCAGAACAATCCTCTAAAGGTAAAACTATTTTAGAGACTACATTTGCTACTTTCACCTATTTAGTTACCTTAAATTTCTACTTTATGTCAATTAGCTTTAAAGATCAGTGACATTTGAAAAAGCAAAAATATTTTGGTTGGTATAGTTACCCAATTATGTACTTTAATGTGCACAATGTTTGCTTACAAAATAAAACTTTATGATTAGGACAGCCAGTACCAGACTAAAATTAGACATTTGAGAGACAAAATTTGGTTGATGGGAACTTTACAGAATATCAACAATAAGTGTAAAAATTTAAACATATAAAAATCATACTACACATAAGCACATACAACCAACCATACTTACTACATACTGTTTTTGCTGATTTTCATGTTTGCGTTCAAAATGTTTCTTCAAGTTTGATTTTGTGTTGAATTTCTGATCACAACCATTAGCTGTACAACTGTAAGAAATTTTATAAACCAAAATATTAACAAACCAAAGAAGAGAAAGTTCAAGATGTATATCCTCCTATTTTTAAATTTTTTCCTTTTTATTTTTTGGTGCTGAAGATGGAACCTACAGGCACTTTACCACTGAGCTATATCCCAGCCCTTTTTTAAAAATTTGAGACAGGGTCTCACTAAGTTCCAGAGGCTGGCCTCAAACCTGTGATCCTCCTGCCTTAGCCTCCCAGGTTGCTGAGATTACAGGGGTACACCGCCATGCCCAGCATATCAATGATTCCAAAGGAAAGTATAAAATAGTAAATTCCAAACTGTTGGGCTGGGGGTATAGCTCAGTGCTTAGCATGCACAAAGCCCTGGGTTCTATCCCTAGCACCATCACAAAAAAAAAGAAGGAAAAAATTCCAAAGTGTTAAGTCATTTAATGCAGCCCTCTCAACTTTGATGTGACCACCATATAACAAGATGCTTTTTCATGTTTGACTTCTGAAATAAAAGTCAATAATAATGTCATAAGACATTCTCTATACACTAGAAAATGAGAAGATGAAAAACACTAGTCCCTCCCAAAGGCATAAATCCTGCTCAGGCTCAAATCAGGCTTAAATTAGTCTCAGGTTAGAATCTGATAACCTTAATTTTGCATCAAGTATCACTATAAACTGCATTTCCAGAAAGGCCTCAAAAAAAAAAAAAAAAAAAAAACTGGTTTCAGCTTCTAACTAAAGGTAAAACAGAGACCTGGAGCAGAACCACAAACCATTATGCTCTCTGGCATATCACCAAGCCATTCTAGTTTCCCCGAGTTGGCATCCTGGCCTTGAATGATCTAAATCCTTTGTGCAGTTTAAAAAAAAAAAAAAAAAGAAGAAGAAACAGTGCTTCTTCTGAGAAGCGTTCATAAGGCTGGCTGATGAGGCAGGACTTCTTTCCAAAAGTCCCAGCCTCAGCTACCATTCAACTGGGATGCTGAGCAATTACTCCTAGCAGGCACTGGGGGTCCCCAGGGCCAGGTGAGGAAAGACGGTGATGGGCAGTTGCTGTGACAGTGGGAAGTCCGGAGCCAAGGCCCACAGAAGCCACAGGAGGAGTGCCATGCCAGACAGCACCAAAGCCCTCGGCTGCAGGGCCAGGATGCGGAGGGTCGGCTGAGCCAGTGGCCAATAGAAAGCTCTGTCCAGCCTCCCTTGCAATCAGAGGTGGCCATGTGGCAGAGTTCCACCAAGTTGCTCAACTCTCCCAGTGACTCAAAGGAGAGGGGCACACCTTTGCTCCTTCTTCCTCCTCGCCTGCTGGGATGCTGACGCAGCAGCTAGGTCTACAGCAGGCATCTTGGAACACAAGGCTGCAGCCCCAAGATGAAGACCGCAGAGAGCAGGCCCAAGCAGCTCTGAAACGTCTGTACTTCCACACTTCTGTCATGCAAGACAAGAGCCCATGTTTCCAAGCCCCTTGTGCTGGTTTCCTATCATACCTGCCTCTCAGCCTGACACTTGCATCTAACTCAACGTGTGTGGGGCAGGAGGATGGGGGCAGGAAATCCTGAGAGGACCCAAACAGCAGGTGCAGAGACAGGAAGGGCCCGGGCACACCAGGGGTGAAGGGTGTTGGTTAGTTAAGCACAGCTGGACCACAGTTCCATGTCTGAGAATCAAGCCAATGGGACAAGAAAAGCAGCAAAGGGCTAAGTCACCCTGGCCATTTGCATGACACACTAGGAACCTGGACTTCATCATGAAAGCAGAGCTCAAAACCCTTCAGTGTTAGGAAGGGAAGCCCCCCTGAGGTGACAGGGAGAGGGCCAGGTGAGGCAGGGAAGACACCTCAGCACTGAGGAGTGAGGGCCTGCAGCGGGACAGCTAACAGGGGAGGGCCCGGTATAGTTAAGGACCTGAGGACCTCGGCTGCAGGGGATGGGGGAGACGGATGGGGGAGCTGCCTTGTCTTTACATAGGTGACCGAACAGTGCTGCTTGCTACCCAGATAAGAAAGAGCAGGAGACCAAGGAGAGGTGAGCAAATTTAGACTGTGAGCACATTCAGCCATGAAGAATTAACCCGAGACAGCCAAGCAGCACTATCCAGTGAGCCAGTGACGTGGAGCTAAAGAGAAGGAGGGCTGGATGGAGCCAGCTGGAAGACCAGCGCCAAGTGTTCTTCCACCGAGTGGCACTGACCCCGCCCTTTCCATGTTGTCCTGTGCAGGGGGACCAAACCCTACTTCCCCTTTAAGATTTAAAAGGGCATACAGTTACTTCCTACAGAAATCATGATGCATAAAAGGAGCGTGGCTGCAGTGTTCCTTCCCCTGCCTGTGCCTACCCAACCAGCACTCCCCTACCACTCCCAAGATGGATGACATTCTTAGTATTGTTATGTGACTTTTAGGGTTTCTCAATATAAACAAAGGTAAACACAAATGATTTCTTAATGTCCCAGATGCTTTTTTACACATGAAAAGATAGCTCTCTATATAGGATTTGTGTACATTAGTTTTTTGATTAATATGCCCTGGTAATTTTTTTTCCTATGGTTTCACAGAAAATGTCTTCATTCATTTTTTCTAGCTGTATAGTATTCCATTGGGTTGATACACTTTGACTGTCCTTACTGATGAACATATGGATTGAGTCAACATTTTGTTACTAACAACAGTGTGTGTGCAACCTTGTATGTACCTTTACTAAAGGTGTGGTATATTTGTAAATTCCCAAGGTGAAACTTCCAGGTCAAAGACCAGCCCTGCAGTACTTCACAGACCTTTTCAGTTATTCTGTGCTGGTCCAGGTGGACTATATTTTAAAATAAACTAACTGTTCTTAGGTTCACTGATTTTGACAATACCCTGTGCACTTGAACAGGGACTGAAACGAAAGTCATCCTCAGTACTTTGCCCCACTCCTGCAGGCTAGCATGCTGTTAGGACAGAGCCTGGGCTGGCTCATCTGTCCCATGTCATGAACTCACCTCTCTCACATCATTTGAGGAAGACAGACAAGAGACAATTCACATTCACTTCATCTTAAAACTCAAAGAAATTCAACTGAGGCCATCAGAAAACCTTACCCCAAGAATTGTGTCATAGAACAAAACTATGATATTAAATTCTAGTATCTGAAAAAATTGCTATACAGCTAATTCCTGTCATAGTCTCTGCGTATAGCAGACAGCGATTATGGTTATTCTGTTTTTCTTTCTTCTTTGAAAACTATTTTGTTTCATGGTAAACAATCTGGTCAGTGGTTCTCAAAGCGTGGGAGTCAGACCAGCAGATCAGCATCTTCCGGGAACTTGCTAGAAATGCCAATTCTCCGGTCCCATCCTGCACCTACTGAATCAAACTTGAGGGGATCCTGAAGTCTGTGGCTTTCTTGGTCTTTGTGGTGGTGGTGGTGCCTGGAATCAAGCTCAGGGCCTCACAAATGCTAAGCACACACACTACCACTGAGCCACACCCCAGCCCTCTGTAATCTATTTTAACAAGCTCTTCGGGTGATTCTGATGTGCCCTAAATTTGAGTTCCACTGCTTTGAGGTAGCAGGTAGGAAGGCAGTATCTCCACCCTCCCAGAAACAGCAACTTCTAGAATTAAGACTTAAATGGTAGTGGTGGCAAAAGCCTGGTTCTAAGAAATACCAGATCAACTATTAAGAGCCCTATTTCATCATTGCTTTCTTACTTATCCAGGCAGCTTACAAAGACCCTGACAATGCTGAGCCAAGATTTTCCAGGTAACTGTTTTCCATCTAGTGGTTTCCAAACTCTTTTTCCAGCCTGATTTCCCATTCATTATATGTTTTAAAGGGAAATAAGAAGATGCAAACTCGAGAACTTCAGATTAACTCATTCCTAAATTTATTACACAAACAACCTGCAAAACCCCTTCTCTCTTCCACACATTCAAAACCTATTCTCCTCTCATATAAGATGAAAGCCACTTTGCAGTCTATGATCTTGAGAGTTAACAATCAATCATCTTACCAGGTGTATATGCCAAACACTTGACACTCCTAAAACCAGTTCTCTACTTACACAAACGGTTTTTCTCCAGTATGAATCAGGAGGTGGCGACTCAGATGGTAGTCTCTGACGAAGGCCTTGCCACAGCCTTCATAGTCACAAGCAAACGGTCTCTAGCAGGAAGAAAAGAAAACATGTCAATCCTGCCCTAGAGATTAACTCTGGTATTTCTTTAAAAGCATAAAATGTTTAGTAGGAAAAGTCAGATTCCCTCTCCAGAGATGATGTCACTCAGAAAGCAAGTTGAACACCTGCTATTCTCAGGCAAGACCAGGTTTTCCTGCATGAACTTGCACAGCACAAATGCCACAACTTCTCACGACATCACTATAGAATTTTGTTCTATGGCTATCACCTGCAATAAGCAGGTCATGGCACAGCACTGCTAACCTGCTTCTAACTGGTGTCAGGCTTCCCCAGCAACTCCCTCTTAAAGATCACTTTGGTATTAGGACAGCCTGTCTGCACAAATCACCACAGCCTGATTTCATCGCCCAAAGCTAGGGCAGAGGAAGGAGCGGGTTCTGTCTCATCCTGGACAAGCCCAGTGTCTGTGCTAAGAGAATGCCAAGCACAGCTACAGGAAAATGTTTCACACCTCAAAGAGCTTCTAGATGCTGAGGCAAAGCAAACAGCCCTGATTGCAACCATTATTTGGGACCCAGGAGGTGAGAAGGGCCTCAAGTGAGACTCAGGGAAGCCAAGGAATCTGCCCACTTTCCCAGTTTTTGGCAGAGCCAAGTTAGGCAATGCCTCAGCAGAAGGCCCTTAATTTCTTAAGCTGAGGCCTGCATCCTTGCCTTTGCTCCTTGCATCTGTCCTAATTTACAGGTCACCCTCTCCATGTGTGCTCATGGTCCCAATTCTCTTCCTCTCCAGTTGTCGAAGGCTGACTGCCTCTAGCTCTTGCTTTTCCTCACCCAGAATTCCATTCTGAATCTATAGGGAAAACCAAAACATATCCCCAGTTTCATGTGTCCAACCATGGAAAGCACACCACCATGACATCCAAGAGGGAGGTACTAAGACCTCAGTGAGAGGGTTGAGAGTAAAGTCAGTGGACAGGGAGGCACAAGTAGTGAGCAGCATTACCTCCCAAGGGCACAGCCACAGAACCTTGCTTGGCTTACCAAGGAGCACACTCAGTAAGTATGTGTCAGTTAATGGGTGTGTGAGATGTGGGACAACACAGATAGATGACTTCAAGTTTTCCAACCTGTGTAACAAAGCTGGCAACACCAATATCCAAAATACAACAGAGGTCTAAAAGGAAAGGCAAGCTCTAACTTGAACGCACTGGCTAAATGGATCCCCAAATTTGGGACAAGGATGGCCATCAGTCTTCAAAGGCAGCAGAGGGTGAGAATGCTTGACTGCATTTCATGATGGGGGTGGCCTGGAAGTTAGGGTAGGTGTAACAAGCAAAGGGAGTGATGCAGCCCTGGCCAATGGCATTCCTCTGAGGCACTGCCTATCCTGGCCCTGCCCCAAACTGGCAAAGTGGGCCGAGTCCTTACTCTGAGTCTTGTTTTCCTCACCTGCAACCCAGAATGTCACATCACACAACTTTATCCAACATCCTCCAAAAGCTTCCACTGCCCTCAAAATAAACTCCTACTCTGAACTACAAGCGACCCCACCGGCCTCTCAGACCTCACCTAATCACAGCGGCCCGCTTTCCACCCAGGTCTCCTCGGCCATTCTTTCTGCCTGACTCAAACGTCTGACCGGCTGGATCCTTCTCATTCAGCTCCCAGTGAGGCCTTGCCTTTACTTTCTTCCTGCCTAGTTCTCGTCCGTGGCAGCAAAGCCCGGCCTGTTCTGTTCAGACCTCTCTCCATGAACGAATGGGCACGCGCTGCTCGCACACGCCGGGCTCTCGGAAGTTACCCTCCGTCCCGCTCTAGGAGTCGGTGCCGAGGGCGGACATGCAGTGTGGTGGGCTGTCTAACCGTGCGGTATCTACACACTGCCGGAAGGTGCCTGATGGGCAGGCTCAAGATCCACGGAGAAAGGCCTGAGAATGAAGCCGCGAGCCGTGGCAAAGACCTAGCGGCCCTAGAACTTCTTGTCACTTCCTCAGCTCCTTTCCTAACCTAAGACCAGGCTGCCCGGGCGGAACGCGCCAGCAAAGCTGCGGCACCCGGCGAGACAGGGCGGCTGCGCGGCGGGGCTGGAGCCCCCCGGGGAGCCCCGCGCGCGGTCGTTCCGTTACCTCCCCGGTGTGCTTGCACAGGTGCGCGTCTAGCTTCCAGGCCTTGTTGTAACTGGCGCTGCAGTCGGGGAAGGAGCAGATGAACCGCCTAGGGAGCGCGCAGGGCGGCGCGGGGCTCCCGCCGGCTGCCACGAACGCGTCGGCGATGGTCAAGGACGACACCGCCTCGGCAACCGAGGCCGGCTGCTCCAGGGCGCCCGGGTCCCCGCCCACGGGGCCAGGCGCGCGGCCAGGTGCC
The DNA here is from genome assembly GCF_902686455.1 of Sciurus vulgaris. NCBI lineage: Eukaryota > Metazoa > Chordata > Mammalia > Rodentia > Sciuridae > Sciurus > Sciurus vulgaris. The sequence continues at coordinate 162,870,250 of NC_136464.1, forward strand.
GCGAACCCGAGGGCGCGGTGCCACGCTCCCGGGACACCCGCTGTCCGGAACACTTCCTGGAGCGCGGCCCCGCGGGCATCAGGCCCCGCCTCTGCGCCGCGGCCGCGCACGTTCTGAAAGGCCCCGCGGAGGGTCCGGGCCGCGCATGCGCCGGAGTCCTGTCCGCGCCCGGAAGCCCTGCGTACCCAGGTGAGAGGCCGAGGGTTTCCCAATCTGCAGTACAGGGCTCCCAGGCAGCACAAATGCGAAGCAGTGCTTAACTGTGACTAGTTTCCCATCCGCCACTTCCCTCTAGAAACTGCTAACCTTGCATCCGTTAGCCTGTTCGTTGACATCATGGGATTGCGCTCTGTGGATTCCATTCCTTGCCTACTGTCCAGGTTCTTCTGCTGCAAACCCAGAATAGTGGATCCCAAGCTTGTCTGCTCGTTGGAACCTCTTAGAGATTTTCAAAGCCCAGAGTGTAACTGAACCATTTAAGCCATAGTCTTGTGAAACAGGGAGGGTAGAAAGAGGCATCAGTATTTTTTAAAACCCAAATGATTACAAAGTAAAGGCAAGCATGCAAACCACAACTCTATGGCCTTCCTGCTTATACTGGTCTCTGAACTGTCAGCATCTCTAAAGACAGGAATCTTAAACGCACTTGAATCAGGGAGATCTCCCAGTGATTGGATGTACATGCAATTTGGGGGAGCATTGTTGAGAGGTTTGAATATGGGTAGCATGGTTTATGAGAATCACATATTTAAAGGATAAATCTGAATGGCAAGGACACTGTGGATTGTCTGATGTTCCATCAGGTTCATCTTTTCATAACCTGCACCTTTCCAAATCATTAAGTTAGCAGCTGTATGAGTATGATGAACAGGTCTCTGCACAGTTTGGCAAACAAGCCAGGGCTTTGATAATCTGAACTGGAATCCTCACATAGTACTTCGGAAAATCATTCTCATTATCTTGAAAATGGGGGAAATGGGAATAAAGCCTGAGAGGGAACTCGTGTGAACAGGACTGAGGGTGTCTGTGATGTAGGCCTATATGTTGCTTTCCTGGTTTACTGCTCCAGCTCCTTCCAAGGGAGAAATCCACATGTATCCTTCCCACAACTCTGGAAGTGTGACATGGTTTCCCTTGTGCTTTTTTTAGCTTCCTCCTTCTGTTGCTTCGTGAACATGGCCAGAGTGCATGGTGCATCTCTGAGATCCTCCTTTCTCTGTTGGCCACTTGACCCCATATAGCACACCATTGCTCTTTTCCTGTCTCCTAGGCTAATTGTTCTTCCACCTTCTTACCTTGGCTCTCATGTGTTCATAGTCAGCAACAGCAAAACATGGGCTTTCAGCCTCAGTCACCTGGCTTTGGATTCTCACTAAATGTATTAACTGTAGCACTTTGAGTATGGGTCTTTGAATTTCTTTTACCTTAAAACTGGAATTGTTATTACCTACTTGTTAATGTGTTTTAGTCAGCTCTTTTGCTGCTAGAACAACTGTAGGGGAGGAAAGGTTTATTTGAGGGTTCATGGTTTCAGAGATCACAATCCACAGATAGGAGCCTCCATTCCTTGGGGCTCAAGGTGAGGTAGAACAACATGGAGGAAGAGTGTGGCAGAGGGAAGCAGCTCAAATGGTGATCAGAAATCAGAAAGCCACTCCAGGCACCAAATAGGAATACATAGCCCATAGCCACGCCCCGAGTGAATCACTTCCTGCAGCCGCACTCCACCTGTCTCCATTTACCACTCAGTCAATCCCATCAGGGATTAATCCACTGATTAAGTTAAGGCTATAACCCAATCATCTCTCCTCCAAACCTTGCATTGTCTTACATGTGAGCTTTTGGGGGACACCACATCTAAACCATAAGGCCATTTTTAGAATTAAATGAGATCATTACCAAACCCAAAGTGCATCCCATGGGGAAATCAGTATCAGAGAGAGGAGTGTAGGGGAGAAAGAAAGGCTTTCTTCAGGGGTTGAAGAATGGAGAGGTGGGAGCTCTGCTTTCACACCAGCTTCTCAACTCTAGGGTTTGAGGGTTTACAGATATAGAATAGAAATAATGGTGTGGAGGAGTCAAGAAAAGGGAAGATATTTATGTATCTTCTGAATACATAAGATCCTCCAGGAATTCCCGTGTCACCTCTTCACTCCTTTCATGGTCTGGTGTTTCCTATCATGGTGGCTGGTGTGCCTTGAAGTGAGAGGTGAGTGGCTGGGCAAGCCTAGGTCAAGTTAACCCTGGATTGTAATTTAAGAGCAAACATTTCTCAAATGATCAACAACAGGATTGAGTAGAATCTAACTCAAGAGTTAAGGCAGCAAAGGAGATGCATGCAATATGGAGACAAAGATGTCAAGCATTTTCACCCATTGGACATCTGCAGGCCCAATAGAGAGTTAGTGTTTTCAGCAAAAGGGACCTTCAAGTCTCTGAAAAGTAACCTAGGCAACCTTAATCACCATAACTCATTTGGCAGAAGTATTATCTACAACAAAGCTAGTAGGAGATTAATAATGTATTGCCCAGCTCTGTGACCTCCAGAATTAGTGATTTTTAAGTTAACCAAGAACAAGTAGATTTTTCTTCAGTAATGACATATGCTAGGCCACGTGTACCACCAACCTCCAGGTGTCCCAACAACTCTCCATGTAAATTAAGCAGCTAACAGAATCTGGGCCGTGCTATCCACTCAGTTAATATTGGTGTGTTCTATTCCTTCTCTTTCTTTCCCTGAATTGATCCATGGCTTTACAGCTTTCCTCTCTGCAGTTTACTCCCCTATGTGTTTTTCCAGTGCCCCACATTTCTAAAGTGAATTTTTTCCTGAATATTAAGCAGTCATCTCAAACTCAATATAATTTGTAAGTCAAGCAATATCACCATCTGTCTACTCACATCATCATCTGCCTGTTTTTCTCCCTGTCAACAATGTGAGAATTCTCCCAGTTATGAAAACTTAGAACAGTGCTTCTCAACCCTGACTGCACATTAGAGTCACTGAGAGCTTTTGAAAATGATGATTCTTGGGCGCCTAACCCCACCAGTGAAATGAGTCTATGATTCCGAAGTGAAAACCATGGAAAATACCACCTGCTCCTTCCTCTGCCCTTCCCTCCCTGGTTTTTACATACGTCCTGTCCATTCTCCCTCTCAACAGGGTTTCCTGTCTTTACATTCTCCTGCCTCTAATCTCTCCTACATGCGCTGCCAGCTTCTTCTCCCTAAAACATCTGAGATTTTATAGGTTTAAGTTTGAAAGACTAATATTCTCAAAGCATTTTTATTTCTCAAAGTATTATTCCTATAATTCTGGTGACGATGCTTAGATGGGGAATGAGAGACCAGTGTTCAGACTCCTCCAGGCCAGGATCGAGTCCATCATCCTCTAGACAAGCATCACCTGAGCACTGCAGCCCCCAGCTGCCTTGACTGACTTTGAATTTTTGTGACTCTCCTTTCTGTGGTATTAATTAGATGGTCCTCAAATGTGTTGGGCTATTTTTAACTGTCTGGGCATAGAATTTCCTCTTTCCCTGACCTTGGTTTAATCACTGAAAGGTCAGGGATTGGAAGATGCTCTTCTTGAATCCTCAGTAGCAAAGTGAGATGCATACATGAAGGATTGACTTCATTTTTTTGTTAGTTGAATGAATATAACCATGAATACATGGTGTGAAATCTTAAGGGTTTTACATGAATGTCTTCATTGAGGAGTATCTGGTGTGCAAGGAACACTATTACACTCACTAATTCATGTGAAAGGAATTTAGTGGAAGGATACCAGGCTATAAGGATACCTTTGCCTATTCACACTTTCTTCATCATCATAGAAATTTTAAGGATTCACAAAAATAGAGCTAATAGTAGAAAGAACCCCATTGGACCCATCACAACCACCATCAATTTTTTGCCATTTTGGTTTCATTTCCCTGCCTCCACCCCCAACCTGGGACCCACAGACCTATAAACTCAGCGTGCCCAACCCCACTCTCCTTCTGCCCTTCCCTTCCTACATGATCTCCTTGCCTCCGCGAGAGGTGCCACCATCCACCCAGCTGGCTCACGTGGCTACTTCCCTCTTGCCCTCTTCATTTACTACATAATCCATCACTGTTGATTTTACTTCTTCATGATCAGTTACACCCAAGAAAGACTCTGATCCTCTAGTTCCCATGATGAGTTGTGATTCTATCAGAAAAGGAGTTTTCGGGTTGAATCAGCCCACCCTCCAACCATGTGCAGAGATTTCTGCTGCGCAGGGGCTGTTCTTCCCCCACACTGCTCCAGATGTTTCCAGATCTGTTATTCTACCAAGCCTTAGCACTTCTAACACCATCTCAGCTGCTGTGATTTTATTATGAAAGTAGCATATTGAAAACCTGGTTTGGGCTGGGGAGATAGCTCGGCTGGTAGAGTGCTTGCCTCACAAGCACAAGGCCCTGAGTTCAATCCCCAGTACCACTCCCCCCCCAAAAAAAACAAAAAAACCCTGGTTCACCTCCTCTCTTGCTATCCCCATCCAATAATTAAGGAAGGATTAATCTCAGAAGTAGCATAAAATGGGAAAACAAAATCCCTTCCAGCTCTAACCTTCTACGATTCTTTGGCAACTCACTGAGACCCTGTTTCGAAATAAAATACAAAATAGGCCTGAGGATGTGACTCAGTGGTTGAGTGCCCTGAGTTCAATCCCCAGTACCCATCTCCCCCGCAAAAGCAGCCATTGTCATCAGTAGTGTAGGAGCTCTGGACTTAAGGAGGTGATCATAGAAGTATAGAACATCTGAGTGGTCAGGTAAGATGCCAGCTCAGTCATGGTGGTGGTTACAAGCATGAACTTTAGAGTTTGCAGACCTAACTTTGAATCCTGGCTATACTGTGTACTGTTTGACCTCGAGGCAGTAATTTAATGCCACCAAAGTTCATGTTTTTCATATAATGACGATAATGACATATGTGCCACACAGTATACTGAGAATTATATAAGGCAATTAATTCAAACGAGGTGCTTAACCCAGGACCCAGAACATAGTAAATAAACAAAAAATCGTAGCCTATTTGTGTATGTGTGTGAGATCACAGAAGATTGGGACGTCCATCTTACTGGTAAATTCTCCTCCTTGCCTTCCTTGTTTATTGATTTTCACACTTTAATGAAAACAAACTACTGTGCTGAAGAAGTTTACGTAGCAAGCAATTGAGAGTGGTCTCTGACGAGCAGCCAACTAGGAACTGAGGTGCTCAGTCAGCAATCCTGAGAATGGAATCCTGCCAACAATCCTGTGAGTTTGGAGTGGATACTGCCCCAGTCAGACCTGCAGATGAAACATGAACCCTTACTGACTGCATCCTGAGAGAGACCCTGAAGCAGAGAAACCTGAAACATAAGCACAATTAAGCTGTGACCAGATTCATGACCTACAGAAACTATGAGATAAGAAGTGTGTGTTGGCTTAAGCCCCCAAGTTTGGGGCAGATTTGTTATGTGGCATAACTAATACACAGAGTCAAAGATTTTTCTCCACACAATAAGTCTAGACCTGGTGGTTCTGAACCCACATGAAGAATAGATTCATGTGGGTTCAAAACCATCTACAAATGGGGTCAGGAGCGTTCTGAATGAGAGGGTTCTGGTGGAAAGGGGGAGGGGCTCTGACATCAAACTCATCCATTTTACAAGTTTCTTCCTAACCAAAAATCATACACATAATGTAAAAAAGAAAGAGTGCATTTCTAGTGATAACTGGATAAAATCTCATGAATGTGGACCATCTGTAAAACCTTTAATATGAAATTCCTTTATCTTTATTTTATTTTATTTTACAGTACCGGGAATTGGCCCAGGGGCACTCTGCCACTGAGCGACATCCCTAGCCCTTTTTATTTTGAAATTGCTCAAACTTGCAAGCCTTCTGCCTCAACACCCTTCTCCAGTTATTGGAACCATAGTTGTACCAACAGACCCCACTCTAGTTTTACCCTTATTTTCCACATTAACTTCTCTTGGATTGGTCCAGGATCGCTGAAGTAGTTACCTATGACTATTGTCCCGGTGGATCAGGCAAGGAATCAGGACATCATCCCTAAAAATGCCTTTACTTTAAAGAATCAGAACTACATGCTCTGCTGCTTCTTTCATGAACCACATAGTATGGTAGAAAGACCTTTGGATTGGGCTCCAATGGCCACTAATTACTTGAGTCTGATTTTGGGTGATTCTTCCCAACTTGGATTACCTCATCTACAAAATGGAGGCAATCATGTCCTAAATCCCTCACTGAATTGTTATGAGCATCACCTGATATCTTGGCAAGCTATTTAACCTCTTTCTACCTCAGTTTTCTCATCAGTCAATTGAGGACCAGAGTACCTCACAATCTGGAAGGATTAATCAACGAAACACATGGAAAACACAGAGCAAAATACACCAGTAAGAGGAACAGCTCAGGAGACCTTAGCTCTTGCCACCATCATGACAGTGATCTACGTGAACACCTTCGCCAGTCATGGAAGGTTATATGTCTATAAACTGTTGTTGGCAATGTGTTCTCAAATATTGGGTCAGATAAAAGGTGCCTGAATAAAAAAGCCCTGTTTCATTGCCCAAGGTCAGCCCCAAGTGAGCTTCACTTTGCCTCTGGATTGGGCAGGAGAGATTCTCACCGCTCAGCCACATTCTTACCATGCTCCAGTGTCTCAGAAACCTTGAGGTGTCACTGCCTGTCTGGTCACTGGGTTAGGACCTGACCCCCAAGCTTGTGTCTTTGTCCTTGTTCCCAACTGTATGGTGTCAGCAGATTCCTCACCCTTTCTTCGCATCTGTTCTTTGAATGTTCCCCTTGACTTCCATTGACGTTTGCTTATCTGGAATCATCGAGTGGACAGTGTTTAGACAGACACAGGTCCATTTTGCCTTCTTGATTATTAGCTCATCACATAATTCCCGCCTGGCTTCTGTAATTAGCCCCCTTCTCACTTGGTCAGATCATCACATTTTCCTGCAGCTCTAATTGCCCCATCAGAGTACTGCCACAAGCCTGTGCTTAATCACTCCCATCCACTTCAAATCCATTTTGGTCTGCAGTCGCCAGATTCCATCTAGTGAGTGAGGCTTAATTGCTCTCTGATTACCCACAGGGTCAGGTGCTTGAATGCACAGTTTCCATCCACAGAACATGCAAGATTTTTGTGTTTGCTAATTTCCTCTGACAGCTTTTTCCACTGAGCCATCAGAAATGCCCCTGGCAGAGGTGGGCAGACACTTTAGAGAGTCCTTCTGGATGTCTTCTGGGCTTACTTTTGGGGTAGAATCCACCCATCTCCTTTCACCTCTACTGCTGCCATTTTGATCTGTTCTATCAGGGTCTCATCTGGCTTCCAAGTGCAGTCAGCATCTGACCCCAAGTGCAACCCTGTCCAAGCCTTTCTTCACACTGCTGCTAAGAGATCCCTCCCAAATGCCAGGGATTTCAGTGACACCCCCACCCCAGCCCTTAGGATAAAGTCTCAGTTCCTTTCTAGGACACTTGCAAGGCCTCAGAGGAGCTGGCATCATTTCCTGGCTTCATTTCTCACCACCTCCATGATGGCCACGCACAGGGAGCTTTCTTCATTACTCAATTCACCTTTCTCTCGCTTCCCTTTGGACCATCCCTTATACAGTCAGCCCTCTGTATTGGAGGGTTCTCATTTACTAATTCCACCAACCCTGTTTTGAAAAGAAGTTTAAAAAAAAAAAAAGATGTATCTTCATTGAAAATGTACGGACATTTTTTTCTTATCCTCATTTTCTCAGCTCTCTAGGATAGCAACTATTTACACAGCACATGTGTTATGCTAGGTATTATGAATAACACAGTGATGATAAAAGCAGATGGCAGGGTTGCACAGGTCCTATGCAAATACGGTGCCTTTTTGTACAAGGGACTTGAGCATCCTTGGATTTTGGTATCTCTGGGGATCCTGGAACCATTTCTGGAATCCATAGATGTCCAAGGACCACTTCACTGTCTTTTGGTGTGTGTACCCTCTCCTTGCCTGCTGTTGTCCCTCAGAATCTGCAAATGCCTACTCATCCATCAGGTGGCAACTGGGCACAGCTCCTCCAGTTGGCCAACTGTTCCTGCTCCATGCCCCCCGACACTTGCACTTCCCATCTCACAGCTTAACGGCATTTTACTGCAGTTATACATTGAGTTAATCTTCCCTGGCAGCATACAGAATCTGTAGAGCCACCTCTCTGTATCTTATTCACCATCGTATCCCCCGCACCTATCATGGCTTGGCACTTGGTAGGTGCCAACAAATGTTTCTTAACTGAATCAGTAAATTTCCCACCACTGTTGTGAAGCAGCAGAGATAACAGTGGACGTTTTTATGGCAAATAGGTATTAGTCCAGGCAACATTTCATATGAAACATAAATGCTTGGCTTTAGTAGAAGACTTAATCATTGCTTTCTAACATGCTAATAATGCTTTATTTATTTATTTTATTTCTCTCACATACTTCACAAGTTCCTGGTATCTTACGAACTAGCTTTGAAATAACCTTCCCCTCACTTTTTCCTTTCAATCATATTAGGTCAATTTTTGACCAGTTTCTATATTTTAAGCACTATCTCAATCTCCACACACCACCAAGGTTTGTGAGGCAGATGTTAGTATTTGTACTCATCGGTGAGTAAGACTCTTAGATTCTTAGATAGTGACCCCATGTAATGGGCCACAGGCCTGTTCATTTGTTCCTAAGATTCTCCTCAATGTCCCCACATGTGCTTGTCCCCACATCTACAGGTCGTATAGAGTCCTGTTGAGTACACCCAAACTAATGTAAATGGAGGTGTTTATTTAACAACTACATCATCACATTTTTACCCTGCTTGAGGCTAGGGGATCATTTGTACTGCATACCTGACTGCACAGAGCAAGAGCACTTCAATTTTTAAAAATCTTCTTTGAGAAATTTATTTCACTCCAAAAAAACCTTTTATTAATCCTCCTTAGCAATCAAGGGCCCAGAGGCTGGAGGCTCCCCCTTATACAGAAGGGGGAACAGCTGTCCCTGCTGTGGGGTAGTGCTTTGTTAGCAAAGTGCCTCAGGCTCTCACATGTTTCTGAACTTAGTGTTTTATGCTTTTATTTCCTCTACTCTGTGGTCATGACTCTGGCCTTCTTTGGATTTCACTGGGGTACCTAAACAGTGGGCACAAGCCTGTCCAGCCATTCACAAGTACTACCATATCTTTACCCTGGACACATGAGTTGCTCTTCTCTCTTCCTGTGGTCAACACCAAATCCTTCCTGTTAAAAAATTGGCAGAGTGCTGGGCACAGTGGTGCACACCTGTAATCCCAACTTCTCAGGGGGCTGAGTCAGGAGGATCACAAGTTTGAGGACAGTCTCAGCAACTTAGCAAGATCCTGTCTCAAAATAAAAAATAAAAGGGCCAGAGATATGGCTCAGTGGTAGAGCACCCCTGAGCTCAATCCATAATCATAATGCCCTAAATTCTGTAGACACAAGACATCTCCAGGATTTCCTCCAAAGCAGAAAGATGATTGGACAAGAATGGTTTCTTGAATCACCCCTCCTGAAGAGGATGGGAGAAGCCAGAGCCCTTAGCCCAGACTGTCGGAGACCTAGTGGTCTCCAGCTCCTATGGGGGCAGGTTTGCAACTTGAAGCAGGTTCTCTCCCTCTTGGAATTTTCAAGCTATTGGGTTTGTCCTACTCCAAAGTCCATTCTGAGGGGATTCCCAGCATTCCTAGGCTATGCCAGTCAGTACTGTGAGACAAAAGAGATGATGAGAGCACAGGGTGCTTTTGGTCCAGTCTCTTCTTGCTGGTCTCTGAGTCAGCTTCAGAGACTGGAGCTATCCCTCTTTACATGGAAGAGTGTTGGAGAGGGACCAAGAGAGGGTCTCGGTGCTCTGTGGTACATCAGGGGAACCCTGTTCCGTAACGTGCAGGACTTCCAGAGAACCTCTGTTCTCACTTAGGTGATGATAGGAACTTGCTCCAGCATCTCAGAGGACCTCTACTACTGAATAGTAGTAAATTTACCTATGGAGAAGAGAAAATAGCTGGTCTCAAATGTTCATCTTCTCAAAATAGGAATTTGAGCATATGTAGGAACAGTTGCTGGGTTTGCTGTCTGTGCCCTGCCCCTCCCCTTCCAGTGGGAAAATGAACCTAAAAAGATAAAAATAACTTCATTTATTTGCCGCTAGAACGGAATGGAGTGGAATGGAATGATTCCATATGGCTTTTTCCCTTTTCTAGGTCTTCTGTGATTCTTTTCTTTAATGAAGATAGGGTTAAAGAAATAGACTCATTTGGGTATTTGCTCTAGCAAAAAATAGAAAGGAAAGCACTCCAGCACACACCAAAAGCTCTTTCTTTGCTACTCTAATGCACCTTCGCAGGACCCTCATGAACAACAAGACCCCTTAATTCGGATGTATGAACACCTCTCAGGGAAATAGGACAGTAGAGCTAGCTGTCAGTCTCATGGGGTTAACAGCCAGACCAGAAATTGGAGTTAAAGATGGCCCAGTCTTCAAGGCTGTGCGAGTGAGATCACACGCCAGGAGACAAGAAGCTGGCAAAGTCTGCTCAGCCCCCTGAGATGATGTGCTCAGCAGAAATGCCAACCAGAGCCAGACAAAGCGGGGTCTCCCTGATTCTGAAAGTAATACCAGAGAAATCCAGAAGACAAGGGCAAATTCCAGGTGATGAAGGGCAAATGCACGCATAGTCACCGAAGTGACCCACAGTTATCTTTACCTTACTAGCATAGTAACATGGCACGCCCTAGATGGAGACTTCGGATGGTAATGCACAAGGAACTCGTGGAGAACGCCATGAAGAAGAGAGAAGAGCACCTGAAACCCACCTCCACGAGTTCCTGCCTGCCCCGAGATGCCAACAGAGCTACTCCCCAGGTTCTTTGCTTGAACCAGTCTGACAGGCTTTCTGTCTATGCCAGTCATCCCTTTTGGCTCTAGTAGAAACCCCTGAATAAACTCTTGCCTGTGCCTAAATTCTTTCTGGGTCCCTTGTTTATTTTTTACAATTCTGGATTCGAGGACCCAAGTTCAGTCACACTTAGACGTAGGAGCCCATTCCCAGAGTCCCCTCCCTGAAAAATACTCACACACATCAGCAGAAAATATTGCACACAGTTTCACAGACTTCTGACCCACGTCTGCTCCAGAGGTGAGTAGGAATGTATTTTTCAAAAGTAACACTCAGAGAAACTGAGACTGAGTGAAGCCAGCAATTTGGTTTGAGATTTTAGATCTTTCTGTTGTTGTCACAATTTGAAATCCTGGAGCTGGTGACTGTCCAACCAGGCTTGTATCCAGCTCAAAGGCCTTCTCCAGTATCCCAGAGGGAGAAGTCATCAGGAGAGGTACACTGTCATCCAGAAGGGAGACTTTTCCTGTCAGATAGTTCGTGACAATAAATTTTTTGCACACACAGATGGCTTACTTACTAGTTGCTTCACCTCCCAGAGAGACTTACCATTTATTACACATTCAGTGGTTGCCACAGAGAGAGATATGCTTATGATATCAGTGATAATGGGGGTGAACCTGCATAGACAATTGTCCCTCGGTATCCAAGGCAGATTGGTTCCAGGTCAGCCGTGAACATCAAAATCCACAAATGCCCAAGTCTTTTATATAAAATGGTGTAGTATTTGCATAGAACCTATGCACTTCCTCTTGAATACTTTAACTCTAGATTTCTTATAAAACCTAATAGGATGTAAAGGCTATGTAAGTAGTTGTGATACTGTCTTGTTTAGGAAATATTGACAAGAAGAAAAAAGGCTGTTTGCATTCAGAACAGATGCAACATCATCAACCTAACCACATAGTACACAAGCAAGACTGGAGGCAAGCAATGCTCCAATAAGTACCACGGAGAGATTGAGAAGATGTGGGGAACTCTAGCGGGTGCACTAGAAGTCATTTGCACAGATTCGACATGGTGCTTGATGGTCCACAAATTCAAGTTTTGCTTTTTGGAAATTTCTAGTTTTTTTTTTTTTTTTTTTTTTTTTTTTTTTTTGGTACTGGGGATTGAACACAGAGGTGCTTAACCACATCCTCAGCCCTTTTTATTTTTTATTTTGAGACAGGGTCTCACTAAGCTACCTAGGGCCTTGCTAAGTTGCTGAGACTGGCTTTTAACTTGCAATCCTCCTGCCTTAGCCCCTCAAGTTGCTGTGATTATAGGCGTGTGCCACAATACAGGACTTGGAATTTTTTTAAAGCATTTTTGATCATTGGTTGGTTGAGTCCATGGATGCTAAACTCAAGGACATGAAGGGCCACCCGTAAGGCTAAAGTTGGTCCTGTTGAATGTTTACTGGGAATCTGTGTGAGATGCCGTGTCAGTCCCAAGGTGATGGCCAGGGGATGTACCATGGAGTCTTCCAGCTGCTCCCTGTTTAGTAAAAGGCACTCAGGCAACTGTGGCCAGGGACACGTTAGTAATAAAAAGTGTTGAAAGCATGGGAGTGTTCTCACTCCTCATTTACACCCGGGCGGTGAAGAAAGGCTTCCTGTGAGGTCTACCCACATCCTCCCAAATGAACTTTCTACTAAGCTTCTGCTAGCTTATTTTGCTTAATAAATGAAAATATGTAAATCTAAGAGAAATTTGGGGCAGTATCCAATGGGGAAAGTGAAAGGACAGGCTTTACTTTTTCAAAATTGTTTTGAGCAACAAAGTGTTGTTTGTTGCTGATTACATTTGCAAAAAAAGAGTACTCTTTGGACATTATAATGGTACTAAAATTGTCTTTACTTAAGCACTAATGCTTTTACAAAAAAAAAAAAAAAGCTGCATGAAGGGTAGCAATAAATGATTAGGATAAATTTCTTGGGTGTAGCCCACTCATAACAATAAGAGCCACCTGGAAGGAGAGGCTGTTTCTGCAGAATAGATTTCAGGGGTTCAAGAAAGGACTCCACCCCACAGTGGCCCCTCTGCTTTAAGCCTGAAGGTACACAAAGTAATTGGGTAACTGGGAAGATATACTCAGGACCCTCCATATGTCAGCACCCTACAGCCACAGGCTTTTGGGGAGGTTGAACAATTCATCACCCATCCCACTGTGTGTACAAATATGGAAAGAATCTGACCTGAGATGCAAACTGGAGAGTATTGAATATATTTTTAGAACCTCTAGGTATTTTGAGGTCATCTCCCAGATCGTCTCAGGATATTTTCCTTTCTGAGGCCTGATACCAGTCTTCCCACCATGCTGTCCCCCATGGCGTACCCTGGGGCTGCAGGAGCCTGTCCACCTGTACATGGGTGTGGCAGGCTCTGAAGGGTAAAGCTCAGTAACCTTGCCCACAGCAAGTCTGGGCTGTTTTCCAATCTCTTACCAGTTCCCCTGGGAATATTTTACAAATCACGTGGACCCAAATTCCCATCTCAGGGTCTGCTTCTGGGAAATCTGGAGTCATATCATTTCATAAGGCTTGATATGACTCCAAACAACAGGTCCCCTCTGTGTCCCCCTGGACTTCCTCTAATTTCTTCTTCTCCAGAAGGAATAATTGACTTAGTAACATCTTAGCCTCTCTTACTATGTTCTTTATATCTTGAAATAACATTCCTTATAGTGCTGCTTCTTGATTTTCCAGTTTTACGCATTTCCTATTAATTTTCCTCTATGGAATATAAAGATTAAACTTCCACCCCAACTCCCTTCTCTCTCTTCATTTTTCTAATATGATTATTAAATAACAACACTAAGTTGCTCTTATATATAATTTATTATGTATATGCATTAGTCTAAGCTTTTTCATATATTAATTTACTTAATATTCCCCCAGATCCTACATAATAAGTTTTGTTATGAGTTCCATTTTACAGATAAGGAAATTGAGTTGCAGGGTGCTTAAGGACATAACCTGGTCACAGGAAGTAGAGGGTACAGAATGGAACATAAGCAATCGACCTTTAGAGGATCTGCTCTTGACTTATGCTTCTGAGATTATGCCCTGTTTATTTATTTTTTTACCAATTTTATTTATTATTTTTAAAAATTATTTATATTTTTATTTTTTACAGACTGCATTTTGATTCATTGTACACAAATGGGGTACATCACTTTGTTTCTATGGTTGTGCATGATGTAGATTCATACCATTCGTGTAGTCATACATGTACATAGGTAATGATGTCTATCTCACTCCACCATTTTTCATACCCCCTTCTCATTTCCTCCTACATAATCTAAAGTTCTCCATTCTTCTCTCACTCCCTACCCCCACTCCCATTATGTATCACTATCCACTTATCAGGGAAAACATTCAGCCTTTGGTTTTTTAATGCCCTAATTTTAGTTAGATTAGTTTTCAGTATTTGTACTTATTTGATGACATTAAAGCTAACAAAGCTGATTCATGGGGTAAACTGTGATTTCATTCCTTCTTGCAAAATATTTTGGTTCTTGATCTTTTGTTTATTGTCATTGTTCTTCCTTGAGAGCTCTGGAAACTTCTAGAGTCTTCTCTTTCTTTTAGTCTTCTGAAATTTTACCATGATATATAACGTCATGTCTTGGTGTTGCAAAATTTGTTCCATTGTGCTGGGTACAAAGTGAGTTCTCACAATCTGGAAACCCATATCCTGTAGACCTAGAAGTTTTTCTTGAACTCTTTCTTGGATGGTTCCCTCTAATCCTCTAATGTTCTCATCTTTGCATTCCTATTCTTCATTTATTTTTCTTTTTGTTCTATTTTTGGAAAGATTTCCCCAAGTTTGTCTCTTACCTTTTCTACTGAATTTTTTAAAAATTCTATAATATTTTTATACTTTCAATTTTCTTTTATTGTTTTAAATTTTAAATTTTTAAATTGATTTTCTGGATGTTACTTTTTGATAACATCTTGTTCTTGTTCCATGTAGTGATATCTTCTCTTATCTTTTTAAGGATATTAATGATAGTAGTTTTTCTGCCTCCAGCAAAGTCTGTATCCTCCACTTTGCTCTTTTCATTTGTTGGTCACTTGTTAGAGTTTCTTTAACTATCTAGAGATCTTTGACTGCTTTCTCACATTTAATTGAAAATCAAATGAAGCCCAGTACTTGTGCGTTGTGACTAAGAACTGGACATAACATTCACTTCTGCTTTCTTCTGAAGTTCCAACCAAATGACAGTAAGGACCTTTTTCAAAAAAGAAAAAAAATCTCATTATCCAAGAGGATAAAAGCATAAGAGACAGATACATAGCAACAAAATTGTGGATGCTGGAAAAATTATGTAACTGATGCAGCAGAGTCAAGAAGCCAAGAGGAAAATTAATTAAGATTAAATATGTTAAGTACTCAGAGTAGTTAGAGGAGAGTAGTAGAAAAAGAAAACACTCTGGAGAGAATGAGATAAATCCACAGACTTCCTGAAAAAATTGTTATTCGGCCATTAAAAAAGAAATGAAATCCAGCAACATGGATGGAACTGGAGGACGTTATGTTAAGTGAAATAAGCCAGGCACTGAAAACAAACGCTGCATCTCACTCATTTGTAGGAGAAGAAAGTTGACCTCACAGGAGAGAGAAGAATAGTGGTCACTAGAGGCTGGGAAGGACGGGAGGAGGTGGACATTGAGAGAGTTTGGAAAATGAATACCGACACAGCTAGACAGAAGGTGTAAGTTCTAGTGTTCTACGGAACAGTAGGGTAACTGTAGTCTACAACAATTAATTATGCATTTCAAAATAACTAGAGAAGAGTCAGAAGGTTCCTAACACAAAGAAATGACAATGTTTAAGGAGATGGAAATGTTAATTAACCCAATTTGATCATTCCACATTGCATACATGTATCAAACTGTCATACTGTACTCCATAAGTGTGTACAGATACAATGGGTCAATTAAAAAATGCTACAACTGCAGGGGATTGAGAAAGGAATTATTTTAACATAATTAGTCAAAGATAATAAGTTCTGTATTAAAATGACCATCATTCCATGCAGGGGGAATGTCAAGCAGTGCACCCCTAAATGGAGACTGATAGAGTCTGGGACAGACCCTGGTTCAGCCTGCGGTTTTCTGCTGTTACCCATGGCCGCAGCAGCCTCCACTACCTGGTGATGAAGCCCATCCCAAATTTCCAAATACACTTGTAAGTGTGACTTTAAGTACTGGAAAGGCAAAGACAAGCACAATAGGTCAGGTCCCTGACAAAGCTGTAGGATCCAGACCCTGCTCTAACCTTGGATGTATGGAAGGCAACGGCTCCCAGTGCTGCTGGGTGGAGGGATGAGAGGGTTTTGCTCAGCAAGGGAGGGAGGCTGGTTCAAGCCCACTGTCCAGTTTTGTTGCTCCCATTGCCTAGAGTCTGTGCTGTTTCACAGACATGAATTTGCCCTGGGGCCCATATCACGTCTTAGAAGAAACCATACAGAGCCATCTTGTGGTGGGAAAAAGATGTGCAGGTTCCAACCTGAATCCTCAATCGGATTTTATATGACATTAGCAGGTGTAAATAGATCTACATGCTATTATACCCTTAATTCCTCCCATATGGTTGGGCAGCATTTTAAAGTGGTCAGCAAATGTTAACGGCAATCTATACTTGTCCCACTAACACATTTACCACAGGTAATTAACTTAACTACCTGATAAAAATGTAATTGGCTTGTTGTAATGCTAGCTATTGTCTGAAAAGGCTTTGACTGACAGTTACTTATGTTGACTTCTTGGTTATCTTTATAACCAAGAATCAAATCCAAATTTGATTATTATTTTGTGATTTGATTAAAGTAAACAGCCAAACTGGGTAATCAGGATCTGGGAAGATTTATTATTTGCTTCAATGATGATGTTTGGGTTTTTATATTGCTAGAACATAATAAGAAATTAGTCTGAGTGGTCTCCGATACTGCCAAATGTGGTGTCACCATACCTCCGTGTCAAGAATAAATCTAATTCATCAGACATGTTTCCACGAGTTCATGCAATATCAGTCTGAATGCTGCAAGGATTTGTGCAGCCTCTCCTGGAAGCATCCGTCACCACATGGAAGCCTTTTATCACTCTGCAAACAGGAATGACACCTGCTGAGTGTCATGAGACCAGGAGAGTGTGTCTACCTGGGTCTGGGGACAGACTTGCCTGAGCATGCATTGTTGCTTCTCTGAGTACTCATGTCATCTGCAGTTCCAGGCCAGTTATTAACAGGGTGAGTGAAAAGCTTCATCCGGTTGCTCCAGCTGGAACTGGGGACATGTGTGTGTCTTTTCTACATACACACGCCAGCCCTCCATTAAGCAAACAGCCTCCTGCATAAGCTTGGCAGGCCCTTCCATCTTGAATACTCATTACAAAAGACACTTAGAAATGTGCCAGCTTATTATTCCCACACTGCCTACAGCGTGGTAAGGACCCAACGGGCATTTCCACTGATTTGGGTAACTTCTCAGCAGCCTGCCCTGTGTTAGGCAGAGTCTGAGCTGGGTTGTGCTTATGAAGGCCAAGTCTCAAACCCCAGGTGGAACCACAGGGGCCTCAAACCCATGACCGTGGACATGCATTTGAAGTTGGACAAAACAGGATTCGGTCCAATTCTTCAGTCTTTTCCATGTCCTGAAGGCAGACTAAAATGTATTTCCTGTTCCTCTGCAACTGTCTGGCACCCGCAAAGCCCCACAGCAATCTGATCTTTGTTCAGCAGATATGGAAGCACCTGCCCAGCCTCAACCCTGAGCCCATGAGGGCCTCTGAGTTGCTGCCTTCCTGTAGCATGCTGATGTACCTGTGATTAGCTCCTGGTCTGCTGGTCTGATCCTGGTTTCACATGTATCACAGAATACATGTCTCTCCAGTGACATGTGTCTTCCCGGTGAGATAGTAAGTGCCACAGAAGCTGCAGGCAAGCACAGGGCAGGTTGTGGGACCCATTTGTTAGCTCAGCTGATGCTCCCTGTGCATCTGCCCCATGCCAGAAGACTGATATTAGACAAAGAAATATACCACATTCTAGATGTAGACTCTGTCCATGGTTCCAGGTCACCCAGAAATCTGGAGGTCAGAGTCAAGAGTAAAATTAGAGTCTTCAACCATGTAAGTCAATCAGACTCGCAGCTTTCCAAACTTCTACAGTACGTGGCTGGGAAGGGGTGTGTGTCTTAGATGGTACTTTTGCTTGTGGGTCCAGGTTCTGGGAAGTCCATGTGGCTCCTTACATCTTAGTAATCCAGTGATTCTCACAAAATATGCAGCATTTTTCCCAGTGGGGGGACTCCACTACAGTGGGCCTTGGGCTTGACAAGGCTCTTTGCAGCTGCCTGACGTACCTGTTTTGTGACACTCACCTCAGATACAGGGCCCAACAGCAGGAGGAAGTCAAGGGGCATTTGTACTGCCAGTTTCAAATTACCCTTAGCAAATACAGCTCCCTTTATAGAGCAAACAGGATCACCCAGTTCTCTCATGGAGCATGAGAGAAAGAACTTTACCCATCATTAATGTTTTACTACCTTTCTCAAAAAGCGTAACCTTTAACCCCCAAATCAACTCTAAACCAAGGCTAAGGAGGGGCAGCTCCTGGGTCAGTTCCGGGTGCTGGCGCTCTCCCTGTGCCAATGCTGTTTCTATCTGGAGAAACAAATAAACAGAAAGATAAGCTCTTTAAAGCACGTGATGGAGCAGACCCAGAATTTCTAAAGCAGAGATAGCCAGCCACTTGGCCCTCATTTGGAATGATGTATGGCTGTCTGCCCAAGCGCCGCCCTGCCTGGGACTGAGCTGAGCCGCTGCAGTAGCTCGTGGAAAGGGAAGTCATTCCTTCAGCTTGGAGAGTGGGGGAGCAGCAGGAAGACCCACGTAAAGCTAACTGCAGAAATTTTGTGATTGACTTGGTCCCAGCAGCAACTAAGTGACACTGGAGGATTTGACACTTGCACAAACAGGCCAAATTTATTGCCAGTAACTGCCAGCCAGGCTCTTACTAAACGTAAGGACTGCATTGACTCCAAAGTCTAAATTAAATGTGGGATGTTTACAAATGACCTTCATGAAGCTGAAGGGCCAGGAAGACAGTGGGAGATATCAGCCATGCAACATAATTCCCTAGTCTGTGCTGCCTACCCTGACACCCAGTGGCCTCCAGCTAATCAGGGAACTGGTGCAAATGCTCAGGTCCTTTCCTGAGTGTCTCGTGTGTAAATGACAGGAAGGTCTAGCACTTTTTATAGATGACTAATGCCTAATTATTTCTAACCTAAGAAGCGAGTCGTTAGGAGTTGACAATTTATTATTCATGCACTAAATTAGCACAGGACCAGAATTTACCGAGGATTGGACTCTGGTTCTTTCCCAGAGGCCTGGCTGCCTCTGTGACCAAAACATGTGGTGTGGTTGGAATTCCGTAATTTGGAGGAGGAATGCTCTGTTATCAGTGCTGTCTTGAGTGGGTTGTGCTTTACAATCACTGCTTTTCTTGTTTTTAAGTTTAACTCACTGTTGGTTTCATGTCTTCACTGTCAACAGAGTCTGTTCCTGGTATATGGTACCATATTTGGCATCTGCCTGTACAGTTCTAGTTACTGTGCTTTAACACATAAAGGCGTGGGGTTTTTGAAGGAACCATCTATGCCACATTACTAAATAAAATATGGACATAATTCTGCTAGATATATGTGAGAAGCTCTTTTTCTATACCATATGGAAACTGACCAAAGTAGTTAGGCCATGAGGTTTGGGGCTTGTCAAAGTAGGATGCCATCTAAAAAGTTTTGCAAGTCACTGTTCTTTAAAGTCTGGAAATTCATTGTACTGGTGTATGTAGTATACCAGTGGGGGGAAATATTTAGCAACTAGCTTTCATGGTTAAACATTGTGTGTATGCGTGTGTGTGTGTGTGTGTGTGTGTGTGTGTGTGTATTTCAAATTATACTAATATAGAAGATATGGGACACCCAACTTACAAATAAATATACAACACTCTGATCATAAATCCCACATAGCCAATTAATCTCACATAACACTTTTAGCTGATTTTTGTTGAATCCTTGTCTCCATAGCCAAACTATAATAGCAATTAATGAACATGTAGAGTTCCAACAGAAACAGTAGCAGATATCTTTGTTTAAGAGTCAAACAAAAGTGAAGCAATAAAGAAAAAAAAACTTCAGTCATTTGTCAAATAAAGTGATTTCCTTCTTTGAGAAATCAGATAATGATTTCAAAAGCTGAAAGAATATATTCCAGTTTTTAAGCCATTAACTATTTTTGACAGTTATACATATGACACACTTTTAAGTTTAATCTGCATTATTAACATTCTCTCTATCCTTTTCATAAGTCTAAACAATTAGTGAAACAATCAGTCAGGTCCTGATTGGTGGTGTTTGCCAATTTCTCTGGTGTAAACATTATCATTTCCATCATGGTCACTTTTAATCTCCTGACATAACATGGTGAACGTGCAGTTGGGAAAAGACGTGCAATAATACACTGTTGAATAGACTTGCCACTACATAGCTATGATAGCCTAAATAACCACAAGAACATAGATCATAGTAAAATGTAGTTAAAAAAAAAACAAAAACAAAAAACAAAAAAAACTAGGTGTTTCTTTTTCAGAATTATTTTCTTTGGTTTTTATGTAACTTATTTAATCATGACTGTATATAATTTAATTATTAATAATGGCTATGTTTAACAACTGACTCAGAAGATTCCTGAAGATTTTTGCCAGGCTGTATCAAAAGACCCGGGTACACCACCGAGTGTGGCTTTCCTTGTCAGCTCCCACACTTTGTCCCAGTCACCACTCTGTTCCCCTCTCTGGGGCAGAGTTTTGTGTAATCTGTCTGCAGCTGAGGTGGCCAGGCCAGGTCTGCATTTCTGCCAGTGCCGGAAGCTCAGCCCCACCATAAAGAGGAAGTGCTAGAAGCAGTTTGAGAATTAGGAAGAGTGTGCCAGCCAGTGACTAAAGCCTAGTGCTGCCATAAAAAATCTGCCCCAGGTTACATCCTGAGAAACAAGGTGTTGGCTTTAAAAGTACTTCATTTTCTCTCCTGAAAAACTTAAACTTTAATTATAGGGGCGATCATAAAACTCAAATTCCAAAACCAAAGGACATTTCCAAGGGTATGGATCTATGATTTTACACATTTTGTAACCCTTTATGCAACCACTGAAGAATCCTTTTTTCCCCCCTGTGTGAGTAATTGCATTAGTTCTTTTATTGGTCAAGTGTGGTATCAGTTTCTTAATGACAACAGGGTTTCATGTCTTTCAAAAAGGATTCATTTGTTTAAAAATAAGACGCAAAAACATTTCCTCCACCTCCTACAAATACTCTTCTGTTGCTGGGGAACTGGGGTCTAGGAGGTGAAGGGACACTGTCCCCTCCTCCTTCTTCCACAGGGAATTGTTTCAGACTTGTACTCCACTCCTACAACACGCAATTCCAGCAAGGAAACATCACAGACTGAAACTCTTCCCAGTAGAACTCTCATCAGAAGGTGTCCTTTGGAGAAAAAGTTTCTTAAAAAATTATTAATTTGGAAGCCATCCTGGAGTTTTGAACACTAACATCAGCTCCTTGTATGACAACTACAGGAAAAACGTATTTAAATATGCACCTTCAACTCATGGTCCATCTTAAATAGTAGGTTGAACAACAACAAACAAATGGCCAATTCTTCCTGACCTGAGAAAATGGAAGAAAGTAGGCAGACTCATGATTCCCTTCTGTAAATCAAGGGAAGGGGCACGTTGAGATTCAGTGATCTGGTCCACAAGAGGGACCTGAAGATGTGAGAACGCGGACACATCAGCAGAAACAGAACTGTCACCTACGGCTGAATCTTTCCAATACTAATAGCATTTATATGCATGCAAAGAAACTCATTTTGTGTGTGTGTGTGAGCAGACAGTGTATTGAAATAACCCTTTAAGGAAAGTATCTTTTAACAGGAAATGCGTTTTGGTGTTTGAAGGATAAAGTATTTCTTTCTCCTTCAAGGCTAGGCTTTGTGGATGAATTTCAAATGTGCCCTCCTTTCTGGTAAACCCAGTTCTCAGCTTGGCTGGTGGGGGAATGACTGGGATGCAGAGAGTGATGGACTGGTGGTCCCTGGTTTTGCCATTTGCCTACATCTTCCAGCAGCTGAGGGAATTATCCTGTCTGGGGTCTGCCTCCTCTCGGCCTTCATCTCCTTTTCTCCTGTTAATGAGGAGGATAGAAGCCCCGTAAGACAAGGCGTGTGAACCTGCTTTATCTGGCCTATGCTATTGCTTCAGTTCCTGTTCCAATTCTCCCAGCCCCAACCCAAGTGGAGAGAGTTCTACAATCAGCCAAGAATATAAAACTGGTTGTTGGAACCAAAGTCTCCTCTATGAGCTCATGCAGTGTCTAGTGTTGGACCACAGTCAGTAGGTTTGTCTTAAACACTAGAAGTTCAAGTTCCCACTGAGGAACTTAATGACTCAGTTCCCAACTGAGTCCCGCAAATGAGAAGAATAAGAGGGGCCCCCCTCCATGGACCCGCTTCCTGGAATGATCTTGAATAAAATGATGGCTCCATCAGCAGAATTTTGGGGAGACTAGCTATGAATCTAGCATATCCTTCATTCAATAACAAAAGGTATTGACTAGATAATGCTTAACCTAAAAGAAGGAAGCAATTCTTGGAATGTCTGCCCAAAATACTTACAATGAAAGTAGCTGAAATAAAATACTTATTTAAATAGTGTCATCTATATTTTGGCCAGATTTCATCTCTGATTATAGACTTACATAGTATAGCAACATAACCTAAATTAATGAAAGTTCAGGAAAAATATAATAGAAACTGGAAGTTTCCATTCAAAATTTTGGAGATGAAGATGAAATATCACTTTACTGGATCTGAAACAGGGAGCATTTCTGAGGGTATTAGTAATGAGTTTAGCCAAATAGGACTTGATTTCTGTTTGCAAGTTCCTAATTATTTCCTTTTCTTCATATATTTTATTGGTGCATCATATTTGTACATAATTATGGGATTTGTTGCTACATATTTGTACATCCACACAATATAACAACATAATTTTGGTCCATGTCATTCCCCAATATTTTCCCTCTCCTTCTCCCTCCCCTTGATCCCTTTTCCTCTACTCTACAATTTTCATACGATCCCCCTCATCTTTCTTTTTCTTTTTCCTTTCTAGCTTCCGCATATGAAAGAAAACATACCACCCTTGACCTTCTGAGTTTGGCTTTTTTCACTCATCCTAATAGTCTCAAGTTCCATCCATTTTCCTGCAAATGACATAATTTTATTTTTCTTTATGGCCAAATAAAACTCCATTGTGTGTATATACCACATTTTCTATATCCACTCCTTGGTTGACGGACAACTAGGTTAGTTTCATAATTTATTATTCTGAATTGTGCTGCTATTAACATCCTCATTATTTTCAAAGACAATCTCCATGAGTAGTGAACCCAGAACAAAACAAACATGGATATTTAATATTTAACAAACATCTTGACACTAACAATGAATATTTATGTACTTGGAGCCACATGGCAAATAGCCATAGGTTTATATCAGCCATGAGATGGCAGGTCTCAAATCCAAAGAAAAATAATACTTCATTTCAATGTGTTTACAGTATCTACTGTAAATCTAAAATTTCCTAACTATGTGGTCGAGCTGGAATGTTAACTCTAGGCTCCTGTTGCACCACACTCTCCTCTCTGCCACTTTAAGAAACTTGGTGCCTCCCAAGTGGTCTCCTGAGAAGCTTCACAGGCTGACAGGGATCTGAAAGAAATATGACCCAGTCAACTGTCCCTTCTGTCTCCTCCTATGCCCAGCATCCTGGGAATCAGTCCAGGAGGGTTTTGAGATTTGCTTTGAGAAGATGTTTGGGTTCCCCTAATTTTTTTTTTTTTTGGGGGTGTTTTTTTTTTTTTTTTTTTTTTTTTTGGTGGGCTGGGGATTGAACCCAGGGCCTTGTACTTGCAAGGCAAGCACTCTACCAACTGAGCTATCTCCCCAGCCCACCCCTAACTTCTTGATAAGGAAAAACATGCTGTTTTTTTCAGGGAAGAGACACTGATGATTGTAGGTGAGATAAAGAAGAATTTTACCACTCTCATGATTGAGGATCATTTGCATATATGCATCATAAGGAGTGGAGAGGGGAATGGCGTGGGAAGAGGAGAAGGAACAGAGAGGAAGAAGGGCTCTGGGCATGGGGAAGACAACAGGAGATGGGGTGAGAAATAAAGAAATAGTCTACTGCTTTTTAGACAAGTCCAATTGGATACCAACTCTTTCTGAAATGTTTTATTCAGAATGAAATGAAATTTTTTATTCTTTCTGAAATGTTTTATTCAGAATGAAATGAAATTTTTTATTCTCTCTGAAATGTTCTTACATTCATCATCACCAAATGAGACAACTCTAGCAAAGCTCTCGTAAGAGTATATTTTAATTAAATTAACAATAACAACCACAATAATAAAAATGGTAGCAATGATTTGATGGATGACCATTTATGGGGGACTTTTTATTGTGGGATCCTGTGCCTGGCACTATAAATGATGCAAGGGCTTTAAGTCACTCTCTGCCTGTCTTGTGCTTACAGTTTCCCTGAAGAGACAAGTGTGTGGACATCTAGCTCATAAGTAAACAAAAAGAGGTGGAAGCACAAGTAGAGGTGTGTGGAGCTGGCCTGTGGTGGGCAAGAGCCCGGTGGGTGCATCTCTTCCCAACTCCAGGTACAGTGACATAGCGGTAGTGGCTTGAAGTCAGCCCAGTGCCAGTGTTTACACCATAGGAATGGCCAATGCTACAAATCAGAGCTTGTTTTTTTTTTTTTTTTCCCCAAAGAGCTGCTTGTTAAACATTGACCTTTACTGTTCCAAGGTGAGTAGATATTTGAACTGGTCCTTGAAAGTGGAGATGGTAGGTAGTCTGCCCTCTTGGTATTTTTCTATCACTCTTCGATTTGCTTCTCAGTGCCTGCTCTGAATAAGAGAAATAATGGGGGGCGGGGGGGGCAAGTCTTTGGAGCACCCACTATTTCCCTCCCCACCTCTCCCCAGTCCAGGCTGAAGTGCAGGTTGCTGACCCTGCGTGCTGACGTCAATCAAGCCAGTTAAAGTATTAACAAACCATCTTTGAAGTGAGAAGAGCAGAGCCAAAGGCTGGCAAAAATCCAGGGTTGCAGACAGGAAAACACTCCCTATCCTGGGCATTTTCCTGTTCAACTTAACCTAAATTATAAAAATCTCTAAAAGCAAATATGTCCCCCAGAGATAACTGGATATGTTGATTTGCACTAAAGGAAAAGAAGTAGGGATTCACATTCTCCATTAATTTCATTTTCTTCTTGTTGTAATTATATAAATTGCCTTTAAAACAATTATTGAATCATTACAGGTTTATGGAAAGGTGTTTGTTGTCCAAATAAGAAACTGTCCCTTTTGGTAGGAACATGGACATTCTTATACGTAAACACGAGGAAACCAGCTATATCCATGAAATCGGAAAGGGATGTTTGCTTATTACATATCCTCTGATCCAGGATTTTGAGCCAGCTGGAGTGTCCGGTGAGATTACTAAAACATTCTTGGTAACCACCTATATTTGACTTTGGCACCTTTTTAAAAGTCAAAAGAGGCATTTGCAAGGAGCCATAAAAAGTCATTACATAAGCAGAACAATTGAGGCTCCTCAGCATCTGGGGAAGGCAACACATCTGTCTTCTGTCTATTTCTTCCCTAAATGTCTCCCTGAATCAACTTTTATGGGGGTGGGGGAGGTAGGAGGGTGTCGTAAATATCCCATTCTATTTGAATCCCAGAGTTAACAATACCCCCTGTGACTATAAACACAAGATGTGGCGTTCAGGGGAGAGGTGCACTCGAGGAAGCGGAGATCTTTGTCACAGTGGTCTCGGTGTGGGCCACAGGCCAGCTAATCACATTACCATGAGAGCCAAGAGGTGGCCTGCAGACAGTGAAATAAAGAGGAGGGGAAAAGCAAGACTAATCTCGTTAAAAGGAAAGCTCTGATAGACGCTGCTTTTACACAGCTGCTTTCCCAGGACTTCTTGAGGACCGCATCACCTGGGCGGCCTCGGGCTCTGGGCTTGTTCCGTCTCTCCAAATGCTGGAGCCTCATGAGCCCAGACAGAGTCTACATTTTAAGAAAAATCAGAAATCAGCCTCTCCTCACAAAAGCTTTCCGGAGACACTGTTTTCCTCCATTATGCTACTTTCATTTGATTATTCCCTAGATTTTTCCAAAATGACCCATTCTTCAAAGACTTGAACAAAATGTCCAGCTTTCAGTGCTGTCTACAACTTTGAGGAAAGAAGAACTTAAATCTCAATCTGAGGACATTCACTTGATCAGCAGTTCTCAAAGTATGGTTCACGGATCCTCGGCGGGGCTAGAGACACTTTAAGGGCATCCCCAAGTTTCTCGATTTTCCAACTGCAAAACTGTGTGATGCTGGGTTTTCTTTCATATATATGTAAACATAAATATACACACATATATATATGAAATATGCATATATATACACACACATATATATGTATATATTATGTAAACACACACATATATGTATATATTATGTAAACACACATACATATATTGCAACCCAACAACCTAGTCCTGTGGATTGAAGCAGGCATGAGAACCCGGCTATTAAACAGATCTGCAAACTAGAAAGCAAGACATTGAAAACATTTGCAAAAATTAAAAGCAATGCTACTTTTTTCACTGTTTTGTCATTTTGTAAAATAAAATTATTTTTGATAAAAATATGCTATGTGTGTTTAACACACAAAGGATTTATCATTGTTATTTTTAGGTGAATTACATAAATGGATATGTTCAAGCTCCTCCTAATACATTAAACATATGTAGATGTAATCTATGTAAACCAAAGCTCTTTAGGGTCCTCAACAACTTTTAGGATATAAAGATGTCCTAAGACCAGAAAATTTCAGAATACCTACGTTAGAAAACATTCCACTGAAAATATCATTCTAGACCTTAATTTTTAAGACCCAGAGCCGTCTTGAACTTTTAGACAATAACAGGGATTTTCCTCAAACTGTGCATTAGGTCTTATGGGCCAAATCTTTAAGTCAGCCTTTGATCAAGGACATGTGACATTCAAAGAACCAACTGTAGAAATCCAGCAAGGACAGGAGAGAGAAAGGCCCCTTGTAGTTACAGTCATTTCCACCAGCCCCATCCCGCTTAAACCATTGGCAACCACTAATCTGTCCTTTGTAACTAGAATTTGGTCATTTCAAGAACATCATATGTACAGAATCCTGTAGTACTCAGATTCACTTATTTCACTCAGCATAATTCTCAGGAGACTTATCCAAGTTGTCGCATGTATGGGTAGTTTTCCTTTTTATTGCTGAGTAGTATTCCATGGTTCACCTTGTCGCCCAGAGTGTACCCACTATAGGACATCTACATTGGTTACACTTCTTTGCTGTTATGCATAAAGCTGCTGTACACATTCATGTTCTAGTTTTTGCATGAACATAAATCTTCATTACTCTGGAATAAATGTCTAGGAGTTCAACTGCTGGTCAGGTGGTAGTCTAGATTTAGTTTCTTAAGAAAGTGCCTGATGTTTTCCAGAGTGGGGTTACATTTTCCATTCCCACTAGCAATGTGTGAGTGGTCCAGCTTCTCGTCCTCACCAGCATCTGGTGTTGTCACTGTTTTTTATTTAAGCCTTTCTAAAACTTTCATAGTTTTACATTTTACATTTAAGTACATGATACATTTGAAGGTAATTTTAGTATGTGGTATGAGAAGCAAGTCAAGTTTTTTTTGTTTGTTTGTTCATTTTCTTTGTTTTCTCTTATGTCCAGTAGCAATTTTTTTTTAATTGCTGTGTTGGAGATGGAACCCAGGACCTTAGCATGTGCCAGGCAAGTGCTAGACTTCCCCAGCCCTAGAACGTTTTTTTTTTTTTCTGGAATGGGAATCCTTATTCCACTGAGTTGCCTTTGTACCTTTTTCAAAATCCAACTAACCTTATATGCATAGATCTGTTTCTGGGTTATTTTGTTCCACTAATCTAGGCATCTGTTCCTCCACCAATACAGTCGCCCCTTAATCCGCAAGTGACATGTTCCAAGACCCCCAGGGGATGTTTCACACTGGAAGTAGTATAAACTCTAAGTACTATGTTTTTTCCCCACACATACCTATGACAAAGGTGAGTTTATAAATTAGACATAGTAAGAGATTAACAAAATAATAATAAGATAGAGAGTAACTAAC
Organism: Sciurus vulgaris; assembly: GCF_902686455.1. Classification (NCBI taxonomy): domain Eukaryota; kingdom Metazoa; phylum Chordata; class Mammalia; order Rodentia; family Sciuridae; genus Sciurus; species Sciurus vulgaris. The sequence goes on from NC_136464.1 coordinate 162,898,562, forward strand.
AATAAAACAAAGCTATTTAATTTTTAAAAAATTTTTTAGTTGTAGGTGGACACATACCTTTATTTTATTTTACTCATTTTATGTGCTGAGTATCAAACCCAGTGCCTCACTTGTACGAGGCAAGTGGTCTACCACTGAGCCACGATCCCAGCCCTGCTATTTAAAATTTAACAAGTGTTTATTTCTGCAATTTTTCATTTAATGCTTTCAGACCCCTGTTGGCTACAAAGTAACGGACACTGCAAAAAGTGAAACTGAGGAAAAGGAGGACTACTGTACCACACGCCTTGATGATCATAACCAAGTAACATAAAAATCAGGCGGACTGTAGCAATTTGTATTTGGGATATTTATTTACTTAGAGGCTTAGTCTTAATTTATAATTAGACTATTAATCCAAGTAACTAGATTTACTAAGGGCTTAGTCTTAATTTATAATTAGGCTATTAATCCAAGTAACTAGATTTTCTTTACACCTCGTCTATTATCACAATTTCCAATTTTCATTTTCTGTTGCAGTCCTCACTCTGCCCTGGTTGTGCCCCTACTTTATGTAAGTTCTTTCTCCCCTCTGTATCCTGGTTTCCTCACCCATCAGATGGAACCACTGTCCATCCTTGCGAGTTTGCACGTACTTTCACAGGAGCTACTGCTGGTAAGATCGTGGTGATTACATGTAAAGTAATTCACAGAACCAGGCATGCAATGAAGTTCAGCTACTTCCCTCCTTCTTTCCCTTCCCTCAGAGCCATTCCATATGTGGAGCTGTCCATTCTATTTCTTAAACGTATTCTCATTTCTCAAACCCAGTGCCGTGTACATGACACATAACTCTTTTATAATGATTCATCACACAAGGCTAGATACTAGTTAATAAATGTAACCGCATCCTAAATGAGAGTTCAAAGGTTGGTAGCTGGATAATCTGATTCTTGAAAGAGTTCCCCTGGCTCCCTGGAGCAGGGCAAAGCTTTAAGGTCTTCTCAAGGTTGAACTTGCAATAATGGTAATTTCACATTATTACTCAAAAAAGTCCCCTTGCCTTGCCTACATACACACACACCCAAGTACAAAGGGAATTTTATTCTAAGTATAAGTTCTATTTTATACTATTTTTTAAAAAATCCATCTCAATCTCTGAGCTATTATTTTTCTCCCTTTAAGTTTTCCCTTTACAAATGTTTATATAACCTAGAAACACATATGGGCATGTCCAAACCGGTAATTCAGCAGAAAGTACTGCTGTGAGAACATTAGATGCTTCACTTCCCCGATCTCTCCTTTCTTCAACATCCTTTATGTAAGCATGAGCTACGTGATTCAGCAGTTCAGTGTCTTTACAGACAAAGTTCCACAGAGGCTGTTTGACAAGTGATGTATTTTCATTTATAGGCAATTCAAGAGAAAACATTTCCCATAAATTTTTAAAAGACTTTCACTAACTTTAAAATGTTTAACCCTGTAAAGGAGAAATGTAAAACATATCCAGAAAAGTACACATAAACAAATGTTCAGGTTAATAAATAATTTTCATTTGTCCCTGTGCATTCATCAAACAGGCCGATAAATGACATTTCCAAACCCCAGATGCTTCTGTGTCCCTTCCCATTCAGTTCCCCTCTCCACCCTGACAGCCACCATCCTGCCCTCTGTGGTGATCATGTTGTTGATAGGGTTTAAACATTCCTATTTTTCCATATATCAGTTGTAGTTTTATTTAACATCTGTGTATAATCCTTTAGCAATATAGTTTCTAAATAATATGTATGTTTTGTTGTTTGCCTAGACTTTTTCCACCAGCATTACTTTTGTGACATTCAACCACATTATTGCCATGGTTTGTTCATCTTTATAGCTGTGTGATTATCCAAGTCATCAATATTCAACAATGGACAGATCGATTCAGCTGTCGATGGTCATCTGTGCTGTTTCCAGTATTTGGCTGTCGTGAACGATCTTGCTGACACACAATTTTGTACTCGTGTTCAGACATACCTGGCACATTTCCCTGAAGTCTACTTCAAGAGCTGAATTTCTGTGTCATGGCACCTTTATCTGAGTCTTGCTCAATGCACAGCTGTTTTTTCTCAAAATAGTTGTATTTGTTAATATTTAACAGGAAATACTGATACCTGGTATTGAATTTAAAAGAAATTGAAGGCTACATAATTGTTTCCCTTCCTCCCTAACCCTAACTACCCAGTTCCATTTGCATTTCCCCCCTCACACAATCTCTTACATTTTAAAGGACTGGGAACGTGCTATCTCCTGACGAGCAAAGGCTCACCCTCCTAGTCCCCAGTCTAAGAAATCCAGGGTATCAAACTGCAGGGTTGAGTTCCAATTTAAAGCACTGAACAAAATTCACCTTACCAAGCGCTGAGGTGTGGAGAAAGCACATTAAGAGATTTATTATATGTAGTCTATGCCATTTCTTTCTATAAATCACATTGCTTCAATAGAAAAGAAACTCCATAAAAATGACATTCACAACATTGTATTGATTTTATCCTTTTGAAAAATGCCTGAGAAATTTCAAGGACCACCAGAAATATACACTGAGCAACATGGTAGGTTAACAATTACAAAATGTGAAATTTAAACCCAGTTTTTCAGGAACTCATCTGGCTTATAAATCTGGGCACACCTATATTGGACCTTTAAATTCCAATAAAGGATATAGTTCAGCACCAGGTAAATGTTTAATGGAGAAAAGGATCAGCAAATTCCCCTGGCCCTGAGCCGAGCTGGTGCTCAGTCACTACTGCAAGTGTTTCTTTCCATTGTACCCTCTTCTGAGGACAATTTTCCTTATGTGAAATATCCCCACTTAGTTAGGTATGATAAGAAAAGTCTTAAATTGCTCCATATTTGAAACCCTTTAGAACTTGAATCTTGCTTCCCTTTTTTTTAAAGCTTTTTATTGGGGGAAATTTTAAACATACGTAAAATAAATAGATGGTGAAATGAGTCCCAGAGACCCATCACTGAGCCTTGACAAGGATCAACTATGGCTCATTTGTTTCCTCTACATCTCTACCACACCCCACCCGCCACCTCCCACCATGATTACTTGGAAGCAAATGTAAATCATGATGTAATTTGTGGCCACTTTATTATCTGTCTTATCAAACACAAAAATGGTAAGTAAGGGCATGTCTTTGGCTGTCATATAAACCTTTTTAAACATATTATTTTGCTTATTTGAATGAGGGTTCAAATAGGATGCAAGATACACTGATTGAAATAGGGTAACTCCTAAAAATTGTAGAAAGTTTTGTGCACAGACATGAAGAACTAGGACAATCATGGGAAAGAAAAATGAGAAGAAGCGGTACTCCTTCTTGGCAGTAGAGCGCATTATAAAGCTTTTATAATTAAAACAGCTTCATGCCCCAAGAATTAAGAGAAAAACCAAAGGAGCAGAACAGAAAATCCAGGAATGGATAAAATTTAGAATTCAGTACACTGTAAAGGAGACATGTCAAATCTCTAACCTAGAAATAGGGGAAGTCTGTCAAACTAGGTTTCAAAAGTGGAAGTAATGAGAGACTGATAAATTTGCTTATATGAAACAACAAAAAGATCCTTTTTACCTTCTTATAGGACTAACAAAGTAAAAAAAAAAAGATAATTTAGGAAAAATGTTTACACTCATTTCACAGAGGGTTTTACAACCTATGGGGAACATGAATGAGAAATTAAAACACAATTCTCAAGGAAACAACTCTAAGTGGTTCTCAACCACATGATAATGTTCCCAACTTCATGCATCCACAGAGACACCCAAAGTAAAACTACACTGAGACAGTTGCTCAGTTAGCTGCAGAGCAAAATTGTAATAGCTTGAGAATATACAGTGCTGGCCAGGCTGTGAGGAAACAGGTCTCTCAGACATTTTTGGTAGGAGGGGAATTGGGCAATGTCTGGAAAATTGTACGTGCATTTACCTTTGACTCAGCGATTTCCTTTCTACAGATCTATCCCAAAGGTAAACTGGCCAAAATCAGAAAAAAAAAAAAAATATGCATCTTTGTAAGAGCAAAAATCTGAAAATGATCCAAATGTCCATCAACTGGGGAATAATGGAATAAATGATGATACTTTTATGCAGTGTAGCTGTGCTAATAAGTGAGGATGGTCTCTAGATACTAGCAAGGAAGGTTCTCTAGGTCTTGCAACTAGTGCAAAAAGTAGAGAAAGTTCTTACTATATGCCACTGCTTATCTAAGAAAACAGGGCATGCGTACATTTTAAAAAGTTGAATTTGATGGTATACAAATTATATCTCAATCAAGCTTTCCTAAATACATATTTATGGGTGTGTGTGTGTGTGTGTGTGTGTGTGTGTGCGTACATTTAAAAGTGGAAGAATAAGTCACAAGTTTTTTTAAATTCTTAGCACCAGAAGGAAGAGAATAAGCTTTGATCCAGAGATAAAAGGTAGAATTTTTTCAAATGCCAGGGTTTGGAGTCTATGTGTGAGTGTGTGTATGTGTGTGTGTGGCTGCAGGTGAAACCCAGAACCTCAAGCATTAGATAAATGCTGCACCATTGAGTACACCCCCTACCCTACAACACGTTTATTTATAGAGTTTATTTTGGAACCAGTAAATATTTTACATAATTATGAGAAAAAAAATTAACTCCAAAAGCAATTCCTTAAAACTGGAAGGAGAAGGAAAGTGCCCAAGTACACACCCCACCCCAAGAGCAATTGCAAGTGACTGGAAAGCACTGTGAGGAGACTGGACCTTCTCAGTGGGATCGGCCCTAAGGACAGAGAGAACTGCAAATCACAGGGGTGGTGGTCTGCCCTGTCGTCCAGGCTACTCCACTCGGGAGGCTGAGGCAGGGATCCCTCCAGCCAGGCATTCAGGGGCTGTAACCATGTTGCTAACGGTCACCTTGGTGGTGGGGTTCTGAAACTGTGGTCTGGGTGTTGTGGGACAATTCTGATGAGTGACTGTGCTGGTGTCTAAGAACTTTTCACTGTGGTCCAAAGGAGATGTGGTTTAAGATCCATGAAGTTCAGGCCCATCCCTGTAATCCCAGGCTTGGATGGAAGTATCAGAGGAACATCTGCTGATAAGCTTTATCTTTAATTTAAAAAATGCATATTCTCTAGCTCTGTCCACAGAAAAGACTAGAGCAATGACCCGCCTGGGGTAATTAACTCCCAATGTTCAGATTGTCATCTACACACAGCATCTTTCACAAAAGCAACCAGGAATCCTTGAAGAAATGGTTCAGTGTGGGTCAGAAAATATGCCATATTCCTCATACCAGGAAGAAAGGGAGCTATCAAAGTCTACACGGTGGTACCCAAAGAGTCTTCACGGCCAAGCCCGTGAAGGTTCTCACTGGCCAAAGATGGAACAAGTTAAACATCTGTAATAAGAATGAAAACTGCAGCCAGAAGTGGTGCCCTATGCCTGTCATCCCAGTGTCTCGGGAGGCTGAGTTAGGAGGATTGAGAGTTCAAAGCCAGTCTCAGCAAAAGTGAGGCACTAAGCAACTCGGTGAGACTCTGTCTCTAAATAAAAAATAAAAAATAGGACTGGGGATGTGGCTCAGGGGTTGAGTGTTTCTTCAATCTCTGGTACCCACCCTTCCAAAAAAGAATGTAAACTGCAGTGAATTGAAACTGATCAAGTATGCTTCAGTCCCCGAGTTCTCCATGTACCAAGCCCTCCATGGGCATTTAACAGCTTCTTTAGTACCTTTGGAAGGTGTTAAGGAGCCAGATCTTTATTCATTTCTGAACTGGCAAATCAAGGGAAAGATCAAGCACGTGCCCCTTATTTTCTACATAATCTGGACCTCGGAACAACCAGAGTGGCTAAGGGAAGAGTATTCCAGTTAAAAGATGAAAAATGAATGAAAGAATTAGAATATCACCATCTTTACAATTCCCCCTGCAAATGAATGGGCCATAGGAAATGACCACCAATGGCTAGTAACAACACACAAAGAGAGAAACACGGGTCATGTGTGCTTCCTGATGAAAATACACAACACCTATGAAGCAGATCTGCATGTGTTCATGAGTACACGCGTGCACACACACACACACACACACACACACACACACACACACACACCTCTCGCCAGCATACAGCTCTGCAAATACAAAAGACAGAAGAACTGTTAAAGAACATCACAAGAATTTCATCAGCAAAACTCAGCCTGTAGGAAACTAAAAGAGATAACTCAGTTTAAGAGAGAGAGAGAAATATACAGATTAAAAAATACTCAAGTCATATCCCAATGGACAGGTCCTATGTAGCACCCAATTCAAACAAACAAAATGTAGAGAAAAAAATTAAGATGTAATCAGAAAAATGTGAACAAAGATTAAATATTCAAATGATATTAAGGAATTATTGTCCATTTTAGATAAGATATACTTTGGCTCTATATTTTTAGAATCTTTATCGTTTAGAAATACTCCCCAAGGTGCTTTATAAATGATGAGCTATCTGGGATTTGCCTCAGGACACTCTGGGGGTGCAGGTTGAGTGGGGGGTACAAGAGAAGATAAAACAAATTTTGTTCTGAGCTGAAAACTGGGAGCTGGGGTTGGTTCCGTGGAGGTGATGATGCTATTTTCTCTGCTTAAGAATATTCTAGTCTCTCAATAACTCAAGCAGGGCAGAAGTAGTAACAATCTCGTGGGAGCGGAGGTTAGGTGGAACATCAGGATGGTCCCGGTACTTCCCCTGAGGGTCGGAAACCAGAGGCTGCCTGGCTCCCAGCGCCATACCTGGGGCCTAGCATGGTGCTGGCCATCCACAGGTAAATGCAGGTTGAACAGAGGAGAAGCCAAGCACTGTTAGGTGGGGTGAGTGTAAACGACGTCAGAGACAAAGGGCCTTTAAATAATCCCATAACCATCTCAACTGGGTTGCTGAGGAGTTTGGTTCAGAGAGCAAAGCAGATTACAGGTCAGGCAGAGTAGGTCAAGCCTACCTGAGGAATAAGGAGCTACCCCAAAAGCTCAGAGATTTGTTTTTATCTGCTACAAACTGCACTTTCTCTGCCTCCCACCCCTCCCGTCCCTGGCTGGTCTTTTCTCCCCTTCCCACCCCCCCTCCTCTGCCTCTCCCTCCCCCCTGCTCTCCCTTTCTTTCATCTTCCCTCTCTGTCCTCCTCCCTTCCTCCCTCCTCCCCTTTTCTCTCTGTCTTTCTCCTCATCCCCTTTTCTTTACTCTCCCCCAACCCCAGCTTCAAGGGCACACACCCTCAGTCCATACATGTCTCTCCTGCAACCTGGGACCCTCGAGGAGGGTCCTGGGCAAACACCCCAGCAGACCAAGTGCTCAAATCCGGGGCCTGTGTGGTCTCACTCTGTTCCTCACAGTGAATCTGTTTCTCCCAGAGATCCTAGAACGAAAAGACACAATCCTGCACACCAGTGGCTTCATGAAGGCCCCTGCACGGCTCCCATGTTGTAAATTTATCTCAGGAGACCGTAGCTCTATTTCCAAGGAACTCAATATACACACACCTCCTTTTCTTTTTTCTTTCATTCATTTTTCTTTCTTTTCTTTTTTCCTTTTCTTTTTCTTTCTTTCTATCTTTCTTTTCTTTCTTTCTTTTTTTTAGGTTGTAGCAAGAGTGTACACATTGCAAATTTTCAGAAAAGCAGACTCGAAAATTGCTCTGATGTGCTTCACAGACTTGAGCACCAGACTGTGGGTTCTGGGTGCCCCAGATCCTGCCTCTCTGTGGCCTCCTACTTCACCCCTGTGGCCACATGCTGGTTGGACCAGTGGGGAGCAAGCCACCCCAGAGAGAGCACAAAATAGCTGGGAAATAATGCACAGCACTTTTCTCTGTCCTCCCTAGTTGGTACAACCAGCACAGTGGAGAGTGAACCAATTACGCAGGACGTAGAAGCTAATGTGAAGCAAGTAAATGGCTTGGCATAGAACTTAGGTGAAATAAAAGGAGAAGTCTCTAAGCATGTCCAGCCTCCTTCCTCCCTGGGGCTTCTTCCCTAGGCTACTGGCCCACGAGCTGCTTCAAGAACTAGGAGGGAGTGTTGAGCTCTCTGCCACAAACATACAGCAAAACTGCAGGCTTAGGTGCCAACGCTGGTATTAGGAAACTGAAGCACAGGGAAGTCATGTGACATCCCAGGGCCATGCAGATAGAAAGTGACCATGCCAAGATTCAACCCTGCTGTGTATTCCAGAGTTCATGCTCCCAACCTTGTACTCCTCCTACCACCCATCATGCCTCTCGCTGCCTGCCTCATGAAATCCAAGCCTCATGCCACATGTCCTTGTCTGGCCCTCAGTGGTCCACCTCTCCTCCCAGCAGGCCTTTCCTCAAGCTGTGCCTGTTACCTGCCTCTGGGGCACAGAGTGCCTACCCCGCATTTACACCCATTCACGGCTTGCACAAAGCACTTCTGTGACCACCCAAGCCCTCCAGACAGCTCCCTCTCCAAATCCTCACTGTATTTCTAATGCTTATTATAGCATTCCGCTCCACGTGCGATGTCACTGGCCTGTGATCCCAGCAACTCGGGAGGCTGAAGCAGGAGGATTGCAAGTTCAAGCCCAGCCTCAGCAACTTAGCAAGAACCTGTCTCAAAATAAATAAATTAAATGAAACAGAAAAGGCTGGGGATGTAGCTCAATGGTAAAGCACCCTTGGGTTCAATCCCCAGTACCTAAATAATTTGCTTTAATGTAATTTAATAAGACATACAACATTCGGCACTTACTTAATTAAGCACTGTTCCACGTCTGATCACTGCTGACGTGTGCCTGTCGTGTGATGTCTAGGGCATGCTGACCTGATGGGGCTGCTGGCTGTGACTCAGAGTTCCCAGAGAGCTGGGAGGATGCCGGGCTTTGGGCACAGGGAGCTGCACAGCCTGAGATGGGCCCAGGCCAACTTGCCCTGTCTTTGAAGATCATGTTTTAAACTTAACATCCGTAAACACTTGCATTCTGCTCCTCGGTCACGTTCGTGTTCCACTGAGTATAAAACTGGTCTTACATCACGTGCCATCATGAAGAGAGGACTGAAGCTTGCCCCTTGTTTGCCAGCTGGCACAGCATGCCACCAGGCACATCCTGGAAGGAGAGCGAATCACCCTGGCTTAGGAACAGGTGTGCAGAGTACAGAGCATGTCCCTGGAACTTGGCCTTGACTCCTGGGTTCACTGGGTTAATTTCAAAGTTCCTGCCCTTTCCTTGCACTGTGTTTTCTTCTCTCACAAAACTGATTTTTCAGGTCCAAGGGGCATGATCTCCACGTACTCCTTAAGATCTCCTGAGCCCAACCAGCTACCTGCAGCTCTTTTGGTGACTGTGTCCTCCTCTGGGAACTGTCTGAAAGCCACCTGGCACAATGGCTCAGCATTGTGAGCTGAGCTTCGGGAGAGAATTGCTATTTGCTTCAAGCTCTAAAAGAGATGAAAGTCCTCTTACACCACGGCCCCACAAATGCCGTATGTCGCCAAAGGCTCCGAGCACAGGAAATACTTCCAAAAATGGGATAGAATGTCATTCCTACGATGCACGTAACCAGATCACTTCGTTACATAGAATTTAAATTTTTTTGCTTGTTAGCTAATCAGGAGCCTAGGGTGCATAAATTAATTTTATGAATAAAAAAATAGTTCTAGGGGAGATCACTTGAGTGACCAAACTTGAACCAAAACGCTTTTGAAATCAAATTATGAAAAATAGAATCTTAAAGAAGGAACAGGCATCTTTGCTTGTTTTCTGACCTGGTCTCCTGCTAAAGAAACACTGGATGTTATGGAAAAAAGTTTGCTGTTTCAACTGGCAAGGCACATCCAAGAATCAAGTGCATGAATGTTAGAAGAGAGGGCTCCCAGTGGACTTATCTTTAGAAGTCCCCACTTAGTCACACCACTTTGACAATTGTTTCAAATTAAACATCTACACAGAAGTCTTAAGGGCAAAAGGGACCTGGTAGATTCCCCACCCCCCCCTTCCTCTGGTTACTCACTCTCCTTGTTAGTATGGATGCAACCTTAGTGTGACTTTTTTTTCTTTCAAATTACACTATGACTTCAGCACAGCATACATCCAAACATCACTAGCTTTATTTGGTGCTGTCAATCCCCAAAGGCATCAAGTTACATGGGCACATATATTCTTGGGGAGAATTAACAGTATTTAAAACACGACCATATATGCATATACATGTTCTGAAAATACCATCGCCAGCCAAGCTGACCTACTTTAAAGACAGGGACTGTGTCCTGTGTCTCTGTAGACGCCACCTTGTTTGCCTGGCCTAATATAGGTGCAGGTTAAATTCTGAGTGGGTGAAGGAGCATGGGATGCTTGTTATCAGCACCATTAATGCTTCAGAGGAAGCACATGGGGGAGGGTGCACAGTCAGGCCTTCTGGACATTTCAGCTTTATTTTCACAAACATTGTTCCCCAGGCACCCACGGCCTGCCTGTAGCTCCCTGAGGAATGTGTTCCCTTAGGTAAAACCTCCCTCCTTACACCTTCCCACCTGATAAGTAGGACCTGCGGGCACTTTTTTCTTTTTAGAGGAACAACTGTCTTCAAACCTCTAATTACTGCACCTCCTTCAAGTCCATTATAAAGGAATTTGAGGAGTAGAGAAGGACTGTAGGACCTCCTGGGCCCCAGCATGACTCCCCCAGGTCCCAAGCCCCACTGGCACCCTGCCCTCTTTCTCCCCTCCCCCAGTTGGAATGTGGGATGGTTCCTGGATGCCTGAAGTGGTGGGGGAGGAGCACCTCCCCCTCCCCCATCTATGTTTGATGCTCTGATGTTGGGAGCCAGCCCAGCACTGAGAGGAAGCCCATTCTCGGCCTCGGTGCAGGCCAGGCCTGCTCCCCACCACTGCCCCATTGATCCTGGCCAAACGAATCCCCACAGCACCTGGTCTCTTTGCTGTAAACACTTTTCTTTTCCTTTGGGTTTATGGCCCCCCTTCCAAAGGATCCCAACTTGTTTAAACCCGCTCTAAACAAAGGGCTCTGGTGATCACAGACATGCTGCTGGTTTTATGGTGTCTTCCTTTGTCTAATTTTCTCCCACTCTCTTCCTTCCTCCCCACCCCCAGCAGCCAGGTACCCAGGCCTCTTAAGACAGGCCTTCCAGCCAGCTGCTGGGCAGGAGGGTGCTGGCTCGTAACATCTGGTTCCCCTCAGCTGCAGGTTGGCTGTTTTGACAGGAGGTTGGGGAATGAGACATAGGAATCTGAGTGTCCCTGGGGTTGGGTTCCAGCATGTCCTGTCTCCAGGAGTGAGAAGGGGAGTTTTGAGGATGTCCCCAGGGTGTTCAGCTCAGCATCTCTCAAAAAGGCCAGCCCCGCTGTGTTGGGATAGAGAAAGACGCCCTGGTCCTATTCTGTCCCTCCAGCCACCCTGCAAGCCCACACTCCACTTAGCTATTGCCCACGGGATGGTCACTCAGGGAACCGTGAAGACAGGCAATCTCCTTACCCGCCATCTTGTTCCTGCCCACCAGGGGCCTGCCTGCTGTGGCGACACCCAGACTCTGCTGCAGACGCTTAGATCTGCTCTCCAGGTGCCCATCCAAGCAGGCTCTGCGCTGGCTTCCTTGTTGGCATTCACTGGCCTTCTGCCTCTCTCAGGCCAGTGCTGATTCCTGTTGCTGTCTTGCTCTTTGCATGTGGGAGTGGGGAGAAGCATTGAGGCAGCCCTGGAGAACATGAGAGTTCTCTAAGGTTTGTTGAGGTTGGCTCAGCCCTTTGGAAAGGGAACCACAAATTCTTTAAGATTTTTCCTTCTTTTTTACTATGGGTAACAAATTGCCCTAATGTCAATAATGGAGACTATCCTTTTCCTTTTCTCTGCACCAGAGCTTGTCATAGATCCAGTGTCTGTTATGTCTGGGCTTATTTCTGACCCTTTTCTCAGTTCCATTGGTATTTTTCTATTCTTGCATCAATCCGACAGCCTCTTAATTACTATCTACTTTTGATAAATCTTGATATCTGATAGTTATCAATTCTGTTCTCTGCAAATGTCTCATTTTTTCTTGGTCCTGTATTGTACTTCCATAAAACTTTGAGAAACAAATTGATTTCTAAAAGAAAAAAAAAATTGCTGGCATTTTGACTCAGATTATCTTGAATCAATAGTTCAGTTTAGAAAGCAAATCATTTCAGTTTTCTAGGTTGGAGGGCTCTGGACTTGCTAGAGGGCGCCTTTTCTCTCCGAGCCTGGTGGTAGGACTGGTTAGAAGTGGGGCTGGCTTCTCACTCTGGGGGCTGTGAGGTTTTCTGCACCAACGTTCCTATCACAAAAGGACATAGGGATCACTGTGTTTCCTAGACAGGGAGCTGAAAAAAAGAGTTACGTTCTGATTAATTTTTAAATATGTCCACTGAGTGTCAGGCTCCTTTCTAAGGCAGGTTTGCCCTCCTGTTTGCTCTGTAGGGAGCGGCCACCTGGAGAGGAGACAGCCAGACACCACCAATACGGAAAGGGCGTCCAGACAGTCCCTGCGTCTCTCTGTCCTTGCTCCCACCTTCCCTGTTCTGTTCTTTGAAGAAGGTTCTGAATTGAGCTCACCCCACCTGGGGGCAATTGTGTAAGCAAGGCCAGTGTGGGAGACAGTCTTCACCCTCTTCAAGCAGCCTGTCTAGAAGACGCCAGGATCTGACACCTCCTCTCTCCACACTCACCAGCGCAGCCTCACCCCTTCTTTCCAAGGCTTTTGCTGGAATCCCATGAACAAATACTTTTTGACAAGGAAGAGGCCCGGTTGACATAGAGAACTAAAAACCAGTTTCCCTTTTCATGGGTCATTCTCTCTCCTTCAGCTAGTCTTCAGGGAGCTGTGGGCGGACACCCCAGGGAGAGGCCATCCCCACAGTGGCCAGTGTCTGGTAGATCTGGTGATGTTATCCAGTCACTCCAATCCTGTGAGAACCCACTGTAGGCATATTTTGTCCCAGTCCTTGTGCACATTCTTTCTAATCTTATCAAAACAACTCAGCATTTCTATAGTGGGTTTTTTTCCCCTGTTTACAAATTGCATTGTCTCATATGATGTTCACAAATGCTTGGGGCTGTTTTGGTCTTATTTTGTTCAGAAAGGAACATTGGACTTAGAAAAATGACGTGATTTACTTTCTAAACTCTTAAGGGCATCTGGTTGATTCCATATCTTAGCTTCGGTGCTACAATAGTCAAGGACATGCAGGTATCTCTTATATATATGGACTTCACTCCTTCAGATATACACCCAGGAGTGGGATACCTGGGTATATAGTGGTTTGGTTTCTAGTGTTTTGGAGGAACTTCCACACTGTCTTACATAGCAGCTGTACTAATTTGAATTCCCACCAACAGTGTATAAGTGTTCCTTTTTCTCCACTTCATCACCAGCATTTATTATTTTATTTTTTTATTTTTGGTAATAACCTTTCTGACTTGGGTGAGATGGACTCTCAATATAGTTTTAGTTTGCATTTCCCTGATGGCTAAAGATGTTGAGTATATTTTAATATATTTATTGACCATTTGTACTTCTTCTGATAACTGTCCAGATCATTTGCCCATTTTTTATTGGCTTACTTATTCTTCTGTTGTTAAGTTTTTTGAGTTCTTTATATTTTATGGATATTAATCCTGTCAGAGGAATAGCTGGCAAAGACTTTTCTCCCATTCTGTAAGCTGTCTCTCCACTCTGCTGATTGTTTTCCTTATTGTGCACAAACTTTTTAATTTGATATAATCCCATGTGTCAATCCTTGCTTTTGTTTCCTGGGCTATTGGAGTCCTATTCAGGAAATCATTGCCTGGGCCCATATCTTGGAGTGTTTTCCTTATGTTTTCTTCTAGTATTTTCAAGTTTCAGGTGTTACATTAAAGCCTTTATTCAGTTTTGAGTTCATTTTTGTAGAGTGAGAGGTAGGGATCTAGTCTCAGTCTTCTCAGGTAGACATCTGGTTCTCCTCGCACAATTTAAGAGGATGTCTTTCCCCCAATATATGTTTTTGGCACTTCTGTCACGAATCAGTTGGCTATGGAGTCCTCTGTTCTGTTCTACATGTCTGTTTTTATGCCAACGCCTTGCTGTTTTTGTTACCATAGCTCTGTAACATATTCTGGAATCAGGCATTGTGATGCTTCTGGCATTGCTCTCTCTGCTCAGCATTGCTTTGGCTATTCAGGATCTCTGGTGCGTCCATATGATTTTTAGGATTTTTTTTTAGTTCTGTGAAGAATGTCACTGGTATTTTGATGGGAATTATATCTGTAGATTGCTTTGGGTAGTATGGCTATTTTAACAATATTAATTCTCCAATCCCATGAAAAGACATTTCCTCTCATGAAAAGACATGTGAGGTCTTTTCAAAGGATAGGAATTATTAAAAAAAAAAAAAAAAAAAAAGGGAAAAAATTTGTTGGCAAAGACATGGAAATATTGGAACACATGTTTCTTACATAAAATATAAAACGGTGCTGCCGTTGTGGAAAACAACATGGAAATTCTTCAAAGAATTAAACAATTCCTAGATGATCCAGCAATTTGACTTGTGGGTATGTACCCCAAAAAATGTGAGAGCAGCTATTGATATACCCATGTTTGCTACAGCATTGTGCACAATCACCCAAAGGTGGAAGCAATTCAGGTGTCCATCAATGAATAGGTGGTAAACCATCACACAATGAAACATCATTCAGACACGCAAAAGGAAGAAAGTTCTGGCACATGCTACTACGTGGATGAACCTTGAAGAAATTACATTTAATGAAATAATCCAGTCACAGAGCAATAATGCTGTGTGGTCCACTGCACAAATAAAAATGCCGTGTGGCTCAGTTTATATGGGGGTACATAGAGTGGTTCCCTGTGTAGAAAAAATAGAATGATACTTACCAGAATTGGAGTGGGGAGTTTAGTTGGGTATAGAGTTTCAGTTGTAAATGATAAAAATCTTCTGGAGACGAATGGTGATGGTTGTACACCATTGTAAAAGTATTTAATGCCACAGACCTGTACAGTTAAGAAGGTTAAAATAACTTTATTTATTTATTTGTTTATTTATTTATTTGTTTATTTATTTATTTATTTATTTTCAGTATTGGGAATTGAACCCAGGGCCTTGCATGCTAAGCAGTGCTTGCCACTGAGCTACATCCACAGCCCATTTTTAAAATTTTTATTTTGAAACAGGGTCTCACTAAGTTGCTTATGTTGACCTTAAACCTGAGGTCCTCTTGCCTCAGCCTCCCAAGAAGCTGGGATTACAGGTGTGTGCTACTGAGCCCTGCTTAAGTGACATATTTTATGTTATACATATTTTATCACAATTTTTTAATGTAGAAAATCTTTTTTTTTTTTTTTGGTACAGGGGATTGAATTCAGGGATACTCCACCACTGAATCACATCCCCAACCCTATTTTTTATTTTTATTTTTTTATTTAGAGACAGTGTCTCACTGAGTTGTTTAGCGCCTCACAACATGCTGAGACCGACTTTGAACTCACAATCCTCCTGCCTCAGTCTCCCATGATACCGAGATTATAGGCGTGCACCACTGCACCCGGCTAATGTAGAAGATCTTATGGAGGAATTTTAGATAGTTAATAAATTTAAATGTTATTTTCAAGAGTTTTGTAAAGTTTGTAAATTTAAAATTTTTTTCTTATTTTATATAAATTTCTACTTTCAGACCTCATGGTTTTCAATGTCATTTATTATTTATATGAAACAGTCTTCTTATCTGAAAGTGAGGTCAAAATATATAATATAGAGAGTAAGAACATTGAATAAATTGATACATATAATAAATATAATATATATTATGTAAAATACATAATAAAATATATACAATAGATTTGAAAAAATTTGAGAAGTATGATTTATTGCCAAGTGCTCCTTTGTGTCAAGGTAGAGAACTATAAAATAAAACAAATGCAAAAAAAAAAAAAGGTGGTATCAAATCTGATAGCTGAGCCCCTCTTATGTGATTTTCAAATCATCCAAACCCACCAGCAATGGATTCTCTATGTATTGTTTCATGAAATTTTTTAGCATTTTGGATTTTGGATTTTTGGATTAGGGATATTTAACCCCTACCTGGGAGCCTACAGAGACCTGCCTTTTCAGGATTGTCCTTCATCTCAGAAAGTGCTTTAACCACGAGCTCTCTCTCCTGAACCCATGATGGCAATTTATAATCTGCAAAACCCTTTCCCAAATATTATCAACTTTTCTTTTTCTCCTTATTTTTTATTTATTTATTTTTTTACACACTGACCTCATCAGTTACCTTTTGCTTGTACAGTTTTTTGTTGTTGTTTTTTACTTTTTTGTTTTGTCCTTGGCACCAAATTTTTATTGTTATTGACACCAAAATTTCTCCTATTCGATGGTAGGTAAATGTAAAAACCATAAACAAAGCATATGCAAAAAATTCTTCCAAACCCAAAACCCAAAACAACATTTATAAGTATTGTTTTCAAATGTTTTTCTTCAATTAATCTAGATTTTGAAAAGTAGACTCAGGAGAGACATTGTTATTGACACCATTCTTTTCTCCATACCTAAACATACACATGTGCAATTAAAACTTTATGCTCTAAACTTTGAAACGACCTACATACCCTTCAACAGATGAATGGATAAAGAAAATGTGAGATATATATATATACATATATATATATATGATGAAATATTATTCACCTTTAAAGAAGAATGAAATTGTGGCATTACTGGTAAATGGATGGAGTTAGAGAACCTCATGCTAAGCAAAATAAGCCAAATCCAAAAAACCAAAGGCCAAATGTTTTCTCCAATATGTGGATGCTAATTCACAATAAGGGGTAGGGGGCTAAGGAAGAATAGAGTTACTTTATATTAGGTAGAGGGGAGTGAAGGGAGGAGAAGGGGTATAGGGGTAGAAATGATAGTAGAGTGAAACAGACATTATTACCTCATGTACTTATATGACTGCATGACTGATGTGTTCCTCCAATATGTATATAATCAGAAATGTGAGAAATTACACTCCATTTATGTATGATTTATCAAAATGTAAAATGCATTCTACTGTCATGTACAAGTAATTAGAACAAATAAAATTTAGAATTAAAAAAACTTTTTTAGAAAGTAAAAATAAAAACATTTATGCTCTTAAAAAAAAAAAAAACTAAACTAAATAAAAGGGGTTGGGGATATAGCTCAATTGGTAAAGTGCTTGCCTCACGTGCACAAGACCCTGGGTTCAATCCCCAGCACCACACACACAAAAAAACAATTTTCAAACTAATTGAGGAAATGCAGGAGTATAAAGATTTGGTAGCAATATTGTTTAGTGATTCAACCCAAATCAGTGTATTCACCATCATTTCAACACCAAAGTTAGAGCCGTTGATCATTTCGAACACAAAGGATATTGTTAGAGTATTGCCCTGACTTTGTGAGGATGGTATTCTTACACTGAGGTTTCATCCACGAGCTCTGGTCCAGGTAGGTCCAGGTAGATTTCTGGAGTTAAAACAGCCTAGCACCAACTCTCTATCAGTGGAGTAAGCTGCTAGGTGGCAGAGGATCCTGGATATCAGTGCAGATGGCTCTCCATCTCTGTGGGCTCTGAATCTGAGGATTCAACCAAATTTGGGAGAGAAAAATGCATGTGTACCGAACATGTACAGATGTTCCATTTCCCCCTAAACAATAGGCATAACAATTATTTACATAGTATTTACATTTTATCAGGAATTACATATAATCTAGAGATGTTTTAATGTACGTGGGAGGATATGCAAAGGTTCTATAGGTTTATAGAAGGGGTTCGAGTGTGAGGCTGTGTCCTGAAATCAAACCCCCACAGATGCCTAGGTGCTACAAGACCAGGACCATGGTGAAGGTGCTTTGTGGTTACACAGCGCCACCTACTGCTCATTCCTGGAGTAAAGAAAGCTGGAGTGAATCAGAAGAAAGTGACTCCTGAACCCAAGAGCACTAGAGAAGTAGGTGGGGCTGTACTATTTTTTCCTGCATTTTATGAGCATAATGATACCCCAGGGGATTAGCTGCATGTATAAATACCTACCAAATGGAAGCCATCAAATAAAATGGGAGGTCCATGGCAGATGCTGACTCCATCAGAACTGGTCTGGGCCAGTCTAAATCAAGGATAATACTCTGACTGTAGGTGCAAAGCTGGGCATGTGTTTGCTCTATGGGTCAAGAGCTGACTGAATAAGGAATGACAGGTAGAAACTGACCCTTTCTTCACCTTTGACGGGACATTTACTGACACTTGTAGGCACCAGAATGTCTGGGGCTGGGCTTGGGGGCTGGGGTGTGACAAGTCAATTACTCACTGGCAGTTCCTTCCTCTAACCCTCCTTTCCAGAGAAGAATCACTGGGAAAGTTTCAAAGTCCCCTCGCTTGCCCAGCCCCTGTTTGCAAGTCAGAATTCTGCAGGGCACTGCTCAGAGAAGGCGTGGCAGCTTGGTGACCAAGATGGCTGCTTGGTCTGACAAAGGTGGAGTCTGCAGGATGCAGCTTGCCACCCCGCAGGTAATGCAAACCTAAGAAGGAGCACGTCCACCCTGCCAGCATTATTTAATGAATTCTGCTGCATTTTGCTGCTAATTATACCCACGTGGCTTGGCCTGATGTTCGAAGGGCAGGGCCACAGAGGGCCCAAGGACGCCAGCTTCAGCTAAGTGTCTATCTGGTACTTGTAAGAACAAGCCAAACAACATAGGAGGGAATCTTCCGAGCTGCACAAAACAATGGAATATACAGACAAATACTCCCTTACAGGATCAGGAGAGTTTCTGGGCTGTGGTGAAGGGGAAGGAGGAGGAGTGAGGGGGATCATCAACAGGGGTAATGCAACAGCACTAAGAGCAGAACCAGAGCCCCGGGGAGCCAGCGGGCATCACTCAGCCTCTCTGGATCAGGAACGGTGTGTAATTGTACCCGCCAAACTCTCTACCATGTCTAAGGAGAGATACTGACAAGCATTTTACACTGCCAATTCCCCATCTGGAAGGATCCCTAACAAGGCACCAGCACCGACTCAACCCCCTGACTTGGTGCCTTTAGCCAGCCAGGACAAAGTCAGAAGGTTCCCGACTTACAATGGTTCAGTTTTTGGATGGTTTGACTTCATGACGGTGTGAAGGTGATACACATTCAGTAGACTCTGTACTTGGAAGTTTGAACTTGGATCTTTCCCTGGGTTAGTGATATGCCTTCTGATCTTCTCCCACGAGGCCGGGAAGCAACAGACACTGCAGCTCCGGGCCAGTTCCCGTGATCACCAGGCGAAACGGTGACACTGCAGTGGGCTGTGCTGCCCAGACACGAGGTTCAGTCGGTTAGGCAGATTCAATACATTTCAATTTGTGATGATTTCAGTTTATGGACCCATCATAAATCAAGAAGCATTCATAAATGCTATTATTTAGTGAGAGTTGGTTGCATTCTGGACTTTGTTCTAGGTGTCTTAAATTTATTAGCTCGTTTAATTCTCCCAAGAGGACTTTTCCCTATTTTACAGGTGAGGACACTGAGCTGCAGAAAGGTTAAGCTACTTGCAGGAAAAACCAGGCTATCGTTCCACGTGATTTTGCTGCCTAAACTGTCTTCATAGCCTCTCTGCTAACGAGAACGAGAGGAGGTCTGGCCAAGGAAGAGCCAAGTGACTCCTGCTTGCTGGGTGTACTATAGTTCTTTCTGCTTTGTGCAGGCAATTTTGTACACTTTGGAATGCTTTATGCCTGGATGTGTTTTTCATGTTTCTAAAGGATGAATCAAGGTGGCAGTCTGTTAGGAAAGAGCCAGGCTGTCTTCCGAATGCCTGCTGCTTCCATCCCGGCAGCGAAACACTGTCAATGGCTTGTTCAAGGCGGTCTGTTTGCTGACCACATACAGTGCAAACAAGAGCCCTGCTGGGGACGTCAGGGGAGCAGCTGCTCAGTGTCTAGGAAAGCTTGAGTGTGGTTTGCAAAGTAAACGGGACTCTAATTTGGACAAATACTGCTGTGGTCTGGGACCTGTGACAGATAAAGCTGCAAGGAAGTATTGACATGGGCATCTCCAGGGGCTGAGGTAAGAAAACAGGGAGTGGCCCAGGAATGTGGGGGCTGCTCTCTCCTCGACCCCAGGTCCACCACTGTCAAGGACTCTCGTCTGCTGGTTCTGAAGATGAAATCTGCCGGCAGCCATTTGACACCTTTGGTACAAAGGAGAGACTTGCTAAAGGGAAGGAGAAGGCTACCTGAGTGGAGGTGGCATTTGATCAAGGTGGTGATTAAATGTTTTTACCAGTTTAACAACCTTGCAGGTTAGCAAAGGCTCAAACTGCACAACAGTAAGCCGAGGAAAGCACCCACCAAAATTGTATCAAGAGAGGGAGGGAGGAAGGGAGGTCTCCACACACCCTGTCTAAACCAGAGCTTCTCTGGCTTTACCACATCCCACATCACCTGGGATAAAAGCCACCAGATCTAGGTTTTTTGTTTGTTTGTTTGTTTTAAATATTTATTTTTTAATAAATTTTTATTTATTCTAATTAGTTGTACATGACAGTAGAATGCATTTAAACATTTTGATGAATGATACAAAAATGAAGTATGATTTCTCATTTTTCTGATTGTGCCTATCGCCACCCCAGCTGTGCATCCTGGGCGAGCACTTAACTTTGCTAGGTCTCAATTTCTTCATTCCCACGATCAGCACTTACCTTATAGGTTGCTGTAGAGACTGAATGAAACTCTGAAATTTAGAGAGAGAGCACGGTGCCTGGCCCAGAGACACGTTCACTAAGTGGCAACTGATTTTGTTTTTGTCATTACTGGGGACAAGTATTCATTCAGCAAACACACACAGTGCGGTATTGCTCCTGCTCCTGCACATGCCCCCGTGCCTGAGCACCAGCCGCTAGCCCAGCAGCCGCCTTCTCTGCTGAGCAGCTCCGCATCACCTGGAAATGCCTGGAAGGTTATGCGCAATGACTGACTCGTCCAGGTGTGTAACTGGACCCTGCCCAAGAGTGGGACAAGGTTGTGGTGCCTTTGTGTTCCATTGCTGTCTGAGGGGTGTTCAGCTGAAGCCACAGTCTGCTTTGTTTCCAGCTACCTCGCTGCCCTCACCTTGCAGGTGCCTCCTGAGCAGGCTGCCTTCTTCAGTCCCTTGTCCCAAGGATCCAGGCTCAGACTCTGCCTCGAGGTGGACTCAACTGAGACAGGTGTCTCCCAATGCCAGGCACTGGGACGGACAGTGGAAGAACAGTGGTTCTTGTCCATCAGTGGAGCTGAAGTCCTGCAAGGGGAGGTTGACCAGTAAAGGGACAATTAATCATCATGAGGAATTCTGTACTGGTAACCAGGACCGCACTAAACCTCACGGGATGAGTCCCTACTGCGGAGGCAACACTGAACCAGGACTTACTGGGAAAGGAGGCATCAGCTAGGCACATGGGGATGAAGATGTGCAAGGTCTCCTGCGAGGCTTCGAACACAGGACAGATCTGTGCACTGACAGGGGTCCTCTGGATGTCCCAAGACTAAGAAGCATTTGCTGGCTCTAAAGTTACCCACAAATCTTTCCCTGTGTGGAGCACAAAGGTGACCTCTGGGCAGGACCACCACAGGACACAGCCCACACTTCCCTTTTGGGCAGGATAATGCAGGTGTGGGGGCCTCCACAAGGAATTAGTCCTTCTGCATGGATAGCTTGTCTCCTGACTGTGAAGTCGCCCTACTGGTTGGGGCTAAGAGCCATCCCAGTCTCAACCTGTGGGAAGCTGCCCTGGGTTTGCCCAGCCCTCTTCCCACCCACAACAAAGAGGATAAGGCGCCTGACCTTGCATGGCAAATTCTGTGCGCTTCCTCTCGTGTGAGGCGCCTGAGCACTGGCTGGGGCGGGGGTGACGTGGGCGGGGAGTTACTGTCCAATGGGCGCAGTTTCATCAGAAAGAAGAAAAAGTTCTGAGCTGGAAGGTGGAGATGGCTGACAACAAGGTGAATGTCCTCAGTACCACCTAAGAAGGGTCACGCTGGGGAGTTTTGGGTTGTGTATTTTACCACAACAAAAGAACAAGACTAAAGTCTAAATGCAGTCTCAAGCAGCCATCTGTGCGCTGTGTCCCTCAGTAGAAAACTAAGAAGTCATCTGAGACAAAATGTTGACAACATCATTTAGCACCAGAAATTTGGACAGCAGGATCATCATTGTGTGACCATGAGTCAGTCGGAGGGACTGTCTCTCCCGGCAACATGGCCTGTGCCAACAGCTCTTCGCTTGTCGGGGTAGGAATACTTACTAAGGCATTTGTTTCTGAATTCCTAATACATGGAAAACACTCCTCTCCCTATGAGGAACCTTGTGGCATCTCTCTTCGGGTCCTTGGTGAAATCAGTAGGACAAACTCTGCTTGTGGTTCCTGCTTAACACTCAGGAGCTAAAGCTGGAAGAGAAACCATGGCTCCTGTTTCCACATCTGTCTTCCCTAGCGCCCCCCGGTCAGTTCTGTCAGCTCAGTTGTTCCTCATTGGCCCAGTTTCCCCAACGTCCCGCATAGGGTCCAACACAGAGGAGCTACTCAGGGAATATTCTAGAAGGAGGAAAAGGAGGGTGGCTCCTCAACCCTCAGAGCTAACTCCTCCTTGTTCAGACAAAGGGAAGTTTGCCCAAGTTCGGGACCTTAAGCCCAAAGTCATGTGCTTTCCTGAGCAAGTGGGAACCCTGGCTGGGGTCAGCACCAGAGCTCCTGATTCCCAGTCCTGGACTGCACCCACCCACTTACCCTAAACTTGACAATTGAGAAGCCCAGTTGATGACTTTAGTTAAGTCTAATTAATTCCCACCTGAAAGAGCTGAACTTTTGTGTTTCTCTTATTTGGTTTCTTTGATACCTCATGTTTGCCCAGGTAAAGTAAACTTTTCACAGATATGAAGCATGGCTGGAGGCCTTGCTTTTACATGCTGATAAGTACAGAAGGGTGCCTATGTCCCCAGCTGGCTCATTCGACTAACAAATTGAGGTTTCATGA
This sequence comes from Sciurus vulgaris, assembly GCF_902686455.1. NCBI lineage: Eukaryota > Metazoa > Chordata > Mammalia > Rodentia > Sciuridae > Sciurus > Sciurus vulgaris. The sequence goes on from NC_136464.1 coordinate 162,921,594, forward strand.
GTCTATGTTATTCTCCAAAACTGCCTCCCTTGTCTTGGGACTAAAAGAAGACACAAAAGAATTATTGATCACTGCCAAGTGCTGATCCTGTTACATTCTCCACTTAGTCTTCATGGAAACCCACAGATGACATTGTCCACCTTGTCACAGATGAAGTAGCCATGGCTCCAGGGCTTAAGATACTAGTCCATGGCTTCATTTGGGTGAGTGACACAGTTCAATGACATTTAGAAGGCTCTCAATGAAGGTTGGTTGGATGAATAAATGAACTCATATCCCTCTGTCTATAAGATCTACACCCTTATCCCTTTATCCTGTCTACTGTCATTGTTTGCAGCCTGCTTTTGCTTCTTCTTTTGCAATGTTGGAATCAAAACCAGGGTCTTCCACATGCAATGCAAGCACTCTTCCAGTGCGCTAGACCCCTAGCCCATATCATCATTGTTCCTTGAGTTTTATTAATCATTCAAGCATATGCAGGTGAGGAGATGGGGGGGCAGCACAATTAACCAATTAATTTGTTTCAAATTTTGAAGCAAGGAGGAGAGAGAGGGAAATCCGTGTCTGCATGCCACCAGGCAGTCACTGTTTCTGTCACAACAGGTAAGAACCAAAACTGTGTTGTTTTCAGGATGTAGACTGATAAGATGGTCCCTCTGACACAGCTCCCTGGCTCTCCCTGCCTTTTCCCACAAACAGGACAGAGTCTAAACCAAAAAGGAGCCTATCAAGGCCTCGGAAGCCTCTGCACTCAGGGGTCTGTCCTGGGGGAGTGTTGTCTAGTTAGCGCCCTGGGAGGCTGGCCACTCCTCCCAAGCTTACAGCAGCCCCTCTCAGAGAGCCACCAAGAAATCCATCAGGAGCACCTGGGCACAAGTAGATGTCCATTTCACGGCTGCCCTTCCCCAAGATTCAGCTGCTGATATCCCCGACCTTGAGAAATCTTGAAAACGTATTTCCACAGAAGGAGGCAATGCACTATTCCAGCAAAACACCGCCAGGTCCTGGTGATGTGGGAGCTGGGCAGTGATCAGCTACCCTGGTGTCAGACTCTGTGTTTCGAGAGGGAGGCACGTGGTGGCGGGGAGGTCAATACTTCAAGTTTGTCCTGGTCAGACGGGGTGTGTGTGCTTTCTTTTCCACCCTAGATGTTGGGGAAACTGTTAATCAAAAGGTTGGGCAAATATGATTAGTCAGCTCCAGGACCATTAATAATGTGCTAGATAGAGTCGGCTCCGTGGCAATTGATTTTTTGAAGTTTTGAAAATGTCAGTGGGGCTGCAGAGGTAGAGCGTTTGCCTAGCATGCATGAGACCTGGGTTAAATCCCCAGCACTGCAGAAAAGGAAAGATGAGAGGAAAGAAGGGAAAGAGGGAGGCAGAGAGGAAAAGAAAATGTTAAATACCAGGAAGTACAGATGAAAGTCCCACAGAGTTGCACCCAAGTGTTAGATCTCTGCTTCTACGGAGCTGACTGCACCATTCAGGGGACGGAGCGTCAATCCATGGTCGCTTGCTTGCCCATACAAGTGAACCAGGGCTCCTGCAGTAACTCTGAAGAGGAAGGATGCATCACAATCAAACGCTCATGTGGCTTTTGCAAAGATTTTGCAGCAGGTCAAGGAGACACTCTGTCTGCAGCCTGAAGGGGACCCAGATGAAATGAGGCCCTGGGGATAGCCAAGGTGTGCTTCAGAGGCAAACCTAAAATCTCCCCACTATCCTTTCCTTCACAAAATGACCAGCTCAACCTACAGAGTGAGAGAAAATCTTTCCCACATGCACTTCAGATAGAACACTTATCTCCAAAATTTAAAGAACTTACAAAACTTTACACCAAAAATACAAAGAACACAATCAATAAGTGGGCCAAGGAACTGGACAGATGCTTTACAGAAGAAGACATACAGGCGATTAATAAATATATGAAAAAGTGTTCAACATCTCCAGTAATTAGAGAAATGCAAATTAAAACAACTCTTCTAAGATTTCATCTTACTCCAATTAGAATAGTTATTATCAAGAACACAAACAATAATAGATATTGGCATGGATGTGGGGAAAAAGGCACACTGACCCATTGCTGGTGGGGTTGCAAATTGGTGCAGCCACTCTGGAAACAGTGTGGAGAATCCTCAGAAAACTTGGACTGGACCCACCTTTTGACCCAGCTATCTCACTCCTCGGTTTATACCCAAAGGACTTAAAATTAGTATACTACAGTAACACAGCCACATCAATGTTTATAGTAGCTCAGTTCACAACAGCTAGATTGTGGAACCAACCTAGGTGCCCTTCAACAGATGAATGGATAAAGAAAGTGTGGTATATATACACAATGGAATACTATTCAGCCATAAAGAAGAATAATGGCATTTGCAGATAAATGGATGGAATTGGAGAATATCATGCTAAGTGAAATAAGCCAATCCCAAAAAACCAAAGACTGAATGCTTTCCCTGATAATTGGATGATGATATATAATGGTGGGGGGAGCTGGGGGTGAGAGAAGAATGGAGAAACTTTACATAAAGGGAAATGAGAGGGAGGGGGCTATGAAAAATGGCGGAATGAGACAGACATCATTATCCTAAGTACATGTATGATTACAGGAATGGTATGAATCTACACCATGCATAACCATAGAAATGAAATGTTGTACCCCGTTTGTGTACAATGAATCAAAATGTAGCCTGTAAAAACTAAAATAATAATAATAAGTAAATAAATAAATAGAGTGCTAGGGAATGAACCTAGGGCCTTTGGGCATGCTAAGCAGCACCCCACAACAGAGCTCATCCCCAGCCCCCTGCCTTGCTTTTGATGCTACCTCCTGGTAATTTTCTATACACCAGCCTCATCCTATACCTTGGCTATAGGTTCCATTTGTCCAGGCCATATTTGAAATTGAGCCTAATCTCACCTTTACAGCAAAATCCCCTTGCAGTGGTCCCATGCCTATTGCAATTATATGAATAAAGTCTTCCTTACCACACTTTTAAAAAAATGACTAGTTCAAATAGCCTGAGACATGTCACACAAGGTAAGCCGTAGGGGCACATGGAAGAGGTGGCTTGTGCTAATAGCTCAAAAGTTGGGACCAGAAAAGATGGATTTATGTTCCAGCCTCCTGGGATACAACTTTGAGCAAATTTATCTCTTTGATGTCCTATTAGAGTAACTATGCATTGAGGATTCATCAAAACACAATTCTTATTTCAGAAAAAGTATTTTCTTGGGACCTTGTTCATTTAAGGACTCAAATTCTAAACATGGGGACCACCAGAGCCACGGTCCCTATGTCAGTCCAGTCCCCACAACTCCACAGGCAGACCTGCCATTGAAATTCTCACGACGCCCTCAAAAGAACACCCACCTCATCCAGGACAAGCCCAGCTTCCTCACCATCAGGTCAAGTTCCAGGGCTCTCAGCCTACTGGTCCATTCAGACACGAGGGTCACTGTCCACAGCTCCATGGAGGATGAACACCGAGGACCCTTGTTTGCAGGTGGCCCTGCCCCCGGGTCCTCCTTCACTCGGGACACCCACCACTCAGGGCCACTGGAATCGAAGGTCTCTGCTGCTCAGCTCCTCTTTTGAGGTTTTCTGGGTAAACTCCCCCTCTCCACCAGCAATTCCCTATTATGTTCTCATTTTCACACAGAAATATAATGTGGCCCCTACTTTCAGGTGTGCTAAGATGGAATTCAGAATTTATAAGGATCCTGCAGAATGAGAAAGATCAGGAAGAGATGGGCTAGGATAAGAGATAGCTGAGATTGCTAAGAACTGTATCACCTCTTCTAATGGATCCATGGGGCATTTTTCACTTGGAATTGAAAAGTTCTCAGTTGCCTCCAGAATCAGCTAGTATGAGAGAGAGAGAGTGTGTGTGTGGGTGTGTGTGTGTATGATTAACTGATAGGACTTTAATCAACTCCTCAGGGCAATAAATATATTATTTATATATAAAGTTTTTGTAGTGTGCTTGTCAACATCTTTATTTAGAAAGAAAGTCACTTGCAAATGAACTATTCCTGTATAGACTGATGTGGGGGACCTGACCTTGTCAAAGGAAGACTCCATTTAGGGTCCGAATGAAGAAATATTCTTTGTTAATGGAAGAAACTTATACAGAAATAAAATGTGAATTTAAAGCTAGGTAATTTAATAGTATACTGTGGGGCTGGGATGTAGCTCAGAGCTAGAACACTTGCCCAGCATGCACCAGGCCCTAGATTCAAACCCCAGCACCAAACACACACACACACACACACACACACACACACACACACACAAAGATAGTGAGATGTGACAACCTTGGACTTTGAAAATGCACATTTTAATGCATTAAAGTTTAAAATATATTTGCTTGTATTAACTTACAAATACCCTGTGCTCTCATCTGTAGAATCTAAAAATGTTGATCCTGTAGGACTTGAGAGTGGAATGGTGTTTACCAGAGGCTGGGGAGAGAGGAGGGTGGGGTGGATGGGGAGAGGTTGATCAATGAATCCTAAAAAGCAGAAAATTCTGGGGTGCTATTGCACAGGAGTGTGACTGAAGATAACAATAATGTACTGCACATTTCAAAAAGCTAGAGAAAAGGAGTTTGAATGTTGTCACCATAAAGACATGATAAAGCAGGACTGGGGATGTGGTTTAGTGGTAGAGCGCTTTCCTAGTATGTGCAAGGCCCTGGGTTCAATTCCCTGCATTGAAGAAAAAAAGAAAAGAAAAGGAGAAGGAGGAGGAGGAGGAGGAGGAGGAGGAGGAGGGGGAAGGGGAGAGGAAGAAAAAGAAGAAGAAAGAAAAGAAAGGACAAATGGCTGCGTGTGGTGGCACATACCTATAATCCCAGCAACTTGGGGGGCTGACACAGGAGGATTGTAAGTTGGAGGCCAACCTTAGCACTTTAGTGAGGCCCTAAGCAACTTAGTGATACCCTGTCTGTAAATAAAAAATAAAAAGATCTAGGGATATAGATCAGTGGAAAAGTGTCCTGGAGTCAAATCTCAGTACCAAAAAAAAAAAAAAAAAAAAAAAAAAAAAGAGGAGTGGGATATATGGATATATTTAGTCTAATTTAAACATGACACAATATCTACATGTATCAAAATGTCACATGAAATTCTGCATATATAATTCTTATATAAACAGTTAAAATAAATTTAATTAATAACGAAAAATATGCTGTGATATAGCAACTCTGAACTTTCTAAAAAAGTACATGCTTTAATATATTAAAAGCCAAACAAAACGTATCTTGTTTTTAAAGTCATCTTTGTTATTTGACTTAGTATTTAATTTTAAAAACAAATTTTGCTTTTCATGAGTTTCTGAACCCAAGATATTGGGGGTGGGGGAAACCAGGAAACTCAGAACAGTCTGGAGAAATCTATGCACAGCAGTCATTTTGACTCTGCTGTGTACTTTGAGTGGCTTCCCTGGGGAACAGCAAGTTCTCTCCAGGGTTTCACAAAAGCAGACTCTCTTTTAAAAATGGTGCTGCTAATGTTGCACAGAGAGAGCCATTTGGACTTTTCCCCTCTCTAATAACTTTGTTTCTATACCCATTAATTTGAAATTTCTATTAGAAAAAAAAAAAAAAATCAGGCCCCACAGGGGAAAAGGGAAGCTGAGACCTGTGTTTGTGAGGAAGGGAAGGAAGGAAGGAAAGAAAAGAAACTGTCAAATATCCTGGGGAGGAGATGTTGGCACCAAAGTGTGTGATCTTTGCCTCCGTCAGGCCTGATCCCCGGGCAGTGTTTGTCTGTCCCTTTAGCTAAACCCTCCCCACAAGTTTGTTTCAGCTGAGCCCAGATTCACTGATGGTTGCCCTAAGGAGTTGATTAAAGTCCTATCAATTAACCAAAACCAGCTTGGAGTTAATGCATCTTGTCAAAAAATTACAAGGGAATTCCTAGAGAATATTTTAAAGCTTCATTCATAATAAAAACAAAGATTTGTGAGAAACTGGAAAATATTAATGAATTCTAGAGAGAAGGCAGAAAGTTATCTTGCTGTTCAACTATTTCACTTCTTTTTTCTCTTCAAGGAGAAGATAAAATCAGTACGCACCGATAGAGCAAACATGATGCAGAAGGACTTGAAATTGGGGCAGGGGCAGGAGAAAATGTGCTTCTCTCAATCTGGCCCACAAGTACCCAGCCCACCCTGAAAATAATGGAAATGGGGCATCTGTTGGGGCCTGGAAGAGGTCACTGCTGGCAATTCTCTGCACTGTATATACTATTGCCTGGTATGGTTACTGTCGATCTTTGACAAACCCCGGGATGGATGACAAGCTCAGTCACAGTGGTAATCAGGAGACCAAGCCATGCACACTTATCTGGGGTCCTTTTCTGAAAGGAAATCAGCAGGACATACAGATAAAATAAATCCGTGAAAAACGCACCTTAGACTCGTGCATGGAGGGGAAACCAAGGCTCACAGGAACAAGGGCAATTGCTCCTGGCACAGATGGTTACCCGCAGAACTTGAACTTGAACCATGGATCCTACTCCCTTTGCCCAGGGCTAAGGAGGAGAGGTCCTTTGATGAGGGGTTTCAGTGTGCATTTTCTCAACAAATCCTCGCTGCAGAACCATTACCTCCACATTCCAGATAAGAGACCCCAGACTCAAAAAGGATAGAAAACTCCCCCAGTGTCCCCAAAGGAAGTGGGAAGGCAAATTACAAATGCCATATCTTTCTTATGCCCTCTTCCTTTTTAAGCCTCAGCATTTTCAGTAGAGTTCGGGATTTCAGATTTATCTTCTGGGCTGTCTAGCAAGAGCAATTGTCCAGAAAATAAATCAGCAATGTACTGCCCCTTTCTGCAAGCCAACTGGACCCCCTCACCATTTCTACTCCTCAGAGGCCACTGTAAAGCAGACTAAGTCTGGGAAGATAATTTACCTGCAGGCTCAGAGTTATCTTGCTCTACCAAGAGGCATAAGAAATCTGCTCCCTTCTTAAATAAGGATAATGCTGTGATCTTGAGCAGACCTGATGGTGTACGAAACATTCATTATCTTGCCTTCAAGAGTTGTGGACAGTCACAGTTGTTTGTTTTGTAGTTAACCCCAGAAGCATTCTAAGCCAGAAACAGGCTCATAAGGGGAGCCAGGATCTAGGAAAGTTCTTCAGACTCCCAGACAATGCTTCTCCCCGTGCATTTATTACTGGGGTGAGGGGTCCATTTTACTAGCACCAGTGTCACAGACCGCAGGGACCTGTCTGGGCTGATCCTTAGAAAACTAGCCTAGCAACCTGGCAGCCTGACTTGGCCTAAACTGGGGAAGGCCACACTGTGGTCACTGGCTCCAAGGGACAATGTCATCAAATGGCACCACAACCTACCCATCTGCAGTTTGTGCAGAAATGGCTCTCTGACCTCCCAAGACCAGGCAAAATCTAGGGGATGGGAAACCCAGAGTGCTGCCTGCCCAACTCCTCCTGTCTGCCTTGCCCAGAGCTCCACCCCAGGCACAGGTGAATATGGACTCACCTGCAGGTGGAAATGGAACCAGGTGTCAGCAGCATGGCTTGGGGCTGAGGAGGGAAGCCAGGACATACAAAAAGGTGGCAGGAATCTCATGAGTTAATAAATAGGACAGCATCAAATTAAGAAGCTTCTGCACAGCAAAAGAAACAATTTGGAATATGAAGAGAGAACCCACAGAACGGGAGAAAGTCTTTGCTAGCTACTCTTATGTCAGAGGATTCATATCTAGAATATATAGAGTTAAAAAATACTTGATACCCAAAAGTCAAATAACCCAATTAAATGGGCCAATGAACTAAACAGACACTTCTCAAAAGAAGAAATACAAATGGCCAAAAAATACATGAGAAAAATGTTCAACATCATTAGCAATTAAGGAAACACAAATCAAAACTGCACTGAGATTTCATCTCACACCTGTCAGAATGGTAGTCATTAGTAATACAAACAATAATAAATGCTGGAGAGGATGTGGAGGAAAAGGAACACTTCTACACTGTTGGCGGGACTGTAGATTAGTACAACCACTGTGGAAATCAGTGTAGAGGTTCCTCAAAAGACTAGGCATAGAAGCACCATATGACCCAGCTGTAACACTACCTGGTCTTTATCCTGAAGAATTCAAGTCATCCTACTATACATGTTTACCAGTGTTTATAGCAGCACAATTCACAATAGCCAAAATATGAAACCAGTCTAGGTGTTCATCGATGGAGGAACTGATAAAGAAAATGTGGTATATATACACAGTGGAGTTTTATTCAGCCATAAAGAAAAATAAAATTATGCAGGAAAATGGATGGAACTAAAGACCATCATGTTAAGTGAAACAAGTCACACTCAGAAAGTCAAGGGTTGAATGTTTTCTCTCATATGTGGAAGCTAGAGAAGAAAGAGGAAAAGAAAGGTGGGGGAGGACCTCATGAAAAAGCAAAGGGAGATCAGTAGAGGAAAGGGACCAAGAGGAGGAGGCTGGGAGGAGTGGGGGAAATGCTGGGGAGTGAAACTGGCCAAATTATATTGTTGCATCGTGTGCATGTATGAATATGTAACAACAAATTCCATCAATACGCACTAATAATGCACTAATAAAAATGTGGGGAAAAAAGTGGCAGGGAGTTGAGATGGTCTAGGACAGGGTTGTGGTTTGGTGGGCGGCCTGCCTTCTCTCTGCTGGTCTGGAAAGAAGCTCAGAATGCCCACCAGCACCCACACCTTCCTGGGGTATATGTTCAGTGAGTGACCTGTATGTGCTATAAATTATTAAAGGCAGGGCAGAGCTGGCCACCATGAGTCCTCGATGCCTGCCAGGTCAGGAATCAAGCCTCACTCTTGACAATCAGTTTTTGCATGATTCCAATGAACTATGCAGGATAAAGGGTGGCTTCTAAGTAAACCAGAAGCCATTCTTCAAGGAAGATGTCACAGAGACATGCAGCATGGCCACTTGCCTCTTCAAAGGGTTTTCCAAGCCCCTGAACAGCGGTGGTGAGAGGGAGGGCAGGAGCAGTCTAACCTAAGAGCTTGTGACACCCCCGACCCAGCTCTGGGCACTGTTCTGACACAAAGCCTGCCCAGCTTGGCTGAGAATCTCTGGAGATACTCCAATCCCAGCACCCCCAAGTCAACACCTAGCACCCCCTAGATCCTGATCCCCAAGAGAGAAAGGGTGACAAAGACACACACATTTCCTAAAATGAAACAGGCTAATGAAGCTAGCTGAAAGGTGAGTCCTTTAAGCCAAAGAAGCGAGCTGACTAGACAAGCACCATTTCCTTCAGTAAGGGCCAGGAAATGAATGAGCCCAAAGAGATGGCTAGTTTACTCACCTTTTTGTACCTTTTGTCCCTTCACTCTCTCCCCTCCAAGCTCACCTGCTCTGCTGGCACTTCATGCCTTGGGAGCTGGCGACATCTGCTGGCAGTCGCCATTACTAAGGAAACAACCTCTTAAAAGTTCTGAGAACAGCAGAAACATAATAGTGAGGTTTTTATTTGCCGCTCCCCCTGCCTTGGAGTCTGCCTTTAAGTCTCCAAAAATAGCTAAAAAAATAACCTAAGAGGTGTCCATATCAAAATACCCTTCCTCCTGTCACCCTGCACAGGGACACAGGTAGGACAGGGCTTGTATCCATCCCCCTGCCCCTTTACACTAGAGGCCAGAAAGGACCAGCAATGACTGATGATCTTGGAAAAGTTTATTGGACAAGAATGTGGATCTCTGTCCAGCAGAGACCAGCCTCACTGCAGATCTGCTCAGTGAGCTTAAATGCTAGAGTCAATGAGCTCTTTGGAGACATGCCAATCCTTGTCCTCAATGGTCAAACTTCCTCCTGAAAAATAACTGTTTAAAGAAGGACACATACATCTGTACAATTACTCTCTTTCCCTGGTCCATCGTGCAGCACAATCAGGGCCAGGTACTCTCAGTGGGTAGAGGAGCCCAGTGTTTAAAGAAGAAATTACTTGATTCATTCAACAAATAGACACTGAGTGCCTCCAGAGTCCATGCAGTAAATTCTGTCAATAAAGCAGAGAACAAGACAGAAGATGTAAATGTGGAATGTAAGTGATGCTCACACTGTAGTTGGGAGATGCACTCCTGTAATCCCAGAGACTAGGAAGGCTGAGGCAGGGGGATCTCAAGTTCCAGGCCAAGCTCAGCAACTTAGTGAGACTGTGTCCAAAAATTTTTTTTCTAATAAGAATAAATAAAAAGGGCTGGAAAAGTAACTCAGTGATAGAGCACCCCTGGGTTTAATCCCCAGTACCATAAAAAATAAGAAGAGGAGCTAGCAGGTGAATTGAGCAGGCTACCTGTGCAAATGACATCCTGAAATGTAACTTTTGGGAGTTTCCTTATAATTTGGAGGAGTACCAGATATGTCACATTTATGTTGCCGAAATGGAATTTCAAAACATGTCTTCCCATCAGAAAAGAATGCTTTGCCCAACATGAAAATCTCATTAGTTCCAAAATGGACATAACTTTTCAGATGTCACTGTTTACTATAGAGGAAGTAAATTAGATATCGTATTTCGTTTTGAAATTATGGACTCGTTTCTTAAAATAAGAGGACAGTGATAGCCAGGGTCACAAGAAGATTGGCGACCTGCAGTTGAAGCCACCAGGTGGCGATGTAGTCCCAAAAAAATGGGGCTTCGTCCAGAACCTTGCAGAAATGATGCCTGGAATCCTTGACCTCTTTCCCTAGGTTGAAGGATAGGTTCTTAAGTATCTCCATCTTAAATATTTAAAAAGAATTGCTTTTTCCCTTTAATCACAAGGAACACGAGTTTTCTACTATCCCCCTTTCACACCACTTTGTGTCCGTGATCTTCTCCAGCCCCAAAGCCCCCATCAATTAGTCTCTCCCAAGAGCTTGAGAAGAGGAAGGAATGGAAAGTTTGATGAGCTCAGCCCTTTTAGTTCCCACTAAAAGGCTTTCAGCAATGTGCTTGCTGGAAATAGGAATTAAAGAGAAGAGATGATTGGGTGCAAACTCTGGGATGGAGGAAGAGTGCTCTTTATCACGTAGGAGTTGGAGGAAGAGAAAAAGCGGCCAACATTTGAGTGCTTCACAACTTGCCCGGTCCGGTGCCAAATGCTTTGCCTACATTGCCTATGTTAATTTTAACTCCCCAACCCCACGAGGAAGGTGTGCTACTGGCCCCATTGAAAGGGAATCTGAGGCTCAAAGAGGATAAGTCAACCACCCAATGTCGTGTTTGAAGAGACCAGGAAATTAGCTGTCATGTGGGAAAACAACCACAAAATGGACTTTCTAAATGGCCACATTGGGTTATTAAATCAGCTAATACACTTCTTGGGCAGGGAAGGTTCTGGAAAAGGTGCATTTCTCACACTGCAGTGTTAATCCCACCCTCTGCTGAGCTGCTGTGATAGCCTGGCTGCCTCTGGGTTCATTTTTTAATGCAACATTGAAACTATTAGTTTGCTTGTATATCTATCTTCCTTACTTTACCCAGCATTCGGTAATACTGGGAAACTCCTGTTTTTTTATACCCCACTGTTATCATATCCAGTATTATACAGGTATAGTCCACCTAATTAATATTACATTAGAATTTTTAATTTATTATAGACTATTTCAAACATTTATCGAGCAAAAAGAAAGTTTAATAAACCCACATACACACATCATTCAGCTTCAATAATTATCCTCCTTTTATATCACCTATTTTTTAAGCAAAGAGAGAGAGAGAGCAAGTATCTATTGAATTTTTGGGGGGGTGTTATATTGTTCTCAGTACCTTCACATTCACTAATGCATTGGGAACTCAAAACCCAACAGGGTAAGTGCTTCTTCATCCATGACCTTGAATAAGAAAACCTAAGGCCAGTTTTGTTCAGCCAGAAAGCAGTGGAGGCCGGATGTGAACTCATGCAGTTTCCCTCCTGAATTCCTGCTTGCAATTACCCGGACATACTGTTTTTCTCATAGTGGACCCAGGGAATATTTTTTGAGCAGAATTTTACTGAAGTCTGATTGACACTTCAGGAAGGACTAATGACAAGTTAAAGGAGGTAATCATAGGATCCTCACCTAAACATTCATAAGGGATGGTTAAGCAGCGGAAGCAGAAGGAAGCAGTGCAAACGCACTTAGGAGAGGGCTGAGATCCCTCCCATGTGGCCAATGAGAGGAGGCCCAGGAGGAACTGAAAGGCTGATTTTCATTCAATATAAAGATTTTTTTTTTAAGTAATTAGAGAAGATTGAGAATCAATCGGGAATATCATTGATCTGAGCTGTTATTAAGGAGATTCCTGGGACTGTGGGCCAGTGGACTAGAAATGTCCAGAGTTCCTTCCAAGTCTACGCTTTGTGCTTCTAGGGCTTGTGGGTCGTGGCAAGGCAGGGGGAATGGGTATTTTTCCACCTCAGTGACTGGAAGGACAGCAGGGCCATGCGCAGAGACAGGAACACCATAAGGGTAACTGCTCTGGATGAATCTGATTTTGGACAGTGTGTTTGGATACAGCTGGAGAGGACTTTTGTTTTCTGAAGTGTGGGAAGTCTTTATGGGATCAAAGATAGCTAGAAGAGAGGAAATGTCCGTGGTCCGCACTGGAGAAGGACCTAAAAGGAGGACTACGCCTAGGGCAGGCCTGGGGCCAGCTCTGCAAGGCCTTCACAGGGGGATCAGGTGAGCACGGAGCTGTCATAGGCGTCTACCTGTCTGTCCCACTCGGCCACTGCCCGCCTTCATGATCCTGTGGTTCAGGAGGTTTTGAATTTCTGATCCCCTCTGGAGTTCTGAGAGCCTGCACAGGCGAAAGCCGCGATTTCCTGAAGGGGAGTGGCAGGGGGCTGCCTGACAATTAGTGGGGCACTTCCGTCACCAGTTAAGACATTGGGGTTTTTATCCTAAGCCACAAAAAGGGCTGGAACAGGAGAGGGACATTAAGGAAACCAGGTTTTAGGAAGAATAACCCCATTTTACACTTAGGTTTGATCCACAGAGGGGTGAGACTGGAGCCAGGGGCTTGCTGAGGATCTCTGAACTAGCCAACGGCCTGTGGTTTCCTATCTGCAATTTGCGCTGGTTGCTCCCTCCGACTGAAGCACCTCCTTCCTGCCCCTCCACCTCCACCTTCTACCTCCACCACTTCACCCTTTGGCTCCCTGCAAAGGCTCATGGGAGCCCTTCCAGCCCAGCCCAGCTGCCAGGCTCAGCAGCTCCACAGCTCAGGGACCTGCTCTTATTTATTTATTTTTAAAAGGCCTGTCCCTTTTATACCTCTAGGACTCAGTGGCATCTGACGCAGTAAACACTGCGTGAAAGATGAGCAGGGAACAAAGGAGGGCTGGGTGAGGGAACAAATGAGCAAATGCATTCCATGGCGACAACTGAGTGACGCAGAGGCACAGGGAGAGGAGGAGGAGCCTTCAGAACTGCTCCTCTTCCCTCTGACCATAGCCAGGGATGCATCGGAACCCACCTTGGTGCTGGATCTTTCTGGATGCCAGGGAGACTGCTGCACGAGAGCGAGCTGAATGCTGACCCCGCCCATTGTTTGAAGCTGATGCTGGAGGCGGCTCCTCTCAGCAAGGAAGAGCTGCCAGGGCACCCTGATTAAACCAGCTCACTTTAATGAAGTGTATGTTACCTACCAGGGCTATGGGGCATGCGAGTTTTCTGCCTCTGGACTAGTGACGTATTTATTTGTTTATTTTTAGGAGACAAATATAAATCACTATTTCTATGTCATGTCATCTGTATTTATATTAAATCATGTAGCCCTTTTATTTTTTTACTTCAAGACAGGGCTTCACTAAGTTGCTGAGGCTGGCCTTGAGCTTGCCATCCTCCTACCTCGGCCTCCTGAGTCACTGTGATTACAGGTGTGCACCACTGCACCTGGCTCACCCAGTTGCTCCTACATTTGTGTTACTGGCCTGGACATCTGTCTGTAAGCTGATCTGCATTTACATTTGTTGAGTCCAGTGGACACGACTCGAGCCCTGGCAATTGTGGCCAACATCTGTATCATTTCCTTCTCTAGGAAAAAGCAGAAAACAAAAGAGAAGAAACTGCCAGAATTCTAAGTGACCTTCACTAGCACAGACCCATAACTATTTCCCTGAATTCTTTGTTCTCCATTACCTAGTTTTGAAGCCTTACTGCTGGGAGAAGCCATAGCGTGAAGGGGACAGGCGCTTATATCATAGCTCTGCTAACCATTAGCTCTGTGACTTGGGCAAGTTACTTAACCTCTCAGAGCCACAACGATCTCATTGGTCAGACTCTTAGTACCTACACAGAGAAGCGCACATCACGTGCTCAGTAGGGGGCTTCACAAAAAGTGCCCTCAGCACCCGAGCTGTTCCCTTCTCTGTCTCAGTTCCGAATCACCCTGTCTATTCCCTCCCTCTGAACATGTGGTCTCTGTCCCCTAGCTGAGATGAGGTTGTCCTGGTGGTGCAGACTGGTGACAGAAAAGAACTGTGAATTATAAAACCTCAGTTAATCCAGAGCATAACCTCTTAAGGGAAATGCGAGGAGGTTTTAAAGCTGGTCTGTGAGTGGCTTCTCCTTCATTACTGTCAGCTGTGAGCAACGAATTTTGGTATTCTCTTGCTGCATTTCCAACTTTCCTCCATCCAGTCCAGGTTTCCTGTGAGGGCATAAAAGACCTCTCTGGGACACTGTCCCTAAAGACCTAGCTCTTGCCTTCCAAATCTATATCTTCCATGAGAAACACCTTGCTCACTGTCCTTCTGAAACTCTACTGATATGTTTTGAGGCCAGGGTCTAAGGTGCATGCACAGCACACCCCTGGCTCAGAGCATCGAGGAAACACATATCCAAAGAACTCTCAGTCAGCAACTGTAATCCCAGCAACAAGGGAGACTGAAGAAGGAGGATTGCAAGTTTGAGTCCAGCCTCAGCAATTTAGCAAGACCCTGTCTCAAAAGAAAAAAAAACTTAAATGGGAGGTACTGGGGTACAGGAGATGTAGCTCCTGGATTCAATCCCCAGTACAAGACAAAAACGAAAACAAAAACCTTTCAGTCATAGTTGCTGTTTGCACTGCAGTGAAAAGCATACTCCTTGATTCTAGCCCTCTTTGGGAAAATAATCATTATTGCCCCAAACAGCAAGTCATCTGATGTTTATCCTCTGTGTAATTTTTAAAATGAAGTTATGTGATACTTTACCATTATGGTGCTTAATGCTCAGCAATCCACTTTGGATTTTTTCCACTTGGCATAATCTCTTCAATTGGATTTTTGCCTCTTCGCCTCCTGACGACTCACCCAAGCATTTATTTTATTGCTTCTGTTTGTCACACCTGAAACTTTGCACTTATTACTCAAATCACTCCTTTGTCTCCCTATTAGCATGCATAGGGGGCATAAATTTTCTTTGGCATGTCCATAGATGCTGGATCTTGCTTCCCTGACTACAAAGTTCTTTCCTATAACCAAGACTTGGCCCAAAAGATATGATGCTGGGGTGCACAGCAGCCTCTGCTGTGGCAAAACCAACTCCAAGGCTCAGTGATGCTGTGCTTCTTTTCCAGGGTGCATCCTCTGGCTGGTGTAGCTGCGCCCGTCACCAAGAGGCATCCAGGCAGCAGAAGGCATGGACTGCAGGAGCCAGGCAGCCAGAGTGTGAGGTTTTGTGCATTGTCCCCAGCTTGGGGACCAGGGTAGCCACCCTCACCTCCTCACCAGCAAATTGAGGGTAATGAAGAGCACCTACTTCACTAGATGTTTCCCCAAATTAGCCATAATTGTATTTGACTTGTTTCCCTGGGCCATGCTTATGGGAACTATAAGCTCCTCCAAAATGGTACCCTGGTGGGGCTGGGGATATGGCTCAGTTGGTAGAGTGCTTGCCTTGCATGCACAAGGCCCTGGGTTTGATTCCCAGCACCACGAAAACAAAATGGCACCCCGGGCATTTCCTCCCCTCTTCCCTATTGCCTTGTGTGGGCCTTCCCTTACCACTGAATCCTCCTCCAGTAGCTGGCCATATCTTGGCAGGAACCCCCACCTCCTCATGAATGGTATCCCAGTGGTGACCTGGGAGTTGCTATTCCCTCCTCTTTTGCCTTGGCCTTCTTAGGTGGGGTGGGAAGACAAGGCCACGATGCCAGCTCAAAACCTCCTGGACCCACCACACTGTCACCATGGGAGGGACCCAAAGACCCACTACCGCCGAGGACTCTCCCAGGGCTGCTGCAGCTACAGACTCCCTGGAGCCCCTAAAGCCATCCCCTGAGATTGTAGGGGACTACTTCTCTCCCTTCCATTGGTTTATCCACTGGGCCGTCCCCTACTTAGGCAGAGTCCTGGTTGGGCAGGCAGATGACAGCAGTGGTAGATCCCTGAATTCTCAGAATACCCTCCTCCTGCCGTAGCCCAGTCCATTTACTCACTTATCCAAACCATGAATATCCATCATCTACTGTAGGCAGTAGGAGATTGGTTCCAGGACCCCTCTGCAGATATCCAAGTCTGCAGCTGCTCCGGTCCCTTGTGTAAAACGGCATGGTATTTACATAGAACCTGTGTGCATCCTCCTGTACACTTTAAATCATCTCTAGATTACTTGTAATATTTAATACAACATAAATGCTGTGTGATAGTTGCTACGCTCTTTCACTGGGGAGTCATGACAAGACAAATGAGTACAGAGCAGTCACTGTAGGCCTGACCGCGCAGTGGTGCCAGCATCCCTGGGACTCTTTCTAACCCTTCCTATCTGCTGTTGTTGAAATTGTAGATGTGGAACCAGTGGAAGAGGAGGACCAGGTGTATGGAGTAGGCACTGTGCTGCATACTGGGGCCCCAAGGGTGAGCTGGAAAGGGTAGATCCAGCTAGTGAAGCAAAGGGTGCTCTCTCTGAGGGTGCTCTCTCTGAGGGTGCTAGGTGCTCCTTCAGTTGGGAATGGTGTCCCAGAGGCTCCCTGCCCCAGCAGCAAACATGAGCAGCAGCTCTCTTAGCTCTAGGAAGCTCTTTCTCCAAGACCCCTACACGCACACCCCCTGAACAGTAGACCAGCCTGGGTAGACTCCCAGACTTGAGTCCAGTGTCCCTGAAACACAGGAAAGGTGACTGGCACAGTGGCTGGCCCAGCAGGCAGTAAAATGGAACTCTTGAGTGGTTTCAAGAGGGCGGACTAGAGGGTGGCTGCATTTCATGTTGCTCCAGGACTCAGGATTCAAAAGAGGAGATATAGAGAGACTTGGGACCAACTAAAAGCAGCCAGGTGAGTCTCTCCCATTGGGGAGGCGACCAGGACGGGGCAGTCGTCCCGGAACACAGGGAACTTTGTGAAGTAGAGCTACCGGTGAGACACCCCTGCTGGAGCAGTGAACTCGGACAACTGGGAGCATTGTAGAGGAGGCCGCTCAGCACAACGCTGGGACTCGGAGCAACCACTGGGGCTCCGGGTGGTGGCTCAGAGGAGGGGCTGCGAGGAGAGCGGTTTGGACTCAGAGCGACCACTCCTGAACACCGGGGCCTACCCAGAGGAGGAGGAGGAGGAGGAGGAGCGCAGCGGGTCGCTTGGACTCGGAGTGACTGCATCAGAGTTCCAGGCGCTGCTCAGAGGAGGAGGCGAGTGATGAGTTGTTTGGACTCAAAGCGATCGCTCCTGAACACTGGGGGGCTGCCTGGAGGAGGAGCGCGGTGGATCACTTGGTCTCAGAGTGGCCTCACCAGAGCTCCGGGTGGCTGCTCGAAGGAGGTGTGCAGTGGGTTGCTTGGACTCAGAGCAACTCAGAGCGACCACTCCTGAATACCCGGGGGGCTACCTGGAGGAGGAGGAGGATCGGGGCAGGTCACTTGGAGTAGGGGTGACTGCCCAGGGCTACGGGCGGTTGGTGGGAGGAGGAGGCGCACAGTGAGTTGCTTGGACTCCTAGTGACTGCACTGGAACACCGGGCAGCTGTCTGGAGAAAGAGGCTTGCGGCGGGTCACTGGGACTTGGAGCGATTGTACGGGGCTCCAGGTGGCTGCTCAGAGGAGGGGCCGCATAGCCAGGCGATTAGGTGCAGAGCAGGGTCCCAGGATCTAGGAGGCTTCTTGGTGGAAGAGCCGCACAGAGACACGCTTAGGGGCGGAGCGAAGGTTCCAGGACTGCGGGCAGATTCTCTGAGGAGAGGCAGCCTAAGGAGACTCGTCTGCAAAGGGTGAGGCTCCCAGGCCCTGGAGGTAGGTCTGGGCCCCTGGGAACGTTGCAGAGGAAGGAAGCCCAGCCCAGGTGGTAGTTGTAGATTGAGGGGAACCTCTAGGAGGGAACTGACCAACGAGACCTCCCCACTGGGTGAGTCTTCCCTGCTGGGTGAGGTTTTCCCACAAGGACGGTAAAGCCAGAGACACAGGCCCAAACAGGCCTTGCCTCAGCTCACAGCCTAGTTCCCCTTTGGATGACCATTGGTCAACAAGTGGAGGCACCTCTGCCAACTAGCAGGGAATATACCCCACCTGAAGGCCACCACCCCTAGAGAGGCAGCTTCCTTGTGGAGCACCGCACTATCAACTTCCTCCAAGACTTCAGCCTACTGAAGGCTAAGAGGGGATATACTAGAAATCCTCAGGGACATTATAAGTCAATAAAGGAAATCTGCAATATCTCAGCAGTCCACTGATACCTGAACAATATGAGAAAACAAGGGAAGAAAATGCCCCAAACAAATCTAGAAGTTACATCAATAAAACCCAATGACAGCATGGCAGAAGAAATGACAGAAAAGGAGTTCAGAATGTACATAATTTAAATGATCAGGGAAGCAAACGATGAGATGAAAGAGCAAATTCAGGCACTGAATGACGAGACGAAAGAGCAAATGCAGGTATTGAATGATCGCACCAATTGACAGTTAAAAGAGCAAATACAGGAAGCAAAAGATCATTTCAATAAAGAGTTAGAGATATTGAAAAAAAAAAAACAAACAGAAATCCTTGAAATGAAGGAAACAATAAACCAAATTAAGAACTCCATAGAAAGCATATTCAATAGGATAGAACACCTGGAAGACAGAACCTCAGACATTGAAGACAAAATATTTAACCTTGAAAACAAAGTTGAACAAACAGAGAAGATGGTAAGAAATCATGAACAGAATCTACAAGAACTATGGGATATCATGAAAAGGCCAAATTTAAGAATTATTGGGATTGAGGAAGGCTTAGAGAAACAAACCAAAGGAATGAACAATCTATTCAATGAAATACTATCAGAAAATTTCCCAAATCTGAAGAATGAAATGGAAAATCAAGTTCAAGAGGCTTATAGGACTCCAAATACACAAAATTACAACAGACCCACACCAAGGCACATTATAATGAAAATACCTAACATACAAAATAAAGACAGAATTTTAAAGGCTGTGAGAGAAAAGAACCAAATTACATTCAGGGGGAAACCAATACGGATATCAGCAGACTTTTCAATGCAGACCCTAAAAGCTAGAAGGGCCTGGAATAACATTTTTCAAGCCCTGAAAGAAAATGGATGCCAACCAAGAATCTTATACCCAGCAAAACTTACCTTCAAATTTGACAATGAAATAAAATCCTTCTATGATAAACAAAAGCTAAAAGAATTTACAAAAAGAAAGCCAGCATTACAGAACATTCTCAGCAAAATATTCCATGAGGAAGAGATGAAAAACAAAGAAGCAAATCAGCAAAGGGAGGAATTATCCTAAAGGAATTGTCAAATAAAGGAGGAACCAAGTCGTATCAAATAAATAAATAAAATAAAATAAATGAACCAAATGACTGGGAATACAAATCATATCTCAATAATAACCCTGAATGTTAATGGCCTGAATTCATCAATCAAAAGACATAGACTGGCAGATTGGATTAAAAAGAAAGATCCAACAATATGTTGCCTGCAAGAGACTCACCTCATAGAAAAAGATACCCATAGACTAAAGGTGAAAGGATGGGGAAAAACATACCATGCACACAGACCCAGCAAAAAAGCTGGAGTATCCATCCTCATTTCAGATAATGTGGACTTCAAGCCAAAGTTAGCCAGAAGGGATAAAGAAGGACATTTCATACTGCTTAAGGGAAGCATAAATCAACAAGATATAACAATCATAAACATCTATGCCCCAAACAGTGGCTCATCCATGTATGTCAAACAAATCCTTCTCAATTTCAGAAACCAAATAGATCATAACACAATAATACTAGGTGATTTTAACACGCCTCTCTCACCACTGGACAGATCTTCCAGACAAAAATTGAACAAAGAAACCATAGATCTCAATAACACAATCAATAATTTAGACTTAACAGACATTTATAGAGTATACCATCCAACCAAGAGCGAATACACTTTCTTCTCAGCAGCACATGGATCCTTCTCTAAAATAGACCATATATTATGCCACAAAGCTAATGTTAGCAAATACAAGAAGATAGAGACACTACCTTGTATTCTATCAGATCATAATGGATTGAAGTTAGAAATAAACGAAAGAGTAAAAAACAGAAACTACTCCACCACCTGGAGATTAAACAATATGCTATTATATGATGAATGGATAACAGAAGATATTAGTAAGGAAATTAAAAAATTCTTAGAGGTAAATGAGAACAAAGAAACATCATATCAAAATCTCTGGGACACTATGAAAGCAGTACTTAGAGGAAAATTTATTTCATGGAGCGCATTTAATAAAAGAAGTAAAATTCAACAAATAAACCACCTAACACTACAGCTCAAAGCCCTAGAAAAAGAAGAACAGACCAGCACCAAAAGTAGTAGAAGACAGGAAATAGTTAAACTCAGAGCTGAAATCAACGAAACTGAAACAAAAGAAACAATACAAAAAATTGACAAAATAAATAGTTGGTTCTTCGAAAAAATAAACAAAATTGATAAACCTTTAGCCACACTAACAAAGAGAAGACGAGAGAAAACCCAATTCACTAAAATTTGGAATGAATAAGGAAATATCACAACAGACACGATTGAAATACAAAACATAATTAGAAGCTATTTTGAAAATCTATACTCCAACAAAATAGAAAATTTCGAAGACATCAACAGGTTTCTAGAGACATATGAATTGCCTAAACTGAACGAGGAGGACATAAACAATTTAAATAGACCAATTTCAAGTAATGAAATAGAAGAAGTCATCAAAAGCCTACCAACAAAGAAAAGTCTGGGACCAGATGGGTTCTCAGCCAAGTTCTACAAAACCTTTAAAGAAGAATTCATTCCAATACTTCTCAAAGTATTCCATAAAATAGAAGAGGAGGGAACCCTCCCAAACTCATTCTATGAAGCCAATATCACACTGATACCTAAACCAGACAGAGACATATTAAGGAAAGAAAATTTCAGACCAATATCCTTAATGAACATTGATGCAAAAATTTTCAACAAAATTTTAGCAAATCGCATACAAAAATATATTAAAAAGATAGTGCACCATGTTCAAGTGGGTTTCATCCCAGGGATGCAAGGTTGGTTCAACATCAGGAAATCAATAAATGTAATTCACCATATCAATAGACTTAAAGTCAAGAATCACATGATTATTTCAATAGATGCAGAAAAAGCATTTGATAATATACAGCACCCCTTCATGCTCAAAACACTATAAAAAATAGGGATAGTGGGAGCATTCCTAATATTGTAAAGGCCATCTATGCTAAGCCCATGGCTAATATCATTCTAAATGGTGAAAAACTGAAAACATTCCCCCTAAAAACTGGAACAGGGCAGGGATGCCCTCTTTCACCACTTCTATTCAATATCATCCTTGAAACTCTAGCCAGAGCAATTAGACAGACCAAAGAAATTAAAGGGATATGAATAGGAAAAGAAGAACTCAAACTATCCCTATTTGCGGATGATATGATTATATACTTAGAGGAACCAGGAAATTCCACCAGAAAACTTTTAGAACTCATAAGTGAATTCAGTAAAGTAGCGGGATATAAGATCAATGCACATAAATCTAATGCATTTTTATACATAAGTGATGAATCTTTGGAAAGAATAATTAGGAAAACTATCCCATTCACAATAGCCTCAAAAAAAAAAAAATAAAATACTTGGGAATCAATCTCACAAAAGAGGTGAAAGACCTCTACAATGAGAATACAGAACACTAAAGAAAGAAATTAAAGAAAACCTTAGAAGATGGAAAGATCTCCCATGTTCTTGGATAGGAAGAATTAATATTGTCAAAATGGCCATACTACCTAAAGTGCTTTACGCCATGTACAAAGAGAAACAACATGTATCCCATTTGTTTATAATAAAAAAAAAAAAATGGAACTCTTTTGTTTATGAGCTTTTAGCCGAAGGTAAGAGGTATAGTTTGAAAGTAAGAGCTTGTATAGTTAGACAGCTGCCAAAACATCCTGCACTCTGTTTGGGAGAGGGACACAAAAATAAGCCCAGAGGGAGAGAAGCCACATGTCGGTGGTCCCAGGAGACTGCCTCGCCCCAAAGCACAAAGAAGGCGCACTTCCCCGTGGCACTTGGGTTCCCAAAAAGAATTACGAGTCCTCCTTTGCCCATTCCTCAGAAGTGACAAGATGTTGATCACGGTGATTTCTTACTATTCTGTTTTTAGGATAGAAACAGGAGTTCTCCTTTTCCACAGAAAGAAGCTTTTCTCTCTTTTCCTCTTATCTCTCGTTTGCCGCTTTGTCTTCCTGTCCCCCAACATCTTCTCCTTCCTTTACTCACTCAGAAGTAAAGAAAATAAAACGGAATAGAAATTCTCTCGATGAAGAGGCGTCTTGTGACACCAGCTTGGAACAAAGAGAAATTTGCATCTCTTCAATTCCTCCTAATTATTCATTTCCTTTTCCCCTTCCTCCTCTTGAAAATAATTACTGCATGAGTAGTCTTCCCCTAGACAAGAACTCAAAGTGGCGAGGCTGTCGGCTATGACTCAGCTTTATTCTTCAGAATTTGCAGTGTCAATGAGTTTCAGCCACACAACCCTAGGAGGTGCTTCTCCATGGCCCTGCTTCCTGGAGAAGGACTACAGGACAAAGTCAAAAAATGCTTTGAGTCATGCATTAGGAGGTCTTATGTTTCATATTTATTATCCACTTACATATAGAATGTCAAGTGGAACTCTGAAAGTGGAACTCTGAGTGTCCAATGTCAATAATACTAATAACAATAATAATGATAACCCCTTGAATGTGCAGTTCACAGTTTACAATTTGTTTTCCCACACATTTTGCAAATTACAGAGTGAAGTGACTTGATCAGTGACCAAGCCAAGATTAGAACGCGATTCCTTCAGAAGGCAGCTCCCAACTTGCCGTCAGATGGAGGTACAGACTTGCCTTACCCCTCCCGCAGTCCTTCACACTGGAGCCCAGTGTGTTGTCATGGTAACGTTATGGTCCACTTCATCCTTTTGAAAAACTAGCACCTCAATTCTGGGGATTCCCAGGCACTGTCCCTGATTCAGGCCTGTCCCAAGCTGCCAACTTGTCTGTGCTGTTACACCAGGGTGTTTCTCCATGATGCTTCTTAGCCACCTCAAATGCAATCTGCCCAAAGAAACCAGAACCTTCCCCACTAAAACTCACTCCTCTACCACTCTCTGGACTACAGACCTAGGAATTATCTTTAGCTGCCATCTCTTCCTCATTACTGTAGGAATGAAGGATCTGGACCATAAATTGTGCCCGAAGACCCCACCCCAAACCACTGTGATCTAAAGTTAAAAACATTTCAACATACTGATCTACAGGACTCCTGTCTCATTTACATCCCTAGGAGTAGTCATTCCCCAAAAGGAGACGGGGGTAAATAGATTATTTTATATGTGGTACACAACTATGAAGTATAATGAAGTTAGAAGATAGAGTGCCTGCTCATGCTCTTAAAAAAAAAAAAAAAAAAGACATGAAGTAATTCAGAGAAAAAGTAAAGCATAATTATAAGGCAGCTGATAAGGGGCAGTCAGCAAGGGCTAGGTGTGTTGTGCATGCTTAAAATGTCTGCTCTGGCACCAGCATGAAAGCAAAGAGATTCAAAGGAAATGTGGTGTTCCTTATCGAAGAGTGTCCATGGAAATGGTCAGTCCTGTTGGCTGTGCACAATCAGCTGCCAATCACTGGTGACAGACAGCATTGTGGTCATTCTCACTGGTGTGTAGGCACAACATGAACAGGGACTTGCAGGACTGGGGAAAGATGGAGGGGAAATGGAGGAGGAAGAAGAGAAGCTGGTCTGGAGAATTCCAGATCAGGACGGCTAATCCCTGAACAATCTGTTAGCAATGACCTTAGTGCTCCCTCCCTGTCGATCTGTTGATTCCTGAGGTGTCTGTGTTGATGGTGTGAATTGTGGCAGATGCAATGTGATTTGGGAAACAGTTATGGCCTCTTTTTAAAAATTGATTTTAAAATTTGAATTGACAAAATAATTTGTACATTTTAGGGGGTACAGTGTGTGATATTTCAATACATGTATACAATGTGTAATAATTAGATATGGGAAATTAGCATCTCCAAAACCTTCAACAATTTTTGGTCTTTTGGACTAGGGACATTCAAAATCCTCTCTATCAACTATTTTGAAATATACAATTAAATGTTGTCAACCGTAGTTATCCCACTGTCTGCAGAATATGAGAAGTTATTCCTCCTTTCCAAATGCATCCCCAGACCCATCAGCCACCTTCTCTCCACCTTGCCACCCTTCTCACCTCTGGTAACCCTTCTACTCTATTTCCCCGAGATCAACTTTTTGACATTCACATACAGGTGAAAACATGTGATATTTGTCTTTCTGTGCCTGAGTTACTTCACCTAGTATAAGGTCCTCTGGTTCCATCTGGTTCCAACTGCTTAGTCAGGGTTAGACATCAGATTCTGAAGCTGGGGGATGTCAGTTCTTAGAGGACAAGCCTAAGCGTGTGACTTACGAACCATTTCTTCAGTTGTTGCAGTGATTCCATAAACAAGTTAATACCATTTACTAAATCCCTTTCTGCTGAAACTCATTACAATTTAGCCACCCAAATGGAGACACTGCCTTTTCTATCATGCCCCAGAGGAAACTCTTCTGTGTGGGGACTGGCTCATTTTGTAGCATGCTACCACCCACTCACCCTTGGGCTAATTGGTTTTGGTGGGGCAGTGCATTGCATTGTTAAAAACATGGCAGCCTCCATGGATGGATGGATGGAGTAATCCCTAAAAAGGGTCACTAGGAAGACCACTTGCTATGGTTTGTCCCCTTGAACTCATGCTGGAGTTTAATTCACAAAGTTATTTGTCAGTGGAAACTTAATCTGCCTGTCGTGTCTAAACACCATATGGAGCATTTGGGAGATGATTAAGATTAGATAAGGTCATTAGGGCGGAGCCCCCGTGATTGAATCCTGATGACTTTATGAGAAGAGGGAGAGAGACATGCATATATGTGCTCCCTGACTCTTGTCCTGTGCTGCCTTGGGACTCAGTAAGAAGGCTGCCACCAGATGAGGTGCTATATCTTGCACTTCCAGAGCCATGAGCCAAAATAAATCTCTTTTTAAAAATAAAGTAGGCATGACTCTGGTATTTTGTTAGAGTAACAAAAAACTGACTAGTATACCACCCAGCAGAATGCAGTCGGGCTGGGGTCTGCCAAGACTGGCTTGCTTGTGGAAAAGCTGCAGAATCAGCAGACTTAGTCATGTGATCCTGTTTAAGGTTTGCTTCTCTGAACTTTGTTTTTCATTGTGGGGTTGGAACCCAGGGCCTTAAGCATGGTAGGCAAGCACTGTACCACCAAGTTATATCCCCAGGCCTGTTTGAGCTACTTGAATAAAACCTGAGACTGGTTGTCACTGGGTATGTGATTAATAAAGATCTGATTAAAGTTCAAAGCCTCTAAACCCAACCAAGACAGTCTGTGAAGCACAGGACAAGATAAGGTGCTATCTTCTCTCTGGAATTTCATTTCTCAACATCCCTGCTCTCGAAGCTAAGTGAACACTTTGAAGAATGAAGTTTCTCCATGGCTTCCTTGCTCAGTGTCTGCAGCTCACAGTTGCCTGGGGCTCCCTGGAGACAGGGAGCGTCTCCTCCCTGTGATGGGAGAGGCAAGTAGTGGTGAGTCTGCTGGGCAGAACAGGAGTTAGGGCGTAGAGCTGTGCCAAATGGCCCAGGGTAGACTCAGGACAGGCACTTCACCCAGTAGAGCCAGGTCCTGAGGAGTTTCCAGCTCTGGAGAGTAGTGACAGATCTGCATGTTGGCACAGAGAGAAAAGAGCAGGGAGAGAGGAAGTCAGGTGCCCTGCCCCCGGGTGAGGTTTGTCCAGCACACACTGTCCCCAGGTCGCTTTTGCATTCTCTCTCTCTCTCTCTCTCTCTCTCTCTCTCTTTTAATCAACATC
Source organism: Sciurus vulgaris (assembly GCF_902686455.1). Lineage (NCBI taxonomy): Eukaryota > Metazoa > Chordata > Mammalia > Rodentia > Sciuridae > Sciurus > Sciurus vulgaris. Next base: position 162,947,980 of record NC_136464.1, read on the forward strand.
TTATACTTTTTAATACACTCACATTTATACACACATTTGTGTTTACAGGTACAAAAGGCACAGAACCGCAAAGAATCTAAGCAACTGCACCATCAGCTACATTCAGCAAAGTTAATACTGTTGTCCCTGCTCCCTATTTTCTAAATCTGGAAGGAAATAATAATCCAAGGTGGACTTTGCTGTTAGAGGTTGGAGACCCCGTGCAGCTCGGCACACACCCGAGTTTCATTGCTGATGAAGAACAAGCTCCCCAGGGTTTCAGAACCTGAACTCATGGTCTGTGTCTCTGCACTGTTCAACTGAACTTTGCTCTCAGGGGCAAATAGGTTTGTAGCAGTGGAGAGTCCTTCAGTTTGGGTCTCTGATGAATCAATGCTCATGGAAAAGCTGGAGTGTTTCAGGATGTTGCCAAGGGGCAGAGGAGGACTACTGTCTGAAAAGAAGTTTAAGTCTGTCTGCGTTTGAGTGTCAAACATCTCAAGGCCTAGGAAGTGAGAATTTCCCCTGTACCCAGAGGGCTGGACAGATGTGTGTGCAAATAAGAAGTCGGTTTGGGTCTCTAAGCCCAGTGATTCCAAGAATGGCTCAGTGTTCATGGTGCTAAGTTTACTCCCTTCAGTATGAGTCTGGATATTGGAAGCTGAGAAGAACTCTTCAATATCAAAATCTATTCCAGGATTCTGGTTTGGGCCAGATAGCAGCTGGGTGTCAGGCCCAGGGTTTGTGTCAGAAAAAAGGCTACAGTTATCCAATGTCTGATCAGGCAGATTACTTGACAAAATGTTTTCTAGATCACTTAATAAGTCTATGGCTTGGGTCTTATTATCTGTCATGCTCTGTGAAGGAGGCATACTATTCTCTGCACTGAAGCTCAAAATGGGCGCAGATTTCTCAATATCTTGATTTAAAGTCTTAGGGTAATTCTGAGGTAATAAACTACAAGTTACTGTCTCTTCTACTAAGCTGCTATTTACAATATTGTCTGCAGGAACACTGTCTGACGAATGGACACTCAAAAATGTCTCCGCACATTCCAGCTTGGTCCATATGTAGTCAGCCATCTGTGGAACTTTGCATCCACCTGGTTTGGATTCCTCTGTAGATCCCATCTGACTGATAACAAGTGTCCACAAACACATCAGTCTGAGCAGCTATAGATGAAGTTAGCTTAGAGCTGGGCAAAAGTGTCTGGGTGTGAACGCTGTTGTCAAGGGACACTTGAGAATCAAATGACAGATCAGTCTGAGAACAAGAAGACACAGAGGAGTCAGGGCCAACCCTCTGTGCAGAACGTAGGAAATTCTGTGAGGCATAGGACAGATCCATCTGTATATTAATTGAAGAAATGCTATTCTTCTGACACGTGCTCCCTAGATCTTGGATTAGACAGATTTTTTTTACACAAGTGCACTTGAATACTAATACTGTCTCAAAAACTAGATTTATAATTTTTGATAGAGGTAGGCTCTCCTTAAGAGAGCAAGGAAGCATCAGGGTTTCTACTGACCAGGGCACTGAGTGCCTGGCACCTAGTTGGAGCCCTGATCCATACCTCACACCACAGGCAGGCCAAAGAGTTGACAGCAGGTCAGCGCGGGAGAGAACTGCATGACCCAAGTTTAACCAGAGCCTCTGGCTTTCGCATTCTTGAAGGGCAAACCACAGGGCCTAATAGACAGTCACTTGTTCTTTCATTCATTCATTCATTCATTCATTCACTTTTTAATATTTATTAAGTGCTTGACAAGCACTAATTCTGTGCTATCAAGACTTCTGCAAGAGTCAGGAGGAGAGATGAACCCATAAGACTTCAAGTGATGGACACCTGAAGTTCTGTTGGAACAAAAGTGCCAGGGACGCAGAGAGAAGGCTGAGGCCCCTGGTGCCTGAGTGAACTGAGGATGGCTTCGCAGAGGAGGAGCTTTGAGCTGGGTCATAAAAGATGAGTTTGAAACAATCCACAAAGTGTGCTACAGCAAAGTGGAACACTGAACACCCCATGGACACAACTGGGTTTTTGTCCTGAATCTATGACTGGGGCAGGGGGTATGGTAAGGCAAGACCAGCCTCTTGGGGACAGAATCGGAGGCAACTCACTCTCAGGGTCATGCAAGAGAGACTGGGAGGCTCCTGAACTCATGAATCAGGTGCTTCTCTTGTCCCTGTGCCCTGGCTCTCTGTCCAGCGATGTGACCTCGGTGATGCATCACCTCCCTGAGCTCAGATTCTTCACACACAGGGCACTGGACTGGCTTGGCCATGTAAGGACAACTGTCTCTCAGAGACCCTGGATGGCCCTCCCCTGTGCCTCTTTGCCAAGAGCAGACATGATTGGACAGCCCCAGATGTGTGCCTAAAGAGCAGAGGAACTTCCCTGCAGCCTCCCTGAAGCCTGAAACAGGCCCCGGAGCAGAAATAACTCTTCTGTTTTCTCTCATCTCCTCCGCCTTTCCTGTTTACTTGTAGATTTCAATGCCTCTCTCTCCCACTTAACATGGGAAGCTGAAGTTATTGCATTGCCATTTTATAGAGAGGGAATTAGATTTCTAATAAAGTTTAAATAGGAAATGAGCTTCTTAAGTACCAGGCTGAGTAGTTCCGTACTATAATCCAGGGAAAAGGAACCTAAAAAGTCATTAAACTCTGTGCTTAGGTAAAGAAAGATGAACCATGAGAGAAGGGCCAGCCAGTGACTCAGTCTGCAAAATTGCCAGTGTGTCGGGGAGTTTCTGGCCCATCCTGCCAAGCAGGATTAGAAACCACTTGGAATAATCTTTAGCAATAAAATATTTTTCAAAGACAGCTGCCCACTGGCTCTGCAAAGCTCTGATCCTTGTATCTAACATGACCACTGGATATGCCAATCATTGTTCCCACAAACTCAACTTGCCCTTAACAAATCATATCATCCCTTCCAACCCATCCCCTGGCCACTCCATCCACCTCAGACAGTTCCAAGACCCTAGAGGAAACCTAGGCATCATTAGATGTTCTAGACGATTCCCTGTTTCATTCAGTGCAACCTCTGTGGCCCAGATCCCCAGGTTCTACCTGCTGGTTGTTTTGTGAGGCATCCTCCATCTCCATCCTCTCTGCCAGAGCCCAAGGACAGACAGACAGCACTCCTCACCTACTAACTCCTCTCCCTCTTCAAGTTACTCCAGGCAACCATCTATCCTGGCACTTTTGTTTTTATGCTTTTTTAATCATGAAAAATATCTATATGTTAGAAAGTCAACTACAGAGTCCACCACCACCCAGGTTAATAAATGGAACACTACTCTTTGTTTTAGTCTGTTTTCTGCTGATACAACAGAATCCCACAGACACAGTAATTTATTCATAAAGGAATTTTATTTGGCTCATAGTTCTGGAGGCTTGGGAAGTCCAAGAGCACAGCACCAGCATCTGATGGGCCTGACAGTACTGCAATACAACATGGCGCAAGGGCAAGTGGGCAAGCGCAAGACGCGTAGTCTCAGGCCACACTCACCGTTTCATCAGGAGCCCACTTCCAACATAACAGCTTAATCCATTCATGAAGCCAAAGCCCTCAAGACCTCACCAACTCTTGAAGGTTTCATCTCTCAACACCATTACTTGATAATTAAATTTCAACATGAGCTTTGGAAATGACTTTGGAAGTGACTTTGGAAGCAAGTACCCTATCCTTCGAGCAGTCCTGCAGGGAGCATCGGGGAGGCACTGCAGGCAGGAAGCCAATGAAGACTGGTTCTTACCTTCACAATTACACGTTGGGCTTTGTATAATTATTTTCATTTTGCAAATGAGGAAAATGAGGCTTCAGGGAAATTAACCCTGGAGCTCCCAGAGAACCCAGAGTGACCTAGGAGAGTGACTTGGTTTTGTCTTTGAATGATGTCTCCCTCTTGGAAGAATGCTCATGGAAAGGTCATCGACCCAAAGCTGTGCATCCATCCCTTAGTCCTGGGACTCACCAGCTGCCCAGTACCTGGATAATTGGAGGTTTCATTCCAAGTGAAAGTTAAGAATGGTTGCAGCCCATCCCACCAGAAAGGCAGAGCCGGTACAAGGACACTCATCCATCAACCTGTCTCCACATACCTACATATTAAACACCGTATGCCAGACAACACAGAAGACTGGTTCTTACCTTCACAATTACACGTTGGGCTTTGTATAATTATTTTCATTTTGCAAATGAGGAAAATGAGGCTCCAGGGAAATTAAGCTCTTATCCAAGGTGAACTGACTTGTATCTAGCAGGATCGGGCTTCAAACCCAGGTTGTGCTCTTTCCTGTGTTAAATGGTGTCCTCGTGTAATGTTAAGTAAATGGGAGAAAAGTTTCCTGAAGAGAATAAAATTCACAGTGCTTTTTAAGACATAACTTTCTTGATGGTCAGTGTCTTAGTCAAATTGTCTTCAAAGTGGACTCTTCCTGTAGCCAGGACACCAACAATGATGGCACCCCCTTGCTTACATCTGAGAATGGCACACACTAGTGTGGTGTTTTACTGTGGTGTGCATGTGACGTGTGTGTATGTGTACTGTTAGTGTGTGTGTGGATATGTGGTGCGAGGGTTATGTGTAATGTGAGAGTGTGTTGTATGTTGTGTGTGGTATGAATGTGTGTTATGCAGGTGGTGTGATTGTGTGATGAGTATGTGTGTGTGCAGAGTGTTGTGTGTTACATGAAAAAGAGTTCTCAAAATTGGGACCAGATACTGGGCCCAATGGCACATGCCTGTAATCCCAGCAACTCAGACAGTCTGAGGCAGAAGGATCATCACAAGGTCAAGGCCAGCCTCAGCAACTTAGCAAGACCCTGTCTCAAAATAAAATTGAGAAGGGGCTTGGAGCATAGCTCAGAGACAGAGCGCATGCCTAGCATGCACAAGGCCTTGGGTTCCATCCCCCATACCAAAGGGAAAGAAAATAGGATAAGAGTGAATGGTAAACAGCCTTGATTGTTTCTGGACTGGAAATCTCTCCCAATCCAAGGGTCATCCCCAACATCCAGGACCAATCAAATGGTCTTAAAGACCTTGCAGTGATGGAGAGTGCCCACAACACAGGAAGAAATAACCAGAACCTCTAAACTGACCTGTCTACCCAGGTCCTCTAAGTCTCTTGCAGCCTGTAACTATGCGCAGTGTCGTTTCTGGGTTGCATCTGAATTCAGGGGTGCAAACAAAAGTTCAGTGACCCTAGGAAGCTGAGCATATGGGCCCCAGCCCAGTGGAGATGGCACATTAGGAAAAGAGCGGCGGCACATGCTCCTGTCTTGTTAGCTACGGCTTGCTCATCCAGAGGCCCCAGCGCTCCGGGAACACGAGAAAAGAAACTGGGTCATGCCCTGCTGGAATGGGGACTTTATGTCAGATTCCTGGGAAAAAGAGACTGACCTCAACGACAGGGTACCCGCCAGCACTTTCTTGAGGCTAATTATAAGTCGGAAACCAGCACATCACCAAATTTGGAATGTTCTCAGAGGAGAGAAGAGAGCTGACAAAGGCTAGCTTTCAGTTTAACTCTGGGCAAATGGTCCACCAGGCCATGGCCCAGATTCCTCAGCTACAATTAACGATGTCAAATATTTAACACGTGCTACAATAATATTCTGGCTTTGGTGCTTTGTTTGCTTTGTTTTGCTTTTTGGCAGCACTGGGACTTGAACTCAGGGTCTCACACAGGCTGGGCATGTGCTCTATCACTGAGCTATATCCCTGGACCCATACTGCTTGTGTGTGTGTGTGTGTGTGTGTGTGTGTGTGTGTGTGTATAAAATTTTTTGATACCAGGAATTGAACCTAGGGACACTTAGCCACTCAGCCACATCCCCAGTCCTTTTTTTTATTTTTTAATTTTGAGACAGGGTCTTGCTAAGTTGCTCAGAGCCTCCATAAGTTGCTGAGGCTGACTCTGAACTTGCAAAACTCCTGCCTCTGTCTCCCGAGCTACTAGGATTACAGGCAGGTGCTGCCACGCGGGGCTCCATACAATATTTAAAAGAGACTTGTGAACTCATGGGACTTCTGAAACCTAAGGAAATCCTTTGGTTTGTCTCCCTGCCTCCGGATAAACACATGTTTACATAGTCTGCGCAGATAAGGGGATATTCCCAGTTTATAGTGTTTTGGAGGTTTCACTCTTGTTAGCCTAGTTCGATTTTAAACAGCTTGTTAAGACAGTCTTCTCCACATTGTTTCAGAGTCCACATATCACATTCACTGGGTGGCCCCTCTATTGTCCTGGAGCATCCCTGATACCCTGGTTGAACTCCCCGCACTTTGTTATGATGTGTATCCTATTCCTTCCTTAGGCAAAGGCCACACCTCCAAGGCAAGAAGACAACATCTCTGGAGAGATTGGAAAGAATGTGGAGGGATGTTGTATTCGTGGGGCAGAGGCAACTCTGGCTCTCAGGGATATAATCCCTCATCTAGTTCTTGAAGGATCTACCATGCTTAAAGAATTCCTGGGGGTTGTGAAAGGGCTACCCAGGAGCTGATCCAAGAGGCGTCCCCAGAGTGACCTCAGACAGACAGTGAGCTCCAGACAGCTATGTCAGAAACTGGCCCATCAGCTGCATAAATTAGATGTGCTTTATAGTCCCCAAGCCTCCATTCCAGGTCCCTCTAGGCTAAGCATTCCCTCCGTCCTTGTCTTAGGAGGGGTATTTTGATGACATTTTTGAATAACACTAAATAGAATTTCTTCAGTGAGGGATACAAGCCCACCAAAGACATTTTTCTGTTCTCTTTATTCATCTTATTGGCCCAAATGTCTCTTTGTCCCTCTGTAATCTCTTTCCTTGTTGAGCACCTACAGTGTGTGAAGTGCCAAGGATCTACCTGCCAGCCTGATACCTGGCACCTATCCTCATGGCCTTTACAGAGATCCCAGTTCCTGAGGATAGGCTCCTGCTCTTTCCCCATGTTGCGCTCTGCCCTACTGCTAGGACATGATTCTGCTGGGACCAGGGAAGCATCCCCTACCTGGCTTTCCACCAGAACTTTCTACATATTTATGTGCTACTCACTGCGGATCCGAATGCCAGAGAATCCCCAGCAAGATGATCCTGTGCTTCACCTGCCAGGTGATTTAGGAAGGTACACAGTTTGTGGGGAGGGGAAGGGCAAGGTGGGGACAAGATAAGAGGGGCTGTTACTCTGTGTCAAAGTGGAGCCACTTATGGACCAGGGATTATCTGTTTAAGACTGGCCTGACTCATAACACTCAGATTTGATAAGGAAAGTCCACGTGGCCATATTAAACTAACCAGATGCCCACTCTCATACCCACTCAGAATTTGGCCATCTGCACTGAGTCATGGTTAATTCCCAGACTTAAATGAAATAACAAATCTTGACAAATCTTGCTACCAAGAACAGTGTGTGGTAAAATATGGGGCCTTCAAATTATGACTGGATTTCCTGGCACCACTAAACCCTCTCTAGCCTGTCTTGAGCTATGGTCACAGGGAGGCCACCACCTTTATCAGGAGAGGTGCAATACTGGGGAGTCCAAAGACCTAAAGAGAAATGCTGGTTGTTTTTCTTTACTCTTACCTGTTTTTAAGAAACAAAATTCCTAGGGTTAGGGATATAGCTTAGTTGGTAGAGTGTTTGCCTTGCATGTACAAGGCCTTGGGTTCAATCCACAGCACTGCAAGAAAATCCTTTAAAAAGCAGGAACAGTGCATTACTAAACCCCAAGCATTTTATGTTTTGTTCAGTGTAGTAAGCCTGAAGAACAATCATATTTAACTCTGCCTAGCTGGGGCCAGGCAGAATTTCAGAATTTCTCTAGTGACCTCTTGAATCACAGCCTCTGCTGTCAGCCCTGGGGTAATTCAGGAATGCATCAGGTTCTACAGCAATCATTTCCATGCCACACAAGAGGCAGGGGGTGCAGAGCGTGACAGGGCACCGTTTGGTTTTAATGTTCGATGAGATAAACTTGCAATCTAAGGCTTAAACAATTGCACTCCAGCCTGGATAATCTACTTGCTGCTTCACTGCCAGGCAAGGTATCTGCAGAAGCAGCTGCCACTTTGCACATTAGCATCGGTGATTTCATGAAGCTGCACCCCCTGAGTTGATTCCCACGTAGACATCACTTGCTCATCACGCCAGTGACGGAGGAGGAAGACAGTAACCTTCAACTCCACCTTCAGTTTAGTCACCCCAAGTGATTTGTATGTATGTAACCACACTCATCTCAAAATGGAATTGGAATGAGATAGGAAATCTGAAGTTCATTGCTACAGTATCAGCCCCCTACCTTACCCCTTTCAGCTCCCTCTTCCATCTGACGAAACGTCCTTAATCCTTTTCCTCCCACTCAAAAATGTCCATATTCTTGTTCCTCTTGGAACGTCTAGTAAAACCCATACTTATTTTCCAGAACAACATTTCTCCAATTGTTTTCCCTACAGTCTGAGTGTTTGATTAAGTCAGAAGTAGTTCTACAATGCAGAACAAAAAGTCTCTGGTTTTCGTGGAAATCAAAGGCTAAGTTCTTTGCTAAATCATAATGGGATTCTGAGTTGTAGTTTTAATTTTGCTTGCTTCACTACTTGGGTTGTTTTGTTACTACTCTAAAGAGATGTTTATATCAATTAAAACAGGAGTGACAAGAAATGGAGCTGAGTTCATCCACTGGGGAATGGCTACATAAAAGAGTATATACACATCAAATAGCCAATACCACTAAATGACCATAAAACCATGGAGTGAACATCACTACATATCTTTAAAAATCAAAGTAGATAACCTGATCTCAACTCCATAGGCATATGGAACATATATGAAGTATGTGGTGTAGTATATATGTTAATATGCTCCAGATGAATACAAACAGGACTGGTAAATTAAACATCAAGCAATTCACTATGGGAGCAGGTGTTTTACTTTGCATATTTCTATATCCTTGGATCTATTGCTTATGCAATATGTACATATTTATGTGCACACACACATGAATACAAAAGAGAACAGTAGCTTCTCTACTATTTGTATGTACACTGCCACAATCTATATAGTAATATTGGCATTCCTAGAGTCTGAAAAGGTTACTGCTCCTTAGCTTATGGCTTTCTGAGGACTTTGTCTTTCTTTATTGTAATGCACATTAGAATCACTCAGGAGCTTTCAGATCTCCATAATCAGGGTGTATCCCAGACCAAAATTAATCAGAACCTCTGCTCAGTGAGACCAGCACCATTTCTTAAAGGTCCTCGGGCAGTTTCAATGCATAACCAAGGTCTAGAATCATTACTTTGTTCTCCAAATTCCTCTAGGGCTGGATCTACATCTGGTTCATCCTTTTGCTCTCTGAGCACCAAAGTTAGCGATTCATATTACTATAATGAAGAGATCTGAACCTGGCTGTATTCTCAAATGGAGAGAAGTGCCCAAGGATTTTCAGTATCCAACAAAGAGCATTATGTCCCTGTTGACATCTCCAGTAGAACAGCTGACCTCCCGGATATGCATCTTTGCACATACTGTGCGTGCTCTCTCTCTCTATTGTGTACACACATACACACACACACACACACACACACACACTTGTGCTGTGTTCTACCTCTGTCTGTAAGAATTTGGTGGGAGGTTTCTTGGGTCAGGATGTAATCCAGCAAAGAAAAATGGAAATCCTCAACCAGTGAGGAGCAGAAGGCCACTTGGCCACTTTAGAGGAAATCATGTCCCTCCTCATGACTGTGTCCCAAAGTTGATGACATTGTTCCTGCGACACTTTCAGATTATGGCTGGCCTTTCCTTGGGACTCACTCACGATACAACACAAAGAGACTTTTGAACATCTAAAGTCCTTCCAGTGTATTTTGGTGTTTTCCAGAAGATGGTGCCCCAGGCTACTTCCTTTCCCCTACTTTGCAACTATTTCTGGCTCCAGTGACCTCATCTAAACCTTAGCACCATTAAATGATCATCCATCTTTGGTCTTACCATGCACGTTAATAAAGAGCTAATGCCGAGGGCACAGGGTCCATTTTCATTGGGAGTCACCTAGAATAAGGCATGCAAACTGTGCTCCTCTGGGCAGCACAAGTGGTCACATTAATTCTTCAACTGTGGATCCCTTGATGACAGGATTCAGGGGCAGAATATTTAGTGCAGAAATGGGTTATAATTCCATTATAAATATCCTGAAATACATGAATAAGGTAACTTTTAAAATAATCCATGAAGCATTCTGAATTTACCTTGTGCCCTGGAATTGTTTTAGGATTCTTGGAGTATTGTTCCATTTTTGAATCTTCTTAGGATGCTATTATTTTCATTTTTGTTTTTTAATCCTATGAGGCCATAGTAGCACAATAGGTTTTGTGAACTCATATCACTTAACTGAACCTCTAAAATGAATGATCCTACATAATTGAAAAAAATCAAGAAACTCTTTTCTTAGGATGCCAGTTAATCCATTAATCCACTGACAGATTCATGGTTACATAGACTACTGGGAGGTGGTGGAAATTGTAGGTGGAAATTGCTGGAGGGATAGGTCCTTGTGGGTGAAAACTTGGGGTCTATATCTTTTCTTAACCATCCCATCTGTCTCTGTTTCCGGGCTGCCATGAGCTGAGTTTTGCTCCATCACACTCTTCCACCATGATGTTCTGCTTCACTTCAGGCCCAAAGCAATGGAGCTGGTTGAGTGTGGACTGAAACCCCTGAAATGATGAGGCAAAATAAACCTTTCTTCCTGTAAGTTGATTTTCTCCAGTATTTTGTCACAGTGACAGAAAGCCAATTAAACACACTGACATACAGTAGCTTCCCCACTTCCCCCCAAAATATAGTAGTCCCCCCTAATCTGGAAGTGTTTGTTCCATGATGTTCCTTGGATTCCTAAAAGAAAAGATGTCTGCAACTGTAGATAGTACCGTATCCTATATATATGATGGGTGTTTTTTAAAAAATACATCTATAACTAGGATAAAGTTTAATTTATAAACTAGGTACAGTAAAAGTTTGATAACAACAATAATAAAATATAATAATTATAACAATACTGTAATAAATATCACTTAAAGCTTATAAATTGTTTATTTCTGGAATTTTCCATTTAATATTTTTAGACCATGGTTGCCGACAGGAAAATGAAACCATGGGAAAGCAAAACCCCAGATGAGGGAAAAGTACTTATCACCACGTAGATCATTTACTCATTTCAAGAGAACAAGATCCTTTTATGAAGAAAAGCCCTGATTATCAAAAGCTCACCCAGAGGAGCAAGCTGAGTCCTACCAATGGCACACCCAATATCACCTGCCTCCCAATGTGACACTACAGGAAGTATTTGCTATCACCTATGAAGTCTTCTTTTCCATATACATTTTACTTGCAATTAGCCAACCTTTAGACTTAAATTCCAGTGCACAGGAAATACAGTGGCTGGAGTCTCAAGTTAATGGCACTACAAGGAAACAATTAGACATGTGAGATGTTCTACAAGACAAGCCAACCAATCTGTGTAGAAAATCAATATGATAATGTGAAAGCAGATCAATGGTTGCCGGGGACCAGGACAGAGAGAGAACTGTAGAGAGGCACCCATGAGCTTTCAGGGTGATAGAAATCATCCTGATGGGGGTGATGGTTACATTGGTATATACATTTGTCAAAATTTATGAACAGTACACTTAAAATGCCTGCATTCTGTTGTATTTTGATTATACCTCAACACTGTCGATTTTTGAAACAAAATGTGTCATGCAAAAAAAAAAAAAAAAAAAGGTAAAAGTTAGCTGTTTGAAAAAACTGAAGAACCGTAATAAACTAGACATAATGGGAGAAACTTGATTAGATCTGGATTCAAAGAAAATGAGCATATAAGAAAGACATTTTGGGAACAGCTGGACATGGACTGGATACTAGGTCACACTGAGGAATTTTTGAAATTCTCTTGCACTTATGTAGGACAATGTATTTATGGTTAAGAGATGCTTGTTGAAATATACACAGGGGTGTCATGGTGTCTGTAACTCAATTTCTTCTATATCCAAAGACATATAAACGTGTAGAAAGTCAAAGCAAATACAGAAAAAAGATAGCAATTGTTTAATCTTGGTAGAGGGAGTACAGGTATTTGTTGAACTGGTCTTTCAATAATTCTGTACTTTTTTCTCACTTCAGCCCTGGAGATTGAACCAGGCCTTTGCACATTCCAGGCAAGTGCTCAACCAGTAAGCTACACACCCAACCTTGATTCTATATTTTCAATTTTTTTTTTTTTTTGGTCCTGGGGATCGAACAGCACTCTGCCGACTGAGCTATCTTCCCAGCCCTATTTTCAATTTTTCTAAGACATGTTTTTTAGAGCAGTTTCAAGTTCACATGAAAATTGAAAGAAGGGTAGGGAGATCTTCCCATATGCCTTCTGCCCCACACATGAATAGCTTTCTCCATTATCAACATTCCTTATCATAGGCATATATACAGTTGATGAACCTACATTAATACATTACCATCATCCAGAGTCCATGGTTAACTTCAGGGTACATTCTTGGTGGTTTACGCTGGGTTTAGACAAATGTATAATGGTATGTATCCACCCTAACCATATCACACAGAGTATTTTCATTGCCCTAAAATTTCTCTATGCTTTGTCTTTGCATTCCTTCCTATTCCTTCCCCTAACCCCTGACAGCCACTGACATTTGTGCTGATCTTTTCCCATAGCTTTGCCTTTTCTAGAACATCATAGAGTTGAATTCATACAGTATGCAGCCTTTTCAGATTGGCTTCTTTCCTTCAGTAATAGGCATTTAAAGGTCCCTCCACGTCTTTTTGTGACTTAGTAGCCCCATGCCTCTGTTTTGTGCTGAAAAATATTCCATTGTCTGGATGTGCCACAGTTTATATCCATTCACCTACTGAAGAACACCTCAGTTGATTCCAACCTTTGACACTGATGAATAAAGCCGCTGTAAGCCCTCCTGGGGGGTATTTGTGGTGACCCAAGTTTTTCACTCCTTTGGGAAAATATCAAGGAGCACAGTTGCTGGAGTATATGGTAAGAGCATGTTTTGTTTTGTAAGAAACTGCCAAACTGTCTTCTGAAGCGTCTGGACCATTAAATTCCCACCAGCAATGAGTGAGAGTTCCCGCTGTCCCGAGTCCTAGTCAGCATTTGGCGTTTTCAGTGTTTTGGATTTTGGCCGTTTCATACATGTGCAGTGGTACCTCATTGTTTTAACTTGTACTTCCCTGATAACTTAGTATGTGGAGCACCTTTTCATATGATTACTTGCCATCTTGTGAGTCTTTTGTTTCATTCATTTATTTATATGCAGTGCTAAGGATCAAACCCAGTACTTCACACATGCTAGGCAAGCGCTCTACCACTGAGCCACAACCCCAGCCCCTCGTGTGTCTGTTTTTTTGAAGTATATGTTAAGGGGCCTTGGTTGGGTTGTTTCTTAACATTTAGAGTCTTTGCATACTTTGCAGGCTTTTATCAGATATGTGTTGTGCACATATCTTATCCCAAGTTTGTGGCTTTTCTTTTTTTTATTTAATTTTGGGTTTTTTTTCATTGCACACAAATGGGGTACAACTTTTCATTTCTCTGGTTGTACATGATGTAGAGTCACAATGTGTGTGATCATACATGTACGTAGGGTAAGGATGTTTGTCTCATTCCATTATCTTTCCTTCCCCCTGCCCCCTCCCACCCCTCATTTCCCTCAACACAAGCCAACGTTCCTCTATTTGTGGCTTTTCTTTTTATTCTCTTGAGGTTTTGAAACTTTTAGTGGTGAAATGTGGAAGTTTGGGAATGCCATTTGTGTGGGTACGCCCCTGTGGTTGACAGTCAGTATTCAGAAACTCTGGCTTCTTGGTGAGGTGCCTTTTATATCAAGGAGACATGGTTTTTCATTATTTCTTCTAAAGGAGAAAGGATGCTAGCAGATCCCAAGAGCCTTTTCCATGGTACTCCCCTAGCACCCATGACCTGGGAGGATGTTGGACTCCTCTGACAATCTATCACTCCGAGTGGATCATGACGTTGTAGGGAAAATATGGGTGAATAGTTGAATTATTACTGGAACAAATATCTCAAAACTAAAAGTTAAGACAAATTGACTCCCAGAATTTCTTTCCTTAGAAAAGGGAAGAGAAAAACTTTTAGCATGTGCCTAACAAAGTTAAAAGAAAACATGTAGAAAGTAATTGAAAGTTAAGTTCTTTATACTCCAAGGAAACTGAAGCTGTTACTAGGGTACTAAATGTTGACAGAGTTCTATTTCATATAGGGATGTCTGTGGTGTTGCTTCTGCTGATGCAGATAATCCCCATTCAGATCCTCCTCTCAGAAGGTCCAGCTCAAATTGCTTCTCCTGCACAAAGTCTTTGCAAACTGATCCAACCCATGACAACTGCTCCACTTCGCAGAACCCATTTGCTCTTATCATCTCTTTCACCCTGGCTGGTCTGGTCCTTAATCACTGTTACAATTTGAATGTGCTTCCACCCCACCCACAAAATGTATGTGTTGAAATTTGGTTGACATTGCAATGGTATTAAGAGAGTGGAAAATCCTGCTGACATTCGTAACTTGATAGAATTTAGAGATGGGGCCTTAGGAAGTAACTAGGGTTAGATGAGATCATGAGAGTGGATCCCTATGGTGAGATTAGTGGCTTTATAAGAGGGAGTCCTGAGCTGGCACTTGCTCTGTCTCGGTCACATGACACCCTGTACTATGTTGTGATACAGCATGGAGGTCCTCACCAAGTGCAGACCCTCAACTTTAGCCTTCTAGCCTCCCAGAACTATAAGAAGCAAACTTCTTTTCTTTATAAATTACCCAGTCTGTGACATTATGTTACAGTAATGGAAAATGAACTAAATTATTCATTACTTGATTATTTAAATAGCTTGCACTTTTGCCTCCTTTCCCCCAAATGCCAGGATTGGCTTTGCCTGGGATGCCCCAGCCTTGATTCCCTGGAGCTCCCTGCCTGCTTCTGCCTGCACACACCCATCCACACAGGATGTGTTCGAGGTCTGAGGCCGTGACTAAGCCCCTTAGTTATCCCATGTCCTGGTCCATAAAGATGTGACAAGAGAATCCTTGCTTTCTTCCTATCCCTCCTTGTGGTCCAGAGCACACATCAAGACCCAGTGGAGTTTCTTCATTAACGCTTCCTTGATGAAATGGATTTAGTTATCTGAGATCAGGAGACTTGAGTGACAGTATCTCCTGTTACCTCAGATAAGACCCTTTATTTCCTGTAACTTGGTCTATATGCGCAGATACAATGAATTTTCCACTTGCTTATTTGATCAAGTCACTGGAAAAAAAAATTAACTAGCAGGGCTGTTTTCTTTTTCAATTTCCAAATAACATTTGATAGGCTAGAAGTATTTTCCTACATGTTAGTACTCAGGGAGGAGAGGGAGTCCATTAAGCCATTTTCTCAGTGTTTCTTACTTATCCTGCAAACCCACATTTGGGACAAAAGTGGTAGGCGCTGCCCATTTTGTCAGGCAAAGAGGCACCTCATAGGGAAAAGAATCCAGCAGACCATAAACTGGTGCTTCATGGCTTCCCTGGAGTTTTGATCACCATGAATGTGTTGGAAGGTGTAGTTTGGTTGCTATGGTGACCTAAGGGCCAACATCCTCACCCTGAGCCAGGGCCATGGGGCAAGTGGTCCCCTCTCCACACGTCAAGGCAGGGCTCACTCACCTCAGCTCCTTTCTTGAAGCTGTATTCCTTGGGACCTTGAATTTGAGGCCACACACTGCCTGTGAGGATCAATTACACAGCAAAACACAGCAGCCAACCTTGAAAATTACTTCTCACGGCCAAGAGGAAGAAAAACATGCTGTATAGCATTACTCTCTAGGCTTGGGAACATTTTTTTAAAGATAATGGAAAGCTCAGGGAACATTCAGAGCACTTTTTCTCTCTTAGTGCCACAGAACCAGCATTATTCATTCTTAGGAATATTTCCTTAGAATAATTATCTTAAGGCCCCATGAAATACATTTCAAAGACACTCCTCAATGGCTTCTGTGCTTCGTTTTCTTTGCCACTCCGCCCATTGCTTTTTCATTTCCTCTCCTTGCCAGTTACCACCAAGCCCATTACCGTGCCAGGCTTTGCTCTCTCCGCCCTCAGCAGCACCGTCTATTGACAGGTGCAATCTCTCTTCTCATTAGCGAGCTTTCTCTTACACTTACCAAGACAACACACGTGTGTCCACCTCACTCACACCCAGCCTCTCCAGACCTCGCCTGTCACCCCCACAGGCCACACGTGTGCACACAGAGCATGCATGCACTTGGCATCCTTCCTTGGCTCCCCATCGCCTCCTCTGTGAAACAGTGCATTCTCCTGGCTTTCACCCTCCTGATTTTCTTTCTACGGCACTGGCCTGAGGCAGAGTGATTTGGGATCAGGAGACGGATCACAGGAATGTATAGATGGCATCATATCTCCTCTGAAAATGTACTGCTTCCTATCAAGAAGGTAAATATTTTCCCTCCTCCTGAACTTGATTGGACTTGGGCCTGCACTGACCCATGGAGTATGAGAGAAGTAATGTTACAGGACTTTGGAGGCTAGGTCATGAAAAGCATTCAGTTTCTACCTGATTGGTTCATTCTCTCCATACTCCCTTTCCCTCTCTCTCTCTCTCTCTCTCTCTCTCTCTTTCTTTCCCCCCTTTCTCCCTCTTTCTTTCTCACCCTTGGAATCCATTCACCATATTGGAAGAAGGCCCAGGCCACATACAGAGGCCACATGGAGAGGCTCCAGCTGATGGCCCTAACTAAAAGGACAACCAACAGCCAGAATCCATCATCAGACATGTGTATCAACAAATATTCAGATGATTCTAGTGCCCAGTTTCCAGATCTTCCAGTTGAGGCTCAGACATCATGGAGCAGAGGCAAACCATACCTACCCCTGTCCACATTCCTGACCCACAGAATGTGTGAGCATAAGAAGTAGTTACTTTATGGTGCTGCATTCTGGAGAAATTGGTTCTACAGCCACACATTGCCTTTCTTCTCCTTCTCGGCTTGTCCTCTAAACACAGGAATACCTTAGGTAGAGTTGTCAAATAAATTACAATGATGATCAATAAAATTTGAGTTTCAGATAAACAGCAAATTATTTTTAAGCATATACACATCCCAAACAACAAATGTTTTTAAGCATATGCATGGAACATATTTTTTTAAGTTTTAATTGCTTATCCGAGATTTAAGTTCAACTCGGTATCTTCTATTTTTTTTGCTAATTCTAAAAACCCTAATCTCAAGCCTCCACCTAAACGTCGTCTCCCTCTATACTCACTCCTTTCGTGTACCCACTTGAGTCTATATTCTGACAGCTCTCAACCTATATCTGTCATTCAGAACTCTGCACTAACCTCTCCACTGAAATATCTACCTGCTCGACAATTTGGCTTTTGTAGCTAATAGTCATCTCAAACTGAAACAGAATTGTTGATTTGTAACACCCAACTGATCTGAAGCTTTTCAAACTTCCGCATCTCACTGAAGGACACCAACACCTCTGCCGTTGCTCAAGCCTCTTATCTGAGAGTCATCCTCCATCTCTCCCTTTCTTGGACTCATCCAATCTAGGAGCACATCCTGTTAACTCAACTGCCCAAGTATATGTCCAACCTGTTTGTGCCTCTCTGTCTACTACAAACCCCTGGATCAAGTCACACCTTTCTCTCACTTGAGTAACTGCACTGGCCCTGAGAGGCTTGTTTCCCTCTTGCCTCCCTATAACTCCCAGATAATGCATTCTGCACACAACAGCCAGAATGACCTTTGGAGGGTGGAGGTGTTGGGGTGCTGGGGATGGAATCTGGGGCCTCATTCATGCTCACTGTACCCTCCCCCACTGAGCTATACCCCCCAGCTCACACAGCAGCCAAAATGATCTTTATGAAGACAGATCATGTAACTCGCCTGCAAGAAACTCCCCAATTGTTCTTTATGGCAGTAAAAAATAAAATGCAAATATCCTTCTGTGACCTTCAAGACCCTTCACGAGCTGTTTCTTACACTTCTCTTTCAAGTGTGCTGAACTTTCTGTTCCTCACACATGCCAAATTTCTGCTCTTGGGGACTGTGGAATGTTCTGCCTGAAAAACTGCACATGGCTGGCTTGCCCTGTCATTTCCTACTCAAATCTCACATCATTTCCTCATTTAGACCTTGTTTTCCCTCCACTAACGACCATCAGCCTGAAGGTTTCCACCTCCATATGAACCCTGCTGGACCAGGGTATTTTTTTAATGGGATGCATAATAATTGCACATATTTCTGGGGTACCACGTGAAGTTTCTGTTCATGCATACATTGGGTAGTGATCAAATCATGGTAATTATCACATCTGTCTCCTTCAACATTTATCATTTCTTCATCATAAGAACATTCAAAATCCTCTCTTCCAGCTCTTTTGAAATAATGCATTATTATTAACTCTATGCACCCAGTTCTGCAATAGGACATAGCATAACTCCAAGGGCACACCTCCATGTAGGTCCTACTCCTTAAAGTTTTCACTCCCCACAGTGTCAAGCTGGGAACCAATCTTTTAATACCTTTAAGCAACTTTCATCTGAACCATAGTGACCCCCAAATTAGCTTTCTTGTGTGTATTTCTAGCTAAGACTATTGTAGATTTTCCAATTTGTTGACCAGTTTCTATATTCACCCTGAATTTTTGATTCCCATTCATTCCTTGGGGTCAAATTTAATTTTTCTGGAACACTTCCTTGCTAGCTTGTCTAGTGAGGTTTGTAAGGGCTAAACTCTTGGTCTCTATGTCTAAAAATGGTTTTATTTCACCTTACATCTTGGGTATAATTCATGGGTAAGGAATTCTGGTTTATATAGTTCTTTTCCCTCAGCAGTTTGAAGATACCATGCAGGTACTTGTAGGTATCTATTATTGCTGATAAATCCATCGAAGTATTTCCTTTAAGTACTTGTGTTTTAGTGGTTGTGACAATTTTTTCTCTATTTCTATGTTTTGCTCCTATTCACTGCTATGCCTGTGGGTGGATTTATTTGTCCCTCTTCTGCTTAAGACTTGGTGCACTCCTTCAATCTAAATGTCCACGTCTTCTTGGGTTTTCTTTTGACTTCTGTGACTACATCCTATATTCAAGAGTGCATGAACTACATATGGGCAGATTTAAGAGTAAAAAATCTTAAAAAAATCACCTGGGACTGGGGTTGTGGCTCAGTGGTAGAGTGTTTGTCTTGCATGTGTGAGGCACTGGGTTCGATTATCAGCACCGCATATAAATAAATGAATAGAAAAAAAGGTCTATCAATATCTCAAAAAATATTTTTTAAAAAGAGAAAAACCTATGTATCCACCAACCAGCTAAGAAATAAACTTTCACCAGTATCTGGGGAGCCTTGTGTTTTCTTGCCTGAACCCAGACCTCTCTTCCTGCCACACGCCTGAACTTTACATCAATCATTTGCTTGTCCCTCTGTCTTGTGATGCTTCTGTGGTCCTCAGGATCCAACCCCAAGTCTCTCTCACACTGAGTGGGAATCTACCACTGAGCTACTTCCCCAGCCCCTCCTTGTTTTTTCTTGAATGGACTACCATAACCATGCATTCCTATGGACCAATTGTTTAATTTTGCTTTTTTTTTTAAACTTTATGTTATTGACACCATAATTCTCTACACTTTCTATGGCTTGATTTTTTTACTCAGCAATATGCTTTCGAAATGCATCCAAATTGATGTATACAGCTGTAGTTCATTTATTTTTAACTACTGTATATCATTTGATTCTATGAATATACCAACAAATAAGTCATTATGGAATGGACGGGTAAGTTAATAAGTACATCCATCTTTACACACAGCCCTATTTCTGACAACTGAATTTTTTTTGGATATCAATTTTTGTCCTCTCACTGTGACCCTTTTCTAACTATCAGTGCTAACGCTCCTCCTGCTCCCTCATGTCCCAGTCTTGTTCTTCAGCTGGAACCTGTCCCAGCTTCTCTCCCACTATACTGAATTCCAGGAGAGTCTTTCATTCTGGAGCCAAGTTACCCTTCTTTGAGAAATCTCCTGTGACTAATCCATCAGTTAATCCATTACTTTTATTTTTTTTCTTTTTTCTTTTTTTTCATTTTTAAAAACTATTGTTTTGATTCATTATACACAAAGGGGGTGCAACTTTCATTTCTCTGGTTGTACACAAAGTAGAGTCACACCGTTTGTGTCATCATATGTGTACATAGGGTAATGATGTTTGTCTCATTCTATTATCTTTCCTTCCCCCACTCCTTCCCCTCAATTACTTTTAGAAGCAGGAAAGACCTGAAATGAAAGGGCATGTGACTAGATGCCCATCTGTGTCCCATTTGAGGACAGCAAATGTGAAGGAGACCACAGCTTTATGAGAACCACCCCTCCATGGTTTGCTTTTATTTTGAAAATTCTGTCTTCCATTAAGCTGAACCCCATTCCCTGTAACTTCTACATATGGCTCAATGTCCTGGATTCTGGAGAAAGACACAAGAAATCTAGTTTCCTTTTCACACACCTCCTCAAATGCTTGCAAAACATGAGCGGGTCCCCTGTCTCCCATTTCCTGTCTCCCAACATCCTCATCCAAGTCCCTCTCATCCAAGTTCACCATTCTCTGTTCCTTTTGTCATTTCTTATTTAATAAGATGTCTGGTTCTTTTAGTAGATTGATCACTATTTTCTGGTCTCCCTTCCATTTATCAGTGTACCACACAAAATGATCTTAGACAATAATTCCATACCCTCAGAGGATTCTCACTACGTTCAGCATTTATATCCCGTATTAATGTCTTATTATGACTTGGTGTGGTGGAATGTTTCAGATGTGAACATAAGTGAGAAATATTAGAATGCTGAGTAACTATAATCAAACATTTGATATCCTAGGCTGGGTACATGTCTATGAGAAAGGAACAAACATATGAAAATTTCAAGGGGCTGCATAACATGGTGCATGCCCATAATCCCAGCAGCTCCAGAGGCTGGGTTAGGAGGATCACAAGTTCTAGGTCATCAATAGCAGCTTAGTGAGACACTGTCTCAAAATAAAAGTTAGAAAGGGCTGGGGACATAGCTCAATGGTTCAATCCCCAGAACTGAAAAAATTGCAAGGGTTCCATACTGGGAAGCTATGATGTACTTCTTGCTCTAAGTGATTTTGCATGAAATAATTACTAATTTATTTATATTTATCAATGTTCCATCTCATTTCTCCATCCAAATTTCAGGTTCACAATAGGCTGAGACAATAGTTATCAAATTCTCAATATTTATCTGTCAGCTCTAATCTTACCAATTGGTGCTAGGTCATAGGAAATAAAAGGCATCTTATCCTTATTTCATACTATATGCCCCCCCCCAAAAAAAAAAAACTGCACATGGAGAGCAGATATAACAATAAAAATAATTTTGAAGGGAGCTTTTTCATGATTTTAAAGAAGGCAAATATTTCTTAAATAAGGAAGACAAAATAATGAGTTGGACTACATTAACCTGAAGAATTCTGTACATCGAAAACACTATTAAGAGTAAAAAGAAAAAAAAAAATTGAGAGAAGAGTTTGGAACACATGATCAACAAAGTCCTTGTGTTCTGAATGTAAAAAGAACTACAAATCAATAAGACAAAGAATATTCAAGAAAAAATTTTAAAAGACTGAACAGAAACTTTACAAAAGAGGATATCCAAGTGACCAATAAACATAAAATCTACTCAACTTCATTAGTCATCAGGGAAATACAAATAAAAAGATAATGTCATGCTATTATAGATGTACCAGGACAGCCAAAGGAAAAAGCATGAAATATTGTGAGGATACAGTTACAAGAACTCTCACATACTTCTGATGGAGGTATAAATTGGCAAAACCATTTTAGAAAACTAAATATAAATTGAACTAATGCTGAACAAATGAGTACTCTCCAATCCACCAATTCTCTAGTAGGCATAGACTCCACAAAACCAAAATTGTATTACATTCGATGTCATCCCAGTCAAAATTCCAGAAAGTTATTTCATAGATATCAGAAAGCTAATTCCAAAGTTTATATGGAAAGGTAAGACTCAGAACAGCCAATATAACATGGAAGGAGAAGAACAAAATTGGAGCATTGGGGCTGGGGAGATAGCTCAGTCGGTAGAGTGCTTGCCTTGTAAGCACAAGGCCCTGGGTTCGATCCCTAGCACCCCCCCCCCCCCAAAAAAAAAAATTGGAGCATTGACTGTTCCCAACTTGGAGACTTTCTGTAAAGTGACAGGAATCAAGACAGTGTGGTGTTGGGGAATAATAGGCAAATGGGTCAATGGGATACAACAAAGAACCTAGAAATAGACCCACGTAAGTATAGTCACTACAACTTTGACAAGGGAGCCAAAGCAAGAGTCTTCTCAACAAAGATAATCTCTGGAACTAACAATGGTGCTGGGACAACAGGATGTTTGCATGCAAAAAAAAAAAAAAAAAAAAAAAACTAATCTAAACACAGGTCTTACACCATTTATAAAAACTAAAATAAAACACACTGAAATCCAATCCAAACTTGCAAGACTATAAAACTCCTATATGAGGTCTGGGGATATAGCTCAATGGTAGAGCGCTTGCTTAGTAGGGCAAGTCCCTAGGTTTCATCCCCAGTACCATAAATGAACTAAAAAAATAAATGAAACTCCTAGAAGGAAGAAATCCAGATGACCTTAGGTTTGGCAATGACTCTTTAGCTAGAACTCCAAAGGCACAATTCATGAAAGAACTGACAAGCCCAACTTCATTAAAATTAAGAACTTCTGTAGAAGATAATGTCAAAAGAATGAGAAAACAAGCCACAGATTAGTGGGAAATAATCACAAAACACACAGCTGATAAAAGACTGGTATCCAAAATTTACAAAGAATACTTAAAGCTCAACAATGAGAAAACATAGAACACAATCACAAAACGGCCTAAAGATCTACACAAACACCAAAGAATACATACAAGTGGAAAATAAACATAAGAAAAGATGATCAACAATATATGTCATTAAGGAGATGCAAATTCAAACAATGGTGAAATACCACGGCACACCTAATAAACCAGCCAAAATCCAAAACACTGGCAAGGATGTGGATCAACAGAAACGCTCCTTCATAACTGGTGGGAACGCAAAATGGAATAGTCTTGGCTGGGGGTATAGCTCAGTTGGTAGAGTGCTTGCCTGTCAAGCACAAGGCCCTGGGTTCAATCCCCAGCACTGCAAAAACAAACAAACAAAATGGAACAGGCACTTTGGAAGACAGTTTGGCAGTTTCTTATAAAATTATTCACACTCTTCTTATAAATCCAGCAGTTGTACTCCACTGTATTTCCCAACGGGTTGAACATGTGTCCACACACCTGCACACTGATATTTACTGCTTTTCATCATTGCCAGAACTGGGAAGCAACCAAGATGACCTTCAATAGGCGAATGGATGAAGAAACTATGGTACATCAGACAATGAGGGTCTTTCCCAACAATAAAAAGAAATGAGCTACCAAACCACAAAAGGACATGGAGGAAACTTAAATGCAGGTTACTACATGAAAGCAGACAATCTGAAAAGGATATCTACTGTGTGGTTCCAACTGAAAGAACTAGAAAGTCTGGTGGTCCATTTTCAGAACATAAAAGTTAACCTTAAATGTAAAGTTGGTATGGTCTATGGCCATACCACCCTGAACTACCCAGAACACACCCAATCTCATCAGATCTTGGAAGCTAAGCAGGGTTGGGTCTGGTTAGTACCTGAAAGGGAGAAAGACAGTCAGAGGGGAAATGGAGCAGAAGGGAAAGATACACAATAGCTCCATCGACCATGGATGTGGTAGAGCCACAGTCCATGCACCTAAACAGCCCCTTCACAAACACGAGGACCTAACCAACAGAGATAGAAATAGCTCTCCGTTAAGAAATAGTAACTTAGGTGAAGAAGTAAGAGCTGCATATGTGTCAGAATGCATCCACCCCAAGAAGGTTATCCCGCCACAAGAGAACAGAGGGGGTTGGGAACAGCTAAAGGTATATTTATTTAAATAATGCAATAGCAGATGGTAAAACCTAGGTGACAATCAGGAAGTCGGAACACCCCATAGCACTCAGCCAGTGAGGAGCTGGGGGAGGGACCTTTCACTCTAGAGGATAAAATGCTGATTGTACTCAATCTCTGCGTGTCTGCTCCCCCAAGACAACCGGTTGTGCAAGACACACCATTACAGTAAAGCCTTGCTTTTTGTTGTACCTTGTGTCTCTTAGTTCAATCCTTGGGTTTGGGAAGATGGGTGTGTTTCTTACACAACTACATGAAATTCTGGAAAAAATTAAAAAGATGAGTCATTGCCAGGGGTTCAGGTGAGGGAGGGGTGGACATGTGAAGCATAGAGGATTTTTAGGTGATTGACATGATTCTGTATGATTCTATAATGGATACGCATAACGGATTGTCAAAACCTACAGAACATGCAACATCAGGAGTGGACCCTAATGCTAATTATGGACTTCACAGAATTATAATCACCTATTAATGTAGGTTCAGCCTTTATAGCAAAAGTGCTGTTCTGTGCAGGAAGTTGACAGTTGGGGAGGCTGTTTGTGGGTAAGGACAGAGAGTATATGGGAATGCTGTATTTTCTGCTCATTTTTTTACTGTGAACCTAAAACTGTCCTATTTTAAAATTTTTAAGTAAATGAAACTGTAAATGTTTGTTTTAATCATTAAGGATGAACAGTACCCGTATCCCAAGACTGACAGAGTACACCCTAAAAGGTATCATCCTCATGTAAAACTTCAAAAAGACAATACAAAATGCAGCTTTCTGTGTCTGATAAATGCAAAAACACAGAACCTACTGTCCAGCCTGTGTTTACAATGAACAACGAATGATTAAAATGATGACTTAGGGTTAGAGACGGGGATCGTTTGTGAGGAAAAATCTCAGGTGCCATGGTTGCCTTGACAGCTGGTAGCTTTGCTAGGGATCTTGCAATTCAGTTCTCATTCATTTCTCCAAATTTCCTTCCATTCTTTCTCTGCAGGATGTTTCGAAGTGTTCCAATTGCAACAAAGCACTCTTTCAATGATTCAAAGGGAATGCCACTTACGCCACTTCCAGACTTCATCACATTATCGTCTGTGTCTGTCTTCACTGCCTTTGGAAAAAGAAACAGCAGAAAGCAGAGCCAACCCATGAGGCCTTTGGTTTAGTGCTGCCGAAGCCAAGGCTCTTAAGGGCTTCTAGAAGATTCTGTATATAGGTAAAATGTCCTAGTCAGAAGCATATATGTCACATATTGATAATGGGGAGAGGACTTGGGGAATACAAAAGCTCTTCTGGAGAAATTGGGTTGTGGTGCCTTTGCTTATCTTTCATCTCTAGACTAGGCAGGTGTCCCTCAGGCTAGGAAGAAAGGAGAGGGGACAGTGGAGCCATAAGCTGTTGGGCCTAGGGGTAGGGGTGGGAGTGGAGTAGCAGCTGGACCCTGGAGGGGAAATGGCAGAAGTCTTAGGCAGTTTTTCTGGAAGATGGTATTTCCATCCTGACCAGAAAATTCAGAGGCCAGGCTTTCCATAATTATGGCCACCTCCACAGTACCCAGTGGATGGGTCACTAGTGATCCAATGGCCCCAATCCCAGCTCCTTTGATTTGGCTAAACAACACAATTCCCAGCACAAAGCAGATGTTCATCCAGTACATTTAAAATGAATTAAGAGGAAAACACATTGTGAAACAGTGAGTTTTGGGGAGAAAACAGTGACCTTTTTTTTGGAGTGGACATCTTTCTACCAAGTTTCTTACTCTTGTTTGATACATAAACACAAAATGGCTACTAAGAAATACTGACTGGGTCTGCTTACTAACTTCCTCTGGTCCCCTGCAGTTTTTGCATCTTGGACTTTGGTAGAAATGTACTTCTGAGAGACTCTGGCCCTTTCACCATGGGCAGACATATTTAAGCAGGTGTACAATGGTTTTAAAACAACATGTTTCCTCGGGAAGGAATGAAAACAGATCTTCAGTCTTCATTCTCTGGCATCTGGTTCATACAGTCAAAGGAGCCTCTAGTTACCTGATCAGCGAGGGGGAGTGGCAGACAAGGAGCAGGCCCCCACTTACTGGAAAGCCTACCGCACGCAAGTGTTCCCCAACCCGAGGCTGATGATTCAGAGGCCCTGCCAGCTCCAGCGCTGACAAGCAATGAGTACTAATGGGCATTACGGAAGCTTATAACCCCGTTAACAAACCGAAGGAGGAAAGACGCAACAGCCACGTCACAAATTGGCTGTGACCCCATGTCCCGGTGGCTTTCATCCGCTTTTCTGTCCTTGGCTAACCTTGCCTGCTTCTCTGCCCTCTGGTGCTATGTAGTCATTTAAAGGCACCAACGAAGCATCTGCTGCACCCAGAAGTCCCACATGTGTGTCATCAGGCAGAAGCCCTCTGTGCCCAGAGGGCTTGGGATGAATCTTTTCTGGGGAAGGTCCCCAGCCTGGCTTGAGGAACTGGGACCCAGTGACAGCTGTTCATTCTGGAGGTATCATTGGCGTATGTGTTCTTTAGAGACCTCTGCTTCCTGCTGGGCAGAAGGCAAGTGGAATATGTCTTGCTGTCCTTGCTCTCAAATGCCACCCAGCCTGTACACAAGCAAGCTCGTCCCCAAATGGAAGAAGATGTGCTGTGCTTCACCAATGCCATTAACGTCACTACACTGGTCATTGTTGGGACAGTCCCTCTTCCAACCCAATATCAGGGTAGAAAAGTGACATCAGCAAGCAGTCCAGTGGACCTACAATTGAAGGGGTCGTGGCAGGATCCCTCCTCAGCCCCCCACACCATCAAGTAATGGATACGCATCTCCCCCACCCCCCAGTCAGGAATTCTTTCTGGAAGGTCTCTGGGTTGGGGAAAACTAAGCAGTGTCACTGAGAAATTGTAAGGCTTCTTTAAAAGGCCAACCCCTGTGCTTTCAAGAACAGAGGTGCCTTCCAGCAATGGACAGCACCTGCTGCCAAACCTCCATTCTCCTGTTTATCCTTAGTGAGGGAACTCCAGTAGCATCAGGGTGGCGATTCACCCAGAGGAAAGACCACCTTCCCCAGCCTGTTAGTCAGCTTTTCATCACAGTGACAAACACCTGAGACAAAGCAACTAAAGAAGAGGAAACATGTATTTTGGCTCAGGGTTTCAGAGGTTTGAGTCCACAGTTGGTAGTTTCCATAGTTTTGGAACCTGTGGCAAGTCACCAAGTCCTAGCAGGGAGCACACGGTGATAGAAAGCTGCTCACCACATGGCAGCCGGGAAGCAAAGAGAGAAAGGAAGGGGCCAGTGCCCCAAGATGCCCTTCCCAGGCACGCTCCCATGACTAAACTTCTTTCCATGAGGTCCAGTGCTTGAACCCAGGAACCTTTGAGGGAAACATCACTTGCAAACCATAGCTCCCAAACTTCCCTTGCAGCCACAAGAAGCCATATGACTAATGAAACATAAGTGAACATGTTGCATAACCCTTCCACAAAGGTTACTTAATAAAAATGAAGTCACCTGCAGTGTTCCTTCCTGCTTCCTGCACCACTGATAGCTGATATTCCACCAGGCATTCTGAACCCAGAGAATGGGAAGCCACACTAGCTAGCAGGGCAGAAAGACAACAGGTTCCTGGGTCTCAGATCACTGTGAAGGTGCTGCTCCAGGCTGCAATCACCTATCCTAGATACTTTTTTAAAATTAATAGACTTTATTGAGTTTTTGAATGCTTTTTTTTTCTTTATCAAATTCCCATTTTGTAAATTTTGATTCATTGTACACAAATGGGGTACAACTTTTTTTTATCTCTGGTTATACATGTAGAGTCATACCATTTGCATAATCATACATGTATGTAGGGTAATGAAGTTTGTCTCATTCTATTATTTTTCCTTCTCCCTACCCCTCCCACCCCTCATTTTCCTCTAAACAATCCATTCTCCATTCTTGCCTCCCTCCCATCCCCCCCCCCCCCATTATGTATCATCATCCACTTATCAGAGAAATCATTCAGCCTTTGGTTTTTTTGGGGATTGGCTTATTTCACTTAGCATGATATTCTCCAACTCCATTCCTTTACCTGCAAATGAATAATTTTATTATTCTTTATGGCTGAGTAATATTCCATTGTGTATATATAGCACTATTTATTTATCCATTCATCTATTGAAGGGCATCTAGGTTGGTTCCACAATCTAGCTATTGTGATTTCAGCTGCTATAAACATTGATGTGGCTGCATCACTGTAGTATGCTGATTTTAAGTCCTTTGGGTATAGGCCAAGGAGTGGGATAGCTGGGACAAATAGTGGTTCCATTCCAAGTTTTCTAAGGAATCTCCACACTGCTTTCCAGAGTGGCTGCACCAATTTGCAACCCCACCAACAATGTATGAGTGTACCTTTTTCCCCACATCCTTGCCAACACCTATTGTTTCTTGTATTCTCGATAATACACATTCTAGTTTTGAAACTCTAGCCAGAGCAATTAGACAGACCAAAGAAATTAAAGGGATACAAACAGGAAAAGAAGAACTCAAACTATCACTATTTGCTGATGACATGATTCTATATTTAGAGGAGCTGAAAAATTCCACCAGAAAACTTCTAGAACTCATAAATAAATTCTGTAAAGTAGCAGGATATAAAATCAACACTCATAAATCTAATGCATTTTTATTCATAAGTGATGAATCCTCTGAAAGAGAAATTAGGAAAACTACTCCATTCACAATAGCCTCAAAAAAAATAAAATAAAATAAAATAAAATACTTGGAAATCTACAAGGAGAAATACAGAACACTAAAGAAAGAAATTAAAGAAAACCTCAGGAGATGGAAATATCTCCCATGTTCTTGGGTAGGCAGAATTAATATTGTCAAAATGGTCATACTACCAAAAGCACTATCCAAATTCCATACAATTCCAATTAAAATCCCAATGATGTACCTCATAGAAATAGAGAAAGCAATCATGAAATTCATTTGGAAGAATAAGAGACCCAGATTAGCTAAAGCAATCCGTAGCAGGAAGAGTTCAGCAGGTGATCACAATACCAGGCCTTCAACTACAGTACAGAGCAATAGTAACAAAAACAGTGTGGTATTGGCACCAAAATAGACAGGCAGACCAATGGTACAGAATAGAGGATATAGAGACTAACTCACGCAAATACAGCTATCTCATACCAGACAAAGGTGCCAAAAACATACAATGGAGAAAAGATAATCTCTTCAATAAATACGTACTGGGAAAACTGGAAATCCATATGCAGCAAAATGAAACTAAACCCCTATCTCTCACCCTGCACAAAACTCAACTCAAAATGGATCAAGGACCTGGGAATTAGACCAGAGACTCTGCACCTAATAGAAGAAAAAATAGGTCCAAATCTTCATCATGTCGGTTTAGGAACAGACTTCCTTAACATGACTCCCAAAGCACAAGAAATAAAAGCAGGAATCAATAATTGAAATAGATTCAAACTAAAAAACTTTTTCTCAGCAAAGGAAACAATCAACAATGTGAAGAGAGAGCTTACAGAGTGGGAGAAAATCTTTGCCCCACACACTTCAGATAGAGCACTAATCTCCAGAATCTATAAAGAACTAAAAAAACTCTACACCAAGAATACAAATAACCCAATCAATAAATGGGCTAAGGAAATGAGCAGACACTTCACAGAAGAAGATCTACAAGCAATCAACAGATATATGAAAAAATGTTCAACATTTCTAGTAATAAGAGAAATGCAAATCAAAACTACCCTAAGATTTGAATGCTTTTTAGATTTACAGAAAAGTGAAATGGAGAGAACAAAGAGCTACCATATACCTTATCAATATACCTCCAAAAGCTTCCCCAGTGATTAACAATTGTATTATTGTGTTACTTTTCCTACAATGAATGAATGAATATGAATACCTTATTATTAACTGAAGTCTATAGTTGACATTAAGGTTCACTCTTTGTGTTATACATTAGGATACTGCACCAGTTTGACAAATGTTTAATGACATGTATTCACCATTATAGTGTCTTCCAGAACTAAAAATCCTCTGTATTCCACATAGTCATCCCTTTCTCCCTCTCCAGGAATTCTTCACAACCATTGATCTTTTACTGTCTGCATAGTTTTCCTTTCCCAGAATATCATGCTCGGAACTGCACGGCATGAAGGTTTCTCAGACTGGCTTCTTCCGTTAGTAGTATACATTTAACTTTCTTTCACGTCTTATTGTAGCTTGATAGCTCGTTTCTTTTTAGCTCTGAATACTATTAAGTTGACTGGATGTATCACAGTTTCTTTATTCATTCACCTACTGAAGGACTCCTTGGTTGCTTCCAAGTATGGGTCATTATGAATAAAATTGCAAGAAACTTTTGTGTTTCAGTCAGTTTTTCCTCGCTGTGACCAAAAGACCTGACAAGAACAATTAGAGAAGGAAAAGTCATGATTTCAGAGGAATCAGTCTATAGACAGCTGCCTCCATAGTTCTGGGCCCAAGGTAAAGCAGAACATCATGGTGGAAGGTAGTGGTGGAGGAAAGCAGATCAGGACATGGCCATCAGGAAGTAGAGAGAGAGCTCCACTCACCACGGACAAAATATCAACCCCAGTGACTTATCTCCTCCAGCCACTCCCTACCTGCCTACAGTTACTGCCCAGTTAACCCATAGCAGTGGATGAATCCTCTGATCATGTTATAACTCTAATAATCAGATCATTTCACCTCTAAACATTCTTGCATTATTTAACACAATTAGTTATCTAAACCATAACTAATTGTGTTTATGTTTTTACATGGACACAAGTTTTCAAATCTGGACTTTTGTTTTGTTTTTTTTGTTTGTTTTTTAAGGTGTTCTATTTAGTTAACATGACAGTGGAATGCATTTCAATTCATTGTACACAAATGGCGTACAACTTTTCATTTCTCTGGTTGTACATGATGTAGTCACACCATTTTTGCAGTCATACATGTATAACGATGTCTGTCTCATCCTACCATCTTTCCCACCCCTGCCCCCTCGCCTCCCCTCCTTCCCCTCTGCACAATCCAAAGTTCCTCCATTCTTCCCTTACCCACCTCAGCATCCACTTATCAAAGAAAACATTTGGCTTTGTTTTTTTAGGATTGGCTCATCTTGCTTAGCATGTTTACTGCAAATGCCTTAATTTTTTTCTTCTTTAAGTCTGAGTAATATTGCATTGTGTATATATACCACAGTTTTTTTTATCCATTCATCTATTGAAGAGCATCTATCAACTCTGGACGTCTTATGTGAGAGAAAATGCCCATCTTGCTTAAGCCAAAATGATGCTCACTAGCATACTTCTGTGCAAAAAGACTGGTACTGAATACTATTAAGTTGACTGGATGTATCACAGTTTCTTTATCCATTTAGGCCCATGAGCCTCTGGGCTCCCTGCTGCTACTCCTTCCCCACATCTGCAGGATCTTGCATGAGGGGGAGCTCGCTGATGAATACGGAAACCGAGGTTAATAAGAATGGCAATGGGGGAAAGAAGGCTTTCCAGAAATTCCATGGTGAAACCACAAGGTTCTGCTTACCTCTGCCTGAGGTCTGGAGGGCTTCCCTATGTTAAAGTACAACCAGCACAGATCACTTCCTTCCAGAAAATCACTGGTTTTCTCCTAACCCAAATTACTCACCTGAGGGGAAAAGTGAGTCAGGTGAAAAGAAGGGCCCTGTGGAGAGGCCTGAGGTGAGTCTCCCTGCGGGATGAGGCCTGGAGGATGGGGGAACCCGAACAGTGTCTGTAACTCATCCCCTGCCTGCTTTGCCTGATGTGAAATGGGGTAAGGATCTTTCTTCCAGTGTCTTAAAAGTACGCTGGGTGCAAGGTCCTGGCAAATGACCCCCTGGTCCTTGTCTTGGCAACTGTGTCAGGATCACTCTCTGGCTGCATGTTGGGGACACCAGCCCCTGCTCTCCTTCTGGTGGCTTGCTCACTTAGCATGTACGCCCATTTCTTCTCCTCCTTGGCCCCAGTCTAATTGTTTCAAATGGTTCCTGTCACCAGGGGAAGTATCCTTGGTGTCCTTGCCTAACCAAGGGGCTACTCTTCGAATTGAGACCCTCCTAGGTGCTGGAGTCCCTGTTTCCTTTGTCAACTCACATCTCCCAGCCCTGCAGACGCTGAGGACCTCCTCAGCTCTGCCTGGTACCAACTACCTCCAGGGTCCTCTCCTTGTTTTTGGGGTGCCCTCTCTCCACTAGCCCTGGCACTTCCTGTGCTTGTGTATTCTGACTTGAACTGGCCTCTTTGGTCCCATCTCTTGCCTCTCTGGTCCCTCATCTGGCTCTTGCTTTTTGAACTTCATTTCATCCCAATTCAGACCACACACCTATCTCTTCTCTGCCTCAAATGCCAACTGGTTGAGTCCAGCATGTACTTGGTCTACTTTCCTCTCTGACCTGCATTCATACCTGGCCAGTGCTATATAACCCCTATCATCTTTGTGCCAACAGCATGTCAATATGAAGAGCTCCCAACAATCTGAGGCAAGGAGAACAAGAGGTGAGATATTTTGGAAAATGGACATTGGTAAAACCTTGGCAAGACTTTTCCCAGCATGGAGTAAAACAGTTCCACATAGGAGCAGATTCTCTTGGAATGGAGTCACTAACATTGATCCATGTACTGTACTATAAGATGAGGTCCTTTGGGATGGTCAATTTCTTCCCCAGTGCTAGGGATAGAACCCAGGACCTCGGACATGCTAGGCAAGCACTGTGCCACTGAGTTACATCTCCAACCCTTTTTTCTTTTGAGACAAGTTCTCACTAAGTGGTCCAAACTTTTGATCCCTCTTGCCTCACCCACCTCAGTCGCTGGGATCATAGACGTGTACTACTGAACCTACCTTGGATGGCCAATTTATGAAACTTTTGTCCAAACACATATTAGAGCTATTATGAATATGAAGAAACAGAAGTCATTTAAAAGATGATTTTAGCAATGACAACAATGATAATAATAACATGACTTTCTTGGACACTTAGTTTATGCCATACAACTTGCTCTGCCCTTTGGTGCCATCTCACATAATCCTCACCCAAAAATATTTATGAACTAAAGCACAGAGAGGCTGAGTTATTTGGTCAAGTTCACTGAGTAAATGACAGAGCTGGAACTTTGACCCAGACTTGTTCCCCAGAGGACAACTCCATGAGGTCAGGATGAGCAGGTCCCCAGGTGACTAGAACCAGCAAGGGGGCTGCGGAGAGAAGAAATCTCCCTGCTTCAGTCTCACTGGGCTTGACCATCTGCTCCCGTGATGTTCTTCAATGTTCTGTAGGCCGCCAGCATGGAAACCATGGGTGAGGGCTGTTAGAAAGCTCAACTAGAGAATCGCAATGTCTAGAAACTGCCGATGGGGAAAAGTTCAAATAGCTTCTTCCAGACTTTAACACAAATGCAAAAACTGATGCTGATTCAGAGTGGTCAAACCATCCAAATAATGCCTCAAGCATCCATGGTGCCGAGCCATAAATTCCACCACATCTGACTCAGAATAAGTCAGACTCTCTGAAAAAGAAGACCTATTTCCTGTCCCTGATGATTTCCATTCCTCCTCTTTCACCCCAGGCAACTTCATTCTCGACGACTTTTGTGAATGGAAATTATACCCACCCCATTGAGAGGCTCTGGCACCATCAAAGATGAAACTCTCAAATTGAAATAAGAAATTTGTTCTCCCTTTAATGAAGGACACCCAACACCTGCTAATGCTGGTCCTTGAAGTAAGCCACAGAGCTGGCGTTTCTTTTTTTTCCTGGGGTGGGGTACTTTGGATTGAACTCGGGCACTCAACCACTAAGCCACATCCCCAGCCCTATTTTGTATTTTATTTAGAGACAGGGTCTCACTGAGTTGCTTAGCGCCTCACTTTTGCTGAGGCTAGCTTTGAACTCAAAATCCTCCTGCCTTAGCTTCCCAAGCCACTGGGATTACAGACATGTACCACCACCCGCCCAACAGGTACTTATTTGTACACAACTATAAAATGAGAGTTGATGAAGGGCTCAGTTGCAATCATATTTATTCCTGGAATGAGAAGAAGAAAAAGAAGATTTCACATAAACCAAATGATTCAGACAAGACCGTCTCTCCCTGATCTTCTCTCTGGCAGCCTCTGCAGGGGTCTGAAGCCCATGTACTGAGGAAGAGGCAGGTGGGAGTCAGTTGATATTAAAGCATCCTAAGATGCATTTGATCGGTATGGGGAGCGGTGTTGGGAGATGGGGGAGGTAGAAGCGCACACACTTATTCATACACACTCTGTAAGCACCTTTTGGTCTCCCACTTCTGTGACATGATGACGGTCTTAGTATTGGCCAGCTGTCTGTGTTGCCACTGAACACGATTTTCAACTCTGCAGGCTAAAGTCTTTTTTCTCCTGAATTCATGACCTTTACTGCAACTAAACATTACCTTAAGCAAGGAAGAGTCCTTAGCACTCATTACAATTCATTTTTCTTCTCTGCTGTTTGTGGTACATTTTGGGTATTATTTTTTTTCTCACCTGTTTTTGCTATTTTTTCCAGGCATTATTAGCTCCACTGAAATTTTTCCTTTGTAAAACTGAATAATCCAAAGAGGAAATTATACTTCACAAAGAGTACTAAGTCATTTAGGGTTCCTCTCTGGAAGAAAGACAACCATATAACAAATTCCCACCTCATTTTTATAAAAATAAAATTGCTGTTATTTTTATCCCACAGAATAATACTCATAAAACCTTATAATGGTGGTTCTTTTGAAGAATCTATTATCCAGTAAGGTGCCAACTCTGAACTAGGGGGGAAATATTATTAGCACAGAGTCCCAGTCCCTGTGTTTGGGGTCTGGGCTGTCAATTTTGCATGACCTTGGTGAAGCAGACTGACTTCTTCCACCTCCTCCTCACCTGCTATGTGTGAGGCATTCCCTGCCCCCACCTAGAACCTTCATGGGAAGTTGGGAATTTTTTAAGATAAGGGGGTTCTCCAGTCCATAAGTGTTCAAACTTTTCAGAGAAGTTAAGGCTTGTAAAATTAAACCTCACTGACCATCTCCTCAGACACATCATGAATTAGAACCCAATGATGATCATTTCTATATTTGCTATTGTTTTGTTGCTCTAAGTTTTAAAATCATAAATAACAATAAGTACCCAAGGGAAATCCCCAATCTGTACTGTAAATGCAAGTCACAATGCAGGGTTTTTCCTCATTTAAAACTTTTTTTGAAAATTTGGTTAAATGAGGTCACCACTTTTCTTTAAAAACAATTTTAACTAAGAAAAACATCAATTTTAAGTCAGTGTGAGAAGTTAATATCAAATCAAAGTAGCATCAAGACTAACAGAAATTTCTTTTTTCAAAAAATTTCCCCAAATATTTTCTATGATATGCGGATGTTAATTCACAATGAGGGGGAGGCTAGGGATGAATATAGGTACTGTGGATACAGAGACAGGGGTGGAGTGAAGGGGGGGAGGGGCATGGCAGTAGGAAGGAGAGTAAAATGAATTGGACATTATTACCCTAGGTGCATATATGATCACAGGAGTCTTATAACTACACCATGTACAACCAGAAGAATGAGAAGTTATACTCCATTTATGTAAGATGGTTCAAAATGCATTCTACTGTCATGTATAACTAATTAGAACAAATTTTAAAAACTTATTTGAAAAAAAAAATTTCCCCAAACAAAAACATAACCAAGAAGTAAAACATAGCAATATGTTTTTCCAATGTGTCAAAGACAGTAATCTTGTCACCTATGAAGAATGGTTCAGGTTCTATTCTCAGTCTAATAATTGCTATTTTAAATTCCTCTTTAAACACACATTTAGGAAAAAAAAAAAAAAAGTGCCAGTTTTTCCAAGTTCAGGTTCATTTCAGACTACCACAGAGAGGCAGACTGACACTTAAAAGGATAGAGGCCAGCAGATGTACCAACAGCAATGTCACAAGAGTGCTATCCCTGTGGGAGCAGAGTTACCACGCTTTTGTATTTGCAGTCAGATTTTTCAGCTTCTTCTTTTATGCCTCCTGTGTTATGATAGTTCATTTATGTATCAAGCTGACTAGGCTGTGATACCAGTTCTTCGGACAAATAGGTTAAATCTAGATAATTGCTCTGAAGGTATTTTTTAGGTGTGTTTTAGTCAACTTTTTCACTGCTGTGACTAAATGATCTGACCAGCACAATTATAGAGGAGGAAAAGTTTACTTAGGGCTCATGGTTTCAGAGGTCTTAGTCCATAGAAGGCTGGCTCCATTCCACGGGGATTGAGGTGAGGCTGAACATCATGGCGGAGGACTGTGGCAGAGAGAAGCAGCTTACATAGTGATCAGGAAGCAGAGAGAGAGAGTCTCCATTCTCCAGATACAAAATATATACCCCAAAGCCACGCCCCATTCCAATCTCCTCCAGCCACACCCTACCACTTCAGTCACAACTCAGTTAATCCCCATTAGGGGATTAAATCACTGATTGGGTTAAGAATTTTACAACCCAATCATTTCTCCTCTGAACCTTCTTGCATTGTCTCACACATGAACTTTTGGGGGACACCTCACATCCAAACCATAACAAGGTGTAATTAGCATTTAAATCAATAGACTTTGAGTAAAACCAATTAGTGGAAGGCTATTAGTCAGCTTTAACACTATATTAGTTTGTCACTATAACAAAAAGCCTGAGATAATTAACTTATAAGAGAAAAGGCTTATTTTGGTGCACAGTCTCAAAGGTTCCAGTCTATGTTCCAGTCTAGTCCCATAGTTTTGGGTCTGTGGCAAGGCCATTATGGTAGAGCCAAACTACTCACCTAGAGGCCAGGAAGCAAAAGAAAGGGAGAGGAAGGGGCTGGGATCTCACTGACCCCTTCAATGGTGGCCCCCAATGACTACATGACTTCCTTCAGGTTCTATCTCCTTAAGGTTCCACCACCTCCTGATAGAGCCACCTTGGGAATTGAGCCTTAAAGTCACAGTCCTTTGGGGAATATTTAAGATCCAAACTATAGCAAAAGCCTTACTTTGGAGCCAAACTGAGATTTCCAAAAGAAGAAGTCATCAATCTCAAGACTAACATGGAAATCCTGTCTGAATTTTTTCCAGCCTTCTGACTCAATACTATGATGTCAACTTTTACATCTGAATCTCAGATAGATAAATAGATAGATAGATAGATAGATAGATAGATAGATAGATAGATAGATAGAGGATGGATACATGGGTAGATGGATCAATAGATAGATAGCTCTCCTATTGGTTCTGTTTCCTTGGCAAACCCCAACTAACACATCTGGTGTCATACTTAGGAAGACCTTCCTCATTCTGAGATTTCTGAAACAATTTCATCTCACAACTTCTTGTCATGCTCTTATGTTTTCAATTTTTAAAATGTTTATTTATTCTTTTGTTATTTTCTGTATATAACATGAGTAGGAATATAACTTAATTGTATTCCTAGGTAGGGAAAAGCCATTGTGATTTGTATATTTGGCATAAATATTAAGTAAAGAGTCTAGTTTTATGATACAGTTTGTATCATAAACTGGCCCAGGGATCAATACAAAAGAAAAGTTTCAAAAACACACTGGAAAATAGGAACATCTTGGGGAAAAGTGTATTACATTATAGGAACTATTTTAGAGGACAAAACTCACTTGCATATACAAGTCCTGAAATGTTTGCTTAAAAAAGAAGACCAGTGACTTACAAGTGATGCCTCAGATCTTAAACTACATTAAGATTAAATTTAATTAAATTAATTTGAGGGGCTTCTGTCCCAGGCATTGATCTGGGACTGAGGTCACTATTTGCCCACCAACCCTTAATATCACTCTGTATCTTATAATTTTGGTTTTGCATTACAGCAGTGGTGCCTTGACTCAGACCTGCTGGGAACTTCATCTCCATATTTCATTCTGCCTTTTATTGAATCTTAACACACATAGCAGAATGCCCTATTGCAAAAAAAAAACAATTGCAACCCAATGGGAAGATTAGCTATTGGGAAAGTGCTCAAGATGCTGACTCAAGAAATCTGAGTCATCCTTCCTTCCTCGGGTGAATTTAGTTTGTTCACAGGGTCCTTTGAATACCACGAATATTTTGGAGCTGCTTTCTCCGTAGAGTAGAAAGAGGATCCCAATTCTATAATTATACCAAAACAAAAATGCTACTTTCAGAGTTCACAATAGCATCTTGGATGTGTGTGCAAAGCAATTCAAAGTTGAAACAGCCTCAATATGGGTGTTCTTCTCACTAAGTATTTGACGTGGCCAAATAAATCCACTGTTTTAGTAAGATTTTTCACTGCTGTGACTGAAGAACCTGACCAGAACAACTGTACAGCAGTAAAGATTTATTTGAAGCCTAACGGTTTCAGAGGTCTCAATCCACAGACAGCAGGCTCCATTCCTCAGGGCTCAGGGTGAAGTAGAACATTATGGCAGAGGGAAGCGACTCACATGGTAATCAGAAAGCAGAGAGAGAGAGAGAGAGACACCACTCGCCAGATACACATATTTACCCCAAAGCTACGTCCCAATCCCACCTCCTCCAGCCACATAGCCACTTTAGTTACCACTCAGTCAATCCCTATCAGGGAATTAAAGCACTGATTGAGTTAAGACTCTTAGAACCCAGTCATTTCTCCTCTGAACCCTCTTGCACCGTCTCACATGAGAGCTTTTGGGGGACACCTCACATCCAAACCGTAACATCTACTTTCTAGAAAAAAACAAGAAAATAAAGAAGGCCTTGACTCAAGCATGGTCTGAATGTAATACATTTGAAATAATCAGCAAGGGCACACAGGAGCAAGACATCTGGCTCATGGAGGAGTAGGCCGGAGCGGGGCCGTTCAGCACGCTCAGTCCCGGGTGGCACCCAGTCCCACTTTGCCAGGGTTTCATCCTCCTGCAGTAACCTCTGGTGAGCACAGTACAGTACAGTGTTCTGAGAGAGAAAAACAGAGACATATTCACATAACCTGTGTTATTATCATTGTTCTATTTTATTGTTAGTTATCATTATTAATCTCTTCCTGTGACTAATTTAGAAACTAAACTGTCATGGGCATGTATGTTTAGACAAAAACATGTACAAAGTTTCCTTGCTATCTGCAGTTTTAGACATTCACTGAAACATATCACTGGTGGATAAGTGAAGAACTATGGTAGTTTCTTTTTAAATTATCATTTTACAAAACTAGTCCTTTTTTTTTTTTTTTTTTTTTTTTTAAAGGAAAGGCATCGAACAGGAGCATGGTTACAAACCGGCCAAGTGCTCCTATAGATAATGTCTGCCAGGTAAATATCTGATAGGACATAACTGGAGTCAATTTTCTTGCCTTTATTACCTGTTTGGAATTACATGATCAGTGATTTGAATTATATTTTGTATTCGCAGGGTTTCCTGTTAATAATAATTAGCATTTAAATCTTGTGGACCACACGTATTTGTACCTCAACAAATGAAAATTATCTTCTTGTTTGCCCTTTGGCAAACAATTAGAAGTTGATTTCCATTTTCATAGATAGTACTACTTGTTAGCGTTTTAAATTTGAATATTTCTTGCTCCCATGAAGCTGTAAATTGTTATTTTTAGTTTTTCCCAGATGGACTGCTCTTGACTAACATTTCTTTGGAATCATGTCCCTGTGGGTCTGTGCCAGATGTACTGTCCTGTCCAATATGATTTCCTGTTGCATCTTGTGTGGAATCTGCATGTCATCTTTCCCACATGAAGTGTCTGAATGTTTACACAAATTAATTTTATGAACATGCTTTGAAGAGTGGAAGAAACGGGGTGAAGCTTAGGAGCTGAGCATTTGCCCAGCATACACGAGGCCCTGGGCTCCATTCCCAGCACCACAAAAACAGACCAAAAGTATAAAGAATGAAAAAAGGGATAAACAAGATCATGGTATCACATTGCATGGAACCTACCGTTCCTCTTGAGCAACACTTCCCCACATTACTAAATAATCTCCTGTGCCATCCTTTGATAGTTCTGAGCCACATTTTTGGCATGCACCTAGCAACATGGGAAATAAAATTCTGTTACATGAAAGAGAGCAGTGACCTGATTCAATGATAAATCAGTCAAAACCCCTGGATTGCTCTTGTCCTTGTTGAACTATGAGGGTGGTAGAAACTACCCTTGTCCTTGGGTCACTATATAGTCAAGAGCTTACTAGACGGTGCTGCCACTGGGAAGTCCCCCTTCCTGCATGTGCTCAGAAGATTCCTCCCTTCCTAAGACCGACCTTCTCCCTGCCATGAGTCTCTGCTCCAAGAAAGTGTTCTCCGTTCTGGAACTCTACAGCTATCTAAAGTCATCTGGAGGCTGGTTGGAGCTGGATCACAGGGGTCAGCAGACTTGGGCATCAGACAAATCCTTGCTGCTTAATTTCTTCATGGCAAGGAACAAATACACTTCTTGTTCCTCAGTTTCCTTATCTATACTATAAGGATAATAATAGTGCTGCCTCACCAGGTGGGAGTGAACATTAACCAAACGAATGTAATTTCTCAGTTCAGTGTCTGGCAAAATTAGGTTCACTAACTTGAGCCATTATTACTTGCTGGACAAAATCCTTGTAGTTGATGGATGGAGTAATTCATTCAACAAACACTAAGACTCTGCAAGTTACCTACGTTAGTCAGCTTTCTGTCACTGTGACAAAATGCCTGAGATAAACAACTTAAAAGAAGGAAAGGTTTATTTTGGCTCACTGTCTCAGAAGTTTCAATCCTTGATTGACTGGCTCTTTAACTTTTAGACCTGTGATGAGGAAGCACACTGTGGTGGGAGTGTGTGGTGGAGTGAATCTGCTCACTTCATGGCAGGTAGAAAGCAGAGAAAGAGGAAAGGGCAAGGGTCCCAGTAATGTCCCAATAATCCCATCAAGGGCACAATCCAAATGACCCAACTTTCTTCTCAGTGATGCCACAGGCCAAGTCTTCAGCCTATGAACCTTTGAAGGACCTTTAAACCATACCAGTGTCACACGGTGCTCCCATGAAGAAGCCAGAGGCCCTCCTGTTGAGGAGATTGTCACACACTGTAGAACGGCATTGGCAAACTGAGTTTACAGGTCAGATCTGGTCACTCCCTGTTTTTGTATGGACTGAGACTTTTATATTTTAAAATATTTTTAATAAAAAAGGAATATTTTGTTACATTGAAATTACTTGGAATTCAACCTTTATTGTCTATAAATATTAATGTTTATTGGTCTAGTAACGCCATTGTCTATTAATATTAATGTTTTCTTGTACCACTTAGGTGGAACAGTGCATAATTTCAATATATGTATTCTTAAAATTTCTGAATCACATCAAAATATACATATTTCAAAAAATAAAATTTGAGAACTGTGCTCAAGCCCTTTGGCTCTTATCCCCCTCGCGGAAAGTCCCACGAAGGTGCAGGTGGGCGCGGGGAGGGAAAGCCTGAAGGTGCTCTGAGGACCTCGGGGAAGATGGAAGGTGGAAATGGCAGAGCGGTTTCCTGCTGGGATGGCGGGATGGCGAGGCCACGGCCCACTCTCTCGGACAGCAGTAACGCCTGTTAAAGTGCTTGTGTGTTTCAACCTCGTTCAAATGTTGAAAGCTGCCATCATACAAAGAATACTCCCCTGGGGAAGGAATTCAAGTGAGCAGTCTTGTGAACCTTGGGAAGGGGGCACAGCAAGCCTGAACGATA
Source organism: Sciurus vulgaris (assembly GCF_902686455.1). Classification (NCBI taxonomy): domain Eukaryota; kingdom Metazoa; phylum Chordata; class Mammalia; order Rodentia; family Sciuridae; genus Sciurus; species Sciurus vulgaris. Next base: position 162,989,820 of record NC_136464.1, read on the forward strand.
AAATTATCTTAGTAATAAAAATAGCAGAAGAGAGAGGAGAGAAAAGCCACAAAGGGAGCTAAAAGCCTCTAGAGTTAACCCTGTAACTGCAGTGTAAGAATTGTCTCAAAGGTGTTCACAAGAAACAACCAAAACAAATAGAAAAAAAAATAGGTCAACTTAAGGGAGACAGTCACATTTTAGAGGGAGGGTGAGTGGCCTTATGCTTGGCTTGGCTCCATTCCAATCACAGTGCAAGTTTGGACAGGGGCCCTATAGGATGAGTTAAGACAGAGCAGACACTCCCGTGTTCAACAAAGAATGTGATTTTTTTTTACCTGCCAAGTTTCCTCCAGAGTTACTGTTCAATGTCTGCAAGGGAAATTACAGGTTCCTTGGATCTCACCCATGTTGTTGGCTTGAATTGGAACTCCAGGCATGCGTCTGGGCTTAGAGTGAGAAAGTTTGAGTGGAAAGGACAGCTGGCCAGCCAGAAAGAAAGAAAAAGAGTCCAAGGTGTCAACTCTGGGACTTCTAACTCCAAGAAAACCTCAAACTACAAATTCTGCAGTCCAGAATTCTAACCTCAGACTGCAATCATGGGGGTCATCAAAGGGTGGCTTTATATAACTTCTCTGGGAACTTCAACCTCAGAAGGTTTGACTTTTCCTCTGGGGACTCTGATTCCATGAAGACCTGGGGATTCCAACCCTATGATATGGTTTGGATGGGAGGTGGCCCCAGAAAGCTCATGTTCACCAGTGAAGGACCATTCAAATGTGAGATGATTAGATCATGAGAGCTATAACCTAATCAGTGGGTTAATCTATTTGGCGGATTATTAATTTAAATGAACTACTGGGTGACAACTAGAGGCAGGTGGGGTGCAGAGAGAGGAAATAAGTCTCTGGGGGCATGCTCTTGGGGATTGTATTTTGTCTTTGACTCCTTATTCTTTGCTTGCTGGCTGCCATGAAGCTTGGCAACTTCCCCCTGCCACATCCTTCTGCCATGATGCTTTGCCTGTCCTCAGGCCCAGAGCAGTGAAGTCAGTCAGCTGACCGTGAACCCAAAATAAGCTTTACCTTATTAAGTCGTTGTCAGGAATTTTGGTCACAGTGATAAAAAAGTTGACTAACTTACCCTGTGAAGATCTGGGATATGCTAACCCTGTGAATCATTCTGGAAAGATAAGAATAGTACAAGCAAGAAGCTCAAAGTTTGGCTAGTTTTTTCCCCAGTCATCTAGGACATCCAAGAGACAGGAGGGGGCAGATGATTTATTATAAGCACTGTGCTCACTTCCCAGATTGAAAAGGGAGAAGAGAGAAGGAAAAGAAGGGGGAAAATTGAAGGGAGGGGAAAGACCAGTTGGGATCTGGGTGGCATTGGTGATCCGGGTCTCTGTTAAACTCTGAGAGTGACATCTGTCACTGCCCACCAGCCACTTGGATATGCATGGTTCAGAAAGTCTCCAAGCCACCATCCAAAGAGGGGACCCCTAGCTTGAGCAGATGGATTGAGGTTGTGCCCTGCTAGCAAGAAGGGAAAGAAACAGAAGGCAAGGGAGTGGAAATCAGAGGCCAAAGAACAAAGAGAGGGTGGAGGGAGGGAGTTGTTCCCAGGGAACAGCTAGGGGTGCAGAACCCCTTTTGTGAAGAGTCTGAAACAAGTGTTCTGGCAGCTGCTTTAGTGAATCACAAGGAAATTCCAGGTGGACCATCCCCAAGGTCAGTGTCCATCTGTGAGAACTCCTCAAGTGGGGGGTCCCTTCATGGTCAGCAAGCACATCGCCAGCTGTGTGGCTTCTTGTCCTCTGTACCAGAAGAATCAGTCAGAAGCACAGAGTCACTGAAACAAAGCTCTTCACTGGGGCAGAGTGCTGCTGTTGGAGCCAGGAGAAGGACCCAGCACTGACCCAGAGTGTCAGCCTGCTTCTAGGAAAGGACGAAGGTGCACAGCTTTTATAGAATCTGCATGGTAGGCAGGGTGCTGGTCTCTTGATGTTGTCACTCGTGGAGGTGGGGTTTTAAGTGTGCCTGCACGCTTCTTTATGCTTCTCCATGTGTTCCACGTCTCATTACCATCTGAAGTCTCCACCTAGTGGTGCACATTTTACCATGTTAATTAGATAAAGGCAACCATTGGTCCCTTTTGTGACTAATGTACACATACATTTGCTCCTCACCACCTGGAATTTACCCTTATCATCTGGGAAAGTCCCTAACATTATTATTTTCTGAATAAGGCAGACCCTGCTTTGTCTGGCTTTGACAAGCATATATTCTGAGGAGGCTGAGTGGACTTTCCCAGCCTGCCATCTCCTGGCGTGTGGTCTCACTCCCACAACCTTGAAGATTGGTGCACCTTTAGCTCCTAATTTTCTGGTAAAACCAAGAGCTAGCATGGCTGTCTTAGTCCTGAGGAGCTCATGGGATGGGGCGGGGATGGGGGTGGCTGACCATGTCATAAGGACCTGGTAAAAGAGGATTGGCTTGGAGAAGAGGATCCTGGTAGTTAGAGTCAAAACTAAGAGACTGTCTTGCCTTTCACTCTATGAGAAAGAAATAAAAGAGGAATTCTGTGTGTCAGGGGTAAAAAACACTGCTAAAGATTGGCTGAGCTTGATACTGCTAACCATGCCCGTGGCCTGGCAGTCCAACCTTCCTTGACTTCCTCTGCTCTGGTTCTGCCCCACCCTCACTGATGCTCCTTCATGGCCTTGTCTTGGCTCTCTCTTCTTTGCTCCCATTATTCCTACAGTCCTGCCACCCACCCTGATCCCATCCTGAGTTCATCCTCTCATCGCACCCCTCAATTTGGACAAAATCCTTCACTCCCAAAGGCTGGCTCCTGAATTTGTCCCAGGCTTCACATAGGTGTGCCTAAGAGCCCCAATACTCAAGCTAAACAAGCCCACTTCCAAAAAGCCAAAGGCAGACCCCTGGGGGTTTCCAGGGGCTCTTGTCACCATGTGGGGCTTGCTAGAGACTACAGAACATGTCATATTCACCATTGTACCACTATCTTATACAGCATCTGACATGTGTCATGGGCTCTAAATATCTGCCCAAAAAAGACAAAAGGAGGGCAAGATAGAAAGACGGGTGGGAGGAAGGGAGAGAAACAAAGAAACAACCATGGCTCAAACCCTAGCTATTTACTAAACGTATAACCTTAGGCCAATCTGCAAAGCAAGGTCCCCTCTCAGGGTTCTTGTAAGGGTAGAATGAGATGATATGTAAAAGTTTAGCATATGGGGCTGTAGCTCAGTGGTCGAGGGCTTGCCTGGCACATGTGAGGCACTGGGTTTCATCCTTAGCACCACATAAAAATAAATTTTAAAAAATATATTTTCGAAAATTTAAAAAAAAAAAGTTTAGCATAGCTGGGCATGGTGGTATACACCTGTAATCACAGTGATTTGGGAGGTGATTATAGTTTGGATGTGAGGTGTCCTCCAAAAGCTCACATGTGAGACAATGCAAGAAAGTCAGAGAAGAATGATTGGGTTAGGAAAGCTTTAACCCAATCAGTGAATTAGTCACCTGATGGGATTAGTTGAGTGGTAACTGAAGGCAGGTGGGGTGTGGCTGGAGGAGGTGGGGCATTGGGGCAAGGCTTTGGGGTATATATTTGTATTTGGTAAGGGGAGATCTCTCTTTCTCTCTCTCTCTGCTTTCTGATCATGATGTGAGTTGCTTCCCTCTGCCACACATTATATTTCCTCATAATGTCCTGCCTCACTCAAGCCCTGTGGAATGGAGCCTCTGAAACCGTGAGCCCTCAAATAAACATTTCCTCTATAGTTGTTCTGTTGGGTCTTTTAGTCACAGCAGCAGAAAAAAAAAGCATTGACTAAAACAGAGTTGAAGGCTGTAGGATCGTAAGTTCAAGGCTAGCCTGGACATCTTAGTGAGACTCTGTCACGAAATAAGAAATAAAAAGGACTAGGGTGCAGTTCAGTAATAAAGCACCCCTGGGTTTAATCCCCAGTGCTTTCAAAAAATTTTTTTATTAAAGCTTATGCACAGGGTCCAGCCCATAATGATTGTCCTGAACACGTCATTGTAATTACTGCTGTTCAGGGTCGTGGAGCTGGTGAGATGCAAAATCCAGAAACAGTCCAGCTGCTTCTCTCTGCAGTTACTTGCATACATGACTCTCCTGCTCACTCGCCTTCCAAGAGCCTGTCCCCTCCCCTCAGTACTGCCAGACACACAATTACAGTTTCCGGGAGCTTGAGAAAACCTCTTTAACGGAACAGCAGTTTCTGACATACACAAAGAAGGAGTAGGCAGAACCATTAAGACACACTCAGCTGTTCTGAAGCTCAAGGAACTCAGCCTGAATCACTGTCCTTGTCAGCAGGGCCTTTCCTCAGCATCGGAAGATTCTGTTCTCAGCCTCAGGACCAGATTGCTCGGGGAGTGAGAGGAAGCAGGAAAATTGGGCTGCCTGTTCTTGCTGGTGCTGACCCGTACCCACTGTGTAGGAAACACTCAGCCACACCAGGTGGAGGGAAACCAAGAACAGCTGATGCTTGCGGAAGGGGGATGCCAGCAAAGAGGCCAGGGCGTTCTGTGGCTTGGTTCTGGACACAGCACACATTGGGTAGAGGTGGCAGGTATCTTAGCTCGGTTGCTATAACAAAATGCCATAGATGGGGTGGCTTAAACAATAGAAATTTTCTATCATATTTCTAGGGCTGGGAAGTCAAGATCAAGATGCCAGCAGTTTTGGTGAGGGTCTGCTTCCTGGTTCATGGATGTGCCTTCTGGCCGTGTCCTCATTTGGCAGAGAGAGGAATCAAACTCCTTGGTGTCTGTTCTGTAGGGACCCTAATCCCATCATGAGGGCCTCATTGTCATGACCCTCAGGATCCATCTAATGTTAATCACTTCCCAAAGCCCTCGCCCCCCACTACCATCACATTGGTGGGTGGGGGTTTGACATATGAATTTGGAGTGAGGAAACACATCATTCAGTTCATATGGCAGGTGGATGACCTTCCTGGCCTCCACATAGTGCTGACCACAGACAGGCCTTTTGGTGAGAGCCAGTTATGGCATAATAGCTAAGAGAGGTGAGCCTGGAACCAAAGTGCCTGAATTTGAATTTGGAACCTGCCTCTTGCCAGCTATGTGACTTCATGCAAATTATTAAATTCCTGTACCTCAGTCCTCACATCTGTAAAGTGTGAGTGAATGTCACAGGACTTGCCTTGCAAGGGTGTGAGACGTTAATCCATGCACAGCAGTTACTTAGAACAGGGCCTGGCACAACATTAGTGTCTGCTATTTTCATACTATACCACCAGATAAGTTGATTCAATTAGATTAAGAACAGTCAAAGGCCAAAGTTCCTAATGTTTGCACAAGTCAGTGTGGTGGTGTGGAGAGAGAATTGGAATGGTAATTAAAAGAAAGCTAACCTCTGTGCCACCACATCCTGGTTAGGTGACCCTGAGCACAGCACATAGCACAGCACAGCTCAGCTCCAAGCTTGAGTTCTCTCCAATAAATGAAAATTCTCTAAGGGCTATGCTCTGCCTAATTCTCAAGATTTCTTGGATGAGTGATGGAGTATCTACGAGAAATGTTTGAACATTCTAGAATGCAAGGGGTGATCACCAGCATGCATTTCTTTTTACTTCTAAGGAGGACCCATACCAAGGCAAGTTAAGGACCCCGGAGCCTGGCACCATCAGTTCCATCCTTTGCCTCATCCTGTGCCCTCAAAAGTGGCAGAGTGTGTGCATGAAGGCACATGTTGGAGTGATGAGAAAAGGCAGCAGAGACGGGGTGGCCAGGGACACTTCACTGAGAACGTGGGAGCTGAGTGGGTGGAGCTGGAGAACTGTGCATCTGCAATTTTCAGTGGAACAAAGGCATAAGCAAAAAAATGCACAAGGAAAACACAGGGCCATTATTAAAGGTTTAATGACAACATCTTACAGTCCTTCTTCATTTCAGAGTGGAAACAGAACACTCGCATCCATTCCATCAGGGAAGAATGTAGCACGTGTCCTACTCTGCATCCTGGAGGCAGGGGAGGACGAAATGGCCGTCTCAGAATTACTGAGCAGTGAGTTCTGTACAGAACTCTCCACAACAGTCCTAATGAAAGGGACATTGGTCTGCTTGGGCTGCCATGACAAAGTGCCACCCATGGGGGATTTAAACAACAGAAGTGGATTGTCTCAGTTATGGAGACTAGAAGACTGAGACCAAAGCATTGGCAGGGCTGGTTTCTTCTGTGGTCCCCTCCTTGGTAGTAGATGGTCATCTTTTGCCAGTGTCTTCACTCGATGTGTCTCTTTCTTGATCTCCTTTTCTTATAAGAATACCAGTCATATTGGATTAGGACCCACCTTAATGAGCTCATTTTAACTTAATCATCTCTTGAAAGACCCGGTCTTCAAATGCAGTCACATTCTGAGGTGCGAGGGTGAGGTCTTCAGCTTGTGAGTTTGTGGGGACACAATTCAGCACATGACAGAGGGCATCATTTTTGGAGAGGAAACCCACGTGGATGCTGTATGTGCCCAATAGAATCATCCACGTTGTGGAAACTGAGAGCAATCAGGGCGTAACCCAGAGCAGCTTCTCTGAGCCCCCAGGGGAGGGTGGTGTGGGCCGGTAGGGGACTGGAGGAGGGGAAGCAGGAGAGCTGGCCTGCACACTGGTCACGCAGGCAGGGTACTCCTCTGTCTGAGAAGCTTGCTGTGGCCATAGTCGTGTTGTACTGGGGCTCTCAACGCTCTTCAAGAAGAACTTTAACAACACCAGCACTTAACTACTTTCATTTAGAGAAATATTTAGAAGCAGACTTCTGGATCCTGAACAAACCCATGGCTCTTATCCGCATGAGACAGAAGAGCCTAGCATCCCTGTGAAGCATAGCTCTGCCTTCAGCTTCCGAGCCCAGACGGCAAAAGAAAATGTAAACAGTTCAAATTAATCCAGTCTGACCTCTGACTAGAGCCATTAGCTCTCATGCCCTGACTCAGAAACCAGCCGCCTCCTGTGGACTGCATGCCCCCTAAGGCCACTAATGCCCTAGTATTTCGTGACGCTAATAAATTAGTGTCAGTGAGAGCAACAGGCAAAAATGTTTCACTTTCCTGCCTTCATTCATTCACTCATTGAAGACTTGTTGTTTGAGCACCTACTATGTACTGGGTGCTCAAGGAAGGGGCAGAGAAATCAGAGGAGGCTGCATGGAGGAAGTGACATTTAGTTTGCCCTTGCAGACAGGCTAAGATTCTGGTGGGTGAAGGAATCCTGGGTGGAAGGAATGGAATGAATAAAAGCCAGGAAACACAAAAGACGAACACTATTTGTGGTTAACAAACAGCTAACGTCTCACAGAAACTGAGAAAGGATTGTTGTCAGGAATGATTGGGCCCATCTGGGTTGCGTAGGTAAGAGCTGTGCCTACAAGGGAGCACCCAGCCTCACCTGTCTTTTGCCTCTGAGAGGCTTGAAATTAACCTTTCAATTTAATTTCAATTTGAAATTAACCTTTCAAATTTCTCTTTGGCCTGCAGAGGCCAAAGAGTAGGGACGGAAGAATGGAGAGGATGGCAGATCATTCTTTCTTCCGGTGAAAGGATGCAGAAAGGAAGGATACAGTGATGACTGCCGCTGCTTTGACTATCAATAGCACATGCCATCTTCTAGTTGCTCTCAATTCAAGCCATGGGGGTGGGTGTGTGGATTTGCATGTCAGTATGGAAAAAGTAACTTGACTGAGCATCTAAATCTGCCGTGATTGAGTAGTTTTGTTTGTATACCATTCACGGATGGGTATTATTGCTTCTGCAAATACTTCCTTTCAGGCATGGATGGTGGGAGTCAGCGGAAGCTTCTACTGCATCCCAAGATGGCGCCCTGGATGGGAGTTAGTGCCTACTGCCAGACTCTCTAAAAGAGAGTCACAAGTGAACAAATTGACATCCTCAAGTTTGCTGGGGCAAGGAACGATGAAGAAAACCCAAGACAAGAAAAGAAGGTGGCTTCTAGATGGTGGAGAAGATGAGGAAACAGATTCTCCCCAAGAGCCGCCAGGAAGAACGAACCTTGCTTATAGAGTCTCACATAAGCTAGGCAAGTGCTCTACCACAGACCTGCAGCTCATGGCCCCTCTGTTTACATCTTGATTTGAGTCATAAGACCCACTGTGGATTTTTTACTTCCAGAGTGGTGAAATAATATGTTTGTACCATTTGAAACCACTGAGTTTGTAGTAATGTGTCGTAGCAGCCATAGAAAACACGTATGTTATCTCCCTAAATGCACCATGGTTATACACAGAGGAGCTGGGTGAAGACCACACAGGAAGCCTTAGTACTATCTTTGTGATTGTTTTTTAAATCTAAAATTATTCTTAAGTTAAAGCAAAAATTTTAAAGAGACTAAGAGTTAACCAAAAATGAGTAAGCAAGGCCACTCATGCCTGGCCCCTGGAGATTTTCTCCTTCCCTTCTCTATTCCTCCTCCTCACGTAAGAATCTGAGGCAAAGAAATCAGAGAGAAAGAAAACCAACAATTTCCTGAAGGGACTGTCCAGAGAAAACCTAAAACAAACAAGAATGTGCTAATATTAAAGAGGAAGAAGCCCTTTTGCAGCAATGACCCATGAGCCCCTTGGAGGAAATCCAAAAATTTAGAGGCAGAGCAGTAACAAAGTAGAGGATGAGCTGAGCAACTGGAACAGGCCCAATAAATACGCATTATGGAGAACAAACACCCTGGGCCACCTCTGGGTAGTAGGACCCAGAAAACGCAGAAATTGTTTCTAGATTTAGAAGCAAAACCAAAAACACCACTTTTCATTGGATGAGCCTATTCCTTGGGTTGAGAAAAAGCAGAGCCCTTCCTGCAGCTTCTAAGCATTTGTCTTATATTCCATGATTTGGGTGTCCAAATTATCTTCTTTACTAAATTACAAGTTCCAGAAGGGCAGCTGTTGATTGGTGCATCCAGCAGAAAGGCTGGCTAATCATGTATGGCAGCCTCTTGTTCAAACAGTAGCAAGAACATGCAATTGGCCGCCAAGGTTGCTGGTCTCATGTCTCGATTCTGCTGCTTCTGAACCGTATGACCCGGGAAAATTCATGTGTTACCGTGTGACTCAATTTACATTATCTGTAACTTGGGGATAATAAGAGGACAGCCCTCATAAGATTATTACAGGATAAAACGAATGAATCCACAAAACACTCTTGAGAATGGTGTGTGGTCACAAAACACTCTTGAGAATGGTGTATGCTCCATCATAGATTGTAGGTAATATTATTTGTGGGCACTACCTGGAATTGTTCCATCAGAATCTCTAAGAGCGGGGCCACATTTTCAAGGAGTAGTCCCAGGCAATTCCATCATATGCTAGATTCTGGAGACTACTAATACAATTCAAACCTCTCAAGGACTTGCACATTTCACTATCTAGTCTACCACTAGTCATTTATTGGCTTGAACAAGGCCAAGTAGTGCCAACTAAGTTTGATTTTCAGATGTCTTCCCCACCCAGGGATGCTTTTACCTCTTGGGCACCCCGGAGGACACCAGAGCCACAGAACTGGCACAGGTAAGAAGCCCAGCTTTAGCCACCAGATCCAATTACTTTTTATGCCTGCAGTTAGAGGACCAAAGCCCATGAATTACCGCTTCTTTCATTTCCTCCATCCCAAGACTCCCCAAGTTCATAAATAAGGCTGACCCAGATCACCAGATTTGTCCTCCAGTCTGACCAGAGGCAGGAGACATCACTGTGATTTGTAAGGGTAACTCAAGAGGAGCTGAGACAGACTTCCTGGCATCTCTGGGTTTCTCAGACACCAGAAATGGAGAAGTCATGGGAGGACACACAGCAGAACCATTTGGAAGTTAGTTAGCAGAACTAACTTCCACTTCCTTCCACAGCCAGACTTGAAGAAAAAGTTTCCTTTCTCTTCCTTATCTCCTCTCAATCTGTAAAACCCAGGAACCCTATCAGGATATGGTCTCCTCCTTACATAAATAATAGTAGTAGAAGTTTTAGTGGGGCACAAGCTGTCCAGACAAAGACTTCATTTTCAGGCACACCACAGAATGTGAACAGAAAGGATGTGGTCAATCCCAGGGCCTCAGCCTGAAAAGAAAGAAGACTGTACTCCGCAGCCCTCTTTCTGCTTTCTGGAACATGGACATGGCCAAGAATCACTCAGACCACGGGAATGGTCTAGGAATGGCAAAAGACAGAGAGGGGGCTCTTGCACCCTGGCAAAAAGGATTTTTCTCGAGGAAGAGCACAGCTATGAGGCCCATCCTGAACCATGCACGTGGGAAAAAGTCATTTGTCCCATGTTTAACTCATTTGGATTTCATGTCAGCTAAAGCCCCCCTCCCAACTCAGAATTCGAGAATTCAATACAGGAGTGTACCCAGAGATAGAGCCTCTGCTTAGCATGTACAAGGTCCTGGGTTAGATCTCCAACACTGCCAAAAAAAAAAAGCTGATTCTGTTCTTATTTCCTTCCACCCTGGGCTCCCCACAAGAGGCGGGAGAGTGGGCAGCAGATAGAGCGCTGGCTTTGGATTCAGACAGATTTGGGCTTGACTGTGTACTCTGCCATTGACTAATCTCAGTCTATGGCTATGTGACAAAGCACCACAGACGGAATGGCTTACAGGTCAGAAATTCATTGTTTGCTCTTCTGGATGGAGGGATTGCAGGGCTGCGCTCCCTCTATTGGCGCAAAGGAAGGGGATGGTCCAGGCCTTCCCTGGGCTTCTGGTAGCTGCTTGGCCGGTAGGTGCAACATCCAATCTCTGCCTTCATCCTAGGCTGGCATTCTTCCTGGGGCTCTTCACTTAGCCTTCCCTTTGCCTCTGTGCTTCGCTCTCCCCTTTTATGAGGATGTCACTCATATTGGTTATGACCAACCCTCTGATCTCTTTTGTGTTGTTCTTTTTATACATACATGACAGTAGAGTGTATTTTAACATATTGTACATACATCGAGTAGAACTTATTCTAATTAGGATCCCATTCTGGTGGTTATACATGATGTGGAGTTTCACTTGTCATATATTCATGTATGAACTTAGAAAAGTTATGTCCGATTCAGTCTACTGTCTTTCCTATTCCCATCCCCCACTCTTTCCTTTATTCCCCTGTGTCTGATCCAATGAACTGCTATTCTTCCTGCCCCATCCTGCTAATTGTGTGTTAGCATTAGCACATCAGAGAGAACATTTGGCTTTTGGTTTTTTGGGATTGACTCATTTCACTTAGCATGATGTAATATTAGCTACGTAATATTCCATTGTGTATATATACCACATTTTCCTTATCCATTCATCTGTCAAAGGGCACCTAGGTTGGTTCCATAGCTTTGCTATTGTGAATTGAGCCATGACCTCTTTTTAATTTGATTACCTCTGGAAAGACCTATCTCCAGATAAGCTCACATTCTGAGGTACTGGAGGTGGGGTCCAACATAGCTATTTGGGAGAAAGAATGCAATTCAATCATTATACTGATTCTCCTTGCAGACAGATTTGGGGCAATAACTTATTACCTTAGAACCTCAGTTTCCCCAGTGAAAGTCCCCCGGACACACCTTGGCCCTGGACTTTGCACCATCATGTTTATTTTTGAAGGTAGGAGGCCTCTCCCATCAGTCATTCCTCACTGAATGTGTGCAGTAGTTATGGCCATTTTTTTCTGGCTACTCTCAGTCTCCAAACCCCTTCTAGCATCTGGAGTGAGCCTTTGCCTGGAGAGTCTGCACGAGACCCAGGGCCACTGAGCCCTACAGAGGTCGAACATGCCAGACACTCATTTTCTCAGCTTCCCTCTTAGTTAGTCCCAACTACGTTTCTCCAACTCTTTTTGGTGAACCAGTGAGTTAATAAAGCTCTTTTTCATTACATAAGACAGGGTGTTCTACCACTTGCAAGTGACGGCCTTGATGAATAAAATGTGGTATCCAAGGCAAATGGTTGATTAGGAGAGAGGAGCAACTTCCAGATGCCCAGGAGGGCATGGATGGTGGGACAATTGGTACAGAAGCAAAGCAGCAGAGTGACTTTCAAATCAGAGAGAGTCAGGGGTAATTCTTAGCTATGCCACTTTACTAGCAGAGAGACCATGAGAAAGGTAATCAACCTCTCGTTTCCTCATCTGTCAAATGGTGATGATAATGATAAACTAATAAATGAGGAGACTAAGGCAGGAGGATCACTAGTTCGAGGCCAGACTGGGCAAGTTAGCAAGACCTCTTCTCAAAATCAAAAAAAGGAGGGGCTGAGGATGTAACTCAGTGGTAGAGTATCCTTGGGTTCAATCCCCAGTACCACAAACAAATAAACAAATAAAAACAAAAACAAAAAAGATAAGCTACTTTATAGAAGTATTGAGAAGCTTAAATGAGATATTATACCTAAAACTCTTACTATATGTGATGGTTCAGGTTATATATCAACATAATTGGGCCACATGGTACCCAGATATTTGTTCCAACATCATTCTGAGTTTGTCTGTTGGGGGGTTGTCTTGGGATGACATTAACATTTTGAATCAGACCAGTAAAGCAGATTGCCCTCTGGAAAGTGGGTGGACTTTCAAACATTCAGAGACCTGGATAGAGCAAAAGGTTGACCTCCCCCAAGCAACACAGATTTCTGCCAGCCAACAGCCTTTGGACTCACCATCAGCTCTCCTATGTCTCCAACTTGCTGATGGCAGATCTTGAGACTTGTCAGCCTCCATAATCACATGAGTTAATTCCTTTCGGTAAATCTCTAAGTCCGTGTATTCCTAGCTATTGACATTGGTCTAGGTCTAGGTGAAGATGTATACATGTAACCTGTCTTGTTCTGTTTCTCTGGAGCATCCTGATTGATATAATTATCACATGAACCAAGAGTGCATGCTTAGTAACTATGGTAACAGATTATTGTTGTTAGCTTTATTATTATGCTCCAAGGACTGGACCAGCACACAGGCCCCAGGAAGGGCCTCTCAAACGCTGTGCCGCCTCCTCCTACTGTCCCCAAGTGTGGGGAAATTCACTGGCCTTTCTTTACTCTCTCCTTCCTCTCCCAGTGTATACAGGTACACACACACACACACACACACACACACACACACACACACGGCCTGCATTTCCTAAAGACAGTTCTGGACTAGATTGGTGGCAGGAGATGCTTTTAGTTTCTGTAAATGCACTGCGAGTTTCTGCACCTGGACTTGTTCCTCCTCTGTGGTAACCGTTCACTCCCACAGCCCCTGGGACACTGGAGTCACATTCAGTCACCCTCCTCCTCCCCCACAGGGTGCTGCCTCCCCACGTATGAGTCACTGGGGTCTGCTTCTCTGGGCACTGGTCAGAGGAGAGTCTGAGAACAGAATGTAGTAGGCGGAAGGGTGTCCCTGAGACATGCTGACTTAATGTCCACCACCTCCATCTCCCGCCCACCGTCCTCGCCCCGGGATGACTCTAGAAGTGGCAGCTCAGAGTCAGAGAAGGATGCGGCTTGGCGGGTGGTGCTGAGAACGCCTGGACACCACTCCCGGAGGTCAACACAGGTAGCGCCCAGCCTCAGAAGCACACTGAACCGTGTGCACAGCCTTCTCATCAAGGTTTGCGTGTCCTTCTTAGCCCAGCTGCTCCCCTGGACAAACAGGGAGCCTGGGGTGCGTCTGTGTGCTGGGATTTTGCTGGCACGTGTCAAACCGAAACATCACACATCAGTACCAACCTAGAGCTTGTTAGAACAGATTCCACCCCCGAGGCTGAGACACAGCAACAGAATCCCTGGAATCCTCAGGATCCCTGGGATCGGACCCCAGAACTGCCTTTTGACAAGTTTCTCAAAAGATCCAGCATGTACAGAGACTGGCTAGAAGAGACAGCGCTAGGCTGAAGGGAATTCTTGTTCCCTGTTGGGGTCACAGCTCCTGGTTTCTTAGCTTCTGTGACTTTAAATCATTGCTTGACCTTTCTGAGCCTCAGTTTCCTCAACTGAAATAGGAATGATAACAATTCTATCTCAATGAACACAAAATACTTAACGGTCTGGTTGCTGAGGTTTGAACATCTTCACCAAAACGCATGCTGAAATTTAATCCCCATTGTGAGGTATTAAGAGGGTGGAAATTTAATTCACTATGGCATCTGGAGGTGAAAATTTTGGTAGGTGGTTAAATTAAATGAAACCTGGATGGGACCCTGATTTAGGGCCTTATGGTTTTATAAGATAAGGAGAGACCTGAGCTGGGACATGGTCCCTTTTACCATGTGATGGTCTGTGCCACCATGGAATTCTAAAGAGAGTTCCCCACTAGCTAGGCGCGGTGGCACCCAGCAGCTTGGGAAGCTGAGCGGGAGGATTTCTGGTTCAAAGTCAGCCTCAGCAACTTAGCAAGGCCCTGAGCAACTCAGCAAGGCCCTGTCTCTAAATAAAATATAGAAAAAGGGCTGAGAATATGGCTTAGGGTTAAGTGCCCCTAGGTTCAATCCCAGGTACCAAAAAAAAGTTCCCACCAGCAAGAAGGACCTCACACAGCTAGGAGTATGACTCAATGGTAGAGTGCTTGCCTAGCATGCTGAAGGCCTTGTGTTTCATCTCCAGCCCTTCTAAACAAATAAAAAGAAGTCCTTCAGAGATGACTATCTGTCTTGAACTTCCCAGCCATGATCCATGAGCTAAATAAATCCCTTTTCCTACAAACAACTCAGCCCATGGCATTCAGTCATAGCAATGGAAAATGAACTCAGTCACTAGCATATAGTAAAGAATCAATAATTGTATTTATTATTTTTGAAGAATGGCTCCTGCTCCCCCAAAAACCTTCTTTGTCCATGATAAAAATTGGGAAAAATCATCTCTCTAGGCAAGTACTGCATGTTTCATATATAAAAGCAAGACCAAGAAGCATTCTGTTTTCAAAAAGAGCTTCATAATGTACTCTTATATCTTTAAAATATATATATACAGCTACAACTTACTGAGCATGATCTATATCAGGTTTTACCAAGAACTCTACCTGATGGACAGTATTATGCCCACTTTAAGATAAGGAAATCTCATGTACAAGAAAATAGTTGGAACTGAAGATCATCATGTTACGTGAAATAAACCTCATTCAGAAAGATAGGTAGTGCATGTTTTCTCTCATACATGGAGACTAGAAGACAAAAAAATGAAATGGAAGTAGAAGGAAGACTATTAGAAAAAAAGGGACCAAGAGGGAAGGGTAACAGGAGGGGTAAAAAGGATCAAAATGTGTTATAGGCATGTATTAAACCATGATATAATAAATATACTCTAATAAAAATAGGCTATACCTTAAGTTAAAAAAGAATAAAAAAGTTTTTAAATTAAAAAAGATTAAAAGTTTAAGTTAAAATCTTATTCATTTTAAGTTTAACTTTAAAAAGAATAATAATAGTTTTTACTAAAAAAATAATAATAGCTGGGTTTGGTGGTGTACGCCTAATTCCCACAACTTGGGAGACTGAGGCAGGAGGGCCACAAGTTCAAGGATAGCTTGGGCAATTTAGTGAAGCCCTAAGCAACTTAGTGAGACCCTGTTTCAAAATATAAAAATACAAAGGGCTGAAGATGTTGCTCAGTGGTAAAGCATCCCTGAGTTCCATCCCAATATCAAAAAATATATATGTGTGGGAGGGAGGTCTATATCGATATATACATAGATAGATGCTCTTCTAGTTTACATAGAGAATGCAGTCACGAAATTGGATCATTTTAATTTATTAATTTTCACTGAACACGTGCCTCCAAGAAAATAACGCTTTACTAAGAGTACTTTCAAACTCTGGGGTATTCTCACTCCCCACACAGTTCTACGATCTGTACTCTCCATGGATTTTGTCTACACCCTCACATGGGGTCAGAGTCTTAAAGTCACATCTTACCCCACAGGATCACACCCTCAGGAACTGAGTTCCTGGAAAAGTAGGGCCGTCCTGACCAGAGCAACACTAAGCACACACCAATGCACGAAGCAGGCGTTCCATGACTGTGGTTTGAAATCATGCAAATCACTAGTATAGTGGTCTTTCTAGAAAATTGAAGGCATCCTTTGTGTTCAAGCATCCCATCCCTGGAGAATGTTTACTCTCCAACTGAAGAAGGAAAAGGAGCTCTCTTGGACAGTTCAATGGAAGGAACTCAGAATGTAGATTTATATGTCTGTACTTATAAGCGATCCAAAAATGACTTTAGGGACTCTTAATTTTTCTAATGGTTCAGTTTAGTAAACATTTTCAAGAATCCTGTTGTGTATTTGACTCTAGCAGCTGCTATGAAGCCAAAGTTGAATGACTATCTGTCCCAATCTCAATGGAGCAAGGTTTCTATCTGGCCAAAGTATGTAAGGTCATCCAGACATAAGAATTGGCTATATATTCTATCTAGGATAGGCAAAGTTCTACTCTTAGGCTGAAAACTATCCTGCTATTGCAAACAAGTCATCACTTACATAGATTAATTTTTCCTAGAGCCCTTTGCTAACTTCACAGTGTTTAGAAAATAATCTCTTTTTTTTTCCATTATCACATCTTTCAAAGCAGCTTGAGACTAATTTTAACGAAGCCTTTCAAAAACATCCCACCTTTTAGAGAGAGATCAAATGTAAGAATACTTATTCATTGCACAAAATATCTTTGCATTGTAAATTTGAATTAGTAACTTTGCACAATGAGATGTTCAAATTGAAACATATTCAAGGAGCAAAAAAGCCATTTGAGCCCCAAATTAATGACAAAACAGTCATCCTGTCTTTCCTACTGGCTCTATTGTTTCCCTCCGCCTTCCACAGATGTTTATTTAATTCCTTTCTCTAAACAGATATTAATAAACTTTGGAACTTCCGTTGTGCCTTTCACCTTCGCAGAAGCAAAACAAATTTGTTTTCTTCTGTTATAATTGATTTATTTTTCTGTTATTCCAGTTTGCTTTTCATGAGTTGCATGTGAAGTACAGAATGTTTGCAGGATGTACAATCCAGCCATTTGGATTTCGTCCATTTCTCTGGGACTGCACTGATTGGTACATTAATTAAATCATGGTAAAGGGGTTTAGAGCAGAATTAGTAACTGAGCCTTGACCAGAGAAAGATGAGTGGTAAATGGGTCTATCAGTGATGGAGGGGGCTGGGAATGTAACTCAGGAGCACTTGCCCAGCATGTGAGAAGCCCTGGATTCTGTTCCCAGCAACACACACACACACACACACACACACACACACACAATTCTTATTACCGAGGCAGAGATGGTGGGTAGTAAAGAAAGTGGGTAATAAAGAAGTTCTATGCCAGTCAGTTTTTTCTGTTACTATAATCAATTTATAAAGAGAAAAGGTTTATTTTGACTCACAGAGGTTTCAGTCTATGATCAGTTGGACCCATTATTTTTTGGCTGTGAAGCAGCTCATCACAAAAGAAGCATGTGGCAGAGCAAAACTGCTCCCCTCTTGGCAGGGACCCAAAAAAGGAATGTAAAGAAATTAGGGTCCCACAACACCCTTTGAGGGAATACACCCAATGACCTGAAGACTTTTTTTTACCTCTTAAATGTTCCACCACCTCCCAGTTGTGCCAAGCTGAGGACAAAGCAGCCTTTAACACCTTTTGGCTTTTGGTGAACATTCCAGATCCAAATTATAACAGAAACCAAGGGAAGCTGTGGTTTCACCTCCCTCATGAAGAAGGAGGTAATCCTTACCCCCGATGTAACGCCTCACAGGCCAGGCAACTCTGTGGGTGAAAATGTATGGCACTGACCTTCACATCCTCACCTCAGTCATCACTGTTCTTCCCAGTGTTTCAAAGGAAAATAATGGCACCCAAATCTTTAATGGTTCTTCCCTCCCATTTTAGGGGGCAGTATTGGTGTTACTGGAGTTGAACCCAGGGCCTCACACATGCTAGGCAAGCACTCTACCACTGAGCTATATCCCCAGCCCTTTTTGTTTTATTTTGAAATAGGGTCTCATTAAGTTGCCCAGGCCGGCCTCAAATTTGCAATCCTCCTGCCTCAGCCTCCTAGGTGTCTGGGATTACACACGTGTGCTTCTCTGCCCATGGGAAGAGAAGGATGGTTGGCCTAGAGCTCAGCTTCCCCTCAAAGGATCCTCTTCTTTACACACAAATCTATCCACTTCCTGTCCTGTTTCCAGATAACTGCATGTTTACATCTTCCACTTCCAAGCTACCATCCCAAGAGCTTCCAGATGTTCCCTAAGTACTATAAGCCCCAAGAGACTCCACTGCCAATCAGCAGGAGGCTGAGAAAAAAGAGACAGCAGGCAGCAAGCTTCCTCTGGGACCAGCACCAGAGAGCCAAATTCTGTGCTGGGTGGATTCTGGCCTGAGGACAGTACTTTCTACTAGTACTGCTTATCTGCCTATCTGAGCCCTTAGAGGCTGCCTCAGATTGCTTGGGTCCACATTCTGTTCTCCCTTAAAGAACCAAAGGGTCTATTCGTACCATTCACTCCTCGATGCTCGATCAGAGGCTGCCTGAGACACCTTGTGCATTGTTTAGCTTTTATGTTATTATTTAAATTTCCCCCCTGGGATATTTGATATCAGATCCTTGAGAGCAGAGGAGCCTCTGGCACCAGCTAGTAATCTGGACATCTTTAGACTGCAGCCATGATTGGGGGAATCAGGTGTTCTTTTGTTATGATAAAAGTGTTAGAATGCGTGGTAGAAAGCTGGAACGGATATTGATAGAACTCCTTTTGTTCTGAAAGCCTGCAAACCAACAAGGAGAATTAAGGCACTATTTAAAAGATGATAGAAATAGCTTTCTCTCAGCAAAGGAAACTATCAGCAATGCGAAGAAAGAGCCTACGGAGTGGGAGAAAATCTTTGCCACTCATACTTCAGATAGAGCACTAATTTCCAGAATATATAAAGAACTCAAAAAACTCTACACCAAGAATACAAATAACCTAATCAACAAATGGGCTAAGGATATTAACAGACACTTCACAGAAGAAGATCTACAAGCAATCAACAGACATATGAAAAAATGTTCAACATCTTTAGTAATAAGAGAAATGCAAATCAAAACTACCCTAAGATTCCATCTCACCCCAATTAGAAATGCGATTATCAAGAACACAAGCAACAATAGGTGTTGGAGAAGATGTGGGGAAAAGGTACATTCATCCATTGCTGGTGGGGCTGCAAATTAGTGCAGCCACTCTGGAAAGCAGTGTGGAGATTCCTTAGAAAACTTGGAATAGAACCACCATTTGACCCAGCTATCCCACTCCTCGGCCTATACCCAAAGGACTTAAAATCAGCATACTACAGAGATACAGCCACAACAATGTTCATAGCTGCTCAATTCACAACAGCCAGATTGTGGAACCAACCTAGATGGCCCTCAATTGATGAATGGATAAAGAAACTGTGATATATATATATATACACACACACACACACACACACACACACACACACACACACACACACACGCAAACCATGGAATATTACTCAGCCATAAAGAATAATAAAATTATGGCATTTGCAGGCAAATGGATGCAGTTGGAGAATATCATGCTAAGTGAGTTAAGCCAATCTCAAAAAAACCAAAGGACGAATGATCTCACTGATAAGTGGATGATGACACTTATAGGGGGTGGGAAAGGGGCAAGAATGGAGGAAGGAGGGACTGTATAGAAGGAAAAGAGGGGTGGGAGGGGTGGCGGGGGAGAAAAAAATAACAGAATGAATCAAAAACTATTACCCTAGGTAAATGTATGATTACACAAATGGTATGCCTCTACTTCATGTACAAACAGAGAAGCAAGATGTATCCCGTTTGTTTACAATAAAAATGAACTAAAAAATAAATAAAAGATGATAGAATCCCCCCAAAAAATACTTTTTAAGTACTTTGACACTCTTTTAAACATATTATTTAATTTTTTAAAAATTCTTTTTGTGCCATTTTGTATAGGTGAATGCCCCTCAATATCATAGATATGGACAGAGGTGTCATTGGATGGGAAAGACATCCTTTCTGTTACTGCTAGGGAAGAGTTTTTACTCAAAAACCCTAGTGTCTTTATCCTGCAAAGTAATAATTTATTTCACTGTAATCTCCTATGTCCTTTAGCACCAAGAAATAGTTCATTTATTTATTAATTGTGTTTATTGAAAAATGACCACTCTGTTCATAAGACCTGGACTAGAAATTGGGAATACAAAGTCATAAAATGAAGTTACTGCTCTCTAGGGGTGCTCCCTATGTGGGGTAACAAATAAGTATGTGACATATCAGGTTATAAGGCAAATGCAGGAACAGAGGGACACTCAGAGAAGGCATGCTAGAGCTGAATCTAGCATGTGACTTGAGTCTTGGAAGATGCGGTAGCCAGACCTAAGGTGTAGAACAGGGGGAAAAAATGTGTTTGTGTGTGGCAGAGGGATAGTTTATGCCAAGGCAGGAGATGTAAAAGAGATTGGTATATACTGAGAAAGGAAGGCAGTTCTGTTGGGAAGGAGGGTCAGTTGGGTGTGTGTGCTTTAGAGAGGAGATGATGTGCTGGAGGTGATGACAGTTCTGGCGCCATGTCTCATTTGTATTTTATCTAGTAAAGAAGGGAAGCCAGCTGAGTTTTTTTCAATCATGGAAATAAAATGATTAGGGTTGGTGTAAGTAAGGTTGTTCTGGTGTGAAGAAAGAATTGGAGGGCCTGTAATCTTAGTGGCTCAGGAGGCTGAGGCAGGAGGATTCCAAGTTCAAAGTCAGCCTCAGCAACTTAAAGAGACCCTAAGTAACTCAGTGAGATCCTGTCTCTAAATAAAATACAAAAAAAGGGCTGGGGATGTGACTTGGTGATTAAGTGACCCTGGATTCAAGAATGGAGGAATGTCATGCGGGAGGCCAAGACAACAGAGCCTTGCTTAGCCACTTGCCTCCCAGTCTAGGCAAGAGCTGTAAAGACCTGTATTAAGGCAGAGCAGTCCTTGGAGGAAAACAGGAGAGAGAACTGATGGAACTGGAGCCCTATAGGATGTGAGGGTGATATATAGCTTTGGAATGATTCCAAACATACACAGCTTGCTGTGCAATGTCTCCATTTTGGAGTATAGTCCCTTGTCTTAGTGCATCATCCTACCAGAACCCATATGGGAGAACTTGGAGGGAACTCCCTCTTTCCTGGGGAATGTTACATTCCACCTTGTCAGTTACTGTCCTAGTTACTGACCTCAATTACTGGACTTCAAAATACACATACTCGAGAGTTTGACTCTCAGTGGCAAGGCTACAGTCTGCAGGCCGCTTCTCTGAAAACCTAGGGCTCAGGCTGTAATAGGGCAACACGCTTTAACCTTGGAGCGAATCCCCAAAGCTTTGCCCACTGCTGTGGTTTGGATATGAGGGTCCCATTGGAAGCTCCTGTATCAATTCAGAAATATTCAGAGGAGAAAAGGTTAGAGTTTGACACCGGTAACCTGATCAGCCTGAGTTCTAATGGACTAGCAGCTAACTGCAGGCAGGCGAGGTGTGGCTGGAGGAGGTGGGTCACTGAGGACATGTCCTGAAAGGGTGCATTTTCTCCTGGCCCCTTCCCCTTACCGGCTCTGCTTCCTGACCCTGCATAAACGGAGATGAGCTCCTCCACCACACTCTGCTGCCATGACATTCTGCTCGCCTAGGGCCCAGAGAAATGGAGTCAGCCCACCAGGGACTAAACCCTTGAAACCATGAACCAAATAAACTTCGCCTCCTCTACGTTGTTCTTGTGCAGTATTTTGGTCACAGTGAGGAAAACCTAACACACTCACAAATACCTGCTCCTCCCTCTGGCATCGAGGGACCTCACATGTCTCCACTCCAGGGGTCAAACTAGTTCTTCTGGAAAAATTGAATATAGACACACTCTGGGGTGTAGTTCAGTGGTAGAATGCAAGGCCCTGGATTCAATCCCATTACCCTCCTCTGAAAAAAGGTACTCCTCAAACTTTAATTAGACTTTCCTTTCCATACAGGCCTGTTTCCATTCTAATCAAGCAGTGGGACTTCAACAATTTTGTCACTCACTCACTGTGAATTAATATACCTCATCTATGGAGTGTGTTCCTTGGGAGGTTAGTTCACATTATTCTCTTAAGCACTATGAACCTAAGAAGAATTTTCTTTGGATGGAATAAACTGTAATTCATGAAATCATCCTTTGATCATTCCCATCATATTCAACAGAGGGTCAAGGAGACAGGAAGGGAAGGAAAATTTCAAGTCAACTCCTGGGTGGTAAGGCCCACTTACTGACATAAGGAATTCTGGAAAAGGGTTTTTTATGGTTGTTTTTCCTTTTTAAAATATGGGTAGAAAGACTGTACTTGTCTTTGCACCGATAAATAATAATATTCATGATTTGTAACTTTTTAGCATCAGTTCACAATGTACCCCTTCCTGTGAAAGTCACAGTGTCAATTTCATGACTGTGGGAAAGTGCCTTAATTAAAGATATCCTGCAGATATTCAAATCCCTTTCCTCCTCCACATACTTTCTTTCTCCCACAGCAGACTCCCTCTACGTAACCCACTCCCTACTGAAAGACACCAATCAGAGTTCAAACTCAAGGCAAGCACTGAGCAGTTCTGGGCTCTGGTGCAAGTATGGTTTCTATAAAAAGACATTTTGAAAACAAGGAGCAATGTTGCCATTTTGCCTTTAATGGAAAAGTGGCTGTAGTTACAATAAAAAAATCTTTTATTAAAAAAAAATCTACCCAAATTCTAGGCATTCAGTTTGAATTTTTAGTAACACACATACACTTGGAAACCAATAAAGTTTTTATAAAAATAAACTCTGAAAGTGTGATTAAAAAGGGAGAGGCCCAGTCTTTGCAGCTGCATGAATGCAGCATAAAAAGGACATCAGTCTGTCTGAGATGGTTCACCCCAAGGTGGAGGGGGCTTTTACTTTGGAAGACAGAGCCTGCTTGAAGCGTCTCTTCAGGTCCTGCATGTTGGGAGAACGTGGCCGGGGGATGATGGAGGCCCTTCTCCGCTCCCCACTGAGGCTGTGCAGCTTGCTCACTTCTTTGCAAAGATGCTGAAACACATCACAGACGTCTTCATAGTTTTCACTAGTGGAAATTTCAAGGAATAGGCTGCCCAGCTCGTTGGCTAGCTGAATACCATCATGCGTTTGTACCTGCCGGGCATGCAGAAGGTCCCCCTTATTGCCCACAATGATGACAGGGGCTTTAGAGTCAGGATGGACCTTCCGGATGTGCTGATAAAGGGGCCGGATGGACTGGTAGCTGTCATAGTCTGTGATGGAGTAGACAAGCAGAAAGCCCTCGGCCCACTGCATGCACTTGGATAGAGAATCCATGGCCTGGCTGAGGTTGTCTTGGGCCTGAAAAAGATCAAAATGAGATCAGTCAAGGAAGCCCTCGACGAGAGGCAAGCTCAAACATAACATCAAAGTAACCCTTAAAGAAACACTGGGAAAAGAAAAACACTAAATATAGTTTTCAGGTTCTACCCAGCTTCTGCTGAAGGAGACTTTTGACAGGGAGAGTGCAAATTCTTAAACTCCCTGCCTGGATTATTTTATTTGCTGATATCCATGAGATATTTTTAAACCCTCTGCTTGACAGGCAGGCTCTGGTGAACCCTGGCTGACTGAAGAATTACTTCAAACCAGAATGGCTCAATTTTTAGAGAACTAATTCATAATAAACAAAACTTTGAAAACAAGCCAAGATAAATATCTAGTCCTAAACCTTTAAAAATATTTTTAGCAAGCAACTTCTTGAGAATGTTACAGAAACAAATCCTCTTTGGGTTCTTCCACAAGACCTCTCCTCCCTAGAAGGGATTAGCAATTAGTAACTTGTTAGTTAAGTTACATTCCAGAACTGGCCAAGGGGTTATCTGATTGCAATTACTGACTTGGGAGAACAGCCAGTAACAGAAGCACTCCAGAAAAACTTGCTAGGGGAGAAGATCCTTTCCCACCAGAATCCCACCATTTTTTGTTTTATTTTGTTTTATGTGGTGCTAGGGATTGAATGCAGGACCTGGCACATGCTAAGCACATGCTTTACCACTGAGCTACCGCCTGAGACTGGGTTTACTTTTTTTAATTGTTTCATGGTTGAACTCTGACACAGGTAGACCCACCTAACTAGTGATGGTCTGCCAGGGCAGCAAAGAGAAGTGTCAGGTAGCTAAGAGAAAGCTGCTTTTAACCAACCTCACCTTGTAGGGCTTCTAACACCACAATTCCCAGTCCCACCTGTAGACTGCTGACTCCTAAGTTTAAATGTATACCTTTAGACATATCACTCAGGACCCAGAGCCCAGTGTCTGGCCTACAGGCCGGTCTTCCCGCCCGAGCCCTTTTCCCAGCCCCCACCCCAGAATGTTCTAGGAGGGGCGCTTTTTGCTCCTGGCTGTCTTTACCTGGATGCCCCCAGGAGTGTCCTGGATCTGCAGGGATAGCTGGTCTCCCTCCACATAGACGAGTCGTGAATACAACTTGCCTGGAGAAGGAGGGAGAATTTGCTTTTAAATTCCCACACAAGGATCAGGAAAAAGAAACAGGAGGGCACAAAAATATTGATTATGAAATTACTCTAACCTGTATTCGGCTCATAGTCGCCAATGAATCTCTTGGTCAGGAAACGTACAATCATTGCTGAAAAGGAAATGGACAAATCAGTTCAAAGAGTAGGATAAGATGGTCAAATCTGGGCACTCCCGGGAACTGGAGGAAGCGATGGGCCTCTGAGCCACATGCACTCCCTACATCCCAAGGTTCTGCAAAACCGAAGGTGCCATGGGTTGGCCTCCCTCAGCTTTTATAAAGGGATATACTGGAGGGACACTTCCTCGGCAACCCCATTTTCGAACAGGCGCCCACCCTAGCGAAAGTCTAGGAGTATGCGCCCGGAAGAAGTAGGCGGGCGTGAAGGGGCCGGGCTGGAGGGAGACACCCCCAGCACCTAAACGGCCAGATTCATCCGGTCCCCTGCCCTCCTGCCTCCACCAAAGCTCCCTCTATCCGCAGGGCCTCCAGTTGTCACTGCACGGGTCTCCGCCACACTCACCGCTCTTGCCTACACGCCCGGCTCCCAACACCGCTAGCTTGATGTCTTTGGGTAGGAGGTAGTCGGAGGACGACTCCGGAATGGGCGCGAGCAGAAAGTGCCCCGACATGCTGAGCGATCGCATAGAGCGCGTCCCGCCGTGGAGCGCGCAAGCCGAGCGGACCGGCCTCGACCGCACCTGGAACCCGCTCGCAAGCCGAGAGCGCGGGAACAGCGGGCGCCAGTGCTGTGGCCGATGCCAGCCGAGCTGTCAAGTTCCGCAGCTTTAAAAGCGCTTGGCTTGCGGGGGAGCTCGGTGGCCGCCTCCAGCTCCTCCTATTCCCCGCCCTTTCCCGTAGCGAGCAGGGGCGGGAGCAGGGGGATCCGAGGGGACCGTCACCGCGGGCGTGCGCACCATTTCGCTGTTTGACGCGTTGTGCCAGGGGCGCTGCGCGGCTTCAGGCTCACTAACCCTGGAAATACGGCCAGCCATCCATAGAGCTCCACCATCCTGGGTTCAGGCTGTGCCTATGCAACCCCGCTGGCTCCCTCTGGCCCACGGTGGCCAGTTTGGGTCACTAGTTCTGTAGGTGAATCTGAGATTAGAACTGATGGAGGAAAGAAAAAGGGAAAAGTGCAAATCGGTCGGATGTTTCTGCAACAATGGAAGGGATAGACTCCTGTGGAATGTTGCTCTTTTTATTTTCAAAAGGTGCTGAGGGATGACATAAATCTGGAAAAAGGGAGGGAGGAGGCAAAGCCCTAAATAAGTATCCATGAAGATAATGGCAGTCACTTACATGTTCAGTCCCCTTGGGGGCAGTCGTTTGCAGCTCAGCATCCAAACCTTGGCAGCCCCTTCCCTGCTGGCACAAGGTGAATTGACTCATTGGTAAACAATGAGCATTCCACCTGCTGAGAGCTCCAGTTCTGGACTAATTCTCCATCATTAATTCTGTTTATGCTCTTGAGTCATGCATTTACTTCATTGTTCAAGCATTTACTTCTAGGTACATGGTGGAGTTTAGAGAGGGGGTGGGAGAAAGGGAGGAAGAGGTCACAGGAGAAAAAAAAATGCCCTGTTTCTTGGAATTCAGGAGCCCACCATAGCAAGGCAAAAGCCTAACAAAGACCTCATGCTTTGGTCTCCTGCTCCAAACTCATCTGTCCAACTGCCTATTAGCCCCACCCTATTCATTCCCTTGCTTTAGCCTGGCTTTATCAGTTAGTTTTTGCTGTGTGACAAACCACACAAAATTGAATAGCATAGGACAACGATCACTGCTAATTACTCACAAGGTTATAGGTCCTTGGGTAGGTCATTTAATTTAAGCCAGGCTCGGATTTTGGCTGCACTGGCAGGGTTCCTGATCTTGGGAGAGGGAGAGAGCTGACCGCTGTGCTCTGATGTCACTCAGGTCTGGCAGTTGGCTATAGGCTCTAATCTGGGAGGGGCAATGACAAAATCATCATCATCCAGCAGTTTGGCGGTTTTATTCTCATGATGGCTGAGCAGAGTCCCAACAGAGCGAGTCGAAGCAGACAAGACCTCTTGAAGACTAGGCTCCAAGACAGAAGGAATTACTTCTGTTACCTTCTGCTGGCCAAAATAAGTCATGAGGTCAGTACAAATTCAAGGAGTGAGGGAATATACCCCACACCTTTATGGAAGGAGCAGCAAAGTTGCATTTGAAATAGCTAGGGCAGAAAGCAATAGAGAACGGAGTCCATTTTTGGCACTAAACATGTTGATGAATGTGCCTTCATGCACCCAGCAGCCCAAGCAGGACCTATGAGCTGTCCTTGACCCCAACCCCCATATCATTGGTTAATCACTATGTTCCATCATTTCTACTGCCTATGTTTCTTGCTATCTCTTTTCCATCTTTATTGCTCTTCTTATTGCTCAGCTGAAGAATCCTGAGTAATCATGAAGTAGACAAGAATAAATGGCAACTCAGTTTACTTAAGGAGAGGCTTTCTCTGATCACTGCCACCATCCTCATCCCTATCTTGCAATTAGTTACTCACTCTCAAAGCACCCTTGGCAGCACTGATCACAACTGTCATTACTTTCTGGTGGAATGTTTGTTTCGTGTCTGTCTCTTGAGGGCAAGAACCTGAGCTTACTTCTATCTCTAGTACCCAGCATGTAGTGGTACCTGGGACTTGCAAGGATCTCAATAAATGCTTGTTCACTGGCTGACTTTCTGAATAAATAAATGGATGAATGGTGGCTTCACTGTATGATCTAGAAAAGACAGAGGTCATACTTATGACCATTATCCCTTCCATTTTTGAGCTATCTGCTCTCAGGAGGAAGTGTCCCAAGAAACATCTGAGATAAGCTGCCCTATTTAAGTTGTACTGACTTTTGGCTATTCACAAGGCAATCTTCTTCCATTATACTTCAATTTAATAGGAAAGACCTCAAACAGGGCACCTTCCTCTTGACAGAGGAAGAGGCACTAAAAATGAAAGAACTGTTTAGGAAGCTGTTAGGAGTTACTGGGTAATTCTGTGTTAGGGTCTGGCACTGTTTTTTCTCAGATTCTAGGCCCTTGTTGGATACAAGATGACTCTGTAGCATTGAGTTTTCACCCAAACAGAAGGGGAAGGGTTATTTTTGCTTTGTCTTTTTATTGTGAAATAAAACAATTCTCATAAGAACTCGATAGATTTTTCCCTTACATTTCACGGGCCAGAGCAAAGAAGCTAAGAAAAAGAGAGATGATCCAAGAACCTAACAAAGAAGGTTGGGATTGCCATGACCAGCTTAGGGGATCATGGCTCCTCCCTGGGGGATAGAGCCTGCCGGCCTCAGAAGATACCTGGTCAGATAGAGAATTCAATATTCAAGGGCCATGCAATCTCATTTGCAGTCAGGGCTCTAACTAGCTTAAAAATAAGTGAGAAGTTTTATAGTTAGAATATTATCTCCCTGCTCCCATTCAAAATCAAGAAACAGAAGAAAGAACGGCCAATGTGGATATGCCACAAACCCACTTCACTTTCCTGGGGTAAAACGTAGAACTTACAAGGGAAAAAAAAAAGGATTACTTTCTTTTTTTTTTTTTTTTCCAAAGTGGTGCTGGGGATTAGAACCCAGGGCTTTGTGCTTGCAAGCAAGCAAGCACTCTACCAGCTGAGCTGTATCCCCAGCCAGGAGTACTTTCTTGATTAAATCTTGAGCATATCTCTTCACCTCACTCCCTGCTTTACATTCCCTGTCTGAAATAAGATTATTTTAGTTTAAGATCACCCAATAGTGAAGATTCCTAAGACTGTCCTTTGCTCAGTGGTAATTATGTTCCATTTTGCACTTACCCTGCACCTTTTCTTAGAACTCAAAATGTTATTCCATCTTCCTTTCATTTACAAATACACAATATAATCTGTGACCTTTTAGAGGATACAATAAGCCACCGAAATGGAGAATTATAAATAGCCTTTCCTCAAGTGTTGCTGCTTGTGTTCTGCTATTTCATTTTAGGTTTCTTTGTGTCCAGAGTTATGTAAAATTGTGGTGCAACCAATATAATACAGGCATGCTGAAGTAGTTTTAAAAAGATAATAGAAATGCGTAGGCATAGATTCAAATACACAAATCTGTGGGTGTTTAGAATGAGTTTGAAGATCAGAATTTGGTAATACCCAAATATCAGACTTGGGGAATTAACTCTTAACCAGTCAAATAAGAGCTTGAATTCTAGCCCTTGGGCAAAAGGGTCCTCCTCTAATTCACGATCATCCACCCACCCCACCATCCATAACCCTATGTCAACTACCTTTACTGTGTATCCTAAGTCCTTTGAGACAGGTTACGGTGCCTCAGACTCTGCCTTTGAGGATCTCTCCCCAGAACAGGAATGCTGCTTCTGCCCTCTACCAACTCCCTACGTTATTTTAACAGTAGTCCAAATTGTTGTAAATCTACTCTCTGTAAGGCTCTGTGATAAGTGCTGGTATTGAACACACGGAACAGCTAAATTTCTATTATCAAACATACGAAGTACCAGACACTCCTGCCTGCCTTCACAGACATCCCTGTAGTAGAATATTATCATCTGTTACTCTTGAATTTATCAAAAATATTCTCAAATATTATCTCAATTCTTAATGTTTAAGTCTGTGTCAATCCTGTGCAAACAGGTTTAAAAAAAAAAAAAAGTCTTCTAATTGGGGTTCAGAGAAGCTCCATTTAGTAGCGAGACCCTAAGCCCTGACTATAAATCTGACCCATTCCACTGGTGTGGAGAGTGTGATGAAGAACATTCTGGCCAGGTGAATAGAAGGACAAAGCAAATCAGGTGTAAGCTCCAATGGGACTACTACAGGGAGATTAAATCTGAGATGAGGGAGATATTAGGGAGTTAAAGGGAAAGGTGAACTGATCTTCAAGCCTGAGTAGTATCTGATACGTGGAGTCTCAGAGAGAAAGAAAAGGCATATGAAGTTGAGTGAACGCTATGTGCAAAATCATGAAAGTTGAAGATAGGAGGCAAATGGCAAGTTTGGGGAAATATGAGTAGTCTTGTAGGGGAGAGAGATGGGGACCCACAAGATTGGGAACCAGCCTGTGAACTACAACATGCACCATGCTAAAAAATTTACCAGGAGGCTCTGGAAAGGCATTGAATTGTTCTTGCAAAGGGCAACTTCTACATAGGCAATACTTAGTGCTAGGAGCTACAAAGAGCAGAATATGGTTTCTCTTCTCGAGGATTTTAAAACAATTTACTCATCTTCCATGAGCAATTAATTTTATTTTCCTGCTTAGGTGGAGCAAAAACAAAATCCAATTGCATCTTCAATTGAGCTATCACCTCATTTTCCAGAGACACTAAAGAGTACCCCACTGGATTTCTTTTCCATGCCAAATAATTTCCATAAAGCTCCAATCTTGCTAGAAAAGTATGTATGAGAGCAATTTCTCTGCACCTTTTCCATTAGTGGCTTGTGAGATGGACTGTCAGGTGCAACCTCACCACACATTTTTGACTATTTGAAAAGAAACACAATACAGAACCTCTGTTGCTTATTCATTTCTCTGTACACATTTTTCACTTCAGCATAACAACTGCAGATGCTGCCTGTCATTGTGAATAACTAGCAACCTAACAGATTTTGTGCAGAAAGTTTTTTGCATGCATAACATTTTCTCCCTTTAAGGGGGCTGAGGATGGCATACACACTCATTCCAAGTAAATCCAGTTTCAAATGATTTCTCTTGTGCTCAGAAAATACATCTCCTTGTTTGTATTTTAGCAATTCTATCACTAAATTTTAGGAATTGTTTTATATTTTAGCATTTTTCCATCCCAATACAGAGAAATTGTTAATGCTATACTAGTGGGAATATGAAAGAGATATGACCTGTCTGTTTTTGTCACAATAGAGGAAAACTTCCGAGTATAAGATTGGGGTTGGGTTCAACTGAACAAAAATAGGTGGCCTCAGAAGATACCTGGTCAGATGGAGAATTCAATATTCAAGGGCCATGCAATCTCATTTGCAGTCAGGGCTCTAACTAGCTTAAAAATAAGTGAGAAGTTTTATAGTTAGAATATTACTCTTAACAAAAGGGAATTGTCTGGTAAGGGGTGAATTTATAAATCCGCAATTTGTGGTGGCTGCTCAAAATTTTAAAATGTGCATTTCAAGGCAGACACAATTTTATCAGCACACATTAACACATGTTACTCAAATCTCAGATTTCTATTTAATTCATCTCCACTTACACAACCTTCTAAATTAATTATATATTTGTAGGACATCCACGGGGGTTAGTCAAGAGGGAAGTGGGAGCTTCAGCAAATGTGAGCTCTGTAATTCAAGTCTCAAGTGTATCAGAAAAGGTTAAAGATGAAGATAGGTGGTTCTCAAACTTAAGCATGCTACTTAATTAGCCACAGTGCTTGTTATGTTGATGTGATATCCCCCAGAATTTCAAATTCAGTAGGAGTAGGTCTGCCTTTCCTCACCCCCACTTTTGTGCTGAGGACTAAATCCAGGGCTTCTAGCACACAGGCAAACACTGTGTCACTAAGTAACTTTGCCAGCCCTACATCTGTAATTTTTAACAAGTACTCTGACAACTCTAGTGTAGCTAGCTAGAGAACCACTGGTAGGTCACCCAGAAATTAAAGAGAAGAAAGACAGCAGCAAATGTGGAACACCAAGGGTGTGCCAAGATGGGTGGAAGAACCTGAATAAAGATAGAATCCTCTGATAGAAAAGGAAAATTGTTTGGTCTTAATATTAGGGACATGAAGATTAAACTGGAAATAGGTCTCTAAGTTTTTAACTATCAAGTTTTGAGAATACAGTTGTATCAGAGTGGTGGAGATGGAAAACAGATTTGCCGTAGGTGACCAGGAAATTTAGCTAGGAAAGCGACCAGGAAAGCATAGGAGACTGCTTGGCTCGTAAATTTGCTAGTTTTCCACCTGTTGGCTAAAGTCAAGACTATGAATGAGTTATGAAGAGGGCAGAAACAAGAGCACTGTGGTCACTGACTCCCTGGCTCCATTCCCCTTTCACACTCCCCCCAATGTTTTCTGCCTTGTTTTATGTAGGTATTCAGGTCTTTCTGCTCCTGTTGTCACCTCAAGAATAGTGTTTTATGCTTTATGTCGCCTCTTTTGCCCTGCTTCCCCAGTAGAGTAGGTACCAGTCAATATTCCCTATTGTACTAAAAAAAAAAATAATAATAATAAACACTCAAGATCCCTTCCCAACAAAACAGATTAGGTCATGGTAAGTATGATAAGGATAACAAAGGGATAGAAAATGATGAACAAGTTTGCTATTTTTTTTTTTTTTTTTTAATATATAGGACATGAAGGGGCAGCTTGAAAAAATCTGAGCCAAGACTAAAGGAGAAATATTCCCTACAGAGGAAACATCCAAGTACAAAACCTCTGAAGAATGTGCTTGGCATAGCAAAGGCACAGCAAGCAAGCTAAGTATGATTGAATCCACCTTTGGGGCAGGATGCTGTACAAATCAAAAGAGGTTGCCATAGCCAGATAGTGGAGGGTTTTGTAGGACAGGGTCATTATCAAAATATTATATTCAAGCCATGAGGCTGAATATAACCTGGAATATAAAGGCATTCAATATTGAGAGGTCAGAAAGATAGTGAGATCTAACAAAGCTGGCAAAGAGGAGATAAAATGAAACCAGGAAAGTGTTGAAAAAAACAACTGAAGCCAAACTCAGTAATAAAGAAATGTCACATTTTCTCCTATCAAATTAGCAGTTTGTAATAATCAATGCTGGTGAGAGTGCTTGAGGCAAGCATTTTCATGCATTAAAGACTGAACACAAACTGTGCAACTCTATGAAATCAATTTAACAAAATGAATCAAGAATCTAGAAGGCACACATTCTTTAACCTTGTATTGTGTAAGAAACCTTTTAAGATTAATTCAAAATACCAAAAATTAACAAATTCATAGTATTTCCACTGAGGCTTCAGAAAATCGCTGTGCTATACATAAAAGCAGAGTTCTCATTTTCTGAACATGGGCCCAAAGGATAATAGCTCCAAAAGCCAAGTCACCCTTCTTTTCCTCCATTTCCAACTTCACCAGCCCTCTTGAACTGAGGTATCACATACCATTTCCTTTTTGTTGCTGTGGTAGTAGTACTAGGGATTAAACCCAAGGTCCAGGCACTGTCACAGAGCTGCATCCCCAGCCATTTCCTTCCTGACAAGTCACAATTACACTTCTTTTCACAAGGTTGTGGTAAAAAGAACCATAAACCTTAAATGCACAAAAAACGCCTAGGTGAGTAATAGGACTTACTAGGCACTGAACAAAGGAATGTCTCCTGATCTTTCCAGATCACACAGGTGACTTAACAATCTCGATTACCCATGAGCAGTATATTGACCTGAACCTCAAAATCCAGGAAAACACTAATTTTTTAAAGTCCTTATCATACAGAAATTAGAATGCAAATTATCTATTCATTCAGTTTTTACCGAATACACAATGCGCCAGGAACCAAGAATGAAAGGTGAATAAGACACAGTATCTAACCACAGATGAAGGGAAGATAGTTTAAAAAAATAACACTGCGAAGAAAACACCTCATCATGGGAATAATACTGTGGGAAATTTTAAGAGCTAGTCTTTCTTCTCTGAACCCAAAGTACTTTTTTCACCCCTCTTTTGTCAGGGAAGGTAACTCCTGTAACACAAGCTGTGTTGAACAGCAGGAATTCATCAACTGAAGCAAGGAAAAGACCAGCACAGGAACTTGAAGTTTCCTGAAGAGCTAAGGCATAAAGTGAGAAAACGAACAGGAAAAAGAGAAAATTTAGGTAGGAACCAGATTACAAAGGGTCAGGTGTATGGCAGGTAGTGTCAGGACTTCTTCAAGTCTGAACTTGTTGAATATGTCCATTAAAATATTTAGAATTTTAAAATTCTTGGTAGTTAGGGACAGTGTTGGGATCACTAGTTAAAGTCGTTTCTGGCAGAGTAACTATTGCTAAGTTATATCCTCCTGAGTCATTTTTCTTACACATTAAACATGGTAGTCCCCTCTCAAAGCTGTCATGAGCCTTTTAGGTGTCCCAGTGCATATAAATAAAAACTAGGAAGGGCTGGGGATGTGGTTGAGTTGTAGAGCACCCCAGTATTGCTAAAAAAACAAAAACAGCAAAAAAAAAAAAAAAGGGGGGTGGGAAGATTCCAACTTTATATAGTATTTAATCCTATAGCTAGTGAATAATATACCATGGGCTGGGATTGTGACTGTGTGTTAAGGGCACTTGCCTAGCACAAATGAGACACTGGGTTTGATTCTCAGGATCACAAAAAATTTTAGTAAAATTGCTGTCCTTTGGTGTGTGTATATACACACACATATATGATCATGTACATCCTTAAAAACTAAATTAGAAGTTATACATTAGTGAAGTCATGTTAGATTTCCCAAATATTTCTCCACAAAGTTGTAGAAAAAAATATGGAGTTCTCAATTAGCAGACAAAAGCTGGCAGTTACTGAATGTGACAGCATGTTAAGTGCATTATAAAATTATTCCCATCTAATATTTTTATTATTCCCTTTTCAAAAAAGAAAACCGAAGTCACACAGGTTAAGTAATTTGCAGTAAAGTTAACTACTGAACCTGAAAGTTGCTTTAAGAATGACCCGAGGAACAGGGACAGGAATAGATATGAAGGATATTCAGAAAAGAAACAATTAAAAAAGTCTTGTCCCCTCTGAAGAATATCAATAAGAAACCATCTTCAAAGTATTGATCAGAAAAAAATAAAAAAACAAGCGCAGACCATGTCCTCAGATACCAACACTGGACAAAACAGTGAAAAAAAATTCTATTGTTTACAAAATTTGTTGTCTGTTGTATTTTTTAAATATAGGCCAAAGACAAATGCTTTGTGCACTATTGTTTTCTGAGCACTATTCCATGAATGACCGAAGCAATTCTGAACTAGTAACTCCCAAAAGGGTACTGTTTTTTAAAGTAGGCTTCAAAGGTAAATTCATAATCCTTAAAATCAAGAGATTCATAATTATGAGCAATCAACTTTTCCTGAGCTGTAATTCAATACATTTCCTTTCACTTATTTTTGTATGTATTTTCCCAAGGTGATTTAAAGACCACCTTCAAACAACTGTATTTCATAAAAAATATCTGGCCATTTCTTAACCAACTGAGTGTATCTGAGGCACATTAAGTCACTTCACATCATTCTGCAATAAAAATACTAAATTTGAACAGTGAAGAAACAACACAAACCAACTGGGACACAATTAAATACACACTTCGGCTCAATTAAGGAAACCACTTTTAAAGTTCACAGGCTTTTATTTCTTTACATTTATTATGCCATGAATTCATAGGGAATAGGTTCCAGCAGCTCAGGCTCCTTTCCATTTGTTCTCACAAAATGTGCTTCTCTGGGTGGAGCAGGCTATTGAAGGGGAAAAAAGGAAATGAACTTTAAAAATAATATACACTCAATTCTTAAACTTCTATAAAAAATATCTAAGCAACAGTTTTAACAGTTTCCCAAGATTAACATCAATACATCCTGCCAAGTCAAGCTCTCACCTGGCGTTTCAGCTGAACCCAGGTACCCTTCTCTTTGGCTTCCTTCTTTTTCTGATCATTTTCCTTCACACGTTTCAGGAAGCTGTCTCGGCTCTTAGAGTGCTTAATATGCTCAATACGCACATTAATCCTCTTGGCAAGAATCTTGCCCCTGTTGAGAACAGAAATTCTCATAAGCATTTGATCAAAAACACAACAGCGATGTAGAAAATGGTTTTGACAGTTCCATTTATTAGGAAAATTATTAATATTTTACTCAGAATAAATAAGGCTTGATCAGTTTTGCAAGATTAATCTAATTGGAAAAGGCCTTGAAGTAAACATCTTCTGTTGTTATTTTCTATTTTTAGTGCATATATACAGAATTTGATTTACTCCAGTCAGTCCCGAGTGCCCTGCCCGTTTTCCACCCCACCTCCCTCACCTTATTCTCCTTTCTCTACTGGTTGTCTTTTCACTCTAAACATCCCTACTTGCTATTCTTCCGATGAAGTGACAGCCTCTGAAACACTAGTAGTTGAACCAAAATCAAATCACTAGTATAATTTAAAACTTTACAAATTGTGTAAGACCTTCCAGTAAATCTATTTTAATTTGTTTCCTCTGACAGGTGACATGACAAACACTCAATTTGCCTGAGTTTTAAGAGGATATTTCCTTTGCCCCACTTGAATGACCAATGAAGACATAAGTCCAATTGGCAAAGTGAAAGGGGGGTATAAGAAAAATACTAGTCATGAAAAACTGTATCATCACTTACTTAACTTGCTTATTCACAACAATGCCAACAGCATGCTGGGTAACATTGTAGACTCTCCCAGTTTTGCCATGATAACATTTATGAGGCATTCCTTTTTGAACAGTACCCATTCCCTGGATAAGAAAGGAGACAAAAGTTTTATTCCAGTCAATTCCTCCTTCCTCTTAAACCCTCATTTTTATTGAAGTAACTAAGATGTCATAAAATTTCCTTTAAACGGCAACTCGAGCTTTCAGAGCCGGTGAAATGTGTTTTTCACATTGCTTCAAGCAATCAAAAGAGGTAATCATCATTAAGCTCCAGAGCCAGGACATATTTAAATACTGAACACAAAAGAACACAGTTCTCACTGGAGTTTCATAAAAACAGTAATCTCCATCTTAATAAATTTTACACTAAGGTACTCCTTTTCACTTCAACTCTCATCATCCACCCTGCCAATTTTCTATTGGCTATTAACTTCAAGAAAGTAATGAGTCAGGTGTGGTGGTACACACCTGTAATCCCAGGCAACATGGGAGGCTGAGTCAATAGGATTCTAAGTTCAAAGTCAGATTCAACAACTTAGCCAGGCCCTAAACAACTTAGTGAGACCCTGTTTCATAATAGAAAATAATAATTAAAAAAAAAGTAATCAATAAAACTTAGGCTCAATAAGAATAGTACTTAAAAACACCCATTCTTTACTCTTATGAACTCTTACTAAAATAGGTATCTCCCATAAAATTCAGAACCCAACATTATATTAATTCCAACTTTTCTAACATCCAGTGTTATTCTTCAATTTTATAACTTACCTTAATGTCTACAATATCACCTTTCTTATAAATTCGCATATATGTGGCCAAAGGAACAACTCCTGCCAAAAGAAGTTTTAATTGTCAGACACAAGACAAGTCTACAATAAAAATAGCATACTATTTTTGAAAATTTCTCCTGACAGTAAAATCTGTCTTCTACACACCTCTTCAAAGTTTTAATCCTGCATATATATAGTTATGAAACTACATAAAATTCATACTTACTTATCTATTAGAAAATGTCAAGTTATTTAAATGTTATTTATGAACCACAACACATACTAGTAAAAATCCAAATGTGTGCTATGCTTAGCTTCAAGTAAATTACTTACCATGTTTTCTAAAAGGCCTAGAGAACATATATCGGGTTCCTCTCCTCTTTCCCTTTGTGTTCGTCATTTTGGCAAATTACTAAAACCAGAAAGTACAAAATCAGTCAGATAAAACCGAAAAATTGGCATTTCCCCTTTACCAACAACAAAAATCCTGTAATTTCACATGTATGCAATTTCAAATTAGGAACAGTCTTTTAAAAAATCAGATAATCATTACTTCTCTCAAAGAATTTTTTTAAAAAAATTACCAAGTAAACTCCTAAGCAGCAGAACTAGATATCAGACCCCAAACCAGTATTTCCTTATGAGAACAGAAAAACATCAACAGGACTTGTACTTCACTGTATCTGTACAACCCATGCTAGAATGCCAAGGGAACTAGAAATTAGAACCTAAAGGATCATCTACTGTTGGAGAATCCCCTACAACTCAACCTTGCCTTTTTATACAGTAGAAAAAATCCTTTTTTTTCCCCTTTTTAAAAACACTTTTATAACTCACTAAAACTCACTTTTATAACATCTACAGAGGACTCAGCAATCCTTAGCACAACTACAGTATAAAAGAACTGACAGCTAACAGCTAATTTATCATTATCTAAAAAATCACCTACTATTTAGATTTAAACCCTTCCTTGGTTTCCCCAAAGGTCAAAACAATAGTTTTGATCACTGGGCCATCCAAGGGCAATTAACCCTATCACAAGGCAAATTATAAAGTAAAGTTTAACTTGCTGACAGCAGTCTAACAATGTATCAGTCTCTCAATATACAAATACTCCTTAATCCTCAACAATAACTCTGAAAAAGCACCTTTTTCATAAAAATTGTTGCATAGACACAAAAATGTCTCAACTAACTCACCAAAGTACTATTCAATGGATGCATCCTTCAATTTTCAGAAAAAAGCAACTACGCAATTGTTATAGTCCTCAAAAATCTCTACACCTGCAATCTCATAAACTTGTTAGGTTCATAAACTAGGAAAGACCTCTCCAGATACAAGTGACTTTAGAGCCACCAGAGTCAGAATCAGGAAGTCATTTTTGCTCCTCTAAACTCATTTTCCTGTCCTCTATTTTTATGTCTAGACCTAACACACAAAACTGAACCAGTTTTCCAAAATGATACCTAACCATGCAAACCAATGATGCAACATTATCAAAATTTGCCAAATAAGATCACTTTGTGGGGGGAAACCAGCAGTTTGCTCCACACTGACACTTCGATGTTAATATCCACAAACTAGACAAAAAGATGAGAAGCTACTGAGATTAAATAACTTCCCCCCCACTAAACTTCTAAATCGGACATATTGCTGTTCTGGAGTCCCTTCCCTCAACACATGCTATCTTCCCCTCTTAATATAAATATTGGTGTGGCAGTCTTAGAATGTTTTCCCTTCATCCACTAGCCATCCCGAGACAAAGCTAAAAACAAGAGGAAACCAATTCAGACGCTATGCAAGAGGGGTCTGGGTTCTGGGATTCGTTAACCTGATTGACTCTGCAGGCACCCACGAAGCCAGAAGTTCACACATCTGGGCTCACAGGAGATCAAAGTCAAGATTTGTTTTAAACCCGTCTTTAAGACCCGGAAGTGCCTACCCGACAGTTAGATGGAAAGGAGTTCGAAAAGCATCAAACCACGCGGCCCCATACAGCCTAAGAGAGGGCCCAGGATGCGGTAACTAAAGCCACAGAAATATCGAGACTGAACCCTTGCCAGACTAACCCCAATCGCTTCGTCCCCAGTAAGTAGGCTCCATCTTCCTAACCACACCAGGGCAGGGCCACGGCACCGCAGTCAGGTCCTCAGCCCACCGCCCAGGCCCCACACAGCGCACGCTGCTCCCGGTCTGGCAAGACATGGACCCAACCGTCCAGAACAGTGGACCTCAGACTGAGTAAACAGCCTCCCTAGTATCACAATGCACGGCAACTGAAGCCGCAGGGTCGCAAATCGAGCCGAACGAACGCAAGGTCCCGGGAGCCACGCGTAGTCCCTACCTGGAAGATGGCGGTTCCGGCCGAAAGGAAGGAGGCGGGGTTGTTGCGCGCGCAACACAAGGGCCCTACGGGCTGCCCGCGATGCTGCCTGAAAAAGGAGCCAACCGAAAGAGGCTCTTCTAGAGAAGCGGATTGGCCCTGAGAGCAAGAAGACTGTGTGGGGATATTTTCTTCTCACGCAAACAAGAAGCATTCAGCTAACAAGCTGACATTTGTATCGCGCTAGACAGCCCGTAAAGGGGCCTTCGAAGGCGTCAAACAAGTCGCGACGTCCCAAGCGTGCCGACGTCCGTCGTCGCGTCACGCTCACGTCGGAAGCGAGGCGTGTTAGTATCTCCCAGGGGTAGCCTCTGCCCGCATTAACGGCGTCAGAACCTTTTAAAGTGTTAGTAGCTGATGTTGGTTTGTTGCCGAAATGATTACGTGGGCACAAAACTCAAATTATAATGAATCAAAAATATTACCTGGCTGGATGCGCCGGCGCGCGGCTAAAACCCCAGCGTCTGGGGAGGCAGGAGGATTTCGAGTTCGAGGCCAACCTCAGCAGCTTAGCGAGACCCTTTATCAAAATAAAATAAGAAGGACTGGGGACGTGACTTAGTGGTAAAGCGGTTCTGGATTCAATCCTAAAAAAAAAAAAAAAATGGTTTGTGCTTCTGAAGTTGTTATCCCTTTCTATGGTAGGTCTGAACCCACCTGCTGGTAGGTTAAAACCATTTTGAAAGCAATTAGGCAAAATTTGATAAAACTGAAGATTTTAAAATGCTAAACCCTAGCATTTTATTCCTACGTGTATGTCTTATAGAAGTTTTGATTTGTGGACAAAAGCATACTCACTAGTGTGGGTAGAAGCAAGAAATGAGGAACATCTTTAAAAATAAATACACTGTGGATTTCTAACAAGATGGAATATTATATGCTGGTAAAACAAGATTGCACTCTGAAACGTGATGAGGCAAAGGAGGAAGCTGTAGAAATAAGTAGTATGACAACTTAGTTTTAAAAATACGTAGAACAGTACTGTATATTGCTTAGGGTTATATGCGTATTTAATGAAGATAATAAAAAATACAAGTAAGTGAAAATCAAGTTAAGAAAAGCAGTTATGTCTATAATGAGGAAACTACAAAGGGAAGCTTTAATAGTTTTGATCATTAAGCTGGGTTTTGAGTAAATGGGTCTTTACTGTTTTCTTAATTAAACTTCATTACAATATGTATTACTATATTCATATGGTTATTTTAGATATGTAACAAAAAATTGAAAATATAATCCAGAGAATTCCCATGTGCCCAGTATCAGTTTTCCCCTATTAGTAACATCTTGCATTATTATAGTACATTTGTTGCAATTAATAAATCAGTACTGAAGACTGTTATTAACTAAAGTTCAAAGTTTACATTTTCTTAGGTTTTTACCTAATATTCTTTTTCTGTTTCTGTATAGTTGTGTCTCCTTATGCACCTTTGACTGTGGAAGTTTCTCAGACTTCCCTTATTTTTAATGACTGTCCGTTTTGAGAACTGGTCTAATATTTTTATGGAATGCCCAATATTGGAATTTGTCTGCTGTTTTTCCTATGATTTTATGCATGACATTTAGGATGCATTTGTTAAAAAATGGGCCAAGTAACATAAAAACGTTATCTGAATATAAATAACATCCCACTGGTCTTGAAATTTGCATTTCTTTGACTTATTCTCCTGATGCTTCTGAATTAGTTTTTTCTAAAGAATTCTGCATCAGCTCCAAACTTTTTTCCATCAAACTTTTTTTTTTTTTTTTTTGAGAAAAGGAATCATGAGATATTGGTTTCGTACACCAAAAACTGTCCAGGGATTGGGGATGTAGCTCAGTGATAGAGCTCATGTGAGGCCCTGGGTCCAATCCCTAGTACTGCCAAAAGGAAAAAAAAAAAAAAAGGCTAATTTCAACAGTGTCATGACTAAGCCTAAAAATGAACATTATCATCTCTTCCTCATCTCCTATTCTGTTTTCTGTTTAATTTGACTTTTTCCCCAGTCACTGCCAAAAACCACTCTTATCAAAGCAACAACTGCTTCCATATTGCCAAGACCAAAAGACATTCCTGTTCTTGTTTATCTTGATTACTCAGAAGTATTGGACTCTACTGAGCACTTCTTGCTTCTTGAAACTTTACTCTTTCTGGCCTCTCTTGTCTATTTTGTTGTTTCTCCTTCTCTCTTTCTTCTGAAAAGTTGGGTTCTTTCTGTGTTGGAACTAAATCCCCTGCTCTTCTCTTTCTCCATGATCTTCCTAGATAATTCAGTTTTCTCCCATAATTTTAAATTTCTTCTCTGTGCTGCTTACTGCCAGATTTATTTCTTCAATCTGGGCATCGCCTCAACACATAAGTTCTGTAACATCTATTCTTAAATACTTCTTGTCATCTAAAAGTTAACATATCCAAAATAAAACTTCCCATTCCGACCCTCGGGCCTGTTTTTGCTCCAGTATTTCCCATGTCAGTAAGTGGTATAAACCAGAAACCTTGTTTTCATCTTTAAGTTATCCCTTATCACCTCCAAATCAAATCTATGAGCAAATTTTGTTCCAGTCCCACATGTAAAATACCTGCAGTTGGCCTACCCCTTTGCGTTTCTGTCCCTACCACCGCTGGTATCTCACTCTCTTTCATGCCTTCATGGTCACGCTTTTCTCTCTTGTCTTAGTTTTAGCCATTTTCTATATAGTAGCCATGATCATATTTTAAAAATGTAAATCCGATTATGTCAAGCCTTTGTTTAAAACCCTCCAAAGACTTTTCTGTTACCCTCACGATGAAATATAAACTCCTTTCCTAGGTTTACACAATCCTACATAAATTGATTCTTGCCTCTCTTCAGGTTCATATGGTGTCTCCCACTTTTTCTCCCTCATGTCATTGAAATACTGCTGTCTTCTTCAGTTCTATAAACATTTCAAGTTCTTTCTAGCCTTGGGATCTTTATGCATGCTCTTCCCTTTGCCCTTCAAAGAGATATATTTCATTGTCTTGCTTCCTAAAAGAAGTGATGCTTAATTAACACTTTTTTTGTCTTTGTCAATAGCAAAATTTTCATTCCCAGGCTTTGTTTTTTTCATTTTACCATTTATCTCACTGTTGATGCGAGCTATGTGTGACCAAAATGACATTACTATTATCCTAAGAAAAGTACAATTAAGGACTGGGCGTGGTGGTGCATGCCTGTAATCCTAGTGGCTCAGAAGGCTGAGGAGGATCGCGAGTTCAAAGCCAGCCTCAGCAACTTAGCAAGCAACTCAGTGATATCCTATCTATAAATAAAATATTAAAAAAATGGCTGGGGGTGTGGCTCAGTGGTAAAGCACTCCTGGTTCATTCCCTGGTACATGATAGTATACCGAAATGAATTACAAAATTAAATGTGTTCTTGCAGAGGTCCACTGTTTTAGACTTTGCACATTGCTCTTATAGTCTTAGTGTAAATAATTGTGTGTATATACATGTGCATCTGTGTGTACATATGCATATGTATATTCATATGTGTGTATACATATGTATGTAGAGAGAAAAAGTTTTGAAATAAAATGCACATATCCTTAAGTGTACGATTGGATGATTTTTGACTGATGTATGTAGCCTTGTAACCAGTACCCCTAGTCAAGGTATGTTATCATCTCCCTGGAAAGTTCATTGGTATTCCTTTCCAGTCAATCTCTTCTCCCACCAGAAACATAGAATATTCTAGTTTCTTTTCTATTTATTTATTTTATTTTTTCTGGTGCTGGGGATCTAACCCAGGACCTTGCGTGTGTTAGGCAAGTGCTCTGTCCCTGAATTATACCAGCCCCTAGTATTTTGATTTCTATAGCCATAAGTTAGTTTTATCTATTCTTGAATTTCATGTAAATGGTAACATATAATATGCTCTCTTTTCTCTGACTGTTTTTGTTTAACTTAATGGTTTTTAAATTTTTATTTTATTTTTATTTATTTATAGTACAGGGACTTGAACCCAGGGCACCACACATACTATGCTAAGCTACATCCCCAATTTTCTTTCTTTTTTTTCTTTCTTTGTGTGTGTATGTATGTGTTACTGGGAATTGAACCCAGGGGCACTCTACATGTCCAGACATTTAAAAACATTCTTTAAAAATTTTTGAGATGGTCTTGCTAAGTTGCCAAAACTGGCCTCAAACTTGGAATTCTTCTGCCACAGCCTCCTGAGTCAATGAGATTATGGGTGCATACCACCATTTCCAGCCCCAGCCCTTTGTTTTATTATTGTTATTTTATTTTGAGACAGAATCACTGAGTTAACCATACTGACCTTGTGATCCTCTGACCTCAGCCTCCTGAGTTACTGAAATTACAGGTGTATGGTATTGCATCCAGCTCCCGTTTTGTTTAGCATTTTTCTCTGAGGGAGGTAAGGAATTTATTTATTTATTTTTGTGTATTGAGACAAGGTCTCTGTTTTGCTCAGGTTGACCTTGAACTCCTGGACTCAAGTGATCATCCTGGCTCAGTCTCCCCAGTCGCTGGGACTGTAGCACACACCACTGTGTCCAGATAGGTATTTATTTTTACCACCTGCTTTTATTTTTCTTTTCTTTTATTCACAGTGCTGACAATCAAACCCAGGACCTCATGCATGCAAGTGCTCTATCACTGAAATACATCTTCGTGCTGTACAGTCTTTTAGAATGGCTGTGTCACTAGCTCCATTATACACATTTTAAAACCAAAGTGGTTTCCTGCATTTCTAATGGTCAATTTGTCTCTAGTTTGAGCTCGTTGATGTACAGAGAATGAGAAAATACTGAAACTTTAAAAGAAATGTGAAATAAATTAAATGTAGAAAGTAGTAGAACTCAAAATTCATTCACTATTTATGAGCATCTAGATTAAATCAGGTACTGTACTAAATGATGAGATGATAAACATGAATAAAACATACTCCTTGCCCTCAAGGAAGCCACAGGGAATCAGGTGAGGGAGAAAGGAGTGTCCATTACCGTACCCTAAATGGCATAATAGAAGATGCTCAAGTATGAATGGTGTGGGATTCTGTGGTGGAAACCCTTGCCTCTGGAACTGTGAGAAGAAAGGACAAGCCTGGACAAAAGAGGAAGCATCAGAGAAGAGACTGAACTTTTGAAAGAGCAGCACTGTGACCAGAAAAAGGAATTGGGAGGGTATTTTAGGCAGAGGGAACAGTTTACATAAAGACAGAGAGATGGATAACAAAGAACTCAGAGAAATTTAAGTCCTCCAATAATTTTTAGAAAATACGGTCAACAAATAAGAATGTGACCTATTAAAATGGAGGAAATTTATCATTTTGCATTAGACTTGAATAAAATACTAAATAAAACAACTTTTGATCTTGAGTCTAAATTCACATCTCTGTTACAGTATTTTTGTTGTGTTTTTCTCCTGTGAAAGAGTTTTAACAAAGTACATATGTTGTCTCTTTCTGGTTTTCAGAACACTTTGGCAGTTTAACTTCAAGAGGACAAATTTCCAAGCTGGAAGGAAACATGTTTCTGTCCTCTGTGAGGCTCTAGTTAGGTGCCTGTTTAAGCATCTCACCTCTCATATGTAGTTTACCTCTTGTCTGGTAGATTGGCAGAAGAACAGTTTCAAACAGGAACTAATGAGGAGTTTCTAGTAAAGAAAGCATATAATGAGAATTCTTGTCCCCAGAAAAATGTCACTGTAATGACAGCTAAAGTAATGAGGGGCAGAAATACTATGAATAATTGAAAAACATATCACAAAGAATAATTACATAAAATAATTAATCTTTTTCCCCCCAACTTTTCATTTGCGATCCCAAGAAGCAGCAAAATGAACCAGGTGAGATGTAGTTTGGCAAAGACTGTACTCTTCTAAAATCTAATTGTCTATAAAAACACGTAGGCACAACCAGGCC
This sequence comes from Sciurus vulgaris, assembly GCF_902686455.1. NCBI lineage: Eukaryota > Metazoa > Chordata > Mammalia > Rodentia > Sciuridae > Sciurus > Sciurus vulgaris. Next base: position 163,034,814 of record NC_136464.1, read on the forward strand.
TGTAGCTTATAATTGGGTATTCGAGCTGAAGCTCAATCTCCTAACCCAGTACCTCATTATCTGCATCTGGATTTTTCTTTTCCTGAATCCTACCTTTTTGATGCAATTTCTAAAACATCTCAGCTGCCATAAACTGTAAAGCAGGGACTAAATGAGGTAGTACCTAAGCAAAAATTATCAAACATGTTAAGATAGGAAATGCATAGAAGTGATACGAAGAATTGGGGAAGCAAATTTGCGTTGGTTTACAGTTCCTGGTTCTGCTTAGGTAGTAAAACACTATTTTGAAATGTGGAGAAGAATATGTTAGAGATTTGTCCTGGAGGGAAGCACTTAGTAGACTTGTAATAACTTCAAGACTAGCTGATCAGTAGCGGCCGCCAAGGCTCACTTCTCATGATGGTGTTGGGTTTCCTAGGTTATACCAGCTCCTGGAGCTATGTACCCATCTTCCTGGAAAAGGTACTTTTTGTATTTTGGGGGAAGGAAGGAAGAGGCTTACCCTCTGATTCCACGCACATTTACTTCATGATAACTGAAATGAGGACTGACAAATTTCACTTCTGTTATCCCTGATCGATGGATTGATTATGACTACCTGAACCTAACTTGAGAAGTTTCTGAGGCTAATTACAGGCTTAAATAATTAAAGACTAAATACCTGATGTGAGCTGACAGCAAGAAAAGCACCTTCCCAGGCGCCTCTGACTTAAACAATTGGTAGTAGAAATAATTTTATTCAAAGAGTTCAGAGCCTGCACAGAAATTAAAACAAGATAGGAGATAGCAGAAAAACATTTATGGGGTACTACAGAAGAGAGGGGTTTCTCTATCCAAACTAGTAAGAGAGACAGTAACTTCCACTGTGGGAAATAAAAAGTAGTGAGTTTTGGAGTCAGAGAAGGTCCCAAATCTCTTCTATCACTTCCTATAAGCTTATGTTCCTTAGTTTTTTAAAACAAAGGCACTCACACATATTTAAGAAGATCTTGTGTTTATAACACCATGTGAAATAATGAATGTAAGACATCTTCCATTTTGTACAGTATCTGGAACCTGGTAGGCACAAAGCATATCAGGAAAATGTTCCTTGCTCTCCTTTACAGCTTTTCTTTTCCTAGGCCAGCTGTAGAACCCTGGATGTCTTTAAGACCCTTGTAAGGGATCTTTGAATTCCAAATCTTTTTCATGGGACCAGGGGTGCAAGTCAGTGATAGAGCAAATGCTTACCATGTAGGAAGCCCCAGTTCTGTCCCCAGCACCACTTGACACAATTTTCATAATGTTAAAACCTCATTTGCCTTTATTTTTGTTACCAGGGATTGAACCCAGTGGTGCTTAAACACTAAGCCACATCCCTAGCCTTTTTAATATTTTATTTAGAGACACTCACTGAGTTGCTTAGGGCCTCATCAAGTTTCTGAGGCTGGCTTTGAACTTTCAATCTTCCTGTCTCAACCTCCCAAACCCCTGGGATTATAGGCATAGCACCATGGCGCCTGGCCCTCATTTGCCTTTAATCTTCATCCTTGAGTACATATTGCTTTTGTGTAGTGTGTGACAAAATGGGAAATACACATAAAACATTAGTGTTACCTAACCAGAATGACAATTCCTGGCAAGTGTACTTTACTTTTGAGTTAAAAGCTTAACTAATCCCCGCATTATTCTGAACATTTTTTCCTTTGAAAGAGCAAACTTTTGGTTATTCAGACTTCGGTACAGGATTCAGCAGGTATTTCTGAATAGGAAAAAAAAAAAAAAAAAAGCCCTAACCAGACTGCTCTTTCCATGAAAACAACTTATAGTGTTTTCTGCCAATGAAAATTGGAGCTTTTATTTGAAAATTAAAATTTTGGAAAACTTGTATTCATCACTTGATAGCTCCCCAAAACTTCTAATGAGATCAGTGATGATATTAACAAATGTGGTTTATTTTATTTATTGATTTATTTATTATTTATTTATTTATTTATTTATTTATTTTAAGAGTTTAGTGACATCTCATCGTGGCTTTATTTTCCTATCTCTGGAGTTAAGCTTCTCTTTTACATACATTTTGGTCATCTTAGTTCCTCTGCTGAGAAATGTCAGTCTAGGGGGCTTATGGAATTTCAGGACTGAACAATGAAAAAAATAAGACCGGGAGGTAGAAGTAGCCCACACAGGCTTTCCTCAGGCCAGCATTGACAGGTTGGTATGCAGGGAGATTCTTCATAACAAATGAAGATCTAGAGACTAGATCCTTACATTGAATAATGAAATGTGTCAGCATTTGGAAGATTTATATAACTAAACCACATTTTCCAAGTGACCAACATATAATATTATAAAATAATGGGAAAACACTCATTTGAAGTGTAAGATCAGTAGAGTTTAATATTACAGAGTGTGAAAACTTCATTGCTAGACTTCAGATTTCCCATTGCAACTCACCTTTTAAAAATCTGTCACTGGAGTCTTGGGGCGGTGTTAAATAACCACATTATCTGAAAATGTTTTAAAGTATGTCTCCCTTTTATAGCATGTCTGTGAGGTTGAATTTTCTTCATAGATCTCCTTCAACCCAACAGCATATAGCAGTAGATCTGGTAGAGAAGCAGACATGAGTATCCACCTGTCTTTAGTGAGCTAGACATAAAGGACTTCGTGAAAATGAAGAACAATATCACACTTCCTACAATTTTTTGGAAGATAAGTCACTTGTCATAAAATATGTTAATGTGAGGACTTTATTAATTTTATAAAAATGCATGAGTATTTCTTTTTTGGCACCAGGGATTGAACCCAGGGTTGCTTAACCACTGAGCCACATCCCCAGCCCTTTTTTATATTTTATGTACAGACAGGGTCTTGCTGAGTTGCTAAGTGCCTCACTAAGTTGCTGAGGCTGGCTTTGAACTTGGATCCTCCTGCCTCAGCTTCCCAAACTTCTGGGATTACAGGAGTGTGCCACCGTGCCGGCACATGAGCCCTTCACTTTAATTTCAAATACAATAAATACTAATAGATAGACCCACATAAACAAAAGTTCTTACTGATTATCAATAATTTTTAAGATCAATAATTTTTAAGCATCCCAAGACTAAAAAGCTGAAAACCATTGCACTGTCCACACTTTGTACCACTAGTATTTTACTTGATTCTCCTACAGCAAAGCCAGGGATGCCATTAGTTTTTCCTGAAGTAATCTTTTTTTTTTTTTTTTTTTTTTTTTTTTTTTTTTAGGAAACTTTGACTAATTTACTATTTGGATGAGTCTCTGACCAAAATATGCATGTTCTCATAGTGATCTTGGTTTCTGCAACTTTTTCTATGAACATGAACTCAGGATTATTTCCATTTTCCTTTGTGAATTCTGGATAAGTCACACTGTAACTTTGCTGGATTACCTCAAGTTGAAGGTTTTGAATTTTCTACTTTGATTTGTCCTGTTGTTATTGCTGACTTTCCTTCACTGTTATTTTGTCATGTTTTGAGATTTCTAGTAAAACTGCTTATAAACCAGTTCAAATTTTATGGGGAATCAGATAAGGAACTAACATTTATCTAAGCTTGTTAAAATTTATCTCAGGAACATATTTTTTTAATAAAGATCCACAAAAAGTTTCCTCACAATAGTCAAATGAAATAGGTGAGCAATCAGGCTTCTGAGTAAATTACAAAACTTCTCCTCACTAGTCCTGTATCTTGTCTCTACCTCTAAACTACCATGTAAGTATTTGGCTATACATTAATAGAATAAGAAGAATCTGCAGTTGAAATATTTTGACTAATACTTGCTGACAAAAGACTAAAATCTTTTTAGCCATTAGGAAAATTACTCTGACAGAAGTTTCATATAGCCAGAATTTTTTTTAAATAGACTTTTTTGGGTAAACTGACAATATCTTTAACCATTACAATGAACCACAATGACATCAAAATATTTCTGCAAAATATTTGATATGAAGTGCTTTTAAAAGTTTTAGCACTGGGGTTTGTAGCTGACACTTAAATGTAATGTGAAGAATATGTGTCAGACATTAATGCTGCTAATCTGTACTATGCTTCCAAATTCTACAGATGCAACTCTACTGCCAACTATTCAAACTAGTTTTAAAATATTTTTGATGCTTCAAATTTGGTTTCTTTACTATCTGAAACTGAATAATGTGCATGAGATTGTCATGGTTCAATTAAAATTGCTAGAATTTTATGTTAGTTGATCTTGAAGATGCTTGTAACTGGGAAGGAAATGATGGGGAACTTCTGGGGCTGTTGTCAGATTACTTTGGCAGAGTGAATTTCAAAAAATTATATAGCAAGTTTCATAAGGGAAGGAATTCTGTCATAGGCTTAGCACTTATTGATGATCTAGTATATGCAGTCAGTGATCTAGTGCTGGAGATACATGGGGGGAAAAATCACTGTATTCTTGAAGTTTACATTCTAGTGAGGAAAGACAGAAAATAAATACAGTAATATGCCAGGTGTGGTGACTGAGACAAGAGGATTGCAAGTTCAAGGCCAGTCTTGGCAACTTGATGAAACCCTGTCTCAAAATAAAAAATAAAAAAGGCCTGGGGCTGTAACTCAGTGGTAGAGTGCCCCTGTATTCAATCCCTGGTACCACATCAAAAAAATTAAATGGGCAAAAGACTTAAATTGATATGTATAAAAAGATATACAAATGGCCAGTGAATACATGAAAAAATACCTAACTTTATGAATAACTAAGGAAACCAGTCAAAATCACAATAAGATACCACTTTCCACTTGCAACAGTGACATTATGTCAAAAAAACAACAATAAATGTTGACAAGGGTGTAGAGAAAATGGAGCCCTCATATGCTGCTGGTGAGAATTTAAAATGGTACAGCCACTTCAGAAAATGCTTTGGCAATTTGTGAAAAGGTTAAATTAGCTAATATGTAACATAGCAATCTCACTCCTAGGTAAGGTTTTTTGTTTTTTGACTAGGGATTGAACCCAAGTCACTCTGTCTCTGAACTACATCCCAATGCCTTTTTATTTTTTGACAGGGTCTCAGTTGCTGAGGCTGGCCTCGAACTTGAAACCCTCATGCCTAAGTCTCCACAGTCACTAGGATTACAGGCATGTGCCACTGCACCCAGTTTACACAAGATTTTTATGTGAACGTGCAGAACAGAACATTCACAAAAACCCAAACTGGAAGCTACTTAAACGTCAATCAATTGGTGAATGAACAAACAAAATGTAGTATATCCATATGGTGGAATATTATTTGAAAGGCAAATGAATGAAGGGCTGAGGTGAACTATAACATGAATGAACCTCAGAAACATGCCCAGTGAAAGAAGCTAGACATAAAACCATACTGTATCATTTTTCTATGAAAAAGTGGAATAGATAAACCTACAGACAAGAAAGTAGATTAGTAGTTGTCTAAAGCTAGGGTGAGACAGAAATAAGGATTGACCCCATTCTCCCCAGGAACCAGAAACATGACCATTAAAAAACAAACAAAAAAACCTCACAAGATTTTTTCTTCACAAAAAGCTCTAGGTGTAACATTTATTCATTAACCTCTTATTAAGCAATTCATTGCCTGTCTCCTTGATACCAGGATCCATTCCTGAGATGGGAACAAAGTCCACACCTGTAAGGAAATAACATCATCTCCAGGGAGACTGATCCTAACCTAGTAATTAGAAGATTATTTAACAATACTCTTCATGTGTGCCATGAAGGTCCAGATGTGGCTCTGAGAACATCAGCAACATGATCTTTAATTAAGGAGGTCAGGAAAGACTTCCCAGAGTAGGAAGCATCAAACTAAAGGAGAGAAAGCAAAGAGCTGAGCGCACATGGAGCCAACGCATTTTGAATTGTTACCTATAAATGACTACATCCATACCCATGAGCAGTATTCATTTATCAGAGGATACAAAATTGTCAAGTTATTCTTATTGATCAATGATCTGTGGTCTAGGAAAAAGACAAATTTCTACATAGGCAGATACTTAAAAAGAATTTTTTATATAAATAATAAAAGTTTTAGTAGTAATAAATTTCTAGTTTGTCAATTTTCTTTTTTTTTTTTTTTTTTTCAGCAACATCAGAAATTTCATTAACCCAATAGAGACACAGTTCATCTTGGAGTTCAGTGATATATTCAAGGACTCACTTAACTATAATTGTAGATAACTACCATAATGTCTTTGCAGTGCCAAATTGCTTGTTATTCACTAGTGAGACCAATTCAACTGCAGATTCCGCAGCTTCTGGTGAAGGCATTTGGCAAGTTCTTTTCACAAATAACACCCATCAGGATTGTTTCTTCCTATTTTACACAGCAATTGTCTCAAAACCTGGAACCTAAATATTTATAAAGCAAGCAGCTACCAGATGGACCAAGAGGCTCTCCTGAGACCAGTGGTGGGGAAATTCAGGTAAGGAAGAAAGTGGCCTGTTCATAAGCTGACAAAATGGAACCTCTTAAATGCAAAATTCTAGCTATCAGAAACGAAAATCAGGTATCAAGCAAAAGCTGTGTACTTACTCTCTGAATGCAGAATCATTGTACTCAGCTGAAGATAAAGGGTGAATTGCTATCGTATCTGTGGTTCACTGTCCCCAAGTGCGCTTAGAAGTTAGGGACAGTGCTGAAGAAAGAAGGGTAGGCATCACCAAAGACCACAAGCCAAACTAGTGGTCCCCTCCATGGGGGTGTGGTCCCAAAATGATGCCAGAAAAGACTAAAACCACAACTGGGACCTTGCCACACTGGGATCCTGTGATTTTTCTGGTGTGGTCAATTATCTTTTGTTCTTGCTTGTAGGTATAACACATTTTTAATGTATACATATCCTATTCTGTGTGTATGTTCATGTACTTGACAATGTTTAGACTAAAATATAGAGCGACAGATTAAGGAAAATACATCTTCCTGTTCAACATGAAGCACACTATACGTCTTTACACACTTTTAACAGGAAGTAAGTACTAAGTTGGACTGGGGTAGCTCAGTGATAGCACACTTGTCTAGCATGTTTGAGGCCCTGGGTTTGAGGCCCAGAACCACAAAATGATGATGATGATGATAAATACATCATTCAGAATAGTACAAACTAGAGTTTTGTTTATTGGTTGGATAAATGTGTAGCCTACAAAAGCACTGCTGTGGTTTGAATATTTCCAACACAGGATTCCTGAGTTGGAAACTTAATCCCCAAAGCCATATGTTAATGGTGTTTGAAAGTGGGGTTGGGAGGGAGGGCTCTGTCCTCATGAATGAATTAATCCACTCAGGGGCTAATGGATTAATGGATCATCAAGGAGTGGCTTTGTTATAAAAGCATGTTCTCTTGGCAAGCTTGCTCTCTCTCACCATGTGATGCCCTGCATAATCTGTTCTGGACTCTGCAGAGTTCCAACCAGCAAGAAGGTCCTCATCAGGTGAGAATCCTTGACCTTGGATTTCCCAATCTCTAGAACTACAAGGAATGTATTCTTTACTTTGGGGGGTGGGGTGGATTACAGGAATTGAACTGGGGGGGTGGCATTCCCAACCCTTTTTATTATTTTATTTTGAGACAGAATCTCACTAAGTTGCTGAGATTGACTTTGAACTTGTAATTCTCCCGCTTCAGCCTCCAGAGTTGCTGGGATTATGGGCATGCCCCACAGTGCCAGGCTTAGATACTAAATTCTTCTATATGGTCTGCAAATATTTTCTCCCATTCCATGAGGTGTCTTTTCACTTTCTTGAAAGTGTACTTGGATGCACAAAACTTTAATTTTGATGAAGTTCAGTTCATCTACTTTTTTCTTTTGTTGTTTATACTTTTTAATTCTTTTTAGATATGCAGGACAGTAGAGTGTATTTTGACATTATACATACATAGAGGATAACTTATCCTAATTAGGTTTCAATTCTGGTGGTCGTATATGATGTGGCGTTTTTGCTTGTGCTTTTTGTCATATCTAAGAAGCCATTTCTAAATCCAAGGTCAGAGTCAAGATAATTTATCTGTTTTCTTCTAAGAGTTATATAGTTTTAGCTCTTACACTTAGAATTTTGATGCATTTGGGTTAATTTGTGTATATAGCATGAGGAAAGCGTCCCATTTCATTCTTTTGCATGATGATATCCAGTCTCCCAGCATCATCTGTTGAAAAGGCCCTTCTTTATATGATATTGATGCATGGGCTTTTTGGTTTTTTTTTTTTTTTTTTGACACTCAATTATATCCCGTTGATCTATGTGTTTATCCTATACTAATACCATGCTGTTCTGATTAGTGTAGTTTTGTAGTAAGTTTTGAAATAGGGAAATGTGAGTCTTCCAACTTTGTTCTTTTTCAAGATTTTTTTTGACTATTCAGTGTCTACTGAAATTCTTTATGAATTTTGGCTTATCCATTTCTGCAAAAAAAAATGCAGTTGGAATTGTGATAGGGATTGCACTAAATCTGCAGGTCACTTTGGGAATTATTGCTGTGTATTTTTTATTCTTTTTAGATATACATGACAGTAGAGTGTATTTTGACATATTATATATACATAGAGGTTAACTTATTCTAATTAGGTTCCAATTCTTGTTAAGTCTTCTAATCCATGAACATGAGATATCTTTACACTTATTTAGGACTTCTTTGATTTCCTTTAACAATGTTTTCTGATTTTGTAGTATACAGTTCTTACATTTTTGGCTGGTGTATAGAAGTATATAAAAATACAACTCATTTTTGTCATTGATATTATATCCTGCAATTTTAATGAAGTTGTTTATTACCCCTAAACATTGTGTGTAGATTCTTTCAGAGATTCAATGTATAAATCATGCCATCTACGAGTGGCTTTACTTCAGTTTTCCTTACTTTACTAATTTGAACCTTTTTCTTTCTTGGTTGTCAAGCTAAAGTTTTGTCAAGAGGAAAGGATACCTTTTGTTTGCTTTTCATACCTCTTGCACTGACTAAGACCTCCAGTACAATGTTGAGCAGAAATAGCAAGAGTGGGCATCCTTGTCTTGTCCTGAATCATACAAGGGACATTTTCAGACATACACCATTGAGTATGATATTGGCTGTGAGTTTTTCAAAATGCCCTTTGTCATATTGAGTATGATATCTATTTCTAGTTTGTTAAGTGCTTTTGTCATGAAAGAGTGTTGAAGTTTTTCATTTTTTCAAATATTTATTCTTCATCACTTGAGATGATCATTTTCCCCCTTTGTGCTATTAATGTGCTGTATCAAATGGATTTATTTTGATTGTTGCTGCATCACTTGCAATCTTTGGATGAAATTCGGATTCTGTTTGCAAGTAATTCAGTTTGTTTTCTTATCTATATTAATAGGAAGTATTAGTCTGCAGTTTTTTTTTTAATGGTATCTTCTCTCGCTTTGGTATTAGGGTAATATTGGCCTTATATGATAAATTAGCATGTGTTCCATTCTGTTCTATTTTTTGGAAGTGTTTGAAAATGATTGGTGTTAATTCTTTTTTAAACTTTTGATATAATTCACCAGTGCACCTATCTGTTCCTCATCTTTTTGGGGAGCTTCAAACAGTAATTGAATTTATTGTTAGATTTATTAAAATTTTCTATTTCTTCTTGAACCAGTTTTGGTGCTTTGCATATTTCAAAGAATTTGCATGTTTTGTCTAGGTTCTCTTATCATCTTCTTTATTTCTATAGTGTAGTAATGTCCCCACTTTAATGTCTGATTTTATTCATTTGAGCCTTCTTTCTTTCTACCTTGATTATTTACCTGAAAAAATTCATTCTTTTTTTTTTCTTTTTTTAATTTTTTTTATTTTTAATTTTTTTTTGTTTCTCTATTTTTTTTTATTGTAAACAAATGGGATACATGTTGTTTCTCTGTTTGTACATGGCGTAAAGGCATACCATTTGTGTAATCATAAATTTACATAGAGTAATGTTGTTTGATTCATTCTGTTATTTTTTCCCTTCCCCCCACCCCTCCCACCCCTCTTTACCCTCTATACAGTACTTCCTTCCTCCATACTTGCCCCCCTCCCTAACCCTAACTCTAACCCTAACACTAACCCTTCCCTCCCCCCCATTATGTGTCATCCTCCACTTATTAGCGATATCATTCGTCCTTTGGCTTTTTGAGATTGGCTTATCTCACTTAGCATGATATTCTCCAATTTCATCCATTTGCCTGCAAATGCCATAATTTTATCATTCTTTATGGCTGAGTAATATTCCATTGTATATACATACCACAGTTTCTTTATCCACTCATCAATTGAAGGGCATCTAGGTTGGTTCCACAGTCTGGCTATTGTGAATTGAGCAGCTATGAACATTGATGTGGCTGTATCTCTGTAGTATGCAGATTTTAAGTCCTTTGGGTATAGGCCAAGGAGTGGGATAGCTGGGTCAAATGGCGGGTCCATTCCAAGTTTTCTAAGGAATCTCCACACTGCTTTCCAGAGTGGCTGCACTAATTTGCAGCCCCACCAGCAATGTATGAGTGTACCTTTCTCCCCACATCCTCGTCAACACCTGTTGTTGCTCGTATTCTTGATAATCGCCATTCTAATTGGGGTGAGATGGAATCTTAGGGTGGTTTTGATTTGCATTTCTCTTATTACTAGAGATGTTGAACATTTTTCCATATATTTGTTGATTGCTTGTAGATCTTCTTCTGTGAAGTGTCTATTCATTTCCTTAGCCCATTTGTCGACTGGATTATTTGAATTCTTGGAGTAAAGTTTTTTGAGTTCTTTATAGATTCTGGAGATTAGTGCTCTATCTGAAGTATGATTGGCAAAGATATTCTCCCATTCTGTAGGCTCTTTCTTCGCATTGCTGATAGTTTCCTTTGCGGAGAGAAAGCTTTTTAGTTTGAATCTATCCCAGTGGTTGATTCTAGCTTTTATTTCTTGTGCTATGGGAGTCCTGTTAAGGAAGTCTGATCCTAGACCAACAAGGTGAAGATTTGGACCTACTTTTTCTTCTATAATCTGCAGGGTCTCTGGTCTGATTCCGAGGTCCTTAATCCATTTTGAGTTTACTTTCGTGCATGGTGAGAGATATGGGTTTAGTTTCATTCTGTTGCATATGGATTTCCAATTCTCCCAGCACCATTTGTTGAAGAGGCTATCTTTTCTCCATTACATACTTTTGGCACCTTTGTCTAGTATGAGAAAATTGTATTTATTTGGGTTTGTGTCCGTGTCCTCTATTCTGTACCATTGATCTACCTTTCTATTTTGGTACCAATACCATGCCGTTTTTGTTACTATTGCTTGTAGTAGAGTTGAAGATCTGGTATTGCAATACCCCCTGTTTCACTCTTCCTGCTAAGGATTGCTTTAGCTATTCTGGGTTTCTTATTCTTCCAGATGAATTTCATGATTGCTTGCTCTATTTCTGTAAGGTACGTCATTGGGATTTTAATTGGAATTGCATTGAATTTGTATAGCACTTTAGGTAGTATGGCCATTTTGACAATATTAGTTCTTCCTATCCAAGAGCATGGAAGATCTTTCCATCTTCTAAGGTGTTCTTTAATTTCTTTCTTTAGTGTTGTATAGTTCTCATTGTAGAGGTCTTTCACCTCTTTTATGAGATTGATTCCCAAGTATTTTATTTTTTTTGAGGCTATTGTGAATGGGGTAGTTTTCCTAATTTCTTTTTCTGAAGATTCATCACTTATGTATAAAAATGCGTTGGATTTATGGGCATTGATCTTGTAACCTGCTACTTTACTGAATTCACTTATGAGTTCTGAGAGTTTTCTGGTGGAATTTCCAGGTTCCTCTAAATATATAATCATGTCATCAGCGAACAGGGATAGTTTGAGTTCTTCTTTCCCAATTCGTATCCCTTTAATTTCTTTGGTTTGTCTAATTGCTCTGGCCAGAGTCTCAAGAACGATGTTGAATAGAAGTGGTGAAAGAGGGCATCCCTGCCTTGTTCCAGTTTTTAGGGGGAATGCTTTCAGTTTTTCACCATTTAGAATGATATTAGCCATGGGCTTAGCATAAATGGCCTTTACAATGTTAAGGAATGTTCCCACTATCCCTATTTTTTCTAGTGTTTTGAGCATGAAGGGGTGCTGTATTTTATCAAATGCTTTTTCTGCATCTATTGAAATAATCATGTGATTCTTGACTTTAAGTCTATTAATGTGGTGAATTACGTTTATTGATTTCCTGATGTTGAACCAACCTTGCATCCCTGGGATGAAACCAACTTGATCATGGTGCACTATCTTTTTAATATGTTTTTGTATGCGATTTGCTAAATTTTGTTGAGAATTTTTGCGTCGATGTTCATTAAGGATATTGGTCTGAAATTTTCTTTCCTTGATGAGTCTCTGTCTGGTTTAGGTATCAGGGTGATATTGGCTTCATAGAATGAGTTTGGGAGGGTTCCCTCCTCTTCTATTTTATGGAATACTTTGAGAAGTATTGGAATGAGCTCTTCTTAAAGGTTTTGTAGAACTCGGCTGAGAACCCATCTGGTCCCGGACTTTTCTTTGTTGGTAGGTTTTTGATGACTTCTTCTATTTCAGTACTTGAAATTGGTCTATTTAAATTGTTTATGTCCTCCTCGTTCAGTTTAGGCAATTCATATGTCTCTAGAAACCTGTTGATGTCTTCGAAATTTTCTATTTTGTTGGAGTATAGATTTTCAAAATAGCTTCTAATTATGTTTTGTATTTCCATCCTGTCTGTTGTGATATTTCCTTGTTCATTCCGAATTTTAGTGATTTGGGTTTTCTCTCGTCTTCTCTTTGTTAGTGTGGCTAAAGGTTTATCAATTTTGTTTATTTTTTCGAAGAACCAACTATTTATTTTGTCAATTTTTTGTATTGTTTCTTTTGTTTCAATTTCATTGATTTCAGCTCTGAGTTTAACTATTTCCTGTCTTCTACTACTTTTGGTGCTGTTCTGTTCTTCTTTTTCTAGGGCTTTGAGCTGTAGTGTTAGGTCGTTTATTTGTTGAGTTTACTTCTTTATTAAATGCGCTCCATGAAATAAATTTCCCTCTAAGTACTGCTTTCATAGTGTCCCAGAGATTTTGATATGATGTTTCTTTGTTCTCATTTACCTCTAAGAATTTTTTAATTTCCTTCCTAATATCTTCTGTTATCCATTCATCATATAATAGCATATTGTTTAATCTCCAGATGTTGGAATAGTTTCTGTGTTTTACTCTTTCATTTATTTCTAACTTCAATCCATTATGATCTGATAGAATACATGCTAGTGTCTCTATCTTCTTGTATTTGCTAACATTAGCTTTGTGGCATAATATATGGTCTATTTTAGAGAAGGATCCATGTGCTGCTGAGAAGAAAGTGTATTCGCTCTTGGTTGGATGGTATATTCTATAAATGTCAGTTAAGTCTAAATTATTGATTGTGTTATTGAGATCTATGATTTCTTTGTTCAATTTTTGTCTGGAAGATCTGTCCAGTGGTGAGAGAGGCGTGTTAAAATCACCTAGTATTATTGTGTTATGGTCTATTTGGTTTCTGAAATTGAGAAGGATTTGTTTGACATACATGGATGAGCCACTGTTTGGGGCATAGATGTTTATGATTGTTGTATCTTGCTGATTTATGCTTCCCTTAAGCAGTATGAAATGACCTTCTTTATCCCTTCTGACTAACTTTGGCTTGAAGTCCACATTATCTGAAATGAGGATGGATACTCCAGCTTTTTTGCTGAGTCTATGTGCATGGTATGTTTTTCCCCATCCTTTCACCTTTAGTTTATGGGTATCTTTTTCTATGAGGTGAGTCTCTTGCAGGCAACATATTGTTGGATCTTTCTTTTTAATCCAGTCTGCCAGTCTATGTCTTTTGATTGATGAATTCAGGCCATTAACATTCAGGGTTATTATAGAGATATGATTTGGTTTCCCGGTCATTTGGTTCATTTTTTAAATTTTATTTATTTATTTTTTGACACAACTGTTTCCTCCTCCTTATTTGACAATTCCTTTAGGATAATTCCTCCCTTTGCTGATTTGCTGCTTTGTTTTTCATCTCTTCCTCATGGAATATTTTGCTGAGAATGTTCTGTAATGCTGGCTTTCTTTTTGTAAATTCTTTTAGCTTTTGTTTATCATGGAAGGATTTTATTTCATCGTCAAATTTGAAGGTAAGTTTTGCTGGATATAAGATTCTTGGTTGGCATCCATTTTCTTTCAGGGCTTGAAAAATGTTGTTCCAGGCCCTTCTAGCTTTTAGGGTCTGGATTGAAAAATCTGCTGATATCCGTATTGGTTTCCCCCTGAATGTAATTTGGTTCTTTTCTCTCACAGCCTTTAAAATTCTGTCTTTATTTTGTATGTTAGGTATTTTCATTATAATGTGCCTTGGTGTGGGTCTGTTGTAATTTTGTGTATTTGGAGTCCTATAAGCCTCTTGAACTTGATTTTCCATTTCATTCTTCAGATTTGGGAAATTTTCTGATAGTATTTCATTGAATATATTGTTCATTCCTTTGGCTTGTTTCTCTAGGCCTTCCTCAATCCCAATAATTCTTAAATTTGGCCTTTTCATGATATCCCATAGTTCTTGTAGATTCTATTCATGATTTCTTACCATCTTCTCTGTTTGTTCAACTTTGTTTTCAAGGTTAAATATTCTGTCTTCAATGTCTGAGGTTCTGTCTTCCAATTGTTCTATCCTATTGGATATGCTTTCTGTGGAGTTCTTAATTTGGTTTATTGTTTCCTTCATGTCAAGGATTTCTGTTTGGTTTTTTTTCAATATCTCTAACTCTTTATTGAAATGATCTTTTGCTTCCTGTATTTGCTCTTTTAACTGTCGATTGGTGCGATCAATCAATGCTTGCATTTGCTCTTTCATCTCATCATTCAGTGCGTGCATTTGCTCTTTCATCTCATCGTTTGCTTCTCTGATCATTTTAATTATGTACATTCTGAACTCCTTTTCCTGTCATTTCTTCTGCCATGCTGTCATTGGGTTTTATTGATGTAACATCTAGATTTGTTTGCAGCATTTTCTTTCCTTGTTTTCTCATATTGTTCAGGTATCAGAGGACCGCTGAGATATTGCAGATTTCCTCTATTGACTTACAATGTCCCTGAGGATTTCTATATATATCCCCCCTTAGCCTTCAGTAGGCTGAAGTCTTGGAGGAAGTTGATAATGCGGTGCTCCACAAGGAAGCTGCCTCTCTAGGAGTGGTGGCCTTCAGGTGGGGTATAATCCCTGCTAGTGGGCAGAGGTGCCTCCACTTGTTGACCAATGGTCATCCAAAGGGGACCTAGGCTGCGGGCTGAGGCAAGGCCTGTTTGGGCCTGAGTCTCTGGTTTTACCGTCCTTGTGGGGAAACCTCACCCAGCAGGAAAGACTCACCCGGTGGGGAGGTCTCGCTGGTCAGTTCCCTCCTAGAGGTTCCCCTCAATTTACAGCTACCGCCTGGGCTGGGCTGCCTTCCTCTGCAAAGTTCCCAGGGGCCCGGCCCTACCTCCTGGGCCTGGGAGCCTCACCCTTTGCAGATGACTCTCCTTAGGCTGCCCTTCCTCAGAGAATCTGCCCGCAGGCCTGGAACCTTCGCTCCGCCCTAAGCCTGTCTCTGTGCGGCTCTTCCACCAAGAAGCCTCCTAGATCCTGGGACCCTGCTCTGCACCTAATCGCCTGGCTATGCGGCCCCTCCTCTGAGCAGCCACCTGGGGCCCTGTACAATCGCTCTGAATCCCTGAGACCCGCCACACGCCTCTTCCTCTAGACAGCCGCCCAGTATTCCGGTGGGGTCACTAGGAGTCCAAGAAACTCACTGCATGCCTCCACCTCCCACCAACCACCCGTAGCCCTGGGCAATCAATCACTCTGAGTCGAAGTGACCCTCCCCGTTCCTCCTCCTTCTCCAGATAACCCCCCGGGTGTTCAGCAGCGGTCACTCTGAGTGGCTCTGAGTCCACGTGACCCGCAGCACTGGTCCTCTGGGCAACCGCCCGGAGCTCTGGTGCGGCCACTCAAGACCAAGCGTCCCACCAGCTTCTCCTCCAGGCAGCCCCCTGTGTTCAGGAGCTGTCACTTTAAGTCCAAACAACTCACCACTTGCCTTCTCCTCTGAGCAGCCACCTGGAGCGCTAATGCAGTCACTGCGAGTCCACATGACCCGCCGCGCTCCTCCTCCTCCTCCTAGTCCTCCGGGCAGGCCCCGGGGTTCAGAAGGGATCTGAGTCCAAACAGCTTGCCACGCAGCCCCTTCTCTGGCAACCGCCTGTAGCTCTGGTGTAGTCACCCCGAATCCAAGCGGCCGCGCTCCTCTTCCTCCTCCTCGTCCTCAGGGCAGGCCCCGGTGTTCAGAAGCATCGTTCTGAGTCCAAACAGCTCGCCACGCGGCTTCTTCTCCTGCAACCGCCTGTAGCTCTGGTGCAGTCACTCCAAATCCAAGTGGCCACGCACCTCCTCCTCCTCCTCAGGGCAGGCCCCGGTGTCCTGAGTCCACACAGCTCTCCTCGCCACTCTTCCCCTGGGCAGCCGCCGGAGCCCCAGTGGTTGCTCCGAGTTCCAGCGCTCTGCCGAGCGGCCTCCTTTACGATGCTCCCAGTTCAAATTCATTCATTTTTAAAGTATTTTTCTTTGTTGTAGATGGACACAATACCTCTGTTTTATTTAGTTACTTTTTATGTGGTGCTGAGGATCAAACCCAGTGCCTTCACTCATGCTAGGCAGTACTCAGCCACTGAGCTACAAGTTTATTCATTTAAAAAAAAATCTTTTCCAAGAACCACTTAGTTTCCTTGATTCTCTCTTGTTTTTCTATTTTCCATTTTGTTTATCTCTAATCTTTACTCTTCTGTCCTTCTGCTTATGTTTAGTTTGCTTTCATTTACCTAGTTTCTTAAGGTTTACAGTTAGGTTATTGATTTGAGATCTTTCCTTTTTTTTAGATTTTTTTAAATTATAATTATTGAGATCTTCTTTTTTAATATAGGCATTTGCAGCTATAAATTTTCCTCTGAGGATTATTTAGCTGCATCCCATAAATTTAGGTTATTGTGTTTTTCTTTCCATTCACTTCAAAGTATTTTCTAATTTCCCTTGTGATTTTTTTCATTGACCCATTCATTGCTTAAGAGTATATTGTCTAATTTTTTCATGTTGACTTCTAGACTTTATTCTGTCATTGATTTCTAGTTTTAGTCCATTGTAGTCAGTGAAGTTACTTGTTTGATTTCAAAATTTTTCTATTTTGCAATTGTTTTGTGGCCTAACCTATGGTCTTGAAGAATGTTTCATATACACTTGAGACCCATGTATTTTCTGTTTGGGATGGAGTATTCTATAGATGTCAGGGAGGTCTAGTTCCAATAGTGTGGTGTTTAAGTTTTCTGTTTACTGGGAGATCTTTGGTATAATCATTTTGTTATTTCTTCAGTTCAAAAGAGGAGTTTTTGTTTTTGTTTTTTTCTCTTCATCTGAGGTGCGAGCGCTCTCCAAAACAAGCTATTTCTTCAGCTCTAGTCATTATGTTATTGAGAGTGGTGTATTGAAATCTCCAACTATTACTGAAGCTTACTTTTTTCATTCATTATTCAAAAATAATGGTGGCAAGAAAACAGTGAGATAGCACATTCAAGGTGTTCACAAAAGAAAATACTGCCCATCAAGAGTCTTATGTCCAGCAAAACTACCTTTCAAAAAGGAAGGCCAAATAAAGACATTACCAAGGTAAACAAAAACTGAGAGAATCTGTTGTCAGCAGATCCACCTTATAAGAATACTGAAGAAAGTTCTTTAGACTGAAAGCAAGTGACCCTAACCTAATTAAAATTCATACACACATACATAAATGTAACTATGTAATTATAAAACAGTGCAAATGCATATTTCTTCTCCTTGATTAATTTAAAAGAATATTATACAATTGTATTGAAAGGGCTACATACAGAAATGCATATTGGTTAATAACAGCATAAAGAAGATATGCAGGGGCAAAGATGTATTGGACTAAAGAAATGACATCAGATGGAAACTGAAGTCCATGTGAACAAATGAGGAAAACTGGAAGTGGTAAAAAAAAGAGGGTGACTATAACAAATACTGTAAAATATATGATGTGTATTTGTATCTCTTTTCCTCTCTAAGCCTTTTTAAAAGATAATGTTATATAAAGTAATAATTACAATGATGTATTACTGGATTTGTAACATACGTAAGTATAATACGTGAAACAATGCCATCACAAAATTGCAAGGAGAATTGATTAATTAAGATACATATGGTAGTATACATTCATTGGATTGTCATCATCATCCAACCATAACAGGGAATGGAATTGTTTATATATATATTTTTTGTTTGTTTGTTTTATTTATTTTATTTATTATTTATTTTTGTTTTATTTATTTATTTATTTATTTATTTATTATGTGGTGCTGAGGATCAAACCCAGTGCCTGACATGTGTTAGGAAATGCTCTACCACTGAGCCACAACTCTAGCCCTTTTTTTTTTTTTTGGCTAGGAATTTAAACCAAGGCCTCACACATGCCAGGCAAGCACTCTACCACCAAACCATATCCCCAACCCTGGGAAATAGAATTCTTATACACACTGCAACACAAGTGAACCTTGAAAATATTATGCTAAGAGAATGAAATAAGCCACAGGGATGAACATTATATGAGTCTACCCATATGAAATATCTAGACCAGGCAAATTCATAGAGATAAAAAGTAGTTTGGAGGTTACCAGGTAGTCGGGGAGGGAAAGAAGGGGGAGTTATTGCTTAATGGATGCAAAGTTTCTATTTTTAGTGATGAAAAAGAAAAGCAGCATGATGGTCGCACAGCATTGTGAACATAATAATGCCACTTAGTTGTACACTTACAATGTCTCAAATGGAAAACGTTACATCTCCACAACTTTTTTTTAAAGTCTCTATGATAAAAAGCAACTACTAAAAACAAACCTCAAAATATATAGTGAAAAAGTGATTAGAGAACTTTAAAATATTATACCAGAAAATATTCACTTAATGCAAAAAGAAGGAATAGAGGAACAAAAACAACGACTGAGGGCTGGGGTTGTGGCTCTGTGGCAGAGCACTGGCCTGGCTCGTGTGAGGCCCTGGGCTTGATCCTCAGCACCACATAAAAATAAATAAATAAAGATATTGTGTCCATCTACAACTAAAAATATAAAAGAAAAAGCAACAACAAACAAAGCATATAGTGATCAACATTAATTAAAGACATGACAAGAAAGTAAAACTACAGACAGGTATGGTGCCACATGCCTGTAAACCCAGCTACTTAGGAGGCTGAGACAGGAGGTCTGCAAGTTCAAGGACAGGCTGGGCAACTCAGTGAGACTGTCTCAAAAATAAAAAGGGTTGGGGATGTAGCTTAGTAGTTGAATGCTTGCCTAGCATGTATGAAGCCTTGAGTTCAGTCCCCAGCACCTCAACACACACACACACACACAGGAACAAAAAGTAATCTATATAGAAAGCAAGAACTGACAACATTGAATATTATTGTTTTTAAGTGACTTTTCTTTTTCTGAACTTTTTTTTTTTTTTTTTTTTTTTTTTTTTAAATCTGATATGGGCCTTGCTTGTTGCCCAGCTGGCCTCAAACTCCTGGGTTCAAGAGATCCTCCTACTTAGCCTCCTGAGTGTTTGAGATTACAGACACATGCCATGATACCCAGCAGTAAACTAATTTTTAAAGTATATTCTTTGCTACATGTGGCCACTGAAGTCTCTATTCCATTAGCTTAGAGATCAGCTGGTGATTTGGTAAGGATTTCCTTAAACATTTGGAGCGGAACAAAACAAAAAGTCCAAAAGACAAATTGCATCCTCTTTTCAAAACTGGTCCTGTGTTGGGGCACACCAGTACGTAGCCAGGTCATCTGCTTGCTGCTAGTAGGGCCTGAAGGTCAGCCAGCGGTGGGCAGCTCAGGGTCTTCTTGGGTCTTTCCTGAGCATGTGTCCAGCTCAAGACATGCACGTGGCTTCTAGATTCCCTGGAATACAAGGGAGCTTTTCAAAACACTTCTTCCCTGAAGTATGTTTCTTCTCCAGACTTTTTCTTCTGTGGACTTTTAGTGTGTTTATTCCTTGTCCAACTGTTTTTCTTTGCCACAGGAAGCAGTAGCTAATATATTTGCCTTTAAATGTTTTTGACAAATGTCACCCTGGAAGTGACCTCAACCCTGGGAAAAGAACCAAGAAAAATGAAAGCCCTTGAGCACATCCTTCAGGGAGTTGTCCAGTTCAAAACACAGAACCATAATACCTTGAGAATAAGATCTGTGTTGGTCCCTGAACCAGAAAAGTGGGCTTCTGTCTTCAAAGTCTGCAGCTGAGTTGGTCAACTGAGAATTGTAAGTAGGTAAATTAAAATGCCATACAGCTCTCATAGAAATTTAGCCTTTTCTCTTCATTAAGCTTTTCTTTGGTTGTAAGTTTTGACTCGATTCTAGAGTTCTGAAAAAGTTCATTGTGACCATTTTTACAGGCTTATTCATTGCTTTTGTGGAGACATAAGGTTTTGGATGTCTGTATTCTGCTGTTTTTGCAGACATCTATATAAAGGAGAGAGTAGAATAGTTGTAATATCACCCACTAAAGGGACAACAGCATCTGGTATGATCCCATCAGATTTGATGGGGAGTCTTGTGTAGTAGAGCACTCTTATAGCTGATAGCCCAACAAGTCCACTAGCATGTACCCTACAACTTTTGCATATATGGGTAAGGAGACAGCCATGAGGACATTCATAACAAGAGTGAAATTTTGGTTTCTTCTACCTTTTCTAAGAGTATTAGATACAAAGGTCCGCATCTCTGGCCCTTTGCTGAAGTCACCTAGAAGTTTAGTTACATGCACAATTCCCTTGTGAAGTACTTGAGAAAGAATAGAGTTTTATAAAGCTACTCATTCTTTTTTATTCTGGATAATTTTAACATATTCATCTGACTGGGCAAGTCACCTCTAATAAAATATAAACTGAAAATAGATTTTTTTTCTTCCTTGTCTAGACTATTTAATTTTGTTCTCCTTTGCTATTGTCTAGTTCTAAAAGGAGTAACATAATGTGAATCTTGTGGAAAAGATGCTATTCAGAGTTTCCATTTTATTGTATAGTATCCCAGTGAAAATCCAGCAGAAAGAAAGTAGAAATTTCTAGAAGACGCTAAACACTTTGAAAAATGGAGAATTCATAGACATGGCTGCTCTAAAATAGAACATTCAATCGTTAGGGTTAAAAATTGAACAAATGAATGAATGATTGAATGAATGATTCAATGCAACATTAATGAATTGGAAGTAATTGACTATATCACTTGGTCCTAAAAATATTCCTCCAAGGAATCATTAGCACTATTTGGAAGATTTATGAAAAATGATACCTAAGCCCCAATTAAACTGAATTCAGAATCTCTGAAAGAGGGGCTTAGCCATTAGAATTTTTTTAAGCCCTCAGATAATAGATTCTAAAGTATAAGAAGTTTGTATATAGTATAAAGTTCTATATACTCAAAGAGGGACTAGAGGAGAGCATTACCTGGAGGTTGTTAGAATTCAGAATCTTGCCACCACCTGGACCTACTGAATCAGAACCTGTAGTTAGCAAAGTCCCCAGAAGATGTGTATGCATGATTAAAGTCAGAAGCACTGGGTAGTCAGAGTTGTGTGCCTGTGTGGCACTTCGATCCTAGGTTTATACCCAAAGGATTTAAAATCAGCATACTACAGTGACACAGTCACATCAATGTTTTTAGCAGCTCAATTCACAATAGTTAAACTATGGAACCAACCTAGATGGCCTTCAACAGATGAATGGATAAAGAAAATGTGATATATATACACAATGGAATATTACTCAGCGGTACTTTGGATTAGGCAGAGGGGAGTGAAGGAAGGGGAGGGGTATGGGTAGGAAGGATAAGAGAATGAATCAACCATTATTACCCTATGTACATACATGATTACAGGATTGGTGTGATCGTACATCCTACATCATGTACAAGGAGAAGAATGAGAAGTTATACTGCATTTATGTATGATGTGTCAAAATGCATTCTACTATCATGTATAACTAATTAGGACAAATAAAAATTATATTAAATAAATCTGTATATCTTTCTGTTGTTAATCTGTCTTTCATTTTAAGGGCCTCAGCTATGAATCTTGTGATGGGTAAGGGAGAGATACTCCTTTTTCTCCCTATAATATCATTCACATGAATGATGCCAAGCATGTCCAGGTCGTGATGGGTAGTTTGTATCACGCAGTCATTTGTGGCCGAGGGTCAGATATTCAGACTCTGTCAAGGCCCTCTACAACCCGGAGCTGCTTTCCAAGTAGACAACAGTTGACTAGAGAAGGGATTCATACCTTTGCTTGATCACATTGGGTCTTGCCAGGGTTCCTATAAAGCACCTCTGTTTCCCAGACTCTTCTATTCTATAGGCTCTTTTGGTCAACTTGCATGTAATGCAGCCCGGACTTGTTTCAGTGCCTTTTTGTACTCTATGTCACTCAAAAATGCTCCTGTAAATTACTCCAGAATTAAGTTTAGAGCAGTAACCAAAATATGGTTTAAGTTGCCTCTAAAATCCAAAGAAACCTACTCAATGTTGTGCCTCCTACAGGATAGGTGGGGTAAGGTGCTCCGCTTTTAGAGAGATACCCACAGACCATGGGTCTCAAGGAATTTCCTCAAGGTAGGACTTCTGAGGGGGTGACTGCCCACCTTTTGGGCATGTGTGTGCTTTACCAATGGACCTAAAGTACCCGCTCCTTTCTGCTCACTAGATCCAATCACCATAATGCCATCAGCATCATGGATGAGTGTGATCATAAACTATCAGATAAACAAATTGTATTATGACAGGGGAGTTGATTTAGCCACAAGGCATGATGGGTTAAGACATATTGTCCTTGACCATGAAGGCAAAACTTCCTTTAGTTATTCTTCATGATAGAGAAGAGGGGTAGTAAAAGCATTTTCTACGTCATTAGCTGCAAATGAGGTGCAGAAAGGGTTGCCTTTACAGGGGCAACAACCCTCAGCAATCCCAAACTGAGAGAAATTCAGGTAATAAATATATAGCCACTCTTGTTTACCATCCTTGAGTTTCCTGCTGGCACCACCAACTAGACAAACCCAGCTGAAAGTCAATTCTTCAGGTCAGCCTCTGGACACAGAGCAGACGCAGAAGGTGGAGACTGAGTCAGGACATACAAATGGAAACCACCTCCATGCTGGTATTGGCACAGTACATATTTGATTGATAAATAAATAAATAAATATCTCTGTGTTAGTTCTCCAATGCTGTGACCAAAATACACAAGAGAATAATTTAAAATAGAAAAAAATTTATTCTGGGCTTACAGTTTAGTCCTTAGTCAGCCAGCTCCATTTTTCTCAGCCTGACTGAGACAGAACATCACGGCAGAAGGGCATGGTGGAGGAATTGCTGAGCTCATGGCATCCAGGAAACAGGAAGTGAAGAGTCAGAGATAAAATATAATCCCCAAGGGCATGCCTCCAGTGACCCACTTCTTTTAGCCATGCCCCACCTGCCTACGGTTACCACCCAGGAATTCATTCAAATTATTAATTCATTAAGTGGACTAATTCACTGATAAAGTTGCAGCTCTCATAATAATATCACTTCATCTCTGAACATTCCTGCTTTGCCATGTGAGCTCTCAGAGGACATCTCACATCCAAACCATAACAATAATAAAATGGAAAAAGGTGCCAGGCTCTGTGGTGCTCACCTGAGATCTCAGCAGTTCAGGAGGCTGAGGCAGGAGGATTGCAAATTCAGAGCCAGCTTTAGCATCCTAGTGAGTCTCTAAGTGACTCAGCGAGACCCTATCTCTAAAAAAAATATAAAGAGGACTGGGGGAGGGTGACTCAGTGGTAAGTGTCCCTGGGTTCAATCCCCATTATAATAAAAAATAAAAAATAAAAAAATAAAATGGAAAATAGAGGAGAGAGAGAGAGAGAGAGAGGGAGATACTGTTACCAAACCTAACAGTAGCTTAGCTCTCAAAAGTAAATACTTGACAGACAAGAGTTAGTGGAAAAGAAATCAGTTTTATTCAAGGACCACCACCCTGAGAAAATGGGAGGATATTGTGCCAATCATAGGAAACTCAGGTACACCAAGGGGCTTTTATGGAGAAGAAAAGATGGTGACGGGAAGAGGGTACAAGGAAGACCGTGTGCTGAGTCCCACATCCAGGCTGGAAAGCCATCTCATCTCCATTACTCAGGGGATGTTTTCCTTTCTTTTGCTGGAACATCCTCATGATAACAACCACCTTTGCTTCCTAGGCCAGTCCCTGTAATTCTTGGGACAAACACACGTTCCTGCAAGTTAAATATTATTCCATTTTTAATTAAAGAACAGGATTAGCAAGTCCTTGGCCCCACATTTTGATGTTATCTGAAGATCATCAGACTTTCCCAGTTCTGAAAAATTAAAGGAAGATTACTGATTAGGAGGTCTAGGGACCAATGTTTCTCTCATTTCCTTTCCCACAATAGATGACTCCAGCAGTTAGTATCTCAGTCATTGAAAGGTCATTTTCTTTAGAATTGCAAAGTTAGGCAAGGAGCAAAAACAAGAATTAACTTTATATGGGCTAATTTGCAAAGGAAAGCTAATCCAAAACTGGGTGGTAAAAAATAAAAAATTAAAAAAATAAAAAATAAAAAAAAATTAAAAAACTGGGTGGGTACAGGACAGAACGGCAAATCTGTTACAATATGGGTGCTTCCTGTAGGTAGGCAAGCAGGCCCTGGACATGCCCAGATTAAAAACCCACATTACCACTCATTTAGTTGTACGGCCTTGCCTTACCCTCTCTCAGCTCCAGTTTCCTTTTCTTTTTTGCAGTGCTGGGGATTGAACCCAGGGCCTTGTACTTGTGGGAAAGCACTCAACCAACTGAGCTACATCCCCAGCCCTCCTTCCTTTCTAACTGATAATGACAATGCCTATTGCTGTGGAGTTGTGGGAGAATTAAGGGAAGTATTCTACATAGGCATTCCCAGCAGGAGCCTTTTCACATACTCACTCCCACATCCTTGGAAACAAAATAACAGTGGAGGGCAAGTCTTTAGTGAACAGGGTGGTTAACTGTCAGAGGCAGCTTATTTCGGCCTTTCACTTCTCCCTTGTCCATCCTCCTCCATTAGTCATGAGAAAGTGTACAGGTACCACTCTCACCTGCCCAAAACAACACAATTTCAAGTGTTTCTCCCTGAAGCCAGAGTGCTTTTCCTCCCTCCTTCCTGTTCTATACACACACCTCCTCTTGCCCCAATGAAATACCTGTCCATTCTTCAGATCTTAGCTTAGATACCCTTTGTGTGTGTGTGTGTGTGTGTGTGTGTGTGTGTGTGTGTGTGTGTGTGTGAGAGAGAGAGAGAGAGAGAGTCAGGAGAGAGAGAGAGAGGAGAGAGAGAGAGTGAGGAGAGAGTGAGGGTGAGGAGAGAGAGAGAGTGTGTGTGGTGGGGGGGGAGAATGAGAATATGATAAGAAATGTTTTTGGTCTTTGTCTCTCCCTCTTCCTGTCATGGAGCTTCTGAAACCCTTGGAGCTTTCTTGATGAGAGGAGGGTTAAAGGAGGGTAAAGTGTTATTCTTTTTTCTTTATTTTCTTTTGGTACTGGAGATTGAACCCAGGGTTGCTTTATCACTGAGCCACATTCCCAACCCTTTTTATTTTTTATTTTGAGACAGGGTCACACTAAGTTGCTTAGGGCCTCACTAGATTGCTGGGACTGGCCTTGAACTTGCGATCTTCCTGCCTCAGCCTCCTGGGCCACTGGGATTATAGATATTTGCCACCACACCCAGCTAAAATGTTATTCTTAATAAACACCTTTGACAATACCCGAGTTTACACTAAAAAGGTGACTTAGGGTGGGGCCTCTAGATAGCTTCAGTGTAGGGCCAATCATCAGATAGATCAAGTGATTGAGGATTAGAGGGTTGTAACTTTCAGCTCTACCCATCGACCTCCAGGAAAGGGTGTGGGAGCCTGGAGACCAATTATATAAAAACTCTTGGACAACAACAAGATTTGATGAGGGTTGGGGTTGAATTCAGTGGTAGAGTGCTTCACGTGTGAGGCACTGGGTTCGAGGCTCAGCACCACATAATCAATCAATAAATAAAATAAAGGTATTGGGTTAATCTACCAAAAAAAAAAAAAAAAAAATCGAAGAGCTTCTACGTTACAGAATGCATGAGGGTCCTGGAGCGGGGCATGGAAGCTCCAAGCCCCTCCTCACAGCCCTTCCTCTATGCGCTCTTCACCAGCCTGCTCACCTGCATCCTTCGTCATATCCTTTATTATAAACCAATAAACGTGCTTCTCTGCGTTCTGTGAGCTTTTCCTAGGGCTTGTGGGAATCCCAATTCACAGCTAGTTGGTCAGAGGATAGTTGACTCCTACTAGCCACTGGTGTCTGAAGCTGGGGCGGACCTGTGGGACTGAACCTTTCAACCTGTGGGGTCTGACTCGGACCCCAGCTAGATGATGTCAGTACTGAATTAGTCTTGGACATCCGCCTCGTGTCTGCGGGAGACCTGCATGGTATGTGGGAGAGACTACACTCCAGGTGTCAGAAGCATTGTGAGAAGATAGTATTGTCACGGGAGGAGCTACAGATAAGTCTCTCTCTCTCTCTCTCTCTCTCTCTCTCTCTCACACACACACACACACACACACAGCGAACCAGAAACTCTGGGGAAAACAAATGCCCTATAAGAAAGTCAGAATCTGAAGCTAAATAAAACCACATTATATTGAGCTATATATAGAATTTAGGGAAAAAATCTTCTATTTAATCATGACACAGACTTAATAACATAGAATGCTTTCCCTTTTCTATGGTTTCAGTTGCATCACTTTCTGCAATGAACTCATGGACAAAGCACAACAGACTTAATTATAGTTAAAAGACAGAATGAGGATGTAAGAGCAGCGGCAGAAATGAATGGAAATAGAGAAAGGAGAAGGGAGGTGAAAGCCCTCAGAAGCCACGGTGTCCTCCTCTTACAGAGGCCGTCAGAGAACGAAGCAGGGGTAGTGGTTATCCCTGAGAAGTGGGGTTTGAATAAAAGGAGTTTTATGACCCAACCCCTGGCAGGGCGTGGTGGTGCACACCTGTAATCCCAGCAGTCTGGGAGTCTGAGGCAGGAGGATTGCAAGTTCAAGGCCAGTCACAGCAATTTAGCAAGGCCCTAAGCAATTTAGTGAGATCCTGTCTCAAAATAAAAAATGAAAGGGCTGGGGATGTGGCTCAGTGGTTAAGTCCCTCTGAGTTCAACCTCTGTTACCGAAAACAAAAAGCAAAACAAATAACCCAGTCTCTGGCTTCTCCAGTGAGTCTGGCTCTTGTCTTTAGCCACTATTAACCCTAAAGAAGCCAGACTCTCAGCTAGCACTGCCTGTTTTGAGACCCACAGCCATACATCCCAGTTTCTGCCCTACTCAGTTCTTTTTTTCTGTTTTGTTTTAGATCCTCATAAATAATTATCTTGTTTGAGTCATGACATCTTTTCTGTTTTCTCTTTGTGTCTTAGTCTATTTTGTGTTACTATAACAAATTATCTAAGGCTGAGTACTTTACAAAGAAAGGAGGTTACTTAGCTCACAGTTTTGGAGGTCAATAGTCCAAGCTCCATCTAGTCAGCCTCTGGTGAGGCACTTTTGGCTGCGTCATAACATGGCAGATGGCATTACACTGTGGGAACATGTGCAAAAGAGATCGTATGGAAAGAGGAGAGAGCAAGCTAAACTCACTTTATAACAACTGGATTCGAAGGTAACAAATCTTGTCCCAGGAGACCTAACTTACTCCCCAAAGATGGAAATTATTCCTTTCCAAGGCAGCACCCCAAGACCTCATTATCTCCCTGGAAGTCTCACTACCTCTTACCATTACATTGGGGAATGAAGCCTCAGCGTGAGTTTTGGCAGGAATGAACTACTTTCAAATCAAAGCGCTTTGTTTATTTTGTTTGGCATGGCTTAATGTTCGCAGCGGATGAAATGTCATCTTGACTGGAAGGCCACTATATTACTTTTATAATTTTAAAAAAATCATAAGATAGAAAATGCATTCAGCTCTACTCATAGACTCTCTTCTTCAGCATGTAGACATTGTTTAGTTATTATTTTCTGTACACATGCAAAACCAAAATTTATCTTTCAAACAATATAGTATCTCTTTTGTAAACTTCAAAGCCTCGTTATTCTGTGCCAATGAACATCTCTGATGTGCTCCTCCCCGGGAGGGTCTCAGGGAATCGTAGGGGCAGGGCACAGGTAGAGGAAGAACAACTCGGATATCTATGCTTTTCCTTCCTGGCCTCAGTGTCCCTGAGGGCTAGCTGTGTTATGCAGTATTTTAACAGCTGACCCCACCAGCACATTTGTCCTTCCATGTTACCTAAGTCACTTTTTCTTTTTTTCAATGTTGGGGAGGGATCCCAGGGCCTCCTGCAGGCAAGGCAAGTACACTACCACTGATTCACGCCCTCAGCCCATCTTAAGTCGCTCTGCCTCCTTTTTCCTTCTCTTAGTTCCTCCTGGGGATAACAGTTGTTGGGCCTTCTGCTTCTCCTCCTCCCCCTCCCTCTGTGACAAAGTCCTTTATGTAGCAGGAGATCATTAGTTAGTCACCTTCCATCCATCTCTTTCCCTGGCTGACTCATGCCTGTTCCTGAATGGTGATTGTTTTGAGCTATTAGTCATCCTGGTGGCTTTTCTTTGAAATCCTCCTCGAGTCCCTTACATTAACTTTAAGCCACAGGGATCAGAATGGGAAACAGAATCTGCTGGGCATTTCAAAAGAGCTGGGGACATAATCCTTTTTATGAGTCTCAAAAACAGAGTTGGTGAGTATGCCTTAACATATAAACAAACAGACAGGTAGATCCGGGGTTGCCCGCAAGTCTTTGCATCATGTTTCTCACTCAGAGCCAGTTTGTAATCCACTAGGTGGTGTTGGGGAATGCCGTTTTCCTCACTAATACCTATGGCTCTTCTTTGTTCTAGACACCCAATTATTAGCTGGTCATATGACCACCCAGATTAAAGACTAGTTCCTACCCTTCCCATAGCTATGAGACCCATGGAATGTTAATGGAAGTGTTGGATGTAACTACTGACAAGTTATTTGAAAAGGTGCATTTTGGCACAATCCTCTTTAATCATTCATTTATTTATTTTTGGTACCAGGGATAGAACCCAGGGGCACTTAACCACTGAGCCACATCCACAGCCCTTTTTATTTTTTATTTTGAGACTGTGTCTGACT
Organism: Sciurus vulgaris; assembly: GCF_902686455.1. NCBI lineage: Eukaryota > Metazoa > Chordata > Mammalia > Rodentia > Sciuridae > Sciurus > Sciurus vulgaris. Next base: position 163,064,123 of record NC_136464.1, read on the forward strand.
GAGTTCTTAGAACCTTGCTAAGTTGCTGAGGCTGGCCTTGAATTTGCAACGATCCTCCTGCCTCAGCCTCCTGAGCTGCTGGGATTACAGGCATGCCTCACTGCACCAGGCAGCAATCCTTCTTTTTACCACCTGGAAAAGGGCAGGATCGTAGGAGTCAATCAACCTTCCAGGACTAAGAGGCAGATGCAGAAGGGGCAATGCACAGCACAATGAAAGGAGCCCGAGAACAGATCATTACCCGTGGGAGTAACCCTGGACTGCCTACTGTGGCTTCCCTTATGTGCAAGAGGAATTTCTAAACTGCTTGAGGGTGGGGGGTCTGGTGTGTGTGTGTGTGGTGTGTGTGTGGTGGATAGGTATTTGTTTATTTCATACTGCTAAACCCAATCCTACCTGATTCGATGAAATTTTGTTTTACATGCTAGGATGATAAAGATATGAATACCTAGCTGGTTATGCTTCTCCTTCCTCTGTGTATGAATAACTCAAGTAGACTAAATACTACCAGGTACTTTTTCTGCCTTGTCTCACTAATCCTTGACATAAACCTATGACACCATTTTTATTTCCATCTTTTTTTCCCCCAGGGATTTAACCCAGGGGCCCTTTACCACCAAACCACATCCCTAGTCCTTTTTATTTTTTTTTATTTTGAGACAGGGTCTTTCTAAATTGCTTAGGACCTCACTTATTTGTCGAGGTTGGCCTTGAACTTGAAATCCTCCTGCTTCAGCCTCCCTCATAGCTGGGATTACAGGTGTGGGCCACTGCATTATGTTTTGTTTCCATCTTAAATGCTGGGTAAGCTGCTCTAGGAGGTCAAGTAACATGTTCAAGTTCACGCCGTTAGACAATAGCAGATTCAGAATGTGCATCAGGGGTAGCATGACCTCAAGTGCTCACCCTCTTGAGTCCACACTAATTTCTTTTCAGGGTGGGAGGGTACTGGGGTTTGAACTCAGGTGTGCTGTATCACTTAGCTCTATCCCCAGATCTTTTTATTTTGATACAGCGTCTTGTTAAATTGCTAAGGCTGGCCTTGAATTTTCAATCCTCCTGTCTCAGCCTCTTGAGTAGCTGGGATTACAGTTGTGCACTACCTGGTCACAGTGTAACTCTCTTTGGACACTGATTGTGTAACCCAAAGACCTACTGAAAAGGCATTAAGCATAGCAATACTGAGTCCCTGCTATGTGCAGGTACTGAAAAGGTACAGAAAGAAAATTCCAGTCAGGTTGGCTGAATGGAGCAGAGAGAGAGATGTACGCTTGAAGTAGTAAGGATTATTACACGTTCCCGCACCTGTCAGAGATGCTGGTCAGTCCAATTTTCTTCTCTTTTCCTGATGTATTTGAAATTGTGACTGATATTTGAATTCTCTTTGAAGTTCAGTAATCCAGGACTCTTTTTTTTTTTTTTTTGTACTTTTGTCTAAATTATTCTCTTAAATTGCTTCGTCTGAACTTTCCCTTTGTTTTATGTTGACAATTTTTGGTACCATAACAATCTCATTCGTCACAGGCTTATACTAATTCTGGAAAGTAGTTATACTGAGGTACATCTTGTCTTATTGATTCACATCCAAACTCATTATGAGACAAAGGGATATGCAGTATAATAAAAATACAGTAATTTATCAGCTTCAGGATAACATCTGAAGGTATTATAGCTATAAATAAAGTCCAATGATTAAAAGATTTTTTAAAACATCACTTTTTCTGAATAATAAGCTAACATTAAAAAAATCACCCCTTTAGAAAATTTAATACTCAATAAAACTGCTGATGGACTAATAGAAATAATTCTTTGTCCTCGTTACTTTTTAGTTATTTTTAAACAGGAGATAACACTTTTTTTTAACTTCCATTTCAAACGATGGCATGGTGAACATTGTGTCCAAATAGACTATCTTTCCTATGAATTTCCATCATAAATTTTTGTTTCTTTATGATTCTCAAATATCAACCTCATCATCCTTTTAATTTTGTCTTATGGATGAAATATGACTCAGAACCTAGTATGTAAATCATACATTTTAGAACTCTGAACCAATATTGCCAATTATATTCTGAGTCATTTTTTCTTTTTGATACATTGTGAGAAATACCAATTAGCACCCAGTTTCAAGGTGTAAGAACTATTTTTATAGGAAAATAGTTGCACAAATAATAGGTTATGAACTACTCAAACTGGTTCTTGAATATAGATCTAGATAGATAGTTTTTGTAGTACTGTAAAATATTTTAAGAAAAAAATGTTTTCTACTTAGGAGGCTGAGGACTGCAAGCTGACGCCACCTGGACAAATTTATTAAGAACGCTGTCTCAAAATAAAATCTAAAACAAAAGGTCTGGATCTGGAGTTGTGGCTCAGTGATAGAGCACTTGCCCAGCACATGTGAGGCACTGGTTCAATCCTCAGCACCACATAAAAATAAATAGATAAATATAAATAAATTAAATTAAATAAAGGTATTGTGTCCATCTATAACTGAAGAAAAATTTTAAAAAGTGTCAGGACAGTGGTGAACCATTTTGCTTAGCATGTGCAGAACCCTGGGTTCAATCCCCAAAACCACACACACACACACACACACACACACACACACACACACACACACGGGCAGGGATGTAGCTCAGTGGTGGAGCACTTGCCTACCAAGCCCTGGGTTCGATTCCCAGTATGGAGGGTTGGGTGGGAGAAACAGAATAAAAGCAATTTTAAGAGAGAAAAAATAGTTTTGTTTACAAAAGATAAAAATAAACCTCTATGTCAAAATCATGACATACCAAAAAGAAAAGGCAAACTATAAATTTGCAGAAATATTTAAGACAAAAATAACTTACAGAAAAAAAAAAAAAAAACCCACAGGACAACAGAAGCCTGAGTAAAGATTACAGATATGCAACTCTCATAAGAGGAAGTGCATATTGCTAATGAACATAAAAGTTACCCTCACAAGCAAACGAAGAAATGCAAATTGAAAATGCAGAGTGGTTTTAAATATATTAGCAAATATTTAAAAATAACACATGTTTGCTGATGAGATGTGATGTGAGTGGACACCTGTCTGTGTCCCTGATCACAGGGAAAGCATGCAGTTTGTCACTGTTACAGGACAGAGGCCTGCCACAAACCTGAGGAGAACATGAAGGACCCTCACCCCAATTCTTGCAATCATGCAGAAAGATTTCAGAACACATAGCTCAGAGAACAGGCATGAGTTTATTAGAAGGGATGGGAAGGGGGAAATCGGACACTCTCAAGGGGAAGAGAGTGGGTCCTCTCAAGAGGAGCAGGACTGCGTGCCCCTTCTCCTTTCCACTTTTATTGGGAGTCCCAGTGAAGTGACCAGATAGTACTGCCCAGGTCCAACCGCTTGATTTTGGACTGGCGGCAGAAGGACATTAGACTTTCATGTCCCCATGACAACTCACAGTCATTTTTGGCCCATGCTGACTGGTTCTAATTGAAACTTGCTCTTATAGATGTATGGTTAAGGGTAGTTATTCTTAATTTTGAATTCTGGGTTGTGTTCTGGGCAGGGGTCACAAAGGTGCCCCTGCTTCAGGATAACTTGTGTTCTTTTTATCAGCATTTCAGCCTTCATTTCTCCTGCAGATAACAGGTTGTTTGCTGAGGAATGTAACACATCCTGTCAACTTAAGCCAGGCAGGGCTGCAGGTAAATTGCTTTTTAAAGAGGAAGCATGTGGGTGTCAGCATAGAGGGCCCATTTATAGAATCATTCCCCGTAACCCTATGTTCTCACTGCTCAATGTCTGTCTGTTCCCTATTATCACATTATCATGTTCCAGTAGGGCAACTATAGTGGACAACAATTAATGAAATATTTCAAAGTAGCTAGTAGGGATGGTTTTGAATGTTCTCAACACACACATAGGAATGATACAATTCTTGAGGTAGACATTCCAATTACCCAGATGTACTTATTACATACAGTATACATGTACTGAAATGTCACGCTGTAGCCCATAAGTATATAGGATTATTATGAGTCAATTAAAAATTAAAATATGTATTAAAAATGTACCATACGGCCAGGCATGGTGGCACATGCCTGTAATTTCAGCAACTCAGGAGGCTGAGATAGGAAGATTGCAAGTTCAAGGCCAGCCTCAACAACTTAGTGAGATCCTGTCTCAAAAATTAAAAATAAATAAATAAACAGGACTGGAGATATGGCTCTGTGATACAGTGCTTGCCTAGTAGGAGTGAGGACCTAGATTCAATCCCTAGTACCTCAAAACAAAAGACAACAACAAACTCCACATCTGGTTGAAGAACTTGGCTTCAGAATCAAGGAGGCAAGGTAAATGGGTTTAAGGTGATGGGCCTTGGGAATTATGATCAGAGACATGATGTTGGGACTAGAGATGGAAGTGAAAACTCAACGCGGGATCACAGGACCAGAAATCTGGGTTCCAGGAGAAAAGGGCTAGAACAAAACAAGAAGAAAGAGAGTGAGGGTCATCGATGAGGAAAGGCACAGAGAGAGGAAGCAAAGAGCACACCACCTTAATATGGAAAACAAAATATTATAGTAATATAGGTCAATGTACACTCGGATCCACCGTGAAACCCAGCTCTCTGGAGCAGATCTTTTTCTTTCTTTTTCTTGTGGGACAAGACATTGAACCCAGGACCTCACACATGCTAGGCAAATGCTTTACCACTGAGTTACATCTCCAACACTTTTTACTTTTTATATTGAGGCAAAGTCTTGCTAAATTGCCAAGGCTGGTGTGGAATTTGCAATTCTCCTGCCCGAGACTCCCGAGTAGCCGTGATTACAGGCAGGCACCACTGTGCTGGACTAGCAGTGCTTTTCTATGCAGAGAAAAAAGATGGGAAGGAAATGCATCAAAACATTCAGTGATTGTGTCTGAGTGGTGGGTCATGGGTGATTTGAACTTTCTTCTGCATGTCTTTTTATGTTTTTATATTTTTATAATGGCACAGAAATATTTTTAAGAAATTCTGATTTCAGAAAATCAGCTTTTTATTTATTCAGTAGCATACCATAAAGAAACAAGATAACTAAAAGAAAGAAAAGATTTCAAGGTCTTTTAATCTACAGATGAATTTCTAATTGCTTCATAAATGGGCTTTCCCTCCAAGTCTCTTCAGGGCACTACAATAACTTATATTGATATGAGATTTTTTTTTTTTAACCTTTGGGTCAGGTTTGGAAGTCAGTGGGTAATTTTTTTCTTTGATGATTGCTCTTAAATTATTCATTCCTTCTGAGAGCTGGTATTGTATAGCATAGAAGGGTGATTATAGTTAACAATAATTATTGCGTACTTCAAACAGCTAGAAGGAAGGATTTGAATGTTCCTACACAAAGAAATGATGAAATGTTTGAGGTGATGGATATGCCATTGCCTTGATTTTATCATTACATATCATGTGCATGTATCAAAATATCACAATATTCCTTATAAATACGTACAAGTATGGTGTGGCCATTAAAAATAATAAATAATAAAAAATTTAAAAATTCATTCATCCATTCATTCACTGTTTCCATTAGATGTTGAGGGACCTTAGAGAGATAAGCTATTCTCTCTACGTGTCCTAATGTTTAAATCCCGTGTGGTACATACTATGGGAACATTTGCAAGTGAAGCAAAGCAGAAGTCTTGGAGGAACAAGAGAATATTTCTTCATGCAGAGGTCGGGTGTACTCAGCACAATTGATATTTGAATTTCACCTTAAGTAAATGGAATTCCAACTGGAAGAGAAGGGAGAATGCCAAAATGTCCCTGAGTACCTGCTACTGGTACCTAGCAGGTGTTCCCACAGATATTTATTTAAAGAGCATTTGTGGGCAGGGTAGAGGGAAGAGACAATAAAACCAAATTCTCAGAGGAAGAGAAACAAGATTATTCATACAAAAGTTACTCAATTCTTACTGGTGGGGGAAGCGCCTGAAGAAGAATATTAGAAACTTTAACAGGAAAGTTATCATGAGTCAAGGTTATGCTAGACTAAGAAGTACTCAGTTAACGGATAATCAAAATGGTGGTTTGGGAAATAAGTACCTGGAGTGTTTTTCAAAATCAGTAAGAGGTAAGAGTTTGAAGAAACATATTACAAATCTATTAAAAGAATTAAAAGCTTTTGGATATTTGACAATGTGGAGGAATTTTTGTTTATTTGAGTGTGATAATAATATTTTAGTTATCTTTTTAGAGAAACATAAGGGAATATCTACAGAAAGACTAACCTGATGTCTGGATTTGCTTTGAAATCATCTTGGGAGTGGGGAGGTAGGGATGGAGAATGAAAGAAAGAATTGCTATATATGGATACCACTAAGTCTGGGGGATGGCAAAGGAATGCTCAGAAATGATAAAATTGTTCTATATGTTGTCTGGGAGTGGAAGTAAAAATCTATATACAATTATTTAAAAATCTGTGAGTATTATGTAGAAAAAACTGCAAATGATTGATAGATTGCATTTATTTTACTATTTTCCAATGTTTTTATATGCTTCGAAATTTCCATACTAAAATGTAAAAGAAAAAAAAAAGAATGAATAAAAGAAGGAGAGAAGAAATCTACTTCAGTCTTGAAAACTGGAAAATTATTTAAATTATAGTGGTGGCCCAGAATAAAAGGACAGATTAAGAGTGACACCTTTCAGGCTAAAACAGCAAGGTTCTGCCTCCTCAGAACACTGAAGCCAGTATCACAGAAAAGGACCTGGGTTGAGTTGATCCAGGCATAAAAGAAGAAAGCACAAAAGAATTCATTCCACTTTCCCAATACAGTTCCCATGTTCTCCAACTAACTTCATTGTCAGCATCAGTAAGAGGCCGACTTGATATTTTATTCATTGACTTGCTATTCCATCGTCTGTCTCTTGAGGGAAAAAAGCGACAATGAGCAAGTTTCTTTGATGCACTTTTGGTAATAAGGTTGAGACTTTCTGGGACTTCTTAATAATACACCCAGAAGGAAAGGTATTTAGAACTTTCCAGGACAGGACGTACTCCTAAAGAGATCTAAGCAAGGAGATTAGTGTTCCAGAGGAGAGGTTCTCCAAAGAATGATGATGTTTATTGGGAATAACATTACAGCAGGAATATCAGAGCATTGGTCATGGAAACACATGTAGCATTTTAAAGTATGAGTGCATTCAAAGGGAAGTTTTTGAAGACAAAAATGAAAAATGATAACATCAGATAATTTGTGTGTCTATGAGTGTGTGGTGTGTATACATTACTGAAGACTGAACCAAAGGTCTTCCACATGCTAAGTGAATGTTACCACTGAGCTACCTCACCAGCCCATTTTAGTTTTTTTATTCTAATTTAGGGTCTCACTAAGTTGCTCAAGTTGCCCTGGAACTTGAGATCCTCCTCAGCCTCTCCAAGTGACTGGGATTATAGGCATGGATCATGATGCCCAGCTCACCAGATAATTCAAAACAATAATTCTGGGCCTTGATTAATAGCAAGAATGGCATTAATCCCAGTCTTAACTGACAGTAGTTGGGCAAATGTCCTTGTAGAAGTGCTTTTGTATAAGGTCATGGTGGCTTGTGGTGTGAGCTTGTGATCGGCAATCTTTTGTGATAGTTTACTACAAGGGAATCATGAGTTAGAACCCTCCCTCCATACCTTCCTAACTTTATTTATCTTTTTTTTTTTGTTCGTTAAGGTTGACACAAGTGACTGTTTTTACTCAGTTTTCACATTTCTTTCACATCGCAAAGATACTCTGACAAGTTGAAATAACACAATGCCAGAGGCAGCTCTGACCTGAATGTATAACTTTCCCATCCTACAAATGGACATTGTTTACCCAGCATTCATTTCCTGACTCTTCCTTACAAAAGAAAGTCCAATGGGCTGGGTGACCCTCATCCCCCAAACAGCCTCCTGCCTCAAAGGAGCTGAACCTAGTTGAAGGCAACCCCCTCCTGAACATTTAACAGCGATCTGTTCAGAAATGAACTTCTGATTCCCTCACTTAAATGTAAACTCCATGAGAATTTGTTCATCCATTTGCCAAGAATTTTACAATAGTACCTATTCTTACTTAATGAAGTATATATGGATTCATCTTGTTTTTCATTCATTTTCAGCAAATGTTCAGTAAGTGAGTGCCTACTCCATGTCAGGGACTCTTTGGAGTACTGGAGATACAAACATGTATGTAATGCTCAACAAGTCTAGCAGGAGTTGGGCGTGATGGTGCATGCCTGTGATCCCAGTGACTCAGGAGACTGAGGCAGGAAGATCACAGGTTCAAGGCCAGTCTGAATAATTTAGTGAGACCCTGTCTCAATTAAAAAATAAAAAGACCTGAAGGGTATAGCTCAGTGATAGAGCACCCCTGGGCTCAATCCCCAGTACCAAAAAAAAAAAAAAAAAAATCTTGCAGGGTAGACAAGTAAACAACTAACAGTACACTCAACACGAAGTTACAGTACACTCACACAAAGTTAACACATAAAGGACTGAGAGAACCTGTGTAACTTACATCATGTACAACCAGATGAATGAGAAGTTTTACTCCATTTATGTTTGATGTGTCAAAATGCATTCTATTGTCATGTATAACTAACTAGAACAAATAAAAAATATATATTTTTAAAAAGGCTGAGTGAATTCAGAAGGTACAAATTGTTTTCCCTGAAAGGCATGCCAAAGAATCCCAGAACTTCTAATATTAGAGCATATGGTGGAAGTTGAGCAGAGATATGCCAAGTTAAGAACCGGGCAATACAGTTTGACTACATAACCTCTTGTCCAAATCAGAACACTCTGGAGAGAGAAAGGGAGCTATTAATAATTATACTGGACAACAGATGTAAACATACTGTGTTGTGCAAATCAAGCCACGTGTCATTCTTGGAAGAACAACGTGGGGAGAGGTGAAGAAAGGTGGGAGCACCTCAGAAAGACAAGACCTCAGTGTGCTGGATTGAGGGGCATGGTGCATAGGAGGAGGGGTGAGGCTGGAGTGGTGAGTGGAAGCTGTTCTGGCTGGCAATGGTTCTCAGGCAATGGGGACCCTTGGAGAATTTTGAAGGAAGGAGGCACTATGACCATATTTGCACTTGGGACAACAGCTCTGCAGGAATAGGACAGACTAGAGAGGAGCAGCCAGGGAGGAGACTTGTGCAGTGGGTCACAGTGGTGGTGTGTGGACCATGAGCCCCTGATCTCAAGCACTATGAAGTGAGAATTGACAGGAAATGCATACATCAGGTCCTCCTGAGGTGCAATCAACTGGACTGCAAGGGGAGAAGGGGAGCTGGGAGGGAAGAAAAGAAATGAATGATGCTAAAGTTTCCAGTGTGGGTGACTGGTGGCTTTGCTCCTCTTCTTTTAAGCTGGTGACAAGTAGAGGGTGACCTAAGCTGTTTTGGCTGACTCTGAGAGTTGACAGGGATCAGATGTAATAAGTTGAATCTTGCCGGAAGTAAGTGGTCGAATCAAAAGCCGAGCCACTAAATCCAAGGGTTCAGTCCTGATGGAAAAGAAAGAGTCAAGACATGTCTGTCAGAGAGCAGGGAAGTCCAGGAACAAGAAATATGGGAACAGATGGGCAGGAAGCAGGTATATGAAGACTGGTTTATGTTGATTTACAAACACAGCTCATGCATTTACATCTTCTGCACCTACAGAGTCATGATTCAGAATGAAGCAGGGGTTAGGGACAGATACATGGAAGGAGCAGTAAGACATGGCTTCTAGGATGGAGAAGTAGACTGAGTTGGCAGGAGAGGTGGGTCTATTAGCAAGTCCAAGTACTGGAAGTGACTGGTGTTCTGGGCACCAGAGAAGGAATAAAACACAGTATAATTAATAAATTGGCATTCTGTTTTGTCTACAAGTTCCTTGTAAGGTTTTAAAAATTTTATTATTTTTTATTATGATAGAATGTCATATATTTATCATTTTAACCATTTGTTAATGTACAATTCAGTGGTTTAAAATACATCCCAGTGTTGTGCAACATAACCACTGTCTATACCCAGAAGTTTTTATCATCCCCAACAGAAATTCTGTACCCATTAAACACAAAACACAAATTTCCCATTATATCCTCCCCCCAGTTTCCAGTAACATGCATTCTACTTTCCATCTTTATAAATCTGACTATTTAACTCTTTTGTGCAAGTGAAATCAAACAATATTAACCCTTCTGTGTCTGGCTTATTTTACTTAGTATAATGTTCTCCAGGTTTATCTATCATAGCATGTGCCAGAATTTCTTTCCTTTTAAATACTGAATGGATATTTATTTACTATTTATGGGTAGAACACATTTTGTTTATCTAGTTATCCTTCCATGGACACTTGGGTTGCTTCTACCTTTTGGCTACTGTGAATAATGCTGCTTCGACTATGGTTATACAAATATCTTTTCCATTTCCTGCATTTAATTATTTTTGGATATACACTCAAAGAGGAATTGCTGGATCATTTGGGTAATTTAATATTTATTATTTTGGGGGTCACCATACTGTTTTCCGTAGGCATCATTTTACATTCAGCATGTACAAGGGTTTCCATTTCTTGTACCCTCACCACCACTGCTATTTTGTTTTTATTGTTATTACTATTGCCATCATATAATAGATCTTTGTGAATTTTATTTAGAGTTAAGTCTGTCTCCTTTGCAACAAATGTGCTCTTTGATGGAAGAACTGAGTTTCAGGTTGGATGACCAAGAACCTGATGCTGGACCCCATGACCTGCTCTGTGGAGTCCACTCTGAGCTGGCCTCTCTCTATGCCATGGGTACACAACAGCAGCAAAATTATTAAGAGGGAGTTTTCACTGATGAGTCCTATAACACTTTTTACATATTCTAGGTTGGAAAATCTTTAATAGGGCACTGTAATGATAAATGGGAGAGCCAAGAATACACCTCAAGGAGACTTAATCTAGACCATGTGTTCACCGTTTTACAAAGTGGTTTATGGAAACATCATGAATGGACCTTTGGGAGGTGTTGCATGATTATCCAGAAGTCTGGTTGTACCTCAATACATGTATAGCTTGAGGAACAAAGACAGAGTCCTACGATGCTTCGTGCCATACCATCCTGTCCTAATCAAATCAGTAACAACTCTATTGAGGTAAAAAGAATAAAAAGCTACCAGGGCTATGCTATGGTTGGGATCTGGAATGTTCCCCAAAGCCCATGTGTGGAAGGTTTGGTTGCGCACTTGTGGCACTATTGGGAGATGGCATAATCTTAGGAAGTGGGGCACGTGGGAGGATATTAGATCACTGAAGTCAATGTCCTTGAAGAGGGTATTGGGACTCCAGCTCCTTCCTGTTTCTCTTTGCTTCCTGACTACCATGAGGTGAACAGATCTTCTCCAGCCATGCTGCCACAGACCTAAAGCATCAGGGCCAAGTGATCTGAAACCTCTGAATCTGTGAGCTGAAGTAAATCTTTCCTCCTTATAATTTGATTATCTCAGGAATTTTGTTGTGGTGATGGAAAGCTAATATAGACTTTCACTTAAAAACACTTTATTTTTATTATAAAAGTAATGCATTTTATTATGAAATGTGAACAGATGAACAAAAAAGAAAGGGAAAGTCCTCTACAAATTCTATGCTTCAGAGATAATCATCATTAACAGTAAAGCTTATAGCCTAAAATTTAGGTGTAAAATTATACCTATTATCTTACATGTTATCTTGAATATTGCAGAAGAGAGAAGAAGTTCTTTGTAACTGTGTCCTAGTCTGCAGCAGGTGAATTGGAGAAGCAGCCCCAGAATTAAGCTGTGAAGATTGTACCTGGAAGTCCTATTAAAAGCAAACCAACCAACCAACCAACCCTTGGTATAATCTATCATTTGTGTTTCCACAAAGTTTGTGCCAGAAAGTAGATATAACTGCTCCAGCGGATAACTGAAGTTTAAAAAAAAAAGTAAATTTCAGCGCACACCATGCCTATCAGAATTGACCAGGGGAATTGGGAAAGATTGAAACAAATTCCCCTAAAAACAAAACATAATCAAGAAAAGGTTAAGATGAAACATGCTTAGAGGACAAATGCTTTTCTTCTGTTGAGAAAAAAGCATCGCAGGGCTGCTCTGTGTACAGGTGGTGGGCATGTGAGCATATGCTCATTTGATGGACTGGTGATCATTGAATCGCTCTTCTGATTGGGTTTTGAGGATGAAGCACTAAAAGCATGAGAACAGAGAGAAATTTTGGGGTGCCCTTCCTTTCTTTCCACCTTTCACTTCCCCCATGTCTTCTTCCTTTTGGCAACTTAAGAAAAAATAACCCATGACTAACCCTTTTAAAGGAGGCAAATAAATGCGTGCTCTTCATTCATGTGTAAAGAGACAGCAATCAGTCTTTCTTTAGTAGGAGAGTCAGAGCCAATGGGGGCAGAAGATAAGAGCGCTTGAACTCCTAAGGCAGGAATACTCCAGTCCAAGAGCACGTTCAACGTAGGCAGAGGGAATCAGATGTAAACTAGGTTCACGTGGATAAGGTATATTTTAAAAAATTATAACTCGTGCCCTAGTATTTAAAAAAATTGTCATATATTTATATATGTCTTTTAAGTTTTAAAAATATTTCATTTACCTAATCTTTAAAATGGTTAGATAGTCATATGTATGGTTCAGCACTCAAAAAGTATAAAAATGAATCCAGTCAAAACTCTTCTTTGCATCTTTTCTCCTAGTTTACCCACTCCCACATCCTCGATTCCAGGAAATCAGCATTTGGAATGCCTCGTGTATCTGAAAGGGTTTTCTGTATGCTAACTATATTTTGGAGGTGTTTTTGTTTGATGTTGCTATACTTTTCTATTTAACAGAGTATTTTTGAAAGAAAAAAAAAGTGGAAGTCATGACTATTCTCACAGCTGAGGCTGTAGCTTGAACATTTAAGGAAACCCCAAGGTGGATGCACTGCTCCTCATGAGTTACCCTCGGTAGGCTGATGAAGGTCAAGTGACCAGGAGGCCTTGTGGGGTACTGACGTGCAAATCTCCATGTGAAATGACAGTAAAACTACAACATGAATGCCAAACATATGGTTCAACTCTGCTGAAGCATATAGAGAAACACACTGGAAGATGAGAGAAGTAGGTGGTTGGGAGGGCATAGGATGAAGGATAACGCTGGCACCATAGGAAAAGCCCTGCAGGTCAAAATGAAGAAGATCAGGTTTACCATTGGTGAAGTTAAGAGATTGGTGCTTGAGCCTTTCTGGAGTCCAGAAGATGGACGTTGAATTTTCTTGAGCAGGTTCCTGGCCCCCTCCCCCACCCCCAATGAACTTTCTCATTAGAGTTGAGCAACTGCTGAGGAGAAAATGAAAAACTCCAACCTGGAGGAGAATCAAGAGAAAAAGGTAGAATATCCTCAGTGTCTGAGGAGCCTTTGCATTATTGTGCTGGTTAAACACATTCTGTATGTATCAGAACTATTTTATTTTTATTTGCTCTGGAGGTGGACACACTGACAGCATAGGCGTTTATTAATTTTGACCTCATTCAGGAAGAAGTGTTTTTTGAGTATTTAGTATTCTTTCCCAGACTTCGGGGGATAGAGCTATGCAAACAAAAAGACAAGCTCCCAGTTCTCATGAGAATTACACCTAGGAAGGGGACCAGGCAACAGGCCAGGTTGAACACCTACCAGGCTAGAGGGAGAGTGTTCCCAGGAGAAGAACAGCTAGTATAAAGGTTCGGAGGTGCCTTCCAACTTGTTGGTATTTGAAGAATAGTAGATGAGAGGAGAGGGGTATATGACGGAGGTGGAAGGAGAGAGAGGAGGGGGAGGGCTGGGGAAGTGGCTCAGCGGTAGAGTACTTACCTAGTATGTGTGAGACCCTGGGTTCCATCCCCAGCACCAGTAAAAAAGAAAAAGGAGGAGGAGGAGGAGGTGCTAATGGTGGGTAAGACTCTCTAGTATGTGCAGTGTTTTTGATGACCTAAAATTTTAGAAAACAAAAAAATCACTATCTTCTCTGAACACTTTCATAAGGCATCACAGTATTAGGACTGTAAATCACACAATTGACTCTTGTCTAACTGAATTCTCTCAACTGAGGAAATAGCGCGAATCTTTCAGGAAACCCCCAAAGTGTCATAGGGCCTTTCCAAGTTGCGTACTCATCATCTGTATTAGACTAACCGGCAAATTTTTGAAGGCAGGACTCTTGCTCCTTAAGTGTCTGCTACAGAGCCTTTACTTATCAGAGATACTCAGCAGCTACTTCACTAAACAAATGGAATTCTGATATACGTTGCTGAATAGTTGAGGCCCCCAGGAATTGAGTTTGTGATCAAGTTTGTCAACCTGTTCTGTGTTTTATGGCTTTCCTCTCTCTTTTCCCCTCTTAACAGTGCTTAATTTTTTCAGAGTGGCTAATGAAAGCATTTGAAGAGTTATCACTTCTTAATCTAAGCTCAGCCACTTGTGTGGTACTGGGTCTTGAACCACTGAGCTACATCACCAGCCCATTTAATTTGAGATCACTAGTCTTGAACTTATGATCCTCCTGCCTCAGCCTTTAATCCTCTTGCTAGGATTGCAGATGTGCACCACTGCATCTGGCAAATTCAGCCAGTTTTGAACTTGTTCTAGATAGTTAAAATGACTGAATTATCCTCATCAGCATCTCTTTGTTTTCCTTTAGGCAGACCTTGTTTAATGAAGACGTAAATAACAGAGAGAGTATTCTGGTTTATGTCTATGCTCATGAGATGGCCAGAATTTCTTCCCCAGTGATAGAACTACTGTTTTGATGTCTCTTTGAAATTCTCTGCAATGTTTAATTTCAGCAAACTGCAACACTGGGATTCCAGACTGAGATATATGGAAAGAGTTTGAAGTAGGCAAATTCCTCCACTTATTACTGGTGGATATGATGGTGGAGATCCAGAAACCTTGTTTGTGTTGCTGTGGGTCAGACTGTCCCCTTGATATTCCACACTTATGTCCACACACTCCACACAAGACACCCAGTGACACTGCCATAGACATCCCACATTCCTTCCAGTCTGAGTTCTGGTGGGCACCTTTCCTTCTGGAGATCACAAGTTCCACCTCTCCACTGTTCATCCTGTTCTTTCAGATTGTTAAGCTGCCTCAGCCAGTTGGTCTTGCGGGTGGAGCTAGTCTTTGCCCTATTTCAGAGCTGACAGTACTTGGTTCTTCATTCTCTCCAATCATTTTCTTTCTCTTTTTTGTGTCACTGGGAATTGAGCGCAAGGACGCGCTACCAGTGAGCTATATCTCCAGCTCTTATTTTTTATTTTGAGATGGAGTCTCACCAAGTTGCTTAGGGCCTTGTGAAATTGCTAAGGCTGGTCTTGGACTTGGGATCCTCCTATCTCAGCCTCTCTAGTTGCTGGGATATTATAAAAATAAAGGGAAAGGTTTGAAGGTAGATAAAATGGCTCTTAGTTTACTGATCATAAAATAATTTGTATGTCCCAGTGGATGGGTGTCCTTGCTGAGGGCACAGATATCTTTTATTTACCAGTAGATGACCAATAGATATTTTTTAAACATTTTGGTTTTAAGTACAATATAAAAGAGGGTCTGTTTGACTTTCTTTTAGGTAAATTATGAGAATTTATTAGCGTGTGTGTGTGCGCGCGCGCGATGGGGGGGTTGAATTCTGAACTTTGAGCATGCTGATCATGTGCTTTAACACTCAGTGCCCACTCCTGCCCTTTTCTTCTCTTTCTTTTTTCACATTTTCTTTCTTTTCCTTCTTTCCCCTCTCTCTCTCTCTCTCCTCTCTCCTCTCTCTCTCTCTCTCTCTCTCTCTCTCTTTCATACTGGGGGTTGAATCCAGGGGTGCTATACCACTGAGTTACTTCTTGTCTTTTTTGTTATTTTTTGTTTTGAGACAGGGTCTCACTAAGTTGCCCAGGCTGTCCTCAAATGTGTGATCCTGCTGCCTCAGCTTCTAAATTGCTGGGTTTACAGGCTTGTCCTACTATGTCTGATCCAGTTCTGTTTTTTTAAACCTGTATTTAAATGATGACAAAATTTTAGTTTTATTGGCTATATGCCATGCAGTCCAGCCTGTGTCAGGCATATATCCAGTATGCAGATGACTTGACTTTACTAGTCTGAACTACAGCCAGTCTTGAAAAGTCAGTCACTAGCCAGGCATGGTGGTGCACACCAGTTATCCTAGTGACTCAGGAGGCTGAGGCAGGAAAACTTCCAAGTTTCAGGCTAGCCTCAGCACTTTAGTGAGACCCTTAGCAACTTTGTGAGAACATGTCTCAAAATAAAAAATAAGAAGAACTGGGAATGTAGCTCATTGGTAGCGTTCTGGTGAGTTCAATCCCTATCACACACCCCCAACCCACATAAGTCACTGAACTAATTCAAACCAATTCAAAAAAGTATTGCTGTTTGATTGACATCTGCTGGACAGCTAGATAGTATTAATGCAACCAAGAAGATTCATTCATTCAATTCTCAAGAGGCAGGGGGAGAGAAGGGGAGAGACTACGATTTTTGGAGTTGGAGCATCCAGGTATGGATTCTGGCCCTGTATTTTCTGGGCAGTGCAATGATGGATGTCACACTTCTTTGTATATATAACATGAGCATGAAATGATGGATCTCTAAGGTCATTGTATGGGTTACATTTAGAAAATGTAACTAAAAGACTGATTAGGTACCTGGCACATGGCAGGACTCTGAAGGAGCAAATTGGCAACCTGAAGACTGTATTTGTCCAACCTGACTTTTAAAACATGGACTTTGCCCATTCAAAGCTTTGCACTTTGCATTATGTGCCAGGTACTATTCTAAACATATCTCCATGATTTATCCTCGTAACATAATTGTTACCCTTATTTTCCAGATGAGGAAAGGGAGATAAAGAAATATCTGAGTACATTTTCTAGCTAAAACCTGCATGTAAATCCTAAAGGGGTCAGCACAGGGCATGGAGACACTGGGACAAAGTCTTGGCAAGTTGTAGAAATCTTAGATGTAGAAGACCTTGTCCAGAGATCCAAGATGGTGGACTAGAGGGAGGCTGCATTCCTTGTCACTCCATAACTAGGGTTTCAAGCAGAGGATATCTGTTTCTTGGTGAGGCAGTTTTTGCAGCTTATTGATCCCCTGCTGTTTACCCCCATTTGTCTACTGTGATCACCTGCAGTCTGCCAGCATATTGACTACTTTTGAGTGCAGATTGCTCACTCTGGCACCTACCATCCACCATTTGCCTGCCACTTGCCTGTCCATCGCCTGCCTTTCACCTACCCATCACCCACCGCCTGAGGTTCACCTGCTGATCGTCTGACAACAGTCAGCAGACTGACCACAGACCACCAGTGGAGCACCAGCTGCCTGCTGTTGCCTGGAAGCTCACTGTCACAGTACCTGCAGGATTGGTTACATGTGGCTGCTGCCATTTTGAGACAATAGCCAGGACTTGTAGGACTCCTGGCCGGACTGACTGAGCCCTGTCTCCAGGATAGCTTCAGCCTGACTGTTCACTCCCTGCCTCTGGGGCCCTCACATCGACTGACTGCGCCCTGCCACCAGGAACCCCAGACTGACTGATTGCACCCCACCTCCAGGATCCTGCAATCAGACCAACCACACCCCACCTCCAGGACCCCTGCCCGACCATGCCCACACCCCAAGCTGCAGCTCCCCATTTGCCAACACATTTGGAAAACAGAGCAGCCATCTTGGATAATCCTGGAAGCTGTATCTCCCATCTTTAGGTGGGGCAAATCCCATCCTGAGCTGCCTGCTGGAGACTGGAAGCTCATTGTCAGGTACCTCTCATACATCGGGCTACTGAAGACTGGGAGGTTTAAATACTATATGACTGTTAGAGTGTAGATATTCTTTTTTCTCCTTATTGAAAATTTTTAAGTTTTATTTCTTTACTTTTCTCACTCTCTTCTCCTTTTGTTTACCTGTTCCTTCAGAGTCTCTTTCTCCCTTTTCCCATGCTAACAACCAACTTCTTTCGATTACACTCTCACTCTATGATCTAGAACTTCTATATATTCTTTTCTTATCCCATTAACAGCTACATCCTACACCCCTCTGCAGCCTCTTTGTCCTCCATTAGAAACTGCAGACCTTATTGCAAATCTATTTGTTATAGTGAAGATAATAATTGAACTCATTCTGTTTATTATGACAATATTGTTAATGTCCTCATCAGCCCTATTTGGTTTTGAGTTGCATACCGTCTAAACTGGACACTGCTAATATTGATCTCCCCCTTAAAGAAAAGGTTTTGAAAACCTATAGGGTCACTATAATCCTTTGGGGGGGAAACTGCAATACCCCAGATCTGCAGTGCTAAAGGGGAAGTTACATGAACACCATGAAAAAACAAGGGAAGAAAATGATACAAACAAACCTAGATTCTATATTAATAGAATCCAGTGACAGTATGGTAGAAGAAATGTCAGAAAAGGAGTTCAGATTATACATAATTAAAATGATTCCTGAAGCAAAGGATGAGATAAGAGCAAACGCAGGCAATGAATGATCACTCCAATAAGGTTGAAAGAGCAACCACAGGAAGAAAAAGATCATTTCAACAAAGAGAGATTGTCAAAAAAAAAAAAAAAAAAAAAAAAAAGGAAATCCTTGAAATGAAGGAAACAATAAACTAAATATAAAACTCAATGGAAAACATCACCAACAGACTAGACCACTTGGAAGACAGAACCTCAGACAATGAAGACAAGATATTTAATCTTGAAAATAAAGTTGCCCAAACAGAGAAGATGGTAAGAAATCATGAACAGAATCTCCAAGAACTATGGGACATCATGAAAAGACCAAATTTAAGAATTATCGGGATTAAGGAAGGCACAGAGATACAAACCGAAGGAATGAACAACCTATTCAATGAAATAATATCAGAACATTTCCCAAACCTGAAGAATAAAATGGAAAATCAAATATAAGAGGCTTACAGAACACAAAATTCACAAAAGTACAACAGATCCACACCAAGGCACATTATAATGAAAATGCCTAAAATGAAATATAAAGAAAAGACTTTAAAGGCTGTGAGAGAAAAGTGTCAGATTACATACAGGGGGAAACCAATATGAATATCAGCAGATTTCTTAGCCCAGACACTAAAAGCTAGAAGGGCCTGGAACAACATATTTCAAGCTCTGAAAGAACATGAATGCCAACCAAGAATCTTATACCCAGTAAAACTAACCTTCATATTTGATGACAAAATAAAATACTTCCATGATAAACAAGAGTTAAAAGAATTTACAAATAGAAAGCCTGCACTACAGAATATTCTCAACAAAATATTCCATGAGGCGGAAATGAAAAACAACAATGTAGGTCAGCAAAGGGAGGATCTACCTTAAAGAGAAATCCATTCAAAGAAGAAAGCAAGTCAAATTAAAAACCAAAACTAAGCTCAAATGACTGGGAATACAAATCATATCTCAATAATAACCCTGAATGTCAATAGCCTAAATTCATCAATCAAAAGACATAGACTAGCAGAATGATTAAAAAGAAAGCTGCCTTTAAGAGACTCATCTTATAGAAAAAGACATTCACAGACTAAAGGTGAAAGGATGGGAAAAAAATCACCACACACACGGACTCAGTAAAAAAGTGGGGGTTTCCATCCTTATTTCAGAAAAAAATGGACTTCAAGCCAAAGTTAGTCAGAAAGGCTAAAGAAGGACATTTCATATTGCTTAAGGGAAACATAAATTAGGAATACATAACAATTGTAAATATTTGTGCCCTAAACAATGGTGCATCCATGTACATCAAACAAATCCTTCTCAATTCCAGGAATCAAATAGACCACAACACAATAATTCTGGGTGACTTTAACACACTGCTGTCACCACTGGATAGATCTTCGAAACAAAAACTAAACAAAGAAACCATAGAACTCAATAACACAATCAATAACCTAAATTTAACAGATATATATATAGAATATTCCATCCATCAACGAGCGAATTCACTTTCTTCTCAGCAGCACATGGAACCTTCTCGAAAATAGACCATATGTTATGCCACAAAGCAGTTCTTAGTAAATGCAAAAAAAATAGAGATACTGCCTTTTGTTCTATCAGATCATAATGGAATAAAATTAGAAATCAATGACAAAATAAAAAACAGAAATTACTCCAACACCCAGAGGCTAAATAATATGTTATTGAATCAAGTATGGATAACATAAAACATCAAGGAGGAGATTAAAAAATTCTTAGAGGTAAATGAGAATGACCACACAACATATCAAAATTTTGGGGACACTGTGAAAGCACTACTAAGAGGAAAATTCATTGCATGGAGTGCATTCAAGAAAAGAATAAAAAGTCAACAACTAAATGACCTAACATTACAGCTCAAAACCCTAGAAAAAGAAGAACAGAACAACACCAAAAGTAGTAGAAGACAGGAAATAATTAAAATAAGAGCTGAAATCAATGGAATTGAAACATAAGAAACAATTCAAAAAATTGACAAAACTAAAAGTTGGTTCTTTAAAAAAGTGAACAAATTAGACAAACCCTTAGCCACACAAACAAAGAGGAGAGAGGAAACTCAAATTACTAAAATTCATGATGTAAAAGGAAATATCACAACAGATACCACTGAAATACGTAACATAATTAGAAGCTACTTTGAAAATCTACACTCTAACAAAAAAAAAATAGAAAATACCAAAGATATCGACAATTTCTAGAGACATATGATCCTCCCAAACTGAACCAGGAGGACATATACAATTTAAACAGATCAATATCAAGTAATGAAGTAGAAGAAGCCATCAAAAGCCTACCAACCAAGAAAAGCCCAGGACCAGATGGATCTTCAAAGATCTTCAAAGAAGAACTCATTCCAATACTTCTCAAAGTATTCCAGGAAATAGAAAAGGAGGGAACCCTACCAAACTCATTCTAGGAAGCTAATATCATCCTCATACCCAAACCAGGCAAGACACATAAAGGAAAGAAAATTTTAGACCAATATCCTTGATGAATATAGATGCAAAGATCCTTAACAAAATACTGGCAAACTGTATCCAAAAACATATTAAGAAAATCATGCACCACGATCAAGTGGGGTTCATATTTGAATGCAAGGATGGTTTAACATCCGTAAATCAATAACGTAATCCATCATATGTCAATAGACTTAAGGATAAGAATCATATGATTATTTCAATTGACGCAGAAAAAGCATTCGGCAAAATACAGCACCCCTTCACGCTCAAAACACTAGACAAAATAGGGATAGTAGGAACATGCCTGAACATTGTAAAGGCTATTTATGCTAAGCCCATGGCCAACATCATTCTTAATGGAGAAAAACTGAAAGCATTCCCTTTAAAAACGGGAACAAGACAGGGATGCCCTCTTTCACCACTTCTATTCAACATCATACTGAAATACTAGCCAGAGCAATTAGACAGACTAAAGAAATTAAAGGGATACAAATAGAAAAAGAGGAACTCAAGCTGTCACTATTTGCTGATGACATGATTCTCTATTTAGAGGATCCAAAAAACTCCTCCAGGAAACTTCTACACCTCATAAAGAAATTCAGCAAAATAGCGGGATATAAAATCAACACACATAAATCTAAAGCATTTTTATACATAAGTGATGAAACATCTGAAAGGGAAATGAGGAAAACAACTCCGTTCACAATAGCCTCAAAAAAAAAAAAAAAACAAAAAAAAACTTGGGAATTGATCTAACCAAAGAGGTGAAAGAGCTCTACAATGAAAGCTACAAAACATTGAAGAAAGAAATTGAGGAAGATCTTAGAAAATGGAAAGATCTCCCATGTTCTTGGATAGGCAGAATTAATATTATCAAAATGGCCATACTTCCAAAGGTACTATACAGATTTAATGCAATTCCGATTAAAATCCCTACGACATTTCTTATAGAAACAGAAAAAGCAATCATGAAATTCATCTGGAAGCCAAAGCAATCCTGGGCAGGAAGAGCGATGCAGGAGGTATCACTATACCAAACCTTAAACTCACCTATAGAGCAACAGTAACAAAAACGGCATGGTACTGGCACCAAAATAGACAGGTAGATCAATGGTACAGGATAGAAGACACGGAGACATACCCACATAAGTACAGTAACCTCACACTAGACAAAGGTGCCAAAAACATACAATGGAGAAAAGATAGCCTGTTCAACAAATGGTGCTGGGAAAACTGGAAATCCATATGCAGTAAAATGAAATTAAACCCCTATCTCTCACCCTGTACAAAACTCAACTTAAAATGGATCAAGAATCTAGGAATTAGACCTGAGATCCTTCACCAATTAGAAGAAAAAGTAGGCTCGAATCTCCATCACATTGGCTTAGGACCAGACTTCCTTAACAAGACCCCCATAGTGCAAGAAATAAAAGCAAGAATTAATAAATGGGATAGATTCAAACTAAAAAGTTTTTCTCATCTCATCACAGGAAACAATTAATAATATGAAAAGAGAGCCTACAGAGTGGGATTTTTCACATACTCTTCAGACAGAGCACTCATCTCCAAAATTTATAAAGAACTTAAAAAACTACACCCAAAATACAAAGAACCCAGTCAATAAATGGACTAAGGAAATGAACAGACACTTCACAGAAGATATACAGGTGATCAACAAATATATGAAAAAGTGCTCATCATCCCTAGTAATTAGAGAAATGCAAATTAAAACCACTCTAAGATTTCATCTAACTCCAATTAGAATGGCTATTATCAAGAACACAAACAACAATAGGTATTGGAGAGGATGGGGGAAAAAGGTACATTCACACATTGCTGGTGGAGTTGCTAATTGGTGCAGCCACTCTGGAAAGCAGTATTGAGATTCCTCAGAAAGCTTGGAATGGACCCACTATTTGACCCAGCTATTTCACTCCTTGGTTTATATCCAGAAGACTTAAAATCAGCACACTATAGTGATGCAGCCACCTCAATGTTCATAGCAGCTCAATTCACAATAACTAGATTGTGGAACCAACCTAGATGCCCTTCAATTGATGATGGATAAAGAACTGTGGTATATATACACAATGGAATATTACTCAGCCATAAAGAAGAATGAAATTATGGCATTTGCTGGTAAATGGATGAAGTTGGAAAATATCATGCTGAGTGAAATAGGCCAAGCCCAAAACACCAAAGGCCGAATGTTTTCTCTGATAAGTGCAATATATGACAAGGGGGGGTGATGGGGGAAGAGAAAAATAAAGGAACTTTGGACGGTGTAGAGGAAAAGGGGGTGGGAGTGGGTGGGGATGGAAAAGCAGTAGGACGAAACAGGCAGTATTACCCTATGTATATGTATGATTACATGAATGGTGTGAATCTACATTGTGAACAACCATAGAAATGAAAAGTTGTACCCCATTTGTGTTTGTAAAAATAATTGTTTTTAAAAATAAAAAATACTTTGACTAAAAAAAAAAAAAAAGTTGTTCTTGGCCAAACAGGAGGAAGACAAGAAAGAGAAAGAATTCAGGTTGGTAATGCTTGTGGATCTAGGGAAGAAAACAAGGGAACAAGCACTCCACAGACCTGAAAGTATAGTGGTGAGACCTAGAGTCCTAGTCACTGCTTGGTTTCAGTGGTAAAGAGGGAGGCCCCAGGCTTCCATTGAGGGAGGAACCTGGAGGATCAGGCAGCACCATGTGACTTCACTATATTTAATCTGTACTTTCTCCCTAGCCAAGGATATAATGGAATCACTATGGAAACAGCATTCGTGTAGAGAAATCTATTTTTCACCCAAATTTTGTTTGAATGTCGTTTTTGAATGCGTTGAACCTATGAGGTGAGGCATACCTGGTTTTAGAGCTGTGTCTGAATTAGACTCTCAGATCCACAGAAATGGAGGAACCCAGGGCTGGGTCTATAGCTCAGTAGTAGAGTGCTTGCCTAGCATGTGTGAGGCACTGGGGTCAATTCTCAGCACCATAAATAAATAAAATAAAGGTCCATCAACAACTTAAAATAAAAAGGGGGGAGAACCCAGAAAAGTACTCCACCAACAGTTCACTAATCAAAAACATGTTTGAAACATAGTGGTTTATGAAGTTATTTCACTCACTTGAACTACTTTTGCAAATAGAAAAAGACGAGTTGCTAGACACGAAGAACAAGGTGCAATGATGAATTTTGTAAAAGTAGAAAACAAACTATGCATCCAGTAGCTAACATTGCTTAGGTATTTCTCACAGTACATTTTTCTCACTTGGGGAGCGTCTCATCTCCAGTAACATCCTTAACATTGCTGTTAAGATTTTTTCTTATTTTGTAGCTATTTTAAATTTATGGCCAGCAGGCCAGGCAGGATTCATAACCTGCCTTCCCATCCCTCCGATCCTATTACTTTTCTTTTTTACTTCGAAGATGTAAACATATATATTCTGTGGCTCTTCTTTTTCATTCGACTACTTTTTTTAAGTTTGGGGGTCTAACTAAGGTGGTTCACCCAAATTATGTAAAAAGAAAGAAACCAAGAGTTTGGGACATTTCCCCTCACCCCACCCAGAATTTTCCAGGTCACGGTCACTGTTCTTTGTTTCTGCAGCGGGGGCTAGCTGTCTCCGAGCTGGTGGCAGGTGCTGCGGGTCAGTCCTTCCCGGGATTTCCCTGCTCCGCACCACCCGCCACCGCGCCTCCCTCAAGAACCCCTCCAGCAGCTAGAGCTCTGCGGGAGCGGAGACTCTAGGACCGCGCCGCGGGCGGGCGAGAAGCTGTGCCCACCCTCGGCCCCGCCCCCGACCACGCAAGGGGTGGGGCCGGGTCGGAGTTCCGCCGCTTGCAGGGCCAGGGCACCGAGGCGTGGGCGGGGCCTGGCTGGGCTGGGCGGGGCTGGAGTTTTGTGGCTGCAGCTACAGAAGCGCGGAGGCGGGCGCCGGCCGGCGGGCGGGCGGGGCGTGCTGCCGGGCAGCGCAGCTGCAGGGCTTTAGGGCCTCCGCGGAGCCCGCTCCCCGGCGCGCTGGGCGGGGTGTGCGGCGAGCGGCTTCGCGGGCAGGCGCGGGCCCGGAGGCAGCGGCTGCGCCCTGCGCCGGGGCGGAGCCGGGGGCGGGCGGCCGGCAGGCGGGGGCTGGGGCCGAGGCCGGGAGTGCCTGTGCGCCGGCGGCGACGACGGCAGCGGCGGCCCAGCAGGCTCTGTGCGTGGGTCCGCGGCGGCTCGGGGTCCGCCCGCGGGTTGCGGTGCGAGCGGGGGGCCCGGCTGCCCTCCTCCCCCGCCCGCCGCCGCCGCTGTGATTGGGTGGAAGATGGCGCTGGGCGGATGGAAATCCTAATGACAGTCTCCAAATTCGCTTCCATCTGTACCATGGTAGGTGCGGCGGGGGGGCGAAGGGGGGGGGGCGCGGAGCCCTCGGACCCGCGGCGGACGACCCGGGCTCTGGCCGCTCCGGGCGCCGCCAGCCGGGCCTAGCGCGGGGGCGGTTGGACTGCGCGAGGCGGGCGGCGCAGGGATGAGCGGCCCGCGCGGCGGGGGAGGGGAGGGGAGGGGAGGCGAGGCGGCCGGGGCGGCTCGCGCGTGGCGGAGGGGCGACAGTGCTGGACGTGGCGGGGGCCGGCTCGGCCTTTGGGAGCTCGGGGCCGCAGCGCTCGAGCCTTCCCGCGGCGCACCGGCCTTCGGGGCGCGGGGTGGGTGCGCTCCCGCCAGGGCGGGTCGCGGGCCGGGGTCGCTGGAGAAGGGATTCAGACCAGCGCGTCTCCATTTCCGTCTGGCCGAGCGCCCAGCGGGGAGCTGTCCCCGGGCGGGGGTGGGGGTCTGCGGGCAGGAAGGAAAGGTCTCAGTCTTACCGGGGAGGGGACGGAAGTCAAGTGCAGATTTCCTCCATGTGCCTCTGGCTAGGCGGAGCCCCCGACCCCTTGCTGGGGGGAAGCGGGTGTGTGAGAAGGTGGAAACTTTAAGTGCTGTTGAAATTTTCTATTTTCTACTCTCCCGTTTCCAACATGTGTCCAGGTGGCAGTCTTGTCATTGGAAACCCACGTTAATCTTGAAAAGCAGCATTAGCTTTCCTGTCATTTGTTTACTTGAATACATCAGACTCGTATGTGTGAGGAACTGACTGTAAGGAAGATTGTATTGTTTTATTTAAGACTTTTTAAAACAGACTTTAGGGGAGAAGTACTAATGCTCCTAATGCTCCTTAAAAGTTCCAAATTAAGCAAAATGTGGGTGGATTTAAAACTTGTTTTTGTGCCTGGCCAGATGATCACGGTTTTCCACATGTGACAAATTCCTTTCATGAGATCTTTTATGATCTTTTAAGTAGGGATCGTAATTTGGGTCATGACCAAAAAAAGTTATTCTTTGCAACGTGGGCCAGGTGTTATGTTATTAAAGACTTCCGAAATCTTTTTCATCTCTCTTTACCCTGTTTCATATAGGATATCCCCAAGCAGTTTTCCATCTGAGGGTGGTACATTTTATATATTTAAGGAGTGGTGAATCAGATCGCAAAAGTGTGCTGAAAGCTGTCTACTGCATGCTTTGGAACAATATTAAAAATGGCTGAAATCAGGTGGGCTTAAAATCTACGGTATTAAAGAGGAATGAATCATTGAGAATCCATTTCCCCATGTGGATGATTGTTCTCACAATTTACATTTTAGGAAAGCATTGGTATTAAAGGGACTATACTAAAATGAAATCTGAGGATTGTGCAGATTATTTTTAGGTATGCTTAGTTATTATTGATTTCAAAACAAATGTGATGATTAAATCTTTTAACGGTGATAATTTTCCCTATTGCTGAGCTACACAAACCTTGTGGGGTCATAGTTCATTGTCAAAGTCTAGGGCTTTAGGAGTGGTGATATTCTTTACTGCTCATTCACTTACACAAATACATGAAGTATTTCCACTAAGAGGCACAGATTGCTGAATGCTGGGGATGCAGAGGTGAGACAGTTCCTGTTCTCAGTGTTTACAGTGTAGTTGAGAGAGACAAACAATATTTAAATATGTTAATAAATATACTGTAATCAGATTAGAACAGTGAAGCACAGAGAGATTTGCCAGGGTCACACACTGAGTAAGTGGGGTTCTGATCTCCAGAAATGTCTGTGCCTGGTCAAATGAGATTGTTCCAAAGTTACTATTAAAATTGGTTGAATCCCTTCATATTTGAGTAAATTCTAATATACTTCCAGAATATGGCTAAATATCTCAAAGTAGTTTGCAGTATTCTTTTTTTTTTTTTTTTTTTTTTTTGGTGGTGCTGAGGATCGAACCCAGGGCCTTGTGCTTGCAAGGCAAACACTCTACCAACTGAGCTATCTCCTCAGCCCAGTTTGTAGTATTCTGTAAAGAAAACTGCTATCCATCTTTTGAGAATTACAAAATTGAAAATCAAGAAAAGCAAAGATAATTACTCCGATCCTTTGTAGGTGCTGTTTGCTAGACTTGGAACACTTCCCATCCTTAGCTGGCCAGTTTGTACCTGTCTTTTTGAACAGGTAGTCTTACCTGAATAATCCTATCTCTGTTCATCTGCCTCTGTAGTTTCACAGCATTTTTGTAATCTCAGACTTACTCTTGTAAATTTTTTCACTCACTTCTCTCTATTATTATTTTTTGAGATGGGTCTCACTGTGTTGCCCAACCTGACTTGACCTTGTGAGCGCAAATGATCTTACCTTAGTCTGTCCCAGTCTGTAACTGGGACTATAGGTGGATGCCACCGATGCCTGGCTTCTTATCTCTTAGGTTGTTAGGGTTTTAAAGTAAAGGACTGCCATTTCTTTCTGCAAGTCCTTCATTTCACTTTTTGACATCCAGAAGTGAATGAATAGTAGGGGTAAGATTGGGTAAGCATGTGGAATAGAGAAGAGAGGTTGAACTTAAAGAAATGATACTTTTCAGAGAATCAGCAGCTGTGAAAACATTTAGGGTGAGTTGAAATTTTATTCTATAAATATCGAAGTTTACATAATTTATTCATTTGTCAAAATAAGGTACAGGGCATGTCTACAATAAATACCTTAATTGGGTAAGGTAACTGTTAAATGTCTGTCTGGGTGTGGTGGTGCACCCTTAATCCCAGCAATTTGGGAAGAGGCACAGGAGGATTGCAAATTGGAGATCATCAGTTTCTCTGGGCAACTTTTGGAGACCCTGTCTCAAAATAAAAAGCTCCATGATAAGAGTGCCCCTAGGTTCAATCTCCACTCCCACTGTCCCCCATCCCCCAAATGCTTTTGAGATGTGTCTTATTTTAGATCACTAATGTTCTGCTTACATGTGAAATTAGTAAAATTTGTTTTTCTTAACTTAGTATTTTAGTCTGACCCAAACAAATGACTATGTTTAGATCATAATGAATAATTTGTGAAGGTACCTCTAGAAATGCCTTCTATATGTCTATATGTCTATGAACTAATACAGTTTCAGTTTCATGTAGTGTTTGTTTTACCTTTTGTGTTTCAGACTTCAGGGAGTAGCTACCACATATTTAATACTATACTTAATTGTGAAATAATGGGAAAAGTGGCAGAATACATGAAGAGGGCGTCTGGTTTGAAATTAAGGAGGAGATAGTAGACTTTGGTGGCTGATCTGGGTCATCCATTGTCGCTATTATATGGAGACAGATACTGCTTAATATTAGCTCCATAGATGTTATCTCTGACTCTGGTTGTGATTGTCTCTTCCAGTTTGAGTTATTGGAGTCCTGGTTGGGAAGGACTCCAGGAAGGGAGCTGAATATGAGAATTTCTTGCAGGAGGTTGGTGGAGGTGGAACATCAGGTTGGCACCAGCCTGGCTGCTGGCCCACCCCTTGTCACAAGGCAGTGAGATAGACCTTAGGAACTGTGGTGTTAATGAGGCCAGGCCACAAGATTAGGTGAGTTTGACAGGTTGTATTTCTGAAAAAAACCTGTGTCTAGCATAGCACATGAGATATAACTTAAAACTGCACATTGCAGAAGCCCAGATTAAGCTGGCTGTTTGCCTTTTTCTTAATGCCTGAGTCTCAACCAGGTAAGAAGTTTTGTGGTCAATGCAGTTCTAGCTTCATTCCAGAAGAAAAGGAGGAAGCAAAGCTCATGTTTATTTGGAGGAGAGAATGGAGATGAGGGGGGCTCATGGTCCTTTGTTCTTGGAGTCAGAATATTGTATTAAATAATAAAATTTCTTCTCAAATTTATTGAATGTAACATTAATAAAATATTCTCTATTAAAATATTTAATTAGCTTTTATTAATATTTTATTAGTAAAACAGCACTTCTGTAATAGGGACATTCAAGTGTGAATTGCCAGTGTTTTATCTGTTTTTTGCTACTTTTTCTGTAAATGTTAATTGAAGAAGGAAAAACCTCAAAAAATAGGGAGTCTTCTGTCGTTTAAGTGTTTGGCTAAAGAAACGGTTGAGCATGCTGAGGCTTAGTGGAAGGAGAACATTTAGAAAGAGTAATGTAAATGTTTTATTTAAGCCTTCTGATGTTTTGGCTTTGGCTAAAATACCTTTAAAATTTTTCATGCAGAGCTGGGTGTGGTGGCGCATGCCTGTAATCCCAGTGGCTTGAGAGGCTGAGGCAGGAAGATTGCAAATTCAAAGCCAATCTCAGCAACTTAGTGAAGGCGAGGCCTGAAGCAACTCAGAGAGACTCTGTCTCTAAATAAAACATAAAAAAGGGCCGGGGATGCGGCTCAGGGGTTAAGCCCCTCTGGGTTCAATCCCTGGTACCAAAAAAAAAAAATCTCATTACAGAAAATCAAGCAAATGTAGTATAAGCAGTGAGAAAACTTGTTACCTTCAGTGTACTTTGACTATTAAAAAAACTTATTCCCCAGGAACAATTTTACTTGTTTTCTCCATAAGTGATTGTCATGTTCATTTTAAAATTTGTTCAATTTTAAGATAAGCCTGGAAAGTTTGATAATATAAAATGATGATATGGTAAGATTATTAAGCCAATGAGGCACAGAGATAGGATGCTAGGTCATTGACAGGTCATATGTGTTTATGATTATTAGAGGGTAAAGTTATATAGTTAGTAGAAATGAAACTTACATTAGATACTGGGCTTATTATTTTAGGCATTTAGTTATCACAAATAAAGGTGAGACTATTGGGATCTAAAACTTAATTGCTGAACAACAACAGTATTCAGTGCCATACTCAGTTTTGTGAAGTACATAAACATTACAGTCTATATCACCTGACTTTGTTTACTTTCTGTTTTCTTCTACCTTTGACTAAACTTTTTATAATAGACACAAAGAAAGTTAATTAGCTACTCTATCACTAACCCATGTTGTCCACTTTAAGCCAGATTTTATCACAACATATCTTGTTGACTTGTTTGATTCTAGGCTGTTAACCAAGTCCGTAAAGATCTAGTCTACTTCCTTTTTGTCACTGACCATATTCCTTTTTTTCTTGCCTGTAAAACCATATTTATTCTAGCTGTCTTGAAACTTGTACTGTCTCAGGGTGGATTATTTAAACACATATGTTTGTCTAATTCCTTTCCAAAAATTTTAATTTTTCAGATTTAAATAATTTCATTTTGTTTTGGTTTTTCTTTTAGTAGCCCTATTCCAGAATCTTAATATAGTATTTTTTTTTTTGGCATGAGGGATTGAACCCAGGGGTGATTAGCCACTGAGCCACATCCCTAGTCCGTTTTTGTATTTTATTTAGAGACAGGGTCTTGTTGAGTTTCTTAGGGCCTCACTAAGTTGTTGAGGCTGGCTTTGAACTTATGATCCTCCTGCCTTAGCCTCCCCAGCTGCTGGAATTACATGCATGCATCACCTTGCCTTGCTTAATATAGTATTTTATTGTGTATCCTGCATTATGGTATAATAAAAAGAGCAGTTGGATCAGAAAGTAAATTCTAGTCCAGATTTTGTCTTTAGACGTGTATGGGAAAACTTTTTAAGACTCAGTTGGTTTCTCCTTATTTGTGAAACACAGGGATTGAACTCGACCATCTTTAATCAGTGTTCCTTTATCACAGATATGACATTCAGTACTCTTGGTTCTTTTGAGTGTGTAGACTCTGTGGATGATGGTTGGTATGTTCTCATTTTGGGAGTGCGTATGTTTTAGATGCTATAAAGTGAGCATGGAATTAGACATCGTGAATGTGTATGAAGCCTATTTCCCAATTTCTCTTAAAGTCATTGAATTTATATATTTATAAAATATATATCAGCGAATATATATATTTTCTTTAAAAACATTTAGTGAAGTTTGATATCATTTTAGTCACTAAGACCAACCACGTAGCTGTTTACACGTTTATGTTTTGACACCCAAGTTACAGTTGCCTTATCTGTAAAATGGGGTAAAATAACATGTAGTTAATAAGGTTGTAGACTAAAGTGGTTGACCCATGGATCTTATCATTACCCTTCTGAATTGATTTGTTTCCTTCTGTGGATTTGTTTCCTTCTGTTGGCATTAATTAATTTGCTGGCTCAACAAATACTAACCAAAATTAAAATATGTTTAATTTCTAAGATAGTTATGTCATTCATTTACATCATAAGAAGCATTAATTTATTACTATGTATCTCTGAGAAAGCGCTAATTTATTTTGAAATTAAATGTATTAAATTAAAACATTAAAGCTAAGAGTGTAATTGATTATCTTTTTATGTTTTGGATAGTTTATAGAAAGAGATGTGCTTTCTTTTGCCTGGTCTAATTTATGACATTCCCCAACATGTTTTAAAAGTTAGACAATTAGGAGCCAAGCATGGTGCTATGTGCCTGTTATCCTAGATACTTGGGAAGCTGAGGCAGAAGATCCCAAGTTTGAGGCCAGCCTTGGCAAGTTGAAAACTAGCCTGGGTAACTTAGCAAGACCCTGTCTGAAGATAAAATATAACAAGGGGCTGGGGTTGTAGCTTAGTGGTAAAACACTCCTGGGTTTAAGCTCCAGTACCTGAAAAAGAAAGTTTAGGGTTTGGGGATTTAGCTCAGTGGCAGAGTGCTTGCCTAGCATGTGCAGGAAGACCCTTAGTTGGGTCCTCCACTCTGGAAAAAAAAAAAAAAAAGTTTAGACAATTTGGTATTACTGCTTTTAGAAGAAAAATCTTATTTGATGATTGATTCCCCCCCCCCCCCCCCCATTCTGGGGATTAAACCCAGAGTTTTGTGGATGTTTAGCTTGTGCTCTGCCACTGAGCTACGTATTCGGTCCTTCATTTTTTTTATACTGTGAAAGCATGCCAGTTTTCTGTCATTATTAGAACAAAGTGTGTATGTTTAAGTCAGCTTCGTACTTTATTCCCTTTCAGATTTTCCCAGTGTTTATTGAGGACTTATTAGTACACTTAATTCCTTTTTGTTCCCATATCCACTATCCTTTACTGGAATAACGTCTTCTTGGTTTATAAGCACTTAGATATCTTGTCTAAAAACTGCTTTCTCTCTGTCTTTTGGGTTGGAAGAGGGTTATTTAAATACTATACACATCATTTTAAGTTGGAACAAAAATGTGTTAAGTGTTATAAAGAGTTAAGGGGTGCTAAATGGAAAACTCCGGAAGGCATAGTCTTGTGGAAAAATTTAAAATGTAACATTTGTTCACTTAATATCTCATGTATAGAATTTGTATTAGAAGGAGGTACAAGTGACAGTTTATGTAAATAATTTGTTTTGAAGGAAAAACTATGAAATCTTTGATTTCACAAAAGAAGACTTGATAGTATGGAGGGTAGGATATTTAATATTGACCATGATTTTGTTAGGTGCTATAGCTCCTTTTAATCCTCTCTGTTCATTGGATTATGCTTTTCTGTTGTTTCTGTACAAGAAAAACCATTGCTTTTTCTAAAGTATGTTTTGTCTAAAGAAGTGATACATAAGCTAACTTAGATTTTCCACCTGTAGTGATGCACATGTCTACCACTGAACATTTATTTCCAACATAAAATAAGAAGTGGATATACGTTTCTGTGAAAATGGACAGATGATGTTATTGAAATGCTTCATAGGTACAGGGACTGTTCATGCATTTTCTATTTGTAAATAGCTGTTTCAGTTATAGCAACTTCCAGTGGAGTGTTGTTGTTTTTGGTTTTATTTTAATGCTTTTTTTTCAGTGACTAATAACCCTCTTTTTAATAGCAATTGATTGTTATTTTTCATGGAGGGGGAGGAATTTTTTAGCCAATAGTTTTTGTTTTGTTTTTCCTTTCTTTTTTGGAAGTGAGTGCCTTTTCTTTAGTAAGGAATTTAAGGAAGTACTAGTGGAGACCTACTTTGTTTCAGGGTGCAGATAGGTTCTGAGAATACAAAGATGACTATGATAATAAGCTCTGTTCTTAAGGAGCTTCCCATTTAGTGTGTCCTGAGTACTGAAAAGTAATCCTCTTGGCCCCTGGGCAGCCAGGTGGTGTCTGGGTGGATCAGAGATCCTTTCTACCAGTCCCATTCAGGTGACTTATATGTATATTCTTGCGGGCTCTACAAATATTATTTTCTTGGTGTGCCCTGATAAGAAGAAAAGGTTAGGAATAAGCTCTACTTGCCATTTATGGAGGAGACTAGACATAAAAAAAAAAAAAAAAAAAAAAAAAAAAAAGAGTGTAGTGAGATGATTTTCTTATTGTTGAAATGGTAAGAATGCAAGGAAAAAGTGGTCGTTTCTCAGGAAGAAAGAAGAGGGCTTCAGGAAACACCTCATAAAAGAGATTTGAACTTTGCAAAATGAACATTTATTGTTTGGACTGCAAAGGATAGGGATACCAAATGTGAGCACAGATCTAGTCAAGGGATAATATTTATAATGTGTTACTTTTAGAATGTGACTGTGGTTCTTGAGAAAATTGAGGCTGGAGAGAAGGAAGGAGATGTATCTATTTGTACCAAGGGAGTTTACCAGCTATTGACTCTAATGAATTTAACCATTAAATTATGTCTGAGGAAATATAATAGAGCAAAGTTGTGTGATATAAGGAACAATTGAATTGATAGGAATATGTTGGTACATTTAATTGCAATGATTGTTAAAAATTTGCTTGTGAAAAGGATGAAGTGTCAATAGCAATACGGGTGTTTAGAAGGATTATTTAGTGGGTAGTTTAAACTAGTTAAGGGTCTTATTTGGGAGGCAACAGAATAACTACTACTGGAAAATTCATGTTAAAAAATTAAGGATAAATATACTCCTACACAAATAATGCATTTATCAAACCAGCAGTTTAACTTTGTCATTCAGAATAATCCTGAGGTCAGGAAAAAAGAAAAAACAAGATACACACAAAATAAAACAAAAAAACCAAAAAAATAAAATAAAGTGGAAGCATTAAACTCTAGTTCATTAATCATAATGAATCTAAATGGATCAATCTTTTCTGTATTAAAAGAAAAAGACTTTGTTCAAATAGAATAAAAAAATTGCTTAACAAGAAGCCTACCTAAAATACAAGGACAACCTATGTAACAATACTGTTACCATACCTAGAAAAATGAACAATATGTAGATATCTTTTTGAGTTATTTCAAAATCAGTCCTTTCCTTTTTTTAGTCTTGTTCCTTTATTTATCTGTCATCTTGAAGATCCATTCAGAGTTGGATAAAATTAGGTAATATTAGCCTCACTTCCACAATATGAAATGACAAGGTTAATGCTATCCCTTTATGAACTAGTGATAAAGTCCAATATTTCTTGACTCCCACATTGTGATACCAGCTGGCCAGAATGTCCAGCTTTGATGGTTGAGACAATTGTTTCTTTTTAAATGAGAATTTGGGAATTTTTGTCCCTAACTTAGCTGCCTTTGAGTCCCATTCCCCTTATCAATTATTCTTTGGTAGGTCATTTAACTATGAAATGGAATAAAGGAATAATATACATTATTATAATAATATGTAAAATACATAGCATATAATATATTTCATAATTATATATGTAATATATACTATGTACAACATAAAAATATAATACTACATTGTATTATAATTACATAGTTCAATGTTGGAATAATAATTTCCCCCTTATCAGATGAGATAATATATGTAAAAGTCTTTTGTGCTGTTTACTTATTTGACCATTATTGGTAGAACTGCTTGTCCTTTTAAGGGAGAATAGGAGGCATGCTAAGATACCATGGATGGTAGGAGCTAAAATAACTCACAAGTTACCTTTGACAAAGTGTAGTCAGCTCAGAGGTTGAAATATAAGTATTTTAATCATTCTGGTTTTAGGATGCTCAGGCAAATTGATAAGGCAAAATTTTAGATCATCCTTTAAAGAAATCCCTCCTCTCCAAGTACTGGAGACTAAACCTGCATCTAGGGGCTCTGTGTTACTTTCTTACATCTCCAGCCTGGTTTATATTTTATATTGAGATAGGGTCTCACTAAGTTGCTGAGGCTGGCCTTGAACTTGCAGTCCTTCTGCCTCAGCCTCCTGAGTCACTGGGATTACAGGCATATGCCACCACATCTGACTAAGAAAAATCTTTTTGCCATGTTAGAAATTTGTGGTTCAAAGAGATGTTGCCTTTAAAAAAATTTTTTTTTAAATTCCCTTTTAACTAAGGTATCTATGGGTTTGGTTCTCGTCCTAATATTGTAGTTCTTTGCCAAATTGATTATGTTATGAGGAACCAATTAACTTCTGGATGTCAGCAAACTCCCTGTACTTCTCTTCTAGTAACATTTTTTTAAAAGGTCTAAAATTATAAGTAATTGTGCTAATACCTGAAGTAATGATCTGTATGGGGTTTTTAGGGATACTTGAAAAGAGAACTTTCATAATTCTTCCAAATTAGAAGCCGTCTAGGCATAAGTAAGTCCTAAGGAGAAAGTAAAAGCTTTCTGTTCTTTGGTATGGAAATAACGTTTGTAGTTTGAGATTTTGTAGATGATAGTATGTTTTATGTGATTATCTTCATTTAAAAGTTTAGCCATTATAACTTTTTAGAAGTCATTTTTTTTCCTAGAATATTTTCCCATGATATTTGTTTGCTGAGGTTGCAAGAATTTTTTTTTTTTTTTTTTTTTTTGGTGTTTCCTTTGCTTTGTGTAGATACTCATTTGCAGTATTATTAAGGATGGTACCTTGTACCTTGCAGGGAGCAGCTGGCACTTTGAAGTTTGCATGAGGAATTATATCTTGGGAAGGCGTTCTCTTTCTGTGAAACAATGTTATGTTTAGAAGGTTTCAGATTTAATAGCCATGAAGGAAGAAGCCTTGGTTCTTCTAGGAACTAGTGAGGAATTAGAATCAGATGTTTTCAGCACTCAGCATTTGATGGACTTAAGGGTGTGACACTGATAATTTGACTGATGTCATCAGGGTTATTTAAGGAAATGTGAAAAAATTTGAATCACTTTGGAAAACATCAGAGTCTCAAAACTGGACGTAAGTAACCCAAGCCAAAAATATTGTGTTTTGATTATGCTAGGCAAAGTTTTTAGACTTTCATATTTCTTCAAAAATAGTTCACTTTTTAAAAAATTTACTAATCTCATTTTTTTTTTTTTCCCCCTGCATTTTTAAATTAGAGGAGGCTTCTGTCTCTCCCACAGGGAACCCAGCTGAACAAGAACCTTCCCTGTTCTGTGACTGATTACAGCAGGGCCTTGACTTAAATCAACTGTGCCAATGGCTGAAAGGAAGCAATTTTCAACTTCTAGGTTTTTTTTTTTCCCCCCCCCCTCAATAAAAACCAAGCCTCACCCTGATAACTGTACTTTGCATATTTGCATCATTGTCTTATTTGAAGATATCATTGGCTGCCCTTTAACTAAAACATGTAAGTGCAAGCTGTAACTTTTTGTTCTGTTTTTTAATTTCTTATTGTTTCTTATGTTTATTATTTTCTTGTTGAGGTATAATTGTCAAACACAATTGTCAGTAATTAAGGAATTATTTTTTTAAGGACTTGCTCAGGTTAATTACCTCCTTCTAAGCATTCTGTAAAGAGTTGTTAACTGTCTTATATCCTTAAAGCCTCTTGTATTTGCTACACTTTTTTTTACTCTAGTTGTTAGTTGCCTTACTAGCTACTTTCTTTTTTGTACTTCTGGGACCAGGTTGTGTTATTAAAGCACAAAACTAATCGTCTGGCTCTATTGTGATGTTCTTAATTTTTTTTTGCTAATTACTCATGTTATCATTAACTGACTTCGTGAAGTTGAATGTGACTTCTATAATTTTTAGTTGTCCCAAGGTACTTAGGGACCTAACATTGTGGCTACTCGGTGGTGCCATTGCTAGGTACTTCACAGTCCAAAATAAAGGCGTAGAAGAGCTTGGACTTAGGTAAATTTATAGATAAAAAAATCCAGAATGGATTATTAAAGAGATTAGGATATTTGAGTGCTTTTTTGGGGGATGGGGTTCTGGGGATCGAACTCGGGGGTACTCACTGAGCCACATCCCTAGTCCTTTGTTGTATTTTATTTAGAGACAGGATCTCACTGAGTTGCTTAGTGCCTCACTATTGTTGACCCTGGCTTTGAATTCATGATCCTCCTAACTCAGCCTCCCCAGCTGTTGGGGTTACAGGCGAGCACCACTGTGCCCGGCTATTTGGGTGCATTTTTGATAACAAAGTTAACAAGGTCCTCTATACATGTTACTGAATATTTGTAGAGAAGACTGAACTTCAACTAGGTGTGGACTAGTTGAGAAATGAAGTTAAATGATAAAACATTTGTAAAACCCTAGAATTACATGCCTGGTCCATGTGGAGCGGTGTTTGTTAAATGTTTTATCTTATTTCCTTACTGCCATTTTGGGGAACAGTCCATGTTTAATAACAACTCTGGAGCAGGACGACAAGGTCAGTTTCAGAAATGGAGTGGGGAGTGTATGTCCTTGTGATTTAGTAATTAACGAATCATGAACTCCCAAAAAGAGGAATTAAAAAATGAATAAAATTACCCATTGTAATGTCAAAGAAAAATGAGACATCTGATTACCTTGGAAATGTACTTATTTTTAATCCTATCCTTTTTTTCTGGTATGAGGAATTGAACCCAGGGCTTAACCACTGAGCCACATCCCCAGCCCCCCCCCCCCTTTTTTTTTATATATATTTTATTTAGAGATAGGGTCTCGCCGAGTTACGTAGGGCCATGCTAAGTTGCTGAGGCTGTATTTGAACTTGGCGATCCTCCTGCCTCAGTCTCCCTAACTGCTGGGATTATAGGCCTGCGCCACCATGCCCGGCTTTAATCCTGCATTTTAAAGAGTTTTTTATTTACTTGAAACATGGTCTCACTCTTGCCTACGCTGATCAACTCTTGGACTCAAGTGATCTTCCCATCTCAGGCTCCCAAGTAGCTGGTAGGACATACAGGTGTGTGTCACTGTGTCCTTGTGCTCTACTTTAGAAAGTACAGAATAGTGTGAAATTTAAAAAAAAAAATCCATCTGCAGAGGTGAGGAGCAGTTCTTTCCAAGAGGTAATTTATAGTAAGAATTGGGGTATGTGTGGGTTGCCAGACAGTACCTGTGCATACACAAACATCATTTTATGTTTGTGTTAACCCCCCCCCCCAATAAATCAGTTCTGCAGGTTTATTTTCAACTTGCCTTTTAGACTTAATGTATGTAGACTCTCTGTGTCCAAATTTTCTGTTTTTATAAAAACATCAGTCAGATTGGATTAGGGCCCACCCTATGTATTTAATTTTAACTTGATTACCTCTGTAAAGACCCTTTATTTGTTTCCAAATAAAGTAACATTTTAAGGTATTGAGGGTTAGGTCTTCAAATTATCTTTATTAGGGGATACAATTCCCTAACATGACTGGAGCAATCAGGTCCATTATTATAGTTGGTATAATTGAATGTTCAGTAAGTAGGGTTGTGTTCTAGACACTAGAGATGCATAGCTATTTAAGTTGCAGTTCACAGGGCTTGAAGTGTAGCTGGAGAGACTAGACTCACACATACTAAGGTAAACAGTGATACACACTTGGTATGCTAAGGATTCTGATGGTTTTGGAATGAAACCTAGATCAATGGGAGAAGACTTGTTGAGATTTCAAAGGCAGTTTGAAGGAAAAAGAGGAAGGGAAATGCCTTGGAGAGAAGATGAGAATGTGGATTAAAACAACAGCATGAAAAAAAATTAAAATTACTTAAGTAGTTTGATGTTTGGTAATTTTTGTCCGTAAACTTGTTAAATACACAGGCAAGGATCTATAGAGGTCTGACAGTTTGAAAAGAGGAATGTATTCTTAAAATTCACATTGATAGCCTACAGAACTTACTTTGCTAAAATGAGTTAATGAAAAGTATTTTTGAAATAGTGGGTAAAGGAAGGTGGGAGAGATCATACATAGAACACTGACTTTTCTTTCTAAAGTAATCACAGTTAAAAAGGTCTATAAAGTCTTAGGACTATGTCAACAATGGCACCATTTTGATAGCTTAATATTAAAATCTACCAAAAGGGAAGTAGTTTTCAAGAAATTTTATTTAAAAAGTCAGAACATCATTATTGTGGGTCATTCATTAGTAAAAATAACAATGCAAATTATATTTTTGTAGTATGCTTGCTGTGAAGATATCAGTATAATTTATGTTTCAAACTGCTTTTTTCATTTTTCCCCCCAAATGACACATGCAAAATCTGTAAAATAGGCCCATTTTCTAGAAAAGGACATAGACACATGGAAAAATTTGAGTTTTGGGTTTGGTCTGAAATCTATGTACAGTGCAGTGCTTTTGCCCCTGGACCATCCTGCTGCTAAAGTAGGTGTAAAATTTCTAAACCACACTGTTGTTCGCTTATTCACTCCTCATTCCAGCCCCTCCCGCCCTCTTTCTTTTGCTCCTCATCTCTTCCTTTTTCTCTTACACATACACACAATTTCTTAATACCCTTGGGTTTTTCATCATTGTCGAAATTACTTGATTGGACCACTAGATTGCAATTGGTTGGTAAGTATCTCTCTTAAATATGAGTCCTTCCTTTTTTCTTTCCTTTTTTATTTATTTTTGTAGTACTGGGGATCAAATCCAGGACCCTGCATATGCTTAGGCAAGTGCTCTTCCACATTCGCAGTCCCAGAGCCTCTCCTTTTTATTACAAAAAAATCAGATTGTCCCATAGCTTTTTCCATTTTCTGCACTTTGCTGATTTCATCCCCTTAGTGAGTTGAACATCTTCCATCCTGGTTGCTGTAAACTGGTGGATATAGAGACTTAATCCACATTCCTTGATTTCTGTTTGTTTTGGGTGGAGGAGGAACGGTGTTGGTGAAAACGTAGGTATGTTCTCCCTGTTGCATCACGTTATGGTGTTATGTCTTCTCTTTAGAATGTTAAGGTCAGTCATTGTCAGCGTGGCTCTTCTATACGTAGTTCCCTGGCAGTGTTTCACCTAGTGGTTTTTGGCAGCTGTTGATGATGATTGCCTAGTTCCAGTATTTCATTAGGGATTCAAGATAGAGATTTAACTGCTTTTATAGTTTTTTTTTTTTTTTAAATTTCATTTTATTAAATGTTTTTAAAAATAGTTTTAGGTGGACACAATGCTTGTGTTTTATTAACTTTTATGTGGTACTGAGGATCGAATCCAGTGCCTCACACGTGCTAGGAAAGTGCTCTACCACTGAGCCACAACTCCAGCCCAGGTTTTTATTTAAAAAAAACAAAAACAAGCAATGTAGGTTTATTGTTTTATTTAGCATTTGCAGAATATTTTCATAGTTGTATTACTGAAATAGGCTAATCCTTCCGACAGTGACTCTTTTGCCTCCCTCTTAAACTTACAAGGACTCTTGGGATTACATTGGGCCCACCTGGATAATCCAGGATAATCTCCCCAAATCAAGGCCATTTGATTTTAGCAGCCTTAATTCCTTCTGTAACCTTAATTCCCATTTGCTTTGTAACGTAGCATTCATTCGTTCCAGGGATTAGTGTGGACATTTGGGGGTGGGTATTTTTCTACTATCACAATGTGTTTACATTTTTAAACTTTAATAAAGCAACCGGTATCATATTGGATGTGGAGAATTGATTTCCGATCTGCCTGTAATGAATTTGGGGCTGTAGTAGGGGTACTGGGAGAAAGTTGAGTGGA
Source organism: Sciurus vulgaris (assembly GCF_902686455.1). Lineage (NCBI taxonomy): Eukaryota > Metazoa > Chordata > Mammalia > Rodentia > Sciuridae > Sciurus > Sciurus vulgaris. The sequence continues at coordinate 163,105,180 of NC_136464.1, forward strand.
TTTGTGAACACTAAGTGAATGTTCAGGTGGCTGTCTGTCCTAGTTATAAGAGTAATAAAATGGGAACTTTTACTTCAAGTACTATTAGCAAACCACCACCAGTCATAACAAGAGATAAGTAGGGATGCAGTGTAGCAGAGTTTTCAGGGAAATTAACTACTAGTTCTTCAGTAACTTTTATAAATAAGTAAATTCAGACTTTGTAGCATGAAGTTATGAAAATGGATAAAATGGGTCAACTAGAATATGTAGAATATATTTAAGATCGGATCAAAACCTTTCACATTTTAATAATCCTAATGGTTTGGTTTCATTAGAACATAATCCATGCGGTCTAGAGAGAAGATTCTAAATGATGCCTCCTAAGGAAAGGGTGCCTGAACTATGCAAAACAAAAGATGCGGCGCTTGTCGTGGGACATGAGATAGATCTTAATGATCGAAGACAGTAGCAGGAGAAACTCTTAATTTGAGGAATCTTAAAAGATATTTTGTTTGTAAGTTGTTAAAGAACTGCCATAATTAGATACGAAATCTCACTAAATTTAGGAGAAATAGAAAGACAAAAACCCAGACATTTAGGGACTTTAATTTTTTTCATTTTGCTTGTGAGTCTGGAAGAAAATCAACAGAGGAGAGGCTAAGAAAGAAAAGACATGTTAGAGGAAAAGAATAACCAGTGAATATTTGTCTGGACTGTGCTAGGTAAATGAGAATGGTTCTTGTTCCTAAGGCAGACTGGGACATGTTGGGGAAATGAGATTTAAATTCACGTTCAGCAGAGAGCAGTGCCCAAAAAGTGTGGGTATGAGCTCCATGAGGGTGGTCTGTGTGTGGAAAGGGAAAGGTTGAACATTTAATTCTCAAACATTAGCAAGATCTGTAATCTAATATTTTAATTGGTGGATGGTAGCACAACTTTTTACTGGTAAAGGAAGTGAAGGATCCAATCTTGTCATTCTTATTTTTTTTTTATTGGTGCATTATAGTTGTACGTAGTAGTGAGATTTATTGTTACATATTTGTACATGCACACAATATGATATAATTGGGCCAGTATCATTCCCCAGTACTTTCCCTTGTCCTTCCCATTTTTGGAGTGGTTTATCATTGCTAGATTTATGGAACTTATTATTTGAGACTAGAAAATATTTAATTGTGTGTGCAATATCCATTTTGTGTTAAACAATTTTAAATTTATATCAAAGATTTCAAAGTGAATTTTAGCTTTGAACACTATATATTTAAATGTTGAACATTAAAAATTTATCAAAACAGACTCAGGTCATGCATGGTGGTGCAGGCCTGTAATTCTAGCAACTCCAGAGGCTGAGGCAGGAGAATCACAGGTTCTAGGCTGGCCTCAGCAACTTAGTGGGGGCCTGTCTTAAGATGATGAAGCTCAGTGGTAAAGTACCCCTGTGTTCAACTCACAATACCAAACGAAAACAAAAATAAAAACAAAAACAAAAAAACCGAAACCTAAAGTCGACATACATATTTTTTCTTAAAATTTCTTTCTTGAGATATAATTAATATACAGTTCACCCATTTAAGGTACACTTTAATGGTTTTTAGTATATTGATAGAGTTGTGCACTTCACCATAGTCAATTTTAGAACATTTTCATCATATCAAAAGATACTCGATAACATTTGGTTATCATCCCTTCTTTACTCCTTCCTTTTTCCCTTTACTCTCCCATGTGCCTCCTGCTCTGGGCTACCACTGATAGACTTCATGTCCAGATAGTTCCCTGTATTTATTTTGTGACCAGTTGCTTTCACTTAGCATGTTGCTTCCAAGGTTCATTATGTTGTAATGTGTACCAGTACTTCATCATTTTTAATGGACCAATATTTTATGGTCTATATTTTGTTTATTTGTCCATTAATGAACATTTGGGTTATTTCTACCTTTTAGCTCTTACAAATAATGCTGGCATGAACCTTGGGGTGCAAAATTTTTTTGTGGATGGTTTTCTTTCTTTTGGGTATATACTTAGAATTGCTGGGTCATATGGTAATTCTGTATTTAATCATTTGAGGATCTGCCAGATTGTTTTCGAAAGAAGCTACATCATTCCTGTCAACAGTGTATGCATATTCTGTTTTCTCAACATCTGTGTAAGTGCTTACTGTTATCTGACTTTTGATTCTAGCCATCCTCTTTGTATGAAATAATGTTTTGTGGTTTTAATTGCATTTCCCTAATAATTAATGACGTTGAGCATACTTTCATATATTAATTGGCTGTTTGCATTACCTTCCATGGAAAAATAATCTACGTGTATCTTTTGCCCCTTTTTAAATTGAGTTGTCTTTTGATTGTCTCAGTACTGGAGATTAAATCAGGTGCTTTACCACTCATTCATATTTCCAGTTCTTTTTCTTTTTAATTTTGAGACAGGGTCTCCCAAAGTTGCCCAGATTGGCCTCAAACTTGAGATCCTCCTGCATCAGCTTCCTGATTCACTGGGATTACAGGCATGCACCATCATACCATCATGCCTGGCCTCCGTTCATTCGTTCGTTCTCTTTTCTTTTCTTTTCTTTTCTTTCTTTTTATTATTATTAATTTTTGGTACTAGGGAGTGAACCCAGGGCACTTAATCACTGAGTCACATCCCCAGCCCTTTTTATTTTGAGACAGGATCTCACCAAGTTGTTTAGGGCCTGGCTAAGTTGCTGGAGCTGGCTTTGAACTTGGAGTCTTGTTGCTTCAGCCTCCTGAGCCACTGGGATTCCATTTTCTTTTTTCAGGTGGTCTTTTAGTGCTTGCTCTGAGTTTACTGTATACATTTTAACTTATCTGAAACAGCTTCATTCATTCAGATACTAGTTTAATTCTAGTGATATAAAAGAACGTTATAGGTTTGTGCTTTTGATCTCTTTTTAATGGTATTATTCTTAAACATACAACATCTGCTGTTATAAATTTAGTTATACATTGTGATTAGTACTTCACCATTTTTATTTCTTTAGCTTAGGTACCACCTCTTTTGTGCTGTTTTTGGTAGACATCTTACAGATTAAGTATTCTTTATCTGAAATGCTTGGGACCATAATAGTTCTGAATTTTTTTGAATTTTGGAATATTACCATATATACAATGAGATATCTTGGGGTTGAGATCCAAATCCAATATAGAATTCATTTATGTTTGATATATACCTTATGCACATATTCTGAAGTTAATCTTATACAATATCGTTAGTGTGTTTATGTTTTGATTGTGACTTCATCATATGAGGCCAGGTATAGAATTTTCTACTTGTTCATGTTAGTGCTCAAGAACTTACCAATTTTGGAGCACTTTGGGCTTTGATATCAAATTAGGGTTGCTCAGTTTGCAATTAATATTACATTTCTGTATGTTATAGACTCAATAATATATGCATATAATATGCATTTGATTTTTAAAACAGTGAAGGGAAGAAAGGAAAAAAATGTATATTTGTGGTGTCTTTTATAATTAAATAGTTGTTGTTATAGTTGTTCATTTTTGGGTGCCAGGGGTGAACTCAGGGGCATCTGACCACTGAACCACATCCCAAGCCTGAGTTTGTATTTTTATTTAGAGACAGGGTCTCACTGAAATGCTTAGCGCCTTACTTTTGCTGAGGCTGACTTTGAACTCAAGATCTTCCTGCCTCAGCCTCCCAAGCTGCTGGGATTACAGGCAGCTAACCCTAACGTCAGTCCCCAGGTTTTCTTTTTGTTTTTTTGTTTCATGTGGACTTGAATTACTTGAAGTTACTTCTGGCATGAAAATTTCCTTTAGTATTTCTTGTAAGATGTGTCAGTTATTTTCTTTTTCTTTTTGGGGAGTGGTCTGGGAAAGTATTTCACATTAGATTGAAATCTTTGTCAGATTTAACAGCCTTGATTGACAGGCTTTCTTTGAGTACTTTGAATATCTTACTTTGCCTTCCAGCTACCTTGGTTTTTGCTGAAAAGTCAGCCATTTGTCCTATAGGAGTTCTTTTGATGATACATCTGTTTTCTTTTGTTTCCTTCAGGATTTTCTTCTTGGGCTGAGATGTGCTCAGCAGTAGAGCACATGCTTAATCTGAGAGAGGCCCTAAATTCTGTCCTCAGCATTGCTCCCTGACCCTAGCGCCAACCCCCCCCCCCCCCCCAGTTTTTTTTTCCTTGTGTTTGACTCAACATTTTTATTATATTTATCTGTTGGCCTTTGTGTATTTATGACACACATTATTAAATTTTGGCTCATGTTAAATGCCTACATTTTTCAATTTTGACATTTCAGTTATAGCATAATAATTTTATGAGTCATAATGATTAGATTAGTTTAAGTTTTTTCCCCCAATGTTTCAGCTGAGAATATATTATAATTAAATATTACAAACCTTTACACAGAAGACGTTTTTAGGAAAATTGGAAAAAAACCTAAAAAGAATTGGTAATATGAATTCCTTCCATGTGTTGGTTGTTGTGCCTTTAGATGATAATCTATGCTAGTTCTTTAAAAAGATAGTAGCTTCTGAACTGTTAGACTGCATGGAGTTTATGTGGTGGTATATTAGTTTCCTAGAGCTTCCTAAACAGGTACCATAAATTGGGTGGCTTAGAGTAACAGAAATTTGTTGACTTCAGGGCTGGGTGCCAGAATTCCAAAATCAAGATGTTGGCAGGGCCATGTTTTCTTTGAAGATGCTAGTGAAGGATCTGCTCCAGGTCTCTCAGTGTTCGGGAGCCTCAGGCATCCTCTGGCTTGTAGATGGCCGTCTTCTGCCCTGTGTCACATCTTCCCTGTGTTTTTGTATCCAAATTACACAGTTTTCCACCAGTTCCACTGGATTGGGATCCACTCTTTTGACCTCATTTTAACTTGATTATATCTGTAAAGACTCTGAAATGGATACTTTGTGAAGTTATGGGGGTTAGGACTTCAGTATATTTTTTTGGGGTGGCATAGTTCAGCCCATAATAGATGGGTTAAAGTAATATTGCCATCTTTAGTCCTTTAGAAATGGAGTAGGGAGCTAAGGAACTTTACTTTTTCAAGGGGAGTAGCAATTGATTCATTTAGGTATCTTTTTATTTTTAAGGTACTGACTATTAAACCCAGGGCCTTGCACATGGTAAACAAATGCTGAGTTGTGGCCGAGTTGTGGAGGCTGGCTTTGAAATTGTGATTCTCCTGCCTAGCCTCCTGAGTAGCTGAGATTATTGGCACACACTGCTGTGCCCATGTTAGGTATCTTGTAAACTAAATAATTTTAATATCTCTAAACCCACTTAACTCATTTAAAGCTTCATTGGAATTTATCAGTGGTGGAACTCAATTCACATTAATCTTATAATGGCTGGCATTTTCTGAAAGTGAATGTAGTTAACTGGTTGATTTTTCTCCTCTCCTTAACTGCTCATTCCCTTCCCTGCCTTTCCTGTAGGCTTTTTCCTGTGCAACACTGTCTTCTATTTAAAGAAATTATAGTTTTTTTTTAATCAAAGGAATTCATATTTATAATAGAACTGTGATAAGAAGAAACTAAGTCACTTGTGATGTATTTAATCAGTTACTTTTTATCTTTTCCATACATGGCAAGCATAATTTTTAGAACAAAATTTGGGTCATTATGAATTCTTTTAACATTTTTGTGGATAATTTAAATAAATTGGTGTAGTACTCTCAAAATCAGACACTTTATGGATTCTGTAATTCCTTAGGACTTAAGACATTTTTTTCATTGTTTCTCATTTTCTTCATTGATAACAAAAATATAACGTTATAGAATTAGTTTTGTTGTTAAAAGGGACCTTGGGACAACTAGCCCTTAGTGACAGATAAGTGTTGTTGGAGAACTAAATGTGATATCCTGTTTCATAGTGATGAACAGATTCTAAATGAACTCTTTCAGCATAGTAATTTAGATTGAAGTTATGTGGGAACTAGTTTATGTTTAAGTTATTATTAATTTGTCTTTCCTTCTGAAAAGCTACCAAACCAGAATAATGAGCTTTGGAAGAAAATGGTTATACAGAAAGCCCTCAGCTAACAGGTTGTCTTCCAAAGATTTCTTTTTTTAGTCAGTTGTTTTGAGCTTATTACTCATTTTCCATAGAAACAGTGTCTAAATTTAGTTCCTTAGTCAAATGGACAAGGTACATTTTATCACTATTATTCTCTTTCTTCAACATTATGGGCAAAAATTTGACTCTTAGGGGCTGCCCTTGCCCTAGGGAGAAGAATGTGGCCCAGAATTTCATGTCTTTTGCCACGTGCCCTTTTTAAGAAGGACGTTCACTAGGAAAGACATCATACTTTGGTAGTTATTTGAGGAGAAGGAAGAGAGGAAAGTGTAGTGAAGAGTTCAGGGTCTGTGTTTGACACATAGTTGAAGACCTGTGTTCAAATTCCCCTCTGCCATTTGTTAGTTACCATTGTGGGCAAATTCTCTTAGCCTCTTTGACTTTATTTCATCTATAAAATGGGTCAAAAATAATATTTGCAAACAGTGGAGTAGTACTTGCTGTGTGCCTGACATTGTTTTCACCCATTACATGTATTAACTCATTTTGTCCTCAACAGCTTATGAGGTTAGCACAAATAACTTAAGAACACTGAGGCACAAATAAGGAATTTCCTTAAGATTGCAAAATAATTAAACTGGTAGAACTAGGATTTGAATCCCCAAGGTCTGTGTCCAAAAATATGCTTTGTGGGGGTTATAGGGAGGAATTAATAAAGTAGTGCTCTCTCAAGGGCTCACTTTAGTAAATGTCAGTTCCCTTCTTCAGCTCTTTAATTCTCTGCTAGGAACCCTGCGTTCTCATGCCTGCCACATACCCATCATCACAACTGTGAATTCCCTGTATCAGCAGAAGCTTTGACAACATTTTAACCTTTCTTGATTTGACTACTACATTCTACCTTCTTGTAAAGGTGAAAATCCCCAGTGAACATTTAGGGCAGTTTTGGGGAAGGAAAGACATAGGAGTGCATGGTGGCAGTGTCGCTTGATGCCAGAGACTTCCCCTGTCTGGGGACTGAGTACCGTCCTGTACTTTTGACTTGTACATGCTCATCTCTTCTTTTTCTTACGTTCCAATGAAGCATTTTAACCTTTAGATTAAAAGGTAGACATATTTGATGAGGGAATTGAATACTAAGGAATGAATAGGTAGGCAGTCACTAGATGAATCATCTGAAAGTAAGGACATATTTTTATATAGCAACTCCATTTTAGCCAAAGAAAATAATTTACTAATATCATTTAACATTCACACCATATTCTAGTTGTCCCACTTATAAAAACAAGTCTTCTGTGGTGTTTTCCTTTGAACCACAGCCCAGTCAAGATTTATGCTTTTTATCTGGTTGTGTTGTCTCTTTTAATCTAGAGCAGCCTCTTGAGTTTTTCTCCACAACAGTGACTTTTTGAACAGATGGTCTGGTTATCTCAGAATAATCCTAATTGAACTTGTCTTTCTGCTTCCTTACGGTGTCTTCTCATTTGCTCCTCTATCCTTATATATTCTGTAAAATAGAAATTATGTCTAAATACTTGATTAGACTGAGGTTAAACAGTTTTCTGAGAATACTTGTGATGCTGTGAATTTCAAATTGTGGAATATAACAGCAGTTGTATCACTGTGTGTTGCTGAGTTATATAGCCCAGTTAAAGTGGAAACAACCAGATGCCTTCACTATAAGTAAAACACTTTACTTTGCATTTGACAAATATTCTGAGCGATTTGTCAGTTTGTTGGTGCCTTGTTCCTCAGTGCACCTGTTGATGATTAGGGCATTTTTAGTTATTTCATTTGGTCGTGCAAAATGGTATACTTCTTATTCTGTTATTTCTTCCATATTTATTAGTAGACATTCTTCCATAAAGAACTTTTTGTCTCGTTAATTGGAATTGAACCTTAGTTCCTCTAAAAAGACAGTAAACATTCTTCAATCACCAGTTTTTGGTACAAGGAATTGGGATTGATACCCCCTACCATTCAGTGGAGTGAATGAGTTTTCCTTTGTCATTCTTCTACTCTTCCTTGATTTCAATGCCATTCCAGATTTTTTAATTTAAAAATAATTTTTTTTTAAACTGGGGATTGAACCCAGGATGACTTTATTACTGAGTTATATTCCTAGCCTCTATTTTTATTTATTTTGAGACAGGGTTTCACTTAGTTGCTCAGACTGGCCTTGAACTTTTCTCTCCTGCCTCAGCTTCCTGAGTCACTGGGATTACAGGTGTGCACTACCATGCCTGTCTGGATTATTATTTTTTTAAGTGTTATGATCAGCTATAGTTGGTTTGGAATTAATTACAATCATGTTACAATCTTTTTTTAAAAATTTTTTTGTAGTATTAGTGATTGAATTTAGGTGTTTTCTGTCACTGAGCCACTTTTCCAGCCCTGTTTTTAAAAATTATTTTTATTGTGAGAGAGGAGTTCATGAAATTGGCCAGGATGGCCGTGAACTGAGATTTTCTTGCTTTAGCCTTCCAGGATTATAGGCATGTGGCATGCATTCTTTTTTATGTTCAAATTACTCCACGTTTTGTCACTGGAAGCTCCTCCAAGTTGGGTTACTATGATTTTGTTACTATAGTTTTGACTTTTGGAAAAGTTGGAAGGCTAGTACAAGAAATTCCCAAAGAGCCTTGACCTAAATCCACTGGTTGTTTACATTTTGCTAAATTTGTTTTGCAAATGAATGTTTTGTTTTATTTGAACCATTTGAGAGTAAGTTGGATAACTATGCCACCTTACCTTGGATTCAAGCCCCAGCACTAAAGAGGAAAAAAGCACTCAAATTCTTTAGCGTGTATTTCTGAGCAACACAGATACTCTCTTTTATAAACACAGTATTATTTAAAAAATCAATACCATTATCTAATCAATAGTCCATTTCTAAATTTGGTCAATTTCCCCAGTAATATCCAAAAATCAAATTAAAGATTATCATGCAGTGTATTTGACACATTTTTAGTCTCCTTTTGTAATCATTTTTGAGCCGTTTTGGTCTTTATTGACTTTGATATTTTTTGAGGTGTTCAAGGCGGTTATTTTACAGAATGTTTCTCAATTTAGGTTTGGCTTACTTTCTTCATAGTTAGAGTCAAGTTATGCCTTTTTTTTAAAGCATCATTATGTTTTAATTTGTGGGGAGATACTTCTGAAACTGATTGGATATACTGTTCTTTATTAAGTTTCCTTTACTAGTTTTAGGAGTTTTTGTATGTCTTAGTTGATATTTTACTGAAAGAAAAATTTATTCCTTTATTTATGTGTGTTCTTATTTATACCAGCATTGACTTATATTTTGTTCAGTGGACTGTGATCCATTATTGTTATTAATTTTGAGGTTTAAATTATTCTTGGGCAACAGGCTTCTTGTGGGCTCCTGTCCTTTGTCCTGTGTTTGTCATTCTTTGAGCACTTCCTAACTTCTTAGCACGTGATGGTCTAGATTCATCTTCTACTTTCCTTTCCCCAGCCTTGTAATCTGAAGTGTCTTTTAGTGGAGAATGGTGTTTAGAAACAGATAAGGGCTCCAGATGTGCCCATTTCTGTTGGGGTAACATGGTTAATAGGCTGTTTTAATGGACACAGCAAGGAACTTTTTCTTTTCCTTTGAAGTGAGTTCACCATCATAGTTGTAAATTGAATTAATGTTAGAGGTTTTTTCTTTTTTCTTTTTTGAATATTAACTTCTGTCTTTTAATTTGAAATAGCTACAGAAGGCTTTAGAGAAAATTTTGTGTGGGCATTAATAAAGTTAATAATACTGTGTAGTTTTAGTTTGTTTTGACTAGATACACTGTCATCCAGCTTGGATATAATTGTTAATAATGATCTCAAGAGCAATTGAATATTTGCAGTTTGAAAAATTTGAATTTCAAGTTAAAAATGTTTGGATTTAGTATATCTAGATACTGTTTTATATATATGAAGAAGACTAACAATCAAATTTCTTGGGATTCAAAGTGTTATAGGAAAGACTTCAGTTTTGTTATCTATTTGGCTTTAATCTGAAAAAGTTACTTTGAGGACAAAATTCTTAAATTTTAATATCATGCATGTAAAGTTGTCAGTGTAGTTCTTGGCCCATCATAGGTTCTTAATAAATGGTACTTTGTTATAAATGAATATTATGCTTACAGTCATAATAAATATGAAAATATTATTTGATTAATAAAATTTCATATTCTAAAACTTTATTTCCTTTGTTTCCTTAACTCTACTGATTTGAAAATGAAGATTTTACATATGTAATCCTCATGAGTTTTCTGAATAAGTAAAAGTGTGTGCCAGCAGAACAGTGTCAGCCCTGCTCAAGCTTTCCCCATCACTATACACCATCTTCACTGTCAAGGGTCAGTGTATGCATCATTTTTATTTTTTCTCTATTATGCCCTACCCGAAATATAAAAGAAACTTTTCAAGATGAGAATTGTATTATATGAGAAACTTGAAATGAGTTTTGTAAATAGCTTATTATGTTACATACTTTGATTTTTAATGTAAGTATTCCAGTAATGTATTTTGTAGATAGGGAATACACTTTTAATTTGCATTTTATCTATTATGGAGTGGCCATTTGGATGTTTTTGATGAGCAAGAATGTCTTCAGTTTCATCTGTTCATTAGATATGAACAGCAAAGATGAATCCGCAGTCTTTTTGCCTTTTTTCCCCCTCCCTGAAAGGATAAGCCATAATTGTCCTTAGCATAGTGCCTAGCACACATAAGCCATTTAAGAAAAAATTTTAAAAATAAATATGTGAATCAGTCTAAGCAAATACAGTTAACAGTTGTATGTGACTTCAACTGCATTTATTTATATTCCACCTCCATGAAAGAAACTAGGTTGTGACTTACATGCATGAAATTGCTATAGAACTCTTTCCGTAAAAAGTCAGGTATTACAAATTGATGGATAACTATTTATAGAAGCAGTTTTATACAACTATGTAGCATAAGTTGTAGGAAACTTACAGACGTCACAGGCATATCAGAGTATGTCAGCTTTATAGAAACAAATTACTCCTTTTAGATGTAAGATAAGCTGTGACCTCTATGTAGAGAGCTTTATTAAGTGGTTCTGCATCTTAGGTATTGTATCTTGATTTGTATGTTGAAATTCTTGACCAAAGAAACTATGAATCTAGGAAAAGTGCAGCAAAATGTTTCTGAAATGTTTGTAGGTGTGAAGTGGATGACAGAATAAACTTGAAGCAACTGGATAATGTTGCCTAGAAAGATTATGGTTAAAATATAGGATATGATTATAAGGCTGACTGGTCATGTGATTTATTGTCTAAAATGGGGCACTTCTGGAATGAAAAGCCACACTATGAGTTATGTCATGGCAATTGGTGCATACTGTTTCATGCATATTGGAGTATCTGGTCCTCCTGTTAGTGGGTGAACATGAATTTCTCTGTCATATCCCAGAACTCTAGAGTTAATATGTCTTCAAAATTTAAGCAAAGGAATAGTAGCATAACACTACACAAAACTTGCAAATGTGGAGCTTCCTACCAGAAAACATGAGAATTTTATAGGTAAATAGATGATTGTCTTATTTTTCTGTCATTATCACAGATGTAGTGACTTAAGCCAAGTCATACTTAAAATAGCTCCCCCTCCCCTACTGCCCCCAGCATTGGGGATTTGACCCTAGGTCATTTTACCACTGAGATATACCCCCAGCCCTATTTTATTTTTATTTTAAGACAGGGTCTCACCAAGTTGCTGAGACTGGCCTCAAACTTTTAAGTTGCTGGGATTACAGACTTGTGCCACCTTGCCCTGCACACTTCCCAACCATAATGTGACTAGTAAAAATGAATTCTTTAAGTTAGAATAAAATTTGGGAAAGAATCTGGAATAGATAATTGATCTATAGTTTTATTTTATGTTTAATATTTTGGAAAGTACTAGAGATTGTTGCATGCAGTAATATCTAAATGAAACCAGCTTTGGTATGAGCTGAGAGTTTCTGACAAGATTGATTTAACATCAAGTACTCCTCCTGTAATTTTAGCTTGTAGATATTTGTTAGCCAAACTTTTTATATGACTTAGATAATATGAAGTAATATTTTACTTGTTAAATGGTTATTCATATTTTATGAGAATTTATAAAGCAACCTAAGACATTTTATATAATTATAAGCTATCCTAAGGCAGCCTGAGCATGTGCACACCCCATCTTCTAAAATTCCATGGAAACAACAGCGTAATGTGTTCTGGGAGTGTGGTAATGTGGTAAGGATGGTGTTTGTGCTGTTTATTAAACTATAACAGAACTAGAGGTTGAATCATCAGGTCAGATATTTTTGAGAACTTCCCAGAGAATTGAGAAGTAGTAGATAGGATTAAGGAGACAGGTGGCAGTAGGAAAAGTTACAGCAGGAAAGAAAACCAGTAATCCTAATAGTTGATCCTAGTCTTCTCATGAGAGCATTAATGGAAGCCTAAATTTGGTTTCAGTGGTTCCATAAGTGTGGCTGGGATGCCTCCATGGTGGTAATTAATTAAAACCCTTCTTTTGAAATAATTGGCTCAACGGAGCCTGTTAAACAGTAGATGGCATGCCAGACATTATACCTTGAGGGTCGAGCCAGAGACCTGGCCATTGCAAAAAGTGGGTTCTTCTATCTGGAAGGCATGAGAGTGGAGAGAAAAGAGCTTATGGCACCTTGTTTTTTAACAGTTGTCATGGTGGGCAGGGCAGTTTTGCCCTCAGAGTGCTGCTCTTTTTATTATGTGACACTCACACGTGCACTACAGAGGGACTTGCTGTTCTGCCTGCCCGCTTTTACAAAACTTGCAACCAGCCATCTTTTGAGACAACTAGATCTACGCAAATGGAGAGGAAACTGATGTTAGACACTGAGCTAACCACCTGTCATTGACAAATCTAAACAACTATCCAGGATTTCCAAACATTTGAGGAAAATCAAGAGCTTGAAATGTGGAAGATTCTCCTTTGAGTGACAGAGCTTAATGAGTGACAGCTATATTTGTTTTTTTTTTTTTTTAATTATTGCCTTTTACTTCTGTTTGTTGCATTGAATACTGTCTTGTTAAACCTATTCAGGTTTTAACATGCGTTACTACTTTTTTTTTTTTTTTTTTTGGTAATTATGCAGCATCTCTACCTGTCCCTCTCCACAAGTTAAGGTTAACCCTTTTTAACTGCCTTTCCGATATCCTGTCTTTGTAATTATTATTTGAATAATAACAATATGAAGCATGGACGATTTCATTGTAATTACAGAAGCACATGTAAATGTCATAATTCCTGAATATATAAAGAAGTAATTGGGAGGTAGAGGAAATAGGACTAATAGAAGAAAAGGTGAGGTGGTCATTCCTTTTGTTTTGCGGAAGAGATTTCTTAAATACTGTATAAGATTGGAATATCTAATTAGAGATGTAGATGTGTAGCCACTCGAAGCTCCCAAATAATACTGTAACCAGTGATACCTAGTAAAATTTTGGAGGTGGCCTGGAAAGGAGAGTGGGAGGTGTACACACCTAGTTTCTCACCTTTCATAGCTGTTGTCATGTAATCTGTTAAATAATAATCACCATTATAAAGTAAAACCATTAGCCAGGTTGTCTCAGGAGAAAAGGACTTTGAAAGGAAGGAGTGGTGAATAATATTTTGATTTTTAAATTTTACACCTCTATGATTTGGATTGTTTTTAGATTATTAGTTTGCAGTATTTATAAAATAAAGTTTTACACAAAGTTTAAAAAAAGAGACTTAGTACTTGTTACAACTGTTGACAGGGGGCTGACTTCAGACTTTACATGGGTTAAAGATTAGAATCTTAATCTTTTTAATTTTGTTGGTTCTTTTTAGTCATACATGACAGAATCCATTTTGATGTAATTATAAAAGCATGAAACATCTTATTCTAATTAGGACTCATTCTTGTGGATGTACACTATGGTGGGATTCACTGTGGTGTATTTATATATGCACTTAGGAAAATTTAGATTCATTCCACTGTCTTTCCTTTTCCTGTCTCCTCTCCCTTTCCTTCATTCCCCTTTGTCTAATTTTCTGAGTTTCTTAGAATCTTTGCTTTCTACCTACACAGTGCCCTTCAACCAGGTACTTTATTCTCTTCTGGAATTTTCCATTGTGTTGCTCAATTTGGTTAAAATGATCACTTAGAAAATTTTAAATGACTAATGTTTCTAGTACTAACTTTACATAGTGTCTTAGGTTTTAGAGAACTTTCACACTCATCATTTGATTTCCATAACAACAGTGCGAGGTGGGCAGTTTAGTTGTTTTCCTGTATTACAAAGTGAACAAACTTAAAACTGATAAGTAACTTGCCCAAAGTACATGACAGTTGTGAAGTGATAGTTCGGATGCAGACTCCTGTTTCAGTGCTCGGCCACTTGTTCCATATGGTTCCATTCCTACTCCAAGCTTTTCCTGTCCTGAAACAGCTACAGTTTCCCTTACCAGTTCTTTTCTACCTTGTTTGTTATATAACCCAAACTTGAATACAAATTTCAGAATGTAGGAAGAAATCAGTGTCAGAACTTGAGTCCCATTTTTAAAATGAATATTACCACATTTACTGCAATTTGAAAATGCCTTACAGAGACATTGGATATCACTTGACCTTATTTTCATAGGTAGGCAATACTGTTCCTTACCCTGATCTTTTCTCATTACATAGGTGCCTTCCAGAATTTTTCTGATATCCTTGTTTTGAATTGTCATGGTTTGCTGAAGCAAAGCAGTAGAATACAAAACATTGGTTCCAAGAATTAATCTTTTTTGGCTTGTGGTGTGGTAGCAAGACTCGACATCATCCAAACCCTGCACATGTGGTACTCACCCAGGAAATTTAGGGTTTTAACAAGTGAGTTACTTTCCAGAAGAACAGTTGGTGAGGAAGTATGTTCAACTCTTGTCTTGGAAGCTTAGTGTAACACCTTTGATTGTGTTTTCTGTTTCTTGTGTTTTTTGGTGGTGAAATATGTGCAAAAATTTTGCCATTTAACCAGTACAATTCATCCGTGTTATCTGTTTCCAAAATGCTTTTTATTATCCTAAATGTGTAGTCAGTAATACCTGCTTGTTCTTCCCTCCCTGGAAGTCCTGGCAACCTCTGACCTCCTTATTGACATTCCCGGTATGTTCATGCAGCATTCTCCTGATTTCCTTCAGAGGTGCTTTCATCAGATCGCCTCCCCCCACCAATCCCTAGGTGGAAGCACTATATTTTGCTGTTTCTTTGTATGTTTTGTGATTTTAGCAGAGGTTGGGTGGGGTGGGGTGGATGGATAAGAACTGGACAATTTGGATATTATAATGTAGTAACTCTGGCAATCAGACTATCTTCCTACTCAGTTATTGCTTTTGAGGTTTAAAGTTCCCTGTTTGTATAATGACTTTTTAAAACTAATTTGTGAAGTTTGTATTCCTTGTTTTGTGTGGTCACTGAAGTTTCTCTTTCATGATTTCTGGTTATTTCCTGGCCTGATGGAGATGTACTTAAATGTCTGTCCCTCAGCCTCCCTAAAAGAAAGCCAAACCAGAAGAGAAGTTGCTATAGCCCAGGATGGTAGGAACTTAGGCAGGCATCTGTGCTGTTCCCCCAGGCTGCTGACTGACAGAGCCAAGTACACAACCCCAAATGTTGGAGGGCAAGGAGGTCCTTACCGCTTTTCTTGGCACCAGGGAGCCAGCCACTCAAGAGGACAGTTGTGTGCCCACCTCGCAGGTTGGGGGCGCTGAGGAGTAGGGATGGCAACTGGTTTGTATGTATGCTCTCTCCTTTCTTCAGTCATTCCCCTGGGTGTTCGGTGTCTACTTCAGTTCCAGAATTCAGAACAGTTGAATCTGATGTTGTTCTCAGCTTAATGGTTTTAGTGGAGGGACTGACCTTTGGAGCTTCCTATTCATTTTCTATGATGTCACTTCACCCTTGAATTATTTGGGTGTGACTGTATTTGGTGGCAACTATAGTCAGTTCTTTTCTCTTTCCCCATCATTGTGAAAACTGGTGTTGGTGGTGGTGGTGTGGTTGTTCTTCAAGGAACTGAAACTACATTATTGTGGGAAGTCCCTCATAGGATTTCCCTAGCACCCTTCACAAAGATGGTGTTCAGCTTTAGAGTGACTCTCAGTTTCGGGGATGTTGCCAATATAGTGGCTCAGAATCATCTTTACTTCTGCAGAACTTAAAAGTTGGTTTCAGTTCTTTTAGGGTTTTTTTTTTTTTTTTTTTTTTTTTTTTGCGGTACTGGGGTTCAAACCCAGGGCCTGGTGCTTGCAAGGCAAGCATTCTACCGACTGAGCTATCTCTCCAGCCCTCTTTCAGTTTTATAGCTAGAAAAATGGTTAAGAGTTAACCAAATTTTATATGTCAAAGGAATTGAGATCTAGTAAAGAAGTGGCAGTGATGATTCTTTTTTTCTTTTTGCTTTAATATGATATTCCTATTACCTCAACAATATAAAAAAGCCAGAAGTAACTGTTTTTAAAAATTGTAAGAATTAAGAACTCTAAGACAGCTCTTCACATTGTGAGTACATTATTTTATTTGAAACATGTGGAATATTCTCATTATTTGACAAAATAGTGTATAAGTTTGATGATAATTTCACTCTTATTAGGTTGACCTGGAATTAACTTCTGGGATCTGGAGTATGAATTTGGCAACCATAATCTAAGCCAGTCAGTAATCTACTTTGCTACTTTTGATAGCACTTAAACTTAATAATAATACCTTGTATTTATATAGTGATTTTCTTCCCAGGAGTGTGAGGTACTTTATAAACACTGCATTATACTAAAATGTAGGAGTTGGGAAAAGTAGAAATGCTCATGTTCTCTTAAGCTAAACCAAATTGAACACAGGTTTTCTGATTGAGCATCATCAGTCAAGTCCATTAACCCAGACAGGTTTCCAGGGAGTATGCGTGATAGCTATCCAGAATCCTTTTTTTTTTTTTTTTTTTTTTTTTAATGGAGTAGAAGCCTTATTTGGTCAAATGGTCAAATATGATAGGAAGCTTAAAATGATGAAATACTACTTGTAACTTGTTCATCTCTGGTGATGTAGCTCAATGGTAAAGCGCTTGCCTAGCATGTGCAAAGCCCTGGGTTCAGTCCCTGGCATTGCAAAAATCTTGCCTATTTTCTGTCCTAGGTATAGTACTAGTAATACAGTTCAGGTACAGTTATGTTTTAAATGTTTAGCTATCCATGAGGGTATTATATTTTTGGAGAGTAGTTTTAGTTTTGATAGAAGAGTAGGATTTGTAAATTTCATTGTGCAAATTCAAATTGTTAAGTATGGCAATTTATGCTGTTTCATACTTGAGAATTTCCTGTGTCATTGTTGAAGCCAGATGTGAAGGGTTGGCAGAGTAATTTTGGTAAGCCTAATATTATTAGTACTTACTGACAGATGAAGGAAGAGTCTCCTTTAGGTAGCTCATTGTCACATTTTGGATATTTACAGATGTAAAACATAGTTTTATTTGGGGATGATGGTGGTGGGAGCACCCAGTTGGCGTTTTTTTTTTTTTTTTTTTTGTTGTTGTTGTTGTTGTTGACTTTGATACAGTTTCAGGATACACACGTGTATTTTCTATGACAGGTATGAGGGTTAGGCCTTTGATTTTCACCTTTTTCTCACTTAAGAGGTACAAACTTGTTTCATGCAATGTCTTTTATACTTTGGATTCATATCTTTTACTAACTGCATTCACTTCTTTGTGGTATTTATGTCCTCATATCCTCATATTGGCTGCTTCCTGTGCTCCAGAACAGTTCTTAGTTTACCAAGGTTTCTTGCTTTTCTCACCTCTAGGAAAATTCCTGCCTGATCTGGCAGTTCTCCTTTGTGTCTGACTTAATCTCACCCTTTTCAATATTTACCTTGAAATGAAAATATTGACTTCTCAAATATGATTTGAAAAATGAAACGTGGGAAAAATATATTGAATCTTATGTATTTGTATTAAACAAAAACAAAAACTCTGTGGTAAGAGTTTATCATAATTTTAATACAACACAAGAGGGAGTATACCAATAAGTTCATTTTCTAGATATTATTTAATTTGTATTTTAAGCATTTTTATTTCTTACTAAAGAGCATTTATCTACATTTATAAAAAGTATATTCTGAACCCACTTAACTTCAAAACATGTCCTCATTGTTATCTTAAAAAAAAATTCTAACTTTAGATGTAGATGTTTGTAGGTCAGGAAATTTCTAAAATAGTAAGTTAATTCCAAAATAAATTATTTTCTTGTAAACATCCATGATTATTAGTTTGCCTTGGTAAAATTTATATTTTACAATGGCAGAATGAAAGCCAGTCTATTATGTCTTTTTCATGGTTGACTATATAAAAATTATTTAATCAGAGGACAGCTGTCTCCTATATTACTTCCATTTTTCCCTAGTTGCAGATGTTGTCTTAGGTTTGCCAGCAACATTTAATATGTTATTTTTAAATTGTCAAAACAGTGGACCCAAGGTATGCTTGCTGTTTCAATTTGCAAATTGCAAGTTCTTCTTTGATTTGGTTGGTGAGTTCTTGGTGTGGAAAGAACAAGACTTCATGTTTTCAATAATTCATAAACTTGGTAGGTTTAAGAAGGTACACACAGAACTTGCTTTCTCACAGTTTTTGCTGTTGGTTGACTGTGTCTAAGACTGTGACACCGTATCCTAACTCATTCAGGCCTTGTTGATATTTCATCTTTAATGAACTATTCAACATTTAATTGTTAATGTTTTGAGGAGGTAGGATAAGTGATGGATTCACACACTGACAGCAACGTGGGGATGGATAGAAAGGTACTGTAGACGTCAAGGTTGTACGTCTGAGGAAACCGAGGTTCTGACCAGGACCAGACACAAGCGTGTGACTTTGCCAGTTACTCTGGTTACTGTGGTCTCTGTATAACACCTCTGTAACAGATCAATTCTGTCATGGAATCTTTTTGGTAAAACATTTCCTTTTTTTTCCTGCTCAGAATATCCCAGGCCTAATGTATGCTAGGCAAGCATTCTACCACTGGGCTACATGCTCAACCCTTTTTAAAAATTTATTTTGGCACAGATGAATTGCTGAGGCTGGCCAAGAATTTGGAATCCTCCTGCCTCTGCCTGTCAAGTAGCTGAGATTACAAGGGTGAAACTGCAGCACCCAGCTAGACATTTCCTTTTAAAATGAAACTTTAGTTTGAGTTAGTAATGTTATATTGACAGAAATATTCACTAAAAAATACTTCCCAATATTAACTTCTAATTCTTAAGCACAACCATTGACTTTTATTTTAACCATTGCAGACTTATATTTAGATGTTTTATTTGGTTTTTTTAAAAAATCTGCTTAGGAGATGCTGATCCATAGTGGGGGAGAGTAGGGAAGAATGAAGGAACTTTGGATTGTACAGAGGAGAGTAGGGGAGGGGGTGGAGGGGTGGGGAAGGGAAGGACGGTAGATTGTGAGACAGACATTATTACCCTATATACATGTATGAAAAGCAATTTAAAAGAAATTTATCCCTGTTTAAAAAGTTGATGAAGATAAATTAATAAATAAGAGTTTAAAAAATCAGCTTAGGGTCTGGGAATGGTAGACTGTTTGCTTAGCATGCACAGCATGCACAAGGCCTTGGGTTCTGTCTCCAGCACTGGAGGAAAAAATCTTATGACAAAACCAAAAAAAATCTACTTAGATTATTTGTCATTCCTTTTTAAACTGAAGGCATAACTCTTTGAGAGCCCCAGCTCCATGCTGGGATTTCCTGTTGTGATCCAGGTCTTGGGTGGGCCTCATATTTTAGCACCTGTTTCCTGTACTTCATTCTAATCAGCTGTTAAAAGAGTCACTGCATTGAAAAGTATTCTCAGTGTGGAATTTGTCTTTGCTGATTGCTTACTTTCTCCTGGTTTCCCCTCCCTTTGCTTTTTGGTTTATATGGATTCCTTCTTTTACTGGCTTAGTTCATTTTCTTTCAGAGTTTCATTTTTGTATTTTTTGTTTTCAACAGGAGAGTCATAGTATGGATTGCTTCTTCATGATGAATTCTATAATACTAATAGGTAGTAAGTCTAAAATTACCTTCTGCCTAAGTTACAAAAATAGGAGCAGAACAATCAGAAAATAAACCAATGTCTTCTCTATGTCATGTCGTCAGATAAAACCAAGGAATCCTGCTTGGTTTCATAAGTTATTGTTAGTTTTGGTAGGGTCATATTTTTAAGTGTGGGGATGGAAATTATTCAGAGCCATTTCTGTTGAATTTTTATTTGTTCTAGGCTCATTTTAAATCCTGGGGTGCTTGATTGCCATTTGACGTGATGAAATTTGTCAGCCTTCAATGAAATCCTTGAAGAATTTCTGTGTTTGTAAACTTTTCTAAGATGTTAAAAATTGTACAGCCAAAGTCTGGTTTGGCAGTTGATTTCCAGCAGTTACATCCAGTTTTAGTTTTAAAAACCTGCTCATTGGAAATTGCATCGCTTAACATAATCACCTTTTCAATTAGTGTTAGGCTAGAGACAGGAGTTATTTTGATCATTTTGGCAGAGAAAATCTTGAATCTGTGCCATGGGAATGCTTCTTTTATCACTGGAGTTCTAGGCCAGTGACTCCCTGACTTTAGGGAGTGCCAGTAGACCAGGTCTGACCACTTGCTCCAGAAATCAAAAAAATTAATGAAGTAGGGAAGGAGTTTATTCAGTATAGGCATACTCGGAAGACAAAAGTAGACCAAGTGTCCTTACTTCTGTCTTTGAATTTAAATAGGGGAAGGAACTAAAGTGGGACCATCATAATTAAGCAGTCTTGGTCAAACTGGTCTGGTTCATCATTTTTCAGGTCTGGTTCTATGAAGTCCTGATGGCTTCTGGGCAGTGGCTCCAGGGAAGTCATTACCATTTGAGGTTGCAATCTGGTTCCCAGTAGGAGATGGGAAATGTTTAGGGGGGTATTCCCATCATGGGGTGATGTGCATGTAAGGCTCATTGTTCCTGGAATCTTGAAAATATCTTAGTTACACTTATCTTGATGTCTTTAGTATTGAAGAGGAATGAGAGAGGCTTGGTAAATTTAGGGCTAATCAACCTTGTACCAGTTTTCTAAAAGTATGAAGTGATTAACATATACATTAATCATGTTAGGGAAAAGAGGAGAGACATAAAATGAAGGCAGAAATGCTAAGCTTTTGTTCTGCTTTTAGTTACCATCATACATCTGTAGGCCTAAGTGAACAGTTGGTGCTTTTAGCAAAAACACCCTCTACGAAGTCCCTGTTATACTTTTGCCTTTACAGAAAATCTATATAGCAATATTGCCATAGTAAGGTGGTGATATGCTTAGTGATGTGCTTAGTTTAGATCTGTAATAAGGTGAATTCTTTTTTTTTTTTTTTTTTTTTTCTGGGTACTTTCTGTTTCGATCTGCTATATTCCCTCCCTCCATAACTATAATTCATGAGCTGTTGAATTGTGTTGCTTAGCATGTGTTGGTTGGCTAGGATTTCCCTGGAGTTTTGTGTTCATTATAGTAGTGTCTTCAGAGGCATTGATAAATATGATTGAAAATAATAGAACATTAGAAGGGACTTTAAAAATGACATAATCTTTTAATTTCCTGAATAGTTTGAGCTGTGAAAATCTTAATTCATATACAGGCTTTTTTTGAGAACTCAATAGGTAGACTTGAAATAGGGGGTTTAGAAAAATCACCAGAGATTCTTAAATCCGAAAAGATTAAATGACAGTAATCTACAACTGTTTTTATTCTTGCACTCTTGACTTTCTCCTCCCAGCCTTCTGAATTGGCTTACCATACTGTTATTAGGATTTGGGACTCTGGGATCTCAGTGCTGGTGCTTGCCAAACCCAGGAAAGGGTCTTATTTTTTGTCTTATAGCTGTTTCTTTTTTTTTTTTTTTTTTTCTTTTCTTTCTTTTTTTTTTTTTTTTTTTTTTTCTGTTCTCTTCTCCATTCATTTCTTAGCTTTTACCTAGAGCAGATCAGATTTATTACTGATTGCTAATGAGAATGTTTATTTTCTTTGTGATTGAATGGAAGAGAGAGAAGAGAACCATTTATATAACACCTGCTTATGTGCCAGGAACTGCTGGCTGCCTTACAGAAGTTAAAACTCCATTAAGTTTTAGTCACCCTATAAAGTTGTTGCTGACATTTTCCTTTTATAGCTGGGAAACTTAGGCACAGAGAAATAATACTTGACCCATAGTTGAAACTGTGAGGTTAAGGGAGGGGAGAAGAGCTTTCTAAGTGAGCAAGAAAGTACATATTTATGTAGCTACAATGGGCATCTGGGGTGATTAGAATACAGAGTATGTTGCTGGAGAAATATTGTTCGTATATCATTGTTTTTATTTCATTTTAACCCATTATGTCCCATCCTATGCATGGAACACCTTTAAAAACTTAAATTGAGCAATTTTATAGGTGTCTTATAAAAGTTTTTAGTGTTTTATAGGTGTGTTTTATCTAGGATGAGGGGACATAATAGGTTAAGGGTCAGAAATGCTTTCCTCAGGTATGTGTGCTGGTATTTTGTTTTTCTAGAGAGCTAGATGCTTGAGGGTGTGTTTTATTTATTTATTTTATTAGAGCATGATAGTTATACATAATAACTGGGTTCATCCTGACAAAAATCATATATGCATGGAATCTGACCCACTCCATTTCAGCCCCCTCTCTCCCTACCCGCTCCACTCCACTGCTGCCCTTGCTCCTCTGTTATTCATCCTTGAATGGTGGTTTCCTCACACAGAGGTGAAATGCCCTGTGGTGTTTTTATATGCATATAAGGTGATTTTGTTAAATTCATTTTGAAGTGTATTTTATATGATAATTCCTTCTATTTTGTGGGGAAAGGATTTGACTCATTATCATTATCAGTGTGAATTTTTAATAACAGGTGGTAAAAACATGGGTTTATTGATTCTTTTCTACATAAATTAGAAGTTTTGTGATAAGGCACTTGAGCTGGCAGGAATGGAGAGGTAGGATTTGTAACATTCCACCAGTTTGGTTCAGTACATTTTGAAGTTGGTTCTAATAATTGTAGTTGTTATAAAATGTGAGCTGATAACCAGTTTTAGAAATAAATTTTATCCATTAACTAGTGATTATATCAAGATTTTATATAAAACCTAAATAATTCCTAAATTAAAAATTCAAGGTGATATCCTTTTATATAGCAAGTGCCAGTTGGCTGAAGGATATTAGAGGAAGTGTTTTGGTGGGACTCGACTCGCCTATAATCAATGCTTATTTTCAGTCTGGACCTGTCAGGACAGGAGTGTAATAAACCTGGGCTTCCCAGATTCAGGAGCAGCTCAGTAAGGAAGCAGCAGGTGTGCGATCCTGAGCACTGATGTTTTGTTAACCATGTGCCCAGTGAGTTGAGAAGGCAGGTTGTGTGTGCTGGGTCTATGTAACTCTTCCAAGTGTCTTTTTTTTTTTTGTGGGGGTAGGATGTATCAGTTGTATTTACCTGGTAGTATGTTTTCTTGGGAGTTTTCAAGATAAACAGGTATAGAGTTTTCTCATTCTCAGAGTTGCCTTCATCTCCCTTTCAAACTTCTTTGAAAGTCCACGTAGTGGTATTCATACGTGTGGTCATCTACACTGGTGCTCATGGCCCGCCTTCCCCCTTTTCGCTTTCACGTGTTCTTTGGGGACCTCAGGTGCACAGAACTAGTTGATCCTACTCTCAAGACCATGGCACATTACACGGGATTCTTTCGTTGGATTTTATTTTATTTTTTCCTTCTTGACCTCCATCTCCAAATCCATGTCCCTGCCCTCTTCTAACACCCACTCAGATGTGTTGAATGTATGTAGATAGATAGAATAGTGTTTTGTTAATTTTTTAAATTTATGTACATTCTTGAAATTTATCCATGTATCTACGTAAACCTATTTTTTAAAAAATAGAATTCTGGCTCTACCATGTAGTGTGTTGTTAGATCTTATAGATCTCTTTCCCCAATGGTGGACTAGCTACATTGCTGTCAGTTCTGCAGTCATAAATGATGCTGTAGTAAACATTCTTGCCACCTTCTACTCTGTGGTGAGAACTTCTCAGTATACTCCTCAGAATTGCCTGAGTACTACATATGTTCTTATTTCACAAAGTTTTAGCTCTTGAGATGACTGCCATCAAATTCTGCTCCTATTTGAATACATGATTCAGCAGGAGCTTTCATTCATTACTTAGGGGAAAGGAATACATTAGGAATAAAATTTCTTGACTGAGGCTTTGGTTTCACAACAATTCCTGTAAGCTAGTTTTCAGTCATATTAAAAACCATTCCTCTTCTCTTCAATATCATCCTTTATTTTCTTTCAGTAAGGTTAGTGTGATAGGAGAAAGATAGGAGTCTTTCAAAGGATATCTCTGTAATGCCTATATGATTGGACAAGGTTATGGAAATGCTATAAGTACTAAGATTTTTTTAAATTTTCATTTTACAGGGCGCCAATGCCTCGGCATTAGAGAAAGAGATTGGTCCAGAACAGTTTCCAGTTAATGAGCACTATTTTGGATTAGTCAATGTAAGTATCCATTGATACTTAGCTTTCAGAATCGTGTTTGGAAGCCAGTTGAGAAATGATGAATGCACTTCATAATTTATTTAAGAAAAATTGTTCATTTGTATTATTAGAATTTGATGTCAAGAGACTTGATTCACAATTGTAAAATGATGAATGGAAGGGAAAGTTACCTGAAATTTTAAGAGTCTTAGAATAGTTTCTTGTCAGCTTCATTTTTCCTGTTTTGTGTCAAAAATTTCTCATAACCAAACTTGCATCTGTAGTGTAGACCAGGTGCTCTTGATTTTTTTTTTTTTTTTTTTGAGAATTAACTAGAAATAGTACACGTCCAGGTATATAAATATAGCTATGTAAATGCCTCTATGAGTCCAAAGGGTATTTGTCAGTTTACTTCTGGCATAACCAGTACTATATATATAAAGGGGCAAAGCAAAGGGAAAAAAATAAATCCCTATCTTTGTGGTGACAGTTCTAATTATGCATTATTAAAACTTTGGAAGAACTTTAGAATTTTTAACTCCGAATGTTGTGGGTTCTGAATCATTGGAGACTACCACAGATCTATGTTATATAATTGTTGTTCGTTTATTTAATACTGTCATATATCCTGTTAGGTGGATCCATGGAGAATATTTTTTAAAATGTGTGTGTGTGCACAAAATGATAATAGGTTATATTGAATAAATTGGTGTTTCATTGAATATTGGTATGTAATTAGGAGGTATGAGATGAATTTCTCTTGGAATTTGAGAAAAGCAGTTAAAGTGGTGTATGTTTCTCCCTGGCTTTGGGAATCATCTGTGTGTGCTCTGTGTATAGTTTTTAAGGAAGAATCAGCAGTTCCTGTACTTCTTTGCCACTCCACAGAACAGGCTGCTTTTCACTCTTCAGCTGGTTTTTTCCTAAAACTTCTTGTCATGTTCTAAATAAAATCCTTATACTGCTGCCTTTTTTTTTTTTTTTTTAATGATTTCCTGCATGGTAGATATGAAAGTTTGCTCTCCTCTACCACCATCCCACCTAAAACTTACTCTCATCTTCTATGTGTTTATATAGTAATTTTTAGTTTATTCAATGTTCAGCATTTTTATTATTATAAATGTATTGTTCTTAGGTGAGCTGAGTTATACTATGATTATATATTCTTCCTTTGAATAACTTTGTTAGCTTATAACTTATTTATTTGCACTTTATTTGTCCATGTCCTTAATTTGTTTATTCTTCCCAAAGTCATCAACAGAACTAAAACATACAAACAAATAAACCCACCACCACCAAAAAGATCTCACTACCAATTTCCACTGAGCCCTGCCCATCAGGTAATTTCCCCATGCTCTGATGCCCTTGCTCTGGAGCCTTCTGTCCTATTCCTGCTTCGTGGACTTTGCACTTGCCTGGAAGTCCCCCCACCCCACCACACCACCCCTTCACTCCAGATGTTCCCTGAACTTTTTCCTTTTCCTTTTTTTTTTTTTTAAATTTCAGATCCCCTGTCTTTTTGATTTTCTCCCTTGCTTTGTAGAACACATTCTGAAGTCGCTTCTTCAGGAAGTGTGCATGGGAGATAAACTTTGATGTAATGTGTATTTGGTTCTTGTTATGGCTAGGTATGGATTCCTTCAGAAGTTTTAAGGCATTATTCTTGCTTTTTGACTTCTTTTCTCACTGTCAAAAGGTCTGATATCATTCTAATTCTTGATGTCTTCTGAATGTGACTTTTTTGTTTTAAAACTTATTGGGGCTTTTAGCATTTTCATTGTCTATAATATTTTGTAGTTTGATGATGTGTCTGGGTCTTCCTCTCCCATTATTGTGTTGGGTATTTATGATCCCATTTAGACTAAAGACTCATTTTCTTCATTTCTAGAATATTTCTGATACTATTGTTTAGTTAAATTCTTCATTATCAGTATAATTCCTCTGGGCTTTTTAGTGTCCTGTTAGTTGCATGTTGAAACATTTAGACTTGATTTCTCTAATTGTCTTATTTTTCTCTGATTTTGATCATTTGCCCTTTTATTCTACATTTTAGATGAATTATTCTGCTTTCTCCCCCAACTCTGTACTTTTTCTCAGAGTGTTAGTTATATTTTTTAATATTTTGTGGAGGCGATGCCCCATTATTTTTCTCTGGATATCATTGCTGCGATTTTCTTATGTTTCCTGGGTTATTTCTGAGATCTGAGTGTTCCTGTTTTGAGCTTGTTTTGTTTGTTAAGTTTTCCCTAGGTTTTATTCATGTAGAAAAGTGCCATTTTGAGAAGCTGATTGGAGGTTTTGTGTATTAAGTTGGTGCTTGTCCATGGGTTTCACTATAGGGTAACTTCCTAATAAAAAGGCTTTAACAAAAAAATAGCTCCTGAGCTACCCTGTCCCTTTTCCTTTTCTAGTACTAGAGGCCATTTTTCTGAGGCTTTCTTCCCTTCCTGTTGGGGGGATTCCTCCACTATCTGCCTAGAGGTGGCTTAATTGTAGGTTTTATTTAATACTCTTTGCTGTTCAGTGTGTCTCTCTGCAGTCCTCGACCTGGAGCTCAAAGGCTTTTGTTCAGCTTCTCCAGAGACTAAGCCTACAGGTGTCCTCTGCATGACTGATAGAAAGCTGAAGGCTTGAGTGGACTGAGAGTCAGACTTGTGTTTTTAAGACACCCTCCATTCCCAGTTCCTGAGCCTTCAGGGATGAGTCTACTTTCTCACTCCTCTCTCCCTTCCAGGCACTTGGGATTCATTCTCTCACTATCTGCCTTCTGCTTTAAGTTTGCCGACCTCTATAGTCTGTAATTGTTTTCTTTATTGCACTCCTTGAACTTTTGAGTTTTTACCTTATCTGTTCCTTTACTGTCATTTTACTGGGGTTTTACAGGGAGTAGAGTTAAATGCTATTTCTTGTATTTATCAAGAAACCTGGCCTCTCCTTCTAATGTTTAAAATGTTCTTGCTTATAAATACTGTGCTTATAAACAGAAATGTCTCATGATCAAAAGCCTCATTTAAATTCTGGGGATGGCAAAACCTCAGTTTTTCTAGGCTCAATATTTCCCTATGACTAACCACTTTTATTAGATGTCAGACTCCAAAGCTCGTATGTGTCTTGAATTGTAGTAAACCTTCTAAAACTCCTGTTTGAAATTTAATTGCCATTTTAATAATGTTGAGAGGTAGGACCTTAAGGAGGTGACTAAGAGCCTTTGTGATTGAATTATTGCCCTTACTTTGGGAGTGGGTTAGTTATTGTGGGAGTGGGCTAGTTGTATTCTGATAAAAGGGGAAGTTCTGCCTCTGTTCTTCCCTTGTCTTGTGTACTTGCTTGCCCTTTCCTATGAGATGATGGAGCATCTAGACCCTCACCAAATGCTGGTACCAAAATGCTTTTGGGCTTCCCATACTCTAGAACTGAGAGTCAAATAAACTTCTTTTCTTTTTAAATTATCCAATGTGGCTTCAGTTGTAGCAGCAGAAGATAGACTAAAGTAGTATCCCAGAAAAATTTTCCTTTAGAACAAGAAAACTTTATGTAACAAAGCCTATTTAATTTTCTCCCATATAAATATTTCAGTTTCTTCATTTTATGTCCAGCTATTTTTTATAGATAGCCTGAGAACAAGTAAAATAAATCCTAGAAAATATTATATAAAATGAGTTCTAAGGTGATATAATATTTTTCTGCTGTTTTTAATATAATATGATCTCAGTATCACTGATGACTAGTAGTACTAATTTATTCTCATTAAATGGACATTCAGTAATACTAGTGCCAGTTATATAGAATAAGGGTTTCAAAGAAGGCATTCTTTTTATTACTCCCCATGAATCAACCTAAATCCAAAAGGTAGTGCTTGTGTTTCTCCTAGAAGCCAAGTAATAGTAAAATCAAGATAAGCCGAAGGGAATAAAGTTAGTAAGAGACCATCAGAGGAAACTTGGTTTTTCTTCCTCAGAGATTCATTTCATGAATAGAAATTTTTTTAACAAAATATCATTACTGGTCTTTACATCTTGTTATTATACAAAATTCTGAGATCTCTAAGGGGACCATCTATTTAGATCAATGAGTGCCTTGAATATGCTCATAAATTAATCAGTGACCAGAGAAGATGTGAATGAATTGGTAGTGTGATTAACTTTGATTTATACTTTCAGGCTTCTTTGCAATTGTGTTCTTTGCCTTTAACCATTTCTCTATAAGTCTTTATTTTTCAGTTCCTAAATTATCACCATGCTGTTTATTCTTTTACCCTACCCCTTTTTTATTTGAAAGTTACCACACACTACTTAACTCAAGGTTATAACTTTTTTGTGGGAAGAGTGTCTTAGTTAAATTATAGGTCAACTTTTTAAGTCATTTTAATTCTGTCCCTTTACCTGTCTTTCAAATGGCATTGTAAACAGTACCTGTATGTAGGTGCTTTAAGAAATTTTGTGGTTGATCTTTTCTAACAATTGGATTTTGTTAAAGTGTAGAATATGTGTGTGTGTGTGTGTGTGTGTGTGTGTATGTGTGTGTACGTACACACACACACATATATATTTTCATCAGTCTGTTAATAGCTAGTTGTACATTTCCAGGCTTGATTGCTTTTACACAAAGTGTATACAGAAAGAGATGGCATTAAATCTGCCTGATTAGATCCAATTTTTTAGCCCATGAGTGGTATGATCACTCAAAAGCACTTGTCCTTGAGAACTTTGGGAGCATATACATGGGCAGTTTTATTTTGTTTGGTTTTTAGTGGAGAGAAGAAAAGATATCAATAGTTTAATTGGCTAATAAAATTAGAGTGTCACTGTGAGCATTGTTAATGAAAACCTGTTCTCCATTAGTGTCAATCACATTTTTTTCTTAGAAGAATATTTTCACAGATAATAACTTTTATGGCAGCTAATTATTTTTTCTCCAGCTAAATCTTAATAATTGGTAATTCCTATGTCTATCACTAAAATTTATGTCGCATATAGAGTGGGGTTTTCTATTGGTTTATCTAATTTTTTTTTTTGGTACTGGGGATTGAACTCAGGGGCGCTTAACCACTGAGTCGCATCCCTAGCCCTTTCCCCCTACCCCCTGCTATTTTAAAAATACTTTATTGAGACAGGGTCTTGCTGAATTCTTTCTTAGAGCCTCATTGAGTTGCTGAGGATGGCTTTGAACTTGTGATTCTCTTTCCTCAGCCTCCTGAACTGCTGGGATTACAGGTGTGCACCGCTGCTTATCTGTTTTTTATCGGTATATGTAAATATGCATTAATATTTCTAATATTGGAAGTCAGAGAAGAGAAAGAGTTTGGCTTAAAACCTTTGGATAGGCAAGGGGACCTTTTTTGGATGTGATATATCCCACTTATATACCAGTTGTTTATATAGTCCACTAAAGTTTTTGAAAACATTGCTTTAGTCTGTAAGTCAGATTGCTTCCTTGTAGCTAGTTAGTACTTGCAGATATGCTGGATGATATTTTGGTCAAGAATGGACAGCATACAGATCAAGGGTGGATGTTATTTATGAAATTGGTCCCAGAGATTATAATGCAGCTAAAACATGCTATTGCCTAGCTATCTGTATCTGTGACATAATGCAGTACATTGCTTACTCATCCATGGTGATGCTCATTTTAACAGACCTATTGGCTACACTGCTAATAGCATAAAAATGTAGCACAGTATGTAGAAAATATAATACTTGATATTAAAAATATATTGAACATTACTGGTCAGTAGTACACTAGTAATCATAGTTTTAGAATGTAATCCTCCTTAAACAAAAAGTTTACAGTAAAACAACATGCTGGGTTATGTTGGCAATCATCTCATACATCTTGTTTACTTTGTCTCTTGTTGGAATCAAGAGACCACATCAAACAATTGACCTGCACCATCAAGGTTTATATAAGTACGCTCTATGGCTTGCATAATGACAGAACCACCTGGCAATGCACTTTGTAGAATGTATCCTCTGTGTTAAGGAGCACATGACTGTATTTTAGTATAGTTGATAGAGTGATTTAAAATTTTTAAATACCCTTCTTTCATTGTTTTACTGTATAGTTCTTTATTATAATTTTATCATCCAGGTAGGCCCCATCATACACATAGGTTGGGCTCAGTAAATTGATTTGTGAAGCTCCTGTGGAATGTCCTCCTCCCCACCAGAGAATATTATGAAATGATCATTTTCTTCCTTACCATGTTATAAAAATCCATTTAACTTGAATTCTTCCTGTCATTAGTTGGAGAAGGATCCATTATGGTGGAGAAAGAGAAATAAAATCAAGTTTTCTTTCTATTTGTGGTTATAAAGTTGATGAAGGAAATATCTTTTTTTTTTTTTTTTTTGCATTGATTTAATTCTCAGGTAGTTTCTTCCACTTCATAGTCACAGCGTACTTAAGATTTAGGTTGTCAGGACTGGGATATCTACAACTCAGTCGGTAGACTGCTTGCCTAGTATGCAATTCCCAGCACCACCAAAAAAAAAAAAAAAAAAGAGAGAGAGAGAGAGATCACAGAGAATATCTATATCAAACCTGATGATGGATTTCTGGTCCAGTTATTCTGACTAGATTGATTCAAGTGTTGCATCCTGTTGCAGGGTCTGTGAAAGGACTTGTGATCACAAATTTGCATGGAGAAGTCAGTTTCCACAAGAAAGCATGGGACAGTGGTATATGAGTGTGGAGTTAGGAGTTGTTTGTGAATATATGGAAAACCTAATTTTGGATCAGCTGTCCAGGTTTGGTCCACTCAGGTGAATTGAGAATGGTGGTTTGGGGTACAGTTTGGGGACAGTGGAAGAAGTTGTGCTTCTTCAAAAGTGGTTCCTATAATATTTTTTAAAGGTCGTACTGTTAACATAATAATGTTTAAATTGGTCGTCTCCAAGTACAGTGTGTAAGATGATCCATTGGGTGCAGGAAGAAAGTTTTTAAATTTCTAATGTTTGTTTGCATGTTTTCATCTAAAAATGATGGCTTAAATGTTACTAATCAAGCCACTGTTTTAAAATCTAAAACCCATGGTTTACAAACAGTCTCAATTTGATTACTCTCACTTACTTTTCAATAACTTTTAGTGGAAATAAATTTTTTATAATAAACTTAAGATAAAACTTTAAATGCTAACTTTATATCTTAATTTTTAAACATAATGTAGTACATAAATATTTTATAAATATTATTAGGGATGTGAGCTCAAATATTTCTGGTGGAGATATGAAAAAAATTTGTGGTGATGTAATTTTTAAGGTTTGGAGAAAGCAATTTGAAAGAGGATGAGATTGTATTCACTCATGAATTGAAAAAACAGTGATCAGGAGCTGGGGATGTAGCTTAGTGGTGTAGCATATGCTTATTGGCATATCCGAGACTCTGGGTTCAATCCCCAGGAACCCCCCCCCACCTTAAAAAAAAAGAAAAGGAAGAAAAACGAATGACCAGAACTTGAGAAGGGTGGCAGCTTTTACAATTTGCTTCCTCTGATTTTAAACTTGGTTATATGTTTGATCTTCAAATCAGCTGAGATAATAAAGGGTAGGTTTCACTTCTAAAGCTATGTCTTATTTAGAAATGACTACAAAGAAAAGCATTCTAGACCTTTTGCACAAAAGCTATACATTTGAAGATAGATTTTTAGGTTTTAGGAACTTGAATGAAAATTAATAATAAAAATCAAGGCAATTAAAATAAGTTTCAAAATTATTAAAATGAATGAAAGTTACCTGATTCTGGAGATATAGTAGTTCCATCCTTTTTCTTTAATGGGATTGGTTAAAGTAAGTAAAAGAAGACTACAATAGTGGACCTCGGGAAATTGGTTATAATATTCCCTATTGCTTAATAGTCAGAAGATGAACAGGTCATGTGGACAGAAGTACAGGACTGACTTCATTAGTCTGTACAAAATATAGAGTCCTTTTAATTTCTTGGCTTCTCCCATTGCTGCTTGTATTTTATAGGTAGCTCATACTTCATTATAATATTTCTGATATAACTTTGAGTTGATATCTTTTCGTTTTTATCTGCCTATTCTGGAAGTTGTTAGATTTCCCTATTCCCTTTTCTTTAATAAAGATGTGCAAATTATGGAAAGCATCTTTTCTTCAAAGACAGAACCAGAGTTTGTTGGTCATTAGATTGTTTAGGGGGCTGGGGAGATAGCTCAGTTGGTAGAGTGCTTGTCTTGCAAGCACAAGGCCCTGGGTTCGATCCCCAGCACTGCAAAACAAACAAACGAACAGAAAAAACAAAAACAAAAAAACAACAAAAAAAAACTGAGTAGATTCCTTAGGCTGTAATATAACTGTTACACTTTTCAGATGAATTTATACTGTAAAATGGTAACATAATTTTTGTAAGTAAAGATTCCACTGTGGTTACACTTAACCACTGGGTAGGCTTTGTTGAAGTATATCCAGAGTTACGTTTAGGATCACCAGTATCAGTAAGTCAGGATCACACAGTTCTTTTAGCTTTTCTCTAGAAACCCTTTACCGTGTCTCTCTGAAATCAGTACTTGGTTCTGACTAGCAATGTGAATGTGAAATCACACATTCTCATTGGGTCTCATCCTTATCTGGAGGATTCATGATCTCCCATGTGTCTTCAAAAGTCATATGAGATTCTGTTAGTACTTTACATCTTACTGGGGTAGAGAAGTCTTTATTTGTTTAATCTGTGTGGAAGAAAACATGTTCAGGATATTGGATATAGCAGGATTTTGAGCTCTTTTGCCCATGGAATTATTGGCTATGTCTAGTTTCCATCTTCTCTGAGAGTTTACACTAGTTATAACTTGTATTGCTCTGAATTTGACACATGATGATACAGTTTACCTCAAAGATTAAACACTCGGTGCTTGCTTTGACAGCACACATCCTAAAATTGGAATACAGAGAAAATTAGCGTGTCCCCTGTGCAAGGATGATGTGTAAATTTGTGAAATGTTCCTTATTTATTTATTTACAATTTTTATTTATTTATATTAGCTTTTTTTGACAATGATGTTTTTTTAAAAAAATTATTTTCATACATCTATATAGGGTAATAATGTCTGTCTCACAATCCACCCCACCCTTCCCCTCACTTCCCTCTGCACAATCCAAAGTTTCTTCATTCTTCCCTACCCACCCTCCACTATGGATCAGCATCCACTTATCAGAGAAAACATTCAGCCTTTGGTTTTTTTGGTATTGGCTTATTTCATATGGTGTGATACTCTTCAGTTTCATCTATTTACCTGCAAATGCCATAATTTCATTTTTCTTTAAGGCTGAGTAATATTCCATTATGTATATATGCCATGTTTTCTTTATCCATTCATCTGTTGAAGGGCATCTAAGTTGGTTCCACAATCTAGCTATTGTGAACTGAGCTGCTATAAACATTGATGTGGCTGTGTCACTGTAGTATGCTGCTTTTAAGTCCTTTGGGTATAAACGTAGGAGTGGAATAGTTGGGTCAAATGGTGGTTCCCTTCCAAGTTTTCTTAGGAATCTCCATACTGCTTTCCAAAGTGGTTTCACTAATCTGCAGTACCACCAACAATGTATGAGTGTACCTTTTTTCCTACATCCTCACCAATGAAATGTTCCATATTTTAAAAGCAAAAACACTTGACCTGACTTTTTTAAAACAAGAGGAAGGTGGCAAGTAAAGTGAATCCCCATATGAACCTGTCAGTTTAGGTTTAACCGTGACCAATATTTGGCTAACTAATTTCTTTATCCTCTTCCAGTTATATTCCCCAAACCTTCAAGAAAAGGCATCTTAGTCATGTTTGTCATTTTGGCCATAAAGTTTTTAACTGTGCTTTTCTAAGTGATCGGGATGTTTTAAAATTATGACCCTCTCATTCTCACACAAATAAAATTAATAGTTTTTTAAGATCGTCCAGACTAGTACATATTCAAATGTCTTCTCTTGTCTTCAGGTACCTTTTTTTTTCTTTTTGGTACTGGGAGTTGAACGCAGGGGTGTTTAACACTGAGCCATATAGCCATATCCTCAGCTTTTTTTATTTTTATTTTGAGACAGGGTTCAGGTAACTTTATAGTAGTTGACTTGCTCAGGTCGGAATCTGGGTAAATTTTTTTCTTTTTTTAATATGGACTCTATACCTCTATTACTTATTTATTTAATTGTATTTTATTTTATTTTTGTGGTGCTGGGGATTGAACCCAGAGCCTTGTGCTTGCGAGGCAAGCGTTCTACCAACTGAGCTACATCCCCAACCCCTACTTATTTATTTTTATGTTGTGCTGATCAAACCCAGTGCCTCATGTGCTAGGCAAGCGCTTTACCCCACTGAGCTGCAACCCCAGCCCTAGGATCTGGGTAAATTCTGGGTGTTACTGTCGTGATTTGAGTTTGATGCTTCTTGAGTTCTTCCCAGCCTGTTTTGTTTTTCATAATTGATTTGTGCAGAAACCTGATCATTTGTCCTGGAACTATCCCACATTTTAAACTTGACCTATTCCTTTTTCATGGTATTGTTTAGCTAGCTTGTTTCTCCATCATCTGAATTTAACTGCTAATTTATAAGATATTCAGACACTTGGTTTAAGTTTAGTGGTTTTGTTTTTTAAAGTAAAGAGTATTTCATAGGAGGTGAGATTTATCACAAGGTACAATAAAGTATTCATTCACTTCCATTTATTGCTGAAATGCATTGGGGTTTGAGGACTGATCCCTCTGTTTTAAGGATCCCCATCCACCTTTAGCCTAATACTTTTAGTTAGCATGTGTTGATAATTGTTGCTTACTCTATTTTTTACAACCATTTCTTCTCATTTTTATTTGCTGGAATAATCCTATAAATGAAAGTTTCTTTCATTAATTATTTAGTGCCCCTGAAATGTGGTTCTTATAAAAAAGGCAAAGTAAAACTTGAATGTTTTGCTTGCATATGTTAGTTTGTAGCCTCTAATGGATACTAATGAGGGTTTCTTCCCTTTTCTTTATAATGGCATTTTAAATTCCTGGGTCCATTGCAGTAATTTCTTTTGAATGAAAGTTGATTCGTATATCCATACAAAAAGTTCCCCGGCTAATCCCGTACATTGTGCATTCCTTCGTCTTAGACCTTATACCAGTCAGCAATACCTCCGAGGCATTCTGGTTCCTTTAAGTGAGAAAAAGGTATTCAGAGACTACAATCTGGGTGAAGGAGAACTCACTGCTGCCCTGCCTGCCCTTCCATTGCACAGAGTTTGAAAGCACACATGCACATTACATACATATTCGTGCATTCGTGCAAATATACACAAGTACATAGACACATACACATGCATGCATGAGTTTATCCAGGTATTTAGAACTTAAATTTACAGGGCTTTCACTTCTCTGATTATTATTACAGGATCTTTTTTCTTTTACATTAGAATGTTTGGTTCCTAAGGGTATAAACGTAATTCCTTGCTTACTTTATATGTATTGTAATTTCCAAGTAACAGTATCAATAGGTTTCTTTGTGGTTCATTTTATTCTTAGTATCTCACTAGGCCTATGTGGTAAATAGTCTTTTAAAAGTCATTAAAATACTCAGTTTATAATTAATAACTATAATAACAATGGGAATTTAAAAAGAAAAAAGTCACCTAGATTCTTAATTCTTTTCTCTGTGTAGTTCTACTGCCAATTTGATATTTCTTTTGGTTTCATTTTTTACTGCTTGTTTTCATTCTTAAGATCCCTTCCCATAATACACACACACTTTTTTTGTACAGGAGATTGAACTGAGCCAGGGTGCTCAACCACTGAGCCAGGTCTTGCTAAGTTTTAGGGTCTCACTAAGTTGCTGAGGCTGACTTTGAACTTGCAGTCCTCCTGCCTCAGCCTCTCGAGCTGCTGGGATTACAGGTGTGCGCCACTTCGTGGGGCCTTCTCTTTTCTTTGCAATATGGTTTCTTTCTTTCTTAAAAATAGGGGCACCTAAGTAAACATTTTATACATAAACATGCTAAGCAAGCACTCTGCCACTGAGCTGTATCCCTAGCCCATTATCTAGTTATTTAAACTTTATATGTGATCTCACCCTGTAGAAATTATTTGATAATTATTTTTGTTCCATTTTATAGTTTTATAGTGTTCCCCAAATCCTCATTAATTGACTGGTGATTGTTTTATTAACTGAAGCCAATGTCTTCTTTTTTATTTTGTGTTTTAGTAAAGTAATACGTGGTATTAAATTTTTTCATTATCTTTTTTTGACAGTGATAAATATTTAAAAAATTTTTTTTTCATACAGCTATATAGGGTAATAATGTCTGTCTCATTCTACTGTCCTTTCCATCCCTACCACCCCACCTCCCCTCACTTCCCTTGGCACAATCCAAAGTTCCTTCATTCTTCCCTACCCACCCCTCACTATGGATCAGCATCCACTTGTCAGAGAAAACATTTAGCCTTTGTTTTTTGGGGATTCGCTTATTTCACATAGCATGATACGCTCCAGTTCCATCCATTTACCTGCAGATGCCATAATTTCATTCTTTGAGGCCGAGTAATATTCCAGTTTATATGTACCACATTTTCTTTATCCATTCATCTATTGAAGAACATCTAGGCTAGTTTCATATTTTAGCTATTGTGAATTGAGCTGCTATAAACATTGATGTGGTTGTGTCACTGTAGTATGCTGCTTTTAAATCCTTTGGGTATAAATCAAGGAGTGGGATAGCTGAGTGAAATGGTAGTAGCTCCCTTCCAGGATTTCTTAGGAATCTTCATTCTGCTTTCCAAAGTAGTTGCACCAATCTGCAGTCCCGCCAACAATGTATGACTACCTTTTTCCCTACATCCTCGCCAACACTTCTTAATGCTTATTATATTCTTGATAATTGCCATTCTGACTGGAATGAGATGTAATCTTAGACCAGTTCTGATTTGCGTTTTTCTAATTGCTAGAGGATGAACATATTTTCATGTTTGTTGATCGATCAGGTTTCTTCTATGAAGTGTCTGTTCAGTTCCTTAGAACATTTATTGATTTGGGTTATTTGTTTTTTTGGTGTTAAGTTTTTTGAGTTCTTTATATATCTTGGAGATTAGTGCTCTGAGGTGCTTGTGGTACAGATTTTTCCCCCCCATTCTGTAGGCTCTCTCTTCACGTTATTGTTTCCTTTGCTGAGAAGAAGCTTTTTAGTTTGACTCCATCCCATTTATTGATTCTTAATTTTACTTCTTCCACTCTAGGAGTCTTGTTAAGGAAGTCACCAGTCCTAAGCTGACATGACGATTTGGGCCTACTTTTTCTTGTA
Organism: Sciurus vulgaris; assembly: GCF_902686455.1. Taxonomy (NCBI): domain Eukaryota; kingdom Metazoa; phylum Chordata; class Mammalia; order Rodentia; family Sciuridae; genus Sciurus; species Sciurus vulgaris. The sequence goes on from NC_136464.1 coordinate 163,143,020, forward strand.
TTAGGCGCAGAGTGTCTGTTCTAGTGCCTAAGTCTTTGATTCACTATGAGTTGATTTTTGTGCAGGGTGAGAGAGAGGGGTTTAATTTCATTTCGTTACATATGGATTTCCAGTTTTTTCAGCACAATTTGTTGAATAGGTTATCTTTTCTCCAGTGTATTTTTTTGGCTTCTTTGTCTAGTATGAGATAACCATATTTATGTGGGTTTGTCTCTTGTGTCCTCTATTCTGTACCATTGGTCTCTACATGTCTACTTTGGTGCCAATACCATGCCCTTTTTGTTACTATTGCTGTGTAGTATAGGCCAGTGTCTCTTAATAGGAAATGAAAAATAAGGGTAATAAATACTTATCAAACTATGTCATTTACTTTGTAAGGTAGGGTTGGTTATCCCTCCCCCCATTTTTAAAGAGGAGGACATTGAAGTTCAGTAAGATGTAGACACATCCCAAGTCACATAGCCACTAAGATAGTTCCGTGTTTAGGCTTTAACTGATGCTAATAAATCAAGAGTATTTCAATGGTTGTTAGATTGCCACTTGATGACTTTTCAACATTTCAAGGGATCTTGTTAATTTTTAGTTTTTGTTTTTACTTATGTGTTTGTTTATTTCGGTTATACCTTAGAACCTAGTAGAAAATCTTATTTTTGTGTTGTTCTTAAAGAATTTTTGTGAGTTATATTTAAAAATGCATAATATATAAAATATTTAGTATGCCATTATAACAATGGGAATTTAAGAAAAAAAAAAAAAGCCCTATGTCCTAACCAGTCTCTTTATTCATTACTATATAGTTCTTTAAATCAGTTTAAATCATAAAGTCCAAGTCATATATTGAATTTCACTTCTAACCTGAAACTGATGCCTAAAGCATCTACTTAATGTTAAAAGGGCTAGTTTGCCGAATAATTATTTCTATGTTTTCAGATATTTTTTTATGTGGACCCTAAGTTCCCCATTTTCTCCTTCTGTTCTAACTAATCATAGAAAAATTCTTTCTTTTGAAATGCATTGCCCCAAACTTAACAATTTTTTTTTTTCCTTGTTCTAGTTTGGGAATACCTGCTACTGCAATTCAGTTCTTCAAGCACTTTATTTTTGTCGTCCATTTCGGGAAAAAGTTCTAGCATACAAGAGTCAGCCTAGGAAGAAGGAGAACCTTCTTACGTGCTTAGCAGATCTCTTCCATAGCATAGCCACTCAGAAGAAAAAGGTTGGAGTAATTCCTCCGAAGAAGTTCATAACAAGATTACGGAAAGAAAATGGTAATTCTTTACTTCCCTACGTATTGCTTACATAGCAGGAAGGCTAAATATAGCATACTATAACATAACCCAAGCTTTATTGAGCATCGTCTTTATGCCTGATAATATATTACCATTGAGGAGGCAGAGGTGACATCCTGTCCTTAAGAAGGTAGTGCTTGAGTGGGTGAAATAATTTTACAGTAATTAATATGAGGTGTGCTTGGTGTTTGAGTGTTGTACAAAGATGAAATTTCATATGTCAGGAAATGAGAAGTCATACTTTCTCTTTTCTGCCTACTTGACTTTTCTATTGAGAATGAACTCTTTTTTTCCAGTAGGATTGTGATTTGTTGTGTGCATGGGACTTTCGTATTGTTAACTCATGTGATCCATTCAGTAATTTTAGTACATTATTTTCCCACTGTAATCATGGGAGGAAAACACAAGCTAAAAACCTGCCAAAAGTTACACCCCGGGGAAAGGAGGAGAGAGAATAAGAACTGAGAACTTCTGGCTCAGGGTTAAGTTTTAATCCCCCCTCACTTTTGAAAACATTTACTGATTGAGCCCTACCTCTCTTTAATTTTTACAAGCCTTTAAGTTAGACATTGCCTTATTTTCCATGAGGTATTTTTTATTTTGAGATTGTAGCAATTTTTATTTGCTTAATCCTGCTTATTTGCATTTTTGCAAATATTAAGCATTTGTATTTTTTATTAGTTCTTTTTTGTTATATATGACAGTAGAATCTATTTTTATTTATTTATACAAGCGTGAAATGCATTGTATTCTAGTTAGAATCTCATTCTTCCATATGTACACACCATGGTGAGATCCACTGTGCTGTATCCATGAGTTTTAACTAAGGTTCAGAGAAGTGAACCAGTTTGTCCTAGGTCATACAGTTAGTAAGTGACATAGCTGGTTTTCATCTTCTTCTCCCTGATACCTAATAAGTCTAGCTTTCTATATCAAAGTATGTTACCTCAAAAATCCAAAAGGAATTTAGGCAATTTGGAATTCTGGGTTTTGTTTGATATAGGTATTTCAGTCACGTAGATATATTTTTAGTTTGAATTGTTAGGTATCATGTAGAAAGATGTTCACAGAAGTGTGATCTGAGATGTGTTTAAGATTGGTTATTAAATACATCGAGATATAATTTTGCCCTTAAATTAATCAGTTATACAGTTCATTGTCATGTGGATTGAGATAAGCCTGGATCATATCTGGTGCCATGAAATATATGCGACCCTGAAAGATGATATGCCTAAGGGCTATTATTCTTTATTCTGATACACATATTAAAGATTTGTTCACCCCCCCACAAATATATAACAATTGATTATTGTTCATAAAACCACATTTTCCTCCTAATGAAGGATAAACATGTTTATTTTCTTCGATTGCAGATCTATAGTAGTATCTTGTTTTTAAGAAAGCCAAGTTCAACCGTTTTGAATGTTATTGACCAATTCCAGTCCTAGTCTTTTTGTCTATATTTGTATGAGGTATGAATCTTTAAAGAATTTATCCTGAAAATTAATGTGCATATAAGTTGAACTTGACATTTCTTCTTGGTGTTAGTAATTTAGAAATGTTCAATATCACAAGTGTGTAACTTACACATAGTACATGTTATTTTCCTTTTCATTTAATAGTAAGTACATTTTTCTAGCCCATACTTACTGTTTAAATGTACAGTGATTTTTTTTTTTTTTTCCTTTTTTTAAAGTTAGACTCATACTGAACACAGAGTTCAAGTTACTATGTCATGTGTGTGTCTGTGTTGGGTATTGAAACCAGAATCTTGCCAGTGCTAGACAAGTATTCTGACACGGAGCTACATACCCAGCCCCTCAAGTTACTGTTTTGAATTCTGTGCAGTTATACACTTAGGATTTTACATTTGCTTGTCAAAATGTTTTTATAGTGTTTATTATATTTTTAAATTTTTTTATTGTCAGGACCTCCCCCCCCAGTCCCCTTCCTCTATTCTACTGATCTCCCTTCTATTTTCATAAGGTTCCTTCCCTTGCCCTCTTTTTTCCCCTTTAATCTCCCTCTAGCTTCCACATATGAGGAAAAAAAACATACAACCCTTGACTTTCAGAGTCTTAACTTCTTTTGTCTTCTTTATGACTGAATAAAATTTCATTGTGTATATATGCTGCATTTTCTTTATTCATCTGTTGACAGACATCTAGTCTGGTCCTGTACCTTGGCTATTTTGAATTGTGCTGTTATAAACATGGGTATGCATGTATTGCTGTAATGTGCTGACGAATTCTTCAGGATAAATATTGAAGAGTGGTATAGCTGGGGCATATGGTAGTTCCATTCCTAGTCTTTGAGGAACCTCAATACTGATTTGCAAATGGTTGTACTAAATTACAATCTTACCAACAGAAAGCATTCCTTATTCCTCGGTTTATTGTTTTCTAATAGTTGAATATTTTTTTCAGAATTTTTTTTTTATTTACCCAGAGTAAACTGATGATACAATAGACTGCTTATATTTTTTGAGTGAAACTGATTCCAGAATGAATATTTATTTATTCCAAGCTCATCTGCTCATGAGTGGTTTTTTTCCTTAATTTCAGAAATAATATTTAATAGAAAGTATTTTTGTTACTATATGTTGCTAGCATTTATAAATATGTTTTGAAATATATTAATACATTTTGAACTTGAACTTTTCCTTGAAGTTATAGAGAAGTGCATATAAATCAAAGAGGTTTTAATATATATATTTTAGTGTTTACACTAGAAGACTATTGGATGGTTCTTCTTAAATCAGTTTCCTTCCATAACTGTGTTTAAAAACAAAGAAACATATCCTTTGGAAACTGTAATTTCTATTCATTAATGAATTTTTGTTTTAAAATTTCTAGCTCAACATAAACTATTGAACAGCATTCTTCCATTCTGTATGACACTACTAGCTTCACAACTGTACTATCTTCGATGATGGAATGGTACTAGTTGATTGTTTGAATTGATTTATTATTACATATCCATTTTCTGTTGTGTGCCAGGCACTGTCTGTACATTGGAGGTGCAGAAATAAGCTATCAGGGGCTGACCATCTAGTGTGGGGGACAGTCAACAATAATGTCATATAGTGTGTCATTGCTAGGAAGAAAAATAAAGCAGGGAAAGGGTGTGGAGAAGGAGGGCGTGGTCAGTATAGATGTGGATGGTTGTGAAAGTTGTCATCTCTGATAAAGTGACATTGGAGATTTGAAGTGAGAACAAAAGCTATTTGAAGATCTAAAGTAAAACTGTGACATGTAGAAAGAACAGAAAGTGTAGTAAAGGATGGCCCGAAAGTTAACATGGTGTGAATACAGTAGGATGAAGATGTAATTAGAGAGAAGCGCAGAGGCCTAGAGCTTGGGTTTTCTTTTGAAAGACATGGAAGCTATTAAAGGGTTCAGAACAGGTGAGTGACATGTCCTGATTTGCATTAGAAGATCCCTCCGGATGGGAATGGGTGGGGATGGGCAGTATGAGAGCTGAGGCAGGGAGACCAGCCAGAGGCTACCACAGAATTCTAAGTAAGAATCAAAGTCATCTGTTTAAAGCACTTCCTGTAGGCTTTGCTGTTATTTTGGAAGAAAGAAAACACAGGTGGTGATCTAATTGTGTGAGCTAGAGTTGACTGCCAGCTGGACATTTAATGTAGAATTATTTCAAGTGGGCTTGAGAGTCATATCAATTGGCATCTATAGCTGTGTGCTCCTACACACTGATTTTTTTGGGCAATATGTATAGTTCAAATTATTGTTTTGGGTCAGATCTACTTTTTTCATGTCATCTTAACTGTCAGCCCCTATTTTTCATTCATTCATTCGTTCAAAAATTGTCAAGCACATATTAATACATGGCAAGTACTCTTGTAAGTGCTAGTTATACACCAGTGCATGAGATAAAAATGATTCTAGTTCTTAAGGAGCCTGCCCATATGTGTCTCAGGAGCTGTGGAGACAGATCATATGTATTACATCACACACACAGATGTGTGTCTTGGTCTTCCTCAAATGAGGAAATATTAGTCATTTACAAATAACACCTGTTAAATAGATTCGAGTGAGTAAATTCTTGTATTTGTTTCAGTTAGTTCTTTTCCCCAAAGAACATAAAAGGTATTGTGTAATAAAAGCTATAGTTATTTCAGAATTATGGAAAAACATAATCTCTTTTTAAGCAGTGACTTAATTTTTTTTATTCTTTTGCATTAATGTTGGAGCTGTATCAGAATTATAATGGTTTATAATCATACATTTATTGAATAATGAAATTGTCTGTCTCTCTCACTAGACTGTCAGTTCCATGATGGAGGGAATCCATTTGTTTTTGCTCACCATTGTTTTCTCAGCATATAATCCAGTTCCTGGCACATAGTAGGTGCTTACTAAATACTTGTTGAATGAGTGAATGAATGAATGAATTCGTTTAATTTACCAAAGCAATTTTAAAGTCCATCTTTCCCATTATGCTCCTTAGAGTAGAAAACCAACCATAAGAAAAAAATTAAACATAATTTTTATGTTTATAACATAAACATAAATTATGTTTATAATAAGGATTGTTATTACAAAGTCATCATATTGATGTTTTGATATTTATGTTGTCCTGGTTGATATTTGTAAAGCTATCATACCTGCTTTCATGCATTGCCATATTCTATTATACTGACTATGTTTACATAAAAGGACTGTAAATTACTTCAGAATTACTTCAACAAAAGTTTAAAGAGAATTTTCTGATTTACTTTGCATCTCATTTCCAGAGATTTCAAGTAAGCTGAGGTATTTCTGTGGATATGAAGTCATTGTTCTATGGTAAAGGAACCCCCTGATCCGCCCCCACCACACCAGGATAACCCCCCCGCCCCAAATTTGTACTTTTTTGCTATATCTCCCCAAAGGGCATGAAGATCATACATGTATACATGTTTGCTAAAATAATTTTTAACAGAAAAATTAGACTTTCAGATTTTGACATTGAGCTAGTATGTTATTATCCAGTATAGTGATTTAATCATCACCAATTCAAACTAGGGGCCCCAGCAGTGCTTTTATAAAGTCTTTTACTCGTCCTCCCCTATTATCCATCTCTTTGAATTCTTCTATGACTTCCAGTTTATTTCTACTTTTCTTAAATTCTTTATCAACTCTCCTCTAGCATGGTTACCCTCTGGTCCTTATGTTAATGAGTGAAAGAAAGGTGAAGTTGCTTGATTTTTAAGGGGATCCAGTACACTTAAGGAAGCTGCCTTAAGTTTAGGGTGTCAGGGTTACCTTAAATTGGGCCATCAGTAGGTGGGTGGGTGTGTTGACAGATAGCCTCAAAAAGAAGGTCAAGGGTCACAGTATGGCCAGATCTTGTATGCAGTTTTCAATTGATTGCAGATTTTGATATGTAAACGAAAATGTAATAATTTTGAAATGGTAGCAGAGAGCTAAAAGGTTCAAGAGAGTTAGTTTAGAACAGAATGTGGTCCCTAGAAGCAGCAGAAAGTGTTGGGAATGAAGAAAATCCTAGTGAGGAAGAAAATAAGGTATAATAAGTAAATTAGTATAGTAGTGGATAGGAGATTGAGATTGAGGATTGATATATTAATTTCAGTGAGGGAGAATTATTGCATTGAGAGGCAAGGCTAAAGATGAGTGACTTCTGTTTTTTGAACTTCGGTCTAGACCTTTTTGTGGTAGAACCATTTGAGAGTTCTAAGCCTGACAGATTGACTTCAGACAGGTAGAATGCACCACCAAGAATGTTTGCAGAGTTAACAGGCTGCCTTACTATGTTGGGGTAGTAGCTGCGGTGGCTTCTGCTGTGAGCAGGTAGTGGAGAATGGTGGCACAGAGCTTTGGCTCTACTATCCATCATGGACAAAAACCAGTGGACACAAAGTATACCAGGTTCAAGATCAAATAGATATTAAGTCCATATTGACTGAATGCATAGGATAAATGTAACATAGGGAATTTGTTTAAGGCTAGTGGAATCCCTCAGGCTAAACTATAGCAGGGAAATTAAGCGTGACTCCAATTATATTGTTATTGTGTTTGAGATCCAAATTTGTGGCATGAATTCAGGTATGTGAAAACAATGAAATAATAATCATAGAAATGTATATGTGGATTTTACCATACAATGTAAGAGATGTTAGGGAAAAGTCTTTGGTAGGAAGACTTGAGGCCCTGAATCACACTTTTCTACTTTCACAGCAAAACTAAATGAAAAGAACCTTTGTTAGTGGATTGAGTAAGGGGACCTGACTTAAACCAGATAGATCATAGAACAAATGGTACAGACTAGAAAGATGTGAGAATGGTTTTTAAAAATTCAGAGGGCTTAGGAAGTAACTGGATGTGAAGAATGTGTAACAGGCAGTGATGTTGAGCAAGAAAGTGGGCATTTTGTATGAAAAGTCTTCGTTTATTGTTGCATATACAAATAATACATGCATCCCTTCTTCTAGTAAAATCTCTGTACAGCAAAACAGAAGTTCCTGTGGATGCTCTGCCCCCTTTCCCAACCCCTCAATCTCCTCTTCCTTAGAAATGACTTGATCCTGCAGGCTGGAGTTGTTGCTCAGTAGTAGAGTGCTTGCCTAACACATGTGAGGCTCTGGGTTTGATCCTTAGCACCGCATAAAAATAAGTGAATAAAATAAACTAAAAATATTTAAAGAGAGAGAGTGAGAGAGAGAGAAGGAAATAACTCAGTCCTGAACTGGGAATGTAGCTCAGTTGAAAAGTGCTTGCCTAACATGTGGGAAGCCCTGGGTATCACCAAAAAAAAAAAAAAAAAAGAATAAAGAAAAAAATTTGATCCCGACAAATCCTTTTTTTATGCATTAAAAAAATCTCCAAATAGTGATAGTTACATTTTGTGAAATCCTTTGGTCATTTTTCATAAATGGGGAGGTGTCTATTACACATGTTCAGCATCTTTGTTTATTTAGTGTCTTAGAAATTTTGCCATATTAATTCATATAGAACTCCTTTCTTTTTCTCCACCCCCTGCCTATTTTTTTTTTTACTGAGGATTGAACTAAGGGGCACTTTAACCACTGAGCTACATTCCCAGCATGTCTTATTTTTTGAGATAGGGTCTTGCTAAGGTGCTGAGGTTGGTCTTGAACTTGGCAACCCTCCTGCTCAGCCTTCTGAATTTCTGGGATTATAGGCGTGGGTCACTGCACCCAGCTCTGGAACTACTTTTTTTTTTTAACCGTTTCTCAGTATTTCCTAACCAAATTATACCATAATCAAAACCATTCTGTTAAACATTTAACATGTTTTGGTGTATGCACTGATATTTACTTGGCACTACTATGTAGGAGAACTAGGTTGCATTCTGTTAAAAGCATTAACTGAAACTACCCTTTAAAATTTGCCATACTAACCCTATGTAAATTTATGATTACACAAATGGTATGCCTTGACTCCATGTACAAATAGAGAAACAACATATATTACAAATAGAGAAACAACATATATCCCATTTGTTTACAATAAAAAAAAAAAAATTGCCATACTAATTGACAGCCCCAGTAATAGTGGATGAGAATACTCATTTCTCCACACTCAAGCCAACTCTGAACACTTAAGTCAGTCATTTTAGTAAGTCACTTTTTATTTTGCCAAAGTGATGGGAAGATGATGTTTCAACATTGTTTTAATTTTTCTCTCTCGATTACTTATCATGTATTATTTGGGCATTTGTATTTCTATTCTGAGCTGCCTGTCGTTTCCCTCGTTTTCACCTGTCTTCTTTATGTTGTCTTTGCCATGCAGAAGTGCTTAATTCTTATGTAGCCAGTCTCTGGGTTTTGTGTTGTGTTCATTATTGTCAACAATAATAGTAGCAATTGCTTATGATCTTTGAGTACTTACAGTGTTGTGTTCTCAGCACTTTTAATCTTCATAACAGCTATGTGAGGTAGGTACTATTATTAGCCCCAGTTTTTGGATGAGAAACTGTGGCTCAGGGAGATTCAGTAAATTACCTATGATGTAGATATATTTAGAGGTAGAACCATAATACCAGTCCAAATAGTCTTGACCTAGCATCTGCACCTTAAATTGGTATTTTAAAAGGTCTTTTCAGTATCAAGATCAAAATCATTATTTTAAATATACCTCTCCAATTAATACCTTTCACTTGTTCTCATTTTATTTTTATAAGAAGTTTGCAAAGGAAGATGGTATTCTTATTTTGCAGGCAGGATAGTAAAAACCTTATTAGTATAGGGTTGAACATTTTCTCATGTTTCTTGGCCTTTTGAATTTTTCTACAGATCACTGATTTCAAGTCCTTTTTGGTTTTCTTTGGTATGAGAAATTGTTTTCTATTGCATTATGGAAGATGTTTATAATTTCCAGATTTCACCTTTTTTTAACTTTTAAAGTGATTTCTAATGCATAGAACTTAATTTTGTGCAGTCATATCTGTTGGTATTTTAAAATGTAATTTTTACTTCTCTTTACTTTGACCTTCCCCTAAATTTTCTTCTAAATTATGTTTGCATTCATTTAAATAATGTAATTGTAGGCTTTGTGGAAATTATTGTGTTCACTGAGGATCTAAAACCCTCCTAAATAGGGAATTTTTTTTCAAAGCAGTTCATTTAATATCACGTAGGTGTTCTTGTTTAGTTAAGTTAGACTCACACTCTGCATTACTACAGTTTGTGTGTTGCCTGGTAGAGTCAGGCTGTCTGATGCGAATCTTGGGCTCTGCCTTTCCCTGCAGTGTGACTCTACCCTTTCTGATCCCAATTTCTAACTGAAAATAAGGTTACTAACAATATCATATGGTTAAAAGGATCAAATGAGATACTGCCTCTGAAGTCCTTAGGAGTTCTGTGATAGGGTTGTGCCCTGTCAAGCCCAGTGCTTGATATTAGCACTGTCAGTGTTTCCGTCACATCTCATTTGTATAAATACAGGGAGCATTCATGGAGTTATAAAATCTCACAGTTGATGGGGACTCTAGAGATTATCTGGTTAAATAGGTGATTTCTGATATGACATCAAAACCTGACTGCACAACAGAGTTACCCAGAGGAACTTTGAAAAGCTCCCAAGTTCTGGGCTTCACTCCTCACCTACTAAATCAGACTCTCTGGGATATATGGCTCAGTAATTTACTTTTTTTTTTTTTTTTAAATACTGGGGGTTGAACTCCTGGGCACTTTACTGTTAAACTACATCCCCAACCCTTTTTATTTTTTTATTTTGAGACAGGATGTTGGTTGCTGAGGGCCTTGCTAACTTACTGAGGCTGGCCTCTAACTTGCTGTCTCCTGCCTCAACCTCCCAAATTGCTGGGATTATAGGCATGCACCATCATGCTGTCTTCAGTAATTTACATTTAATAAACTGTCTCTTAAGCAGTTGGCTTATCCTTGGCAAATGGTTGTCCAGCTTTTACTTTACAACTTACCTTGTAGAATAATAGATTAGATGAATGTATAAAAAGCAGTTGATTCTTATCTTTCCATTATCTACTATGCAAATGTGTGAGAATGTTCTATCCTTTTCTCATGAATCAGTTTTTTTTTTTTTTTTTTTTTTTTTTTATTGCAGTACTGGGGATTTGAACCCAGGGCCTTGTGCTTGCGAGGCAAGCATTCAGCCAACTGAACCATATCCCCAGCCCAGTTAGATGTTTTTTTAAAGACTTTCATTCATCTTTTCCTCCAATTCAGTCATAATTTTTAGATGCAAATGTATTGTTTTCTTGTACATTACAAATAATACTAAACATTTGTCCTTTTAATTCTGACAAAATTACTACTTGTTTTAAAATTTGTTACGAAGGTATTAATTATGAAATAATTCTCTAATTCCATTTTTATTTTTAGAACTTTTTGACAACTACATGCAGCAAGATGCCCATGAATTCTTAAATTACCTACTAAATACAATTGCTGATATTTTACAAGAAGAGAGAAAGCAGGAAAAACAAAATGGTCGTTTACCTAATGGAAATATTGATAGTGAAAATAATAACAGCACACCAGACCCAACGTGGGTACATGAGATTTTTCAGGGAACATTAACTAATGAAACCAGATGTCTTACTTGTGAAACTGTAAGTATATCATTAAATTTTGTATAGAAAAAATCTAATTCTTTATGTTAAAAGTTCTTTGAGGATGAGAATATGAAAGATAAAAGTTAAAATTCTCAGGTATAATGTAGATGCTAAAGATGTACTTTCCACTTTAAAGTAATCTGTGTTTTTATGTAATGCTGCTTATTAACAATGACTACCTGAGAGGATAGATGGATACTTGTTGCAGTCTGAAGTGTTTGATTTTGTTTCAGTTGTGGAAATTGTATGTCTTACTTTGGTAATCCATTGGAAACCTAATAGGGAGATAGAATTATTCATCTCTTAAGGACAGGGATACCTTCTGAGAAAAGCATCTGTGTTAATCACCTTTGCATTACTATGACCAAAATGCTGGACAAGAAAACTTAGAGGAGGAAATGTTTCTTTTGGGCTCATGATTTCAGAGGTTCAGTCCATGATTGGCCAACTCCATTGCTCTAAGTCTGAGGTGAGGCAGAACATTGTGGTAGAAGGACGTGATGGAAGAAAGGTACCCAGCTTATGACAGCTGGAAAGCAGAGAGAGAGAGAGAGAGAGAGAGAGAGACCTGCTTCCTCCAGCCATGTTACACCTGCCTATAGTTAACACCCAATAATCCATTCAAATTATTGACCTATCAAATGGATTAATCCACTGATTAGGTCACCACTCTCATAGTGGAATTGTTTCATGTGTAAGCATTCTTGCATTATCTATCACATGAGCTTATTGGGGGACAACTCATATCCAAACCATAATAGTGGCATTAGGTGATTTTGTCATTGTAGAACATTGTAGAGGGTACTTACACAAACTAGATAGTATCAATTATTTGATGGCCTCGAGAGATGGTAAACACATGGTGTATGAGGCTGCTGCCAGTGTAACAGAGCATACTCTTTAACCTTTTCCTGTGGAAATAAAATACTCTGTATAGTGATTAAAATACAGTATAATAAATACATAAAATAGTAATAAAACAATTTGTCATCAAGTGTCCTGTCACAGTAGGTTTGTTGACAACTAGCACCATCGCAAATACTTGAGTAATGTCTTGTATTGCAGTAAGATGGCTATGACATCATTAGGCAATAGAAATTTCTCAGTTCAATTATAATCTGATGAGACCACCATTCTGTATGTGATCAGTTGTTGACCAAGATGTCATGTAGCATATGGTTGTATATTAATTTGTTTTCCTTTTTCTGTAATTGTGTATATTGTGTTATTGTAATAAAAACTGAAACATACTTTGTATACTCAGGGAGGGGAAAATAACCTTTTCTTGAATACTTTGTAAAGATGAAGCTTAAAATTGGCCAGATCAGATAACTGAGCATCTCATGCTCTTAACCTTGTCATCTAGTTTCTCAACAATGGAATGACAGATCAGACTCTTTAAATAAGCATTATCCAATTAATGATTGTTGTCAGTAATGTAATTATAGTTAACTGAGGACACAATACTAATAAATGAATAAAATTCCCTTTCCTAAATAAAGTCTTAGTGGTCAGCCTCATTCAAGTCAAGGGTAGAAGGTATGACTGAGTGTTTGAATACATCAGTAGTAGTCTGTGAAGATGTTTTGGGGTTAGAGTAAGGATCTTTAGTGTAAGCTGTTTTTCATTGTCCCAGTCATCAGTTAATTTTAGTAATGACTCAGCTGGGCAGATGTTTAATGTCAGGAATTGGTCTGAATAATCATCTGTGAATGTACTCTTTTTAGCAGAAGTTTTTACCTGTGTCTTATAAGGAGAAATTTTCCTGTAATTGAATTCCAAGCGTTGAGAAGCATCATGCCCAGTTATTAGGGCAGTAATTTATTGGAATAATAGATGTAATCAGGGAATTTGCAAGTTTTTTGATGTTTATTTTAATGTAACTTGATTTGTGTTAGGAGATGTCAGAATATGTATAATTCAGTCTTGTTCAATGAAATGAAATAGTTTAATTTGCTTAGCATATTAAGACATGCAGTAATGGGTAAGGCTAGCAAGTTAGATTTGGGGTCCTCTGGAGGACTTTGGGGCACTAACAAGGCCTTTGAAATCTGTTTTGTAACCTAGAAATGAGAGGGGATAGAGAGGCAACATTTTTGAAGGAGAAAGTTTTATAAATCCCCCTTGTTCAAAGGCTTTACTATTAATATGACTTGTAAGGAATAGATACTGATCTTTTCGTCCATTCTTCTCTAAGTCTTTTCGTGGCCTGCAGTATATATTTGCAGATTGTTTTGCAAGAATTAAGCATGAATTGACAGTATTCCTCAGAATTGAAATTCATCACTGTGCAGATTCAGTAATCATAGTGCCATCTCTGTCAAATTAAACTGGAGGGGTTATAGAGTCTAGGACCCCTAAAGAGTGAATGTCATTTCTTCATTCAGTATTGCACAAATATTTAAGTACTAACTATGCCAGGTAGACAATAAGTAGTGGGTGGCAGAAGATGATTAAGACATTAAATCTGTGATATCAAGGTGCTTATAGTGTACCGAAGACCAGCCAATAATAAATAGTCCCGGCACAGTGTTATGGTAAAGGTAAGCCCGAGATGCCATGCAAGTCAGAGAACAGTAAACCGAATCTGCATGGGAATGGAAAATGTTTGGAAGGTGAGGGATTGGCTTCTGTAACTCTGTTATGTTACTCTTCTGTAATTTCTGGTATTCTCTGTTCTATAAAGGTTCCTTCTCAATCTAATTTCTTGACTTTTTCCATTTTTTCTTTAAATGTGGTTGTTGCTGAGGGGTTTCATTGTGGGTTGCTTTTATACACTGCATTACCACTTGTGCTGATAAGTCCCAAGCTCAGTTCTCAGACAGAGATCTCCATGTCTTCCCTGAGTTTGGTTCTGGTATCTCCTGGTAACTGCATATGACATGACATGAGGACATATTATATTAGCCCAGCAGCTATCAGGCTTCTCTGTACCACTTGTGAAAGTAAAATACTGCCTCATTTGGAACCAACATAATCATAAACCACATACATTATGACTCGAATATACCTCGATGATCCAGAGCAACCTTGTCAGAGTTTTTATATTATCCTAAAAGTAAATATTTAAAATTCAGACCCCTGAGGCAGTATCTGAGAACCTCATTTTGGGGCGGGGGGGGGGGGGGATCTCTTTCCAAGAAACTCCAGGAATTTTAATCTTTATTTCTTGTTAGCCTATACATTTAAACCCCTGTCTGATCTGGCTTTAGACTCTTGTGCTGTACTATTCTTTGTGACCTACTGAGTTTCCTACTAACTTGGACTTATTATTTTTCCTTAAATACATCATGTTCCCTTATTGTCTCTGAATTGTCTTTCTCCCCCCCCCCCCCCCCTTTTTTTTTTAAAGACTCAAATCAGTTGTAGTATTACTCTACTTTGGGTTATATAGTGGAATAGTATTTTATGTGAGGGTTTAGGTTTCAAGGTTAACTTAATGTAGAAATTAAGTAGAATCAAAATCACTCTTAAAATTCCCTTAAATTATCCATAAAATACAGTATGCACAGTACTCCTGTTTACTTCTGTTTGCCTAACTATATCATGTGTACAGCCCCCTAATCATTCACAGCTCCATGATACTGAGCTTTTAACATCAATGCAGTTTTAAAACAAGAAAACCTTTGATCAACAGAGTGTATAGTCATCATGGATGACAGGTACAGGAGAACTGAGTCAGGCATGTCTCTGGCATGCTCACTTAGGGGATTAGACTGAAGGGCATAGCTAGTGAAATTTACTCTGAAGTTCTATGCTGTTTTCATTCAGATTAGCAGGAGTAACTTTATAAGGTGTTTTACTCATGGGCTGGGGCTAGGGCTCAGCGGTGGAGCACTTGCTTGGCACACATGAGGCACTGGGTTCGATCCTCAACACTACATAAAAATAAATAAAATAAAGGTATTGTGTCCATCTACAACTAAAAATATTTTTTTAAAAGATTTTTACTCATAAAACAAAACTTTGTATTAGATATTTGGGAGAAATAAAGGTAGGTCACAAATGAAGATTGTAATTTGACCTTTTGGGCTAAATTATTTTCTTATAAAACAATACAGTTGGGCTAGGGTTGTGGCTTAGTGGTAGAGCACTTGCCTAGCATGTGTGAGGCACTGGGTTCGATCCTAATAAGCACCTCATAAAAATAAATCAATAAAATAAAGGTATTGTGTCCATCTACAACTAAAAAAAAAAAATTAAAAGTAAAAAAACCAATACATTTAACATTTCCTTTGTCAAGCATTCTCATTCAGTCTCAGCCTGTTTTTTAAAGAAAGAGGATATATAGTATAATTTGTTCTGTGCTTTGAAATAACACTAGGGTTTTAGAAAGTAATGAGATTTTCTAGCATACTCTCCTTTGGTACGAAGAGAATCAGTCACATGTTTACTTCGGTATTTTTATCTATACAGGTGATGAGTTATTTGTTGTCCTTTTGGATAATTCAAATCAAGCAGTTTGCTTTCAAACTTAAAGAAAAAATAATTTTATGTGATTTATAATGCATTTAATTCTGTCAACTGGGAACTTGGGGTTTCCTAATATTTGAAGAAATCAAAGATAATTGCCCATTTTTACAGATAAGCAGCAAAGATGAAGATTTTTTAGACCTTTCTGTTGACGTGGAACAAAACACATCAATTACTCACTGTTTAAGGTATGTGTGGAATTGTTTATTTTGAAATTTGCTGGGTTTTTTTTTGGGGGGGGGTTAGAATTTTTTAAATGAATTTATGATTTTCTGGTATTCACAAAATCAGTTTATTTTGAATTTTATGCAGGGGCTTTAGCAACACAGAAACTCTGTGCAGTGAATACAAATATTACTGTGAAGAGTGTCGTAGCAAGCAGGAAGCACATAAACGGTAAGTTAGTGTCTTGAATTTTTTAGTGATTGAATGCTTTTTTTTTTTTTCTGTCCTTACCCTAAACCATTTGAAACTATGTTGCTGATATTGAGGCTCATGACTCTTGGACACTTCTAGTAGGTATTTCCTACCAACAAGGAAGTTTTCCTAAGGCTCCATTCAAATCAGAAAAGTAACATTCAACTGTTTTCTCAGGTCTGATTCTGATATCATAACCTATTTCATTAATTCCATGTAAAAGCAGGATCTACTCCAGAATCACACATTATTTTTTGTTTTCATGTCTCTTTAGTCTTTAAAGTTGATACAGTTACTCAGTCTTTTCTTGACTTTAATGATCCTAATTAACTCTTGGGAGAATCATAGGTTCATTATTTTGTAGAATAGCTCCAGTGTTGTTATTGCATGGTTAGATTCAGCTTAGAAACTTAGGAACTTACAGAAGTGAGGCCGTGCTCTTCTCATTATATCCAGTTAAGCAGCACACAGTTTTGATGTGTGCCATGTTTTGGGCATCCCTGTGTTTGGTAGTTTCCTAGAAGGACTTATAGTTCTCGGCAAGTAATCATGCTCACAGCCGAGTGTTATCACAGGGAGAGGACACAAAGCACAGTCAGCAAAGGGGAGAGCCAGGCAAGCCTCCAAGAGTCACTGCCCCAGTGGAGTCATACAATCACTTAATTCTTCCAGCATAGTGACATCATGGGACTCTCTTCACAGACTCATTGCCTAAGAGATTTATTAGAGGCCAGTATCCTGAGCACCCTCTGCCTAACACATACCAAATTCCAGACTCACAGAAAGAAAGTAGTTGTTCAACATCAATCATATTGTTCAACTTAAAAACTCTGCAAAGCAAAGGAAGCAACAGAGTGGAAAGAACCTGCAGAATGGGAGAAAATATTTGCACACTATATATTTGAAAAATTGTCAATATCTAAAATGCATTAACAAAAACTGCAGTTAATACCAAAATAATAATTCCATTCAAAAATTGATGTAGGGCTCAAATAGACCTTTTTCCAAAGAAGATACACAAATGACCAGCAAGCATATGAAAAGATGTTCAGCATCATCAAATATCAGGAAAATGCAGATCAGAATCACACAATATACTGCCTCACACTTGTGAGGATGACCACTTTAAAATTAAAAAAAGGAAAGTTTTGGTGGATGTGAAGAAGTTGGAACCCATGTGCACTGTTGGTAGGAATGTAAAATTGTGCAGCTGCTATGGAAAACAGGTTCCTCAAAAATTTAAATATATCATTAGCATTCTAAAAGAATAGAAAACAGGCTCTTAAACAGATATTTGCACACCCATGTTCATTGTAACATTTAGTCATAATAACCAAAGGGGAAGCAACCAAAGGGTCCCTCCCAGATGACTGGATAAAGAAAATGTGATATATGCATTCAGTGGACTATAACCAGCCTTATAAAAACTAGAAATCTTGTGTCATATGCCATAGCATAGATGAACCTTGAGGACATTATGCTAAGTGAAACAAGCCAGTCACAAAAATACAAATATTGTATGATTTCCCCTTCTGTGGTATCTAAAATAGTCAAACTCTTAGAAAATAGAGTGGTTTCCAGGGACTGGGGAGGAGGAAAGGAAATAATCGTTTAGTGGATACAGAGTTTAAGTTTGGAAAGATGAAAAAGTCCTAGAAATCTCTTGTGCCATTCATGTTCATATAGTTAACACTGTGGTACTATGCACTTAAATGGTTGTGATTATACACCTTATGTTACTTTTTTTTTAACCACAATAAAAATATATACTTGAAATACTGTTACTCTTATATCCCTGTTCATATTAATTAAAAAAAAAATTTCAAAAAAAGGTTCAATCTGGTTGTGGAACCAACCTAGATGCCCTTCAGTTGATGAATGGATAAAGAAACTGTGGCATATATATACAATGGAATATTACTCCACCATGAAGAATGATAAAATTATGGCATTTGCAGGCAAATGGATGAAATTGAAGAATATCATGCTAAGTGAGATAAGCCAGTCTCAAAAAACTAAAGGACAAATGATCTCACTGATAAGTGGATGAGGACATATAATGGGGGGTAGAAGGGGTTAGTGTTAGGGTTAGGATTAGGGTTAGGGATATGGAGGGTGGTAAGAATGGAGGAAGGAAGGACTGTATAGAGGGAAAAGAGGGGTGGGAGGGGTGGGGGGAAGGGAAAAAAATAACAGAATGAATCAAACAATATTGCCCTATGTAAATTTATGATTTTTAATTAAAAAAAAAAGGATGATGTTGTATGTGGGTTTAGCACAGATAACCTTTACAATGTTGAGGAACGTTCCTATTCTAATTTTTCTAATGTTTTGAGCATGAAGGAGTGTTGTATTTTATCGAATGTTTTTTCTGCACCAATCGAAATAATCATATGATTCATAACCTTAAAAAAAAAAAAAGGTTCAATCTGGGAACATTGAAGAATGATTTCTGGAAATGTTGTAACATACCACAAAATAAATATTATGTGATCAAATGAATTTGTTACATAATACAGTTTATTGTTAGATCTCCATGTTTTATATTGTAGACTCCTGAGGAGACTAACAGAGTAAAAGAAATTTAGCATTTATTTATTTATTTATTTATTCATTTTATTTTTTATTTTTTATTTTTTTTTGCTGTGCTGGGGTTCAAACTCAGGGCCTTGTGCTTGTAAGGCAAGCACTCTACCGACTGAACTATTTCCCCAGCGAAATTTAGCTATTTTATAATGTAGCCTTTTCCAAAATTTATTTGCACATTAAGTCCCTTTCAGAAGGAGTTGCCCTTATTTCTGAACCCCAGTGCTTTGTAGTGCTTCATTATCTAATCCTTCCTCTTTGAAGGACTTCCCTTGGGCAGCTGCAGAAAGGAATTCTGGGAATTTCTTTTCAGCCTTCAGAGCCCTTAACAAGTGATAGGTGCTGAAGAGGTTGTGAGCTAGCTGCCTTGCTGCGATTGGGAGAAATTGGAGGTGAAATTCATAGCATTTCCTTGTAGGACTGGGTGGAAGCTGCCCTCTGGGATTTTGCCTGGGGTTGATCCCTTTCCTTCCTTCCCTCTGCAGGGAGCATCAGCACAATTAATAAGTCACAGGATGTGCCTTTGTCTCTAGATCTGCTTTGGGGGAATAAGACCTAAAATAGAGAGGAAGTTGTATTTTTATTGTCCATTTCAAAGTATTCTAATTTCCTTTGTGATTTTATTTGTCCTATGTGTTATTTAGATGTATATTGCTTAGTTTGCATATTTGGGGTATTTTCTAAATTTTTTTGTTTTTATCAGAAGACATATGCTGTGATTTTAGTCTTTTGACATTTATTGAGACTTCTTTATTGTCCATTAGCTTGGTGAAAGTCCTAGTTGTACTTGAGTAGAATATGTATTCTGCCATTTGGGATAGTATTCCATAAATGTCAGTTAAACCCATAATTAGAGGTTAATGTCCTCCTTGTGTTTCCTTTTTTTTTTTTTCTTTTTCTTTTTTTTTTTGTGAACATGAGAGCAGCCTGTTAAATACTTTTCATTTTCAACAAATTCATAGTTCTGTAATGATTTTTGTCTTAGCAGTTCTGATTATATGCATTTGTCTGTTTTTGTCTCTGATAATATTCCTTGCCTTGAAGTCTACATTTTCTGATATCAGTATAATATGCTTATTATTAATGTTTACCTGGCATATCATATCTATTGGAGTACAAATTGAACACCTTATTGTTTTAAAGATTTAAAAGCAAGAAAAGGGGTAACTTTCGTAGTTTTAATAGTTAAAAATTTTAAATCATTCATAGAAATTTAAATAGTGTGGTGATAATCTTTTTAGAAGGAATAAATTTAAATAGAAAATTGATTTGTAAGTCACTTTACAGAAGATACAAAAAATCTATGTTTATTCAGAGTTCAATTATAAATAACTAAAAAGGAAAAACATGTTCTTAATTACATTCTTATTTTTTTCTCTCACCTCTGGTGTTGGAAAATGAACCTAGGGCCTCATTTGCGCTAGGCAAGCACTCCACCACCAAGCTACATCCATAGTCCTAAAAAATGTTACATTCTGAGACAGCCTTTTTGAAAACAGGCTGAAATGTACCCTGATGTAACTTCTTTCCACCTGCAAGTTTAAATGGAAAGAAAACAAGAATCCCGTCAATTCTTTGATGTTGATGGAATTGGTTTTGAGCAGAAAACAACTTCTTTTTTCTTCTTCTACAGAATAATGAATTTCGCATTCCTTATGTATATGTCCCAATACTTTCCCATTTTTCTTTCAGAACTATTTAGTATGAGGGAAATTTTATTAGCTATTCTGTCCTCATCTTTAAAATATGAATCCTTAAGTATTTGACAATCTAATGTTTAGATTAGATTTAATCTAAACATGGGTATTTAGTTTCTTGATAGTAGTTGATAGTTTTTCTCTTCGAGGAACTCTTAACTCTGCCAAATAATATTCATAGCCTTCATGTGTTGTCTGATCAAACGTATTTTATGTTGTTGTTTAGTTGTTTTTTAATCTCTTTTCTTTATTTGGATTTCCCCAATTTCTGCTCTTTAATTTCTCATATTTTTCATAACCATCAGGCTATATCCATTCTCTCTTCCTGATCTTCATTGATTGCCATCTATTAACATGAACATTTACTTTATGTGAAGAAAATTCTTCTGTATCTATATTCCATTGGAAATTTTCAAAGGGTACTTAGTAATTCTATAAAGATTTTGTTTTATCAACTCAATTGATTTAATCACAGGTCTGATGGATTATTATGTGTATTTTATGCCTTTATGTTCTTTTACTTATGTATTTTCCCACTTAGAAACTTTTATGGAAGTTGTATAATATTCTCTGTTTGTAATTTATTTCAACATTTTCTGTTGAATAGTTATAATTTTTCATAATATTAGATTAATCTAGAAAAAGATTTTCTCATAAGTGCTATATTTGGGATGACATTCAATTTATATTCAAGAAATGGGATTTCTGAGACATAGTGCAAAAAGACTATTATTCATGTTGCTAGATTGCTTTCAAGGAATGACTAGGTGTGGTTTGGGGGCAATTTATTTTTTTAACAGATCAGATTAGTTAAACAGTAAATATATTCAGAATAATCAACTGCCCTACCACATTTAAGATTTGTAGAATGCATATTTAATGTAATTCTAGAAAATGAATTTTCCCTTTATTAGAGGCAGTGGCATAAAAAATTTTATTTTTTAAATTATGAAATTTAAAATTTTGCTCCACTGAACCCATATCAAATTGAGTTCTGCAACATTAGGGAAGTATTTGGGTTGGGATTGTATCTCGGTGATAGTGTGCTTGTCAAGCACGTGTGAGGCACTGAGTTCAGTCCTCAGTACCACATATAATTAATTAGTTAATTAATTAAAATAAAAGTATTGTATTCATCTACAACTAAGAAAAATTAGGCAAGTATCTGTCATGTGCTAGACATGTTGTTAGTGGAGAAATAAAAATGAAAAAGATGGTTTCTGTATGCCAAGAGAAATAGAAATAGCCTAGAAAAATAGAGTGAACCATAATCAACCAAATTCTTTACCATGTAATCTTGATTTAGATAAAGAGTTGATGGAGGAATGGAGAGTACAGTCATTTATGCCAGAGAGCTTAACTCTAGAGCTGAGCCTCAGAAGAATAGACTATTGTAGATGAAGTTGGGAGGGCCAAGACAGTCTCAGGGAGAAACAGCATTAGAGCTCACAGCAAGGATTATTGGAATGTAAAAGATATGCCTGGTTTTATACTTAAAAACTCAAGTCCTAAATTTGCAGATTGTTTTATTCCCTCTCTAGGATGTATGTCATTATCATTCTTGATATGGAGTTATTTCTTAACTCTGGCATACATCCTTAGTTCGGTGGTTTTTAACACTTCTGTTTTAGTCTCCTATATCAATCTGTTCTTGTTTCATACTGGATTGATAGAACAAGTGGGTTTCAGTCTACACTCAGTCCATCGTAATTGGCAGCTTCAAAGAATGTGTTTTGCTCTTTTTCTCTCTTACTCACTTGCTTTCTTCCTCGCTTTTCACTCTCTCTAGAGCGCGCCCTTTCTCTTTCCCTTTCCCTTTCTTTTCCTCTCATTTCTCTCTTATCCTGCAGGGGAGACACTCTGTTTGCTTAATAAACTCTCTTATGTGGTGGGGGGGTGGGGGGGAATGTGTTTTCCTCCACTGCTCCTGAGCATCATGTCCATTTAGTCTTTTTATAAGGGGTATTTGAAAAACAGATTTCTTAACAAAGGACCGGTGCCATTCCCTCTGTTTCAGAGCCATATTGAATGTTACACCTAATTACATGGATTGGTGATGGTGGGTGAGGTGGTTTTAAGATATTCACAGCATGGTGTTGCCAATATAAAAATAATTGGTAGAAATATGTGAAACTGGGTGGTGCTGGGCTATTAAAACTGTTAATTGGCAGTCATAAAGCTTGATGTCGATTGGATGGATATCTTTCATGATATTGTATTTTTCATGTTTATTTTTAAAATAGGATGAAAGTTAAAAAACTGCCTATGATTCTAGCTCTGCACCTGAAGAGATTTAAATATATGGATCAACTTCATCGATACACAAAACTTTCTTACCGGGTAGTTTTTCCTTTAGAACTCCGTCTGTTTAACACTTCAGGTGATGCGACCAATCCTGACAGAATGTACGACCTAGTTGCTGTTGTGGTTCACTGTGGAAGGTAACTGCAGTTATGGGGCCATAGTAGTGTATAAAGCAAACATGTTCAGTATGTTAGTGAATGATTCAAATAGAGAGCTTTTAGACATTCTCTATTCTTTACAAGTTTATGTACTTTAAAATGGAGTTTTCCATTTTTGCTGAAAACTTTAGTATATTATACTATTGCTTTTTTATTATTTCTTTAAGGGCACTATGTCTGAATTCTTAGAACTTTAAAATCTGTCAGTTTGGGGGTTGTGTATATGCATGTGCTTGTGTGCAGTAGTGGTTCTTGGTAAAATGTTGCTGCCTTAATAGATTTTGCAAAATAAATAATTTCTCAGATTAATTGGATATGATGTTCATGTTGTTAATGGTTATGAAAAGCATTTAAAGTAACTTTGGAAATAATTTTCAAACTTTTCTGGTTTTACCAGTGCAAATATTTAATCACTGGCTAGTTTAGTGTGTAGTCTTTTTACTTATTCTCCTTTCCAAAACTACAGGAGGATCATATAATGAAAACTTGAAATTTGAACATACAGTTTTCATTGACTGCCCAGGATTCCTTTTAATAATTTAAAAACAGGGTACTCATCCTTTCCCCCTTGGTTTAAGAAAATTTGTACTGATTATTTGATTTTCAAATTAAGATACCATTTAAAATCAGCATAACTGTAAGTTTGTTTTGGAAAGAATAAATATCTATTCTGGTTTCTCTATAGAACATGAAATTTAGGACATGAAAGAGTAATATCAATAAACCTCATACCAAATTAACTTTCCTTTTTTTTTTTCTCTTTTATTTTAGTGGTCCCAATCGAGGCCATTATATTGCAATAGTTAAGAGTCATGACTTTTGGTTGTTGTTTGATGATGACATTGTAGAAGTAAGTAGTTTCTTATTTTCTTAATTTTTAAAAAAGTTACGTGTATATTTTACTCTTAACATTTTTTTCCTCACAGTTTCTCATTCATATATGACTGATGACGGGTATTAGACAAATGTCCAGGTTTTCAGATTATAGGCTGCTTCCTGCTTTTTAAATTCCTAGTATCCAAGCCCAAAGCTTAAGTGGCCAAACAACCTTTACATGTTTAGAATAAACAAGGGAAAACTTTTAATACCATGAACTGGTTTTTAAACGTAATTTATTTTTAGAAAAATATGATCAAGTGGTATAATAACATACACATAATAAAACACACAAGTATTAACAGCTTGATGAATTTATGCTTTCCTGGGCACATGCAGCGTACAGACAACTGGTAAGCATTAGCCAGATAAAGATGTAGTTCATTTTTAACACCTCAGCAAGCTTCTTATTCCTCTTCTTTGGTCAGCACCCACAGCTCTCCCTGAAGAGGAAGTAACTTTGCCCTCCATTCCCTGGAACCTACTGTTTGGACTTCGATTATTTTGGTTAATTTTGACTATTTGAATATAAATGGATTTACACAGTATGATTTTTGTATTTGACTCTTTTCACTTATTAATATATTATTAATATATTGTGAGATTTGGTCCCATATTGCCTGTAGCACCAGTAGTAATTTTTCATTGTATTGTAATTTTATATTGTATAAATACATCCAAGTGAGAAATTTGTCTTTTTGTCAGTTATTGACTTAGCATTGGGCAAAAGTGCCTTAATCATTCCTGAACAAGTCTTTTTCTGACTAATATGCACTCAACTTTTCTTGGATTTATATTAGGTCAGACCATTAGATTTTAACATTTTTATAAGTTCAAAATGGTGTTTTAATTGTGATTCAACCTAAGCCTAGGGGTATAACTGCTGGATCAAAGGGTAGTTGCATGTTCAGGTTCAGAAATAATTGCTAAACGTTTTTCCAAAGTGACTATACTATTTTACTTTCTCACTAGCCTTGTGGGAGAGTTCTGTTTGCCTCCATTCTCACCAGTACTTGATATTATTAATCTTGTTAATTTAAGCCATTCTGGTTGTCTAGAGCTTGTTTATGTCCTGATATTTACATTTTTGTCTTACAGAAAATAGATGCACAAGCTATTGAAGAATTCTACGGGTTGACATCAGATATCTCAAAGAACTCTGAGTCTGGTTACATCCTTTTCTATCAGTCTCGGGACTGAGGGGGAACCGTGATGAAGAGATATTTTCTGCCTCATTTCTTCTCTGGTTATTTTGGAAAGGATCAAGCACTGATTTTTCAAGAAAAGAGAAATGCAGGAAGCTCAGGGGGCAGTAGCACACTTTGCACACAATAAAGCAAAGACTCTGGATTAACAAGCCCTTCCTATCATGGTAGTTGATTTCTTTGCTCAGGTATCATGCTGTCTGTGCAGTTCCATACAACAAGGAAACGAAATCAGAGATACCAGCTCCTCTTGTAAAACAGCCTTCCAGTTGTTGATATGCATTTTCTCTTTATTAATTGCACCAATAATGATTTGAATTCTTTGGGAGTGCGGTAGAAAGAATTGGAATCTGTGCTAGGTTGTATTGATGATTTAAGGAGAGGATTCTCAACACACTGCACACATGCCTGTGTTTGGTATGGTTAGAAGCATATTCCATGGTCTTTTGAAGCATACACCAGAAATACTTTTGGGCCCAACACTTGCAGTTGCCTTCCTGATATAAAAAACTAACAGATACTAGAATCCAGTGTCAGGAAGACAAATATGTTTTGCTTCTCTGAAGAAGCTTATAATAATATACAGTATATGTATATGTAGGGAACAATTGGTCAAAAGTGGCTTTTTGTTTCCCCAAGGGGAAAGACTGGCTTTGTAATTATAATTTTTTCCTTATTTATTTTACTTAAAACTGGTTGAGTCTAAGTATTGTATGAAGTGCCCATGATTCTGTCAGTAAATTTTAGCATATTTTTATTAGTTGTGTCAGCTTAAGTAGTCCTTTAGTTTGTTTCTATTTTTAAAGTGAATTTTAAATTTTATCTGAAATCACTAAGATACCTTGAGAAAAATTGCAATTAGAGAAGGTAAATATTCTTTTTCAGGAGGAACTGTTATCTCTGGCTAAATATTTATTCTTTTGTCATAGTTTATAAGTCAGTTATTTTATTCTGCTTTAATTTCACTAAAATAAAAACTTAAAAATTCCCTGTAGTTCTTGGAATGAAAAAAGTAATTCTGGTGCAGTGGTGATATACCAGTCTTTAGAATTCTTGAATATTTTAATGTTCCAAGTTGAGCCACACTTGGGAAAAATTCATGTCATTGCAGTTATATTATTTTCAAATGTCTTTTCTTTTACCTTGGAAAGAAGTAATATATTCTTTGTAACTCTAGAAACCTGGATAGTAGCTAAAATCTTTTTCAAGATTACATTTTGAAGAAATAGACCAGTAATCCAAAAACAAGCCCCCCCATCAACCTTACAAATCTGAGTGTTCAGAAATTAAAATTTGTTCATTGAGGGTTTTAAGAAGTAATAAATGTAATGTAAAATGTATGTAAACCATTGCAGTTGGCATTTTCCCATGCATCAGTAAGTTGTCTGACAGTGGTTGAATGTAACTTGCAGGAAACAATGAAAATTATATTCAAAATAATCAGGCATTCAATTTTTTTTTATTGAGCTCTTTTCAGGCATAAATTTTTTTAAATTCTCTAAATTTTCTAAAGTTATTTTACTAAAACTGTTGACTATGGAAAAATAACGAGAGAGTGTTTTTTGTGCTGCTATTTTAACAGTTATTATCTGTATCTTTTAGCTCAGGAAATGACTTCACCTATTCATCCCATAAACAGATCTTTAACAGGGTCACTTAGCTAATTGGGTTGCTTAGACAGATGTGCTGGAGGAAAATTATGATATTTAGTATTTAGTATTCATACTAAATATCAAAAATATTTTGACAAATTCATTTTTAAGATGCAGTTTCTAATGCCTTACCCTGGCTGGAGATGTTTTATACAAATTATATATAGCCTGCCTGATATACTGACATTGCACAGAGAATCACAACCAAGAATGTGAGGAAAGTCTGAGCAGTGGAAGTGCTTGTATTTTAAGGGCTTAAACCAAATTGTGTTGGGACTTAAAACTGTACTTTTACAGTTTTCTGTACAGAGAAAAAGGGTAAAGTGAAGCAGAGTCAGTTTTACCATCAGCTAGGACACAACATGTATAAGAAAGATAGATGAAGTCATTTGCATAAAGGTACAGCATCGAAATACTGTGTCGTGTTTGCTTTTATGTCTTTGGGTTAAAAACATGCAGGAAAAACCAAGTTAAATTTCATGGTAGAGCGAGTTCTAGCGTTTGTTTTGGGTTCAATGGTAGTCACACACTGTTCACATTTACACCGTTTTTCATGGTATGATTTGTCGGGGGAGGGAGTATGGGGTGATGGTTCTAAATCTACTTTTTACTCTTGGTGCAGCAGGATCTAAGTAAAAATGTTTTGAAGCTTATCAGAAACTCAGTATACTTTTAGAAGAACATTTAGGGTTTAGATTGGGGGAAAAAGAATAAAGGTATATAATAAGTAAGAAAAGTGACCCACCTAGAAAGCAATGTGAGTTTGTCCATTGGCTGGCTGTGATTAAAATGAGGGGCAGGTTCCAGCTGTAAATGGGGCTAATTGCTATATAACTGTACATGTTTGTTGGGATAGCTGTCCCATATTTTGTATATTGGAATAAAAATTTCTATAAATTATAACTAAAAGTAAATATTCTAAATTCAGTCCCACTTCCAAGTCGCATGGCTTCTGTCTTAGAAATTTTGCTTTTAGAAGTACTTTTAAGACAGGAACCGGAAGACTTTAGGAAAAGGGAAGGAAATGTACTATATGGGTCTTGTGGCCTCTAACCATCAGTGTAGGGTTTTTTCTTTCCTTGATGGCAGTAGAAAGACCTCATGTTCATAACATACTACCCTTGATACTTTCTTTAAAGATACTTTTCATTAAAGATTCTCTCATGAGGCATTTGGCTGGGAGCTGGGAGGCTAAGGCGCTTGGGTCCTGGCTCTTCAGTGAACTTAACTGTGTGACCTTGGGCAAGTCACTTAACCTCTCTGTGCTTCAGTCTCCCTGTCTTGTAAAATGGGAGTAATACCTACCTCACAGGGTTGTTGTGGGGATTAATTAGAGATAATGTCTGTAAAGCATTTAAGGTTCTTGAAGAAGGCGCTATATAAATACAAAATAATATCTATTAAAGTTGGTTTATTTGTGCTTGTGGGTTTTTAAGTGTTTTTTTTTTTTTTTTTTTCTTTTTCTTTTTGCCTAAAATATATTTGCAAATTACAAATATACTCTTTGGAAGTTGTAATACTCCTTTACAAAAGTTATTACTTTTTGTTATCCAAAGAGATTTTCCTAAGAAGAGCATTATGTACATAAAGCCATGTTCTGTATGTGCCTGTGTTTAATCAGCACATAGCTTGCTGTGTTAGTTCTCTTTCTGTTGTGTGACAGAATACCAGACCATGGTGGCACAAGTATGTGGTAGAAGAGCTGCTCACCTGGTGGCAGCCAGGAAGCAAAAGGAATGGAGGACAAAGGACCAGGGTTCCACTGTCTCCTTCTCTGGCATGCCCCCAGTGACGTGGCTTCTCACTGGGCCCCGTCTCCTACAGGTTCCACTGCCTCACAATAGCAGCACAGGCTGGTGACCAGCCTTCAACAGCTTTGGGGGACACTCCAGGTTGAAACTTGCTTGCATTCCTTTTGGAGTGTCTTTTGGAAAATTCCAAGTTTAAATCTTTATGTTTAAAATCGTAGTGGAGAGAAGGAGAGAATAAATACCTTATACGTCACTGTTTGTCCACTTCCTCCTCCTCATAGTGAAGTGATTGTTCCTATAAAATCTGTTCAGCCTGCCCTTTCCACTCCTTAGTAACTTGAACTTTTTATTTATGTTACTGTTTTTTTTTTTATTTATTTTTATTGTAAACAAATGGGATACATGTTGTTTCTGTTTGTACATGGACTAACAGCATACCATTTGCATATTCATACATTTACATAGAGTAATGATGTTTGATTCAGTCCGTTATTTTTTTCCTCCCCCCCCACCTCTCTTTTCCCCCTATACAGTCCCTTCTTCCTCCATTCTTGTCCCCCTCCCACCCCCCATTACGTGTCATCATCCGCTTATCAGTGAGATCATTCCTCTTTTGGATTTTTGAGTATGTTGCTGTTTTGCGTAGTTCATCCTCATTCTCTCAGGGAACCCTCCTTCTCTACCGACCTTTGTATTATATGGTGTTCACATGTTTGTGGAGTCCTGTTCTTGAAGCTCTCCTGTTTATTCAGGTCTCCAAGAGTTCTCAGAATAAACACAGCAACAGGTGAACTAGATTCTCACTCAGGAGGACCCAAGGTGACTTTCTCTTTTTGTCACATATTTCATATTGAACTTGTAGTAAATGAAGTCCAGTGTATCCAAGAGTTTTTCATGGACTGTTAAAGCCAAGACTGCCCGTCCCCCATACCTTTTTCAAGCTCCTTTGTCACTCTCATGTTAACATTCTGAAGTTTTTCCACCTCTCTGTTTACATATTTTTCTCTTCTATTTCCAGAGCTGCTGAAACAACCCATTGTTTTTGAGTGGTAGCCTGCATTTGTGAATGGCGCTATACTTGGTACTTGACTTCTTCTGACGTTAATCTCAACAGCAACCCAACTCAGAGGAATTGATACCCTCGTTTCACAAAAGAAGAATCTGGCTCTTCATGGGTTGAATAATTTTCCCAAAGCCACTCAACTGGGAAACTGGGATCCAGCTTCCTCAAATTAACTTCAGTGCCCAAGTTTTTAGCCCTAGCTAGCATTGTCAAAAAAATTTTTTTTTAGATTACACATCATAATTGCCATTTTAACCATTTGTTTTTCCTAAAAGTACCAGTGATTGACCCCAGGGGTACTTAACCACTAAGCCACATCCCCCAGCCCTTTTTTATGTTTTATTTAGAGACAGATCTCTCTGAGTTGCCAAAGTTGCTGAGGTTGGCTTTGAACTCGCAGCCTTAAGTTCTTTCAGCAGTGTATTGTAGGGTTCAGTGTAAAAGTCTTTTACCACTTTGGTTAAATTTATTCCTAAGTGTTTTATTATTTTTTTCATCTACATTGATCTGTTTTTTATGGTATTGTAAATGGGATTGTTTTCTTAATTTTTTTCAATTGTTCATTGTCAGTCTGTAGAACTGTAATGATTTTTGTGTGTTGATTTTATATCCTGCACTTTGTGGAATTTATTAGCTCTAACAGATTTTTTTGTTTTGTTTTTGTAAAACCTTTAGGGTTTTCTAAACATAAGCTATAATCATGTGCAGACAAATACTCCTTTTTTTCTGATTTGGATGCCTTTTATTTCCTTTTCTTGCCTAATTGCTCTTGTTAGAATTGCCTATATGACACTGAATAGAAGCGGTGAATGTGGTTTTCTGGTTTTGTCCCTGATCTTAGAGGAGAAGCTTTCAGTCTTTCTCCACTGAGTGTGATGTTAGCTATGGGTTTTTCACATATGGCTCTTATGATGTTAAAATGTTTCCATATTTTTATCCCAGTTTGTGTGTTTTTATTGAGAAAAGGTGTTGAATCTTTGCAGCTGTCCTTCCTGTATCAGTTGAAATGATCTTTTTCCCCCATCATTGTATCATTGTGGTATAGTGGTTATGACCTGTTGAATCAGCCTTCCACTTGGTTGCTGCATGATATTTTTAGTAGGTTGGTGAACTGCGTTTGCTAGTATTTTGTTGATGATTTTTTTCATCACTGTTTGGTCAGGGATCCAAGGGTTAGTTTCCTTTTAGTGTCTTTGTTATCAGAGTAAGCTGGCCTCAGAATGAGGAAGTGTTTTCCCTGTAGCTTTTGGGAAGAATGTGAGTTTTACTTTATAACTAATACTTATATGCTTGCTGTAGGTTATTATTAATAAATTTGAGGCACAGTTTTTGCTCTTAAGGAGTTTTACATCTGAGAGAGAGTCAAGGAAAAATCAGATGTATAAATTAGCATATATGCAACCGACAGAATAGACAGGAAATGTGGGTTAGGAAGGCGTCATTAATTCTTAAGAGAGGTACAGATTGCTAAACCCATGAAAGGGAATCTGGAAGTTAAAATAGTTAAAGGGACTGAGAATACTAAACCTAATGGAAATTTAAGAATATTAACTTAAGATTCTGTTTGATAATAGAATTTGAATTTCTAAACCTTCTTCAAAATATTTTTTTCTTTCTTTCCCCTAAGAAAAAGCTCCAAATTCTTTTTAGGAATTCTCACTTGGAATCCATTGTGGAGCCCTGATTCCTGAGAAGATAGTCCTACACTCTTCTACATCTTACCCATTTATTATAATTAACCATAACAATTTGTTCCTTTTTAAACATTTCTTCACCCACTGTCAGTGACTTCCTGTTTGATATGGTAGAAAACTTAATGGAAAAAAGTTCACATACCTCCTGCTTGTGTTCAATAAACAGAACTGTCTTTTAAGATCAAGAAAGAGTCCTGCCCCACTAATTTGATAAGCCATTCTTAAATCTGGATGATTGGTAGAATATTAAGTTCTTGAGATTCATCCCCAAAGATTTTGATTCACTGGAGATGAGGAATCTTGTTTTCAAAAGCTCCCAGGGGATTCTAATTGGTTCCCAGGTGTTAAAACTCAACTGGAGCTCTCCATCATGTTTCTGATCCACGGTGGATCAGAGTTGCTCTGACACAGGAGAGTTGTCACAAAATGGAAGCACTTAAGAAAAGATTGGGCTGGGGATATAGCTCAGTTGGTAGAGGGCTTGCCTTGAATGCACAAGGCCCTGGGTTCAATCCCCAGCACCGCAAAACAAAAAAAAGAAAAGGTCAGGGAAACTTAGAGTGGGGTGTGTGTGTATGACATTTGTTTTCACATACAGTATTTGAAGGGTTACCATCCTGGGGTATGTTTTGCTTCTATACCTGAACTGGGACGGCATTGGAAAGGGCAGGGAGGCACATGTACCAGGAAGAGCTTCCTGGAACAATGAGAGGTGCTGATACAGCTAAGAAATGAAGTATCATACTGATGCCATTGGTCCTTCTAGACTGGCTAGAAGGTTGAGCTGGAGAACCTTAAGCTTCCCAGATGAGGCAGCTAAGACTGGGGGACACACTCAAAGTCACTGGTAAATCTCAGAGCTGGTATCTGAGCCCATATTTTCCATTCACAGGACTCAGATTCGGTTCTACATCATGCTACCCTTTGTCCTTTAAAATTGTTGAGCATACAGTGCTACAAATTGACTGTAGGGAGAATGTAGGTTGCCACTGATCAGGATGGGAAACATTCTATCATTTGTCTATAGAAGAGGGAGGTGGGTTGAACAAACATTAGCCTCAAGATTGCAAAGTGGCAGAAGTTGAGTTTATATTGCCTTCTGTTTGGGCAGGCAGGATGGTATCAATGGAATTACTGGTCACCCTGCATAAATAAAACACTTTGACCCATCTCTTACAACACTTCCTTTGAAGAACATTCTGGTTCTTTAGATTGAGGGACCTCGAGTTGTGGCCCACCTGATAGAAGATATACATTGGAAAATACCTGAGAGGACCTTAACCTTGCATGATTGTTCTTTTCCTACTACTACCCCAATGAATTCCTGAAAGTGCACTTTGTGTCATTTGTGAACGAGATTGCAGAAGAATAAAATACAATTTTGATTTCACTGTGCTTGGCCATGTTATAGTCTGTTCATCCACTGCAAGGTCCAGAAGCAGGACAATAATATACTGTCTGCTTATTTGGAGACAATAAATACAGTGACTGTTGTTTTTAACCTATTTACTGAAACTTTTGCTAATAGCTTTTCCCTTCAGTTAGAAACCATTTTCCAAATGGTGTTTATTTTAAGCTGCAAAAATGAATGTTTTGTGGCTGGGCTTTTAATAGCTATTAGCTTTTTTACAACCTGCCAAGTTTTGCACTTATTTTAGGGTGAAAATAAGTGATGATAGAATGGTGTGAAAAGACTTAAAAATTGGGAATCAATGGAATGGATTATTAGACGTCATCACGGATGCCTCGGAAAATAAAGCTACATATGCAATTGACCTGCTTTCCCAGGATTTCGTACGTTTCTCATTCCCCAAATCATCATTTGTACTTCAGTTAAATTTATATGTTGAACAGATTAAAAAAAATTCCATTCCTATCATGAACACAAAGTATGAACATTAGTGTCTGGATTTCTACCCATTATATGTACTCTGTATTTTGTTACATGTTTTACTGTGTATTAGCACTGGTGTGAAATTAATTTATCTCACTAGCCATAAGTTTCAAAATGAGATGTTTTATGATTCTATGCCAAAGTAGGCAGGGGTGGAGAAGTTAGTACTTTTAGAAGATATCCCTGAGCTGTGGTACAGAGAGGAGCTTGGAAGGAGCCAAGAGTGGGTATGATAAGACCTCACAGTGGCAAGGCTTGGCCATTTGCTGGCCGGCTGGGGAAGATTTCTCTAGTTTGCATAACTGGGTAGATAGAGAAGGGTTTTTTCTGAGAACCCAGGAAGAGGATCAGGTTTGAGGGTGGGGGCATGACTATTCCGTGGTATGGTTGTACCACAGTTTGTTTACAAACATTTACCTTCGGTAAGTAGCCCTTGCTAGCAATTCTGGGAGGTCTGGCCTTGATGGCATGTGAATGGCTGGAATTCACATGCTCAGACTCCACCTATTGGCCTCCATCCCACATACCACAAGTACAAAACTTTCTCATGAGAATTTGAGAGCAGGTAGAGTTGAAATATCTGTTGTGCTTCTTAATTAGGTTGTTTTTAGTGTCCTTACAGAATGTGTTACCAAGTGTGCAGTGACATGAGACACTTACTAATCAAGGACAGATGCTAAAACCAACTTATCTGCCTCATGTTGAAGATCATTGGGTAGTTTTGAATATGTAGCATGTGAAAGGGATTGTATCAGTCATTGCAAGGAACATAAAGGTGACTAAGACTTTGTTTTCATGGAGCTTATGATAGAGAAGATCATTTAAAAAAAAAAGCAAGATGAAATATGACAAAACATTCATTGGGTTCAAAAGAGTTATTAGAGGTAGCCTAATGTTATAGGTGGAGTCCAGTGGCAAGCCACCCCACTTCCCGGCCCCACTCCAACTGTTACTTAGGGCAAACTAATTCACCTCAGTGCCCTCATCTATGAAGTAGAGATCATTGTGGATGTCTGTTCAACTCATATGTTCTGAGGACCTAGTGTGTAGGCATTAAGCTGAATATGCTAATATGATGTTAGCAACGATATCTCTACTTAGCGCCTATTTATTGTCTACTGTACACCAGTTGCCAAGAACACAAAAGTTAAGTAAAATGTGTACACAGTTCAGTGAAGGAAACGAATCAATAAATGGCAATGACAGAGGGTTAAGAGCCAAAATGGGAACATAAAATAATGTGGAAACAGGAAGGACATCTAAATCAGATTTTGAAGCAGGGAAGGGCTTGGAAGGACATGCCACTTGAGTCCAGCTTTAGAGAAGTAAGGATTGTCTCCATCTAGATGCTGGTAGAGGCAGAAGGCGTTATGGGTGTGAAGACAGAAATGAGCATGGAGCAGTGGCTCGCAGGCACTCTGTGTTGGGGAAGGAGGGTTTAGTGTGGCTGGGCAAGAGGATGTGGGGTGAGAAAAGCAGTACTCTAATCCCAGAGGGGTTCATTTATCCAGCGGAAGAGTTTGGACTTTGGCAAAGTGACATAGGGAACTTGGGAAGCATCATAAACGGATGATAGTAATTTTTGGGAAGGCAGGTCAGAGCAATGAGCTCAGCCAGAAGAGAAGGACCAGTGAGAAGACGGTAGTAACCCCACCAAGGAAGAACAAGAGCCTGGGCAGGCGATGGCACCTCTGGAACAGAGGTGGGGAAATGGGACGCAAGATGCTGTGATTGAATCTATAGGATGGTTTTGAAGGATTCACTGTGGAAGGAAGCGGTGGTCTACCGGGGATTGGACCCAAGTGTGCTCTATCTCTGAGTTTTGAGACAGGGTCTTGCTGAGTTGCCCAGGCTAGCTTGAACCTGCCATCCTCCCGCCTCAGCCTCCCACTGCTTTCACCTCTTAAGCTCGATGTTCTTTGGACTCTATTCTAAGCCACTACTCTCTTTACACTCTTATGGGACAACTCTGTCCACTTGCATGGCTTCATCTCTCTGATGCCAGTAACTACCAGATCTTTAGCCCAGATCCCAAGTTCCAGTCTGTATGCCTGGTTGTGTCTCCTGTATACTTTGACCCAGGTACGACTCAGACACACCAAACTCCATTTGCCCCACCCCTCTCCTTCCTGCCCCACAACCCTGTTCCCATTTCATGCTACCTTTATCACCCATGTGCACAAGTCAAAAGCTGGAAATCATCACAGCATGTCATCGGACATTCAGCTGATCTCACAGGATGAGCTCCTGCAACCATCCTGAATCTTCCTACCTGCTGATATCTCTAGTCCAGTGCCCCAGGGAGGCCACCATCACCATGTACCTTCAGTCAGTCTTTCCACTCCAGCCTCAGGTGCACAAACCCATTCCCCACAGGGAAATCTGAGTGCTCTTTTTAAAAAGTGCACGAGTTTGTTGATAAATACTAAAAAGAGCTCACCTGCTTAAAACACTTCAGTGACTCTAGGTTCTGGGTAGTCTGTGTTCTTAAACAACATGGACCCTGTTAATTTGATCCAGAATACCTCTTCACATCATTCTAACTGTCCGCCCTGTTCCAAGGATGCACCTGCACAATCCAGGCTCCACTACACTGCTCTACTTTGTGTTCCTGGGACATGACCAGCATTTTCGCTCCCTTCCAGTTAACACACACATGTTGATGATTCTCCGCCTGTATCATTCCCACCCCAAACCCCAGATTCTTTACCTTGGCAACTCACAAGCATCCTTAAGGTTTCAACTCGTGTCACCACTTCAGTGAAATATTTCATCTTCTAAAGCTGAGGTGCAGTCAGCTCTTTAGTGTTTCTGTGCCCCCACATTCCCTCCATCTTGCCTTACACTGTATTGAAATTGCTTGTTTCCTGGCCCACCTGCTTCCTGCTCACCACACCACCACCAGCAACCTCCCTGCATTGAGTATTTGTTACGGTTTGGATGTGAGGGGTCCCCCAAAAACTCATGTGTGGAGACAATACAATAAGTTCAGAGAAGAAATGATTGAGTTGTGAAAGCCTTAACCCAATCAGTGAATTAATTTCATGATGGGATTAACTGAGTGGTAAAGAGGCGTGGAGGCATTAGGGGCGTGGCTTTGTGTTATATATTTGTATCTGGCAAGTGGAGGCCTCTCTCTCTCTCTCTCTCTCTGCTTCCTGATCACCATGTAAACTGTCTTCCTCTGCCACACTCTTCCACCAGAGAAGGAAACTTGGTACTGATGGTGGCAGATTGTATTTTGCAAAGATAACTGCAGCTGCATCTCCCTCAAGCCTAGTCAAGGTCAGTCCTCTTACGGTGACTCCTGGGGTATGTCCACAGAAGGTGAGGGCTCTCAGGGATAAATTATAGGCTAATGGGCAGAAGTAGAGTGCACAGAAATGGGAGATATAAAAAGAATTGAAATCCTTGGTGTCAGTGGCTTCTGAATGACAAATATGCCTGGACAATCTTGACCTGGCAAATAACACAAAAGTGACCCCAACGTTAAGGTCAGATGGAGGAACAGATGAATACCAGAAGTCTGAGTAAGAAGACAAGAGTCCATCCTAGTAAGTCATCCAAGGAAAGCAAAAGCATGTAACCGTGAAGGAGTCCGTGTAAGTACATCCAAGAGTCTGGCAATCAAGGGAATGGCACCAGACAGTGTAGAACATGAGGCCACTATCATTATTGATTCTGATTCAATTTTATGCTCACTGGGTATGGATAACTTTGATATAGTTATTATCTATATTTTGGGGGGGTGAGGCAAAAGGGAATGGGGAGGGATTAAAGCACTAGATTTTGAGAATGAATAATTGAAAGTACAACTAGGTAGAAAAGAATGACGATACAGGAGAACTTAACACCTTCTAAGAAAAGGATATAAGAGATATTTGTATACACTTAACCCAACAACAGAATACAGATTCTTTTCATATGCCCAGACTGGATAAATCAATATGGACCATACATCTTCAAAGGAAAGGATATAAGGGATATTTACAGCCCTCTTAACCCAATAACAGAATATTGATTCTTGTAATTTGCCCAAAGCACATAAATCAATATAAACCATGTCCATGACATAAAGCAGTTATCAAATTTAAAATAATTGAAATTATATTCAGGATGTTCTTTCACCACAAAGGACCCAAACTAGAAAACAGTAAGATGAAAGAAAATCACCAGGGGCTGGGGTTGTGGCTCAATGGCAGAGCGCTTGCCTAGCCATGTGTGAGGTACTGGGTTCCATTCTCAGCGCCACATATAAACACATAAATAAATAAGTAAATAAATAAAATGTCCATCAACAACTAAAAAAAAATTAAAGAAAAAATCTCCAAATTCTTGGAAAATAAGTATACTTCTAAAAAATTCATGGGTCAAGGAATTTTAAAAGGAAATAAACACTGAACCTAGTGAAAATATAGCATTTGAAAATTTGTATAATACATTTAAAGCAGTACTTGGACATTGATAACATTAAAAACACATTGGAAATGAGAATAAGCACAAATTAATAATCATTTTCACCAAATGGGCAGTCTTGGGTGGTGGGGTGGTGGGTGGTTGGAGAGCAAATAAACTGAAATCAAGCAGAAGAAAGAACTTAAAGACAAGAGCATAAACTAATTATATTGAAAAATCAAAATACTGGAAGAGATCAATGGGACAAACCACTGATTATTTGAAATAATTTATAAAATTCTCAAATTTGTAATAACATTGATGAAGGAAAGGACAGACAAAACTACAATATCAAGTAATAAATGGAATATTAATTATGAGATGCTGAAGACATCAAAAGTGTAATAAGGAAATAGTGTTGCAGGGTTTTGGGTACAGTATGCACCATGCCCCAAGGTTTCATGTATTGGAAGCTTGTTCCTCAGGAGGTGAGGATGACCAGTGGAATCGTTAAAAGGTAGACCAAGTGAAGGGTTTTTGGGTCACTGGGTAGGAGGAATTTGCAAGATCAGACCTACTAAGGATATGCACTTCACTGACAAGCTCAGGAAGTCGTATGATTGCATGGATTGAGGTAGAAATGCTACATTGCCACATGACAAAATTCAACACCCATGGATAAAAATTCTGAGAAAAGTAGAATTAGAGAGTATCAGGGGTTAAATAAATTGTATTTCACAGAGCTTAGGTTCGAATTCCACACCTAGGAATAAGGGCGTTTTTTTTTTTTTTTTTTTTTTTTTTTTCTGAATTGTTAGATTTTGATGTAATTACCTATGATGGGGGTCATAAGGCAGTAGGTCAAGCTCTTGTTTCAGTATGACTTGTGACCCTTAAGGACATCAGGGCTGGCTGCTGGTTCAGTGGTACTTGTGACCTTATAAGGAGGCAGGATGGCCTACTGGTTCAATTCCTTATAAGGAATTGTGTCCTTATAAGGAGAACAGGGCAGGTGGTTCATTCACTGGGACTTGTGTCCTTTTAAGTAGAATGGGGCAAGCTCCTAATCACTGTGACTTGTATCCTTATATGGTTATCTTTTTCTCCTATCTAATTGATTTTTGAAGTGAAATTTGAACTGCCATCCCTCTCATTTTAGGGATGTTCTACAGTTATTTTTTTTGCAGTTCCCAAAATCAACATGAGAAAGAGAAACAATCTATAGCTATGGTGTGAACCTATAGCAGCAAAACTTTGGTAACATGGAAAATGCTGTTCTTGTACACTCCATCCTCATACTCCTCAGTTACTGATGTCACAATGTAACACATGCATTGTGTGTGGAATCAAGGCTGAGGTGGCCTTTGAGGGCCTGTGTACCTCAGCATGGTAAACAACCTTTTAGGCATCCCCTGGGCAATCAGTGTCATGTAATCTCTTTTCAAAGAAATATTCTCTTCTATATCCTGAAGTCCTTAGTGGCTATGGTCATGCAAATGCCTGGGTTACTCACAGGTTATCTTTCCTATTTTATTTTTGCAAAGTTCCTTGCCTCTTTTTAGGACCCTAATCTCTTCAATAAGCACATCTTCCTGAACCTCAGCTTTATATACATCTTTCTGAACAAACTACAAGCCATTGAAATCATTGATCTCTGTTTTCTATCCTGCATTCTCACAGTAAAGCAGGCTAAAAGTTGCCAGGAACATCCATGCCAGTGACCGAATGCTGTGCTTTCTGGAAATTTCCTCCCCCAGATTAATTAGCCCATTACTTTAAAATTCTGCCTCAGACAGAGTCTCAGGACATGGGCCAAATGTGATCAATTTCATTGCCAGATTATGACAAAAGTGGTCTATAGTCCAACTTCAAATAGGGTCCCTCTGAAAGCTCTGAAAGAGCCAGGTCTGCATTTCTGTTGGTATTCTGGTCATCTGAGCACCAGAGTCCCTATTAAACTCTTCTTACAACATTCTAATGCTTTTCCAGCTTGCATCCTACACTATTAAAAATTCTTACTGCAAACCAGCTTCAAAGGTTTCTGATCCAACTAATCAATTTATTCAGAGCAATGACCCCACATCTCCTTATACCAGTTTCTGTTTCAATTAGCTTTTATGTTCCTCTAACCAAACTCTCTGATGAGAACAACTTAGAGTATGAAGAATTTGTTGCGGGCACATGATTCCTCTGGTCTCAGTCCATAGATGGCCCACTCCATTTATCTGTACCCAACATGAGTCAGCACCTCATGTGGCAAGGGCCCAGTGGAGGAAAGCTCCTCCTCCGATGGCAGCACTGAAGCAGAGAGGGGAAGGAAGTCTTCCAGGGCAGGACCCCAGTGAACTATCTACCCCAGCTGTACTTTAGCTGCCTACAGTTATCACAGTAACTCCACCGGAAGTATGATGGTTTGATTAGGTCACAGCTCTCACAATTCAACAATTTTGGCACAGAATGTTTCTACATTAACACAGGAGCTTTTGAGTGACACCTTACATCCAAACGATACCAGGTGCTAAGCCTATCTACTCAGTTCACGATGGCAGAACAATCACACATTCAAGCCCAACATGAGCAACTTAGCAAAACCTTGTCCCAAAATTCATATGTACACAAATACACACATAAATGGCTGAGGATGTACCTCAGTGTTAGAGCACTTGTCTGATATGTGTGAGGCCCTGAGATCAATCACAAGTATGTCCCCCTTATGTCCCACCCCCCTCAATAGTATTTGTTGGATTGAGTTCTATCCTTTCCTTTGTATCTTGTGAGCAACAAAATGCTTTGATCTTGAACTGGGAGAAGTTAAGTCCTGCTAAAATATGACCCAGTCCAAGATATTTTGTTATGGCAGCATGCAGGGACTCATGCTTCCATTTCTTCCCCCTTTGGGAATTTTTGCTGGTTCTAGGATTCTTGCTTCCACATTTTGTCCTTTATAACTTTGAACATATCAACTCACTGTTGTTTGAATTCCAGACCTTCCTCCCCCTTAACCCCATAGGTGTTAAGACTGTGCTCTGCAGTGTCTTAGGGAACAGAGAATTTTGTTATAGTACCATGATGGGACTGAGGTGCTACCATAGTGGTCACTAATTATTTAGAAGAAAAAGGAATACCTTGAATGTAGAAATGATAAGGTCTTCAAAGCCCAGAGTTATTAAAAAGTTTTAGACTTGAAATGGCAAATCCTTTGAAGTAGTATATGAATTTTAATTTGTAAACAAGTAAATATCAGTCTCCATAACCCACAGAAGTCCAAAA
The DNA here is from genome assembly GCF_902686455.1 of Sciurus vulgaris. Taxonomy (NCBI): domain Eukaryota; kingdom Metazoa; phylum Chordata; class Mammalia; order Rodentia; family Sciuridae; genus Sciurus; species Sciurus vulgaris. Next base: position 163,183,824 of record NC_136464.1, read on the forward strand.
CGTCTGCAATCCTTTTTTATTCATATGGTGAACATGGAAAAAGTTCTGGAGGCCCAAAAGGGAGGTGACCCACTGGGAGTTATGGCCTCCCATGATTGGGCCATTTCTTGCTCTGACCTCACAAGGAGTCATTGTGAGGCAAGTAGAAAGGGCAGGTATATAAGAGGGTGGGCTGAAGCTGGGCTTTTGTCCACAAGTACAGGAAGCTCTTGGTGGTGACCTGTCGGACTCCCAGCTAGTTAGTGTGTTTGGCGGTTGGCGGTTGGTGGCTGTGGTCTTGGGATATTGGTTCTTTGATTTGGGTTTGTTGTTTTGTCTTGTTTTGTTTTCTGATTTTGATTTGTTGTTTTGGCTTGTTATTTTTTTTTAAGCTAGCATCCTTAGGTGGTGCTCCTGCTTAGGATGTTTAGCCAGAGTAGTGAGAGTGAGAGTAGCTTAGTCTCAGCGCAGGGGCTCCCCTCCTGCCCTGAGTGCACCTTCACGGACCACTACGAGTTCGTGAGGGCCATTGGGCATGGCGCTTATGGCCAGGTGGTCCTGGCCCGCCATCGCCCCACTGGAGCAGAGGTGGCAGTGAAAGTCCTGGAGTTGGTGCCAGAGAACATCCCGGTCTTCTCAGAACCGAGCGTGTTGATGAGCCTGGAGCACCCCAGTGTGGCCCAGCTCTTCCAGGTCATTGGCACCAAGAAGCACATCTACATGGTGATGGAGCACGCAGGTGGGGGACAGCTACTGGCGCACATCGCACGTGGCATGCAGGAGGAGGAGGCCCGCAGGGTCTTCAGGCAGATAGTGTGTGCCGTGGGCTACTGCCACGACAGGGGCATCGTGCACCGGGACCTGAAGCCAGAGAACATCATGCTGGACGCCAAAGGCAACATCAAGCTTGTGGACTTTGGCGCCGCCACCAGATTCCGGCCTGGGCAGAAGCTGAGGAGGTTCTGGGGTACTCTCCCGTACCTTGCCCCTGAGACGGTCATGCGGGAAGAGTACGAGGGTCCCCCAGTGGACGTCTGGAGCCTGGGGGTCATCCTGTACTTCATGTTGACACAGACCCTCCCGTTTATGGCCTCCACCTCCCAGAAGCTGCTGATGTGCATCGTCCTGGCAAGGTACCATGTCCCTGGCCGTGTGCCCGTCAAAGCCCGAAGGCTCATCCGCAGCATACTGACGGTGAAGCCCCAGAAGCGGCCCACGGCCCAGCAAATCTCTCAGCACCCATGGCTGAAGCAGGGCGAGGAGGATGCACCCCACCCATGGAGGGAGGTACTCCCCAAACACCCAGACCCCGAAATCATGACGCTCCTGCTGGACATGGGTTTGGATCCATACCAGACCTGGTTATCCCTGGTCCAGAGAAAGTTTGATGTGGCCATGGCCACCTACTTGATTGTCCAGCACCAGAAAAGCCAGGGGGTCAGGTGCACGTTTCAGCGGAAGGCTGTGCCTCCCAGGTTTGAGCCTCGCCCACGAGCCGTGGATCCATCTGCTTTCCCTGGCCTCCCAAGGAAGAGCAAGAGTGAGTCTGCCCTTCACAACTTCCCCTCGCCCTGTGAGCCTCAGCTGCCCCATGAGGCCAAAGAGCCAGGGCAGGAGGCCGCCAGAAGGGCCAGCCTGCCTGCGATCCCTCTCGGCTTCCCGCCCACAGAGGACCCAACTCCCAGCTCAGCCTCCCAGTCTGACTCTCTGTCCTACTTGCCCAAAGGCTGGAGGGTGCTGCTGAGGCTGCTTGGAAGAAACTCCTCCCAAGATTCACCCGCAGACAACAGGAAGGGCTGGACTGGGAGGATCGCCACCTGTGTCCGAAGACTATGCTGCTGCCTGCCACGTGCCAGCAATGCGGTTGTTCCAATGGCAGAGAGAAGAGATGCGCCTGACCCATAGACGGTGTGGCCACGAGCAAGTGGAGAGCCGAGCCACACAGAACCAGCACCCAGCCTGAGTCCCTGCTGCCCCCACCTGCCAAAGACACCAGAGACTGTTCTGCCCAGGACACTTCACCTGCCCTGCCCCTCTCTCCTTTCTCGTGTTCTTCTGAAATGTTTCCTAATAAATTCATTTTAGACATATTGTATCACTAAATGTTTGTTCCATGGGTGAAAAAGAAAAATGAAAACACCACAGGCTGATTTGCGGAGAGAAGGGACCTCAGGTTGAACACCGACACCCACCACCCCTGCCTCTGAGGCCTGGAACACGGTGCCTCCCTCTCCAGTGTAGGTGGACACCCTCCCCTGAGAATAGTTGGGGACTCTCTCGCCTTGAGCCAGTGTAGGGCATTCCCTTGCTTTGACTTAGTACAGACTCCCTCCCTTTAACTGGTGCTGATGGAGTCACTCTCCTTGAGCCAGTGTAGACAGGACCTTCAGCTGGTGACCATGGAGGGCCAGGAGGAACTCTGGAGAAATCCCACGTGAGAAGGCACGGGAGGCCTCAGGGTGTTCTATGGCATCCTCTCCATGATACTGTGTGTAGGGAGGGCAGAGGTGGGCCAGTGGGCAGGGCCAGGCCTGCCTGCAGCAGTGGCTGGGTCCCTCACCACCTGCCATGCTGACGCCTCATGCAAAATCGTCATCTCATGGCTGTTGCCAAAGGTATCAGACAGAAAGTTCACAGGTTTGAGGAGTGGAGGTGTCAATTCATCTTATGGATGTAATTTTACATAAAGACAAAGTACACCAGTGTGGAATTGCTCTCACCTTTGGGTTCTGTTAACATAGTTTGATGAAATCAAGCATGCACAAATAAAAATGAGACATGGTCAGGCGAGTCGCAGGGGGCGACTTTGGGTACCTTCCAACTCTGACATCTCCACAGGCCTGGCACCCCAAGCTGCTCTGCAGTAGCTTCCTGCTCTTCCCCTTCCTGATTAGAAATGGATACTTTGTTAAAAAGTGAATGTCAGTGTTGTGTAGGTTTCACCTTAGAGGTCTTTCACCCCCTTGGTTAGATTCACTCCTAATTTTTTGAAGTTATTTTGAATTGGAGAGTTTTCCTAATTTCCTTTGCAGCAGATTCATTTTTGGAGTAAGAGAAATTGACTGATTTATAGGTCTTGATCTTTTATCCTGCTACTTTGCTAATTATTTGTTATCAGCTCTAGAAGTCTTCTGGTGTTTTTTGAAGGGTCTTTCTCATAGAGGATCATGTATTCCTTTTGTATCCCTTTAATTTCCTCCTCTTTCTTGATTTCTCTGGCTAGACATTAAAGATCTGTGTTGAATAGTAGTGGGGAGAGTGGACATGTTTTCTTGTTCCTGCTTTTAGAGGAAATGCTTCTACTTTTTCTTCATTCAGTATGGTGCTGGGCTTGGGTTTGTCATATATGAGGGAAGTTCCTTCTAGCCTCAGTTTCTCTAGTGTTATGAAAACAAATGAGTGTTGGCCTTTGTCAAACGCATTTTCTGTACCTGTGGATGCTATCCTGTGATTCCTGTCCTGAACTCTATTTATGTGGTGAATTCCATTTACTGATTTGTCCATTATGCATTTTTAGGAGGAAACCCATTTGATCATTGTGTGCTTAATTTGGTTTTTGATGTTGTGTGCCATTATTTTATTTTTGTATCTATGCTCATCAGGGTTATTTGTCTGAATTGCTTTTTGTTTAATGTCTTTGGTATCAGAGGATACTGACTAGAATGAATTTGGCAGTGTTTCCTTCTTTTCTGCTTCATGAAATAATTTGTGCAAGTTTGGCAATAGTTCTGCTTTAAAGACCTGTTAGAATTCAACTGTGAATTTATCCTGAATTCTTTTTGGAAGTCTTTTAATAGTTGATTCAATTTCATTACTTTTTATTGATGTGTTTAAATTTTCTATATCCTCATGGTTCTATTTCTTTAGGTCAATTGCCTCTAAGACTCTTTCATTATGTTCAAGATATTCTAGCTTACTTGAGTATAAATTTTCAAAATAGTTTTTAAAGATCCCTTGGATTAGTGTGTCTGTGGTGTTATCTTCTTTTTCACTTCAAATTTTGTTAATTTGGATCTTTTCTTAATTTTTGTTACTTTGGCAAAGTTTTTAGTAGTCTTGTTTATCTTTTCAAAAAAATGACCTCTTTTTTTCATTAATTCTGTTTTTTTATTCTCAATTTCATCAATTTTGACTCTGATCTTATACATTTCTTATCTTCTACTGGTTTGGAAACTAGTTTGCTCTTAAAGCCTAAGTTCATTTACTTGGGATTTGTGTGTGGTTTTATTTGTGTATATATGTACTGGGGATTTAACTCAGGGGTGCTTTACCACTTAGTCATATCCTCAGCCCTTTTTTGATTTTGAGGCAGGTTCTCACTAAGATGCTTTGGCCTCACTAGGTTGTTTAGCCTGATCTTGACCTTGTGATTCTCCTGCCTCAGCCTTCTGAGTAGCTGAGATTATACGCACATGCCACCATGCCTGGCTGGAATCTATTTCTTTAATGTAGGCATCAATATTATAAAATTTCCTGTTAGAATTGCTTTCATAATCCCAGAGATTTTGTATGCTGCACCTCTGTTATCATTTATTTCAAAGAATTTATTTATTTGTTCGCTATATTTAATCTAAAAAATAGTTCTTTTTTTTTAAAAAAAGAGTACTTTTCTGTCTCCCTGTTTTATGTGGTTTCTTTTATTTTTCTTGCTGTTGATTTCTAGTTTCACTTCATCATGATCTTATAGGATGCACAGAATTGTGCAGATTTTATTTTGTATTTGCTAAAACTTACGTTGTTATGTAGAACATGCTATATTTTAGATAGATTCTATGAGCTGCTGAAAAGAAGGTAAATTTAGCTGTTTTGCATGAAATAGCCTATGGATGTCAGTTTGATTTACAGTATTATTTATATCCCCAATGTTTTTATTGATATTATGTTTGAGTGATCTATTGGTAATAAGGCTAGTTTGAAATGTTCCAGTGTTATTATATTGAGTTTTCTCTGGGACAAGAAGTTTTTTCTTCCTGTTTTTTCAAATGTAATCAGGTGTACTGATATTTAGGACTTATATATTTACTATTACTGTATCTTCTTATTGGATTGTTCCCTTTATCAGCATATAGTGGCCTTCTTGTTTCCTTTTATTTATTATTGTTTGAAATCTTTGTCAGATGTGAGAATAGCTACTCCTGCTTATTTTTGGACTCCACTTGCGTGGACTCTTTTCCCAGTCCTTCAGTCTATGGGTATCCTTGTCTATGAGACTCTTGAAAACAGCATATAGTTGCATTGTGGTTTTTTTTTTTTATCTATTGTGTTAATCTTATGTCTTTTAATTGGGGGAGTTGAGACCATTTACATTGAATGTTCTTGTGGACATGTGTTTGTAGTGTCCTGCCATTTTGATTTCTTTGCTATATTTAAATCTGTCTTGATTTTCATTTAGTTGATTGCTCTTCTACCGATATTCATCTATTTGGAAGCTTTGGCTTTTGTTTTTGGGTTATTCTGTATGCAGTTTATCTTTGAGTGTTCATTGTAGTGCTGGTTTGGTGGTCATGAATGTGAATGCTTTCAGTTTATACTTGTCAAAAATTTTTTTACTTCCCCATTTACTTTGAAAGAGGCCTTAGTGATCTTGACTTACAATTGTTTTCTTTTAGAACTTGGAATAACCCATTCCAAATCCTCCTTGATTTAGGGTCTGAGTTGAAAAGTCAGAGGTGAAACTTTTTAGTGAGTCTCAAAGGTTTTAATACTTTTTCCTTATTTTCTCTTTCAGACATTTTGATTGTGATGTGTCTTGGAGAGTTTTTCTTCTGATCTTGTCTATTTAGGGTTTGTTATGCATTCTGTTTGCTGATGTCTCTCTCATTTATGATATGGGAAAAGTTTTCTGTTACTATCTCATTTAAAATGTTCTTGACATCTTTAGCCTGTATTTCCATCTTCTATTCTATCCTGATGACTCTAGGTTTGTTTTCTTAATGCTGTCCAAGAATTCTTACTAGTCTGGTCATGTTCTTTTATTTATGTTTTTCCTCTTAATGCAAACTGAACATTCATGTTCATATAACTTTTCTTCAAATCCCGAAATTCTGTCTTCCCCGCCTGAAGTTCTATTTTCTATGCAATCTAATCAGTTGGTGATGCTTTCAAATGAATTTTTTAATTATTATTTTGTCTTCATTGTCTGAGGTTCTGTCTTCCAAGTGGTCTAGTCTTTTGGTGATTCTTTCCTTTGAGTTTTTTATTTGGTTTATTGTTTCCTTCATTTCAAGGATTTCTGTTTTTTTTTTTTTTTTTTTTTTTTTTTTTGAGAATCTCTATCTTTTTGTTGAAATGATCTTTTGCTTCCTTCAGGTGCTCTTTCAGCTTATTGGTATTATCATTCATTGCCTGCATTTTCTCTCTTATCTCATCCTTTGCTTCACGAATCATCTTAATCATGTATAATCTGAAGTCCTTTTCTGACATTTCTTCTAACATACTGTCATTGGATTCTATTAATATAGAATCTAGATTTGTTTGGATCATTTTCTTCCCTTTTTTTTCATGTTGTTCATGTATCTTCCCCTCTAGCAGTGCAGATCTGGGGTATTGCAGATTTCCCCCTATAGGCTTATAGTGGCCCTATAGGTTTCCAAAACCCTTTCTTTAAGGGAAGATCAATATCAGCAGTGCCTAATTCGGACACTATGCAATCCTAGACCAAATAGCCCCTATTAGGACAATAACAAAATTGTCATAATAAAAAGAATGAGTTCAAATATTATCTTCAATAAAACAAACAGATTTGCAATAAGGTCTGCAGTTTCTAATGGAGGACAAAGAGGATGCAGAGGGATGTAGAATGGCTGTTAATGGGATAAGAAAAGATTATACAGAAGTTCTAGATAATAGAAAGGGTGAGAATGTAATCAAAACAAATTGGATGTTAGCATGCAAAAAAGGGAGAAAGAGACTCTGAGGGAACAGGTAAACAAAAGAAAAAGAGAGCAAGAAAAGTAAAGAAATAAAAACTTAAATTTTTTCTACAGTATAAGACATATAGTAATGAAACCTCCCAGTGTTCAGTAGCCTGATGCATGAGAGGTACCTGACAGTGAGCTTCAAGTGTACAGCAGGCGTCACAGGATGGGATTTGCCCCACCTAAAAATCGGAGCTATGGCTTCCAGGATTATCCAAGATGGCTGCTCTGGCTTCGAAATGTGTTGGCAAATGGGGAGCTGCAGCTTAGGGTGTGGCTGTGGTCAGGAGGAGGTTCTGGAGGTGGGATGTGGTTGGTCAGGCAGGGGTCCTGGAGGTCGGTTGTGTTTGGTGTGGTTGTGGGATCCTGGAGGCTGGGTGCAATCAGTCGGTCTGGGGTCCTGGTGATAGGACACAGTCAGTTGGTCTGGGGGTCCTGGTAGCAGGGAGCAGTCAGTCGATGTGAGGGCCCCAGAGGCAGGGAGTGATCAGACGGGCTGAGGGATCCTGGAGATGGGGCTCAGTCAGTCTGGCCAGGGGTCTTACGGGGCCTGGCTGTTGTCTCAAAATGGTGGCAGCCTCGTGTAATCAGACCTGCAGGTACTGTACCAGTGAACTTCCAGGCAACAGCAGGCAGCTGGTGCTCCACTGGTGGTCTGCGATCAGTTTGCTGACTGTTGTCGGACGATCAGGAGGTTAACCACGTGCGTTGGGTGATGGATTGGTGTAAGGCAGGCGATGGACCAGTCAGAGGCAGGCAAATGGTGGATGATAGGCGCCTGACAGTGAGCAATCTGCACTCAAAAAAGACGTTGATATGCTGGCAGACTGCAGGTCATCACAGCAGACAAATGGGGTAAACACCAGGGAATCGATAAGCAGCAAAAACTGCCTCACCAAGAAACAGATATCCTCTGCTTGAAACCGGAGTTATAGAGCAACAAGGAACGCAGCCTCCCTCTAGTCCGCCATCTTGGATCTCTTTTAATTATTATTTTTACAGACTGCATTTTGATTCACTTGTACACAAATGGGGTACATCTTTTTGTTTCTATGGTTGTGCACCATGTATAGTCATACCATTCGTAATCATACATGTGTCTTTTATTTCTAAGAGTTCTGATTTTTTTTTTTTGCATATCTCTATTTCTTCATTGGTCTTTTATCTCCTGTGTTTGCTCTCTTAATTTGTTCCTTAGATCTTCTTTAGTTCACTGAAAATTTTAATAGTCAATTTTTTCCCTAATATTTCTCTAAAACTTCAACCACTTCCAAATTTATGGGATCTTTTATTGGTGGATTGTGAATTTTAAGGGGAGATTTATTTGCCTGTTTTCTCATGTTTTCAGAGGTCTTGTACTTGTGTCTCAACTGAGACAGACTTCCCTTCCTCTTTTATATGTGTCTCCTTTTGTATGTAATTATCTTTTTTGATCTGAGAGTTCTCTTTCTTTTTGAAATATGAGTAGATGTCCAGGTTTGGGGCATGAGGACCTCCTCTGGTTGTTCCTCTTTGGGGTCTGGTTGTTGATTTGGGTTTTTTGTCTTCCAAATTCTAGTTCAGGTTGAGCTAAATAGTGTGGGGAATGAGATTTACTGTTACTTGGTTGAATTGTATTTCTCTGCAGCAGGCTCTCTTCTATGTGAACTTGAAGTGTCCCAATCACTTTCCAGCCACTCTTAGAGAAAGTGAATCTCTTAGAGAAAGGGGGAAGGGCATTAATGTTAGCAACAGATGTACAGCTTTAAGATAAATATTTGATGTCTAATTTGACGTCTATAACACCACTGGTTGCAACGTGTATAGAAATGGAGTGGTTAGCATTTAACATCGGCTGTGACAGTAAAAACCTGTGAACCAGCTCAGGCATTAAACGGTAGCCATCTACTATGTTGGCCACAGTATTAGTAATCATAACAACATGAATGGGGTAGGGATTGCGTAAACTATATAATTCTATTATATAGTGGCATTGTAAGTTTCTTACATGAAAATAAAATGGGAAGGCAAGCAAAAGTTTGAAACAGTTTAAAAAGTAAGTACAGGAGAGGAAATAGGTAGCAGATGTCAACTACACAGAACAAATAAAAAAGTAAAGGTAACAAACAAAAGAGAAAGAGGGAGCAGGAAAATTAGGCTGTTAGTGGGGGAAAGGGCAATGAGAAGGCCAAAAACCAAGGTGTGAATAAACAAGAAAACCCACCCTTGTCACAACAAGGTTAAATAATAAACAGGTAAAGGAAAGCAGTTCAAAGTGAATGTAAAATTTTATGAATATACATATATATATATTTTTTTTTTCAAAACTATTCCTATAGTGAGAACACCCCCCCTCCACATATACACATATACATAAAATCCTGCAGAGTGGAAAAAAGTAAAAATTAGAGAAAATGAAATGAAATCACATTGGGAAAATTTTTTAAAAGTTAAATTTTTTTAAAAAGTGAAGAAGTAAAAAATATATTAGAATAGGAGTATGGGGAAAAAAAGAAAAAGAAAGAATGAGATTTAAAAATGAAAGGAAAAGAGAAAAACTTAGTGAGAAATACAGGGCTTGTTGCCACTGAGGTGGCCCAAACTGTTTGCAGGGTTTTATTTTCAGTCTTTATTTTTGTCTCTGTAACCCGTGGGTCAAGGACGGGCATCAAGGCCAACATCTGTGTGTTCTCTTCTTAGGCGCTAGCTCTTGTTACTAGGAGCCAGAACTGATTGTACTAAGTCACAATTCCCAGTCTTTCGGTATAGAGTGGGATGGAATGGGGAGGGCTGACACCCCAAATGTATTCTGCTCCAGCAATCCCAGTTCCCAGGAACTATCCACCCCTGGGGTGGGTGATTTTGAGGTGGTTTTCACTGAGCCACTTTCCCCACAGACTCTGTGTCCATTAAGATCTGCCTTCCTCTCCACACGCTCCCAGAAGCCATTTTTTAATGATTTTATTTCTTTGCCCACCCACTGCATTGTCTTCTTTGCCTGCACTCCTTCCCCTCCACCCCCATGCCTTCCATTGTGGGCAACCAAACCATGAGTGTCTAATGTATTGTTTCTTATATTATGTTTGAAGTTTCCGACTTTCTGTACCTGTATTATTTCTTTTATAGTCCACTACTAGTTCAGGGAGTTCCCTTAATTACCCGCTCCACCTCCTGCTTTGTAAATCTGGTGCTAAAGAAGCACAGGGAATCAGCCATCTTCAGTTTCTTCGTGTGTCTACTTTAAAATATATAATTTCTTCAAAAGTCAGTTCTCAGAAAATACACTTATTAAGGATTTTATTTTAAAGTTTGGCAGATTTTACAACCAGAACATTATTTTCTCAGTGTATCTTGGAAATTTATACTAATTTCTGTGGATGGGTCCTTGAGTGGGATGTAGATATGTTTCTTTTGCCGCACAGGGCAAGCTAATTGCTTTTTACTTCCTGCTAGTATTAAGTCATCTTGTTAAGGACAGGTGAAGATGAAAGCTAAAAATAAGCATTGGTAGCATATTACTCTGACAGAGGAATGTAAATTGGATCTGGATCGTATAATGTCTTAAAGCTGAACTCATAAGTTTAAGGATGAAATGGTATTAGTTTGTCATGTGTGCAGTGATATTTCTCCCCCCCTTTTAAGGAGCTTCCTATGTTGATGTTTAGCAAAACCTATTTGTGTTTCCCTAGGCATTCATGCAAGATTATTTTGGGGGAATAATTAAAAACAAATGTTGTTTTTGTTATGAAGATATAAGTTCATTATAGGAAAGTAGATATGATAATATGGAGAAGCAAAATGAGAAAGTTGTGTAATACCTGCTTAGACACTGTAACTTCATGGCAGGTAGGCAGGTGTGTAGTTTGTGTGGGTATAAAGGGAATCCTCAGGTATAATCCTATTTGTTGGTTATTTGAAAAAGTTGGTTAACTCATGGAATCAGGAAATAAATGATACAAATATACTCTAAACACTTTTTGGATTCAAAACATAAACATTCTTTCTCTAGACATTTTATGTGCAATCCACAGGTTTTCTAGGAATAGATAAATGCTGATTGCATAGGCCACCCCCAGTACTCCTTGTCTTCCTGGTATTGGTGTTATTAAAGTAGAACAAGAACCTAGAGGGTTATACCAAGTCATTTGAGTGCAGAATTCTTCTTTTGAAAAAAAAATCTTTTTGATGCTATCTCCCATTCATATAGGTTTGTGCCCACATCTATTTCTATAGAAATTTTAAAAAGAATATTTTTTGGAATTTTTAGGTTTAAGTTTCATAGTAACAACAGATCTTTTCCTAACAATATGTTATATATTTATGTGACCTAATTAATATAACATAATGATAATAATGGTGATAATTACAGTGTCAAGAACGGATTTGGAGCCAAACCCAACCGATTCTTGGCTGGGATCACAATCATGTAGACATATTTGTAAGTAGAACCATTTAACCCATTCACCATTAGATTGATTTTATTTTGGTCTGTTTTTGTTTGTTAGTTTTGTCTTGTTTTTTTACTCTTTCTTTTCCCTTCACGTCTTCTACATTAGGATTTCACTGCACAGAATTATTTATAAACTAATGTATTGTTATTATTAGTCTTATTAGTCTTCAGCAGTTGGCTCTTGATTCTCCTTTTTGGAGGCTTTCTCTTTCATTAGGATTTTTTAAAAGGTCAGGTTTACTTGGTCCTCCTCTTATCCATCACTGCCCTTTCTTCAGTGCTTTGCCTGTTCTCACATTTTAACGGTGGGCAGTTCAGAATTGTATATTTGGGAAGAAGGAGTATCTTTTCCAGTTTCTTCTGCTAAATGTATCTTTTCCAGTTCCTTCTGCTAAACACAAATAAAGACCTGGACACTGTATATGAAGCAAATATAAAAAGTGAGATAGCCTAGGAATCTTGGAATTGAAAGAAGCACATAATGGTAAGTTTGCTGGTTTTTCTTTTTCCCAGATTTGGAGATGAAGTCAAACCCCAAAATGTCAGTGGTCACAGACCAAAGAATCCCAACAAACTCCTGTTCTCTTAAGCCAGAGAACACAAAAGGGTACTGGGGGCGGAACCTAGGCCTCACACATGCTAGGCCAGTGCTTTACTACTGAGTTATATCCCCAGCCCTCCATTTCAATATTTTATGCACTTAATTCCCTGTTCTATGCATGAGTCTTGTCAGATTCAGGCATTGGTATAAGTCTTCAAAATCAGGGTCAGAGTGAGTTTAATGAGAGAAATTATTGTTTTCCTCAGGATTAAGATAAGCAGAGAGAATGGATTATTACATAACTCGTAACATTGGCTGCTTGATTAAAAACACAAATGCAATTTAGCTCAAAATTATCCTCTACTTTTTTGTTCTCCATAATTAGATTACAATAATAAATGAATCAGAACTCTTGAGCACAGGCAGATATCTGGCAGCAACTGCCTCTGGGGGAAAATCTTCCCAACCACATATCCTATGAATGAAATGTTAGAAAATATTTTGACCAATCCCAACCTTTGAATCATAGTCCCTAAAACCATTAACCCTTGTCCTGAGACAACATGCCATAATGGAAAAAACTTGGACTTTTGGAATCATATACAAGATTTGATATCGGCTTCTCTACTTAACAAGCTGTGCCAATTTTGACCAAATTACTTAACCTTTCCAAGTCTGTTTTCTTTCTTTATTTTAAGTGGTGCTGAGGATTGAACCCAGTGCCTCACTCGTGCTAGGCGGGCACATTACCACTGAGCCACAACCCCAGCCCCCCAAGTCTGTTTTCTTTCAAAATAAAATAGAATTTTAAAAAGGGATAAGTATGGCCACCTTACAGGGTTACTTTTAGGTTTTCACATGCTTTATATAAAAGTACATAATGGTGCTTAGTGTATATTAGTCTTTTGATATATGATAACTGATAACATTACAAGTGCTTAGTATAAAACAGATCTGAAGAATGTTCACATTGGTTCTAGAATTAGAGGGCTTCACCTTCATCTTGGAAAGAGGAACATATTAATCAATTTCCGTTAGAAATTAGAATATTTTGGGAATTTTTTTTAATGTCACTGTCCTAGCTCCCCCAGGGATTCTGACTTTAATGGAACTGGGGTGAGGATGGGTGTTTGTGTCCTCTTAAAAACAAGTTGTCACACATCCGCAGGGCTGAGAAGCCCTGTGCTGGGTCCTCCTCAGCAGAGACTGGGTGGCCATGTTAGTGGAGCTTAGGGATGTTTGTCCTGAGGAGTTAGAAAGGTCTGGGTCTGGCCTTTATAATTCTGAGCCCAGAAACCATCTCATCAGAGTACTTAAGCTACTGGTTTTAGAGAGATTGGCACATGCTAAGAGCGAATGTCACCTTGTTAATTTATAATGAAAAGTGTAGCTGTCACACAGACCAAGTATGTGCATTGCCTTGAGCAGCATATGCTCCCCGTAAGCAAAATTCAAAGAAGCAAAATTCAAACGATGGGAGTGATTCAGGTCACAGGAAGTGCCTGTGTAGTTTGCATGTTGCCTGTCATCTGGTTTGATAGCCCATTAAGCATGTATGCCCTTTATGCATGGATGTCCCACTGCTCCTACAGGGGTCCTTCCTCACCTTTGGTTGGGGTCTGGATGGGCATGTCCAGGGTCTTGCTACCCATCCCCCTTTCTGTCCAGCACATGTGCCATGTCAGTAGCTTCATTCAAGTCACAGCCATGTCTCCCAAGCTTGGACAACCTTTTCCCCTTTAGAGGGATTGACTGTCTCCTCTGGGCTGTTGACTCTTGGTTTTGTGGTTCTGCTCCCTGCAGGCTGCCATTATCAGGTCATTTAGAAATGGCCCCCATAGTGTGAGTCCAACAGTAAAACCAGCCCATGTTGCATCTAACAGAATGGCTTGCCAAAGTGCCAGGAAACAGAGAGGGTCTGAACCCTAGCCAGGGAATGACAAAGGCAAGTATCACAAACTGTGTGAATGCTCAGGGGGAGGGAGGGATATAGGCTTTGACCTTGATTGTTCTCATTCCAGAGAAGAATTTATGTTAACTAAAAAGCTTGCAGGATATAGACACTTGACTTTGCTTAAAGAGCCTGTTAGCTGCTCCGACAGTTGTCCATCTGGTCTGGCTTGCAGTACGGTGGACCAGAGCTTAGCAGAGAAGAGTTGCTGAGCTTCCCAAGCCAGTCATCTGAGAAGGACTCTGATAATGACAATGCCTAGGTACCTATTGTGAGCAAGGATCAGGACAGTAAGAAGAGGGTCTTGAAAGACAGGAGTGTTATTGGAATGAGAGCCATAGATGGGGCCAGGTTCTCTATCAGGATCTGTTTTGGATGTGTCCCCAAATTTCAGATATGGGAAACGTCAAAGCCATATGTTAATGGTATTTGGAGGTGGGGCCTTGGAAAGTGATTGGATCACAGGGCTGTCTTCATTAATCTACTTATGGAGTAAGGGTTAATGGGTTATGAAGGGAGTGGCTTTGTTGTGAAAGTGAGCTCTTTAGCATGTTTGGTCTGTCTCACCATATGAGACATGAGCCCTGACATGTTATGATGCAGCACAAGGTCCTCACCAGATGCTGGTGCTGCTCTTGGAATTCCCATGCTCCAGAATCATATGCTAAATAAACCTCTATTCTTTTTAAATTACCTAGTTTCAGCTATTTTGTTATAAAAACAGAATGGAGTAAGACAGGACCTGTGTGACAAATGAACAGAAGGACAGTGGTGGGGACACATGGGACCTATTAAATGTTACTAAGTTAGAAAAATAAGAATTAAAAATCAGATTTTGCTCTTGGTTTGAATTACCTGAAGGAATTGTTCAGAATTTGGAGAATGAAAACCAAGTTCAGTTTACTAACCAATGATATAGGCTGATTCTATTCATAGAGATCCAGTATTTGTTATGGCTCTTACATTTACTTGAGTTCCTTCTCATGCAGGACATTTCCTTCGCAGGAAGGGTTAAGAGAAATTTTTTGCCTAGGTTCTCTTTAGATTCTTGTTGCATTTAGCTGACTGCAGCAGTCAGCTTTTGATTACTGTAACAAATAACTGAGATAACTAAACTTAAAAAGAGAAAAGTTTTATATTGGCTCACAGTTTTGAAGGTGACCAATTTTTCTTATTTCTTTGGCCTCATGGTGGCTCAGTTCATCATGGCAGCAGCATAGGGCAGAGGAGACGTGTGAACAGGACAGTTATGAAAAAGAGAGGAAGAGGAAGGACTGGGGTTCATTATCCCTTTCAAGGGCATGCCCTGAATGATCTAAGCCCTCCCCTAGGCCCCACCTCTTAAAGTTTCCAATACCTCCAAACAGTGCCATGGACCAGGGATCAAGCCTTTGAGGGACACTTATTCAAATCATAGCACTGACTGACCTAATTTTGCCTTTTTGTTCTGTTCTGTGGGTTCTATACCAGTGGCCATCAGAATGGCTGGGTGCTATATCAAGGACTTTCATACTATAGAGGGCCTTCTATATTCCAGCTTCCTTTAAGCGGATGCTCTTGCACAAACTTGCTGGCAGGTGTTCTCAGTCCAGTGATCAATACACCTTTGAGTTAAGTGGGTTTTATTTCTAAACTAGTTTATGCCAATTTAGCCTGTGTTATTATAGTTAAGTAATTTAATTACGTGCCTTGAAAACCAATTACATATTATATAAATCAATTTAATGGGTAGGAAAAAAGGGAAATAGTTGTATCTTTTTTCCCCTTACAGTTTTAAAAAATTTGTTCTAATTAGTTATACATGACAGTAGAATACATTGACACATCATACATAAATGGAGCATAACTTTTCATTCTTTTATATATACACATAGGGTATTTTTTATTTTGTTTTTTAATTTCAATTAATTTTATTTGTTCTAATTTGTTGTACATGACAGTAGAATATATTTTTACATTTTGATAGATCATCTCATTTTTCTGATTATACATACTGTATGATCACATCAGTCACTCAGTCGTATATGTACATGAGGTAATAATGTCTTACTCTATTATCATTCCTACCCCCATACCCTTCCCCTCCTTTCACACCCCTCTACCTAATATAGAGCAACTATATTCTTCCCTATCCCCACTACTGATTGTGAATTAGTCTTCACCATATCAGAGAAAACACTTGGCTTTTGGTTTTTTGGGTTTGGCTTATTTCACTTAGCATGATATTCTCTACCTCCATTCATTTACCAACAAATGCCATAATTTCATTCTTCTTTAAAGCTGAGTAATATTCCATCATATATATATATATATCACATTTTCATTATCCATTCATCTACTGAAGGGCATCTAGGTTGGTTCCATATTTTAGCTATAGTGAATTGAGCTGCTATAAACATTGATGTGGCTGCATCACTGTAGTATGTTGATTTTAAGTCCTTTGGGTATAAACTGAGGAGTAGGATAGCTGGGTCAAATGGTGGTTCCAAGCAACAATAAATGTTGGTGAGGATGTGGGGAAAAAAGCACACTCATACATTGCTGGTGGGAATGCAAAATGGTGTAACCATTATGGAAAGCACAGAGTGTATTAATGTCTGATTCATTTTACTGTCCTTTCTACTCCCGTATCCTTTCCCCTCCCTTCACTCCCCTCTGCCTAATCCAAAATACCTCTATTCTTCCCTTTCCCCACACCCTTATTGTGAATTAGTCCCTGCAAATCTGAGAACACACTCGGCCTTTGTTTTTAGGGATTGGCTTATTTCACTTAGCATGATATTCTCCAGTTCCATCTATTTACCTGCAAATGCCATAATTTCATTCTTCTTTAAGTCTGAGTAATATTCCATTGCATATATATACACCACAGTTTCTTCATACATTTATCTTTTGAAGGACACCTACATTGGTTCCATAGTTTAGCTATTGTGAGTTGAGCTGCTATAAACATTGCTGTGGCTGCATCACTGTAGTATGCTGATTTTAAGTCCTTTGGGTATAAACCGAGAAGTGAGATAGCTGGGTCAAATGGTGGTTCCAAGTTTTCTGAGGAATCTCCATACTGCTTTCCATAATGGTTGCACCAATTTGCAGTCCCACCAGCAATGTATGAGTGTACCTTTTCCCCCACATCCTCACCAACATTTATTGTTGCTTGTATTCTTGATACTTGCCATTCTGACTGGAGTGAGATGAAATCTTAGAGTAGTTTTGATTTGCATTTCTCTAATTGCTAGAGATGACAAACTTTTTTTCATATGTTTGTTGATCGATTGTATTTCTTCTGTGGTGTCTTTTCAGTTCCGTAGCCCATTTATTGATTGGGTTATTTGCTTTTTTGGTGTTGAGTTTTTTGAGATCTTTATATATCCTGGAGATTAATGCTCTATTTGAGGTGCACATGGTAAAGATTTTCTCCCATTCTTCAGGCTCTCTCCTCACATTTTTGTTTCCTTTGCTGAAAAGAATCTTTTGAGTTTGAATCCATCCTATTTATTGATTATTGATTTTACTTCTTATGCTTTAGAAGTCTTGTTAAGGAAGTCAGTTCCTAAGCCAACATGATGGAGATTTAGGCCTACTTTTTCTTGTATTAGGCACAGGTCTCTGATCTAATGCCTAAGTCTTTGGTCCACTTTGAGTTGAAGTTTCATGCAGGGTGAGAGGGGTTTAATTTCATTTTGCTGCATATGGGTCTCCAGTTTTTCCAGCACCATTTGTTGAAGAGGCTATCTTTTCTCCAATGAATGTTTTTGGTGCCATTGTCTAGTACGAGATAACTGTATTTATGTGCATTTGTCTCTGTGTCTTCTATTCTGTACCACTGATCTACATGGTATTGGTGGCAATTCCATGCCATTTTTGTTACTATTGTGCTGTAGTATAGTTTTGTGCTATAGTATAGTATTTTGCTGTAGTATAGTTTAAGGTCTGGTATTATGATGCCTCCTGCTTCACTCTTTGTCGCAATTAGCACAATCAAACTCTCAGGTCCGGCAAGGTGGGAAGAGGGATTGGAAAATAAAGATTCACAGACACAGATCTTGAAGATTAAGCTGGGCTCAGGTGAAGCTCTGGTCTCTAATGGAGATGTAGATCTAAAGAGTTACTCCAGTAATCTTTATTTATATATGTCTCATTATCAGGTTAAACACTATGTAAACATTATTCTTTGTATTCAGAAAAGTTACAGATACCAGGACATCTATACAGCTTTTCTGCAGTTGCAATCCACGGTTTCAAAGTGCAATGTTAGGAGCTTGTTGCAATGTTGTGCAGCTCTGAAGAAAGTTCATTGTTTAAAGTCACTATAAAGCAGGCAGGAACTGCAGAAGTGGAGCAGGTGAAACACTGTGGTTGTCTAGCATGAGAATTCCTTCTTTCCCAGGAGCTGTGTGCCTGAGATCAAGGTCAGAGCTGACAGGACTCTTGCACAGAGCCTCCTCATGCAGGGCATTGCCACAGCAGCTAAGCGTCCTGTGCCCTTGCACAGAAACATTCCCAGGCACTGGGCATGCCATAGCCATGAGGTCATCAGAGACCCCCACTCTCAGTCACTGCCCTCCCATCCTCTGTCACTGCTCTCCACAACTCTTCTTGCAAAGGATTGCTTTGGATATTCTGGGTCTCCTATTTTTCCAATGAATTTCATGATTGGTTTTTCTAGTTCTATGAAGAATGTCATTGGGATTTTTAATAAGAATTGATTAAATCTGTATAACACTTTTGGTAGTATGGTCATTTTGACAATATTAATTCTGCCTATCCAAGAGCATAGGAGATCAGAAATTTGTTTCTTGACAACTAAGTTGAATGATTTGGAAAGAATCAAGGCAAAAAAAAAAAAAAAAAAAAAAAAGAAAGAATCAGGCAAGTTGACTTAATTTGCTTTAAATTAAATGTAGGGGGAGATTGGGAGCAAATAATAAAAGTATGGAAGGACTCTACTAAAATTGCTCTTCAATAATCTTTAAGATCTCATGCTGCTTGAAAGAAATTAACTTTGAAATTGTGGATAATGCTTTCTAGGGATGATGATGACAGAAATGGTCCTCATTGGAGTATCACACTCAGAAAAACTTTGGCCATATGTCAAAACATTGTCAGGTAAATTATCATATATGCGCTTTAAGTTAAAAATTTTAGATATTTATATAATATTTATTGTCACTGATTCATTTAACACATTTACTGAGTGCCTACTGTTTATCAGTCCACTGTTCTTTGACTTGTGATGGGGATAAATCTTGACCTATTTGTAAATTGAAAATTTCACAAGTTGGAAATACATTTAATACACCCAGCCTTTGGAACCTTCTGGCTTAGCCAAACAGCACACTGTGGAACGTGGGTTGTGCCCCTCTTGATGGCAATGCTGACCTGGAGCTGTGGCTCTTTGTCACTATCCAGCATTATGAGGGAGGATTGGACCATGTGTTACCAGCCCAGGAAAAGATTCAAATTCAGAATTTGAACACAGTTTCTACTGATCATATAGCTTTTGTATCAGTGTAAATTACAAGTCAAACCATCATAAGTTGGGGGCCACCTGCATGGTAAATTCTGGGAATGCAGAAATTAATAAGATCCACAAAATCCCAAGCATTCCAGTGAAAGAGACTGCAGTAATACACATGTGATGCTTTGTATTTGCATGTAACATTATGCACGTCTATGAACTTGACCAGGTAAGTAGATGACAGGGTGGAGAAGCTGTTTCAGTGGACTTCTCTAATGAGGAAATGTAACAGCAGAGATGTGCATCCAGGGAGGAAGTAGAGGACCCATGTCAGGACTGGGAGGAGGACAGTTCTCATTAAAGGGCAACTATGCTCTGGAGAATTGAAAAGGCTGGCAAACAGGTAATGCCCCCACTGAAGCTAGACAGGTGACGTGATGTGAGGAACATGCTGCCAGATTCCCTTTCATTCTCCCCAAACAAACAAGAGTTTGATTAGGCCTCACTCTTGCTGAAAATGCAAGGATCAACCAATTGCCATTTGCTAGAGGGCTCTAGAGGCCTAGGGTGTAACAGCCACTATCTAGACCTAGGATAACCAGGATGATATAATCTTAGTGCCGAGGTGGGACACTTATGAGACTAACAGAGGTGCTATTAAGATGTAGAGCGGAACAACTGCTACAAACCAAAGCTCCCTTGGGCAAAGTGGAGTTGTTCAGAAAAAAAATCTACCATGAAGAAAACTTAGTTCTCTACTTTCTCCTATTATGACCCAGAACTTCTCACTAGCAGGAATCTTTCTAAGACAGTTTATCCTCTCCCTCTACTTTCCCAAGAGCAGACAGAAGGACATCCCTAGATGCTGCTGAGTTGGGGCCACTTGGTAAAGCCACCATAGACTTCAGAGGTAAAGAAGGACCACTGAAGAGATGCAGGCAGTGCCCCCCGGTGGGGAAATAGCAGCTGTGGATTCTTTGAAGATGAGTGGGCAGAGAGGAGGACGTTCTTGCGGTCTGGTGGGGTCCGAACACAGGCCTTCTCTCCATACCTACATACAAAGGCCAAGAATGTGTTTGGACATGTAAATGTTTTGCTGAAATATGATATAGGGAAATTTCCAGGACGAAAGATTCGGTTTCTAAGGCTACTTTCTCTTGTTTCCATGCCATGCTGTGGTAATTGACAATATTTTTAGAAGAGGATTTTTGAAAATGAGAAGGCATTTATGACAGCAGAATGATTCATTGACTGTGCCTCTGTGGTGGGTGTCTTGGGGACTGGGCATGAGGCTACAAAAGACATATTCTGGGACTTGTGCGGACCCTGGAGGGGTAGGGCCTGTCAATGTGAAGTGGGCGGGAACTCGGAGCCCTTCAATGGAGATGCAGGCTTGCAGGTAGACCAGGAAGAAGAGGAAGGAGTCTGGCATTTAGATTTAATTGCAGGGTTGGAATGAAGCTGGCACGTCCATCTGTGTGCATGTGTCAGTGAGCTCTGAAGCATATGCAGGATTATGACTCACCCCCTACTAATCCCTGCCTTGTGCTGCCTTAAAGCCCCACTGGAGACATACCACGTGTGTTCGGGCACTTAACAGTGAATGCCTCCCAGCTCTGCTCAGCTTTCTCCCTAACCAATGAATGTCCTGATTTTTCCTCCTGCCACCAATTCCAGCATTTACTCTCAGTAAAAGAGCTGACCTGCAGAACTGGATAAGGCTTGGAGAAGGATGGACCCTGCCTGATCCTCTAGGCTAAGTAGGTGTGACAGGGAAAGAATTTATGTTTTTTTTTTTTTTTTTTTTTTTTTTTAATTCCGGGAAGAAGAAAAGCAGAAATTTTGTAATTGATTCTTAAAGATATGCAAATAATAGTGGTGATGATAATAATTACTAGACACAGGGGCAAACATTTACTGAATATTCTTAAATGCATTTTTTGCTTTCTTCCGAGGTGCTGGGGATTTGAACCCGGGCCCGTGCACACACTCAGCAAGTGCTCTACGGGCTGAGCTAATCACCCACTTCCTTACTGAATATTCTCAAATGCAGTATTTCAATTAATTCTCCCAATAACCCTCTGGGGTTGGATTCATTATAGCCAAATTTCAGAGGGGAAACAGAGACACAGAGAGGCTGTCATTTGCCTGATATCCATACTGGGAAGTGGCACCAGTTAGGACTGCCAGCCTCCACAGTTCATGCAGGACACAAGGACAATGACAAGTGGTCAA
Source organism: Sciurus vulgaris (assembly GCF_902686455.1). Taxonomy (NCBI): domain Eukaryota; kingdom Metazoa; phylum Chordata; class Mammalia; order Rodentia; family Sciuridae; genus Sciurus; species Sciurus vulgaris. Next base: position 163,205,337 of record NC_136464.1, read on the forward strand.
TTGAGACTATCCTTGTGTTTCCCCACATCCTCTCTCCTCTCTGACTAGTGAGGAAGGAAGAGGCTTGGCCATCCTGAGGGACCATTCTGTTTTCTTTTCTCAGTTTTTCCTTCTGTATGGAATCCTTCCTGTCAAAATTTAATGTGTTCACATTTCCCATGCGGAAAAAATCAGGCCAAACCCTATTCCTTGAGGAACCCACTCCTCTCCCCACCACTGAACTTCTGGCAGAAATTTGAGTTCTCTGGGCCACTTCATAACATGCTGCAATCTTAGTTCTTCCCCCACCACATTCCAAACTCATCAGCAGTTCTGTAACTGAACCCAGTGCCCATTTCTGTCTCGGTCCTACTCACATGAGAAGCAGGTTCAGTCTCTGTTGACTGTGCCCTCCTTGGTAAGACAGTCCCTCTCTTTGGCTTCCCTCAGAGCATGTTCTCTCTTGCTGTGTTATACAGGCTGCCTTGAATTCCTGGGCTCAAGCAATCTTCTTGCCTCAGTCTCCCATCTGAGCCCAGCCACCATCTTCTCTTGATTTTTTTTCTTCTCCTTCTCTACCCATAGTTAGAATTTTAACTTTCTGTGTTTTTTTCCTATTTTGTTGATTTCTGTTTTAGTTTTGTTATTTCCCTACTTCTTGCTTTGGGTTTCTTTTTCTAGTTTTTTTAAGTGTTAAGCTTAGATTATTTAGTTGAGAACTTTCTTCTTTTCTAATTTGAGTGTTCAATGCTATAAATTTCCCTCTTAGCACTGTTTTAGCTGCATCCCACAAATTTTGATATACTGTAAATTCATGTTTGTTCAATTCACAAAATCTTCTAATTTCTCTTGGGAATTCTTTTTTGACCCATTGCTGAAATGTGTTATTTACTTGCCAAGTGTTTGAAGTTTATCCTGTTATCTTCCTGTTATTTTAAATTTACTTTTAGTATATTCATATTTTGTATAATTTCAATTCTTTTAATTCTATTAAGGTTTGTTTTTTGATTTAGTTTGTAGTCTATCCTGGCAAATGTTCCATTTGCACTTAGAAAAGGGTATAACATGCTTGTGTGCATGTATGTGTGTATGTGGGTGTAACATCTTATAAGTGTCACTTGGACACATTGACAGTATTAGTTTATTTATACCCTTATTGATTTTCAACTAGTTGTACTTATTAGTTAGAAGTGTTGAATACCTTAATTACACTTGTGGATTTATTTCTCCATTTAGTTCTGTCAGCTTTTTCTATTGTATCTTGAAGCCCTGTTTTTAGGCTCATACACATTTAGGATTGTTATATCTTCTTCGCTAATTTGATCCTTTTATTATTACAGAATGTCCACTTTTATCTTTGATAATTTTCCTTGCTCCAAAGTCTACTTTGGTATCTACCAATATTAATATGGATACTGTTTTTTTATAATCATATTGTATGGCTTCTCTTTTTTTTTTTTTTTTTTTTTGTGGTACTGGGTGTTAAACCCAGGTTCTGCATATGCTAGGCAAGTATTTTACCACTCACATTCCCAGCCCTTTTAAAATTTTATTTTGAAGCACATTCTTCCTAAGTTGCCCAGGCTGTCCTCCAACTTGCAATCTCCCTGCCTTGACCTCCTGAGCAGCTGGGATTACAGCTATGTGCCCGCTGTGCTTGGAAATCTCTTTCAATTCTTTAATTTTTACCTATATTATTTTAAATAACAACAAATGGTTGGGTTATATTTGAAAAGAAAACCATTCTACCAACCTCAGTCTTTTAAATGGCATGTTTAGATTACTTGTATTTCATATAATTTGTGCTATTTTTAGGTTTACACCTATTGTTTTTTATTTGTATTATCTTTATTTCCTGTTCTCTATTCTTATGTTTCTCCTTCCTGACTTTGGGTTTTAGGTTAATGAATTAATTTTTAGTCATTTCACTATATTTCTTTGTAGTTTTTCTGCCTTTTTTTTTTTTTTTTTGTACTGGGGATTGAGCTACTCAGGGGTACTCAAACCACTGAGCCACATTCCCAGCCCTATTTTGTATTTTATTTAGAGACAGGGTCTGAGTTGCTTATGCACCTCACTTTTGGCTGAGGCTGGCTTTGAACTCATGATCCTCCTGCCTCAGCCTCCTAAGTTGCTGGGTTTACTGGTGTGTGCCACTGTTCCCGGCAGTTTTTATGTGTTACTCTAGGGATTGGAATAAATACTTCATCTTCTCAGTGTACTTAAAAATCAGTATTTTACCACTTATGCAGAATATAGAATCTTACCATCATTTTGGTATCATTACCCACACAACCTGTACTATTCTTGTCTTACAGCTATATACACGAAAAATCCCCTTCAAACAATGTTATAATTTTTGGCTCTCAACTATAAAACAATACTTAAATACCTCATTAGGGAAAGGATGCTCTATTCTATTTACCTAGCTACTTGTCACGTCTGTTGCATATCTTTCATTCTGAGGTTCCAGGTTTCCTTCTGGCACCATTTTCCTTGTCTGATCAACTCCTTTAGCAACTCTTCTAGAGCACATTTGCTCACAATTAATTCTCTTACTTTTTCTTCATCTGAAAATGTCTTTATTTTACCTTCTTGTTGAAGGATATTTTCACTGAATATAGAATTCTAGGCTGACAGTTCTTTTGTTTCAGTACATTAAAGATGTACATAGACCTTTTCCTATTTTTTTTTTTAAGTGAGAAATCCACTGTCTGTTGATTCAGTTCCCCTCTAGGTAATAAGTTTGTTCAGTATGAGATCAGCCAACACTGCCTTACCGTTATTGGCTGCTTTTAATCATCATGTATCTTAAATCTAATATGGAGTCTGAAATCTCCAAGCATACTACTTCAACCAGGGCTTTTATGCTTTGGTCTCACTTCTCACATAGTGAAAATTCTTGTGTTCAATAAAATATCTTTGGGAAAGGGGGCACTTAAGCAGAGTTCTTCTTCTGAACATATACACATAATTTCAAAACCATGTTGCCACTCAAGGATCAAATTCCCTTTCACTGCATCCCCTCCATCATTTTTTCTCTCCTCACTGTTCTTCCCCTTCTTGCCACCGAGTGATATTTATTCGAATTATTAAAGACGAGAATCGGCTTGCATGCCACTTTTCTATCATTAGAAAGTACCTGGCAAGTTAACATTTAGCCCTAGGCCTTATTCTCTGTCTTGATTTTGTAGATACAACACCTAAACTCCCTTAGGCAGACATAAAACAACAACCTGTTTTAGCTTTGTTGGGTGAACCGAGACCAGTCTGCAGGAGCATTCACAAATAGGGCAGCACAAATGTTGGAAGACATGTCTAGGCCTGAGGGCTGCTGGTCATGACAGCTGGACACGGTTTTGACAGGCCCTTATAAAACAGAAAAGAGCAGAAAAACAGGCTGTGAGAGTTCATAGGCCAGTTAAGTAGGACGTTTCACCTCATTCCTTGTGTAGTTTTTCCTGGGGAGATTGAACAGGTTTTTCCTCCACGGGTCATGTGCTTCACCAGGACACAGGGCAGGTGTGCAGGGAGGGCAAGGAGGTACTGGAACTCACTTTCAGGGTGGTCTTCCTGTGGCATGACCTGGATGGGTCTGCAGCAATGCCTTCTTTTTAAGGAATGTAGGAAGACTGGCTCCTACGATCATATGTTTCCAAAGTACTGTGTGTAGAGATATGCTTCTTTCTCCAATTTATTAAATGTCATTATGTGCCAGCCACTGCCCACAGCTCAGACTTCATACTGAAACTGGCTGAGGAATATTGGTGTTTATGAGAATGAAAGCCCTGCTGGTGGGCAGTCTGCGTGCCATTCATCTTAGCCTCGCAGGGCCTGGCCCCAAGCTGGGTACTGCAAGTGCTGAGTAAGCACTGAGCTTCCCTCCTTCCTGCAGCCATTCTTGCACCTTCCAGCTTCTGCTCCCCATCCCAATCCCTTTCCTGGCCTCTCTAATACCCTGTGCTTTCTCTGGCGGCCAGGTTTTCAGAGGTGCCTCTCTCTTGCGCCACCCTCCTGCATGGCTGGGTTGTGAGCCTTGACGTTCCGCCATCCTGTGCAGACTGGCTCGGACGACATTGTATTTCTTCTCTGCATTTCCCATGACTAGACCATGAATTTAAGAACATCTACCTCGAGTCCAGCACTGGGTAAAGATGAATGAGAAAAAAGCTTTGTCTTTGAGGAACTTCCAGAGTATCAGACTAGAGTTGCTTAAAACGTTGGTCTTTTGTTGACAGGGCAGACAGTAGGCGAAAGAAGGAAAGGGCTGATTGCCTTCAGGAACGCAGAGATCACTGGTTCCCGGATGAGGCAGGCACGCGTCACTGGTACCCGGATGAGGCAGGCGCCGGAACTCACTGGGACCCGGATGAGGCAGGCACAGCGGTCACTTGTACCCGGATGAAGGAGGAAGAGGGGCTGCAGGGGATGAGGTGTGAGCTGCTGGTGGGACAGGCAGGCAGTGAGGGTGGACGTGCTGACAACGAGCTTGGCATCAAGGTGGGAGGATTTTGGGGTTAGCCAGAGGGAGAGAAAGAGTAGTGATCCGTTAAAAGCTGTTTCTTCTTTTGTTGTTTAAAAATGGAGAGCTGCCATGTTTAAAAGGTGGTCGAATAAAGATATTGTAGGACAGAAGGAAGTGTAAAGGAGAGGGGATGGTGGTTGGAATGAAGTTACTGTATTAGTGTCCCGTGACTGCTGTAGCAAATGACCCCAGAACAACAGATATTTATTCTCTTACACTTCTGAAGGCCGTAAGTCTAGAAGAAAGGTGTTGGCAAGGTTGCATACCCTCTGAAGCCTCTAGAAAGAATCAATTCCTTGTCCCTTCCAGCTTCTGGTGACTCCAGGTGTTCCTTGTCTTGTGGCCACATTATGCCAGTCTCACTTTCTCCTCTCTTGTGTCAAATTCTTCCTTCCCTCTTCTTACAAGGATGCTAATGATGATATTAGGTCTCATCTGGATAATCCAGAATAATGTCCTTATCCCCAAGGTCCTTAACTTAATCACCTGCATTGCTCTTTTCTCCAAATAAGGTCCCATCTATAGTTTCTAGTCATAAGGACTTGAAGCTTTGGGGGCTATTATTCGACCTACTGTAGTTTGTGGAGATGGGGAGAGAGGGAGGGGTCTGGATTGAGAAACACTGAGTTGGGCAGGGCACTGCTGGAAGAGCAGAAGGCAAGAATGAGTGGAGCTCAGAAAAGTTCAAAAAAGGATTTTGGGTGGGGAGTGGAAAGGTGGTTGAGGGAACTGGTAGGAAAGGGCTCTCAAGAAGATTGATGAGTATGAAATAACTTCTGAAAGTATCCAAGAGGTGACTGGAGATGCGAAGAACTGCCAGTCTGTATGGAACCACCTGTGACTGGAGTCCACAGAGGTGCTGTGGCACCAAACCTATGCTACGGGGCATTCTCTGATAGGTTAGGCAGACTGTGTATGTATGGGTGAAATAATTCAGCGGTTTGATTCTATCCAAAGTTGGAGTTCAGCAGATTGAGTTTGAAAAGAGGACATCCTTCCATAGGGGATTGGTTCTAGGATCCCCCTTGAATAATAAAATCCACAGATGCTCAAATTAATTATATAAAATAGTGTAGTATTTGAATAGAACCTGTGCACATCCTATTGTGTACTTTAACTCATTCTAATGACTAATATAGACTATATAAGTAGTTGTTACACTGGATTGTTTAGGGAATAATGACAAATATTTTTCTCAAATATTTTTTGCTCCAGGGTTGGCCGAACCTGTGGATGCAGCCCAAGGAGGTCTTTCATCAGCTGCAGCCTGAAGTATGGCTTGGTTGCACAAATTCAACATTCATCCGTAGAAATGAAAGCTTTGCTCAAGAGGTCTGCTCAGCTTGGTGTGGATAGCTGATGGGGCCCCTGCAGTCAAGGTGAGAAGAAACAAGCCAGACTGCTGGTCATGGATGGTTGGGGAACCACCCCTTGGGGGCTGATAGACTGGAGAACCATCCTATCATGGCACAGACAGGGTCTTTTCTTCCAACAAACCCACCATGAGCAGGTGAGGTTTCAGGCCCTTGTGGAAAAGTCAGAAACTTCAAATAGGGGAAGACCTGGAAACCTCACACAAGGTAGTACTGATTTAGACAAGAGGACATTTTTGACTTATAATTCAAGACCTGATTTCTCTCAGAAATAAATACAAAGACTTAAGACACTGACTTCTTAAAGCACATTAGTTTTTATTATTGTATATTTTTGTCTTAAAGTTGCTTTAAACTTTCTCAGTGTGGCTCTAATAGCTTGCCAATTCCTCTTTGCTAAATTGACAAAATGGGGTCTCGGGGCAATTTTGTCTTCTTCAGGGCATGTTTGGTCACATCTAATTTCTGCTCCAAAATTAATGATTCCCAAGTACTTTACACTGCTTGCACATAGTGAATACTTAGATGACATTTACATAGGCACCCAAAATACTTTAAATTTCAATGTTAGTGAATAATAAAATAATAGCATGCTAGTCATCCAGATCACCCGGAGGATTTCTGAGGTACAAGAACAGTCTGGCTCAGAAGGGAGTAACCCAGGTGTTCAGCTAAAATGAAGCCACCCTGAATAAGAGCATAAGCACAGCATATAATTGCCCTGTCCCACCAGCTTCGAAGTCATGTGATTCTTGGTGAATTCTTAGAATTTGGGAACATTCTGAATCACTTCAAACTCTGCAGGCCAAGTGAGGCTTTTTAAAATATTTTTCATGGCACAATTTCAACTTTGCATACTTCACATCAACATGAATGCTAATCATTCAGTCATCTAGTGTCTTTGGAACACTTTTTGTAGGGCAGATTCTGTCCTGTGTGCTGTAGATTCAGCAGTGAACAAAACATCATCCCGCCCCAGAGACTGTAGTCAGATGGGGAGACTGACAATATGCAAATAATAGATACATGATATGACACCAGTAAAGTTCTGTGAGCAACTGTAATGTAATGAAAATGAGGACAAGGAAGATGAAGGAAGAGGGGCCATTGCAGATTGGGGGCCAGAGGGAGCCATGCATATATTAGCTGGAGAGCATTTGAGGCAGAGGGAGCAAGTAATAGGAGCACTTGAGACTATTTAGTCCATATAGAACTGGGTCTGGCAGTGACATAGAAGGTGATTAAACCCACTGGTTATGGAATCAGACTCGAGTTAAAAACCCCACTCTATCATCTAGTAAATGTGCCTTTGGACAAGTAATTAGTTATTCTTTCCATGACTGTGATTGTTTATCTGTTGAGTCAGGGTAATAGAGATGCTTGGCTCATGGGGTTGTAGTAAGTGCAAAATGTGATACTATCCATAAAACCCTTATCTTTGACTATAACACATACATGTGTCCAAAAGAAGATGATTGTCACTCTTGCAGCCACCATGGCCACGCACTGCAAAACTATGGTGTCATGCATGTTATGACATTCACATAACAACGGCATTATCTAAGGGTGCATTTCTCGGAATGTAACTCATTAAGTGACACACGACTGTATTATTATTATAGTTACCAGGAATAGTAACCCTTTGAGAGCAACATTTGTGTGGTTGCTACTGCCAACGCAGGGAACTTGGGCAGAGTACAAGGCTTGTTTCTGCTGAGAAATGTGTCTAAAATGTAAACATGTCTGTGGTTATTCAAACACATGACTCCTGTTCTTGTGGGCTAGAGGGCCAAGAGCAAGAGAGCTCAGTGCAGAACAGAGTGGAGATCAGAGTGTAAGCAGGACCCTGTGAGAGGACTTGCTCTCTGCTCTGTTCCTGGAGGGCCTTCTCTGCTGAGTCTTCAGCTGACAGACTGGGACCCACCTGAGCCCTGCTGCCCTGGAAGGCAGAGCACAAGTGCTGTGTGCACAGCCGCCACGTCCCACACCGCCATTCTGCTCTGATAGCTGTTGATTAACGCAGCAGATGCTGCATAGAGCTGGCTGGGACTTTCCTCTCACATATTCTATATTCCTTAATGCCCCAGAGTCTTTGCTCAGCCGAGACCAGAGTCAGGTGCAGCATGGGGAGGAGCACCTGCTGAGTGCAAAGCAGAGAACTGAATTTGGCAAAAGGGAGAACTTGGATTTTTAGCAATCTGAATCCTTATCTTATTCCTGTTAGTGATGTACCAGATGTTATAGTTGCCTGACACCTTTCCTGCCTCTCCCGTTAGAATGAGAGCTCCTTGGGAGCAGAAACTGTTTTCTTATGTCCCTAGTGCCAAGACCCTAATAGATACTTGCCACATGCAGTGGCACAGATCTGTAATCCCAACAACTCAAGAGGCTGAGGCAGGAGGATTGCAAGTTTGAGGCCAGCCTTGGCACCTTAGTGAGACCCTGACTTAAAATAAAATAAGGGATTGGGATATAGCTCAGTGATAGAGGACCCCTGGGTTTGCTTCCCAGTTTTGTAAGGAAAGGAGAAAAACTAACAGATTCTTAAGAATGAATGAGTGAATAAATGAACGAATGGCTCAGATGTTATGAAAGTAATTCACCATAATAATTAGCTTTAATGTAACTGTGTACTAATTTTATACTTTTATGTTTACAGAACACTTTTGATTAAATTATGACCCTTGACCTTTACTCTTGAGGTTGGTGTTGTTGCTCTTCTTGCAGATAAAGCAACTGAAGCTCAGAGGCTGTATTTAAGTCTACTTAGATAATTGCCGGTGGAGTGAAATGCCTGAATTCCCCCTACTAGACCACACAGTCTTCTGCTAATGAGCAAAGAAGAGCTTTACAAAGATACACACTTCATCCAGCCACCTACACACCCACCCACTACCCACCCTCTCATTTATTTATTCACCAGCATTTACAGCATCTTTATTTAAACATTTCTTGGTAACAGCACAAGCAAATGGAAAGAGCTCAAGTTCTGGAGTCACAGCAGCTCTGGATTCAAGTGCAGGCCTGGTTGGTCCCTAGCTGAATGGCCTTAGGTATGGAAGGCACCCTCCCTGATGCTTGGTTTTGTCACAGATTGCTATGGTTTGGAGATGGTTGGAATATGTTCTTAAAGGTTCCTGTGTTGTGAGTTTGGTTTCTAGTGTGGTGGATCTGGGAGGTGGTGGAACCTTTAAGGGGCCTACTAGGAGGTCTTTAGATCATTGGGGGTACCACCCTTGGAAGAGATTAATGTGGTTTTGGAGGGACCCTGGTTAGTTCCTGTGAGAGTGAGTTGTTAGAAATAGTGAGCCTGACCCCTAAATCTTTCTTGCTTACTGTTTTACCATGTGGTCTCTTTCATACTCACTCCTGTCATAATGCTATCCACCATAAGACCCTCATCAGAGGCCAAGAAGATGGAGCTGCCCAATATTGGACTTTCAGTCTCTAAAACTGTGAGCTAAAAAACATCTTTTCTTTATAAAGTATGCAGCCTCAGTTATTTTGTTATAGCAACAGAAAGCAGACTAAGACCCAGGTCAAGCAACTATCACAGTCTTCCCTGGAGAGTCAGGTCTCTCACCTCTCAGCTAGGAAGTTGCTAATCTAACATAAAAAATTATCATAGCAAGTATAGTAAATCATCATAGTAAGTATGGCACAGACTGGGATAGAGTCCCACTTCACTTGGAAGGAGGATCAGGGAAGTTTCTGGAGGAATCTTAAATCATTATTTTCAGGCTGAGCCAGGAAAGGAAAACATCATTCCTGAGAGGGGAAACCCATGTTCTGGGTTCACTTTTAATGACAGAAAATATTTCTGTTAATGTCTTTCTAAAATCGGTTTCAGATTTTCTTGAGTTATTTAAGAGGGTACAAAAAGCAATGTTATCCTTACACCATCATTTCTTTTCTGTAATTCCCTGGGGCCTCCAGATAGGCTGCTTTCGGAGCTGGGCCACCTCCTTCCCCACTGGTCTGCTTTTATATTCCCTCAAGTCAACTTCTCTCCAGCCAGTTCCCCGCCCCCGCTGGCCCAGCACCACATAGTCCTGCTTTCTGCCACTTGTTTCTCAATTTACTTTGAACATTGCTCTCTTCTTTTCTTTCCTCCTTTTCCCTTATCACTACTGTGCTTCTTGACTTTTGTGCCAGAGAAGCTTGACCTGACCACCAATATTGTATGTGCAAAAGTAGAGCAAAGCAAAACTTTTTGGGATTTTACATATGACAAATTGAGGTGGCTGGTAGGTGTGCTGGTAGGTGCTGTGGGTGTGTTGTGTATTCTTACCCAGCATGGCTCAGCTGATTTTGATGAGCACAGGCAAAGGCCGATTCATGTTATGCTCAAATTGTTCCTTAATATACCACTTGCTTTAAAACAAATCCACGTTTTAAAAACAAGCTCTAGAACAGAACTGACCAGGGCTGGGGGTATAGCTCAGTGGTAAAGCACTTGCCTAGCATGTGTAAGACACTGGCTTCAATCCTCAGTATTACAAAAACAGCAAAAATAACCCCAGAACTGATGGTACATGACAACTGTTTTTTTCTCAGAGAAATTCTTTTTACTGAACACCACTCTTCTAACCTGCAAGGTATTATTTATTTTGCTATACTTTATTCCATCAATGTCTGAATAGGCTTCATCAGCCAGAAAAAAACAGATGTTAAAAAAAAGCCTTAAAAATAGAAAAGAAGCAGCATGAAGAGAAAGAGCATCCTTTCCAGCAGCTGGTAGATGTCTGAGGTTTGTGTAAGTGTGCACGATTGTGTACCTTTCTAACATGCCTAAGCCTAATAAGAGGGAGCAGACAGAAGCTTGAAAAATGCTCCTCCACAGCAATGGAACACAGACGAAAGATATTAAACACTGCTTTGATGGCATCTGGGTTACATTCTTTTATATCAGGTTGATTCTTCTATAGTCATGTTCAATTTGGGCCTTGGAGTTACTGCCTCAACAATGCCAGGAGTCAAGACAAGACTGAGAAGGCTTCAATCCACCCACTGAGGAGAGAATCACAATACCTATTTCCGGTTACTGAGATGAAGAGGTAAAGAAAGCTTTTCTCGCAGTGCTTCTTTAGGGGGAACACCCAGTAAATGGCAGCTATCAGTGCTATGATCCTCTGGGGCTTCTGCTACAGTGACAGGGTTAGGGGAGTGTGTAGCTTTCCCCCAGGAGAATGGGAGTCATCAGGTAGGGCAGCCATGGACAAAGAATGGGATCAAACAGGGCTGCAGCTCATTCTGTAAAGAACGTGTTCATGGAACCAGCCAGGTCCTTTTGCTTGTGTCGCTATGGCTGTCTCTGCACTGCACAGCGGAGTGGAGTGATTGGGACAGAGCCTATGGCCTTTAAAGCCCCAAATACTTACTACTGGTCCTTGTCAGACAAAGGTTGCAGAGTCTGCAAACAGAGAGCAGGTAGAACAGGCTTCAAGAGACTAGGGAGGTCAGAACTGCATAGACTGTCCCAAAGAAGGACTCGTTTCCTATACCCTGGGAACCTTTTACCCAGCTGGGCCCATCCCTGGCCCTTCTGGCTGCCTGGAGCACCAGAGCCCTTCTCTCCAACAGACTGGCTCGAGATTCCTCCCCACAGTTTTCTAAGAACCTCTCAGATCACACTGCCTCCCTCTGTCCTCACTACCCAAATCATGAGGTACCTCTCCAACTCACTTTTCTGACACACATACTCAGTGTCTCAGAGACGCCCGAATGAAAAGAAAACTCCTTCACAGGTGGGCCATCATGGTACACCTGTGCTCACCTGTGGAGACCTGTGTAGCCCTGAAGGCAGAGGGAAGCATCAGGACATGTGTCAACTTCCCAAGTAGGAAACAAGGAGCACTACAAAGAGGAAACTGAATAATCTAAGTTAGAAGACCTTGAATGGAAGTTGGCAAATCCTACACAACTGACTCCATTTCGTCCCCATAATGGCTGGTTTTGTGATTTCTAGCATTGCTTAATTTCTGAAGCCATGAGTGCAGATGAGAGGGTCACAATTGAATTTCCAGCTGTGATGCTGAAGTTAGTTGAAGAAGTCTGCATACAGGATCAGATTCCAGGTTTTTCACAAATACATACCTCAGAAGACCCACATCAAAAAAGGTGGAAATGCATGCCCCAGGATTTAGGATTGCTTCCCTGTGATGCTCCCAGGGCTACGGATAATGAGCTCTACCCATCCATGTGAGTGTTGGGACTCTGCAACCTGAGGGCACCTTCTGTGCACCAGTCATAGTAACACCCCAGCTGCAGCTCTTTCCGGCCCATCTCCATGGCAAACATGTTCTTTTTGAGGTAGAGTGTCATATTTGTGATGCTTTTATATTTCTTAACCATGTGACATGTATCAAACTGTGCTGCAGTTTTTATTGAGTCCTACTTTTATGTTTCATATGTCACTGATGTTTATCTCCAACACCCTTTACTCCTGTAAGCCCTGTACAGTTTATTGAGTGATTTTTCAGCATGTGATGATTTTTAAGAACACATGTTGTCACAATATAGCAACATCAACTGTATTTAGAAATGGGTTGTCAGTTGCATTACTTAATTAGGGTTAGTCATCTCGCCACGTGGCCCTGAGTGATTCATGAAGTGAGGGGAAGGGGTGGAGAAATGTAAGCCAGTTCCAAGATTAGTTCTTTTCCCTGTGGTACCAAGAATTGAACCCAGGGATTGGTACATGCTTGGCAGATCACTATCACTGAGCACTGCAGACCCCCAGTTTTGAGGAGCCTTGCACATATTCATTTACCTCTCTTTCATCAGTCTCTTTTATTGTGTAAATTTGAGCTATACAAGTGATGTTTTAATATACAGAAACATATTAAAGTGATTGCTACCATGAAGCAAATTAACAATCCAACAGTTACCTTTTTTATAGTGAGTCTCTTCTCTTTGCAATTTCCAGTGCAGTACAATATTATTGACTACTACTTTTATGCTCTATGTTATATCTCTAGATGTAATCACCTTATGCAACTGCAACTTTGTACCCTTTGACCCACTTTTCCCCATTTCCCTCATCCATGGTAACCACCACTTTACTCTTTGCTTCTATGTCATGGACTTTTTTCTTTTTATATGAACACATAAATGAGATCATGCAGTATTTTTCTTTCTGTGTCTGGCTTATTTCACTTAGCATAATGTTTTCTAAGTTCATCAGTGTTATTGCAAATGACTAGATTTCTTTCTTTGCATTGCATATTTGTATCACTGTTTCTTTATCCATTCATTTATTGATGGACTCTTAGGCTATTCCCTATTGTGACTAGTGCTGCAGTGAACATGGGAGTGAGCTATCTTTCTCTTACTGACTTTTCATTACAAAAATTTTCCAATCCACATACATGTTCCTTCTATTTATTTGTTTATTTACTTATTTGGAGACAGGGTCTTGCTGTGTTGTCCAGTATGGCCTTGAACTCCTGGGCTGAAGCAATCCTTCTGCCTCAGCCTCCTGAATAGCTAGGAATACAGGTATATGGCCACCATGTTGGATTCTTTCTTTCTAAATATTGAAAAATATTTACCTGGACTCCTGATGTGAGCTCTGGAAGGGGAAGAGTCAGAGAAAGACACAAAATACAGGTTTGATGTGATGGATATGCTAATACCCTGATTTAATCATTACTCACTGTATACATGTGTTGAACTATTACACAGTGTTGCATGAGTATTTCAATTATGTATCAATAATAGAAAAAATATACCGGGGCATGCATGGAAAACCTGGCCAGGGCAGTGAGACCTGCTTCAAACCCAGCAGAGGACTGTGTAAGAAACCATCCTGGAGTGGAGCATGGACTGTGGCAGTCTCCGGAAAGTGCAGGTTGTCCAGAGGTATAGACAGGAGTCTGGATTGCCCCTGGATCCAGCAGGGAAGGTATGCTGGGAGAAGGGTGCACTTGAAATTGGTTTGTCTAATCCAGCAAAGGGCAAGTGAAGCTGTGTGACTGCCCAGTGGGTCCTAAAAGGCAATGCTGTTTTCCATTGTATTGATTGGAAACCACACATTTGGAGCCTGGCCACCCAGTAAGAAGTCTGACTACTGTGAAGCCATAAGGCTCTGGGAAGCTGTGTTACATGGAGAGGCCATGTGTGGGGCCTCCAGGAGACCAATCTGGTTGTGTGTGTGTGTGTGCACACGCACCAGACACATGGATAAGTAATCCATTAGATGAGTCCAGGTTCCAGCTGAGTCTTCCAGTAAGAACACGGAACCATGGAGCAAAGACTCCTATCTCCTCTGTACTTTGCCAATATTCTTGACCCCCAGCATCCATACACATCATAAAAGGGTTGGGTTAAACCACTAAGTTTGGGGCAATTATTATTATTATTGCCTAATGGGAATAGACCCACCACACGTTTATCGAATGAACAAATATGTGTGTGCATTAAAAAAAGTGTGGTAGAAATATCTGATAGTTGCATGTCAATTACAGTAAGAAAGTCAGCAACAAGTACCTTCTCAGTTAAGCAAAGTCATAAAGCAAAGGTTACCCTACCTTATTGCACCTCTACTCACCCTCCCTCAGTCTTGGGTCTGAGCCAGGATGGTACCTAGAAAGATGTGTTTCTCCCAAGTGTGTGGTTGGTGGAGCATGTCTTCTCTGCCAGGGAAACTGGCATGACTGCCTTGTCAGTATCTGAATTATGTCCTGTTTGCTCTTTGAAACAAGATAACTCATCTGGCTATAAGATGTGTCTTCATTATAAGCTATTGACAAATGAAGCAGAATATTTCCTGACTCATATTTCACATAGGGAAGCCATTGGGTAATTTTTTATGCACTAATAGTAACCAGAAAAACTACTATATTAATATTTTCCCTTTTTCCCTCTCCCCCTCCCTCCCTCCCTCCCTTCTTCCAGGGCACAAGTGCCTGTTTGTTTTCTGGGTTCTTTGGTTACAGGGAACCCAGTGTAGGTTTACTCCTTTGTGTGGGCATTTCTTCTCGATGCTTGCCAATCTGGTGGTTTTGGGCATCCTAGAGTCACCAGAAAGATCCCGAGGAGTGACCTACCAGCCTCTGAGGTGCCTGGTCTAGCGTATGGCCAGGCTACATGCACATCCTCCTGTTTAACCCAACAGCCAAGACAGGCCAGTTCAGAGATCAGCATGAGGATTCAGGCTGCCTGGTTTGGGGTAAAATATGAGTTCTTTGGTTTTGGAATTGTCCAGGCAAGAGTCTGAATTGGGTTGAAAGTCCTTAATCTCCCAGTTTTTCCTTCTGTAAACCAGAGAGGAATACACCTAGCTCATGAAATTGTTAGGAGGATCGTGTGATAACAGTGAACTTACCACGTCTCTTGCTTCCCCTTCGGCATTCATGTGTGGAAAAATGATTAGAAAATAAATCATCTTCTTTTTACCCCTTGAAGCAAAGAAGATGACGTCTCTGGATATCAGATGTGTCCTTATTATAAGCCATTGATAAATGAAACTGAACATTTTTTGTCTTATATTTCACACAGGGAGCCATTAGATAATTTTTTTACAGAAAAGCAGTAACTAAAACAGTGAATATATTAATATGGTCCTCCTCTCTGTCCAAATTTAACTTAGCTACTTTCAGATTTGTATTCTGCCACATACGTTTTACAATATATATGTACAATTCCTCCCCACTCAAATTCAGCTATGAACATAAATAAATAGATAAATGATTTATTTCAAATAAATCTGAACAAAATATTGGAACTGTGAGATATATTCTAAGGTCAAAAGTACAACAAAGAAGTCTTAAATTTCATTCAATTAAAAATTGCATTTTTTGTTTGTTCAAGATGATTGAATGTCCGCAATTTTGAATAGTTAAGTCTCATATTGTTCCTCACTAAAGAAATCAGGACTTTTGGAGAAGTAGTGGATTTCAGATCTGGACAAAGTATAAACTGAACCTGATGTAGCATGTGCCAAAAAGCAAGGAAGCTGCCAAAATGGGCTGAATCAAAAAGAGACAGTCAATTTGAAGGATATCCAACTGGTCGCATTGCTGATAATTTAAGCATAAAAAAGAAAAAATATGATTGATTATAAATCAAATAATCAATCAATACAAATCCATAGATTCATTTTTTACTGAGATACAGATTCTGGGTGGGAGGGAAAGAGAGAGGAAGAAGGAGGAGAAAGAGAAAGAATCATTAATAATCACAGAATATGACATACTAATTTCTTTCCCCCTGGAAGTTTGTAATTAAAGGGAAATAATTAAGCATTTAGGTTGCCTTTTGAGGAGTAAGTGCAGCTCATTCCTAAGTAATGAAAAGCAGATCTTTATAGAAAAATAACATCTAAAATATATTATATAAATAGCAATATATATGTATATCTATCTATCTATCTATCTATCTATCTATCTATCTATCTATCTATCTATCATCTATCTATCTATCTGGAGTATACAGATTGTGGAAAGAATGACCAAATTAGAAAATTACCATGTTGCAAACTGCAGTGCAATTAATGATTCAGGCAAATATCATAAAGGGATTTTATAAACCAGGAGTTGGCAACTACCATCCCCTGAACACACTTGGCCCACTGATTCTGTATACCTGTGAGCTAAAATGTTTTCTTATCAAATTTTTATATTGTTGAAAAAACACAAAAGGAGCAGTATTTCCTGACATGAAATTTATAATTCAGATCTCAGGGTCCATTCCATAGATAAGGTTTTATTGGACCACAGCCATGCTCATTTGTTTACATATTGTCTGTGACTGTAATTTGTTCTACAATGGCAAATTTGAGTGACAGTGAGAAACAATATGGCTCACAAAGGCTAAATAAATTATTTGTATTTAGAACTTTATAAAAATTCTTACTAAAAACCATTTAGTGAAAGGAAGTTGGGGAAGGGAATATTTACATGGTGCCAATGTTTTACCCAATAAGTGACTCACTAATTACAAAAGTAAAAATGCATTTTTGTAATGGAAAGATCTGGCACTCCCCACTTCATTAAGTTGTTGAGCCTTAGCATCACTAATATAAAATTAGCCTGATCTTATGTATCACTGTCTTAAGGCAATATGAAGTCCTTGAATCAACTTACAGTATTCTCTCTGAACATGTCTACCCTGAAAATTTTAAATAGCTTTATTGAGGTACAGTTGGTATATAATTTACCTGTGAAACCATCACCACAATTCAGATAATGAACGTACCTATCATCCTCCAGAGTTTCACAGTTTACCTTTCTTATCTTGTTGGTCTGTGTTCTATCTCTGTAGGTTAGTTTGTTTTGTGGATTTTAAATTTATTACGCACTGAATATTTGGGTCTCCCCATATTCATATGCTAAAATCCTAATCTCCAATGTGATGGTCTTAGGAGTTGGGACCTGTGGAAGGCAATTAGGTCTTGGAAATGGAGGCCTCATGAGTGGGGCAGGTGCCCTTCTAAGAATAGTTTGTTTCCTCTCTGTTCTCCGCTTTGCGGGGACACAGTGAGAAAGCAACCATCTGCAAATCAGAAAGGGAGCCCTCACCAGAACCCAGCCATGCTGGTGTGTGATCTCAGACTTCCCAACCTTCATAATTACGCAAAATAGATTTCTGCTGTTTAGATCACTCTATGGGCCTCTGTTTTAGCCACATGAGCAGATTGATAAAATGGAGTCATACAACATGTAGATTTTTTTCGATCTAGCTTCTTTCATTCAGCATAATTATTTTGTGATTCAACCATGTTGTTGCATGTATCAATAGTTTATTCCTTTTCATTGTTGAGTAGATTTCACATACTATGACTTTGTTTCCTACTTACATGTTGATGCTCATATGGCTTGTTTCCAGTTGGAGGTATTAAAAATAGAGCTATTATGGACATTCAAATGCAAGTCTCTGTATGGTCATGTGCTCTCATTTCTCTTCAGTGAGTACCTAGTAGAATTGTTGCATCATATCATAAGTTTATGTTAAGTATATGCTCACCATACTTGGCACAGTGAGCTTTTAAAATTTTAGATTTTCTAATAGAAGTGTAGTGGTATTGGTAGTGCTGATGCATTTCACCTAAAGACTTATGTGTTGAACATACTTTTATGTGTTCTTGGCCATCTTTACATCTTTGGTGAAGAACATGTTCAAATCTTTTGCCCACTTAAGAAAAAACTATGTTGTTTGTTTTCATTACTATTAAATTTTGAGAGATTTAAAAGAGCATACTCTAGATACAAGTTCTTTATCCAATATGTTATTTTAAAATATTTTCTCTCTATGATTTGTCCTTTTGTTTTTTTAATGTTTTTTGAAATTTTATTTTTTTGCAAAGCCTAATTTATCTTTTCTTCTTCTATGGATCATGCTGTCATTTTTATGTCTAACATAATTTTGCCTAACACAAGAGGAAAAAAATTTTCTCCTGTGTTTTCTTCTAGAAACTTTATAATGTTAGATTTTGCACTTAGGTATATTATTTATTTTGAGTTTATTTTTTCATATGGTCTGAGGTTTGGACCAAAGTCTTTAAAGAATTTTTTTTTTTTTTTACATGTGGGCATTCAGTTTTCCCAACACCATTTATTGAAAATGCCATCATTTTCATGGATGTACCTTTGCACCTTTGTCAACAATCATGTGTATATGAGTGCTTGTCTTTCTTGAATTTCTGTTCAGTTTCAATGATCTATTTGTCTTGATGTAAATGCCACATTGACTTGATAACTGTAGCTTTATGATAATTCCTACAATTAGATAATTTTAGGTCTTCTACTGTTGATCTTTTACAAAGTTGTTTGTGGCTCTTCTTGGTTCTCTGGCTACTCTATATATTTCAATATGAATTTTAGAATCAACTTGTCAATGTCTACAAAAGAGTATGCTACGCTTTGATTTTGACCACATCAAATCTAAATCTATTTGGAAAGAACTGATAACTTGGCAGTATTGAGTCTTCCAAACCATCAATATGGTACATCTCTCCATTTACTGAGGTCTTCTTTAATTTCTCACAGCAACATTTTGTAGTCATCAGTATATAGGTTATGATTGGCAGAGGTCTAGGATGGCACCTCCTAGAGTTCTAAGATTCTCACCTCCTTGTATACACACCCTGTGAAATTTTGTTTCCTTTAGTGTGTAGAAAACTATGATATAATAGGATTTCACTTCTTGCAATTAGTTTACTAATGAGTGTATTTTTCAGTGAATAAAACATTATGTTATCTTAAGTGGGCCTGACTTAATTGGGCACCAAAGAAACATTGTCCTATTGGTCTCCAAGAAGATGAAATCTTCCATGGGTTCTCTAATTGCAAGTAGTTGAATTCTGCCTACAATCTGAATGAGCTTTTTAGAGGTCCACAAACATCAGATTGAACCAAAGCTTCCACTGACACTCTGATTTGCAGTCCTGCAAGATCTGAGCAAAGGATTCAGTTAAGCCATGCTAAATTCCTGACCCACAAATACTGTGACTATTTTTGCAACACTCACTCTTGGATATCTTTTGTCTTTATTTACAATTTTTTATATGCTATTTTGAATGGAGTTGTTTCTTACTTTCATTTTTGGATTATTCATTGTTAAAATATAGAAATGCAATTGATTTTTCTATGCTTATCGTGTATCCTGCAGCCCTGCTAAGCTTGTTTATTAGTTATAATAATTTTCTTTCTAAAATCAGTTTTTTAGGATTTTCTACAAACAAGGTAATGCTGTCTGTGAAAAATAAAAATGTTATTTACCTCTTTACAATCAGAATATCTTTAATTTTTTCTCTTACCTTATTGCTTTGACTAAAATCTTCAGTTCAATATTGAATATACGTGGTAAGAAAGAACTTCTTTGCCTTGTTCCTTATCTTAGGGGAAAGTATTTAGACATTTACTCTTAATTATGATACTGGCCTCGGTTCTTTTTTAGATGCCAGTCATCAGGTTAAGTAAGTTACTTTCAATTTCTAGTTTGATAAGAGTTTTTATGAGAGATGTATGTTGTTTTGTAAAAATAAATTTTGCCTCTGTGAAGATTATTGGGTATTTTTTGTTTTTTTTTTCTTTTAATATGGTAAATTACATTGTTGTATGTATACATTAATCTATCAATATGTATATGAAGCTATGATTTTTCTCTGTGTGTAATTTTCTACATTCCATAAATCTTGAGATGTTGTATTTTCATTTTCATTCAGTTTAGTTTCATTTTCCTTCCTTCATGTGCACTTGAAACATGTGTAATACTTCTATTTTGGGTAGTAGTTTCTTTTTTTCAAGTCATTTAGATCTGTACTGATACTCTGTTTAGTTGTTCTGTGAATTACTGAGAAAGGATTGTTGAATTTTCCAACCAATTATTGAATTATCTGTATCTCCCTTGAGTTTTGTCAGTTTTTACTTCATGTATTTTGAGACTCTGTTGTTAGGTGCATATGCATATTTAATTGTTATAGTTTCCTGATGGGTCAATCATATTATCGTTACCAAATTTTGCTCTTTATCTTTATTATTTTGCATGGCTTATATATTTTGTATGATATTAATATTAAGCTGTTTGCCTGGTATATTTTTTTCCTATTCTTTTATTTTTACCACATCTATGCTTTTGGGTCTAAAGTATGCTTCTCATAAAAAGCATATAGTTGGGTCTTCCTCTCCCCTCTTCCCACATCAGTTTTACAACCTGCCCTTTGATTGAAATGTTTTGTCCGCTCTTATTTAATGTGATTATTGAAAGGTGACATTTATGTCTGTCATTTTGTTGTTTTCTGTGTGTCTGTAGAGATACATAGCACATATTTTGCTCCTCTGTTCCTACTTTGCTGCTTTCTTTTGTGTGAAATGAATATTTTCTAAGTATATCATTTAAATACTTGTGTTGATATCTTAAAGTTTATTTTCAGGTTCTTAATTATTGGTGCTTTCAGCTTAAGGTGAACATAAAACTTATCTCAATCTACTTCAGGTTAATACTGACTTAATTCTTATAAAATGTGGCAACTTTCTTCCAATATAACTGTATTTCCTTCCCCTTTACTTTGCTTTTATTGTCAGAACCAAATGTGACAGATATTTCCCTGTACCTGATTTTTCTCCTGCCTTTCCTATCTTGAGGGGTCCCTATTGAGTGCCTTCTCTTCCTAACCACTCCCATCTCAGGTTACTCATGAAATTATGAAATCTTGTAGACTCTGACTCCTTTATATGTTTTCTTTTTTCCATGCTATTTTCATTTCTTTTGTTTATTTTTTTCCACATTTTTATTGGTGCATTGTGGTTGTAGTTAATGAAAGAATTTGTGGTTGTGCTTTCATACATGTACACAATATAACAATATAATTAGGTCAATATCACTCCCTAGCACTTCCCCCTCCCACCTCCCAACCCCTGGTCCCTTTCCTCTATTGATATCCCTTTGATTTTCATGAGATCCCTGCCCCCTCCCTCTCCAGCTTCCCAATATGAGAAAAACATCTGACCCTTGAGTTTCTGAGTTTGGCTTATATCACTTAATATAATAGTCTTTAATTCCATCCTTTTTCCTGCAAATGACCTAATTTCATTTTTCTTTATGGCTGAATAAAACTCCATTGTGTATATATACTACGTTTTCTTATCCATTCATCCATTGATGGCCACCTAGGCTGGTTCCATTGTTTGGCAATTGTGAATTGTTTTGCTATAAACATGGGTATGCATGTATCTATGTTTTATATTTGTCCCCTCCAACCTCTTCTTTGGTTTAGAGTGGAATCACTAATTTGCCGCATGACAAAGGTTGTCTTGCTGTAGTCACATCCATCCTCCACATGGTTCCTAGAGTGAACTCCACCTTTACCCACTTTTTGCTGAACTTAACCTCCTGAGAGAGCTGAGATTAAGTAGGTATGTCTGACTCAAGGAATGAGTGAACACCCCCCCCCCCCCCGGAGTCTATTTATGGCTGTTAAGTGAAAGCAGAGAAACTCCCTGTGGAAAATATTTATCCAAAATTGGACTCTATGCACATTCAGGAGTGTTTAGCTGTAGGGCAGAAACTATGATGTAAAGCATGGATAGAGAGATGGGAGTCACAATGTAAGGAAGGACTCTGAAGCATTTGAGAGAATTTATCTAAGGCCTTTTGCAGAAGAGCAAGGAAAGGAGATGGGAGCAGTGTCTTCAGGAATATTCCAAAGCTAGGATTTAAACCTGTGCTGACCCAGCCCTCATGATGAAGTATGTGCTAAGGAGAGAAAAAGACTTTGGTTTCTAACCCATGGGTCAGTACCCTAAATCCCAGCACTTACCAATCAAGCAAATTTGATATGGGAGCTAGTCTTATTCTCATTTCTCAGGGTCTGTCAAGCTGTCTAGTCACTGTGAAGTCTGAAGTCCTTCCACAGAGATCTACTACAGCTTGCATCTTGGAGACTGTACATTAGATTTGGACATCACGGAAGGAAAGAGGTAATAGGTGACACCCTGTCATGAACCAATGAAAGACTGCTTTGGGACAGCCAGAAATTAATGGAAGTAAGGATGGGGACTAGTGGTAGAAATGGGAGCTCAGAACCATAGTCGTGTGGGTCTTGAATTCTATAACACTAGGGCCTACTCAGTAGTCACTCTTGGTCTTCTTTGTTAAAGTCTGTTTTGTTCAATCCAACACTGGTGGCAGTGTGCACACAGAAGTTGGGTCCAACCCCAGGGGATCAGTCCTGATTGTTGGAGGCATCATGATACTCTATTTTCCTTTGTTGTCGACTGGTTTACTAGTGGGCACATGACCAAGTTATGGTCAATGAATATAGAGGGGGCAAGTCATAGGGTTAATTTTATGCATCATCTTGACTGGACCACAGGGCCAATATATTTGGTCAAACACTGTGTTGGGTATGTCT
Source organism: Sciurus vulgaris (assembly GCF_902686455.1). Taxonomy (NCBI): domain Eukaryota; kingdom Metazoa; phylum Chordata; class Mammalia; order Rodentia; family Sciuridae; genus Sciurus; species Sciurus vulgaris. Next base: position 163,228,069 of record NC_136464.1, read on the forward strand.
GTGAGGATATTTTTGGATGAGATTAGCAGTTAAATCAGTAGACAGAGTAAAGCAGATTTCCTCTGGAATATGGGTGAGCCTTATCCAATCAGATGAAGGCTTGTGTAGAACAAAAAGCCAACATTCTCTGGAGTAAGAAAGAATTCCTTCTGCCCAATGGCCTTCAACCTGGAACAGTGGTTTTTCTTTCCCCTGCTTTTGCACTTGAACTGAACTATCAGCTCTTCGTGAGTCTTGAAGCTGACAGAATTACACTATCTGCTCTCCTGGTTGTCAGGTCTTTAGACTTGAGCTGGAACTTAACCAGGAGCTTTTCTGGTCTCCAGTTTGCCAACTCACCTACAGATTCAGGGTCTTGTCAGCCTCCAAAATCTATGTAAGCCAATTCCTTAGAATAAACCTCTATTTATTGGTTCTGTTTATCAAAGGAACCCTGGCTAATACAGGGTGCTTCTGAGATGAAAAGAGCGAGCTTGTGAGGAGAAGCATCTTTGCTCCTGTCTGTGATCCTGTTGTAGAGGCTGGGATGTCTAGAGCTGGGGTGGCCTTCTTTTTGGTTGTAAGAACGTAAGGTGAGAATGAGAGTTGTGCCTAGGATAACAAAATAGACAGACAGAAGAGCCTGAGCAACCTTGCTGAGCACTGAACCTCCCACAGACCAGGCCAGCCCAGGCATCTTGCTGTGTGAGGTAAGACTTCTCCTTGATGTTTAATCCGCGCTACCTAAAGTGTGTCCACAGTGCACATCACTTGTATGATCAATATATGGACCAATTATGTTATCAGTTGGATTTTGCATTTCTAACAAGCTTGTACAAATCTTAGGCCTATTCCTGATCTTTCTAACCAGAATCATCATTTTAACAAGATCCTGAGTGGTTTGTGTACACACTTGAGTTTGAAAAGCATAAACTTGAGTGATTTTTTTTAGTTGGGTTTTCTGTTACTTGCATCAGAGAACACACTAATATAGCTGATCTGGCCTCATTGGATCTACAGACTGAGGTTTGTTAATATGTGGCACATGTAGTTTTCTGACATGCAATGCCCTCTTTGTCCAGTTTGTTCCTTTGAACCGTGTCATCTCTCCCTTCCTCTGACTTTTTCATGTGACTAACAAATATCTCCTTTAAGACTCAGTTAAGGCATCACCCCCACCAGGAAGTGTCCCAGAGTTTCTCCATGGTAAGTCAGGTGTTCTGTGTTACATCTTATTTGTATCTTTTCTTACCAGACTCTTCAGTGAGAACCCAAGAGCCTTGAAGAAAACCTATTTTTGCTCTTTGTACTTCATGTCTCTCTGCGTCTGGCACATGCAAACAGCTGAACGAGTGTCTTTGACAGACAAAGTGAATATCCCTTTGCCAACCAGCTCCTCCTAATGCCGCCCCCCTCTAGGGCTCTGGGCATTGCTTGGAGGCATTGCCCTGGCAGGAAGCCTAGTGTGGGATTAGGGAATTAGGAAGCCTGCTGGCCTGGCAGCTGTCTTTCTTTCCCATCCTGCCCCTGTGCCCCCCAGGGAGCACATGGTTCAGAAGCAGCTGCAGGGGATCCTCCCTCTCCCTCCTCCTCTCTCCTCCTCTCTATCCCAGGAACAAATGTTACAAACCACCCAACAGCTGAGGAAGAAATGTTTTGGCACAGGAAAGACCCCACAAACTTGGAGCTGGAAATGCTTCTTCAGCCCTCTCCCTAAGCCAGAGCCTGTCTGTGGATGCCACCCAAAGCAGCCTAGGCTCTGGCTGTTGTCATTTTAGAAGTGGGTGGAATGGCAATATAACGTAAGAGGGACAGGGGCCATGATGACCTCTACCAGATGGGATGAGAGCCTAAGTGCACTTAACGGCACTTTCTTACCAAGAAGTGATTTAAGATGGGAGATTTCTCCCTTGGTGGATGCTTTGCCATCCATTTGTACACATTGAGGTTTTCAATAAAAGCAGACTGGTTTCAATCTGGGATAAGTATGGGGCTGTTGCTAGGAGCAGCATTCCTGCGGTGGATATGGGAGCCAACTGTCCAGGCCTGACCTAGCGACTCTGCTTTGGAGGCAGAGGTGGGGTGTGTTCCTCATTTTCCAGCCACTGGCAGCATGGGCTGCTTTCCTTATTAGCAGGAGCACTCCAGACTAAATGGCGAGTGCACGTGCCGGAGTGCACTTGGGAAATCAATTCCTGAGCTCAGATGCATTGCTCCAGCTGGTGCCTGCCCGGTCCAAGGTGCAGATGTGCTAATGGCTTGGTCTGACTAAAAGAACAAAGTGGAGCCAGGATGAGGAAGCAAGAGTGCGTCCCCAGAGATGCCACATGGTACATTCCTTTGGGAGCCAGTGAAAATGGTGAAGCCATGATTAATTCATTTACGTTGCAAATGTTTGCTGAGCAAGCCCCTTTAATAGGGAACTAGGGTCTGTCATGGCCCTTGAGATTCAGATCTCAAGGATCTACTCCCCAGCTCAGAGCTCCTTATCCACTGGGGAAGAGCCATGCAATTAGGTGGATGCCTCCAATCCAGTGCAGTGAGTGCTGTACTAGAGGCGGTGCGGGACAAGACAACCCAGACCACGGGTCAGAAAGACATCCCAGAGAAGAGATAGATGAGCTGCATCTCAGAAGGTATAGGGAAGGACATCAACATTCACTCAGTACTAATTCTGTGCCGGGAAACCTGCTTTGTTGACGGGGAACCCAGACTCGGGGAGGATCCCTGGTTTGCCTATATGGAGACTGCCAGAGCCTTATCCTGTGCCCGTGCCAACTGTCACTCATGACAGTCTTAACATATTTTTCTAGTCTCTGTATCAGTTGCTTTGATGTTTGGGCCTTGCAGATAGGGAGGGACTGTCTACCAGGGCTGACTGATGCCTAGAGAAAGCAAATCACATGCCCAGGAACCTGCTTGAGCTCACATTCTTTAGGATACTATTTGCTTGCCCTAAACTCCCTGGTATCAGGTACCAAAAAACTCCATAACCCATATTCTCAGAGCTTACCCAAATTAACCCAACCAGCAAATCCCAAGTCAGTTTATCCGGTCTCACCTGTTCCTTCTTGTAGAAACCACAATAAAAACTTCTTCCTATGCTTTCCCCTCTCCCTCTGTCTCTTGACCAACCCTGTTGCTTCCCTGTGTGGCCCAGCACGGTGTGGCCTAACCCCTTCTCTTGGCCTTCATGAGTAACAATATCTTTCCAATGGAATTTGTTTCCTGATTCATTGGTCTTGCCACATCTGAATAATAATAAAACCTATACTTTAAAATACAGGCAAAGAAGATTGGTGCAACCCTTTGGAAAAGCAGTATGGAGATTCCTAAGAAAATTCGGAATGGAACCACCAGTTGACCTGGCTATCCCACTTCTTGGTTTATACCCAAAGGATTTAAAATCGGCATACTGCAGTGATGTAGTCATTTCAATGTTTCAAGCAGTTCAATTCACATTAGCCAAACTATGGAACCAACCTAGATGCCCTTAACAGATGAATAGATAAAGAAAATGTGGTACATATACACAATGGAATATTACTCAGCCTTAAAGAAGAATGAAATTGTGGCATTTTCAGGTAAATGGATGGAACTAGGGAATATCTTGCTAAGTGAAATAAGCCAGTTCCCAAAAACCAAAGGCTGAATGTTTTCTCTGATAAGTGGATGCTGATCCATAGTGGGGGGTGGGTAGGGAAGAATGAAGGAACTTTGGATTTTGCAGAGGGAGTGAGGGAAGGGGTGGGGTGCTGGGGAGGGGAAGGATGGTGGATTGAGACAGACGTTATTACCCATGTGCATGTATGAAAAATTTTTTTGTTAAATAAAATACAGGCAAAGGGAGTAGATGGGGTCATGGAACCAACAGGAGGAATTCTTGCACATCCCATGAGCTGATGGTAGAACTGTAGCCTGGAGTGTGGGGGCCTGGAAGGGTGGGCAGAGACCACCCTGAGTGGGGCACATGGAGAAGGCAGCCTTACATCCTGAAGGTGCTGAGAGGCTCTTAAAGATGTGAAGCTGATTTATGGTACTATACAATCTGTCCCACAGCAGCCAGGACAGTAGGCAGATGAGAGAGTCAGAGACAGGGCCCTTCGTAGAAATCCTGATGCAACAAGAAGAGAGACTGAACTGGGGCAGGGTCAGTGGGGATGGAGTGGAGGGGACAGATCTGAGGGGCATTGAGAGACACAATGGTCAAAGTTTGGTGACTGGTATAATGAGGAGGTGGAGTGAAAGGGAAGAGGTGGGTTTTGGCAAGTGCCTTAGTCTGCCAAATTGCACTGCCGTAACAAAACACACAAGACTGGGTAATTTTTAAAGAACAGAAATTTATTTCTCAAGTTCTGGAGGCTGAGAACTTCAAGATGGAGGCACTAGCATCTGGCAAGGACTGTGTCATCCCATGGTGAAAAGCAAGAGGGTGAGAGAGAGAGCGAGAGCAAGAGATGACACTTACAGCTACAAGCCCTTTCATCAACGGTGGAAAGCCGTTGCTGATGAGGGTCCCTTGTGGCCTCATACCTCTGCTCGTTACTGGAGATGGACTCTTTTGGCACAGAAACAAAAGAAATGAAATTGAGCCAGTCTTGTGAGCACATATGGGTAAGGCTTTAATTGGGGCTCAGCTGAAGGGTGACAGCAGTGATTGAGGAGTCTGGCCGCTCCCTCAGTGAAAGGAGAGGTAGGCTTTTTATTGGTTTGCTGGAGTGGGATAAAGTCTGGCGGTTTCTCACTGGCCAGGGGCATGGTCCCAAAAGACGTTTCTTCTTGCACAAGACTTGGACCACTGGGTGGTCCTAGTCAACTTCTCCTAGGACAACTTGCTGAGTTACTCTTGAAACAGGCACCATCATCCTGTGCAAACTTCCTGGCCTTGTGGCTCATAATGTCTGGGTCTTATGGCAGGGCTGAAGGACTTTGCTTGGGCTTCTGTAGTTGCTGAGAAGCACAAGGGTACTGTAAAAAACACGCACCAGTTAAAAAAAAAATGGAAAACACAAAAAACCAGCTCCAACAGGCAATCATCATGTTGGCATGCAGAACCGAGTAGAATCTGACCCAAAGGTTAGGGCTGCAAAGGGGACAGACATATGAAGACAGAGGTGCCAAACCTTTTCATTCCATTCCAGTCAACCATCAGAAATCTTCAGGTCCAAATGTAGAGTCAGCCTCTTCAGAAAAAGTTACCTCGATGTCCCTGAAAACTTACCTAGGTAACCATTATTACCTTAACTCACAGCAGTGGTTATCTACAACAAAGCTAGTGGGAGAACAATATCGTATTGCCCAGCTGTGTGATCTTCACAAGCAGTGATTTGCAAGTTGGGTAAGAGCAAGTGAAACTAGAGGGATTATTTAGGGTTTTCTCTGGTAACAATCTCAGCTTGTGCAGGTGTTCTGCTTCTGTGGTTTTATCAGGGTCTCATGACAGGTCTGTTGAAAAGAGCATCAGGTAGAGAAGCAACTGACATGGACAAAGGGTGATAGTTTATTGCATGGGGTTTATTTCATGATCCCAGACTTTTGTCCCCTGACTGTCTCACAATCAGGCTTCACCTTCCATCACCCCACATTGGAGATCAAGTTTCCAACCAGTGAACTTCAGGTATGGGACTAGAGTTATATCTGAGCTCATCCTAAACAGCAATGTTAAACCCATTTATCTTTTTGTATTTGGGTATTGCTAAATACTTCTCACGAAAATTCAGTTGAATATCTGACTGCAAGCAACCATGTAATAGCAACATGTACCTTTAGATGTAAAGGTTTCTACTTAGGGACTACAAAGATGCTCTTTGTGTCTGAGTGCCTTAAAAAAATGCAAGGATGAATGACTGATCAACGGGTACTGAGTTATAGCTGGATAGGAGCAAGCAGCTCTGGGGTGACAGTAGGATGACTACAGATAGCAATAATGTACAGTACACAGGATTTTGAATGTTTTCACCATAAAGAAATAATAAATTATAAATATTTTAGGAGATCAATCTGTTTATTGTGATTTAAACATGCAATATATATATATATATATATATATATATATGTACCATAACATGGTACCCATTAGTGTGTCCAATTTTTATGTATCAATTCAAATTTAAAAAATTAAAAATCACCATCATCCACATCAAAGAACCTGGGAAAACTTATGTTTAGAAGTGAAAGAACTGTGACAAGGAATTTGAAATGAGTTCCATCTTGAAATCTGAGATTGACTGGGCAGATATTCAATATTCCAGAACCATAAACATTTAAAGTTCAAACAGGCCAAAAATGACTGACACAAAGAAGAAAGCTTCTGTATGCCACTTGAGGACCAGGGAGCAGTGTGGACACTAAAGAATGGCATTCTGACTGGAATGGTTCTGAGAGGGCCATGGGAATTGTGGGCCCTGGCATGGGGATTAGGTGTGGGGTGGCCTGAGAGGTGACTTCCAGCCCCGGCAGCCTGAGGGCAGCCGTGCATCAGACCTGAAAGTCTAAAATGTGTGTGTGAATGTGATTTTATTGCAATGACAAAGGTGCTGCTTTTGCAGTGCCTCATAAATGTGAGGCACTTGAGGGAGAAAATCCTGGAGAAAATGGTTTGAGCCTCATTCCCGGCATGTTTTCAGCCTACAAAGTAACCAGACGTGCACTAAGGACCCTCAGATGCTTTGAGGCAGAGTCAGAATTATGTGAAGGATTCGTGCCACAGCTTTAAAGCCAAAGGCAGTGGGGGCTGATCACCGTGGATGGTGTGCGGGTGCATGAACCTTGGAGCAGAGCACCTGTCTTCCGTTACTTCATGGTTTTCTGTTTACTTGAAGGTCTTTTCTACAGGCAATGTCCATTTCAGCACCTCAGGGGGAGCCCTGAGTAGTGTCTCCAAAGCAGAGCTGAGGTCCCCTGCATTCTTCAGGCTTCTTGAGACCCTGAAGAATAGGTACTATTATTGCAGGATCATGCACTACTATAGTATAGCATAGCATAGCATAACATAGCATAGCATAGCATAGCACAGTATTACATAACACAGTATATCACATTCAGGGTAACACAGCGCAGTACGGTATCGTAGAGTATATCCTAGTACAGTATAATACAGTGTAGTGTAAAGTACACCATGGCATTATAGTATGGCACAGCATATAGTATAGTACAGTATAGTATGGCATAGCATGGTAAGTTCCAGCATAGTGGAGCGTAGTAGAGTAGAGTCAGCACCATGTGGTATAGTACAGGACAGTGCAACACAGTGCAGAATAGTACAGTACAGTCTGGTGCAGTGAGGTGCCTGTACTGCTGGCCAGTTGAAGTGAATTCTTGGTGTTTCTGAGAGAAACCTGGCACACAAACTTGTTTTAGTGTTTGAAGAAATAATCAAACCCATTCTTTTTCAGTAAAAGTGGACAAGACAAAAATGGGGCATTTTCTGCTATCAGGCCCCCTCTTGCATGGTGGATGTTCTCTCTTTTCTCTATTAATTAAATCCTACTGTGTTTACTTTTCCCTTCCATGACAGTCCATGGATTTTATTCTTCAAAAATTTGCAAGACAAGAACCCAAAAGAAATTTGGCAAAGCAGAGAATCTAGGCTCATCTAAAAACTCCAATTTCATCTTGGTGGCCCAGATGGCGATCTTAGGAAGAAGTGGTTGGATTTCTTCGTCTGAATCCCTCAGTTTCATTTTCACCGGTTGAGTCTGGAGAATATTCTTCTGGACAGGCATTCCTTGTTGCAGAAACCGACAGAAGACCCTGACTTGCCATTCAGGGAGCATTGCATACCACAAAACAATTGCATAAAAAAGAAAAGCATAATTTAAAATTTCGCAACCAGGGATCAAAAAGTTTCTGCTCAAACTGATTGGATTAAGAGATGTTTAAGATTAAGAGGCTTCTGGGAGTGTCATTGAGAGTGCTTCCAGAAATGATTGGCATGTGGGACAGCAAATTAAGGGGGAGATCCCCCCTAAAGGTGTACAGCACAGTCCCAGTAGGCTGGGGGTCTGGATGGAATAAAAATGTGGAAGAATGAAGAATCTGATGCAGACACAAGTTCTTTTCTTCCTGTATGGGCGCTTCCTTTGCTGCTGTGGTCACCTGAGGACACTAAACTCCAGCTCCTTTACTCTCCCAAAGCAGACTTAAGGTGTTTCCAAGCCATGGGTCCCAGACTGGGGTGACATCATTGGTCCTTCTTCTCTGAATTGAGCAGCTGCTGGTTCCTCCAGCTCTCTAGTTTGTAGCCAGCCATTGTGGGACTCTCCATCTTGTGAGCCTATAAGCAAATCTAATGAATCCCCTGGTTAGAAACATCTGTATCTCCATATCCTGTTCCCCAACATGAACCTGTGGCCTCATGGGAAGTACCTTATGATCAGTTAACATAGGAAGAGAAGACGAGGTTTACAGATGGTTCTGCACAATATGCAGGTATCATTCTAAAATGGACAGTAGCAGCATTCCTTCTCCTCTCTGGGACATCTCTGAAGGACATTGGTGAAGGGAAACCTTCACAGTGGGCAGAAACTTGGGTAGTGCACGTGGTTGTGCATTTTGCTTGGAAGTAAAATGGCCATATGTGCATTCATACACTAGTTCATGTGCTGTAACCAGTGACTTGGCTCTGTGTTCAGAGATCTAGAAAGAACAGGATTGTGAAATTGATGACAAAGACCTTTTGGAAGAGGTATGTGAAAATATTTGTGTTCTATGTAAATGTTCACCAAAAGGTGACCTCTGTAGAGGAGGACTTTAATAATCAAGTGGATGGGATGACCCATTAGTAGTCAACCTCTTGCCCCAGCCATCTCTGTCATTGTCCAGTGGTTCATGAGCAAAGGGGATGGAGGTCACGCATGAGCTCCACTCACCAAGGCTGACTTGGCTGTGCCCACTGCTGAGTGCCCAGTTGGTCAGCAGCAGCCCTTTATATGGTGTCACTCCTGGGGTGATCAGCCCACCAGTGACCTGGCAGCAGGTTGATTATATTGGACCTTTTCCATCATGGAAGGGGCAGCAGATTGTCTTTACTGGAATAGATCCTTATTGTGGGGATGAATTTGCCTTCCTTTCACATAACTTATGCCCAAACCACCATCTGTTAATTTATAGAATGTCTTATCCACCGTCATGTGTTCCACACAGCATTGCTTCTGACCAGCAACTGAATTAGAACAAATTATATTCCATGCTTTTATAATTATGTCAAAATGAATCCTAATGTTATGTATGACCAAAAAGAACCAATAAAAATCTATTGCAAAAGAAAAGACAAAAATGTCCATAAAGTGAAAAAAACCCACTGAGGAACAACACTTGTCATACAGTGGCAGAGGAAAGGTCACCATTCTTCCTCTATAAAGCTTGTGCAAATGGATAAGGATAAAACCTAGATTATGGCGGGGAAAGGCTGCTCCAAAAATAGACAAAGAAATGCCAGTGGCTTGGCTTTCTAGCTTTGCTGGCAGGTAGGATACTGGTACATGCCTCTTGGCATGTGGCCCAGCTCCATGTACTAAGACACAGGTGATTCTTAGACCTTGGGGGAAACACAGCAGAAATCAGGACTGGGAAAATACCCCCATCTTTCCCTCTTGCCTGTATAGAGGGCTGTGTAAGGGGCCAGTGCTTGGAGGACCGCAGCAGAGTGTCACCATGAGGAACATAAAAGTCACAGAGAAGTTGACCAGAACCCTGAAGTCATAAATGCTCTGAATCAAGCTTCAGGTGACCTACTTCTAGACTGTTTGTGAAGTAAGATTTATTACAAGCTCATGCTGCTAAAGCCACTCTCAGGTATTCCGTTACTTGGGATGAATTTTTCCTAACTGATACAAGATAATTTCCAGAAGAGGAAAAGACAGTGAATAAAGATCCGAGTAATGTTTAGTCTCACAGGTAGTTGAAGAAGTAGTTGCAAACCACAACAGTGCTAACTTTATTTGATTTTCAGATTTGAATACAATGTATAACTGTGGTAAGAGGGCTCTTTTGTACACATTTGATGAGAGAGCTAATTGGTACAATGTGTCTGTGTGAGGTTTTAAAAGGCCTTACCTTTGATTCACTATTCTACTCCCAAAAAATAATCAGAGAGCAGACAAAGATTTATTTACTGTGTACTTGACATCTCCACATAGAAAATCTTATAGGCCATAGTAGTTTCCTGTTGATGATGTAACAAAATATCACAAACTAGTGGTTTAAAAACAACATGTTTTATCATGTGGTTCTGGAGGGCAGAAGTTCCCAAAGTCAAACTGTTAGCAGGGCTGGTTCCTCTGGACACTCCATGGGAGAGAATCTGGTTGTTTTTTGTTTGTTTGTTCTTGTTCTTGTTTTTGTTTTACCTTTTCCAGTTCCTAGGATACCCTCATTCCTTGACCGGTGGCACCTTCCTCCCATCTCTCCAACCTCTACTTCCATTACATCTCCTTCTCTGATGCTTTTTCCTGCCTCCCTCTTATAAGGACCCTGCAATTACATGGAACTCACCTGGGCAAACAACCTCCCATCTCAAGGATCTTAGTTTGTTCACATCTGCAAAGTCCCCTTTGCCATGTAAGGCAACAGATTCACAGGTTCTGGGGAGCAGAATAGGGACATTTTGGGTGGCCTGCTGACTACCACAAGGGTTCATACAAAACATGTCCAAAATGTCTTTCCTCTCCTCCCCAAACACTGTTTCCCATTTCCCTCAGATGTCTGTAGCATCATCATCCACCTGGTTGTCCAGCCAAGCAACTTGTCCAGTTGTCCAGTCAAGCAGCTCCTCTGTCCCCTCGCATATCCTGTACTGAGTGTCTACTATATGTCAGACATTGTTTTAGGCTCAGAAAACAGATGAACAGATATATGGGGTCTCTGTTTGAAATGCAAACAAACAAAATATCACTATTATTGATGCTCTTTAAACTATAATCTGATATTTAGACTGGTCGGAAGTTACTCTAAATTTGGTGGTCAGAGCAGACCTCTTTGAGATTGTGCTATTTGATCTGGGATTTGATAAGAAATTGATTATGCATAAATGTCATGGTTTAGATGTTAGGTACCTCCCAAAAATTCATGTATGAGACAATGGAGGAAGGTTTAGAGATGAAATGTTTGGGTTATGAGAGCCTTAACCCAATCAGTGAATTAATCTCCTGATAGGGATTAACTGGGTGGAACTAAAGGCAGGTAGGGTGTGGCTGACAGAGTCAGGTCATTGGGGAGTGCCTTTGAGGCTCATATTTTGTCCTCCTTGAGTGCCTTTGAGGTTTATATTTTGCCCTTTGTCTCTGCTTCCTGGTGTGATGTCTTGAGCTGCTTTCCTCTACTACACTCTTCTGCCATGATGTTCAGCCTCACCTTGAGCCCTGAGGAATGGAGCTGGCTGAATTAGGACTGTATCTCTGAAACTGTGAGCCCTCAGAATAAAACTTTTCCTTTCTAAATTTGTTCTTGTCAGGTCTTTTGGTTACAGCAGTGAAAAAGTGGACTAAAACAATAAGTCTTATGGCAGTGTGATTTGGGTGGGGGAAATAGCCTGGGCAAAGTCTCTAAGGCAGAAGAAGCTCATGCTGTTCAAATAACAGGAAGAGGATGGATGTGGCTAGAGCAGTGATATCATGGGAAAGAGGGAGAGAAGGCCGGAGCCAGGCCTCCTATGGCCCAGTTGACCAGAGCAAGGACTGCAGAGGTAACCTTCAGAATCTAAACTTCAATCTCCTGCCTCCAGTAACCTGCACACTGTTAGCTTGACCAACCATTGTCTCTCACCTGGACTGTTGGAATTGTCTTCTGCCTGCTCTTCCTCCTCCTTTTTTGCTTCCTCTGAGCCATTTTCAACTAACAACCAAAGTGATCTCTTTTAAAGAGGATGCATTACTTTGGTGTATTCAACATCTATTCCAGCCTCCTCTCCATGTACCTTTCCTTCCTGCAGAAGGAAAGTTGAGGACTGTATTTCCTGGACTCCATGCAACTTGGGTCTTCTTAGGCTCTGCTAAAGTCAGATGTCCTCATGGACAATGTGAATTACTGCGGAATAAGGCAGGGGAGAGATGGCATGACACAGGCGCCCACCTCTTGCAGATGTGGGTCTGGTGGGTGTGACTTTATCAGGTGTACGTCTAGAAGGTGCGAGTCTGGGAGGTGGAGGTCTAGCAGGTGCAGCTGCACGTGCTGCTGTGGTCTGTAGATGCCTGGTTGCTGCCTCTGTAGTTTGCAGGTGCAGTTCACCTTGCAGATCCCAGAGCTCTGACAGAAGCAGATGGGCTCCGTGGTAATGTTCTAGGAACTTCCCCCTTGAGGCCCATCCACAACCTGCTGCTCAGCCCATCCAGTGATTTGTAAGCAGGTAATTACCCATATTAGATTCCTTTCTGCTTAAAAGAACAAGAGTGGTTCCTACCATCTTTTGTTGGACTCTCAATACAAAAACGCACCCTGATCATATTGCCTCCTGACTCTTTGACAAATGACTGAAACCTAACATCTTTATCATACCCATAATGCCCTGGTGACTCAGATCCCTTGTCCTCCTCCCTGGAGAATACTCTGCTCTCCTTTGCTGGTGACAGCCTAATGGCATTGCTCAGAGGAACCTCCTCTGTGGCTACTCAGACAAAGCACCATAGGCTGGGCAAGAGTTCTGGGGGAAGGGTCTGTTTGGACCTCACTCCTTGGCTTGAAGATGGCCATCTTTATGACCACAGTATTCTGCCTCTGTGTCTCTGTTTCCAAATTTCCCCTTTTAGTAAAGATAGTGGTCATAGTGGATCAGGTACCCAGCCTCATCATCTCTCATGTCAACTAATCATATTGCAATGACCCTATTTCCAAATTCCAATTCCATTCTGGGTTATTGAGGGTTAGGACTTCAACATGAATTTGACAGGGGGTGTAATCAGCTCACTTACAATAGTCAGGTCCCCAACTTATTGCCTCTTGTCACTATACTTCATTATCAAAGCAGTCAACTTTGTGTGTGATGAGACACTTGCTGGTGGGTTGTTCCCTCCAACTAGACCCAAAATACTACTTAACAGTCCTCTAGGCATTCTTTAATCACGTCAAGTTAACCCTGAAAATTAACCACCATGCATGTCACTACCCATTCTTTTCATCCCAGCAGGGCTTCAGACTCAGTGAGAGAGAGAGAGAGAGAGAGAGAGAGAGAGAGAGAGAGAGAGAGACAGACAGACAGACAGACAGACTGTGTGCTTTATGAACAATGAAGTACATTTTGATCTCCCTGGTTGGTTGTAAGGATGTAGTCTTTGTCTTCAAAATTTCTGAATAATTAGTGTGTCTTCAAATTTTCTGAATAGTTAATAGACATTATTTTTGTTTGGGGAGTAAAAATTTATGTCTTTGAGAATTGTAATACATCTGACATGTCAGAATTATATTTGAGGTATCTGATGAAAAATAGAGATTCCTATATTCTGTAAATATCTTTTGCCCCTTGGAATTTGGAATAACAAGAAGTTCCGGTTTTAATACATTTTTCCAGACTTTTTTTACTTGAATGAACATTTCTTTGCTCATTCTATTTTCTAGCCTCCTCTCTGGAAACAGGGTTTGTCCCAGGAGGAAAATCCAGGGACATACTTCCAGGGAATAGTGAATTCTACCACACCCAAGGTGAGCAAGGAAGACGGGCTTCTTGCTGCAGGAGAACAAATTGCTATGAGGACATGTGAAGCTGTAGTCTAAAATTGAGAGTTATCTTTAAAAATCCATCTGAAGTTATCTTTAAAAGTGATTTCAATGCTTTGCATTATAGAATATTCTAGAAGATAATCTGTCAGTAGCCTTGTACTCAGCACAGTTTGCATTCATTTAACATCCACTCTGTTCACATTCTTTCAAGGCAGTGTGCAAAATTTAACAGCTGATAGATAATGAGAAGGGTCTCCGGGGACCATTATTCCTGTCCACAGTGCATTTACCACTGGTGTTTATTGACTTCACCTTTGAAACTAAGCAAGACACAAATCACATCCTTTCATGTTGGAACCAGGAGATTTGTTTCCAGCGATCACACATTATTTTCACAGAGATAAAGACTTAGATGGAACAAATGAAAAGGAGGTATGAAGGACTTGCACTTGAAGGCTTGATCTTGAATTATCTTTGGTGAAGTAGGATGTTGTTTTCTCTGTTGAGTGTCAGGGCAGCAGAAAAGAGGAAACTGTGTCTCTCAGAGTCACTCCACAGTTGACCATGTGCTCATCTCTGGTGCAAGAAATAGTTCAGCGCTTTCCCATGCAATCTGCCACTTGAGCTGGGGTACTCAACAAAGTGAGAACCTGCCTGGCAAACTTGTGGGCTGCTCTGTCACTTGCATCTTATTCACTTAGAAATGTTTGTGTTTCTAGAATTTTTTTTTTTTTTTTTTCTGAAAGAGTTCGAAGGAGCAGAAGTAGATTGAGGCTGGTGTTATCCAGCTCCTTCTCCACTGGGTTCATTGTTCTGTTGTTATGTTATTGTTGGTTTATTTATTTATTTATTTATTTGGCACTGGGTTTGAGCCCAGAGGCGTACCACTGAACTGCATTGTCAGCCCTTTTTATTTTGAGATGGGGTCTTGCTAAGTTGCTGAAGCTGGCCTCAAACTTGAGATCCTCCCACCTCAGCCTCCAGAGTGGCTGGGATTATAGGAATGTGCCATGGTGCCTGGCTCTGTTGTATTTTTTAACTTATTTGTCTTCCCATGAAAGAAAACATTCTGGTAGGCACACACTTGGGTAGCAGGCCCTCAACCCACAGTTCCTGATGAAACCCCTGGGGTGGAGCTGTAGCTTGCCCTGTAGAGTCCCCGGTCTTCCCTGCCAAGTCCAGCCACTACTTGGTGATGGTGGGGTATCCAGGTTGACTTCTCAAGCCCTTAGGTTCAGCGCTCCCTGCAGGATGGGTGCTGGCATTGTTTTTCCTGTTCGGGGAAGGTTATTCTTGCTTCTTTAACCACAGAGTGAATTCTTTTGTGTCAGACATCATGGCATGTACCTATTTCATGGGAGAAGCAGAAAAACCAAGAAACAAGCTGTCTGTAGCAGGAATGAGAGGGAGGAAGGGTGCAGGCAGGCAGAGCTGATTCAGGACATACTATGCACAAGGTCAGGGCTAAGGCTTTCCATATGCATTATTTGATTTTACCCCGCCTCTTCCCATCCCCAAAGACTTAAAGGTAGTTATTATTATACTCTTTCACATACAGAAAACTCAAATCACAGAGACACTGTCTGTCTCACCCTGAGGCAAATTATGTGTCTTGACTTCTCCAGTCTAGAGTAAGTTATGCTGAATCAGGAGCACTAGGTACTTGGAGACTGAATGAATCTACCCGTAGGTGTGGATGTCACCAAAGATACATCACAGTTGTCAACTTGGAGAGAGCAGTAACTCCTGAAAGAATTTTCATGTCTAGGCAAAGTGCTTTACATACATTACCTGATGTAACACACACACACACACACACACACACACACACACACACGAGTCAGTATGAGGGAGTTGCAAGTATCATCCCCATTTCACAGGTGGTGAAATTAAGGATAAAGATACAACACAACGAAGACAATCTTGAGAAGTTGGAGGACTCATGCTTCTGATTTCAAGACTTACTAACAGAACAATGTGGTATAGGTTTAAAGACAAATAGACCCATGGAATAGAGAACCCCAAAATAACCCCTCATGTGTAGATTTCAGCAAGGGTGCAAAGACCATTCAATGGGGAAAGGACAGTCTTTTCAAGTGGTGCTGGAAGAATTGGATATGTGCATGCCAGAGAGTGAAGTTGTACCCTTACCCAGCATCACATATAAAAATTAACTCAAAGAATATAATAAAATCATGTTATGTGCGTATATGAATATACCACAGGGAATTTCACCTTTATGTATATGTAGAAAGTAAAAATAAATAAATAAATGAGCAAAAGGAAGGTCAGGAGAGTAGAAGGAGACTAGAGGGAGGGAAGGAGGAAGGAAAGGTGGGAGATCGGGACTGTAGGGAAATTCCACGCATGTGGGATTTTGTCTAGATGAACCTAACTACTATGTATAACTATAATGCTCTAAACTTCTTAAAAACTTTTTTTGAATTAAGAAGTTACTTCAAAACCGATCCAAGACTTAAACATAAAAACTAGTACCAGAAACTTCTTAGAAGAAAACAGAAGCTTCATGACAACTAGATCTGGTGACAATTCTTAGAGGTGACATCGAAAGCACAGACAACAAGAGAAAAAAATAGATAAACTGGACTTTACAGAGATTAAAACCTTTGTGCATTGAAAGACACTACCAACAGAGTAAAAGGCAACCCAAAGGGTGGGAGAAAGTATGTGCAAATTGTGTATCTGGTAAAGGATTGAAATATAGCATTTATAGAGAACTGAAACTCTGCAACAGAAACACTAATTCTAAAATGAGCAAGGACCCATATAGATGTTTTTCCAAAGAAGATAGAGGGTCAGTAAGCACAGGAAAAGAGGCTCAACATCACTCATTATCAATGAAATGCAAATCAAAACTACAGTAAGGTACTACCTCATACCCATTGGGATGGCTGTTACCAAAATAAATAAATAGTAACGAGAGCTGGTGAGGATGCAGAGAAATGAGAACCCTGTGCACAGACATTAACACACCCATATTACTAGCAGCATTATTCACAATAGCTAAAGCGTGGAAGCAACTTGAATGTCCACCAATGAATGGATAAGCAAAATCTGATATATGTGCATAATGAAATATTATTCAGGTTTGAAAAAGAAGGTAATTCTGACACATGCTACAATGTAGCTGAATCTTGAACACCTTATGCTAAGTGGAATGAACCAATAGCAAAAAGACATATGCTACATGATTCCACTTATCTGAGGAACTTAGGGCAATCAAATTCATAGGGACAGGAAGTAGAATGGTGGTGGCCAGGGGCTGGAGGGAACAAGGGGTCACTATTGAATATACGGTTCCAGTTTTGCACGGTGGAGGAAATTCTGGAGATGGACAGTACAATAAAGTGAATGTAATTAATGCAACTGAACAGTACTCTTAGAAATGGGCAACATGGTAACTTTCATGCAATGTGTATTTTACCAAATAAAAACAACTGGGGCAAAACCCAGATACTATGCAGTTTGCTCTAGGTCATGCCACTAGTTATGACGGAGTTAGGTAGCAGTTAGAATGGCTTATTTCAGATTCCAAAGCTCTGCAGCAAACACCTCCCAGTCTGTCTGTCTGTGTAACTGAGACTGATCATGTGAATATTTGAATATCTTGACACTGGGCTGTCTGTCTGTGTATTTGTGTGTGTGTGTATGTGGGGAGGAGTGGGAGGTGGGAAGGTATTTAGCTACCACAGCTTTGGGCTTTGCTACATGCAGAGGGAGAGCAGGGGTCTGGAGCAGCCACGACGGAAGCCCTAGGTGACAGTTGTGATGCACCTGGGCTCAGCACTATCCTCTGTGCACCTCCCACCTGGGACATTGGCGCATCACAGAGGGGACATCCTCCCCACCACAGTCTCCTCTCTGCTGCCCAAACATGGTGCCCCTGAGCCCCACAGAACAAATGAGAAAGATATTAGGCTCTTGCTGGGAAAATTAAACAAATGAGATAGAATAAATCCCTCAGGATACCTGGAAAATTCCTCGGTCTAATTAGAAATCTTAAGGATGCTAACAGAGCAGGCACAGAGTTCACGAATGTGATGAAATCTCTTTTGATCTCTATTTAAGATCCTTGATTTGCAGATACTGATGCTGGTTGGGCACAAGTAGCTTATAGATACTAACATCTCACATCTCCACTTTGTGTTAGGCATGGTGAGGAACCTGTTCTTTGTACTTCCCCTCATCTCCCTTTGTCCTCATACAGTGATGTAGACTTCTGAGCCTTCTTTGGTTCAACTCTTCCTTGGATTCCATGACATTCTGGAATAAATTAAGCTTTTCTTGGCTTACACCAGCTCTAATGGTGTTCTGTTGTTTTCAACCCTCAGAATTACCACTGAGGTGATTACACCCATTTTACAGATGGTGAAACAGAATTTCAGGGAAGTTAAATGATATGCCCAAAGCTAGAAAATGGCAGCATCAGGATTTGACCCCAGGTCTGTTTGACATCAAAATTGGTCATCTCTGTCATGTTGCCTCCTGAATGCTCTCCCAGGTAGGTGGAGGTACAGGATATGGTCAGGTAGGCAAATGTTGCCACTGCCCTAAATGGAAGAGGCAGCTCCTTGGCAGGGGCCTGAGGGTAGTGACTGGACCTATCCAGATAGGCTAGCCAGGGAGTGCAGGTGCAAGAGGGCCTCCCAGGGAAGAGCTCACCTGAGTGTCATAGGGATGTGAGGAAGCAGGAGGAGCCACCATGGAGAGTGTGGTGCTGGTTGACAGCGGGAGGCAGGGGCCTGAGGAGGCAAGGGGGACACTCAGGGTTGACCTTGTGTACCCAGGAACAGTAGACCAGGAACTCAGGCTGGGACAAGACGTAGCTTATCCGGCACTGGTGAAGTCTAGGTAACCCTGCCATTCCTATGGAGGCACCCATGAAATTTTGGAGCTTAGCAGAAGGGTCTGGACCGGAGATGAGAATTTTAGAGTTATGGGAACTGAAGCCATGTAAGAAAAAATGAGATCAGCTGGGTTGAAAAGAGGACAAGACGACAAGTCTGGGTAGGGCCTGACGTGTGATTCTAGATTAGAGATGGCCCTGAAGGACTGTGAGCAGTAGAAGGATTCAGGAAGAGGCCTTGGTTCATGACTGGGGTCGCAGAGGGTGCCATGTCCACTTGGGCCCGGCTGTGCCCTTTCTCCCACCATTAACCTTTCCAGCAGTAACCGCCTCCTACAGCTCTCATTCCCCCTGCATGGCCTCTTCCAGTGAGTCTTCTAAGCTCCACTGATGTCACTCTGGGTCCCTCTGCTATGAGGCTCTCAGGTGGCCCACCCGTTGATCTCCCATAAGAAATTCAGATCAGTCATTCCTTGGCTCCTTCATTTTTGACACAGGCCTGGCCATTCTCTAAACGGAGACACCTGCCATATTTGTTAAAAAACAAACAAGAAAACCAAACCAAAACAAAAAATCACACACACACACACACACAAACAGGACAAGAGTGGCAGATCCCTAAGGCAATTATAATACAGAATGACAAAACCAGGAGCGAGAACATTTCAGAAGGAGAAAAGACAGTTTTCTGTGGTGAAGCTCTGCACAGAAGTAGAGAGGTTGTTGACATAACATATGAGAAATCCAGGAACATGTGGACATTTTCATTTATAAGAACTTGAGAGGGGGGTTCACAAAAATTACTGGGCCTATCACCCAGGAAAGTACCTAGAAGTATAATTATTTGCTTGTACGTCTGCAGCTCTAGTAATATTTGTGAGCTCTAGATATCTAGCAGATAGTGTATTTAAGGAAACTATTTGTTTAGCCTACAACAACAGCAATATTAGCAAGGCTTTGTTGATTCTTCTATGTTGCTGATACTGTTCTAAGAGCACTTGGATCTATGAGATAGATAGATTGATGTTCCCACGTTTTAAACTTGAGGACAGGAACACCGAGAGGCTAAGTAAGCATCCAAGGTTATATGGTAGGTAAGTGGCTGAGCAGGAACACAAACATAAGCCCTGGTACTTGGCACATGGTGGGTGCTTAATAAAATGTTTGCTGAATGAATGGTTGACTGAAAAAACACCTTCATGTCTAAATCGTAGTGCCTGTGCCTCTCCTACAGAACCCTCATCCTGCTAAGGCTTAGTTCAAAGATTGCTTCCTCTGTGACCACCTCCTCTTCTGCCCTAAGCACTTTGGGTACAACAAGCTAGAATGCCTGTTGTACTTTCAGTGAGCAGGGCAATTATTTCATCTGAGAGTAAGGATGGGAATCTCTTTGCATCCCTTTTTGTGCTTTGGGCTAGTAGGTGCTTAATAAATATTGTTGATTCAACCTAAGCTGAAGTTGTGATGGGAGCCAATATGTTTACTGGAAGAAATTAAGAGCTGCCAGGACCCAAAGACATCAGAAATGGGCCAAAGAAGTAAGGCTCCCTGATGTCTGATGAGCAGCAGAGAAGACCAGAGACCGGGTCAGAGAGGTTAGATGTTGGTTGAAAGGTCATAAGTGTTTGGTCTCACACTGTTCCAAGTTCTTTACAAATACAAATTCATTCTTTAGTCCTCATTAAAACTCTATCATCAGCATCATCAGAATTTTTCCCATTTTACAGATGACAAAGCTGATGCTCAGAGAGGTTGAGTGACATGTCCAAATCCACACAGCAGTAAGTGGCAGAACTGGGCAGGGGAGCTCAAGGAGCTCATTCTGGCTTTGGATCCCTACCCATAATTACAATACTCTTACAGAGAGACAGTCTATCTTTCGAATTTGTACTTTCCTTTTTATTGTAGCTGATAATGAAATGTGAACTCGAAGCTTTTGAGGTCTCCATAGCTCCACAGAGAGTAGTCTTCTGTGAACAAATTTCCAGGATCAGACGGCACAGGGAGAGGGGGAGATGACCCACTGGTGCCCCTGGACTCTCAGACTCTGCAGTGCATTGTGGGCACTTGTAAAGATGCTGGCTCCTGGGTCTGGTGTCATTTCTGGGCATCGGGTATCATGAGTTCTCAGAAAAGAGAGGGTGGGCTCTGTCACTAACCCTGCCAGGGACTTGCTCAGTATATTTTCTCTGAAGAGGCAAGGAGTGAAGGAAGAGAGGAAAACAGGCTGGAAGGAGGAAAACAGGCTGAGCCCAGACACGTAATATGAAGAGGAAAATGGGAGAGAAAAACCTGCATTTCAAAGGTCTCTTCAGAATATTTCAGTGTTCAGCTAAAGCGATCTTAAAATCTAAGCATTTCGTTTGATCAGCATTTGGTTGAATAGTATCCTTTTCCCTAATCCTTTCTGGAATTCTTGAGGTCACATCAGGGCACGATGGAGCCATGGCAACAGGAAGCCTCTCATCTGGGATACGCCCTACAAGATGCAGTTTGTTTTCATCAGTCAGTGCACTTGCCAAGCCACACAGGGATCTTCATCCAAAGCACAGAGGAGCTGTGATGTTGGGAGGGGCTTAGCCACCAACTATGGGGTCCCTTTGTGCTTCTGCTCCCTGCTGGGCCTCCCTGTTGCCACTACCTTCGCCACCAGATGAACTCAACAGGTCTGTGATTGTGAGCAAATTGAACTTCTTTACTCCTCATTTAAAACGGCAATAACTGTACTGCCTGCCTTCCCTGAGTTGGGAAAATTGAGAACACACAATGTACTTCTCACAGGGCCAGCTGCTAGCCATGACCAGTACAGGTGATGACAATAGTGACAATAAATACAATCATGAGGTCCTGGTGCTTGCTCTACGAAGAGCCTGAAAAATGGGAAAACAAAATTCAGCAGGCTTTGGTGTCTGAACTTCACAATGTAGTAGTTAACCGTGTATTCTTGGATTTGGGCCATGGACCTACATACAGGTTAGCTGCTGTCACACGTGGAAGAGAACAGAAGCAGTGGAGTTTGCTGAAATCCTTTGATGTACTCAGCACAGTCCTCTGAGTAGGAGACCTGGCTGAATAAGGGTCGAACTTAGTGCTCAAGCCAATGACAGGCGAAGCATTCATAGCTAGAAGGCAGACACTGTGTATCTGGGGAACTTGAACTTTCCCAGCAGCAAGCATAGCCTTGAGTGTACAGGAGACCTTCAAGAGATACTTGCTGATGATACAGTGAGGCTGGGCATCCCTGGTTGCAAAAGGCAGTCTCCCACAATTTAATTTTCTTGGCTTTTTAAGTCTCAAAAACCCTACCTATTAAACCATATGGTTTTTCTAACTTAGCAAAAAAAAATTTTTTTTTTCTGATTTCTAGTATAGTCTAGGTTTAAGAGAGGAAAAGGGAAAAGGTTGAGAAGAGAAGGTATAATTTCTACAGGACTTTAGGCCCATTAGACCGTTGGTGTACCAATGGGGATTGGCTTCTTCCACATTGGAGCCACACCTTCTCTGAGTGCCCTGAGCCTTCCTGAATTTTGGCTCAGGGAAGCTGTTAATCAGCCAGGTGTGTGTAGAGGTAGGACCGGGAAGGGGACACACACACACACACACACACACACACACACACACACACACACACACACCTTGCTTCCCAGAGAATAGGTTGTCTTAACCTGCCATCTGCTGGCTGACTTGGTAGTTACATGTGTGTTATATGTTTGTATCCTAACTTGCAGATACACAGTGTCCACAATGGTTTTGAATGTCAAAAATCATTTCCCACTTTCATGTCTAGTCATTCCCTTCCCTAGATCCTGAAGACTGGAAGGACTTGCCTTTTCCTTGAAGCCTGTGACAGGGAACATCTTTGCACTTTTTCCTTTTTATTTTTTTTGGCACTTCAAAAACTTATTATTCAGTTTCCAACTCATTTCCTGGCCAACATTCAGCTGTGCCTCTTCTCTCTACTGGTTGCCACCCTCCAGAACAGGGCACAGTATTTCAATGATCTAAAACCTAAATATAACACTCCCTGCAGACCCTAGAGCCAACTTGGTTTCTCGCCAGTGATTAGACTCCTTCAGGGACGGCATTTACAGAAAGGCTTCCTGGAACCTCCTGCTGTCTTCCACATTCTTGGAGTTGTGGCTATGTCCTTGTTTGAAACCTTTGAAGATGGTGGAAGGGTCACATCCCGTGTGTAGGGAGGTGGGTCCATTGATTTCCTGTGTAGTCGCATGGATGCTTGAACATCCCCATCTTTACCAGTCTTTTAGTGGGACAAATTCACATAATCATTTAAAAAGAGGAGGAGAGAAGTATGAGATCCATCCAAGTACTAGTCTTCATTTACTTAAATGAAAAGGAAAAACCCAGCCTCATACACTGATATGGATGAACATCATACAAATAATGGGTGAAAAAGCCTCAGACCCATAAGGGCCCCTGCTGCGTGAATCCCTCTGTATAAAGTTCAAAACCAGACAACATGAATCTGCGGTTCTAGAAGAGTTTTGGACTGTACTACTTTTTCTGGTTGGGTGGTAGGGTGCAGTGGACTGGGACCAGGAAATAGTGTGAGGGATGGTAGGGAACTAGAAATTCTGTGTATTATCCTCTGGATGTTGGTTACATGGTTGTCTGTAAATATCAAAGTTCTCTTAACATTTATGTACACGAGTATCTAAATCACACCAAAACTTTAAAAAAGGAAGAAACAAACAAAACAGTCATCATGATCATGAAGAAGCACCATGGATGGATGGTTTGCCAGGGACAAAGGACAGATTGACAGCAGGGTCAGTTCCATAGTCCATACTTCTATTGGGAAGGATACTGGGAAAATCCCACATGCTCAAGTGCTGGGGCTTGAGGTTGGGTGGCTGGGAGGAGGGGAGGAGGTAGGAGTTATCCAGAGATCTCATTCTAGTCTTTTAATTTTAAAATTAATTATAATTCCCCCACTGCACAGATGCAGATGACCACAATCTGCAGTGGCAGCATATGGCTGCCTTCCTGGCTCCAGGGGATTCTGTGTCCATGGTAGTCCGATTTCCTGGAGGGCTCTCACTGACTGGAAATACCTCGATCCTCATTCTGAGTGGGGCCACTCAGATCCCGAGGTCCTCTGAGACTGATGACTTAGCTTCTGACTGCTTGAATATGGATTGAGCTCAGCTTGGAGAAAACTGACTCCAGGAATTTTGGGTTCTCAGATTTCCATTTTCCGGGAATCAGAGGACCTTGCAGCTGCTATGAAGCTGAGCTGGCTGGAGGGCCAAACAGGCCAAGTTAGGTAAGGAGGACGTTGATTACAAAGTCATTTGTCACCCGCAGATGGGTAATGTAAACGTTCCTTCATCAGCATGCTGGCCACAGAACTCTGCCGGTGCAGAAGTTATGAGCTTTTTATTGGTGCTTCAGGGTGACATTCGGAACGGCTGTGGGGCTTACTCATTTCTGGTTATCAGCAAGCTGTAATGTTTCAAACTGCCAGTGGACGATCAGAGATAAACTTGGGCTAGCTTCAGACTGAGTGGCGCCTGTGACATATTTCATATGTTGTAGATTTTCTTTTCTCTCTTTTTTTTTTTCATTGTAGGATGGTACATTATTTTTTGACCTAGGAATATTTGTACAAGACTGAAAAAAGTATCCCCCAAACCTAAGGGTGTGAGAATCCTACAGACATGCTGCTCTTCTCCTCTCTGTATTTGAGGATAAGAAGTGGCAAAAATGCAAGATGGACTGTCCAGTATTTGGGGGAACATGTATCTTGGGAGAATAGAACAAGAAGGGCTTTCCTACTACCATCAGTTTCTCAGATATGTTATGGGGGCATCTCTGCAAAATCTTCTGATCCTTAGTACGTTTGGAATGGAGGTAAAGAACCCCAAAGACTGTTCACCTATAGAATTCTCCCATTTGATTTCAGTAGTCAACTCTGCCTCTTGAACACCTACTATTAAATTTGTTGTTGTGAGGAGTGTGCCTGGGGTGACCTCAAAGGGGAGGAGTGCTGCCTTCAAGTAGGACTTTGAAGTCAGGTTACTGACAGATCTGTGGGAACCTCAACTTTCCGATGCCTTTAACAATACCATTTAGAACTCTGTAGACAGTCAACATCCCTTTCTCTTTGCCCTCCCTAAAAAATTTGTCTGAAAATCTTCATTCCCTTTCCCCACCAGATGCCAGGCAGTATCTGGGTGGCCCCCATGGAGTGCAGACCTTCTCCAGGTATTGGCATGTCTGGGAGGTGTGGGGAAAATCCACCTACTTGCACTTCCTTTGTGTCAACAGCACCAGACCATTTCCTGATGGTATTTCTGCTGTTTTGGTGACTTACTTAAAAACCAGATTCCACAGCAGTCTTTCAGCATTGTAGAAGATCTCAGTACTTGGAGAGTTTTGGGTTCCACCATTTTATTCAAGATGGCAGGAGGTACCACCATCCAAGGCTCAGATTGACATTGTATAATGGCACTTCAGATGTGAGCAGAACCATTTAACTCTTTCAAAAAATGGATGTAGAACAAATGAATGAACACGAAATGCCATTTTTTAGGTTGAAAGATTCAATAAAATGTGTTTTGCAAAAACCAGCAGATTAAAAAGGGTAAAAAGTGCACCTTATTCTGCTGAAACATGACTGTGCATCATTCTGCCAGTCAGGGACAAGAGCTGCTTGTGACATGGCCACCTGCTAGCCCCAGAGTCCTTTTGTCACCCCTTGAAGGGTTTTGACTCTCAGAAGCACAGGTAACACAGCCACGCGATGCCCAGGTAGATGTGGGGACAGATGGCCGAACTGCTTTTTACCTCTGCATTTCTAGCTAAATCGTGGAGGCTGAGATATGCAGAGAAACATGTTTGGGAAAAACACCCAGGAGGTGCAATAAAACACTTCTGGGTCTATGTGTATTCTGTTTATTTAGCAGTTTGCGAGGTGAAAAGCACATTAGAGTAAACCACTTTTGTTTCAGATTTTTGTCTTACTCAATTTTATTACTATCGTCGGGCTTTAGAACACACAGATCTTATTCCTTGAACACAATTTAGATGATAAATTGAATGGAGATCTTGCCAGAAAACAACGATTCTTAAGAATTGATTGCTGATCACCGATCACTGTTACTGGATTTGCCATTCCTGTCACCAAAACCCTTCCTAGAAAGGACTCTGATGTATGCCACCCTGCAAAACAATGGCAGGTGTTGGCAGCAATGACCAGGGCAGCCCCACCAGGTGACACCGACTGGAGGGAGAATTGCCGTTGACTCAGTGGGTGACAGGCCTGACCCAGGGACTGGAACTCAGGACACTTGAGTTCCTATCCTTCTTTTCTTAGAGCCCACCTGGTCTGCCCTTCTCAGTTCACCAATTGCTCCCATTTCCAAAATCTCTACAAGAAATTATAGCCTAGGTGACTTCTAGGGGGAAGACAAGAAGACTAGTTAGGGGGCTGGAGTTGCCCACCTTTGTGTTTGTTTTGTCCTCTTCCCAAGTTCCTGGGTGAAATGTGGGGGCAGGGACTAGGAATGGGGTGGTGAAGAGTTAACCAGGAGAGTTCTAGAAATCTGTCTTCCTAACTGGATGGTTGACTGCAGATATGAAAAAGTGACAAACCAAGTTTGGGAAATGGGCCAATGTGTCAACTTTCTCCATGGAGTACACTCAGAGGCTGCTTCCTGCCTTGCTCATGGCTCTGCAGGGGACAGCTGGATGATTGGCTCCTGAGCACTGGCTGGGAGAGGAACCCTGAGTTTCTGGGCTCATTCATCCCAGGGTGAGCAAATGCCCACTGCTTTGGGTCAGGAGGAGCTTATCTCCAAGCCTTGCAGAGCTCTGCTTCCTTATTCCCTGCCACCTCTTAGAACCAGTACTGGATCACAGTTACTGGATTCTGAAAGGGGCTTTAGGACTAGCGTGGTTTATCAGTGAGTAGTTTGACCATCAGTGCCAGGTTAGCAGGTGGAGCAGTGGCTGAAACTCACCCTCCCTGGAGAAGAACATGTCACTTGAGTTCTTTCGCTCAATTGTGCTTTATTACAGTCCTCACTGCTGATGTGGACGTTGACTCCACCTGTAGCCAAGAGACTGGGAGGAACTTCCACTGGCAGGAGGGTGGGGCAGTCAGGGATGCCACATCATGGCCACACTGGGACATAGCCCTGGCCATTGGTAAGAACTGCAGGCTTTCTGTGCCAGGGCTGGGCCACCAAGCCCTGTGTGTAAAAGCTGGCACTTGTGCTGGGTAAAGACCTTGAAATTTCACTTCAAACAATGGCAGATTTGAATCTGTATTTTCAAACTCATTGAAGGAGGAGAAACACCCTGTCATAAAGCTCTGTTCCTTGCTTTCTCTGCAGATCTAGCATCAAAATCCAATCCTTTGGAAGCAGTAGAGACTCATACACAATTTTTTAATTTTAAATCTCTCTTGCTAGGATATTCAAGCATGAACAAGCATATTCAAATCTGGCACTGCAGCTGCAAGAGTTTCTCACCATTGTGTACATAGAAGGCTAAAACATCTTTCCTGAGCCCTCTGAGCTCAGAAATCTTCCAGGGAGAGTAGTGACTGTCCCCACTGATTGTCACACCCTGTTTAATGAACATCCTTTTAATGTGATCATCCAGCTGCTTCCTACCCCTGGCAAGCTAAAGGTCATAAAGATGCAGGTTCTCCTTGAGTTATTCAAGTGTCAAGCATAATTTAGATGAAACATAATAACATGTTAACTCATCCTCTAGAGTTAGCCACTGCTCCCAGTTTGATCATTTATCTTCCCTCTCACTCTCTCTCTTTTTGGGGGGAGGGGGTGCCAGGGATTGAACCCAGGGACGCTTAACCACTGAGCCACACTCCCATTCCTGTTTTGCACTTTATTTAGAAACAGGATCTCATGAGTTGCTTAGCAGCTCCCTTTTTGCTGAGGCTGGCTTTGAACTCATGATCCTCCTGCCTCAGCCTCCCAAGCCGCTGAGATTAGAGATGTGTGCCACCACAAATGGCCTCTCTCTTTTTCCTATGCACACATTTTAATGTTTTGACAGCCAGCAAAGATCCAGGGAGAGCTGGCATGCCAGGCCATTCAGAAGGGCAATTTAAACAACTATGGCATGATTTGCAAACTTTAGTGCTCATAAGAATCACCTGGAGAGAGCTTGTAAAACACATTCCTAGACCTGATGCTCAGGAATTCTACATTCCACACGTGTTAAGACTGGCCTTGGAAGCACAGGCTGGGCCCCAGCACCTCTCCAGCCTCCTGGACTGCAGTTTCTGGAGGAAGAGGCTTATGTGAGACTCCTTGTGAACCTTCAATGATGAGTTCATCTAGACAGGAGGAAGGGAAGGGGGTCCTAGCTAATCGTGTGAAGCCAGCAAACCCTCCGAGGTCATGGTCTCCCCAGGAAGGTGCAGTGAATGGGTGGCTGTGGGTGTTGGCACTGCCGTGTCCTGGCTACCTGGCCTTGATGGAGCTGCTTCCTTGAGAGCCAGGTTCCTCAGGTGAGTGGTGGGCAACATGACAAGACGAGTGCTCACGGTAACCTGACTCGACTTGGCCCACAGTAAGTCCTCTGGGAGTCAAATGCTCAGTGAAGAGTCGTGTGTGGTGTGGACACTGAAAGCAGGCAGCCTGTGATGTTCTGTTTACCACTTGAAGAGTTCCAGAAAGCACCGAATGGTCCCTCTCTCAAGGATCTGTGGTGATAATGGCATGAAGTAAGCCACATAAAATGTCTAGTACAGAATGAGTATCCATTATCCAAAATGCTTGGGAGCAGAAGTATTTCCGATTTGGGATATTTTTTGAATTTGGGGATATTTGCACACACAAAATGAGATGTCTTGAGATAGGACCCAAGTCTAAATTAGACTTCCATTTATGTTTCATAGACACCTTGTTCACATAGTTGGAAGGTAATTTTATACAACATTTTAAATAGTTTTGTGCAAGAAATTAAGTTTCCTGGTGTGGGATTCCTACTTGTGGTATCTTGTTGATGCTCAATATGTTTTGAATTTTGGAGCATTTCAGATTTTTGGATTAGAGATACTTAACCTATGTATATTTAGTTCAGATATGTGATCAGTAAACATGAATCATTCTTTTAACTCTTTAATGGCTTTTCTCTGTTCCTCAACAGCTGCAGAATCTGATAATGATCTTTTGATTTTTTGCATTTATTATTTTTTGTTAAAAATTCCAGCATGCACAAATGCAGGGAGAGTCGTCCAAGGAGTTCTCATACACCCATGACCCTGATTCAGCAAGTCACAAGTCTCTGCCACCAACCACCTTTCTGTGGCTACAGCTGGGCTCAGGTCTGGCTTGGAGAAGATGTCAGGGGAGGTGGGTAGCTCTTAGCAGTAGTTGTTGGAAAGTTGAAGCATACATAATGGAGGCAGCAGGGCCTGAGGACAGTGTGAACTATAGGGGGACTTTGGGAGGCTCCCAGGAATCAGAACATGAACCTGAGCTCAAAGCAAACCAACCCAGAAGGACCTTTCAATATACATTAGACTGAGCAATGACCACACATTGAGTGAGAAATGTTTTCTCTCCCTATCAACTTTAGTTCTCAATCAAATGATAACAGCCAGGATGATCCTTGGCCCCACCTCCTCCCTGTTTACCTTCCCCTGGACTTGGAAGGTATCCCCAGGCCCAGGCGGAAAGGGGGCGATTTGTCATCTCTAGGTACACGATCTCTGTGAGATCCAGCCCTGCATACTTCTGGGTCTTTTCTGCTTCCTTAGGGGCAGGACCAGTAAAGACTGCCATTGGGACCTGATTTTGCCAGTTATTGGCCCAACAAAACAAGGTTTTTCAACTGATGGCATGTCACTGGGTCTTCTTATTTGAACCATGATGTGGGTGAGGTGAGGAGCGGAGGGACTTAGCCTGATTTCTCAAAACCAAGAAAGAAGGATGCTGCAGTTGCTGGGCACATTCCTGGATTCACCATGTCCTGACAAGTTGGAGGAAGTGAAACAGTGGGTACAGCGGTGCCCAGAGCCCAGACTTGGGGGTCTCAGCCAATTTGTTGTGGTGTGATTTATTTCTCCACCTACAAAAAAGGATGCACTAATCCTCCCTAGCTGGTCAGATAAGCTGAATCTATACTTTTATAAAAAGAAACCAGAAGCAGGCACCTACCTACTGAAGGAGATATTTCCCCCTTCCAGTCCCATCAGCAAAAGGAAATTCCCAGGTAATTCATGAACTTTCACATTTTCTATGCTATACCATGACATCCAGTGAAAATGTAGTGAGTATTAAATATTATTTAGTACTTCATTGATAGAGGAGAGAGAGAGAGAGAGAGAGAGAGAGAGAGAGAGAGAGAGAGAGAGAGAGAGAGAGAGAGAGAATATTAGAAACATAGAGAATGGTTGGTCAAAGTGACCAGCATCTGGGGCCTCCTTCTTGGAGGGCAGCAGAACTGTTCAGAAAAACTCAGGGCTACCCATCTCCTCCAGGCCATCAGGGTGGGAACTGAATTCATTTCCCTCCTGCCCTCCTTGCCAGAGCCTCTAGATTCTTGTGTCACATAGCACACATTATTAGTAATGAACACTTTCCCCCGAGATGTCCTTGGCAGGAGGAAGAGCTTGGGCGATATCTTTAAACAAGCATAAGAATCCTATGTTACCTGCAGCGTCTTAGGACTTTATATAAACTCACAATATGCAGGACAACCCTGTACAATGGGAACTATTGTCATCCCCATTTTATAGAGAAGGAAACTGAGGCCCAGCAAGTCTCATGCCTGCCTGGGACCACACATCTAGTGGCCACCTTGCCCTCACATCTGAATCCCCTTTCTCCTACCCTCCGTCGCTGCTGTGGGGCTGTGGACTGCAGTCTACATGGAGATTTCTCACTCTTCCCGAAGCTACTGATGATAGTAATTCTAGTAGACTTGCCAGTACTCTCCCTCCTTCCTTTCTGTCCCCTGGGTGTTGCTGTCCTAGGCTCTTATCACCCTGTGACACTTGATCCTGTCTGGCAGACAGGCTCAGGGCTCCAGGAAGAAGCAGATACCACACCTGCTTTTGCAGGGGCCAGTGATACAGGGCTTGGAGTCCCCAAGCCCAATAAAGAGCTAAGGACCAGAAATCTGGAGTTGCTAATAAGATCCAGGAGAGACAACCTCATCCCCTGAACTTCAGAAAGGGTTTCTTGAGGGGTGATAAGACAAGAAACAATCAGGGAAATGATCAGCAACAGTAGTCTAAGGAGGGTGGGGACCTTTCTAGATTTGAACAGCTGCTCCCTAGTAGCCCCAACCAAAACAAACGGTGAGTTCCTGCTGTCCCACGGGATGATTACCTGGATGGAAAACTGTCCTCTTCGCACTGGGCACTGACTAGAGAGGTCTTCCTGGGGACCCAGGCTCCCCCATGTTGACCAATTGTGCAGAACATGCAGCCGAAGACGGGGCCCACATGTGGAGGCTCAGGCATGACCACACGCCCCTGCACAGGCTGGGAGGGTCTGGTTCATTCCTCAGCTTCTGGCCTGATCCCTGACTTGCTCCTGTTATTCTGGCCCAGGTGTAGGTGGGTTCCGAGGGACAGTTAACATGACTGGGGGCTGAGAGCTTGTGGACCCCACCAAGTGAGAATAGACTGTGAAGTGCGTGGGTGCATTGGTGGTTAGGGTGAGTAAGCTTAACAGGTACATACTGAGCATCTGTCGTAGCAAAGAGCAGTACTAGGCACGGGCTAGGAACCTGGACAGGAGCTTCCACAGGGAGGAGGAGGCCATTCTGCAGACTCCTTGTGTGAGGAGGCCGGAGGTGGACAGGGTGATCCAAGGGGCTGGAGCTCCTGTATACAGGGTTTTGGTCATCTGTCTTCTCCAGCTCTTGCTGCCTGGGAGCCCTGGTGACACATGGAGTAGAGTGGGAAAGCCAATGGGCAGTGACATCACCCCCTAGGGCACGCAGCCTCTTCCTGTGGGACCACATCCCTGCAGTGACTCCAATTTCCTGTCATGGCTGAAGAAGGGGGCAAGGCAGTGGCCTGCCCTGTTCCTGAAAGGCGTTTATGACAGGTATCATGTAGTTTGAATAGGTCAGTTCCTCTACAGAAAGAGTGTTTTTGTTGTTGTTTTTTTGTTGTATTTTCAACAAGAGCAAAACCACTTGAGCTTTGAAAAACCTGTGATTTTGGTAACTGGGGAAGAGGCCTTACTATTCTTTTGTTGTTCTAAGAATTCTTTTGCAGAGTAAGTACTAAAGGGCAGACCAGAGCCCTCAGACCTTGGCTAGTGAGTGGTTGTGGGGGCACCTCCCTAGTAGATACACCCCCATATGTCACTGTCTCCTTGTCACCAGGAGGGTGAGCCAGGCCCAGGCTCCCTCCCTGGAATCACAGGCCTGTGGGGAGCAGAAGATCACAGGGTTGCAGGTGTTTCCACAAAAGCGGTGTAAAGTTTCCTGGACAAGAGTCCTGGTAGCCTTCAGCCCAGAGTTTGCACAGCAGGTCAGAAGAGCCCCCAGCTCCCTCCTGAGAGGAGAGTGTGCTGATGCACACAGATCCAGGGCATCTGAAGAGCCGTGAAACCTGGGCAAGGGTAAGTGTCTACTCGTTTCTACCGTAAATGGTTCATGGACAGGTTGAGTAGTCTTTTCTTCCCAGAATGTAAGTAGGATCAAGTTATTCTGCCCAATCCATCCTCTGTAATAGTTCCCCCCCGCCCCCCCGGCACTGGGGATTGAACCTAGGGCTGCTTTACCACTGAGATACATGCCAAGCTCTTTTTATTTTTTGTTTTGAGACAGGGTCTCACTGAGTCGCTTAGGCCTCATGAAGTTGCTGAGACTGGCCTTGATTTGTGATCCTTCTACCTCAGCCTCCTGAGTTATCAGGATTACAGGCATGTACCACCACGCCTGGCGTCCTCTATAATAATCTTAAATAACAACAACAACAACAACAACAAACCTTCTTCCCCAAAGTCTCCAAATGACTCCTTATTGTCTTCCATGTAAAGTCCCAATGCACTGTGTGGACCATTCTTGGTCCCGCAGCTTCCTGAACCATCTACTCTACATGCCTTCCTTCTTACACTCTGGGCTCCAACAAAATGCAGAACCGGCTCCACACTCAGCCCTCCCTCTGCAGGCATGCCCTCTCTTTCCATGTGCAAAATAATGAGTCAGGGTCCAGTTCAAACAATATCTGCTCCAAGGAGTCTTCCCTGACAACTGAAAGAAGGAATTCTCTTTAACTCAGACCCTGTGGTGGCACTGCCTGGTCCCACCCAGCCTTATGTAATGATATTCCCTGTGCACAGCTCATGCTCCTTGAGTGCAGGGGTACTTGTCCGCTTCGTTGTTAAATCCACAGGTGGTCTGGGACGAATGGCTCCTTTTGTACAGAGGACAACACTGGTGCAGCATTTTGCCCAGTCACTCAGCTGGTCAGATCTGGAACTCAGGTCTGAGAACTCAGGCTGGCTTCTCCCTGACACCCATTTCCAGGGTTCCCTGGAGCCATGTGACTGACACTCTTTGACTTAGAGTCAGTACAAAGATGCCATGAGCCTTCGCATGTTCTGTACTCGGCACGCTCAGAAACTGTGTTGTTCACGACCTTCAGGGAAAGGGGGCTCCAGAGGGCACTTGAACTAGTTCATCTGAGTGAGCTCGGTAGGGACATGAGGAACAAGAAAGAGCGAGATGGAGGTGTTGGCCCTTTCTCCAGATTTTTACCATCATTATCTCCCATTTCAATGGGTTATGGAGAGGTCTCGATATTATTAGGATTTATGTACATGCAATGTGCAAAACACTTGTATGCATTTTAATCCTTATTATGATGATTTTCACAAAACAGAGGAAATAATACCATGAGTCCCATGTAACCATCACCCAGCTATGACAAGCACCAGATGACTTGTAGTTTTCCATAGTTTAGGTTCTGCTGATTGCAGCACTGGATGACATTGGATACTTTGTTCCTAGTCTTGTACATCCTATAAAGTACTAATTATACCTAGAATCTTGATTTGAGTTGATTTTTTTTCTTGTCACAAGTACTTACTCTATAGGTAGTGGTATAATTACCCTCAGGACATGCAAAGCTGTGGATCTAAAGTATAACATATTTAAAAGTAGACCAGTGTCACCATACAGTCCAGATTGTACTTTTCTGTATGTACTACCCATCAATTAAAACAGGTTGAAGTGGAAAAAACAAAAAAGGTAGATCAGTTTTTAACAATCAATTGAATATTTCAATATAGCTAGAAGAGAGGATGATAAAAGTCTGAAGTGAGAGATATGCCAATCCCTTTGATCTTATCATTACACAGTATATACATGAATTGAAATGTCTCACTGCACCCTACAAATAGGTACAATTACTATGTATCAATTTAGTACACACACACACCAGTGCATCAATGTTGTCCTACACATCTGAAAAACATGAAAACCAATTTACCCCATCGACACTTACTGGAAGTGGAAGTGGTTTACTCTAAGTGTTGTCTTGATAGAATTTAGGAGACTAATTAGATAACAAAAGAATAGAAGCACATTGCCTGGTGATGGGCCTCCTGGAGTAAGAAGTTCTAGGACTGAGTACTTGTCTAACCTCAACACTGCTACCTGCTCACTCAGTACAGGATGTCAATATCTGGTAAGATCCTGTTTGAGTATCATGTGATGGATGTGCTATAAGAATCAGAACCATTTTTTTTTTTTTTTTTTTTTTTTTTTTCGTAAGGAATCATGCTTAAATCATCTTCTATAAGAATTTGGAAAGTGGTGGTAGCTTCCACAGTAGGTAGAAATGATACTTCAGTTGAGAGGGGGTGGCAAGGTTGAGGATATGGAATGACAGACTGAAAATGTGAGTTGGAACTTTGTTGGTGGATGAGAAGACATTGTGTAGCCAAATGGAAGGTGAAGGAACTAGGGTTGGATTAGCAGCTCATGGCACCATCTTGACTGTAGACAGCCATGTGACCATGGATGAATCACTCTTTGTTCCTTCCTATCTGTGAGTTGAGGTCATTCCTTTGGTCCCCAGCTGACATGGGACTTCCTAGAACACGGAAAGGCTTTAGAGATCCTTCATCTTGTAATCTTTATTATCATTATTATTTCCTCTATGTTGGCCTTGCCACCCTTTGAGAGAATTCTTTTAAACTCTGTGCTAAGACCACAAGAGACACAAAGCAGGGGCTTGGCAACCCTCGTGAGTACAAACTGAGGCAGGAGTTCTGAGTTGGAAGTTGTTTCGAGAAATTTCAGAAGAAAGTTGCTGGAGAATTTCATCGCAAGAGACAAAAGTCCTAAAAGAATCAGAAAGCCGATCATCCAGCTGGAAATCCTTTCCTAGTTTTCCTGGAACACAGTGGCCCTCGATGTCTCAGGGCCTGCCAGATAAGCACTCTGCCTTGTCTTCTTGGAAAGATTTGTCTCAGGTTTGGGGAAGACACCCCCTTTGTATCTTCACCTCAAACTTTACCAGGTCTCTCTCTCTCGGGTTGTGATGTCAAACGGCCTGTTACCATGAGGGAGGCCCAGGCTGTTTGGCCCCTGAAAAGCATGTACCCCACTGGGGCCAGAAGTGTTTGCCAGGAGTCGGTGCCAGGCAGGGCCCCTCCCCAGGCCCTCTGCACTTGAGATAGGTTCAGGGGAACTTTCTTATTATCACTCTGACCTCCAGGGTCCCCTCGCTGCCAGTTAATCATTACCTAGACAGGGCCCTATCCCTCGGTTCTCTGGCTTGTTTTTGCCGCTGCTGGGTTTATTACTGGCCAAGGGGCCTTGGCTGTGTTTGGATTGCGTGCTGACAGGCAGCCAACTGGCTCCAGTTCAGCCCTCGCTGATGCAGGAGTCTTAGGAAACGGGAGCTTCCGGCTTGTTTGTGATCCCTTCCCCAGATTGCTGAGAAGCTCTAGCATCGAGCACCCCAAGTCTCCACCAGGAGAACATCCTGAAGGGAATCTGGGGCACAGGAGGCCCAGAGCCCAAGCAAAATAACCTCCTAGTTGGAAGGACAAAGAGTCCAGCATGAGTGATGGCCTCACTACTTGGGGACTCTTTGCCCTAGACCTGACAACTGGGCTGGCTGTACATCCTGCTCTGAAGTCATCTCTGCTTCATGATTTCCTCCTCCTCTCTCTAGTGCCCGCATAGGAGCTGAAATAAACCAGAGATGTCCAATGCATACCTTGGAAAAGCCCAAGATGTCTTACCCCAGAAGCATCCCCTATCTTTTTCTTGAGGGATGTTGACAGGGTGTACTGGGGAATTGAACTCAGGGGCACTTTACTACTGAGCTACATCCCCAGTTCTTTTTATTTTAAATTTTGAGACAGAGTTTTGCTAAGTTGCTGAGCCTGGGCTTGATCTTGGGATTCTCTTGCCTTAGCCTCTCAAATTGCTGGGATTACAGGCATGTACTACTGTGCCTACCTTACTTTGCTTTTTTGATGACTATAGAAAAGTTCTTAGTAATTAAATAAGATTAAGGAAGGTTGTAGGTCATTGCACCAAATGATACCCCTTGAAGTACTCAGGTTTCTCAAGAAAGCCCTGGCCCTGACAAGTCCCTGTGCAGAATGTGCAGTGCCCACTTGCCCACCTGCTTCTACAGCCCTCTGAGTCTCATCTCATCTCATGCCTGTTTCCACAGGGACCCTGCCCCAGGGTCCACTTTCCCACCTTCTCCCCTGTTCGACCAAGTTCTAGACCCTACCTTTCCAGTCTTCTTATCCAGATTGTTCCTCCTCTTCCTCTGGACTGGGCTACAGAGGGTCATTGTGTGCTGCTGAGGGTCCCTTACCGCCCTGCACCCCTCCACATGAACACCCACAGCTCAGGGCTGGGGCTGCCCTGCACCAGTCTGACATTTGTTTTGTCCTGAATTAATTCTGTGTTCTCCTTGAAGTTACCTCTTCCAGGTTGGGGCTTGGTTTCCCTTTCCTTTATGAGACTTGGGGTAGTGCAGGTTCTTTTCCAAAGACAGGGATGACATTGAATTCGAAGTAGTGTCTCACCCTATTTGTGTCTCTAGGAAAATCAGGGTTGGATTGGGGTTACTGTTTGCAGAAGATAAGAGAATAGTGATTCTCCTCTCCAGCCTGACCTGAGGAGAGGTTGGTGGGAAGGAAGGGTGGGTGGGTGAGAAGGTTTAGATATAGAATACATCAAAAGAACTTTCCCCATCTCTACTCCCAAGTTCCTTTGGAGCGCAGGTGTCTGGTGTATGTAGGGAAGAGAATACCCCTGAGAGATGGCTCCCCGGAACTTGTGTGTGGGCTGCTCATCTGAAGCCCTCTCCTCTGCCTTTCTTCCTGGGCTTGCTTTCTGAGCTTCTGAGACAAGGGGAATCTGTCCTCACAAATGAAGCTGCTTCCTTCCTTTTATTACATAGCAGACAGCATCAGTTTCCTCTGTGATTTCTTTTTATTACCCTCCATTTTTATTAATCCTGTAGCTATCGGTGATAACAATCTCATAAAAAATAACTGGGTGAAATATTGCTGGGAGGTTCATCTGGTGCATTAAATGAGGTCTCTTTGCTCCCGAGAGTAAGGGAGTGCTGGGTACAAGTGCAGGGGCTCATTAATATGTCAGCATAGCCTCAGATATTTATGGTCCATGTCCTGTGACAGTGCTTCATGGCAGTGCAAGTTCAGAAAGCCTCTCTGTGACCCATACACTTGACAGAAGGAGGGCTCAGATTCAGAGGTGGCTGATGGGGAGGAACCAGAGGAGATGCATCTGCAGAGATGCCATGAATCCTGTGTTTCCAGAGAAATCCGAGAAAATCAGGCTGAGAAATTCATCAGGCCAACCATACCCGAGACAGCCTAGAAAAGGGGAAATAGCACCTCCCTAGCCACTAGGAGTCTGCCTGGGAAGCCCCAATTTTTCCTTGGAACCCACCAGAACATTCCTTTCCTTTTACAGATACTGAATGGCCTTTCTTTGTTGTCAGCTTCCCTCCCTCTGGCAGCCAGTATCTCTCTGCCTGCCTCAGCCACACTGCACAGACCTTCAAGAGAGGAGAGGGTTCCCCGACTCCAGGAGTGTGGCAGTCTTCACCACCAGTCAGAGCATAGGTCTGAAGCTTCCTTGGTCCTATGGCAGCTGAAAATGAGGGACAGTTTGACTTTGGCTTCCTCCATGTTTGTGTCTACTGCCTGCTCCATTGACTGGTTTGAATCTGATATGGGACTCAAGAATACAAACTGTATTAAAGTGGCCTTAGTTGGGCACAGTGGCACATGCCTGTGATCCCAGTGATGTGGGAGGCAGAGACAGGAGGATTACAAGTTTGAGGCCAGCCTCAACAACTTAGTGAGACTCACAGCAACTTAGTGAGACCCTGTCTTAAATAAAAAACCCAAAAGGACTGGGGATGTAGCTCAATGGTAGAGAATCTCTGGTTCAATCCCCAGTACTGAAAAATAAATAAATAAACAATTGAACGAATGAATAAAGTGGCCTTAACTCCTTTGACTTTGCTTGCAGGCTACTGTCACAGGGCATCAAAATGAAAGTCCACAGAATGCCACAACCTGATTGCTTGTCTTTTTAAGTTTTATTTCATTGTTTGGCAGTGCTGCAGATGGGGCCCAGAGCCTTGTGCATGCTAGGCAAGTGCTCCTCCCCTGAGCTGCATCCCTGACCTCACTTTTCTTAATGCTGAATTCTGAATTATTAAGGGATCCCAGGTAGAAAGCTCTGATAAATTGTTTCTTTTTCTCTTTCTTCCATTACCCCCTTTTTCTTGTCCTCAGTTTATGGTCATATATTTCTCTACAGAGGCACCCTTTCTGTTGGACGTTTCCTCATTTTTCATTTAACAAGTAGGGAGGCCTTTGCAATTTCTCTTGGAGTGAAGAAGTCTTGAACTAGAACACAGTTGGACATTCACATATCATATTGGGAATTGACTGGTCTCTTGGTCTCTGGTCTGATGGATGCTCAGTGATTGGATGTGACAGGAAGAACCAGCCCAATATGAATGTAATGGGGAATGTGTTCTGCTTGCTGCCTGGGGAACTGAGGGGGTTCCCTGAGACAGAGACATGGAGGTGCAGGTGAATCCCCCACAGCCTCCAGTAGCACCCACTGGGGAAGAAGGAGCTGGAGCTGGAGTTGGTGATTGTTCTCAGGCACTTGTTGAATGCATTATCTGGCAGTTCCTGCTCATGGGCTTGGAAGCTGAGGCCAGTGAGTGACCAGCCCCAGGCTAGTGACCCCAAACCCTCCAGCCTCCAGTCAACCCTGCCCAGGGCCAGACACTTGCCCCACACCATTGCATTCCATGTGCTTTTGCAAACAGTCCCTGCTGGCAAGCCACATCACATTTATGACCCTCTCGCTGGGAGCTGTGATATTTTTAAGAGCCATTGGCCTGCAATTTAGTAACATGTTATTGTTTTCTCACTCCGCATTTATCTCCCCCTTTCTCAAGTAAAAGTCAATACAAACATCCCATTTTCAGACTCTTGGCTTGCCTAACTCAGAGAAAAAAAGAAATTCGCTGACCCCACGCTAGTCCAGCCCATCTCCCATCCCATTATGTCCCCACAGAAATTCTTACACTGTAGTTTCTCCATGATGCTGTGCTGTGTCCTGATGGTTCTTCCTGGGCAGCATGACCACTGAGCATCAGACCAGGGAACATGAACCACTATTCCCAATGTGAGTGTGTGAATCAGGCTGTGTTATAATTCAAGTCCTGTTCACCCCATGAGAAGTTCCATAAAGAATCTCCCACTTTTTGTTAAACAGAATCTGAGCATGTGCCACCATTCCTCTATATCTGCAGGGGATTGGCTCTCAGGACCCACACAGAACCCACCACCAGTGAATGTTACAGTTCCCTCTGTAGAGTGGCGTAGTATTTGCCAACTCCTGAACACACTAGAATCATCTCTAGGTGACTTATGACACCTAGCGCAATAGTCAATATACTGTGTTTTTTAGGGAATAATGACAAGAAAAAAGTGTACATATTCCACACAGATGCCTTTTTTTTCTGATTATTTTCAATTCTTGGCTGATTGAATCAGCCAGTGAAGAACTTTGAATACAGAGGGGAAAAACCGTACTAAAACTACAGGTGCATGTATGTGACTTATAATGGCTAAAGCTGTAAACAAACCGCATGCACATTAGTAGTAGAATGGGCAAATAGATTGTAATATACAGTCACACAGGGGCACACTATTCAGCAACAGGAAGGAAAGGACTAAAATCACGTGTAACCCCACGCATCGTGTCGAAGGAGAGAAGCCTCACACAGAAGAGGGCTTGCTCTATGATCCTTTTTATACGAACTTCAAAAACTGGCAAAACTCATCTGTGGTTTTCGGTGGTGGTCAGGGTGGTGGTTACTACTTGGGCAAGAAGGGGTGTCTGGGGTGCTGGCCATGCTTCATTTTTAATATGGATTCAGGTTATATAGGCAGGTTCACTTGACGGGAATTTTTCAAGCTGTATGCTTATGGTTCTTGTGTTTTTCTATATGTATTATATGCTCCCCTGCGCAAAAAAAAAAAAAAAAAAAAAAAAAGTTTTTCTGGAAATAACTATCCTCTCAGCCTCCAAGTTTGCTCTGATTTTGATGCCATGTAGGAATTTGTCACTTCAAGCAATTATGTGTCACCTAAACAACCTATTTCTTCAACTGTTTCCTGGGACTTTTCTCTTGCCTGCCCACTGAGGACTTTCGGAACTCTGTCTTGGTTTTTCACAGCGTCTTCCAAAGCACTTCGCAACAGTAATTGGCATGATGAACCTGAAAGGCAAGGCTATTTCTTTCCTTCCTTTATTGTTTGGAGCCAAGGGGCAGGAAATAGACAGCAGGGGGCTCATCCTGATGGTGTGCCGGGCTCTTTCATGCCAAGGGTGCCCTCTCACCCATCCTGCATCAGACTGATTGTTCTGATGGTGGGGGAAATGGAGGCTTAGGAGAATCACGGCTTGTCCCACTCTCAGGAAGAGTGACCCCGAGTCTCTGTTTATGACATTACTTTGTAAAGTTGGGGCTTTTCCAGGGAGACGGAGTTGTCTACGAGGTGATGTCTGAGCACATACGTTTTAGGGATCTGGTTTTGACCTTGACAGCACAACTTTTAGGGAAGACAGGCACAAAGGGAACAAGGAAGAGAGGAAAAGGATGGAGAGGGTGGGCCATCTATGAGAAGATGTCCAGGAGGAAAGAGTACAGATGAAGTCCACCGCATGGAGCCAAGAGCACCTCCCCCGCAGTTGCCACTGCCCTCTGTGCTCTCTCCTGTGCCCTGTCTCACTCCCTCAGCTGATGCCCCAGGAGGAGCTCTCAGCCTGAGCACCCTGGCTGCAGGGACCAGCCCACTCCCCTTTCCTGCGGCTTCTCTGCGCCGCCCCTGCAGAGCACGGCATCCTCAGCATCCAGACATCTGTCTGTCACTGCTTCCTCAGGCTCCTCACTGCATAGCCCCTACTTCTAAGAAAATGTCTCTAAAAGCCTGCCTTCTTATACAACCGACCCTTCCTTCCACATCAGCCATGGATCCAGTTTTCACGAGTGCGAATGCATGGCTTCTCCTCTCCCCTGGGAAGTGTATTTTGGTTGTATGAGGAGGTGCTGCAAGTAGCGCTCAGACGTCACCCCTTGACCTTCAAGCTGCACTTTCATCTCAGCAACATGAGTCAACACACCTGACCCTTCTTGTCCTCCCCCTAGCGTCAGGGGCCAGGTGTGGAGTCCTGCTCCATCCTGTGACCACTCCCAGCTATGGTTAGAGGACAGAGGTCTGGAACATCAGGCCCTTGCAGGGCAGGCTCTGTCAAGGCTGCAGTGTGGGGACCCTCCCCTGGACTTCAGCTCCCTGTCACTCACTTTGCACCAGGTTTGTGCCTGGGAAGAGGATGATATGGCTTCGTCACAGGGAGTGGGAAGTACAGATCTGGGGTACAACCCACACCCGACCCAAGATGGGTTCTCCTGGTTATGCATTAACAGGGGACCAGCCTTGTGGCAGGCCAGGGCTGCAATTGAAAACCAAACGGGCAAGTTTATAGCCAGCAGCCTCCCAATAAATTACTTTTCCTGCCAAAAATGTGCCCTCTCCCCTTTTTAATGTCACCTTGTCACAAAGCTGAAATGACAGGTGAGCAAACAGCAAAGATGACGAGTGAGAAACCCTGCTCTTTAGCAGGTCTACCAAGCTCCCCTCCACCTACCTGACCTGGGCTGCATTATCCCCTGGGAACAGTCCGTGCAGATAACGGGGAACCACCAAGGTGGACTGGCCCAGGGTTGAGGGAGTCAAGAGACTCAGGATCAGGAAAGAGGAAGAGGTGTCCAGGTGGCTATGGGCAAAGGGGAAATATGCTTCATTGGCCTCAACCTCCATGGTGATTGGGTCTTCCGAGTTTCTTGCTTTATGATGTTGAGAAACAATGGCAGGAGTAGTTGTCTTTATGGGCTCCAGTGGACTCTGGGGGTGCCAAGGGTATTTGGACAGTTTAAGCCTCCCAAGGCACATGGGCTGTAGCCACAAACACTGAACACAAGGGGCGAGCTGAGTCCCAAGACCACTCACATCAGGACAGGTACCTGAGGCTATGGGCCCTCCTCTAGCCTACCACTGCTTTCAGAATTCTGGGTAGTGAGATGAGGGAAAAGTATATCAAGACCTAAAATAAAACCCAGTAGCCCATGCCAGTCCATTCTCCGGCAGAATGCACGCACATGGAGACCAATGCCTGTCGGTACCTCTCCCCTCCCTGCCTCCTGGACTCATCGCTTTGTTCTCCTCTCTCTCCCTCTCTCATTCCCTACGTTCCTCTTCTCCTTTGTATGTAAGTATCTGTTAAGCACAAACCATGAGCAAGACTCTGCAGGAGCAGCAGACAGTACAGAGAAAGGCAAGCATGGTCCCTGCTCCAGGCAGCTCCCAGCTGATTTGGGAAGGAAACAGGTGTAAAGAGCTGCCCCTGACCCACAGCCTCTGTGGGAACTGGGGAAGGCCACCCTCCGGGCAGACATAGCTCAAGGACCCAAGGTTGGGGAAACAAAAGTCATTTTTGCAACAAGTAGGAAGGGGTGCCCTTGCTCAGAGAAGAAGGAGCTTCTGTTCTGAGCCAGAAGCTGAGTTTGAGCAGCGGCACATGGGCAGTTGGCTGGGTGTCCCCTTAGGACACAGGGAGGGGGACTGCTGCCCTTTTTCCTACAGGGCAGATGGTGGCAGCCTAGTGTGTCTGAAGGAATCAGGATAGAACATCTAAACTTTTTTTTTTTTTTTTTTTTTTTTTTTTTAAGTTGTGATAAAATCCGCATAAGGTAAAACTTGCTATCTTAGTTCTTTTAATGTACAGTTCAATGGCATCAAGAACTTTTCCATTGCTGTGCAACTATTACCACCATCCTTCTCTGTACCCCTCTCATCTTGTAAAACTGAAACTGTACCCTCTACACCATAATTACCCATACCTCACACCCTCCACCCCCCGGCTTCTGGCAAATGCCATTCTACTTTCTGTCTCTATTGATTTAACCACTCTAGGTACCTGTAGAAGAAGGACTCACGTAGTATTCGTGTTTTTTGACTGACTTAATTCACTTAGCATAATGTTCTCAAATTTATTTCATGTTGTAGCATGTGTCAGAATTTCCTTCCTTTTTAAGGAATAATATTCCATTCCAGTGTAGGCACGTACTACATTTTGTTTATCTATTCATCCATCAGTGGATGCTCAGGTTGCTTCTACTCTTGGCTATTATGACTAATGGTGCTAAGAACACGAATGTGCACGTACCCAACACCCAGAGATTTAAACTATTTGAAAGCCCACACACTATGACTGAGTATGGGCTCCTGTGTGGGCAGGAAAGGGAGTCAGAGGATGCCAAGCCCTCTGGGTACCACCCTGGGACTTGGTGCTAAGCCATACACAGAAACGTGTGAGTGACGTGGGGGAGCCAGTGGAGGAATGATGTGGCTTGGCCTCTCGAGTCAAATGTTGGCTGGCCCTTGCCTGTCCTCATCCCTGGTGTGAAGAAGAACAAGCCATAACTTCATGGAAATTGTGCTAGCCTTGGCCTGGGGTAGTTGGACTGGAGTCTTATTGCCCTTAACTAGGGGTTCCCTGCTGCTACAGTTTGGATCTTGAATAATCCCCAAAGGCTCATGTGTTGAAGGGTTGGTCCCAACTTGTGGTGCTATCGGAAGTTGGTGGAGACAAGTGAGAGGAAGTCAGGTCATGGAGTGCATGCCCTTGAAGTGAATATTGGGACCTAGTCTCTTCCTGTTTCTCTGTCTTTACTTCCTGGCTGCAACGAGAGGAGCAGCCTCCTCTGCCACATGTTCCCACCCTGATGTACTGTGTTGCCACAGGCCCAAAATGACAGGGACAAGGAACCAAGGGCTAAAACCTCTGAAACCATGAGCCAAATTAATCTTCCCTCCTAAAAAGTTGTTTATCTCAGGCATTTTGTCAAAGCAATGGAAAGCTGCCTAACACATCTATATTCTCATTTTGCTGGGACATCCCAGCACCCACATGGGTCCAAATCAGTCAGATCCAAAGCTTGAAACTCCAGAGATGAGATTCAGGGACAGGTTCCTTGATCTCATCAACCATGCTCTGAAACCCCGGACATTGCGAGAATCAGCTGCTTTGCCTATAAAATGGGAATAATAAACCAGGCATGGTGGCACACACCTGTAATCTCAGTGACTGAAGAGGCTGAGGCAGGAGAATCACTAGTTCGAGGCCAGCCTCAACAACTTAGTGCAACCCTCAGAAACTAAGCAAGACCCTGTCTCCAAATAAAAAATAAAAAGAATTGGGATTTAA
This sequence comes from Sciurus vulgaris, assembly GCF_902686455.1. NCBI lineage: Eukaryota > Metazoa > Chordata > Mammalia > Rodentia > Sciuridae > Sciurus > Sciurus vulgaris. Next base: position 163,272,398 of record NC_136464.1, read on the forward strand.
CTCAGTGGTAAAGCTCCCCTGGGTTCAATCCCAATGACTGAAGGAAGAAAAAAAGTGCAGGGGATAATGACCATATCCACTTTGTGTGTGTTTTATGATCACAAAATGTGCAGCTCTACAAGAACGAGAATTGTTCTTTTTAAGAGATCTAGGTTGAAATCTAAGTATGGATGAGAGGAAGCAGAAGAAGCAGGAAATGCCAAGCTTGAGGGCACAAACCAGGGTTTACACAGAGTCTGTGGATGTGGAGAACACATGAGTGTCACTGGCTATTTATTCTGAGCATTAATAAACAAAAATGCTTGCAATGTGGATTAGCAAAGACGGTATTGTTCAACACTTCTAAGGTTGCATGTGCATCAGCTTGTCTAATCCAATAGTTTTAGGATCCTCAATTTATAGATGAGAAAACTAGGGCTCAGAGTTTGATGCTCAAAGCAGTGTGAGAGTTGGCTGGCAATTCAGGACAGAGACAGAAGTTGTGCTCTTGACCGCCATGCTTCACCTCTCTTGACTTGAAGAAAATGCTGGGTGGCCTCCTGTCACAGGTGGAACCAGAGCTGGGGTGTCTGTTGCATGGGAGTTGCTGTCCCTGAAGCTGCTACTCATTATCTCCCACATAGCCCTCCCTGAAAGGCCAGGTCACCCCTTCCCCAAGGGATACAGTTCTTGACACCAAAATCCAGTGGCCTAGAGACCACAGTGACAAACATAAAATAGTCCTGGAGTGGGGTTTCCTGAAAGATGCTGCTTCCTTTGGCTGAAGTTCCCCTGAAATTCCAACTGTGGTCCCTTTTTACAGATTTATACGGGTACACTTTTGAGATGAAACTAAATGACATGGTCTCATAACCAAGGAGGTCTCATGTCTATTGATTGAATAAATGAATTTCTGCCTTTTTTGATGACTTTTTTTCCAAACCAGTGTTGGTCGACACTATGAGCAATGTTTTGGGAGGTCTTAGATGCAGCCAGCTGTACATCCTTGGTCCCCAGCGACAACTGAGCCTCATCTCTGCTTATTCTACTTGCCAGATGCTCTTACCCCCTGTGGCTGGGACATTGAAGCTCACTGTATCTCACTTATCAGTGGAGTCCACCCCACCTGCCCATGAGCTCACATGCTGGGCATTGTACTGGGCAAGTGCATGACCTAATGGTGGGGGTGTGAGGGCCTCCAGGTCCCAATCCTTTGTTATACTCCCTGGATCCCCATTCTCATTAGCTCCAGGTGCCCAGTGGATGCTGGGCAGGTGCCTTACAAGGTTAGTCAAATAGTGATGGCCTCTACCCTCCGAACACAGAAAAATTACCACAGGAAAACAGAGGGCACACAAACACACAGCTCAAGGGCAGATGTGCGAGGGTTTGTAACAATTTATTTAAAGCAATGAGACGAGTGTGAAGAACAGGGGTAAGGGGATAGAAAGGGAGAGAGATGCGTATTCCACAGGTGATTCCTGGAGGACTGGGGGGCATTGGCTCCTTGGGGATACATGGGAGAGAGTCTTCCTACGCAGCGTTGTCGCTCTGCCTGGGAGCCTTCACTCATTAGGCTGCCCTGAGTCCTTTTTCTTTTCTTGGTTACACTTGGCTGAGTCAGGACAGATGAAGGACCTGGATGTGATCTCCCCCTAGTTATATTATTCTTCGGCTTTATTGCCTTTTGTCATCTTGAATGCAAGGTACTAAACAAAGGTGTGTCTGCCTGGTGCCTAAGTTTCCTCTGCTTCTCTCTGTCAGTTCAAGTGTGCTTTGTGCTGTTTACCTTTGCGTGAGTGCTGTGCATGCCTGTAATGTCTTCCTTCCTTCCTTCCTTCCTTCCTTCCTTCCTTCCTTCCTTCCTTCCTTCCTTCCTTCCTTCCTTCCTTCATTCCTTCATTCCTTCATTCCTTCATTCCTTCCTTCCTCTTTCATGTAGTCCTCATTCAACAAAAATTATAGTGAGCTGCTTCCTTCTGTAGTATGTGAGCGAACAGCAATCTCTGCCTGGAAGCATATTAAATATTTTCCTGAAACATTTCTGGTTATACTCTGTACTTCCCTCTCTTACTCAGGAATGTTTTTTGGTACTGGAGATGGAGTGCACAGGTGCTTAACCACTGAGCCTCATCCCCGGTCCCCTTAATTTATTTTTTAGATCGGAAATTCTTTTTTAAGTTTTTTAAAAATTATTTTGGGACAGAGTTTCACTAAGTTGCTTAGGGCCTTCTTTAGTGCTGAGTCTGGCCTTGAACTTGTGATCCTCCTGCTTCAGCCTCTTGAGCTGCTGGGATTACAGGCGTGCACCATGGTGTCCGATTCTTATTCCAGGCTTTCTTGCCTTCTTCCTTTCCTTTTCTTCTAAGACCTCTGGGTTAAGCTGCTCAATTCCTCTGACACTTGCTCAGAAAATCCAACTAAAAATATTCCCCGACTGTGGAGGAATAGGTAGGATTCTGTCTACTTCTGCTAAACTCCAAGAGCTCCACTTATTTCCCCAGAAAATAAAACAGAGGTTAAAATCTGAGTTGTATTTTATGATGGATTACTAAAATCTTATTCCTGCTTCTCTTTTTAAGTTCAATTATAGAATACGAGTTTACTTTGGGGCATCAAGTGACTCCTTATTTCTCTGGGACTGTATATTTATCCTCACCCTTGTCCCAGCTCTTTGTCTTGCCTGGGGCCCTCTGTGCCCATATCAATGCTGAGAATTTGGGGCAGGGGGAGGGGAGGTGCTTTCTGAATATGGGGTAAGAATCCAAACACATTCTGCTAATCTCAGGGTTTGGTGAAACTCTTTGCTCAGAAACTTTATGGCCAGTGGGAATTGATGGTTTGTGTTTGCTCTTCAAATAAAGCAACCTTGGAGGTAGAAAAGGGCATTTTCTGTGAGCTGCTGACTTCTGAAATCTTGAGCCCTCTTCCTTATCAGGCCCGTTTATTACAGGTTTCATAAATGTTTTATGAGGGACTGGTAAGGCACTGCTGACTAGGGGTGGTGGCAGCTGTCTCCAACTTTCCACATTGTTGACAAGATCAAAGGACAGATTTACCACCTGATAAGATAGGGTGGATAAGATAGGGCAGATCCCAAACTGACTTCTTGCCTCCATGCACTTAGGCAAACAAAATTGGTTTAATCTGTTGCCTTTTTCCTCCCTCACTGGGAATCTTTTGTCATTTGTAGAACCAACTGGACCTTCCCGGAAATTCTGGTTCCCAGAATTCTGATTAATTCTCCATGTCAAAAGTTTTGGATTTTTAAAAAATGTATATTTTAAAAATACAAAGTTTTTATGTCTTTAATGATGTCAAAGAGATAAAGATTTTAAAGACTGAAAAATATCTGAGCACTTTGCTCCCACTCCATGCAGACAAATGACACCAATTTTGATGTATGTGCAGTGAGAAAAAGGAAAAACGAGTTCATGAAAATAATTTATGGCCAAATAAATCATCTCTAGAACGTTTATGTTTTCTGGTAGAGGAATTGTATTGACTTTATTTCCAACCATTGTTGACTTTTTACTACAATTGCTTTAACAATCTTTGACAATGTTCTTTTAATTTGTCTCATTATTATTGAACATTGAAAACTTCTCTGGCCAACAGAAAGCTCTTTAAATTTTTTTTTTTTTTTTTTTTTTTTTTAAGAGACAAAGGCAAAGATTCTCTCCTGAGTTAAAAGAAGTTTCCAGAAATGCCGCACTTTGCCTGGCTCTCTCTAGAACTCACCTGAGTTCCTTCTACTCCTTGCTGCCTGCTGGGATTGCACAAGTCGAAAGGACCCTGAGGCATCTGCCTATTTCAGGACTGGCTTTGAGAACATCAGGAATGTTCTCACAATAGTAAGGCAGGCATCCAGGTAACTCATGGCAGCTGTTTTGCCCTTAGCGAAACATTAAGGGTCAACTTTATGATCCACATTGTCCTAGAAAGATTGTAGACACTGGGGAAACCTGTAAAACAGTTCTTTTTACCTTGGCATTGTTTCCTCCGCTCAAATCTCACTTCTCCCCATCCTGAGCACCTGCTCATTCCCTGATTTTTCTCTGCCGTAACACTCTCCTCTGTCCCCTACCCGACTTAGCAAGGCTGACTCCCTATCCTTCCACTTTAAGATGCACTTGCTCTGTGTCCCCAGGCCTCTTGGAAAGTCAGTTGATGCACCAGTCCCCATGAAGGGGGGACTGAGAGATAACACTCATTTATTATACACTTAGTCTTTCCCTCAATTTTTTGCAGGGGATTGAGTGGTAGTGGTGATGTTTCAGCCATTAGTCAGGCATATGCCACGTGCTCCCCATTGGGAATAATCAGGGCTCTTGTGTATGAAACCCGCTTGTCTTCCTAGCCATCTCTCTGGGCTCATGCTCCAGCACCTGGATCCAGGCACAGGTACACAGATAGTGATGCTCTGGACTTAGAAATGGACCTATTTCCCAGTTCTAGGCATGGGCCCAGGACCTGGGCTCCATCTTCTAACTTGCATTTAGGAGGACAGAAGCATGCCTTTTTCTATAAACCATTCTTTCCTAGGGTTATCCTGAGGACTTGAGGATCAATCCTGGATGGGATCAGGTTTGGATACTTTCATAGAGGAAAAGACACCTGGAAAAATCTTTGAGAAAAAAGATAAAAAGGAAAAAGTGTTTTGTAAAGATTTGTGTTGAAGTTCAGAGCAAGCAATATGTGCCTGGAAGGTAGATTAAATTCCTAATCATGGGGCAACTCCTTCCTGAAGCCTTCATTTAAATTAACCCTCAAAATATTCCCACTGGGGCCCAGCCCCTCTGCTCTAGTCCATGTAGTTAAGGGAGATCTTTTAAGACAGCTCTAGGGCGCCTCATCACCTAGGCAACATGGACAAGGTATGTAAAAGACTGTACATATCTGTTTAAAAATTCAGGTTCCAGGTCCACGATAAGTTGGAGTGTCCCGGGAGCCTGCATTTGGTCTGGATGTCCCAGGTGGTTTAGATAGAGAACACTGACTGACACCGTGGGAAAGCTGAACTGGTAGAATGAACAACTGTGATCAGGTTTGGGGGGCGCCTCCTAGTCCCCTGTCTGCCTCTAGTCTGCAGCCTGACTTTGGATAGTCACCTTGCCTTCATGAGTTATACGATACACGAGGCATACATAGCCCTATTCCTCTAACCCCAACACCAGCTTCAAAATGCAGGCAGTATACATACTGTTTAATTGTTTTGTTTTGTTCAGAGCTGGGGTGCGCCAGAGCTCTGAGAAGGATTGTATCCACAGGGAGCCTCTGGAAACAGCACCATATTTGCTCTGGAACTCACCGTGGTCTGAGTTCCAAGCAGTTGAAGTCAGGAAGCATCGAAGATTTTGATTTGTGTTCCAGATAGAGAAAACCCGAGACTGACACCACTCCGAGGGTACCGGGGAGAATTGCTAGGCCTGACATCAAAATGTTAGTGGATTTGAAAGACATAGAGCTCCTTAAATGATAGCACTTGTTCCTTTCAGGCGTGTTGAGCTCAGAAACAGAACATTGGTCCTGAGATACCTTCAATGTGGCTGTGCAGCTGGCCAGAGATGTTCCAGGAGGCAGAGTTTCCAGGGGCAAATGTTCCAGCAGCTCCTTTCTCTTCCTCCCTGAAAAGCGTACAGCATAGTTTCCTGTGAGGACCCTTAGAATGTCGCTCACCCTGGTGGTAGGAAGCGGGTGGCACATGGTGTGGGTGGCCCAGTACCTCTTCCTATGGAAAGGCCACTGAAGGCCTCCCAGACCTGTCCTAGCCCAGGGGAAGCTGGCCCTCAGGTGGGGAGCCATGGCTGCTGATCAGCAGAGCGTATTCCAGTTCAGTCCTCACAGGGCCAGCTGCTTATGGTTCAATCCATGGAAGATGGGTTTGGGATTGGGGCTGGGAGGGGAATGTGCCCAAGAAAGCCAAGAAAGGGAATTTTATTATCTGTGGAATTGTTTCCGAACCATTATCAGCTCAGATTATTGGCCACAAATTTTCATCCGAAATCAGAGAGTAATAGGCTTTTACAGTGCAGTAAAAAGCATATTAGCTGGTCCTGCGGTTGTTCTCACCTCCAATTTACTCCACTGTTTTATCAATATTGCCATAATTTGACACTTGTGAATAGAGGAAGATTGTAAAGTGTCCGTAGATCCTGTAAACCATACTAAATAGAGATTAGTATTACTACTAAGTTTAAACCCTAGTAAAAGATAATTAAGTTGATGGATGTGGCTGTAAATCTCCCTTTTATCAAGTGCCTGCTCTCGTGCGAGCACTCTCTAGCCTTATTATTTTACAGCATCATTAATGCCCTGGCAGTATCAGCATCTTAAGTGGATGCTGCTGTTTGTCGAATGAGGAGACAATAAGATGTGCCAGTCAGTCACAAAATCTGCACAGGATCTCACTTCCCTTCCTTCTGCTTCATGGCATTACACGGCCATGATGAGTGTGCAAGCTGGGATGGCCAATGTCCAGTAGCAGGCGCAGGTCACCCAAGGGAGTCCCCCAGCACATGGCCCAGTCTCGTCCTCAGTTTTCTGTAGGGGACCCCGGGAGCCTAAAGGTCGCCATTTCTGGTGATCTGGCATGCGATGCCTTTTAGACCCTATGGAGCTTTGTTTTCTGTAGAGACAGTTTTGCTGCTACCAATAGTGCTGCTTCTGGAAAAAATAAAACTGTTAAACCACAATTCAGAGGAGGCAGCAGAACACAGGCATGTTCTTAAGAGGTGGTTACTTCTGTGCCTCACTAAAATGGGGCATCCCAGGACAGCAGCCTGTGTCTGAATGGCCCAATCCTAGCAAAGAGATCCCTGTCACACACAGGTCAGCAGGAGCATTTTCTGCCCTTGATGAGGGAGGGCGTTGCTCGGCATGGGGAGTGGGGCGTGGGGGCTGCCCCTCTCAGAGGATGTGTCCCTGGGGCCGCGTGCTACAGAATTGCTGAAATTACAGAAATTACAGAAATCCCATCCCCAAACCACCCTTCCCACATGTCCACCAGTCGATCCAAGTGTTGGTGGAGGGTAAAACCAAAGAAAAGCAAGGAGTGCTGCCCAGAAGCTTGGGACTAACTTCCAGACGGGGGCAGAGCTTGTAAACCTTGAGTCCATGTGTCTTCCCCAAACTGGCTCATCCTCCATCTGGTCTCTTCTCTCCAAGGCCATTGGAAGAAGTGGCATCTGCTATTTGCTGCCAATCCATTTTCCTTGCATGACAGTTGGCAATCACATGCATGGCTTAAGAGCCTGCAGGTAGGTGGCAGTGGGGGGTCATTATGTCTCTGCCCTTACCCTGGGTCTAGCTACCCACAGTGGAGATGCATATGCCACCAAAGTCAGAAGGTGGTTTCTTAGGTGCTAGTCTTTCTCAACCTTCAAGAGGTCCAATTTAGCCTCAAGAAGGGATTTATTTAGATGACTTGAACTCCCAATTGATCAGCACCCCATTATTTATGAAATACAAGGCCTGGAGGCTAATGTTTTTTCTCATACCTGCTCCTGACCTTGACTGAGACCTTGAATTGGGTCTCTAGGTAACTAGGCTCAGAGCCTTTGGGCTGGCCTGGTTGATGAGGCCAAGTTCTCAGGCTGCTGGGCGAGCCTTGCTCTTTGACTGGCCTTGACTGAAACTGGAACATGGAGAACAAGGAAATAGCCCCACCGAGGAGTCATCTGGGAGAGACAGGATTTGGCTCCAGCAGATAAACACCCCCGCTTTTATTGCCTGAAGCTGAGCGATATGTACTTGGGTTGGAATTAGCAGGCTGAAAGTTCAAGTGATAAGCAGCTTCTCAGGGCACGCAGATCAGCAGGACCAGCTCAGGGGCTTGCTGGGAGGCCCTGGTTGGGGCCTGTCACCTTTTGAACTTTCATACTGCTTGGCAGACTCAGGGCCAACTCCACGGCCCGTTTCACTACCTCCAGCAGCAGGAGAGCGAGCAGCCCTTTCCTCTGCCTCAGTGCACTAGGGTGGTGTGATTTGGGCTCCTGATTCCAAGCCACACTGGGCCACTAGGGAGGAGGATCAGGTCCAGTTGTGTGCTGAACCTCAGGGCTCCAGAGTCTTTTCAGGTCCCTAGGCCTGCCTGCAGGGAGTTCAAAATTGTGAATCATGCCTCTCTTTATGGGGTCACAGGAGAAAATTAATCTTAGGAGCACTTGCAATTGCATGCTGTGCTTGTTCAAAATGTGCGTCTTGGGCTCCTTCCCAGGTCTACCAAGTGGAGGGAGTGTGCAGAGACATTTACACGCTCATGGTGGGAGCTATGGGCCTGAGACCTGGCCCTGTTGTATAGAAATCAAGAGCTCTACTCTTGAAAGTGAAGAATCCCTCTGTCTTACAAGGTGTGGAATCTACGAACTCCTTCGATAAGTGTTTATTAAACACCTTTGTGCCAGGCACTCTGCAGGCTCCCATGAGGCAGCTGTGACTGTCTCAGGCTTTGCCCTCCTGGAGGCTCCCGGGAAGTGGAGGAGACAGACAAATGGGGCCGGCATGCAGAATGTAGGTGCACAGACTGCCAGGACCCTGCCAGGGTCAGACGGGCACTCGGTGCAGCCCAGTTTCCTCTGATTCTGTGGTGAAGTGTGCACATGCGTGCATGTGCGTGAGTTGGGGGTGTCAAGTACTCACAGACGCATCGTTCTTGTTCCAGACCGGTCACACTTCTGACCTTCTGGGCTTTCACCTTGGAAATTTTCTTAATTAGGAAAATTCTGCCCCGAAGGAAAAATATCTGAAAAACTGTTTTTTTTTTTTTTCTCTCAGGGGATATTTTTAAAATTAAATGACAGTGGGCCACATTTGCTATGTTCCTTAAAGGTGTCACCTTTGATTCTATTCCAGAAACAAAGAACAAAGAAAATTGAGAAAAGGAAAATAACAGCAACCATGAATAAAACCTCTGGTGCTGTAGCCCAAGTCAGATCCTCAAAATGATGTGGGCTGAGGCCAACTGTAAAACGCTCTCCGCTGCTTAAAGCTAATAAACTCGACTATCTTGAAGAGCAAACACCGTATTGTTTTGCCAACTATTAGATTTTTACTACTCTCCAATAAAGCGAGCACTTTATTCCTTTCAAATAATATTCCGCTCATTGTTTCCTGAAGATTAGCAATTGAAAGAGATGTCAACAGTTTTCACTCTTTAAATTAAGTATAATAGGCTTTTATAGCACAGTATAAAGATATCAAGGAGAAAAGCTGCAATCACAACCGCTCGATTTTTCTTTTATCTGTCACTACAGCCCCAATTTGACACTTGTGATCAGAGGAAGCTTGTAAAGGGCCAGCAGACCCCATAAAGCCGGTGACACTTAGATTAGTCTTACAGCTCATTTTAGGCACCCTAAAGTGATCATTTAATTAACTAATGGGGTTGTAAGCACAAAGGTTTATCTAATTAGCGTTCTTCTCCTTCACTCCTGGTAATTCCAGCGCAGTGTTTACATATTAGCGCCAGCCTGATCCAGGACAGAGGAGGAGAGAAGCGTTTGTACAGGAGCTCCTGGCCTCCGCCTCAGCTTCTGTTTGGGGTTTTTCTGTGGAATTGTGACAGCACCATTCCTGGAGGGAAGCAGGGTGGTTTATTACAGCTCTTTTTATTATTATTATTATTATTAATTTTACAGACTGCGTTTTGATTCATTGTACACAAATGGGCTACAACTTTTCGTTTCTATGGTTGTGCATGATTAGATTCTGTGAACACCTCCTCTTCATGCATTTGACGTACGTTGTCCAGGAACATTTTTACATTGCAGGTGCCGGTACTGCCATGCATGGGTGCACGTGTGTGCATGAGGGGTGTGCATGCGAGTGTGATGGTGGATTCCGGAGGGAGCTATCTCTGTGTGGCAGGTTTTACTTCTGTGTGGATGGACCCACTTTTCAGGTTTGTGGGGGGCAGCACCTGTGTGCACAGCTCACCTGCCATAGAATGGTAGCACGAGGGATGGAGAGTCAGGAGCCTTCTTACAGCTCGGGTCCCTTGGGACCTGCCTCCAGGGGAAAGCGAAATTGCCCCCTAGAAAGGTCACCCTGCCTCATAGGGCTCTCCTCTTTTCTTCAGGACCCAGGGGGCCAAGGAGCCTGGAGGGGTCAGTGATGGCTCTGGGGCTTAGAGACCACTTGGGGAGTCACCCCCATGCTTCCAGAGGGTGAGCTGGGTGGCAGGATCGTGTTCACTGGGGCGCAGAGATGCTCAGAGAACAGTCTGGAATGAACGAAAGCCCTCTAGCTGCTGAGTCACTCCCTAGAAGTCACTGTTGGGTTTCTGCCAGGGAACTGTGGTGGGTAGACACAACCCGAGGACAGGCTCTTCTCCAAGGTCCAGTAGCAAAGGATGCTTTCTTCACCTTTTGAGTCAAAAACCACTATTCAGATCTGAGTTTTGGTGACTCCCAGACTCAATGGAGTGGCTCTCAGCTCTGTGGATCGGGCGGCCCAGCAAACCGGAGGCCAGAGGAGCCCAAGAGAAGCCCAGCCAGCAGAGGGCAGAGAGGAGTCGCTGCAGGCTGGGACTTTGTGCCCACCCTTCCAAAAAGCCTCTCCATTGTTTTTGCTTCAGTGTGGAACGACCATCCCATTTGAGAGCTTTTCCATGTTCACTCAAAAAATGTTTTTGAAAATTTGTAAAACAAAGTTATATTTTAATGGATAAAATAATATAACAAAATTTACCATTTTAACTGCTTTTATGTGTGCAGTTTTGTGGCATTAAGTACATTCACATTATTGTGCAGCCCTCACCAACATCAGTCTCCAGATCTCTTCATCTTGCAAAACTGAAACTGCCCGTTCTCTTTAAACATTAACTCCCCTCCCCCTCCCACTAGCTCCTGGCAACTACCACCCTACTCTCTGCTTCTATAAGTCTGACCTCATTTACGTGGAATCATACAGTAATTTCCTAGCTTTGCATCTGGCTTATTTCCACACAGTGTCTTCAAGGTTCATCTGTGTTGTAGGATAGGTCAGAATTTCCTTCCCTACACGGGCTGAATTCTGGACCATGGTGCGTAGTTACCACATTTTGTTATTTGTTCATCTGTCGATGGACATAGGTTGATCCCTTCTTTGGCTGCTCTGAATTTTGCTGTTATGAACATGAGTTTAGGACTGCAAAAATTCCTCCTTATCTGCAGGGTATACATTACAAGGCCCCCTGTGGATGTTTGAAACAGAACCCTAGGTATTACTTGAACACAAGCACTGTGATGTCTCAGCATCTGATAACCAAACGGCTACTAAGTGAGTAACAGGAGTAACAGGCAGGTAGTGTATACGGAGTAGATACGCTGGACAAAGGGGTGATTTACACCCTGGACAGGAATGGAGCAGGATGGCCCATGTCATCACACTACCCAGAATGACTCACTATTAAAAACCTATGATTAATTGATTTCTGAAACTTTCCAATTCATATTTTCAGACCATAGTTAACCACACGAAGACTGTGGTAAAGTCCTTTCTTTCACTTTTTAGGGTATATATTGAGAAGTGCAATTGCTGGATCATTTCATGTTTAATGAAATGGTAATTTCATGTTTAGTTTTTTTTGAGGAACTACTATATTATTTTTCCTAGTACCTGCACCATTTTACAGTATCATCAGCTATGTATGTGGATTTTAGTTTTTCCACATTTCTTATCAACACTTATTCTTTCTTTTTTCTTTAAAATAATAGCCACATTTCATGAACTGTGAAATGGTATCTCATTATGGTTTTGATTTGCATTGGGAAATGAGTAACTTTTTTTCATTATTTAGAGAATATTTTATTGCTTTCTGTAATGACAACCACATAGATAATAGCTTACATATTTAAGACAGTGTGTTACTTCTGGACAAATGCAAAAAATTTAACATTTTTAGACCAATATGGCTGTTAATTTCTGTACAAGGCCAACTCAAGCTGGTAAACTTTTCTGAAGTTGACAGAACAGCTAAAGTTTCCAAAAATTCACATTACATATACGTAATATATATAAATATATATATAAATATTTATATTAAAATATTTATCAATAGCAGCAACAGCTTTTAAGGTTCTACAGTTATCTGATAGAGACATCCATCACACTCCATTAAGAAAAATGGGAGGGAAAAGGTTAAAAAAAATCCAAAAACAAACATGAGAAAATAGCAAAGTTCTATTACTTTTGTGAAATTTGGCACTATTTTTTTTTTTTATTAACTTCCAATCTTCATTTGAAAAGAAAACATTCTAGAGCACAATGTCATTAAAACCAGCTCTGATAAGACATCACTATTATATATCATAAAGCAAGTACAAAAGATTTTACATTCACAATGTAAATTGTACAATACAATTAAAAAGGCATTATTAGAGACTTGATTCTACTTTTCTAGCAGAGGAACCAAAGGATGGTATGACACAGGTCTATGAAGAAATTTACCTCCTCAGGTGGGATTTCCTTTCATTAGTGGCAGAGTTCCAAGTACTCACTCTCTTCATGAACATCAGCTAAATATAAATACAGTTAAAAAAAAAAGCCAGGAAAAAACCCCAAGCCCAAAACCAAAATAACTGTCATTCTAAGTGAGATGGACTCTCAGTGTAGTTTTGATTGACATTTCTCTAATTGCTAATGATGTTGAACATTTTTTCCTGTATTAATTAGCCATTCGTCTAATTTATTTTCCCAATTATTAATTGGGTTATTTGGTTTTTGAGTGTTAAATTGTTTGAGTTCTCTATATAGCCTACATATTAATCCTCTGGCAGAAGAATAGCTGGCAAAGATTTTCTTCCATTCTATAGGCTCTGTCTTCACATTCTTAATTTTTTTTTTTTGCTCTGTAGAAGCTTTTTAATTTGATGCCATCCCATTTATGAACTCAAATTTAAGGATCCTATTGATAAATTCATTGTCTGTATCTGTATGTTGGAGGGTGACTCTCTGTTTTTTTTCTTTTTTTCTTTTTTTCCCTAAGGGTTCCATAATTTCTGGTCTAATTCCTGGTCTTTGATCCATTTTGAGTGGATTTGTGTGTAGGTGAAAGACAAGGATCTAGTCTCATTCTTCTACTTATAGATAGACAGTTTTCCCAGAATCATTTGTATAAAAAGCTGCCTTTTCTCTGGGGTATGTTTTGGGCACCTTTGTGAAGAATCAGATGACTGTATCTCTGTGGGTTTGTCTCTGTGTCTTCCACCCTGTACCATTGGTCTGTCTTTCAGTTCTTATGACGGTACCATGCGATTTTGTTAGTATTGTTCTGTAGGAGAATTTGAAGTCAGGTATTGTGATGCCTCGCATTGCTTTTTTGGCTTAGAATTGCTTTGGCTATTCTGGGTCTTTTATTCTTCCAAATGAATTTTTAGGACTGTTTTCTTCTAGTTCTGTTAAGTAAGCCATTGGTATTTTGATGGGAATTGCATTGAATCTGCATATTGCTTTGGGTAGTATTGCCTGGGAAATGGGTAACTTTAAAAATTCCCCAGGAGGTGCCAAAAAACATTGAAGGGAGAACCATTGGGTCAACTGAGCATGTCTCCCGTGCCGGGCACTAATGTGTGTTCACTCAGTTGCTCCCAACAACAGCTCTGTGAAGTAAGAAGCATACTCTTTCCCTTAGATGAGAAAATTAAGCTCACAAGGTGAAGAGCTGTCAGCTGGTTTGTGGTGCCAAGGTTCAAGTGCAGAGGGGCCCAGAAGCCCTGCTCCCTCAGCATCTTGCTGTTCAGCCTGGGCTTGCATGTTCTCCCCGGGGGGCACTTCCACCTCAGGAGGAGAAAATGTTTGGGGCACCAGGATAACAACGATTTTTCTGGGATCACGTGGTCCCAAAACAGTATTGAAAAGCAATGTTTACTTTCATTCTTGAACATTTTTTTCACATCACATTTTTAGAAAGGTTTAATAAATAAGAGTTGTTTAATTTTGAATAGTCATCGGTATTTCTATTTAACTAACAGTTTAATAGTTATTTTATAATAATTCAAAAAAACTGGAGCCTATGTATTTTCTAGGGAAGAGAATCTAGAATTCATTTCATTTATACCTTGAGTAACAGCCTAGCACAAGACTGTTAGAATTTGAGTGTGGCAATAGTGCCATCTTGTGGACAATTGAAGCATGGCAGCTCATACCAATGAGAATTAACCCAAAGTAAGATTAAGAATTTATCCATTTCTGGTCAAGGGCAGGTGAAATCATGTTCTATCTAAAGCATTTCATTCCTCTGTCCATGCCATGGCCTCTGTCACTGAGACAGAGGCCACGGCATGTACAGTTCCTGTTCCTTTTGTCACTTGCAGACTTTCCTGCTCAGAGATTGTGGCAGGAGCCATAAAATGAGAAATTACACCCCATTTATGTATGATCTATCAAAATGTATAAATGCATTCTACTGTCATGTTCAACTAATTACAACAAATAAAAAAATTTAAGAAAAGAACATCCATTTATGATCTCACAGTTTCTGTATCAGAAGTCCAGGTAGCCCATCCTCCCTCTCCTTTCGTTCCTTCTTTTTCTCCTCCTCTTTCCTTTTCTTGATAACTGCTTTATTCAGATATGGTTCCCGTGACAGAGAATTTACTTAAAGTGTGTGAGTGGAGTTCAGTTAGTATAATCACAGAGCTGTGCGCCATCATCATAATCGACTTTAGAATATTCTCACCATCCCCCAAAGAAAGCAGATACTCTTTAGCTGTCACCCCTCAACCTTTCCATCTCTCTAAGTCCCTGCCAGCCCACTATCCTACTTTTGGCCTCTATGGCTTTACCGATTGTGAACTTTTCATTTAAAGATGGGAACCCACTCATCTGTTCACTGCTGTGCTCCTGTGCCCCAAAGACCGATAGCCACCTAGAGGTGGTTGGACTGTATCTGCTGAGTGAGCGCGTGAAAAAGTGCATTATAGGAATCAGGAGAGAGATTGTGGGGTCATTAAGGCTGGGGGAGAGATGGGACCAAAATACAGATAGAATCAGAGTGGAACTTGGTAGGAAGAGGGAAAGAAATAAGGGTGGTAGCTCCTGCCACATCGTCATTTGATACCTCACAGGTGGGTATTCTACCGGGCATTTCAGGATTGAGGAGGTTTTTTTTTTTTGTTTGTTTGTTTTTTTCCTCTCCATTGCTGGGGATGGAACCTGGAGTGTCATACATAGCAAGTGCCCTAATTCTGAGCTGCACCCCCAGCCCAGGACTGAGCTCTTGAGTGGCAACGATTTCATTGCCTCTGGAGCCAGGGCTTTCCTCTACAAGGGCAGCAACTCCCTTGTTGCAGCCACATGTTATCCTTATCTATCATGGAGACGTGGACTCTGTTGATGATAGAGCACAGGATGGAGAGTGGAGGGCTACTTGCACTCTGTCCTGTTGTGACAGAGTCCAGGTCTGCTCTGAGCCCTACTCAGGTCTTTCTGAATCATCCAATAAGTTGGTCATGGAGACCCCCCAAGAGTGGTATGTGTTGTTTCTACCACCCAAGAAAGCCTGTTAACTGCTGAGCCTCTTTCCTGATGGTAGGAGGTACTTGTTTCTTTTTCTTGGAGGAGGTGACCCAGTACACCCACGTCCAGCAAACCCTGAAAACATTCACCAATGTCACGTTCTTCTGAGTCTTTTTAGAGTTTATCTTGTACCCTGTAGCATAGTTTTGTCTTATCAGGGATTCCAGAGTACCTGGCATTTCCTGGTCCCTAGTCTAATTACATGATGTTATAGATGTACCCGAGCAGTGTGGCGTTGTTCTGTGGATGGTCCACTTGGTCAAGTTCTCTTCGGACCATATGTTATTTCAGACAATAGAGAATTCGCCTAGCCTGGGTAGGGCTGTGTGTGGGTACTGCTGCGTATTCCACGTGAATGCATCTGCTTCCTATTCTCCTCCTTCTGGGGACTGGAAAGAATGTATTCTCCAGACGGAAAGCCATGTGTCAATTTCCTGAGCTTGTGTCGATTTTTCCAGTAAACTTATCACATCTAGTATATCAGCTGCAATTGAGTCCGCCTGGGGTTAAGTTTGCTACAGTCCTAATGATCCTTCTGATTTTTACAGGGACCTAGGCGGCTGAATTAAATGGGGGTGCTGGCAACCAGAAGTTGGATTGCTATGCAGTCAAGTGCAGAGATGTGAATGAACACCTGCAGAGTGTGCATATTAATTTTCTATTGCATCTGTAACACTTTGCCATCAATTTAGCAGCTTAAAAGATCCTACAAGTTGTACAATCAGAAAAATGAGAAATTACACTCCATGTATGCATGATCTATCAAAATGTATAAATGCATTCTACTGTCATGTTCAACTAATTAGAACAAATATAAAAAAAAAATCCATTTATGATCTCACAGTTTCTGTAGATCAAAAGTCCAGGTACAATGTGGCTCAGCCAGGGCCTCTACTCTCATAGGCTGAAATCAAATTTTGGAAGGGCTGCATTCCTTTCTGGAGACTTTGGGAATGAATCTGCTTCCAAGCATATGTAGTCCCTGGAAACTGTGGAACTGAGGTCCCTGTTTCCTTGTTGGCTGTCAGCCAGGAGCCTGTCTTTGCTGCTAGAGGCTGCTGAGATTCCTTCTAATGATTTTCATGTGACCCCCTCTGGTAACGGGTGAGGGGGGGGTAGAGGTCAAGACCACCTCATGTTTTCAAGCTCTCTGACTTCCTTTTTCCTTTTCTGCCTCATCATTTTGACTCAAGCCAGAGACATTCTTTGCTTAATTTAAGGTCGCCTGTGCTTAGATTGTGCCCACAGAGGTAATCCAGGATCATCTTTTATTTCAAGTCTGTAACTTTAGTTACATCAAAAGACAAACAAACAAAAGAACCAAAAAACAAAATACCCCACAAAACTTTAGTTACATCATGTAATGCAGCACATTCATAGGGTCCAAGTATTTGGGTGTGGGCATGTTTGGCAGTCCATTATTCTGTTTATCACAGTGCATGATGTTTTTTCTCTGTTCATTTGCCTTAGGGCATAGAATATGTTACAGCAGAAAAAAAATGAGAGATGTTTCCCTGACCTTGAGTTTCAGGGTTCTCATCTTTGATGGAGGATTTCTGTACTTTGACAATATAATACATTTTGGAGTTTGCAAGTCTTCCCATTCCTGAGTCACTTCTGCAAGGGAAGAGACATTTCCAAATTTAGGAAGAGTCAATCTAAAAGAAAAAGTATCATGCACAGATACAGTGGGAGTCCCAAGAAAGAGACCACCTCGTTCTTGACTACCGCCTCCCGGACTGATCCCTGTTTTGGGAGGGAATGTGAGAAATTCCAGGTAACTTTGGAAGCCATCTGCATCCCTCCCCTGGGAGGAAACCTGAAAATAGCAAAACCTTGGAGAAGAAACAGCGACCAAGTGTCTATATTTGAGTTGACAAATCCACGTGGTTCCATGAAACATATGTCTCTGTAACAGTAGATGGAGCCTAGAAGACCAGAAAGTGATGCAGAAGTAGCTGAGAGAGCAAATGGAGGGACCAATGACCAAGGCCACACAGGAAAATGGACATCTTAGCACGTGGCAGGTAAGGTGGCCTTACCCTCAGTGCCATGACTTAATATAAGGAAAGTCCTCACTCTCAAACGTAGAAGCAATCTCGTGGACAAAGGGCAGAAATCTTGAGCTGAATGGGATTCTATTTCTGCTCTTTGTGGACTGGCAACTTAAAATGGAATGTAAGTTAAATTTTAGGAAAATAAAGTTCCAAATATTGCACACTTTTTTTTAATCTTGAGATTTGCATCTGTAACATCTTTTTTGGGAAAGCAAGTTTTGGGAAAGTTGGAGTTTATTGGAAAGGAACTTTGAAATCAGGTGTGACAAGGACAATTTTATCTACCTTAACAATTGGCAGGAAGATTTTTTTTTTATTGGTTCTTTTTAGTTCTACGTGACAATAGAATCCATTTTGATAATTATTATGGACTATATTTTATTATAATTAGGATACTGGTCTTGTGGATGTACATGATGGTAAGATTAAATGTGGTATATTCATATATGCACATAGGAGAGATATGTCTGATTCATTCCACTGTCTTTCCTTTTCCAAGGAACAAGGAATGACATTTATTGTTACTTGTATTCTTGAATTCTGACTGGAATGAGATGAAATCTCGGTGTAGTTTCAATTTGCATTTCTCTAATTGCTGGAGACAGTGAACATTTTTTCATGTATTTGTTGACCATTGTATTTCTTCTTTTGAGAAGTGTCTGCTTAATTCCTTTGCCCTTCCCTTCCTTCCCTTTTATCTAATCCATTGAACTTCTGTTCTCCCTCCATCCCACCCTTATTGTGGGCTAGTGTCCACATATCAGTGAAAACATTCAACCTTTGGTTTTTTGGCTTATTTTTGCTTATTATAATACACTCCAGATCCATCTTTTTACTGGCAAATATCATAGTCATTCTTCTTCATGGCTGAGTAATACTCTATTGTGTATATGTACCAAATTTTCTTTAGTCATTCATCTGTTGAAGGGCACCTAGTTTGGCTTCATAGCTTAGCTATTGTGAATCGTGTTGCTATATACATTGATGTGGCTGCATCACTGCAATATATTGATTTTGATTTTAAATCCTTTGGATATATACTGAGGAGTGGGATAGCTAGGTCAAATGGTGGTTCCATTCCTAGTTTTTTGAGCAATCTTCATACTGCTTTCCATAGTGGTTGCACCAATTTGCATTCCCACCTACAATGTATGAGTGTATCTTTCTCCCCAAATCCTCACCAACATTTATTGTTACTTTTATTCTTGAATGCTGACTGGAATAAGGCAAAATCAAGTGGTGGTCTTATTCCCTCTATTCAGATTTTTAAAACTTACCATGTTAGATAACTATCCTTGAGTTTTCATCCAATATTTATATGAACTTTATACATTTGGAAATCTCAGTGTAGTTTCAATTTGCATTTCTCTAATTGCTGGAGACAGTGAACATTTTTTCATGTATTTGTTGACCATTGTATTTCTTCTTTTGAGAAGTGTCTTCTTAGTTCCTTTGCCCATTTGTTGATTGGGTTATTTGTTTTCTTGATGTTAAGTTTTGAGTTCTTTGTATACCCTGGAAATTAACACCCTATCTGAGGTGCAGGTAAAGATTTTTCTCCCATTCTTTAGGCTCGCATTTGATTGTTTCCTTTGCTGTGAAGAAGTTTTTGGTTTGATTCCATCCCATTTATTGATTTTTGATTTTACTTTTTGCACTTCAGAAACCTTATTAGGACGTCAGTTCCTGAGCTGACGTGTTGGAGAGTTGAGCCAACATTTTCTTCTAATAGATGCGGAGTTTCTAGTCTAATTCTTAGGTCTTTGATCACTTTCAATTGAGTTTTGTGCAGGGTGAAAGATAGGGGTTGAATCTCATTCTATTACCCGTGGGTTTCCAGTTTTCCCAGCACCATTTGTTGCTCTTTCCTCCAGTGTATGTTTATGGTGCTTTTGTCTAGTATGAAAAAACTGTATTTATGTGGGTTTGTTTCTGTGTCTTCTTTTCCATTGGTCCAACAGGAAGATTCTTTTTTTAAATTTAAAAAATTTGTTCTAATTAGTTACACATGACAGAATGCATTTATGTATTTGATAAATCCCACATAAATGGAGTATACTTTCTCATTTTTCTGATTGTGTATGTTGTAGGATCACATCAGTCACGCAGTCATACATGTACATGAGGTGATAATGTCTGTTTCACTCTACTGTCCTTCCTACCCCCATACCCCTTCCCCTCCCTTCACTTCTCTCTATCTAATATAAAGTAACTCTATTCTTCCCTATTTCCCCACTTATTGTGAATTAGCATTCACATAGCAAAGAAAACATTTGACCTTCGGTTTTTTGGGTTTGGCTTATTCCTCTTACAGGAAGATTCTTGAAGTAATTATCTTTGTTCAAAAAATTGATGACCTTCTAGGGATTAAAACAGTCTAAATAACAAAGACAGAACCAGTTCTAAATAAGAAAGTAAGAGGAATTTTAACTTTAATCCTAAAGTGATAAGGTAGCAAGAAGAGAGGACCTGGTGAGGAAATGGAGGGACAGAGGTCAGGGTCCTATGTGGTAAGCAGTGGCTGGTGGGAATTCCCCAGAGACAGTGGCAGCCAAAGGACATCTCTGAATAGGTATTTAGTGGAACATTTTCCATTTCTGTGATATAATTCTTTCTGCAAACTTATTCACCTCAAACACAAGTGAAGTCAATTTCTGGACAGTGCTTTGCAAGAAGCATTTTTATGGGAATAGAGGGAAGATCTTGGTTCTCATCTAGGTTAACATGGTGTGTGACAGTCAATGGAAGCTGGACCCCTGGGTGACAGAGCAGCCAGAATGAGAGCCACCAGAAGCTCACAGAAATGCTAAGGTGGACTCTGGGCAGCCGCAGAATATGGAGTTGGGGTTTGTGTCCATCTTATCTAGGTCTCAAGTGTCAAGAAGTCTCCACCTGCCATTTGGGTCACAAGGGTTAGGCAGCACCATGTTGGAGGTTTTTGGAAACTAAGGTTCAGAATTTTAAAGTTTGTTCCATATACTGCAGAAGGCTCTGGAAGTTCTGCAGAAAAATGACCAGATGAAATCGGCATTTCTGGGGGACAGAAGTGGAGTGGTAGGACATTGACCTGAAGAATAACAAAGCACTGTTCTATGACCATGTTCTGTGAGGGACTGCCAGCCCGGGGGCTGTGATTTCCAGTGAGATGGACCCAGTCTGGCCAAGGCAGAGAACACATTAGGACTAGTAGATGTTGGCCAGTTGTTCTTCTTGAGGACAGGGTTACTTTTAATCTCTAGTGCTCAGTGCAGGCCCTGGCACACAGTAATGATTCAGCAAATGGGCTAAATAATGAATGAATAATTATTATTTAGAATGTGTGCTACCTAGAGCGATACCATTGCTGTTACAAATAACCCCCAACTGTCATGACTCAGAAATGGTGGAAGCTTATTTCTGATTCATGAATTTCAAAATTGGTGCCGGACAGCCCCTTGAGTGACTTTGGTTTCCTATAGTTCCCTCTCCTTTCCTGCTTGAATCTCTCAAGAACTGTAGAATGTGCTTGAACATGATATACTGAGAAGGGTAGTAACTGCTTGAAACAGCCTGGCCTTTGTGCCTCTCTCCTCTGGAAACAGGATGTCCCTCAAGCCTTTTAGCTCAGTGAGTCCTGTTGCCCCTTAGGTATATAACCCGGGTGAGCTGCCTTTCGGGGTCCCTTGGCTGTGGTGCGTGAGTGAGGCATGGACATTTGAAACTCTGTCTGTCCCAACCGGCTTTCTTGAGCAGTGGGGGCCTGGATCAGAATGAGCCGAGATTTCTTTTGTCCCTTGAAGACTATCTCTACGTAATAAATCCATCTCATGCAATGTGTGTGGGGGACGTTCTGTCTCAGAAGTGTTGTGACCCTGTGCAGTGAAGCTGCTCCACAGTTGCTGTTCCACATCAGAGCAAGGTGTCCTCTAGGCAGTGATGGAGGGCCTAGCATCCTTCCATCTGGGGGCTCCTCTGTCTTCCACATGTGGTTTTAATGCTTTTCTATATTAGCTGGTGGAAGGAGAAAGAGCAAAGGGACCCAAATACAGGAAGGTTTTATGGGCTGGGTGGGCTCACCACTTCTGCTCCTGTTTCATTGGCTGGGACTTGGTCATGTGACCATAGCTAGCCAGAAGGGAGGCTGGGAGACATAATCTAGTATGCGTCCATGGAAAGAAATGGGTTTGGTGGACAACGGGGGGCAGTTCCTGCTATGGAATGACGTGGGACCTCTGACTGAACAGGCTCCATCAGTTCTGTGACTGATGTTGCTCACAGAGCAAGTGGCTTTTGTTAGCTGAGGGGACATTATATCAGCTCAGAATGGGAGACTCACATGGAAAGATGCTGGGTCCTGTCGAAGGCCTGTCGGCTCCCAGCAGAGTCCCACTTTTGGTGGTAGAGGCAGCATCAGTGGAATAACGCCAGAGCTGTCTTCTAAGTGATAAGGCCCTACACTCAAACAGCTCTGAGTCTATCAGCATCCTCCCGCAGACTGGGCCACAGTGGGAAGGCCCCAGGCGAGCTGATTATGTTAGGGCCAATTAGGAGGCGTTATTTCAGTGGCCTTGTGTGTATACCACAGGCCCCAGGACCACAGAATTCCTGACCATTTTCCTGGAGGAGGCAACCGGAAGGGGCTTCTCTTAAACAAGGCCTAGCAAAGCCTGGTGAGGCAGTACACAACTCTGGAAGAACCCAGTGGGGTGCAGTCTTGGTTGCTAACATGCCCTCCTGGAAGTCGGGATGAAGATGACTGACGGGAGCCCCACCAGCCTTGCATCCTGGCCCCCAACCCTGTACCTGTCCCTGCACACACACAGTCTGCAGTCTTGGCTCCAGTCCATCTAGGCCTTTATCTGACTGGATGGGAGGCCAGGGCTATGGTCACTGTGCTCAGGGAGCCCAACACAGCAATGGGGAACAAGCAAATGGGCCAGGATGCCCTGCTGCTGGTTGGTTCGTGAACGTCTCCATCAGTGCTGGTCCCTCCAGGTCCTCCTCAAGCCTGCAGTGCTCTCTGACTCCAGCCTCCCCAAGCCCCTTCAGTAACACTCTTACCTCCAGTTCTGCTTCTGTGCCCCTGACTTGGCTTCCTTCCTTGGATTTTAGGGACACACCTGCCTATTTTTGTGATGTGAGGCCCGAGGGAGGAGAATGTAAAACGAGTCATTGGTATCTGCTGAGCACCGACTGTTACCAAGTGTGCACTCCCAGCCTCTGCCCCTGACATCCATACTCTTAAGGCACCTGTGAGTTCTCAGGCAGCTAGTGGCTGCCTGGGCTTTGTTTTTAAGTGTTGCACCAATTTTATCTGTTTTTGTGCAAAACAATTGTCTGTGACCACTTAGGCTGATCTAACAAAAACACTAGGGACTGGGTGGCCAACAAGCATTTATTTCACATAGTTCTGTAATCTGGGAAGAGTAGCATCAAAGTGCCAGTGGGTTAATTGTCTGCTTCCTGTGTTACAGATGGCTCTTCCTGCTGTCCTTACATGGTGGAAAGACCAAGGAACAGCTGCTGACCATAACCAAGGATGCTGTTGTGGTTTGGATCTTCATTATGCCCCAGATTATAAGTTTGGGCACCAGTCTGTTGCATGATTGGGAGTGGAGGAGCCTTTAGGAGGTGGGGCTAGTGGAAGGAAGTGGGGTGTGCCCTCCATGTGAAGAGCAGTGACAGAGGATTGGAGAGCAGTGACTGAGAGTGGGGTTCTCTGATGACCTCATGGCTGTGGCATGCCCAGTGCCTGGAAATGTTTCTGTGCAAGGGCACAGGATGCTTAGCTGCTGTGGCAATGCCCTGCATGAGGAGGCTCTGTGCAAGAGTCCTGTCAGCTCTGACCTTGATCTCAGACACACAGCTCCTGGGAAGGAAGGAATTCTCATGCTAGACAGCCACAGTGTTTCACCAGCTCCGATTTTCCAGTTCCTGGCTATCTTATAGCAACTTTTAACAATGGACTTTCTTGAGAGCTGCACAAAGCTCCTAACATTGCACTTTGCAACTGTGAGTTGCAACTACAGAAAAGCTACATAGAATGTCCTAGTTTCTGTAACTTCCCTGAAGACAAAGAATAATGGTGGCATAGTCTTTAACCTGATAATGAGACATATATAAAGATTGCTGGTGTAATTCTTTAGATCTCCATCTCCATCATAGAGAGCAGGCTCCCCCTGAGCCCAGCTTAATCTTCAAATCTGTGTTTGTGAAACATTATTTTCCAATCCCCTACCTGTCGCTGGAAGGAGAGTTTGGCCGTGCTGGTGGCGGCAGTTGGTGACTCATACGGGCTTGAAGGAGATATTGGGATCCCCTTCAGCTTATTCCTCTCTCTTTTTGCTTCCTGATCACCATGAGGTGAGCAGCTTTCTTCTGCGACACACTTTGTTGCCTTAGCACAGCCGAAAACAATAGGGCAAAGTTATCAGGGATTGAAACCAGGAGCCAAAATTAACTTTTCCTCCTTTGAAGTTATTTATCTCAGGTGTTTTGTCACAGCAATGGAAAGCTGACTCATACAGACATTAATCCCATTCACAGAGTGTTCCACCCTCATTATCTAATCACTTCTCAAAGACCTTCAAGAGCCATCATCTGTAGATAGGGTTAGGTTTCAGCATATGAATTTTGATGGTGGTGGGGGTAGTGACACAAACATTCAATCTATAGTAGAAACATTTGTATCTAAACAATGTTTGTATGTAAACATTTGTATAGTAGGGACATTTGTATCATTTTTGGGTCCCCTTAAGTCAGAGGCCTGAGTGATTTCATGAGCCAATAGTGACTACAATGGTCCTCATGGGCTGAGTGCCATGAGCCAGGCCTGCTTTCTCCATCCTAGTCTGCCATATTTGGGGCTTCCCTTTTCAGCAGCACCTCTAGGACTGGGTTGTGCTTGCCTGAATCCCGGGGCCCATTCCTGAGGTGCACATTCCTGGAAAGGTATGTCCTGAGTGCCTCTTCCTTCTGTCTGTCCTTCTCCTTTCCTCCTTCCCTCCTTCCTTCCTTCCTTCCTTCCTTCCTTCCTTCCTTCCTTCCTTCCTTCCTTCCTTCCTTCCTTCCTTCCTTCCTTCCTTCCTTCCTTCCTTCCTTCCTTCCTTCCTCCCCACATCTGCATTGCTAAACCTTATTGGTTACCTATGCAAAGGATTTTTCTCCTTGTTAGAATGAACATCATGCATTGCAAGTGTGATTTGTTAATGAAAATGTGACAAATCTTCATCACAGAGTTTTTTTTTCTTTTTGATGTTGTTGCTATTTATGTCACCCACAATTTATGATCCCCAAATTTATCATGGTCCTTCTTTCCTACCCACATCTGCCAAGCGCTCCCCTCACTCTCTCTTCAAACTTTTCCACTCAGTCCTGTGTAGGGCTCCCCACTGAAAAGGCCCCTCTCCCCACAAATCCGGCAACCCCCCCATCAAGCATTCCCAGACAAAACACAGCCCACTCCTTCAAGGGCCAGGCCCCACTGAGTGCTGTCTGGAATAATCCCCGGGAGCTAAGCCTCCGGGAGCTCCAATAGCATTTAGCACTTGCAGTCTTTTTTTTGAGTACATTTCAATGTTGTGGTCCCTTTAGGCAGAACTGTTGGAGAAAGAATTCCTTCCTCCAGATCAGATGTAAATTCCTGCCTGAAGGAATTTGACTTAGAAGGTGAGGAATGTGCCACATGTCAACCCTGTGTCTCCCATTAGCTGGATGTCTTTGTGCCATGCACAGACTGCACAACTACATCAGTCTCGCAAGCCACTGCAGCCCCAGGCCCCTGATCTGGAAAAATATTGACATTTCCTACCTCCCAACAGTCTATGCATGACTTAAAGACCACCCCCTCCCCCCAACCAGGACCCATGATGGAGGCTACCTCCTGGTAGAGTCTGATTTGTACTTGTGTTAGTTACCATGGGGCCTCTCTGCAGCTGGCCACTGACCTCTCTCCAAGCCTTATCCCTCTTGTCTGCCTAACACTGGGCCACTGCAACTCCTCTGTAGCTCCCTTCTGGGCTGGAATCTGTCTCTAAGGACAGAGGAGGCTTGCTCTGCAAATGCATTTTGGAGTTCCAGGCTTAGCTCGGCCTTGACTTATCTTTTGTGCAACACCAGCTATAATTGCTGGAGTAGGTAGCTGGACTTGAGGGGTTTGGATTAGGAAAAAAACAGGGCTCCCTCCATTCCGAGTGACAAAAGATCACTCCACCTCAGGTGACAGACAAAAAACCAAACAAACAAATGAAAACAAAATAAATCACCTCTTACGAACCTGCCTCCTTCTAGGAAGATACTACCTTCTTAAACTAGAAGAACCACCGTAACCCACTTAAGGGACTTGCCAATTTCAAAACTCATGTAGGGCCCTGGAATGTGGTCATTCGGGGCACCCCAGTTTATTGTAATTTACATGATAGCTTTATATCCCCATGGGTTTTGCTTGAATTTAATGCAAACTTTCCAACAAGGCAAGTCAGTGCAGAAGCACTGAGTCATGGTGGGAAGTCCACAATAGCCACCAAATACATAACGCATGAGGAGTGAGATTCCCAACCAAATATACAAACTCTCACATGCGGAACCCCAGAACTTTCCTCTCTTGGAGGCCACCAGCTTCTCAACTCGAAGCGTTACTTCCATTTCCTGGAATAAACCCCTATGCTTTTCTCACTGTTTCTGGACCAAAATCTGTCTTTTGGGCAGACAAGAACCCAGGAAGCCTCCACCTGGTAACCACAAGGGCTTGTCTATAACACTGCCACTCTAAATGCCTGCCAGCCAGCGTTTTCTCTGAGCCTCACCTGTAATGCATTGCACCTCGACAGCAAGGTTCTGAGGGAGGTATAGGCGGATCAATGTTCACAAAATCACAGTAACATGTCCCAGAATCCAGCCTCAGAAATCCTGGTGTCAAAGGTCAGCTCCTAACTGCTCTCCACCACCACAGAATTGTGGTCTGTTGATACTGAGCCTTGCAAGATGAGTCTTTTCTTTTCTTTTCTTTTCTTTTCTTTCTTTCTTTCTTTCTTTCTTTCTTTCTTTTTCTTTCTTTCTTCTTTTCTTTCTTTCTTTCTTTCTTCCTTCCTTCCTTCCTTCCTTCCTTCCTTCCTTCCTTCCTTTTTTTTTTTTTTTTTTAAGATGAGTATTTTCTTTCTTTAGGAGTTGAGTGGGGAATCTGAAATGGAAGAGAAGAAATGTCAGTCATAACTGTTCCCTTAATCCAGGGAGAACTGGAATCAGGTGTTTGCCCTGCTACTTTTTAAAGACGTGATTTTTGGGCAAGTTATTTCACTTCTCCCTGTCCCAGCCATGCCTGTCTGTAAAATGGGAATACTAACGTAGCTGTCTGATATAGTGGTTGTGAGGAATCAGTTGAAAATCCACGTCAACTACACAGCGTAAGGCATGGCACAGAGCAGAGAGTCAGTAATTGTTGCTTCTGCTGATGTTGCATTACTTTATTGTATAACCACCTGTCACTGGTGTTACCTCCTCATCCCTCTGCTCTGAGCCTACTGGTGTTTTGGGGATGATGGATGACTTGCCAGTCTATGGAGGGTGGATTCATTGACCCAAGCTAATGGAAAGATTCCAGAAAGAGACAAGCAGTTTGTATCACTACTACATTTTCAAAGAACACAATTTTACTAGAAGTTCCTATAAGCTTCCAAAATGTTTCTTGCCCACTCTGCTGTGCTGACCTTTCTCCTCAAGGCTGTGTTGCTCTGAATTCTTCTTTATAATGGTGGTGAGCACTAGACTGAATGGATGCCCACAGATTTTGGTGAAGAAGCTCATTTAAGCACAAACTCCATCACCATCTCTGAAAAGTGATATTCATGGACATTCCCTAAATCCATTTTCAACTCAGGCTCGGATGCTGAGCAGAGAACAGTTACCACACATCACCACTAGAGGGTGCAAGAACCCACCTCTTAATGCTTTGTATACCCGGCTGATGGAGTGTCAGGTTTTAAGATCTTTCTGAGAAAAGCAGGTATCATGATCCCTGGAGAGCCACAGGGGATTGTTTCCAGGATCCACCCACCAACCATGGAGTCCCAAGTTGGAAGATGCTCCAGTCCCTGATATACAATGGCATAGTATTTTCATATAACCTATGTATGTTCCCCCTGACCCACACTTTAAATTCTCTCTAGATTACTTGTGATATCTAATACAGTGCAAATGCCATGTAAATAATTGTTTCACTGTATTGTTTAGGGAATAATGACAAGGTAATTCTGTACAGATATGTCTTTCTCCTCGAATATTTTGAGTTTGTTTGAATATATGAATGCAGACCCTGGAGATACAAGGGCCGACTGTATACACCAGGATAGAGCCTTTCACTTTAACCCAGTATAATTTAAAAGCTTGTAACTTTGTGATCTTCTTATCATCCTTCAATTGTTAACATTACTGTACTCTGCCCTTCGTGGAAAGGACGGGGGAATAGATTGAGAAACAATTATTAGTGACCAGTAATTAATGACTGCCTGTGGAGCAATGAGATAAGCAGCTTTTATTAATTACTTCTGATGTACAACAACCCTGTAAGGGATGTGGCTTCAATTTTTTTCTTTTTTCTTTGTTATTCTTAACTAAATTTCTTTTACAATATAAAAGGGTTAATATAGAGTGAGGGAAAGAACCGTGAGAGTAGAATGGATATACCCTCACAGTTATCATGGTTTAACCATCACTAGCCATATTTGCTTTATCTACTTGTTTTTGCCTGAAGCATTTTAAGGTATGGTCGTCACTCAGTAGCTATCTTAGAAAATGAGCTTAATTATGATTCTATATTATAACAAGGGAAATTAACCATGATTCTCTAATATCATCCAATACCCAATCCACAATTCCTTCAAGTAGTTATGTAATGACATTTCCCACATAATCACAAAACCATTATCATAATGAGTTAAATTAACCATGATTCCCTAAAATCATCCACTATCCAATCCATATTCATATTTCTTAGTTGTCCCCAAAATGTCTTTCACAGATGGTTTATTACAACCAGAATCCAAGCAAGAATTCCTCTTAGCTATATCTCTTAGGTCTCTTTCAATTTAGGACAGTTCTCCTTGCACCCACCCTGATCCCTCTTTTTAAAAAAATGACATTGATTTTTGGGTGTGTGTGTGCTGGGGATGGAACCCAGAGTCTTGAGTTGCTAGGCAAGCTCTACCATTGAGCTGACCCCTTGTTCAACACTGACTTTGAACAGATGCAGCCATTCAGTCAGTAAAAGTTTGCACATTAGGTAGTCTGACTTTTTTCTTGTTTTGTATGTTCCTCCATACTTCATATTCCTGTAACCTGTATGTTAGATCTGTGAGCCTTTTTGGACTCAGGTTAATTATGTATCTATTTTGTCAACACTTCATGGGTGGCTCTGTGTCTGCCATATTGTGTCATATCAAGCAGCTATGATCACTGGGTTAAGAGGAGGACCACCAAGCCTCTCTTGCATAAAGTTACATTTTCTCCTTTGTGATGAGCGAGTGAACTGCAGGCTGTTGCTTTGGTACCATGTGAATATTCAGTTTCCCACCAACTGTTCATTGTATAGTGTTACCAGTCATAATAATCATTGCTGCAATGAACTATTTCATTAGAAATTGTCAAATTTTTAAACTGTCAGTCCTTCTATATTTATTCAGTGATATTCTTCCCTAACATAGAGCTTTCCTTCATCCATTTGGCTCTGTAGTTACTACTCTGAAGTACAATTCCTGCTAAAAAGGTCACAATAACTTTTTAATTTCCTTTTAATTGCCAATGCTCAGGAGAAGGAGAAGCCTTTAATAGAGGCAAATACTTTTTTTTTTTTCACTTATTTTTAGTCTCCTTCCCTCCCTCATTGGAATGGACTCATGAATTTTTTGTGGTCAGTGCATTTCAATCAATAGTAATCACTATTCCTTTTAATACTCAGATTATGTCCATTGTGGTCAATAAGGGCCTCTTCAGAACTAGCTGTTGTAAAACGTGATTGTTTAATGAGTTGAACTTGATTGCTCAAGGAGTTGAACCAGTTGGTGTCATACTAGGGGCCAGGAGGAGAAAGAAAATACCTAGAGAGTTTGGAATGGGCTACTAGAGGAGAAATCAGAACTCAACTAACTCGGGGTCCTTGGGTCAAGCCAAAGAACAGGATTGTAAAGTGGCCAAAAGCAGAGGCCAGAGAATGGTGGGTGAGAAGGTGTGGAATGGGAGGGGACCTGCCCCTTCCCATTATGTGTGGCAACCAATCTTGGACTGGAAACACGAGGGGTGGACCAAGGGATTCAGACAAGGATCCGTCTTGCACAATGAGGATAGCTGATCCAGTTTGGGAATCAGAACACTTAGAAAATGCAAAAACCAAGGCTAGGCGAGAGTGATAGAGAGGGCAGAGTGCTACCATCAAGCCTGGAAGTCGGACTTTTCAATGTTATATTTTCTCAATGAAAATATTTAGGGGGTGATGCAAACAGGCGTATGGTAAATAACTAACTGATATCTGATAATGAGTAACTAACTTTTTTTTAATGGTTAGTCCTACTAGTGTTCTTTCCAGATGTATTATAAAAATGTGGGAATGACAGGAGGGTTGTCCTGAGGTGGCCTCTTCCATCTCCCTGTTTTTGGAAGGCTAATGAGAATCTTCTTTTATTTTTAAATATTCACAAGAAAATTTCCACAATAGCTTGTTCCATTGTCCTTTTTTAACACTGGGAGGTTCTCCCTGATATCTAATTTTGGACTCTTAGTGTTCAGTTTATAGTTCACATTTTGTTCCATCCTTCTACTTTCAAATTTTCTTCATCCTTATGTTTAAGAAGTATCTCTTACAAACAGCATACGTTATTTCTTTTTAAATCCATTCTGAGAACATTGATCTTGACTTGAATATCTTTAATCCATTTACATTTATTATTTTGCCAGCATATTTTTTGTTTAAATCTACCATGTTACTGTTTGTTATCAGTTGGTTATTTCTCTTCTTTGCTTCTTTTCTTTCTTTCTTGTTTTCTAACTTCTTGATTTTGCTCCTCTGTTAACTTGTTAGATATATGCCCTCTTACTACTTTTTTTTTTTTTATTCTAGAGATTACATTGTATGACCTTGATTAACTACAGGTCAAGTATAATCAGTCCTTTTACCACTTCCTGGGGAATTTAAGGATATTAGGACATTTCAAGTCATTTTATCTTGCCGTAGTATGGTGCTATGTAGCTTCTCTTAATATATTTAAAACTATGATATTTTAGCATGATTATTGCCTACTCATCAGTATTAATTTATGTACTATTTATGTACAGCGTCCATTAGTTCTTCCTGTACTTCATGCTGAGATCATTTCTTTTTCTTTCTAAAGAACATTCATTGGTATGTGTGTGTGTGCTGACAGCGAATTTTCCCAGGTTTTGTTGACTGGATATATTTTTAGTTCACTTTAATTTCTGAACAATGTTTTTGGTAGGCATGGGCTGTTGTCATTTGTTTTCATTCTCTACTTTGAAGATTTGATTTCATATCTTTTGGCTTCTGAGTTTCTGATGGAAGTTAGTGATCAGACTTATTAGTGCTCCTTTGGTGGGAACATACACTTCTCCCACTGGTTTCTTTCAAGATTTTCTCTATTTTCTGTTTTTAACACTTTTACTCTAATATGCCTAGTTTTGGTTTTCATTATATCTCTCCTGCATGGGGTTCCTTTTTTGAATTTGTGTTTGATGCCTTTAATCTGTTTTAAGCATCTCTTGAGGTATTACTTCTTCATTAATTTCCCCCTCTTCTTCTGGGATACCACTTGACATACTTGACACTTAATTTTTTTCTTTGTTCAGTGTGTCTCTTAGGTTTTCTTCTGTGTTCTCTGTTTTTTTTTTCTCTCCATGCTTCCATTTGAATATTTCACTTGGTATTTTGACAGATTTTCTCATGACTAATCACTTCTGAATCCATTTATTGAACTTTAATTATAGTTATTGTATTCATCCATTTGGTTTTTTAAAAAATACTTTTCAGTTTGTCATTGCCATTTTCCATGTTATAATTAAACTCCTTGAATAGTTTATTCTCAGTTACTAAAAACCTATGTCTGATAACCCTGAAGTCGGTTTCCATGGTCTCATTGTGTGGAATGTGGCATCTGTGACTCTGTCCCCCTGGGGTTTAGGCCATCTTTCAGACAACTGCACCCACAGGCCTTTCTGCTTATGCCATTTCAAGTGATTTAGGTCTCCACTGATTCCTTTGGATGCCATCGTCAGATGGTTTTCTAGTAGTTTTATTTTAAATGCTGGTTGTCATTTTGATTTAATGAATCTTTGCTGAGGACAGACCTGAAGGACAGAGCAGTTCAAACTTTGCCCAATAGCAAAGTGACTATGGTGGACATTTGTTATTTTTGTTCTGCAGCAGAAATTCTCAAAGTCCTACTTCGTCTGGGGAAATAGTCATGAAGGCTTAGGATACACTTAGCACAAATGGGACCCAAGTCAATGCTTCCTCCCAACACTTTGCTTCTGGAATAATTGAGGTAGAGACGGGGGGACCCATGGATTTTTCTGATCATGGGTTTCATGCAAGTCGCAGTGGTGGTGGAAGGGGCTGCGCTTCATCTGGCAGGTCCAGAAGGATAACTGCTGTGCCTTAGTGTGAACTTGGCTGTCATGGTAGCTACTTGGCTTCCCATGGTTTTGGCCACACTCAGCCTTCTCTTTGATTTTGTAGTTGCCCAATTCCCTTCCAACAAACTCCTGTTCTATATAAGATTATGAGAGTGGGATTTTTTTTTTTTTTTTTGACAACCACAAATCCTGACTAACATATTGCACCGTGCAGTTGAGAACTCAAGGTACCAGGTGGCTCCTCCACTCTGCTGAAAGTTCCACTGAGAGATGACCTGTGTTTCAGACCCAGGAACTCAGAGTGGTCAGCCTCCTCACTTGGGGATGTTACACTAGAATGCCAAAAATGCCTCGGCGTACTCATTAATTTATGTAAAATTTTCCTGGAAAAGTAAAATAATAATTTAGACTCCTTATCATGCTTAAAGGATTCATTAGGGAAAGAAAAATGATGAACAAATTAAAGAGAGAACAGTGTGTAGATGTGGTTGACACTGATGAGACTGGGCCTTGACTGACAATGCCTAGCCCGGTGGGCTGGGGACTGTGGCCTGAGTGGCCATGGAGGAAACAGTGCTGGACTTCTCTCCCAAACACTCCCTTGGGAGTGTTCCATGGGTCTTTTCTAATGTCTTTGTAGAGATCACCGGGTGGGGCAACCAGGCTGTGGCTCAGTTCCCTACTGATCCTGGTCCTTAGCTGCTCCAACTGCACCTGCATGGTTACCCAAAAAGAGTGGAGACTGTTGGACCCTGTGATGTCATCTCAGGGTGATTCTGTCCTTCTTTGTACAGACTTCATATTCTAGGAGGGCAAAGGTGAGTCCTTTCATCTCTCATCCTGAGCACACAGTAGGTTTCAATAAATGTTCCTTAACAGTGATGTGCTTGGCTGATTTCTTCTGCTTTCTGCCAACTCTTACTCCCAATTTGCTATGTGAGAAGATGGATTTGAGTAGAAAGGTACCTGCAGAGTCCAAGTGTTGCTTCCAACCCAAAGTTCTGGGTTGGGGTAGGAGGGAGAGAGGACTTGGCAGGAAGACAGGTAAGCCTGGCCTTTTTTCTTTTTAGAAGGCCAATTCCTGGCTTCTACACACATACCAGTTGCAGCCCCTTGCTGATCTGTAGAAATAATGATGTACTTTCAGGATGCTGGTGAATGTTTTCATCAGTGCCTAAGGTCTTTGCCCCATGCCTTCCACATGCACACTGGGGGTGTTTTCCAACCTGGACCCCAGGACTGAATAGGCTGCTTATTCAACTTTGCCATTCAGGTACCATTAACGCTATAGAAGATTGCACATAAACAAACATTGGCCTATCTGGTCCTCTTACCCACGCTCTTACCCAGGATGTTATTTAAAGTGTTAAGTTGGAGCAAATAATGTCATCATTCAAAGTTCTTCCATGATTTCCAGTCATCCTTGGGGTTTCCTCCCCGGTTGCACCACTGGCTTGTACATCTCTTCATTTCTTGCCTTTAGTCTTCTTGCTCAGAGCACTCTAACTATAAGGGCCTCCTTCCTACTCTTAGAACACTCCAAACTTCAGAACCTTTACATTGCCTTTCTCTTTACCTGGAACTCTTCCCCCAGGCCATTTCATATTTTGTTCCTTCTTGTTACTCAGGTCTCAACTCAAATGTTACCTTCTCCCTGACCACCCCATCTAATTTGGCTATCCCTCCCTCCAATTGTTGTTTATTCCTTTGCCCATTTTTTTTTCTTTACAGCATATATCCTTTCTTAAAATTATCTTATTTTTTTTTTTGTATGCCTAGAATCATGGATTGTGCATAAGAGTTTCTTGGTAAAGTTTTGCTGAATAAATAAATGAAGGAATGGATGGTTAGACAGTATTTATTAGCTATAAGTGCATTTTAAAAAACATGAATGTAAATTTTGCACCTTAAGTTTGTACACTATAACACTAGT
This sequence comes from Sciurus vulgaris, assembly GCF_902686455.1. Taxonomy (NCBI): domain Eukaryota; kingdom Metazoa; phylum Chordata; class Mammalia; order Rodentia; family Sciuridae; genus Sciurus; species Sciurus vulgaris. Next base: position 163,306,478 of record NC_136464.1, read on the forward strand.
TTAAATAATTTAAACTACTTTAACATATAATGAACTGAATTAATTATTAAATACATGAATAAATTGATTATTGAATAAATGAATGAGTGAACGAATAAAGAGTTGAAGCTTCAGGGAAATGTTTCATTTTTATCCTGTGGCATCTTGCACCTCCTGGCAAAATGTTGGTTACACAGACCTTAGAAAATCACAGTCTTGTGAATTTGAAGAGAACGTGATGCTCTTTACTCCTTATGGAAAGACAGAAATTCCTCAGAGTCACAGCATGTTCTCAAAGACAAAAGAAGCAACACTTTCCTATTTTTCTTCTTGGGAATTTCATGCCTCTCTGTTGGTTCAAATGACTGACATCTGACGAGGGTCATGGTCATTGACATCATAAACCAGGTTTCCCACAGAACAGAAGGAACAGAGATTCTGTCTCTATAAGAATGTATCTGGTTCAATTTCTCCCTCTCTTCCTATCTAAGCAAGTCTGAAGGAGGCCCTTTAATGGGCTCTGCCGCAGTGCATCTTTCTGGCCAGGTCTCCATTCCCTGAACTGAACTATCCACCTTTGACTCACTTTCAAGAAAATTACACTTCCCAGGATGATTCCCTCTTTTTACCCAATAGCCTCTGGGTAGTACCTCTTCCCCTCAGTGTGTGCTCAAGAAATTCTACATAGGTTACTGACTTAGTTAAATAGCATCAAACAGGGAAAATGCTGGGAAAAAAGTCACAACTTGTGTCTTTAATCAACTGGAAATGTCCCCTCTCCTTTCAGTTAGATGAACTCTTTCTCAATTTATAACCTCTTATTTATAGATTTTTATATCTCCTTGGGAACTGATTCTGCAATTCTCCAATCTGTAGTTTCAATTTTCCAGTTCTTCATAGGTGTTTTGTGAGAGGGGTACTGATAGTCTGTGTTTTGGATGACTTTTGGATGTTTGCATAGAGAATAAACTTAAAAGACAGAATAAATGTCTCTCTCCAGGACACAAGGCATATTTGTTTCCCGAGCAGTGTAATACAGATAATGTTTCCTCCCAGAGCAAACGGCAGGTTTGTTATTAGCTTCCTGATAACAATGGGGGTTTCCTAAGCACAGGGTATCTGGGCTTCAGTGAAGACCCACAGTGTGCTCACCATCCGTCAGCACTCTCCCTATGAACTTGAGGGAGAAGGAGGTATGTTAAATGCATGCTCTTGCTGTGCGTTGTATTTCATTGCCTCTGACCCAACAGTCTTGTGTCTTCTGCCAGCATCCATGAAACCATGAGGTGCACTTGTTAACTGGACAGCAGAATAAAAATCTCAGGTCCTTTACAGTTCTTGACACTCATCTGATGGTCTATACCTGCCATGGTTTGAGTGTGTCCCTGTAAAGTTAAGTCCTCAGTGCATCACTACTGGGAGATGGAACATAGTGGGAGGTGTTTGGGTTGTCAGATGAAGTCCTCATGTGAATTAATACCTTTCTCCCATGAAGGTCCTTGCTCTTAAGAGACTTAATTACCATGAGAAACATTGCTATAAAGTAAATTTGTCCCTCATGTTTTGTCTCTTTTGCACCTACCTACTCTTTGCCATGAGTCAAAGCAACCTGAGGCCCTCACCACTTATGTCTACCTGATCTTGGAATTCCCAGCCTCCAGAACCATGAGCTAAGATAAACTTTTTAAAAAATAAATCATCTAATCTCTGGTATTCTGTTATAGCAATAGAAAACAGACTAAGACAATACCCTATAAGTTAACTTTAAATACATATTACTGGTATACTTTGTTCATTAAACTGTACTGAATTTCAAGTGTCTAGTCCTCAAAGATAGGCAGGTTTGCATTCTCCAAGTTTTCTGATAAATATGGGGCACCTGGTGAGTGCCCCCAACTTCTTGTTGGTAGGTCATCATTTGGGTGCTCTGTAGTTGGGATTGTGTCTCTATCACTTTTTTCTGGGCCACCAGTGAATATGGACTCCACAGTGGTGGTGGGTCTCCCAGTTCACGGGGGTCTCCACCATTCCCCTCATACCCACCACTGGGCGAGACAGAAACTGTGAGGCAGGAGGGTAGGAGGGTTCAGGAGCAGATCCAAATGAATTGACCAGAAGCCCTAGGGCAAGAGACAATGAGGCCAGTGCTTAGGCATCCCAACTCCAAACAAAGGCTGAGTTCAGATTCTGGAAGGCCTCTTGACCTGGGAAACAGAGCCCGCTGCTCTGGGTATCAAGAAAGGAGACGCGATATCTAGGCCATGTCTGGCTCAATTCCAAGCTTATCCCTTGGCAGGATACACAGAGAAGCAGTGACCCAGAAATGAACCCACACAAGGAAATCACCAACCCATCTCTGAGTCAGAATTTGGCAGCTTTTCATTATATTATGCTCTGCGGTGCTATAGACAAAAGAGACACTAACCATGATTTTGTCTAAAAAACAAAACAAAGCAGCACAATTGGTACTAAATATAACTCCTGCAAACTGAGAGAGCCTGGCTAGTGAGGCAGATGGGGCTGGTGTCTGGAAGCAAGCAGTTCCAAAGTGTGGGTCTTGGCTCTGCCGCCTGTGAGCAGAGAAGGCCCCCCACATCCTTACCTGTAAAAAGGGGGATCAGAGCAATGACACTGGTCCTGGGGTCCACTGTCATCAGGGCCATAAGGGAGGAGTGTGTGACACAGTTGGTTGTGCCCTGCAGGAGGCTTAGGTGAGTGTGTGTGTGTGTGTGGGTCATTCCTCAGGAGCCTCCAGGGGACACAGAAAAGGTCCCTTCCCTAAATATCCTTTCCTTTAAAGGACAGCCCTTTTATACCTGCCAGAGCAGAATCCGTGCTTCTCGGCTCTGAGTCATGATAATATTATTAATAGTAAAAGCGGAGCTTTAGCAGGGGTGCATGATGATCCAGATGTTTCACACGTACAGAATGCTATTTCTAATCCCGAATCAGTATGACAGTGATAATATTTATAACAACTGTGGGCTATTCTAACATTTTAAATAAGGTAACTGGTTCTCAAGAAACTAGCAATGCATTTCTGAGTTCACATGGTGAGCTTAAAGTGAGGAGGCCCACCCAGGTATGTCTGTCTGTACCTGTAGCAGACAAGGAACCCAGGGTCCTAGGATAGTTCTGCAGCAGCACAGAGAGATGCACCATGAGGAGACATGTGGCCTTTCTTTGGCAGCACACCTAGCCTGTATACCTAAATGTGTTATGGTGGGAAGCCTTTTCCTTCATGTTGTCTGTTTAATCCTCATTTTCACATTATATGAAAAGATGGTGTGGCAGCATTAAGCCTGCTGGGAGATGCAGGGGTTTGCTGAGCATATCTTCCTGGGTGGGGTCCCTGATGTGGCAAGGTGCTTGGTAGCATTTCTGGTCCACGTGGATGGGAGGATAGATGTGATTGTGGACATGGGGGAGTGGGGTGACCAGAGTCCAGAGGAGGATGGTTTGGACCACGTGGCCATAGTGAACACTTTATTTTGCCAGAGTTGTACTGTGGGCCAGAACAGTCCTGCCTTTCTCCCTCCAGCTTGGCCCTGGACTGGTGGCATCATTGCATAATGGGCTCTATAACAGAGCAGGTCTAGAGTCCAGGATCAGAGAAGATAGGTCAGAAGCCTGAAGGCCTGGGGTCATTCTGGAACAGGACCCCAGAAGCAGAAACCTCTGATGCAATCATTTCCATTCCTTAAAGGCTGTAGAATTGCACGTGGCTCACAGAAAAACCTAAAAAATGTCTGAGGGTCACCATGATCAATAGCCCCTTCCTTAGGCTCTCAGAGTCCACAGCAACCAGACTGGGTGGTCTGATGCATTTGGATGGCAGCTTGGGCAGTAGTGATCCTGAGCTGGTGTAGACCCCGGTAGGATGCCCCTCTGCCACAGCAGATGGCTTTCTTATCTCCTGTAAGCTTCTTCTAAAAAATGAAGGTGGTACCATCCACCTCATAGGGTTATTGGAGACAAAACCCCTAACACTGATATTGAGTCCTCTCTGCACATTAGGACTGAGATAAATGTGTTTTATGCATGCTACCATTTAATTCAAATGCTTTTTTCTCCTTTTACAGATGGAGAGCCCCAGCCTTCTAGAGGCTACCTTGCCGTTCTTAACTTGCTGCTCTTCTGAGGCTGCCCAGCTGGGAAGGGGAGAAGCTGAGACTCCTTGTTAGCCTGGGCTTAGAGCTGTGCTGTCAATCATGACACCCACCTCCCCTTGGCATCCATTTGGTTCCTAGGGATTGCTTTATTCATTCATTCCAGGGGTAACCCAGAGGTGGGGAGCTCACTTGGCCTCCAGGCAATGAAGACAACCCGGATGGTGCTGCTTTGGGACTTAGATGGATGCGGGTTTCTCTGCTGGGTACCTGGCTCGCTCATGTCTCCTCTCAGAACGCCTCTTCAAGAACTCCTGCTGGGAGCCATTGAGGGCACAGGGTTTAGGAGATATATCCTTGAGTCAGGTGCCAACCTCATTTTGCTGTAAAAGTTTGAACAGCAGACCCACAAAAATAATACAGATTGTGAATTGTAAAATCCTCCCCTGATCCATGGCTGGGTGTCCTCTGCAAACCAGGCTCACTTCCTTGGCACCCATGGGACTTACTCTATCCCCTTCCTCCCCTGCACAGGTTACTTCACAGGTCACAAGGACCATGCCTGGAGTCGGACTGGAAAGACACATCTCCTTCGCAGAGAACAGGCCTCTTGCTCAGGTGGGCATCACTCCGCCTCCAGGCAGCAATGCACTGGATTCATTTCATGGGGCACCTCTGAACAGCAGTGGCTGGTGGAGCACCAAGTTCATGAGGTCCCTTCTGGCTGAGATAGATTAGTCTTGTCTGCAGTGGACAGAAAAAGCAGGCTACGTGAATTGGGCAAGATGCAGGTTTGGCCTTTTGTGACTGAGACTCAGAATAACAGTGGCCAAAACAATGAAGAAGTATATGCTTTCTCTCAGAAAAGCTCCAGCTGGTCTGGTGACTGCTCTGCAGAGCTCTCAGAACCAAGATGTCTCAATCTTGCTGCCTGGTGTTCCCTGGGTATTGTTCTTGAGTACATGATCTGATGCATTGCCAGGGATGCTTGCAAAAAGCTATGATGCCTTTGAAAGAAAACAGGGTTTGGTGGCTACTTTGGTTTGAATGGGTCCCTCAGAGTTCATGTGTGGAAAACTGAACCTCCATTGTGACAGTGTTGGAAGGTGGAACTTTAAGACAGTTGCGGAACACATTCTTGACATACATATCTAAGGAAAGATGATAAACAGATATAGTTCCAGAACAGTTTGTTTAATTGCAACCCTGTGCACGTGAAAGTTTTGATAATAGGAATCAGAATCTTTTCTGGATCTTAGGCAGCAAAGTGGTAAAAAGGTGAAAACAGCAGTTATGGATAAGATGCATTTAAATTTATTTTATGTTCACCCAGTTGGGACAGGAGGGTGAGAAGAGGAGAACACTTCTATTTCAAGGATTTGAATATATAGCTTCAAAGTTCAGTCTTTTTTTCCCCCCCATGGTGCACTTTTTTATTTTTATTTTTTATTTTTATAGACAGCATTTGGATTCATTTTACACAAATGGGGTACCCTTTTCATTTCTATGGTTGTACACAACGTAGATTCACACCATTCACGTAATCATACATGTACACAGGGTAATGATGTCTGTCTCATTCCACCATCTTTCTTACCCCTGCCCCTTTCCCCCCTCATTTCCCTCTATGTAATCTAAAGTTTCTCCATTCTTCTCTTACCCCTCTACCCCCATGCCCCCATTATGTATCATCATCCACTTAACAGAAAAATCATCTGGCCTTTGGTTTTTTGGGATTGACTTATTTCACTTAGCATGATATTCTCCAATTCCATCCATTTACCTGCAAATTCTGTAATTTTATTCTTCTTTATGGCTCAATAATATTTCATTGTGTATATATACCACAGTTTCTTTACCCATTCATCTACTGAAGGACATCTAAGTTGGTTCCACAATCGAGCTATTGTGAATTGAGCTGCTATAAACATTGATGTGGTTGCATTACTATAGTATGCTAATTTTAAGTCCTTTGGGTATAAACTGAGGAGAGGGATAACTGGGTCAAAAGGTGGGTCCGTTCCAAGTTTTCTGAGGCATCTCCATACTGCCTTCCAGAGTGGCTGCACCAATTTGCAACTCCACCAGCAAGGTACAAGTGTGCCTTTTTCTCCACATCCTCACCAACACCTATTATTGCTTGTGTTCTTGATAATAGCTATTCTAATTGGAGTAAGATGAAATCTTAGGGTGGTTTTAATTTGCATCTAATTACTAGATATGTTGAACACTTTTTCATCTATTTGTTAATTGCCTATGTATCTTCTCCTGTGAAGTGTCTGCCCAGTTCCTTAGCCTATTTATTGATTGGGTTCTTTGAATTTTTGGTGTAAAGTTTTTTAAGTTCTTTATAAATTTTGGAGATTAGTGCCCTATCTGAAGTGCATGTGGAAAAGATTTTCTCCCACTCTGTAGGTTCACATTATTGATTGTATTCTTTACTGAGAAAAGGCTTTTTAGTTTGAATCCATCCCATTTATTGATCCTTGCTTTCATTTCTTGTGCTTTAGGAGTCTTGTTAAGGAAGTCTGGTCCTAAGCCAATGTGATGAAGATTTGGGCATACTTTTTCTTGTATTTTTTGCAGGGTCTCTGGTCTAATTCCCATGTCCTTGATCCATTTTGAGTTGAGATTTTACAGGGTGAGATAGAGATTACTTGCATGTGGTTTTCCAGTTTTCCCAGCACCCTTTGTTGAAGAGGCTATCTTTTCTCCATTGTATGTTTTTGGCACATTTGTCTAAGTATGAGAAAACTATTTATGTGGATTTGTCTCCGTGTCTTCTATTCTGTACCACTGGTCTACCTGTCTATTTTGGTGCCAATACCATGCCATTTTTGTTACTATTGCTCTGTAGTATTGTTTAAGGTCTGGTATTGTGATACCCCCTGCTTCACTTTCCTGCTAAGGATTGCTTTGACTATTCTGGGTCTCTTATTCTTCCAGATGAATTTCATGATTGCTTTCTCTATTTCTACGAGGAACATCATTGGAATTTCAATTGGAATTGCATTGAATCTGTATAGCACTTTTGGTAGTATGGCCATTTTGACAATATTAATTTTGCCTATCCAAGAACATAGGAGATCTTTCCATTTTCTAAGGTTTTCTTTAATTTCTTTCTTTAGAGTTCTGTAGTTCTCATTGTAGAGGTCTTTCACTTCTTTTGTTAGATTGATTCCCAATTATTTTTTCTTTTTGCAACTATTGTGAATGGAGTGGTCTTCTTAATTTCTCTTTCAGAGGATTAATCATTTATGAATAGGAATGCAACAGATTTATGCATATTGATTTTATATCCTGCTACTTTACTAAACTTATTTATGAGTTCTAGAAGTTTTCTGGTGGAGCTTTTTGGATCCTCTAAATATAGAATCATGTCATCAGCAAATAGTGATAGCTCGAGTTCTTCTTTTCCTATTTGTATCCCTTTAATTTCTTTGGTCTGTCTGATTGCTCTGGCTAGTGTTTCAAGGATGATGCTGAATAGAAGTGGTGAAAGAGGACATCCCTGTCTTGTTCCAGTTTTTAGAGGGAATGCTTTCAGTTTTTCTCCATTTAGAATGATGTTAGCTGTAGGCTTAGCATATATAGACTTTACAGTGTTGAGGTATGTTCCTACTATCCCTATTTTTTCTAGAGTTTTGAGTATGAAGAGGTGCTGTATTTTATCAAATGCTTTTTCAGCATCTATTGAAATAATCATATGATTCTTGACTTTAAGTCTATTGATGTGGTGAATTACATTTATTGATTTCTGGATGTTGAACCAATCTTGCATCCCTAGGATAAACCTCACTTGATCATGGTGCTCTATCTTTTAAATATGTTTTTGTATGAGATTTTCCAGAACTTTTAAAAAGATTTTTGTGTCTGTGTTCATCAGGGATATTGGTCTAAAGTTTACTTTCTTTGATGTGTCTTTGTCTGGTTTTGGTATCAGAGTGATACTAGCTTCATAGAATGATTTTAGAAGGGTTCCCTCCTTTTCTACTTCATGGAATACTTTGAGGAGTATTGGTATTAGTTCTTTGAAGGTCCTGTAGAACTTGGCTGAGAATCCATCTGGTCCTGGGCTTTTCTTGGTTGGTAGGCTTTTGATGGCTTCTTCTATTTCATTGTTTGAAATTGATCTGTTTAAATTGTGTATGTCCTCCTGATTCAGTTTGGGAGATCATATGTCTCTAAAAATTTGTCAATGTTTGAGATTTTCTATTTTTTTAGAGTATAGATTTTCAAAGTGGCTTCTAATTATGTTACGTATTTCAATGGTGCCTGTTGTGATCTTACCTTTTTTCATCATGAATTCCAGTAATTTGTGTTTTCTCTCCCCTTCTCTTCATTAGTGTGGTTAAGTGTTGATCAATATTGTTTAGTTTTTCAAAGAATCAACTTTTTATTTTGTCAATTTTTTGAATTATTTCTTTTGTTTCAATTTCTTTGATTTCAGCTCTGATTTTAATTATTTCCTGTCTTTTACTACTTCTGGTGTTGATCTGTTCTTTTTGTAGGACTTCGTAGGACTTTGAGATGTAATGTTAGGCCATTTAGTTGTTGACTTTTTATTCTTTTAATGTATAGCTTAATGTAATGAATTCTCCTCTTAGTACTGCTTTTATAGTGTCCCAGAGATTTTGATATATTGTATCATTTTTTTCATTTACCTCTGAGAAATTTTCTGTCTCCTCCGTCATATCTTCTGTTATCATTACATCATTCAATAGCATATTATTTAGTCTCTAGGTGTTGGAGTAATTTCTATTTTTTATTATATCATTGATTTCTAATTTCATTCCATTATGATCAGATAGAATATAAGGTAGTATCTCTATTTTTTGGTATTTACTAAGAGCAGTTTTGTGGCATAACATATGGTCTGTTTTAAAGAAGGATCTATGAGCTGCCAAGAAGAGTGTATTTGCTCGATGATGGATGAAATGATCTATATATGTTTGTTAAGTCTAACTCATTGATTGTATCATTTAATTCTATAATTTCAGTTTAGAATCATAGAACAATTCTATAATTGTTCAGTTTTTGTTTGGTAGATCTATTCATGATGAGAGCAGTGTGTTAAAGTCACCCAGTATTATTGAGTTGTGGTCTATTTGTTCCCTGGAATTGAGAAGGATTTGTTTGATATACACAGATGCACCATTGTTTGGGGCATAAATATTTATGATCATTATGTCTTGCTGATTTATGGTTCCCTTAAACAGTATGAAATGTCCTTCTTTATCCCTTCTGACTAACTTAAGCTTGAAGTCCACTTTGTCTGAGATGAGGAAGGAGATCCCTGCTTTTTTACTGAGTTCATGTGCATAGTATGTTTTTGCCCATCCTTTCTCCTTTAGTCTGTCGATGTCTTTTTGTATGAAATGAGTCTCTTGAAGGCAGCATATTGTTGGGTCTTTATTTTTAATCCAATCTGACAGTCTATGTCTTTTGATTAATGAGTTTAGGTCATTAACATTCAGGGTTATTATGAGATAAGATTTGGATTCCAGGTCATTTTGACTTTTTTTTTTTTTTTTTTTCCGGTTCTGGAGATTGAACCCAGGGCCTTTTATTTTTTGTTTTTAACTTAACTTGGTTTCTCCTTTGATTGGTTTTTCCTTTAGGGAAGTTCCTCCCTTTGCTGACCTACATTGTTGTTTTCATTTCCTCCTCATGGAATATTTTGCTGAGAATGTTCTGTAGTGCAGGATTTCTATTTGTAAATTCTTTTAACTCTTGTTTATCATGGAAGTATTTTGTCATCAAATCTGAAGGTTAGTTTTGCTGGGTATAGGGTTCTTGGTTGGCATCCATGTTTTTTCAGAGCTTGAAATATGTTGTTCCAGGCCCTTCTAGCTTTTAGGGTCTGGGCTGAGAAATCTGCTAATATATTTATTTCCCCCCTATATGTAATCTGACACTTTTCTCTTGCAACCTTTAAAATCTTATCTTTACTTTTCATTTCAGGTATTTTCATTATAATGTGCCTTGGTGTGAATCTGTTGTACTTTTGTGAATTTTGTGTTCTGTAAGCCTCTTCTATTTGATTTTTCATTTTATTCTTCAGGTTTGGGAAATTTTGATATTAATTCATTGAATAGTTTCTTCATTCCTTTGGTTTGTATCTCTGTGCCTTCCTCAATCTGAGTAATTTAATTAAATTTGGTCTTTTCTTGATCTTCCATAGTTCTTGGAGAGTCCATTCATGATTTCTTACCATCTTCTCAGTTTGGCCAACTTTATTTTTAAGATTAACTATTTTGTCTTCACTGTCTGAGATTCTGTCTTCCAAGTGATCTATTCTGTTTGTGATGCTTTCTATTGAGTTTTTAATTTGGTTTCTTTTTTCTTCATTTCAAGGATTTCTGTTTTTTTTTCCAGAATTTATATTCTTTATTGAAATAATCTTTTGCTTCCTTCATTAGCTCTTTTAACTGTTTATTGGAGTAATTATTCATTGCCTGCATTTGCTTTCTTATCTCATCCTTTGCTTCATGGATCATTTTAATTATGTACGTTCTGAATTCCTTTTCTGACATTTCTACTGCCATGCTGTCATTGAATTCTATTAATATAGCATCTTGGTTTGTTTGGAACACTCTCTTCCCTTGTTTTTTCATGTTGTTTCCTGTATCTTCCACTCTAGTAGTGAGGATCTGAGGTATTGCAGTTTACCCACTATCCCCATAGGCTTATTGTGACCCTGCATGTCTCCAATACCTCTCCTGAAAAAAAGTCTCCAGCATGCATCTCAGGATGGGAATTGCCCCACCTAAAGATGGTGGCTTCCCCTTTGGGGATAATCCAAGATGGCTGCACCACTTCTGAACAGTTCATAGATGGGGAGCCACAGCACGGGAGCTGGGTCCACTCGGGGCAAGGGCAGGCTGAATTCCTGAAGTGGCACATATCCTTCTGTGTTCTGACCCTGAACTTTGTCAGGAAAGGTTACAATGGAGACTGCAAGTGCTTTGGGGTCTTATAGGCCTGATTATAAATTCTGATTATGCAACTTGCTACCTACTTGAGCAAATGGCAATGGGTTGCTGTCTTTTATGGTCCCTGTTGATCTGTGGGAGGATTCAATGAAATTTAAGGGCTTGGTCTCATTTTGTATAAAGTAAGTGTTCAGCTAACAACTACTGCTATTTCCACAGAAGAAATTCCTGGACTCAATTTTTTATGTCCTCTGCATGTTCAGGAACCTGCAGTAGGATTCTGGGTTCCTAAGAAGAAAAACAAAGAGTCCATTGTAAATCCCTCTGGTTCTGAGAAAAATTGACTCATGTTTATTAATTGGTGGTATGTATTTGTTGTTCTGAACATTTAAAAAATTAAGATTCATAAATAAGGACATGAAAAGATGTTCAACATCCTTAATCATTAGAAAAAATGAAATTAAACCACAGTGAGATCTCACTGCAATTTACTAGAATAGCAAAAATAAAAAACAATGACATCAAATGCTGGTGAAGATATAGAAAAACTGAACCTCTTAGACATTGCTGATGAGAATGTAAAATAGTATAATTACTCAGAGAAAGTTTGTCAGCATCTTTTAAAACTAAAAATTAACTTAAAATGTGACCCAGAAATTATAGTCTTCATTTCAGAGAAATGAAAACTTATGTAATGAATAGCATGTACACGGACATTTATAGCAGCTTCTCTTGTTTTTAATGACCCCGAGAGTTTTGAGGAGTCCTGGTCAGTGTTTTCTAAGCAGCCCCCCTAATAGAATTTGTTCTTATTTTTCCTTGTGATTAGGTCAGAGTTATGGGTTTGGGAGATGAAAATCACAGGAATAAAATACCATTATCATCACATCATAGCAAGAGTAGACACATGATTCATCAGGTTCATGTTGACCTTGATCACCTGGCTAAGATAACGTCTCAGTCCTTTTGTGTTGCTATAATAAAATATCTTAGACTGGGTTATTTATAAGAACAAAATACATTCCTTACAGTTCTGGAGACTGAGAAGTCCAAGATCAAGGAGCCAGCTGATGCACTCTCTGGTGAGAGTGGCTATTTTCTTCCAAGATGGCACTGTTGCTAAGCAGTGCCACAAGGCAGTGCTAGGCACTCACAAGGCAGAAGGGCAAAGGCAAAAGGCAGGGGGCACTCCTTTCCACCTCCTTCATAGGAGAACGAATCTCTTTTGGAGAGCAGAGCCATCAAAGACCTATCTCTTAATACCATCACCTTGGGGTTAAGTTCCACACTGGAGATTGAATTCAGGGTTTCATGCATACTAGGCAAGCATTCTGCCCCTGAGCTACATCCCTGCTAGGGATGGAAAAACTGAGACTCAGAAAGATAGAGTAACCTGCTCAAGGTCACTCAGGTAGTGATGGGTCAGGAAACACTACAAGAGGTTATGTTCTTCCCACAGTGTCCCACTGCTCCTTGAATGATCAGCATGGCCCCATTGAAGAATTTCATGAAATCCCAGACATAGTCATTACATTGTTCACTTTCTGTTGCCAATAATATCATAGACCAAGTGAGGTATAAAGAAAAGAGGTTTATTTTGGCTCATGATTCTGAAGGTAAGTGATTGAGGGGCTGCATCTAGTGATGACCTTCTTGTTGGCAGAGTCCCACAGTGGTGCAGGGTATCACACAGTAAGACACAGGGAATGCATATTGTGTGTATCTTCTGGTCTTCCTTTTTCTTTCTTTCTTCTTAAAAAAGTTTTTTTATTGGCTCTTTTTAGTTTTAAATGAAGTAGAATTCATTTTGATATAATTGTACAAGCATGGGATATATCTTTTTCATGGGATATATCTCATTTTTATGTATGTACATGGTGATGGATTTAGTGATGGGGGATCTACCTTTGTGAATTTATCTAATCTGTTTTCATCACAAAGTTCCCACCGCTAAACCTCATACTCTCATCTCCCTAATACCTCACAATGGGGATTGAATTTTAACACAAAAAACTTGAGGGATACACAATGTATCCAAATAATAGCAACCATAATTCCTTGTTTTTTCTCTGAACACTCTTTGCTTTGTGGAGTGATTAATGAATAAAGATTCAGTTTATTTAGTGAGGAAAATCTCTGGAACATTTTCAAGTAGGAGACGGAAAAAGGGGTGGTTGCCATTACAGGCTACCTACTAGAATTTGCACAACAAACCAAGTTGGCAAAATAAATTACATATTGACCCTGATGACCCATTCTTGCTCTGAAGGCAGGCATGACTAATTGATACCAAATCTTGCCTGCTAACCTCTTGGTGAGCATGCTGGTTCACCATCACTACTAAATCTCAGCACTGACCTGGAGGTGAAACCCCCTTTGCCTTCCCAGCTATGGGCACTGTACACTTACGTTTTCAACATTTGAAAAACAACATGGGAGCTCATGTGGGCTGGTGATTGCATGTATAGTTGATGATATAGTCACAATACAATATTATCTCTCTAGATTTTAATTAGGATGTGTATTAACAATCATATTCCTTTTTTAAACATTTTATTTATTTATTTATTTATATATTTTTAGATGTTGATAGACCTTTATTTTTTTCATTCACTTATATGCGGTGCTGAGAATCAAACCCAGTGCCTCACATATGCTAGGCAAGCACTGTACCACTGAGCCACAATCCCAGCCCCAACAATCATATTCTTGAAGTGATATGCTCATTCTAGGAGAATGGGCAAGCATGGTGGAGCTGTGGAATGTCTGGGGTCACAGTGTCCTCCATGTCTTTGTGCTGTTTCTGGGCAAAACTCTATGGCAGCATGCCAGAGGGTTTGAGGCCAGCCACCCATGGGAGGTGACATTACAGCTCATCCTTGGTAGAAGCCTGTGCAGTTGCAAAAGTCATGTCTGAAGATGAAGTTTTGTGTTACCCCAGATTGTGATTCAAGACTTGCCACAACACAAGCAAAAAGGCTTAGGAAAAATCCAGAAAATTAGCCTGTGATCCCTGGTATACCTACTGACCTCCACCAGGCACAGGGGATTCAGGAAATTAAGAAGTCTGGGGCATAAATCATAGTCAGTACACATTCTTCTGAAATAGAAAGTTGAATTACCAGAGACTAGTATTTATGGGAATTTGTCAACCTTGATAAAAGTTTTAAAAAAATCATTACACCATAGCACTCCTTAGGGGCTCACAAATTGTACATTAGCTTAACTTATACATACACGGATGTTTTCACTTGTTTTTATGTTCCTCCAGTGGGTTCCCACATCTGAAGACTGAGAGGCCACCTGGCCCTATGTGAACGTAAACTCAGAGACATCCACTTTGCTGTGTGAGTGGGTGTGACAATGTTTCCACACAGGTAAGGACAGAGTGATGTCTGGGACCTTAACATGTCCCTTTCTTTTCTTTCATTCCTAAGGATGTCATCACTTCTGTATCACTTTCCTCTGATTCCTTAGGAGGTAAAGAAGGGGTAGCCATCCCTGTCCACCACACACAGAAGGCTTCTGGGGCAGAAGAGGCCTCCACTTATTCTCTTGATTAACTGTAGCAAAGATGCAGGTAAATGGAACATGGCCCTGTTTCTCTCCACTCTCTCTTTGGGAAAGTTTGGTCCACCTGTGTCTTAGTCCATTTAACTTGCTAGAAAAAAAATAGCTTAGACCAGGTGACTTAAGCAAATGGAAATGTATTGTTCACAGTCTCAGAGGTCAGAAATCCCAAGATCAAGATGCTGGTGGATTTAGTACCCAGTGAGGGTCTGCTTTCTGGTTTGTAGATAGCACCTACTGGCTGTGTGCTTATATGGTGGAAGGGACAAGGAAGCTCTCTTTGATAAGCGCTCCAGTCCCATTCATAAGAACTTCACCTTCATAACTAATGACCTCCAAAGCTCCATCTTTTAACACTGTCACTTTGTATATTTGGATTTCAAGATATGAAGTCTGAGAAGACACGGGTATTCAGACCATAGAAACCTAGGACTAAAAAAATTTCCCTGACATATTAAGTAAATTCTGAGGATACTAAGTTAGGCTTGTTAACATTGTATGAAAAGAAAAGCCCAGTTCACCTTTGATGCTGAAGATTTAGTGAAAGATTCCGAGAACCTGAGTGGTACAGGAACCCGAGTGGTTCCTGAGCTGTTCTGTGCTGCTGGGTTCACCCATTTTTCCAGACTTGTTTGATCCTTAATATCCACCCTAAAGGTCATGCTCATGAAAGTGGGGGAGGGCGGGTGGAAGCGCCGGGGAGTGGTATTGGCTAAACTGTATCGTTATAGAGTGTGCATGTACAGATAGCTAACGACAAATCCCACCATTGTGTACAACTGTAATGCACCAATTAAAAAACGTGGAGAAAAAAGTTGCCACTTTCTTCAAAGGAGACCCTGGGCCAGCCAGGGATTTATGGCTCCGTGAGCTTCTCTGTACGCCAGCATGAGTACTCCAAAAAGCCAGGGTGCAGTGGTAACGCAGCAGGCTTTGGAATCAGACAATTTTGGCCCAAATTTACCTCCAGCCCTGTTTGTCAGAGTGCCCTTGGACAAGTCACAAGTTCTTTCTAAGCTTGTTTTCTTCTCTAAAAAAGAAGGATCTGACTATATATGCTAATTAATATTGAGGTTCAATGAATTATGGTAGCTCCCCCTCATCCACAGTGAATTCATCCTGAGACCCCCAGAGGCTGCCTGAAACTACAGATGGTACCAAAGCCTATAGGTACCATTGTTTCCCCCTATACAGGTCTATGATAAAGTTCAATTTACACTTAAGGCACCGTATGAGTTTAACTACCATAACTAATAATAAATTTAAAAATACCAATATGCAGTAATAAAATACTGTATGTGAATGTCATCTCTCTCTCTTAAAAGAATCAAGACTAATATTAATATTCCTGGGCTGTGGTTGACTGTGGACACAACCTATGGAAAGCAAACCAGTGGATAATGGAGACACTAACAGGTAGTACAAATTGTATAAGTAGTAGCTGTTATGGTTTAGATATGTGTGTCCCCCAAAAGCTCACATGTGAGACAATGCAAGAAGGTTTAGAGGAGAAATGATTGGGTTATCAGATCCTTAACCCAATCAGTGAATTAATCCCTGATAGGGATTAATTGAGTGGTAACTAAAGGCAGTAGGGTGTGGCTGGAGGAGGTGGGCATTGGGAGTGTCCTTTTAGGGTATATATTTTGTCTCTGGTGACTGGAGTCTCTCTGCTTACTCATGTGATGTCCTGAGCTGCTTACTGGCACCACATTCTTCCTCCATGATGTTCTCCCTCACCTCAAGTCCCAGAGAATGGAGTCAGCCATCTATGGACTAAGATCTCTGAAACTGTGAGTCCCCAAATAAACTTTTCCTCCTCTAATTGTTCTTGTCAGGCCTTTTGGTGGCAGCAGTGAAAAAGCTGACTAAAACAGTAGCTATCATTCCTACTTTTAAATGTGTAAAAGCCCAGGCTCACCCATTTCAGGGTGTGAGCCATAGGGGCAGGGTAGGTATCATCCAAGGAATGAGGCAGGAGGTGATGTAGCAGGGGGAGCCTGGAATAGCATCCTTCTGTGAAACAAGCTAGGCTCAGCATGTCCTCTCTCTCTCTTTCTTGCAGAGAGACCAGCAGCCTAAGAGTTCTCGTGCTGTAGTGGTGATAACATTAGAGAAAGTGGAGCATTTGGACGGCACAGCATGCAGTGTGGCCACCCAGGCCGCGCGGGCCCCACGGCAGGAGCAGATGTTCACACAGAAATTCACAGCAACCAGCAAGCAAGATCTTGAGCTTTTTGATTTTGGAAAAGGAAAAAAAAAAAAAAAACCAAAAAAACCTGACTTAATTAATAGATATGTGTTAATAGTTGGTTTTGTTTCTGGATGGAGAAAAATAATCATAGTGGTGTTTTACATTGTGGACCCAAAGAACTCATTTTATCCTATGGAAAAAACCCCACGTGCAAAATGAAAACGTGTCCACGTGACTATGCTGCCTCTCCTGTGATGGAGTCTTTCCTGGACGTCTGTGTGGCCCGCATAGGTTTGACTCTTGCACTGTCACAAACCACCCCACACCTAATGGGTCATTATCGGCCAAAAGGATGCGCATGGTGCATTATGTTGAGCAGTGGTTGGCAGAACTTTGCCTTTTCCTGTGATCTGCCCACCTGCTGCTGTGTTTGCAATCCTGCAGCAGGCAGAGGAGGGAAAGGCCAGTCGGGGAATTGAGACTAAACTCAGATCTGGAAGAGGAACTAGGTCTCTTCCTGCCACCTCTTTCCTCCTACACTATTTCGGAAGCTGGAAAACACAAAAACACAGTGTGTCAAGTTCAAATCTGTGTCTGCCTTGTTAGAACAATCCTGGGAAGCCGGCAGATAAAAGTGCTATTTTGAGATACAAGATCAGGCTGAAGTGAAGAGGCCCCAGTTTGGTCCAGTATGTTTTGGACAGAGCCTCCTTTGCAGCTGGACTTTTCCTCAGGCAGGATAGTAGCCATAGCCACAGGGGCCACTCCCTGCTGTGTCCTGCTGTCCCCCCTCATCCTTCCGCCAGGCCTGGGAGCACACCTGGAAGGACAAGTTGTTCCACAAAACACGAAGCATGTGCTTCCGGGGTCTGGGATGGATGAAAGCTGATGTCCACTGTCTAATTGGGAGTGAGTCTCAGTCAGGAGAGAGGACACCTGGGATGGTAGGACACTGGCCTCAATGGGTCCAGTGTGAGAAACTGAAGAGACATGCACTAGGGCTCCGCAGGGGTTGCCCATGCTGACCACTGAGCTCTGCGAGACTCCTGGTGGGCATCTGCCTGTGGTCCTGGTCAGGTGAGTTTCTGAAGCTCTCACAGGCTTACTGGGTTTGTGCCATGATAGCAAGGATAGCAAAGGGCAAGAGGAAACTGCTCAAATGCATAATGTTAGATAGGTCCAGGCTGAGGCCTCTCAGGGATGTGATTTTCCCCTGCAGAAGTCAGTTAATGATCTTTGCACATGAAGCTGAATAGCCTTTGTTATTCTGCCAAGTCACTGTCTGTATCTGGTGACTATGTTCAAGACACAGAGGACAATCCCAGGTTGTTGGGGAGATAGCCTCAGCTAATTTTGAAAGCTGTGTCTTGTGCACTGACTCAGGGCCCCCAACTGCAGAAAGGCTTTTAAGTCTCCAGCTGAGCCCTTCCCCTCCCTTTAAACCCAGAAGCCCATTCTTCACTTATTTTCTGCATCCGCAGGTATAAAACAGGACTGGTCCCCTCTTGATATTAAAAAGGTCGCCTCAGCATGGTGTTGGAGGGAGTACCCAGGTAGTAAATAAGGTCTTTCATCACAGATAATGAATAATGAATGTTATTCAGTGCTAAAATGATGGCAATTCTTCACCTGTCAGAAGAAAAGGGCACAGAAAAGAGGGATTTAAAAATAGCAGCGGCTCACACAGTGTGATGCGGCAGCTGGGAGCCTGAGACCCACCATCAGGAAGCCAAGCCGCAAGGATGAGCGTCACTCTCAGAGGAGCTCCTCTCCAGGGTTCCTTGGCCGGGACCATCCTCTGTGGGGTCTGAAGAACCAGAAGGGGTTTCTCCCTGGGACCGTGACCTTGAGACAAGGCCTTTCTCTCTTGCTTCTCTTTGAATATTTAGTTTGCAATGCATCTTCCTTTGGTTCTTACACTGAAGAAATACCCAGAAAGGGCTCCTTCACACACATCATTATGGGCATCTCTGGATTTCCACCTCCCATGACTCTCTCAGAGGTGATCTAGAGGAAAAAGGGAAAAAAGAACACCAGAGAAGCGTAAATCAAAACTACACCGAGATACAATCTCACCTCAGTCAGTATGGCTATTATCAACTGCAACAACAACAACAACTACAACAACAAGAAACCAGAAGATAATAAATGCTGGCGAGGATGTGGAGAAAAAGGAATCATCACACGCTTGTGGGAACGTAAGTTTGTACAGACATTATGGAGAATGTTATAGAGGTTCCTCAAAAAACTACCAACAGATCTACTGTCTCATCCAGCTCTCCCACTGGGGTTTATCAGTTTCTCCCTACATGATCCTGGCAATGAAATTGGCATCTTGGAGGCTTAGCTTTACTTTCTGTCTTTGGAGGATGTGAACACTTCCCCCATAGCAATTTAGTGAGATATTCTGTATACGATCTGTATTCTGTATACGATTCTGTATACGATTCTGTATTCTGTTTGACGATCTCAATTAATACAACGTTCCCCCCTTCCAGAATATTCCATACCCCTGTCTCTGTTCTTACAGCCCTCATCTCTACCTGAACTTACCTTCTTTGTTGGTTTTCATCTTCAGCATCTCTCTTAGATGGCTATCAGCTCAGGGGGGGCAGTGGCTGCTTCTCTTGTTCCCCTCTGTGACCCACTGACTGGGATGGTACCCAATGCCTGGTAATTGCTCTCTTTTTATTGAATAATAAGGTTCTTCCTAAATAACTATTGGTTTTACGAAAACAAAGGTGGGAACTAGGGCTGGGGTTGTGGCTCAGTGGGGGAGCATTTGCCTGGCCTATATGAGGCACTGGTTTGATTCTCAGCACCACATAGAAATAAGTAAAATACAGGTCCATTGACAATTTAAAAAATATTAAAAAAATCAAAAAGAAATGAATTCCATTAGTGCTCAGGCTGCTGGATGGCAGTCAAAAGAGTATTTATTATTAAGATTTATATTGTAGTATAATTTCATAGTTATTCCCTTTCATGAACAATTCCACTTCCCACCCCTGTCCGTACACCTGCCTACCCAACCCCTGCCAGCAGAGGCTCTCTAGTCCCTCAACAGGCCAGTATTCCCTTCTGTGAGACTGCATTTGGGCTGCAGTGGTGAGAATCAAGGTGGCTGGCACTTAAACTTCCACTGATGGGGCCAAACCTCTTTCCCTGGATTCTGTTCTCAGAGAGCAAAAGAATGTGATCATCCTGTGTCGTGTAGATCACTGTGTCAGCAGCGTATCTGGTCATTGGGGTAGATTAGAATGGAGACTCCAGAGCAGAACCAAGAGTGTTGATCAAAGAGATACAGACTGGTCCACGTGAGGCCCCGCTTTCTTTCACCTGAATCCTGTCTGTCTGGGCCTATTGCACTTCATTATTTTGCCACCTCAGAGCCTTCTTGTCAAGTCCTCCTAGTGGGGGGCCCCAGTCAGCAGCAGGCCTCTCTCTTACAAGAAGCATCACCCAGTGCTCCTGGGCCAGGGGGTAAAAGGATCAAAGCCGGGTTAAATGTTTCCATTCCAAGAATTCCCAAATGGTTTACTATTGGGAGCAAAGTGTTCCAGGGAGGAGAGGTCGATGATTGTGCAAGCTGACATTGACACAACAAGACACTAATTAACACCTGCCGATAGGGCTGGTAACTGTGATTTCTACAAATTAAACCAAATTTACACCTTCCATATCTGAGAATCTTGTTTCATTAAGGTGTAGCGAAGAACAGATGATCTCTGACTCTACTATGTGCCAGCCGCAGCTACCCCTGTGGCTCCCTCGAGTGCAGTTATGAAGTGGATACACCCTTCGCCCCTTCTTGAGGTCTTCGGCCTCACTGTAGTGGGCTTCCCGTTTGTGTCCAGGGCCATTGAGTTTCCAGGGAAAGCAAGGTTTCTCCTTGGAGCCACGAATATTGATCTGTAACAGCCTCATAACAAGGACCTCCCTGTCTGGAGAAGAAGGTAAAACAGAGAACCACACGTTAAACACTTCCATCTTCAACTTTGTCCTGCCGGGATGCCAAGGATTCTCTATGCTCAACTACCAAGGATAGTTGGAGTCATTACAAAATGGCTTTCTGTAGCAACTAGCACAGTTATCAGGCCCAGAAGAGAACCGAAAATCAAAAATTGATAGAAATGATTGAAAGTTCCATGAGTTTCAAGTAATTTTTTAAAAATTTCTTAAGAAAATTAAGGCAACACAGTGTGCTTACATTATCCATTGATGTTGCTGTTTTCAGCCCTGCAGCCTAAATTGTGGATTTAAGCTCTGTGTCCTTCCTTCAGGTAGTTGGTGACTGATAAAAAGTAGATGTATTGAATGAATCTGTCAGAGCTGGGATGCTGAGGCTTAATACTGTTAACATGGTAATATTCTCCAAATGGATCTACAGATTCAAAATTACAGCTGGATTTTCCTGCAGAAATTGAAAACTGGACCTAAAATTTATATGGGACCTGAATTCCAAAACAATCTTTTTTACTTCGTATTAAGGATTGAACCCTGGGGTGCTTAACCATGAGCCCTGTTCCCAGCCTTTTTTATTTTGTGATAGGATCTCACTAAGTTGCTTAAGGGCCTTACTAAGTTGCTAAGGCTGTCTTTCAACTTGCAATTCTCCTTCCTCAGCCTCCTGAGCAGCTGGAATTACGGGCACGAACCAGCCCCAAAACATTCTTGAAGAACAAAGTTGGAGGACTTATACTTTTTAAATTCAAAACTTACTATCAAGCTATAATAATTAAGACAATGCAGTATTGGTGTATGATAGACAGATCAATGGACTGGAATTGAGAGTCCATAAATAAGTCCTTATATTTATGGTCAATTTATTTTTAACAAAGATGTCCAGACAAGTCATTAGGGAAAGAATAGTCTTTTCAACCAAGGGGGTGGAAACAATTGGCTATGCACATGCAGAAGAATGAAGGTGCCTCTCTCTGACACAAAAATTAACTCAAAATAGATGATAGACCTAAAGGTTAGAGCAGAAACTATCAAACACTTAGAAGAAAACACAAGAGTAAATCTTCAAAACCTTATGTCAGGCATTGTTTCTTAAATATGTCACAAAAACACAAGTGATGAAAGAATTAGATAAATTGGACTTCATCACATAAAAATCACTTTCATTTCAAACTGTACTATCAAGGAAGTGAAAAAAATTACCACAGCCTCAGAGAAAGTATTTGCAAATAACTTATCTCATAAGGGACTTTTATTAAGAATGTAAAAAACACGACTTGTGATGTTTAATTTTGGGTGTCACTTTGGACAGGCATTGCCTGGAGAACTGGGAAATCACACTTCCGGGTGTGTCCATAGGGTGTTTCCAGAGAAGATTGGCATGTGGGTTGGCAAACTGAGTGGGGAAGACCCCCGCCCAATATGGACAGCACCATCCAATGACTGGGAACCCTAATGTATTGAAAGAGTTGAAGGAAAGGGAAGCCCACTCTCTGGCTCCTGTTTTCCACTCCTGAGCCGGACATTTTTCTGCTATTGCTGCCCATTGACACCTAGACCCTAGATTCTTTAGCCTTTGAATACAGACTTGCAACAATAGCTCTTTGGTGGGGACTGGGGACTCCAAACTTTTGTCCTCAAACTTGGGCTACATATTGTTCTGGGGTTTCTGGCTTTTTGGATGGTGTAGCTACTGGGTTCCCTGCATGCAGTCACTGTGGAAATTTTCAGCCTCTGTGATCATGTGAGCCAATCTAATAAATACCCTCTTATAATTATATATATTCTCCAGAGAACCATAATACACAACTCGATAACAAGAAGATAAATTTTTATCTTTAAAATCTCTTTAAAATTACTTGCTACTCTAAAAATGGACAAATAATATGAGCAGACATTTTTCCAAAGAAGATACATGAATAAGGTCAATACACACATGAAAAGATACATGGCATTAACAATGAAAATATTAATTTTTAGGAGAATATTAATAAAAAATGAGATACTTCACAGTCCTTGGGATGGTTATAGTAAAAAACACAGACATTGAACAGTTGGTGGAGGATGTGAAACAATTGGAATCCTCACACATTGCTACTGGGAATGTGAAATGGTGTGACTACTTGGGAAAATAGCAGTACTTTAAAAAGCTAAAGAGTGTTGCTCTATGATGTCCATATGAAAGCATCTCATCTAATCACCCACAGAATTATTTTAAATTATATTTTAATAAGAAAAAATCCTGGTGTGTCATATATAATCTAAAGGTAATAAATGGTGGATTGATTGAGATGGTGACTTCATGTTATTCCATTCACTAATGAGTACAATCAGCTAGCCCTGGGGATATTTTCAAATTGTGCCACAGAAGTTTCTGGCTCAGATCACTTGACAAAAACTAATAAAGATCGAAACTTGACAAAGAATATACTTTAATATTCATTATTTTTCATGAGGCTAAAATATGAATCTTGAGTTATTTGACAGCTTTCTCCCAAATCCTGGATTTCTTATTTAAGATGTATTTTTTTACCCTATTTCATTAGAAACCCTGATGCTCAGTTCCATGGTTTTCTTCATTACTGTTGCCATTTCAGTTATCGGGTCAATGAGGGCTTGTTTTACCTTGAAATGCTGCTTGTTAAACTTCTTTGTTAACCTAAGGTCATCCTTGCTAGCCATTACTCACCTTGACATTTGCTCTCAATTCTTGCTCATTATTAGTTCCAAGGCTGACTGAGGGATGTTTGAAGTTCCTCATGCTCCGTCTGATCTCTTGTTTTGCTTTGGTCAGTGTCTGGATGTCATTACTCAGTTTTTGATTTTTTTTCCCTAATACTCTGATCACTTCCTCTCCTCTTGAGAGCTGTGATTTGCTCATTAAGATATTTTGCTTCATTCTCATGGTCTCTTGATCTTTCAGTAAGAGGTCTAGCATCAGCGTGGATCTTCTCCATTGCACAGTTCATTTTCTGGTCTCCATTATTGTCAACCAACAGCTAAAAAGACTTTTGAGATTTTTTTTTTTGGGGGGGGGGAGGACACCATGCACTTCCTGCTCTTTAGTGAAGAATAACGAGAGTTGGTGAGAATGTAGAGAAGTTGGAGTTCTCATAATTGTAGATGGGAATATAAAATGGTACAGCCTTTTGGAAAATGGTTGGCAGTTCCTCAAAATACCAATGGAGTTACCCTTTTATGTCAAGTCTGAAGAGCTTGATCAGTCTTATGTCCTTGCCCATTAAGGGTGCAGGAACAGACAGCAGCAGGTTGCAGAAGCCTTTTCCATGAGGGAAAAGGGAGGTGTCAAGAGGACCCACTTCCCAAGACTCACTGGGGCTGGTTGAATCCCATTACTGTTCTCTTTCCCTTTCCCTTTCAACATTCTTATGCTCAAGGCCAATACTAAAGGAGAGAATTATACCAACTCTAGTTTTTTTGATATTTAATGGTTTTCATTTGAAATTATAGAATTGGGCATTAGTCTGGACCAAATATAGTTAGGAATGCCACATAGGCAGATTATATTGTATCCAGAGAAAAGGAAGTGACATTCAGAAAAGGGAAGTGAGATCAAGACAACCTGATTGGTTGCAGCTCTATCTTATTAAATATGGTTTGAATAGTTTCCTTCTTGTCACTGGCCAAGACTTTGTTACAAGAGTAGCTTATCGACAGCTCACTGTGTACAGAGCTCCTTAAGGCAAACTTAAACTATGTGTGGAGGTAGCTTTAGGCCAAAGTTAATTGCATTAAACACAATACATGTCTTTCAACACTTAGAATTAAGTGATTCCCAATGCAAATAGTATTTGCAGAAAGTGAATCCCTAAGGGAAAAAAAAACAAAAAACAAAAAACAAAACATCAACAACAACAAAAAACCCAGGAGTGTGATTCTTCCCCGAAGCAGAACAGTTTTTGGTTTCAGTTTAGCGAAGGTTGTATTTCTCATTATAGGATGGAACTTGATCACATCCCCATCATTTTGGTTCACTTGGTTACTTTGATTGTGGGTGTGGTGAGGGAGTTATCATGGAGTATCCCAAATTGTGCAACTTCCCTCCCCGAAGGCAAAGGCCCCAGGTGAAGATGCGTGGGGATGCTGATGTTCTCAGGTGGAAGGTTCTTGAATGCTTTCAGCATTTCTGACAGTGCTTCAGATATCAGGATGTCTGATTGGCAGAGTGGAAAATCCTTTCTGACAGACCAAAGCTCTGCATGCAGACACCCAAGGCATAAGTTTTTAACTGTGAGGACTCCCCTAACGTCCATCTTTCATACTCTAACTCTCTCTAGACCTACACTTTGATTGGAGACCCAGGGATTGATTTTCCTCACTTCTGCTTCCATTAAATTGCAAATACTCTTTATACAGAATGCTGATAGGGTGAATTAGAGTGTTTTTAAGAAAACTAAACACATTAAGCCTTCATCCTTAGTTCTTGAATCAGGGATTCTCAATACAGGTTACAGATAGCCTTTGTCACACAATTACTTCAGGAGTTTGCTGGGTGTACTTGGGCCCCGCTCAGACTTACTGCCTCCAAATCTATAGGCACGGAGGTTGGGATTTTGCATTTAAAATAAACTTTATTTTTCACAAGAGCATAAAAACTTCTAATGCCTAGCAAATCTGATTCCATAATCTTAAATCCTACCCATTAGGTTTTAACTGTATGTCATGAGGAAAGAATGATTGATTCATGAAAATCTTATTGTACTAAATGAGGACTTTAGGGATTGTCCAATTTGTTCCCACCATAGAATTGCTTTACTATAGTTATGGGGCATTTAAATAGGATTTTATTTACAAAATAATTCTATAATCCCAGCAAATGGGGAGGCAGAGGTGGAGGATGGCAAGTTCAAGTCTAGTTGAAGACCCTATTTCAAAATAAAAAACAAAAAGGGCTAGGTGTGTAGCTCAGTGGTAGAATGCCTCTGGGTTCTATCTCTTGTACTGCATGTGTGTATGCGTGTGCACACACAGACACACACAGGAAAATGATTCATACATTAAGAACCCACAGATTGCATCATTTGAGGTCTATCTTTCTAGTACAAGGAATATCCATCTTTGACTCCCTTCTCCCATCCTTTGGCCACCATCTATGATGTGCTTAATTACTTCTAAGTCAGTGCTTCTTGATCTTTGCTGAACATTGAAGTCACTAGGAAAAATGCTCAGGACACAACCTACATCAACTGCATTTGAATTTCAGGGGCGGTACCCAAATACCAGCACAGTGCCCTCCACTGAGTTGAACTGGGATTTGGTAGAAGAGGGAGGATTCCAGGAATATAAGGGGTTGAAGTCAGTGGGACCAGGCAGTGAACTAGAGAATGCAGTGGGCTGGTTTGGTTTGGAAGGAAAATCCTTTTTACTGAGGCTCAGCACAAATTCTTCACTGAAGACTTATTGATTTTGGACTATACAAGTAGGAGGTCCTTTATAATACAACTCAAAAGGGACAGAGATATTTTTAGTATAAAGGCACATAGGAGTTGTACGAGAAGTCACTCTTGAAGATATAAAGGAGTCTATTGTCCCATAGGTGCTTAATACTGACGCCCAAGAAGTGAGGGTTAGCTTTGTTCTCTCTTCCACTGAGATGATTCTAAGCCTTCCAACTCTGTTCACAGAAATCAAAGAATCTCTGGCTAAGACCAGGAGCAGCAGCGGCAGCAGGTGATGATGACCTATGGGCTTGACTGGGAGGGGAGCAAGTGATCATAGGGAATGTGCTCCATCTTGGTTGGGGTTCCACTTAGGAGCATGCAGAAAAGCCACATCATGGTGAATTCTGCATGAGTCACACGGTGAATAAATAAATCCACAAACTAAAATGTGAGCCCAGGACCTGGATGATCCTGGGGGCTAAACCCCTTAACATCTGCCATTGAGCAAAGCTGGTGGGAGAGCTAGAAGCTGGAGCGAAGACCCAACTGACTTAAAATTCCCTGAGTGCTATTCCTACTTACTTTGCAGCAGTGAACACAGATGGCAAGTTCCAGTTGATAGAAATGACAAGATGACAGGAATGCATCTGGGTCACTTCAATCAGACAGTTAATCAGCTGTCCAGGCAGATGCTGCATGAAGGTGAATATTGCTTAACTGCACAATTTATTTTAAATTACAGTCACACTCTCTTTCTAAGAGAGAGAGAGAGAGAAACAGTATAATGAAATTAAATTCAATAGTGTTAAGGAGGAATGTCTAAGGATGAGCAACATGCTAACGAAGCTCTGGGGAGAGAAATAATTTAATTCCTGATGAGTCCTTTCCTCCCCTTGAAGAGGTCAGTGTGTAGACAAAGAATACATAGGCAGCTTCTTCGTGGAGAGTCAATATTACTGATTCAGATTTCAAGCCCCATCCCTAGTTTCTACAATAGTTCAGGTATGGTTTCTGTGTATCCCCCAAGGCTTTATGTGTTGGGACTTGGTTCCCAGGGAAGAGATATAGACAAAGCACCTTTATTTTGATGTGGTGCTGAAGATTGAACCCAGTGCCTCACACATGCTAGCAAGTGCTCTACCATTGAACCACAACCCCAGCCCTCCAGAGAGATGATATGGGAGGTGGTGGGAACTTTAGGAGGTGGAGCCTAGTAGAAGATCACAAGTCTGGTCCCTTCCTACTGTCTGGCTTCCTGTTTTGCAGTGTGATGTCTCCTTCACACGCTTGCTCACACCATGATGCCATTCGCCATGAGGACATATAGTCAGGAATCCCTCATTAGAGCTGACACCATCTTGTTTGGACCTTTAGCCATGAGCTAAAGAAACCTTTTTTCTTTACAAGTTACACAGCCTCAGGTATTTTGTTATGGTAACCAAAATGGACTAATGTAGTTTCAGGTGCCAACAATGTCTTGTCTTCTGATTTCTTGTTGGAAGAATCATCATGTTCAGAACCCACTGCAGTGGTGAGTTTCTTCAAGGGACAGTGCAATTGAAATGTCAGGTCAGTTGAGTTATGCTAAAGTTCTCAAGGTTTTATTTTTATTTTTCATGTTTCATAACAATTATAATTTTTACATTGCTACAGAAACAATGAAATCTTGACTTTAGTTTCTCAACCTAAAAATCTGTTTTCCTGCATTTTCAATGGTTTTATTTCACATATTTTTGCCAGTTTAGAAAAGCTTACTTTGGGAAGTTACCCTTGTTATCCAACCTCACTACCACAACATACCCTTAGTGCTGTACTTACATAGTAACAATATTGATAGAGTTAATTTCTGGGGATAGGGACCTGGCATGCAAATACATAGGGATGCCATCTTTGACCACACTTTGTTTACAGGATTGATCAAATACCCAGTTATGTAATTTTGTTCCTACACCAGTGGTTGAGTGCCTTGAGAGAACAATGAGAATGTATCTTAGATGAGGAATATCACAGAAAAGAGCTTCCAAGTCCAGCTTCCACAATTCTGAGCATCAGTTGGGCTTTGTAGGTGAGCCCTCTTGTTCTGAGCCACCCAGAATAACTGAATGCTGCGAGTGAGTGGAAAGGATGCAGATGTGAGAGTGGCAGCAGGCCCAGGTGACACAGTGGACGCTGGGGTGTGGAGGACTGCTGGATTACTCAGGACCCGAGCTTGAGCCCCTGTCCCATTCAAATAACTGGGGTCTTGGACAAGTTTCAGTTGGCAAACAGCAATGCTCCACTTGGGCCCAGATTCTCCTGCTCCCCCGCTGCAGGATATATGAAGTGCAGTATGGCACCTCTATCTGTCCTGCCCGAAAGGCACCTGCCCTGCCATTCCTCAGGAAGAGCCAAGTGAGGAGGGTGCAAGTCTTTTTGTTTTTTGTTTTTTTTTAAGTGTGAATGTGTTCTTTATTGTTTGACATGAGAGGCATTTTCCTGGCTGCTAACCAAAATGTGGCCCAGCCAAGACACCAACCTTAGGGAGCACCACTGAGGGTCCAGAGACAGCACGTGGTGAGCAGCACTCAGGCCGCAGGACTGCGTCCTTCCAGCTCAGTGCAGCAGCGTGACTGCTGTCCTTCTCAGCAAGACACGCCCTGCACAGGCCCGCTCGTCTCTTCTTCTTTCTGAAGACAGTGATGAAGTTGGATCATCCCCAACAACTCCCCTCACAGCTCCTCCTAGGCCAGCACTCAGGCTTTGGTCGACAATGCTCCAGAAAAGTCGACTTGTGTACTAAAATGAAATTGGTGGGCTTTTTCCTACTCCAGGACCAATTTTTTTTTTTTTTTTTTTTTTTTTTTTGATGGTACCAGGTATTGAGTCTAAAGGTGTGCTACCATTGAGCTGCAACCCCATCCCTTTTCAGTTATTTTTTATTTTGAGACAGGGTCATGCTGTTGCTGAGGCTGGTCTTGAACTTGCATGCTGCCTCAGCATCCAGAGTAGCCAGGATCACGGGCCTGGCCACTGTACCCGCTCTGCACATATTCATTTGTACAGCTTCTCTCCAGGTGTTCCCCAAAGCAAAATGCCGTCACTGCTCTTGGAGGAGGATGCCCTACCGTCATCACGTCAGCACACGCTTCCCTAGTATGCCTTGTCTGGAATGCGAATAAGGGTAGGGCTGCCCGCGAGCGCAGTCCCACACCGACGGCAGGTGAAGAACTGCTCCCCGGTATGCGCTATCTGATGGACGACAAACGGAGAATGCTGGCCGGGAGTGAGGCCGCTCCGCTGACACTGTAGGCCCCCTCTCCAGCGTGGGTCTTCTGGTGCTTCCTGAGGTCGTTCTTGCAGATGAAGGCCTTCCCACACCGGCACCCATAGGGCTTCTCCCCAGGGTGGATCCTCCGGTGCACGATGAGGGCAGAGCTGTGGCTGAAGGACTTTCCACAGTCCTGACATTCGTAAGGCTTCTCTCCAGTGTGTGTCCTCTGATGTGAGAAGAGGTGTGAGCTGCGACCAAAACACTTCCCACAGTCCTTGCACTTGAAAGGCTTGAGTCCAGTGTGGATCCGGTGGTGCACCACCAAGTGGGACCTCTGGCTGCAGACTTGCTGCACTCGCTGCACTCCTAGGGCCGCACTCGGACGTGAGTCCTCTGGAGCAGGATGAGGTGCATGCTGTGTCGGAAGGCCTTCCCACATTCAGGGCACTCATAGGGCTTCTCTCCTGTGTGCGTCCTCTGGTGCTGAATGAGCCTGGAGCTGTGGACAAAGGATATCCCACACTGACCACGTGTGTACAGTTTGTCCCCAGTGTGTGTCCTCTGGTGGGTGACCAGGTGGGAGAACCAGCTGAAGGACTTTCCACACTCTCTACACTCATAGGGCTCCTCACCAGTGTGAGTCTTCTGATGCCCAATGAGGTGGCAACTCTGGCTGAAGGACTTTCCACAATCCTTACATTCAAAGGGCTTCTCTCCAGTGTGAATGAGCTGGTGCCTGGTCAGGTTGGAGCGCTGAAGAACTTCCCACACTCCTTACACTCACAGGGCTTCTCCCTGTGTGAGCCTGGAGACATGCGGAGGGATGCCCCAGGAGCCAGAGGGTTGCTGCCAGCAGGGCACTTGCAGGGCTTGCTCCTTGTGCGAGTTCTCGCAAACTCAATCAGGTGGATGTTTTTGCAGAAAGCTTGGCCACACTCGCCACTGCCACCCGTACAGTGCTCCTGATGTCCCCTAAATGCCAAGTCGTGTTTCACACTTCTGCCATCTGAGCCCCTTTTGTGGAAATACTTTCTCAGAACCAGCTGAGCAGGAAGGAGGCAGCTGCCCCGAGAGTTCACAGATCCTGCCTGGAGAAAAGCCTTTCTTTGGGGTGAAGGCCATTTGCCTCAAATGTCTCTCTGGGTTCTCCTGATATTTGCCCAATTGGTCTTCACGTTTCCACACATCTTCTAGTGACAGATACCAGAGATCATTCCTTGCCATTCCTTCCACTTTAATGCCAAAGCTTTTTTTATCTTTAGAAATACTCTTACTGGAAACTGGCGACTTAATTTCAACTGTAGTCTCCAAATCTGGGCGCTCTTTGGTGAGCTGCCCTCTCCACCAGCCAGGGCTCTTCCCCTTTCTCCAACTGCAGAATCACCTCTGGTTTAGGAAGCTGGTGCCCCAGGGAGCCAGGTTCCTGTAGTTCTCCATGTCACGTCTTTGACACGACCTGCCGAGCTGCGTCTAGCAGCTGCCACTCCTCCCTCGTGAAGTCCACAAGCACATCCTTGAAGGTCACCAGTGTCTGGGACCAGGCAGACAGCAACGCGGCCTCCATACCCTCCTTGTTCTTAGCAACACTTTCCTGAGCAACAGGGGAGTCCTATTTACCACTGCAGGCTCTGCACTCCTTGGTACCCGTCCAGATCTCCATTTGGTCTCACCTCCCTTCTCCCTGAAGATGTTCTTCAACGTGGGTGGTAATGGGGTCCTACAGCTGTAAATTCTCGCAGCACTTGTTGGGACGTCTTTACTATACCTTCTACCTGCCGATGTCCAGCAATACTTCTCTCCTGTTTTGGCTGCAGTAGCATAATGAATCTTAGCCTCAGAAGCTCTTTGGAATTGGCGAAGCGTAGCCCACTGTTTGCGAATGCTAACGGAGCGTCTGTAGTCACGCTCCAATGAAAGCGTCTTGAGTCAGTAGGCTGGAAATTGTCTGGTGAGGAAAGAGATTAAGGGCCCCAACCAGGGGCCTTAGTCTCAGTTCCACTGTCATGGTCATCGGCTGTTGTCTCTGGTGGGGGCCACCTGCCTGTAGTTATACTCTCAAGTCCTCACCTGGTACTATCTAGTGAAATCCCATGAGCTCTGCTTCCTTTTAAGTTCCATGCATTAGAGGAATCTCAACATTCAGCTAGAAGCAGAGTTTGGAAAGCAAACTGTGAGAGTGCCTCCATTTACATCCCTGCACCCATTTCCAGCCCCTTCCTCATTTTGAGACCCTCTCTCGAGAACCACAACCTTTGTAAGCATCCTGTGCAAATAAATGTCAATGACAAGCAGCAGCTTTGCCAGAGCAGCCTCCCTTCTGGGGTCACGCTGGGTTAAGTTAGCTCTTCTTCTCAGGGTGCGTCTCACTCTCCCTTGGGTTATCACCACACCTCTGGCTGCATGTCAGAGTTCCCTCTTGACAATGATAAGGACCCTAGATACTGAAGAGGCAGCAGCAGCTGTTCCACTGCATGGAGGAGAAAGTGATCAAGAGGCCATTGCCTAAATAGACTTTGCCTGCCTTCTTGGGTCTAGGACTTCTGTGGTCAGAGTATTTGCGTGTCCCCAAATGTTGAAACTCTAATCTCAGTGGGGTGGTATTAGAAGGTGGGGCCTTTGGGAGGAAATTTTGGCTGGTGTTGGAGCTCTCATAAATGACATTAGTGCCCTTTCAAAGGAGAACCAGAGAGCCTGCTAGTGCTTTTCCAGTATTGAGGACACAGTGAGAAGACAACTGCCTACGAACCAGGAAGCAGGCTCTCACCAACATGCAATCTGCTGGCATCTTGATCTTGACTTCCTAGCCTTCAGGACCATGAGAAATAAAGTTTTGGTTTTCAAGTCCCTAGTCTATGAGACTTTGTTATAGCATCCTACTGTAGTTTGAATGTGTCCCCAAAGTTTATGAATTGGAAACTTAATCCCAATGCAACAGGATTGAGAGTCAGGACTTTTAAGAGGGTGATTGGGTCATGAGGGTGCTTGCCCTCATAGATGGATTAATGTCATTATCTCAGAATGGGTTAGTTATCTGGAGAGTGGCTTCCTGAAAAAAGAATGGGTTTGGTCATGCCCTAAGGCCTTGCCAGATGTGGACCCCTCCGTCTTGGACTTCCCAGTCTTCAGAGGTGAAAGAAACACGTCTCTGTTGTTTATAAATCATCCAGTCTCAGGTATTCTGTAGGCAGCACAAAAGGACCAAGACCTAGCTCTATGGACTAAGACAAAGACCTAGAAGTGGTAGCACTGGCATTCGACTGCTAAATAATCGCTTAGAAGTTGTTTGTGTAGTGGGAAGTGTGTGTGTGTTCACTATATTAAACTCACGGAGTTTTGATGCTAAATAAATCAGTTGTTTTCCTGTGGCTCCTCGCTTGTTGAATCCTTGGAATTTATTGGTAGTGGGCCAGGGGAATGAAAGGAGGGGTGCATATCACTTTGAAGTAAGAAATCATTATACATTTTGATTCTCCCATTAGACATTCTTCAGTCCATAAAGAAATAGTAGTCTTGAAAGCCAGATTTCAGTAATAGAGACAGGTTTTATATTAAAAAAAAAAATCTTCCCTTTATATAATAAGGCCAAATCTTGTCTGTGTAGCATGGAGTAATGATGAGGAAATGAGCGTGTCTCCTATCCCAAGTTTCAGCTATAGCAATTTTCAGTTATTACAATTCTACCTTGTCTGGGCTTGTAAACTTTACTTTCAGTTTTGTGACTCTGTATGTCTCTCGTACTTCATCTTTAAGTTGACTTTAGCCATTGAAATTGCACATACAGATCTCTAAGATTATAATTGTAAAAAAGGAATTTTGTAAATGAATCATATTATTGACTCTCTAGAGAAAAAATGTAATTTTTTCCTATCATAATCATAATTCCTCTCAAAGAAGAACCATTCAAGCATCAAGAGGTCTATTTTATCTGCCAGCAACTACTACTTTATATTACACATTATTCTCCATCTTTGAGTCCTTTTCTACTTGGCAGGCATGCATCTCTGAGCGATCTTGTTTGTACAATTTGTGTACAGTAAAGAAAACAAACCATAAATGTACACTAGGATGTTTATGTTTAACCACTACCCATATTATGATATTGAGTATTTTCATCACCAAGAAAGTACCCTTGGGTCCCTTTTGGATCAATACTTCTGCTTCACCTCCTCAGGCAGTTTTTGAGACTTGTTTCAGCACAGATTAGTTTAGCCTGTTCTAGAACTTCACATAAAGGGAATTGTTATGCTTAACCCAATCAGTGTGTTAATCCCCTGATAGGGATTAACTGGGTGGTAACTGAAGGCCGATAGGGTGTGGTTAGAGGAGGTGGGTCACTGGGGGCATGCCTTTGGAGTAGATATTTTGTCCTTGGCAAGTGAAGTCTGTTTTTTGGTGGCCATGTCCTGACCTGCTTTCCTCTGCTGCATGTTTCTGCCATGAAGTTCTGCCTTACCTTGAGCCCCAATGAATGGCAATCTATGGACTGAGACCTCTGAAACTGTGTTCCCCCAAATAAAATTTTCCTTCTCTAATTGTTCTTGTCAGGTGCTTTGGTTACAGTAGTGAAAAAGTTGACTAAAACATGAATCACTCAGTTATACTCTATATTTGACTTTTTTCCTTTAACCTATCAACAACATGGATTATTCCATATTGTTGCATATATTAGTAGTTTATACTTTTTCAGTAGACATGTAGTAAGAAGTTTATCAATTCTGCTATTGGTGGGCATTTGGATTGTTTCCAAGATTTGATTGTTACAAATGAGCTTGCTGTGAATGAAGTTCTTGCCTGTGTATTTTTGTCAGCATTTCTTGGATATATAATAGATGCTGTCAGTTTTCCTAAGTGGTTGAGCCATCCAGGCTTCCCCCGACCCTCCTTCCCAGCAATGGGTGAGAGTCACAATTGGTCCACATCCTTGCCAACTCTTGTTGTCAGTTCTTTCAATCATAAGAATTCCAGTGTGTATTTTGTTGTGGACCTAATTTGGATTTCCCTGATAAGTAAGGATGTTAAGTATTTTTTCATATGTGTATTGGCCACTTGGACATCCTTTGCTTGATAGTTCGAATAGAATTACAATTCCAGGATCAAAATAACCTTCAGAATATAAAGGAATTGATTTGTTGTCATTGACAAATGATTGCAGATCTTTTTATTCCTGTTTTTATGTAAGTCACTTGCTTTCATCCCTCTGGAAGTTATCTTAAATTTCTGTCTATTGTTGGAATCTGTAGTTTTACCAGAAG
Organism: Sciurus vulgaris; assembly: GCF_902686455.1. Taxonomy (NCBI): domain Eukaryota; kingdom Metazoa; phylum Chordata; class Mammalia; order Rodentia; family Sciuridae; genus Sciurus; species Sciurus vulgaris. The sequence goes on from NC_136464.1 coordinate 163,341,132, forward strand.
GTAAGTATGGGTTTTGTTTTTCATTAAAAGTGCTTTATTCTCAGTGGGTCCATTCAATTTAAATACTCCAGTATTTTTTCAGTCAAGAACATTTCCTTTCTTGCCTATTTGACTATTTCATCACTTCTATTTTCTCAAGTGGAAATGACCATTAGGCAGATGCTTTTCTTTTTTATTCCATGGCTTTATCTTTCTGCTTTATGTCCTGGGAGACTTCCTTGATTTTATGTTTTCTAATTAACTGCAATGGATTTTGTCTTCTGAGATCCTTAGAGCATAGATCTACAGCCTTCCTTATGGGTGGAATAATAGAGAATTAGAGGGTCTACAACTCACATGTCCCCTTTGGTCATTTCAGGTAACAAAGGGAAACAATAAATCCCAAGACCAAAAGGGGTGGTTACTTAGTCAAGATTATACAGCTGTGAGTAGCAGAGTCAGGGTTAGAGCTCCCAATGATTTTTCCACTACATCATATAGAATGGCCCCAGGTGGGGAAGATACCTTTAGCAGGCTCTTCATGGTGCCACTAGATTCATCATGTAGTCCTTATCTATTTCCTGCAGAAAACCTCTTTTGTGAGCTCACCATCCACCTGCTCCTTTCATGTTCCCCTGTAACATGTATCTCCGACACCACCATAAATTAGCAGGCATGCTAGGCGCTGGCTTGTTTCTTGACATGGCTGCCAGGTGTCTTCATTTTTCAGTAACGCTGCAGGAACTCTCACATTCTGATTCTTCTGCGCCATGGTGCTCATTCCATTAAGGGGGTGGAAGATATCTTTAGGGCTTCCAAGGGATCCTGCAGAGAGGGACATGATTTAATCATTTCTGGAATACCAACCAACCTGGTAAAGTGCAGGGGCATGGCAGCACTGATGTCTCTTTACTGAGGAGGAGGATTTCCCGTCCATCTGAACTGGGTATCGTATACATATTGTTTTCTTTAAGACCACCTCTTCAACTCTGAAATCCATATGGTAAAATTGACTGAAAGCCATTTGGTTTTGGGGACATAGAATTCTTCTCTTGTTATCTCTGGATCTTGAAGAAATTGACATTACTGTTTTGACTCTCATAAGAAGAGTGTCATTTCCATGGAACCTGGGATGAGGAGACGGGTAGGAACAGATCTCTATTGTGTCAGGTATGGTAGGGTGAAATGAGATCAGAAGATAAAATTTCAATTATTGGTCATTTTAAAAGTTGAGTTTCCTTCTCTTTCCCCCTTCCTCATCCACAAAAGCTATTAACTATCAGCTTAGTAATTCCTCCCTCACTCTCTGAGTGGTGGGTCATATAGAAAAGTTTTGCCATAAATTAAATGAAAATGCCTCTAGTGATCAATCTACACAGACTGTTGCAGAAGGAAAGGCTGTTAAAATTTAGAACCTTTCATTTTCTTCTTAAAGAGCAAGCTGGGGCTGGAGGGAGTAATAAATATAGCTTTTTCCATATCTTTGACTCAACGAGCCACAATAAAAAGGTTGAAAGCTCACTCTAATTAAGCATTTACACAGTCTCTACTCAATATTCATTCAGATCTTTCCCTTTATAGTAAGGTACAACTTTCATTTCTGCAGGGCAGAAGGCTCTAGGGGCCCTGCTGTTCTGTGTGAAAACAGAAGCCAGTCTCTGGCCTGCTCAGGACCCTGTGTCCACTCTCCTATGTTGGAGACTGGCTCTGGCCTGTTGTCTGACAAGTTTAGCCACCTAACCCTATTTCCTTCCTGCCAAGCACCCTGGGTGCCTGCAAGACAACCAGGAAAGAGGCCAGGGCTGCAAAACCAGTCATGTGTATTTCTAACAAGAATAGGAACCCCTTTTATTCTAACTCTGATGGAGCCTGGAGGGAGGTGGGAGAGGGGGCGGTGACCAGGCTTTCTATTTTCAGTTCCTTCAGTTAAAATGCAGGTGGGAGTTTCCAAAATGACACATGCAGATTCAGTCAAGAAAGAATTTCTGAGTGCCAGCAATAGCAATCTCTGTCATCTCACCCTTGAGTTCTCCCTTGATGAATAAATAATAGCTCAGGATTTATTCACCCCCTCTCCCTGCCCCCTTCCTTTTTTCACTCTCATCTGATGGCCTCACCACAATGGAGTTCATAGAATAAACAGTTGGGACCTCTCTCCAGATCTGTGCTGCTACTCCGACTCTGTACTTCCTCCCTCCCTTCTCCCTCCTAGACAGAGGATGTAGATTTTCTCTCACTAAGACTGATTCCTTGCCTGCCTCTGGCCCTCAATCCCTTTTGCTTTCTCTGGGACTTGGGTCCTGACACTCCCCTTCCTTTTCCTCCCTCAGTTTCCTCTTCACTGCTGCCATCCTGTCTGTCTGCATTTAAGCACAACTCAACTCAAGTCCTCTAAGTTCCGCTTGAGTCACCAGCCTAGTCCACCTAGGAAGGAGATGTTAACATCTCCTAGTAACATCACTAGGATTTGCTGGCCAGATATACTGCTGGTGGATATTAGCACATGCTATAGTTTGGCTGTTATATATTTCCCAAAGGTCTATGTGTTGAAAGCTAGGCCCTAGGGTTGTGCAACTGGAGATGGTGGAATCTTTAGAATGTGGGGCCATGGGAGAGATCCTTAGGTCAGTGGGGGCAAGTCCTTGAAGGGGACTGTGGGAGTCAGATTCCTTGTCTCTTTTTGTTTCCTGTTTAAATAGTTTTACTCTAACTCTTGCTCCTGCCATGATGTGCTGCATTGCTACAGGCCCAAAGCATCAGGCATGAATCCATCGTGAATTGGAACCCCCAAAACTGTGATTCCTTTTCTTCTTGATTATCTCAGGGTTTTTTATTTTAAATAGCAATAAAAAGCTGACTAACACACCAGTGCTGGCTTCTAACTGCCTCTGACAAAATCTCAAAGGCAACTTTACACACATCTTGAACAACAAGGTAAAATTTTACAACTTGGCTCAAATATTGGTTTTACAGACATTTATAGTTGAATCAGTTAATTCCTTATATTACCTCAAATTATTTTATACTTCCATAAACATGGAGATTTTGTGTGTTCACTGTTATATTTCCATGCTTAGGTCAGCCTGTGTCCCCTGTGAGTACCCAACATTTATTTTAAATTTAACTGAATTATAAGTGAACACCAAAATTGTCAACACAGGAGAAACAAAACTTAAAACCCAGTACATCACAAAATATTAAAAATTGTTGAGAGCTGGGATTGTGGCTTAGTGGTAGAGGGCTTGCCTAGCATGTGTGAGGCACTGGGTTCAATTCTCAGCACCACATAAATAAATAAAGGCATTGTGTCCACCTACAACAAAAATATTTTAAAAAAATGTTGAAATGAAGTAAAAGGCACCCAGTTGTTCCTCCAAATATTCTTCCTATTTTTCTGTAACCTTGAAATTGTAAAAAAAAGTTAATGGGGGAAATGTCCATCTAAAATAAGGTGTTTTAGTTTAGAGTTGTTTTGCACAATTAAAGTTAATTGTCCAGTAAAAGAATTTCAAATCTTTCCTAATTCTCCAAAAATTATCTTCATCTTTTTATTCATCCTGTGGGAAGTAAAAACTGAGCCACAAAATTAATTTTTATATCTTTTTTTTTTTTCTGCAGAAAATTGATATTTCCTCTTCACAAATTTAGGGAGTACATGGCTGCTGTCCTTAGAATGATATGTCAAGCAAAGTTTTCCCTGCCAGTCCCCATTGGTGGGTGGACAGAGACCACAAAAGTTAAAATTCCACCCTTAGGGTCCTAGGATAATCTCCCAAAAGGGGATTATCTGAGTCTGACATCCTAGGTTTCATGCCTGCCCAAATTCCTGTAGAATCAGACTCCTCATTGGGCTGAACAGAGCTGTGTTTGACCTTGATTTGTTTTAATCAGCTTGGAGAGATTTCTTAAGTTCATGTCAGACACCCTTTTCATCAATAGGAAAGAATGTCAAACATGGTCAGTCGTGTATGTCAGCCTATGTTGTATGATGGGTGCTCCAGAAAACTCAAGATGTGTTTTGACACAGATTCCAGTTTTCTTTTTACTTTCTCAGATGTAGTTTTATAAAAAGGAAGACTTTAAATGGGATTCATTCATCAGTGGCAAAGCATCTCAAATGAATATAGCTAATAAAAATCACAAAACCGAACAAACTTAGTTTACTTTCATTCCCCGCAGTCCAATTCTGAGCCTATGAAAAAAATAAATAGTTTTTAATCCATGAACTTCCTCACAGGCACAAGCCATTTCCAGACTTCTTGGTTCATTGGTTCTCATAGATCCTTTACATCCCAGCACCCCTCCTCCCAGAAATCTAGAGTTACTCTTAAGTTAACCTGTCCAGCATAGCAAGGCTTTGAGTGGAAGGTGCAGAAGTAGACAAGTCACTTTGAGGTGCAGTCCAGAGGCAGGCTCAGTATGAAATCATAGTTGGGACAGGTGATCCAAGGAACTCTGGGAGAGAGGCCTCTAGGGGGCAAAGTCATGACCAGGGATCAAGGACCAAAGTCTACTCTCAGGCTTAGATTCTCCTGTAATTTCCTACTTGACAGTTTCATCTTGGGACCTGCAAGTTCTAACATCATTTCCAACTGTTTTAAATCTAAGACCTCAGCCTGGTGCTCATATTCCTCTACAGAGCACCTAACCTTTCCACATCTTCTTCTGGCCTACTTGCTCTGGCCAAGCCCAGCTACTCTCCATCCTGATATGCTTTGCCTTGTGCACCCCTTTTCCCTTCTCCTGTCATTTCTCCCTCTACTACCAAGGCTTTCAGATTCTCTGTCCACCACCTCCACCCACTGGACTGGTACAAAACTCAACTGGGGAAATCTTCATCAATAGTCCCATCTCACTATAGAGACCTTTATTCTATCTTCCTCCAGCACTTACATTTTGGGAGCAACTATTTTGTTTCATTGATGTTCTGTTTGAGTTTTCCATGAGATGACACAAATTTTATTTTCCCAGTTTGGTGGAGGTGATGGTTGTGGGACTGGTAAGGCAGACTTCCTGTTACAGTTTGGATATGTAGTATCTTTCAGAAGTTCATGTGCGAAACAACGCAAGAATCTTCAGAGGTAAAATGAAACCTAATTAGTCGTAACCTAATCAGTGGATTAATCCACTGATAAAAATTTATCAGATAGTAACTGTAGGCAGGTGGGGTGTAGTTGAAGGAGGTAGGTCACTGGGGTCTCTCTTCTTCCTTTTGCCATGTTCTCAGATGTTTTCCTCTGATATGCTCTTCCACCATGATGTTCTGCCTTACCTTAGACCCACAGCTACAGAGTTGGCCATCTATGGACAGAGACTGCTGAAACCATGAACCAAAATAAACTATTTTGACCAACTCATTGGAGAAGATTCCTTCATTCTTCACCAAGATTTTGGAATTCTTAAAGACATTTAAAAATTTTTAAATTTAATTTGATTAAAAAAAAATCTTTCCATGTGTATGTCTCTGTGTATATACTCACACAAGTGTGTGAGTTATGGCAGTGCTGATTGGTTCAGGAACATATATACACTTACTTGTTTCTTTTTTCTCTAACTTTTTTTTAAAATGGAATTATGTTTTGGTTTGCCTCTAAATGTGGCAAACTTCTGATTTCTCAGCTCAGACACTAAAATCAAGGAGGGTCTGGAATAAGAGATTTCAAGCCCTAAAAGCAAACAACTTCCAGCCAATGTTACTATATCCAGTAAAGCTCAGTTTCAAATTAGAGTAGGAATCAAAAACTTTCCATAATAAGCATAAGCTAAGTGAATTGATGAGCACCAAACCAGTACTATAAACAATGCTCAAAGATTAACCACACAATGAGAGTTATGGTTTAAGGTGTCCCCCAAAAGCTCATGTGTGAGATATTACAGAAAGTTTAGAGTAGAACTGATCAAGTTGTGAGAGTCTTAACCCAATCAGTGAATTAATCCTCTGATAGGGCTTAACTGAGTGGTAACTGAAGTGGTAGGGTATGGCTGGAGGTGGTAGGAATTGGGGGTGTGGCTTTGGAGTATATATTTGTATCTGGCAGATTGCTTTCTGATTAACATGTGAGCTGCTTCCCTCTACCACACTCCTCTGCCATGAGCCCCAAGGAATGGAGTCTGCTATTTATGGATTGAGACCTCTGAAACCATGAGCCCCAAATAAACTTTTCTACCCCTATAGTTGTTTTGGTTGGGTCCTTTAGTCATAGTGGCAAAATAGTTGACCAAAAAGAAAGAAGAACTAAAAATGAATCCCCAAAGTTCCCAAACAGAGGAAGTTCAATAGAAGAATAATCCACTAAATGAGAATCAAGACAGGATAAAATATAGCAAAAAGCCAAAGTGTGAATCATATCCATACTAATGCTGAATGCTAAGGTCTCAACTCCCTAATTAAAAGATAAAAATTTGAAGAATGGATGAAAAAACAAGATCCAACAAAATGCTGTTTACAAGAACTTCATCTTATAGGCAAAGACATCCACAATCTGAAGGTAAAAGGAGGACAAAAAATATTACATGCATATGGTTCAAGAAAATAAGCAGGAGTAGCTATTCTCATATCTGATAAAGTAGACTTAAAGCAAAAATTAATTAAAAGAGACAAAGAAAGTCACTACATCCTAGTAAAGGGAATAATGCAACAAGAAGATCTAGTGATAATAAATGTTTATGCTCTAAATGGCAGTACATGCAATTACATGGAAAAAATGCTCCATTACATTAAATCCCACATAGACCCTCAATAATACTGAGTGATTTCAACACACCCTTATCACCACTAAACAGGTCATCAAAATATAAAATCAATAAAGATATCTCAACTTAAACAACATTATAAATCAAATGGATTAAATGGACATCTACAGAATATTCTACCCCCAAATAGCAGAATTTACCTTCTTAACTTTTTCCAGACTGTATCATATTCTAGGTCAAAAGGAAATCTTAGCAAATACAAAAATTGAAATAATTCCATGTATCCTCTCAGATATAATGGAATGAAACTAGAAATCAACAACAACAAAACAGAAAGCACATAAGAAGTGGAAATTGAACAATACTCTCTTAAAGAATGGATCAAAGAAGAAATGATAATAGAAATTCTTCAAAATGAATGTGAACAAAGATCCAACATATCAAAATCTCTGGGACAATATGAAAAAAAGTTCTAAGAGGAAAACCTATAGCACTGAGTGCCTACATTAAAAAATTTCAGAGGTCCCAAATATATAAGCCTATGTTCTACCACAAGACCTTAGAAAAAGAATAACAAACTAACCCTAAAACTAGTAGAAGATAGGAAATAGGTTCAGAGGTGAAATCAATGAAATTGGGAATAAGCAAACAATACTCAGGATCAATGCAATAAGAAGTTGTCTTTTATAAAGATAAATAAGATTGACAAAAGGTTAGCCCAATTAACCAAAAGAGAGGGAAGATGAAATCAACAAGATCAGAGATGAAAAAGGAGATATCACCACAGACTCCTCTGAAATCCAAAGGATTGTCAGTTTATTTTTAAAATTTATACCCCAAAGATCTTGATAAATTTCTAGACATATGACTTGCCCAAATTGCATAAGGAAGATACAGAAAACCTAAACAGACCAATATCAAATAAGGAAATTGAAACCACAATTAAGTCTTCCAAAAGAGAATAGCCCAGGATCTGATGTACTCTCAGCTGAGTTCTACCAGACCTTTGCAGGAGAACTGATACTAATCTTTCTCAATTTATTCCATGAAACTGAAAGAGAAGAAACACTTTCAAATACATTTTACAAAGCCAGTATAACCCTCTTACAAAAACCAGACAAAGACACATCAAGGACAGAAAACTAAGAGCAATATTCCTGATGAACATAGATGCAAAAATCCTTAATAAAATATTAGCAAAGCACATTCAGAATCACATAAAAAAAGATGATACAACATGATCAAGTGGGTTTCATTCCAGGGATGCAAGATTGGTTTGACATACACAAATCAATAAATGCAATTTGCCACTAAAACAGAATTAAGGACAAAAATCAAATAATCATTTCAATAGAAACAGAAAAAGTCTTTGATAAAATCCAAGACCCATTCGTGTTAAAAACCTGGAGGAGCCCATGTAGGATGCCATTGTGCAGAGCTAGCTGGCCCGCCAACCCCCATGCCGAGGTCGGATGCCATCTCTGAGCCTGCCTGCCTGCCCCCTACTGCTGAGGGACACTGCACTTGCCTCTGTGCTGACTCAGCGCACCCTTGCTGGGGCTCCCCAGATTCTTTGGAGGCTGGTGCAGGCATTTTGAATTATTCCTGAGGGCGTGGTCACCATCATCGGAAGGGCGGCTCCCTTTCTGAGACACCTACAGGAGACTGGAGGCCCTTTGACAGGACTCAGGATTCAAAAAGAGGAGGTATTGAGAGACTCAGGAAAAACTCAGAGCTGCCAGGTGAGTCTCTCCCACTGGGCAAGGTTCCCTGGACGGGTTAGTAGTCGCAGAATGCAGGGAACTTCGTGGAGTAGATTTGCCCAGTGAGACTCCCCCACTGGAGGTGTGAACCCAGACAACTGGGAGCATTGTAGAGGAGGACCACCCAGCAAGAGGCTTTGGCACAGAGCAAGGGTCCCAGGCCTGAGCAGTAGGTCCAGCCCCCAGGGAACATCGTAGAGGAGGGCCGCTCAGAGAGAGTCCCTCACAGGGCCAGGTCACCCGACCAGGGGGTAGTTCCGGGCCCTAGGGAACATCGCAGAGGAGGGCTGCCCAGTGAGAGTCTCAATCACAGGGTGAGGCTCCCTGGCCCAGGAGGTAGGTCCAGACTCCTGGAAACATCGCAGAGGAGGGCTGCCTAGCCCAGGTGGTAGTTCTGGATTGAGGGGAACTTTTTGGAGGAGAGTTGCCCACTGAGACGTCCCCACTGGGTGAGTTTACCCTGCTGGATGAGGCTTTCAAACCAGGGTGGTAGAACAAGAGACACAAGCCCAGACAAGCCATGCCCCAGCCTGCAGTCTAGTCCCCCTTTTGACTGACAATTGGTCAACAAGTGGAGGCGCCTCTGCCCGCCAGCAGGAAATATACCCCACCTGAAGGCCATCACCCCTAGAGGGGCAGCTTCCTAGTGTATCACTGCATTATCAAGTTCCTTCAAGACATCAGGCTACTGAAGGCAAGGAGATGAGTTATTGGAAATCTACAGGGACACTATAAGTCAATAGAGGAAATCTGCAATATCTCAGTTTCACTACTAGAGGGATAGATACCTGACCAATATGAGAAAACAAGGGAAGAAAATGTCCCAAAACCAAGATGCTACATCAATAAAATACAATGACAGCATGGCAGAAGAAATGTCAGAAAGGGAGTTCAGAAAGTACATAATTAAAATGATCAGAGAAGCAAACGATGAGATGAAAGAGCGAATGCAGGCTTTGAATGATCATACCACTCAACAGTTAAAAGAGCAAATTCGGGAAGCAAAAGAACATTTCAATAAAGAGCGATACTGAAGAAAAAACCAGACAGAAATCCTTGAAATGAAGGAAACAATAAAACAAATTTAAAACTCCATAGAAAGCATAACCAATAGGATAGAACACCTGGAAGACAGAACCTCAGACATTGAAGACAAAATATTTAATCATGAAAACAAAGTTGACCAAACAGAGAAGATAGCAAGAAATCATTAATAGAATCTACAAGAATTATGGGATATCATGAAAAGGTCAAATTTAAGAATTATTGGGATTGAGGAAGGCTTAGAGAAACAAACCAAAGGAATGAACAATCTATTCAATGGAATAATATCAGAAAATTTCCCAAATCTGAAGAATGAAATGGAAAATCAAGTACAAGAGGCTTATAGGACTCCAAATACACAAAATTACAACAGACCCACACCAAGGCACATTATAATGAAAATACCTAACATACAAAATAAAGACAGAATTTTAAAGGCTGTGAGAGAAAAGAATCAAATTACATTCAGGGGGAAACCAATAAGAATATCAGCAGATTTTTCAACCCAGACCCTAAAAGCTAGAAGGGCCTGGAACAACATTTACCAAGCCCTGAAAGAAGACGGATGCCAACCAAGAATCTTATACCCAACAAAACTTACCTTCAGATTTGAGAAATCAAATCTTTCCATGATAAACAAAAGCTAAAAGAATTTCCAAAAAGAAAGCCAGCACTACAGAACATTCTCAGCAAAATATTCCATAAGGAAGAGTTGAAATACAACGATGTAAATCAGCAAAGGGAGGAACTATCCTAAAAGAATAGCCAAATAAAGGAGAAACCAAATCATGTCAAAAACCAAAAATAAGCCAAATGATCGGGAATACAAATCATATCTCAATAATAACCCTGAATGTTAATGGCCTGAACTCACCAATCAAAAGACATAGACTGACAGATTGGATTAAAAATAAAGATCCAACAATTTGCTGCCTGCAAGAGACTCATCTCATAGAAAGAGATATCCACAGACTAAAGGTGAAAGGATGGGAAAAACATACCATGCACATGGACTCAGCAAAAAAGCCAGAGTATTCATCCTTCTAACAGATAATGTGGACTTCAAACCAAAGTTAGTCATAAGGGATAAAGAAGGACATTACATACTGCTTAAGGGAAACATAAATCAGCAAGACATAACAATCATAAGTATCTATGCCCCAAACAGTGGCTCATCCATGTATGTCAAAAAATCCTTCTCAATTCCAGAAATCAAATAGACCACAACACAATAATACTAGGTGATTTTAACATACCTCTCTCACCACTAAACAGATCCTCCAAACAAAAATTGAACAAAGAAACCATAGATCTCAATAACACAATCAATAATTTAGACTTAACAGACATTTATAGAGTATACCATCCAACCAAGAGCGAATACACTTTCTTCTCAGCAGCACATGGATCCTTCTCTAAAATAGACCATATTCTATGCCACAAAGCTAATGTTAGCAAATACAAGAAGATAGAGATACTATTTTGTATTCTATCAGATCATAATGGATTGAAATTAGAAATAAATGACAGAATAAAAAACAGAAACTATTCCAACACCTGTTGATTAAATAATAGGCTATTGTATGATGAATGGATAATAGAAGACATCAGGAAGGAAATAAAAAGAATTCTTAGAGGTAAATGAGAACAAAGATACATCATATCAAAATCTCTGGGACACTATGAAAGCAGTACTTAGAGAAAAATTTATTTCATGGAACGCATTCAATAAAAGAAGAAAAAATCAACAAATAAATGACCTAACACTACAGCTCAAAACCCTAGAAAAAGAAGAACAGAGTAACATCAAAAGTCGTAGAAGACAGGAAATAGTTAAACTCAGAGCTGAAATCAACGAAATTGAAACAAAAGAAACAATCAAAAATTGACAAAATAAATAGTTGGTTCTTTGAAAAAATAAACAAAATTGATAAACCCTTAGCCACACTAACAAAGAGAAGGAGAGAGAAAACTCAAATTACTAAAATTCGGAATGAACAAGGAAATATCATGACAGACATGAGTGAAATACAAAACATAATTAGAAACTATTTTGAAAATCTATACTCCAACAAAATAGAAAATCTTGAAGACATCAACAGGTTTCTAGAGATGTATGAATTACCTAAACTGAACCAGGAGGACATACACAACTTAAATAGATCAATTTCAAGTAATGAAATAGAAGAGGTCATCAAAAGCCTACCAACAAAGAAAAGTCCGGAACCAGATGGATTCTCAGCCAAGACCTTTAAAGAAGAGTTCATTCCAATACTCCTCAAAGTATTACATGAGATAGAAGAGGAGGGAACCCTCCTAAACTCATTCTATGAAGCCAATATCACACTGATACCTAAACCAGACAGAGACACATCAAGGAAAGAAAATTTCAGACCAATATCCTTAATGAACATTGATGCAAAAATTCTCAACAAAATTTTAGCAAATTGCATACAAAAATATATTAAAAAGATAGTGCACCACGATCAAGTGGGTTTTATCCCAGGGATGCAAGGTTGGTTCAACATCCGGAAATCAATGAATGTAATTCACCATATCAACAGACTTAAAGTCAAGAATCACATGATTATTTCAATAGATGCAGAAAAAGCATTTGATAAAATACAGCACCCCTTCATGCTCAAAACACTAGAAAAAATAGGGATAGTGGGACCATTCCTTAACATTGTAAAGGCCATCTATGCTAAGCCCATGGCCAATATCATTCTAAATGGTGAAAAACTCTAAGCATTCCCCCTAAAAACTGGAACAAGGCAGGGATGCCCTCTTTCACCACTTCTATTCAACATTGTCCTTAAATCTCTAGCCAGAGCAATTAGACAGACCAAAGAAATTAAAGGGATACGAATAGGACAAGAAGAACTCAAACTATCCCTGTTCGCTGATGACATTATTATACATTTAGAGGAATCAGGGAATTCCACTAGAAAACTTTTAGAACTCATAAGTGAATTCAGTAAAGTAGCAGGATGTAAGGTCAATGCTCATAAATCTAATGCATTTTTATACATAAGTGATGAATCTTCAGAAAGAGAAATTAGGAAAACTACCCCATTCACAATAGCATCGAAAAAAAAAAAAATACTTGGGAATCAATCTCACAAAAGAGGTGAAAGACCTCTATAATGAGAACTACAGAACACTAAAGAAAGAAATTAAAGAAAACCTTAGAAGATGGAAAGATCTCCCATGTTCTTGGATAGGCAGAATTAATATTGTCAAAATGACCATACTACCAAAAGTGCTATACAGATTCAATGCAATTCCAATTAAAATCCCAAAGACATACCTTACAGAAATAGAGTAAGCAATCATGATATTCATCTGGAAGAATAAGAAATGCAGAATAGCTAAAGCAATCCTTAGCAGGAAGAGTGAAGTAGGGGGTATTTCAATACTAGATCTTCAACTATACTACAAAGCAATAGTAACAAAAATGGCATGGTATTGGTACCAAAATAGAAAGGTAGATCAATGGTACAGAATAGAGGACACGGACACAAACCCAAATAAATACAATTTTCTCATACTAGACAAAGGTACCAAAAACATGCAATGGACAAAAGATAGCCTCTTCAACAAATGGTGCTGGGAAAACTGAAAATCCATATGCAGCAGAATGAAACTAAACTCCTATCTCTCACCCTGCACAAAACTCAACTCAAAATGGATCAAGGACCTTGGAATCTGATCAGAGACCCTGCATCTTATAGAAGAAAAAGTAGGTCCAAATCTTCAACATGTCAGCTTAAGATCAGACTTCCTTAACAGGACTCCCATAGCACAAGAAATAAAAGCAAGAATCAATAACTGGGATAGATTCAAACTAAAAAGCTTTCTCTCAGCAAAGGAAACTATCAGCATGCGAAGAGAGAGCCTACAGAGTGGGAGAAAATCTTTGCCACTCATACTTCAGATAGAGCACTAATTTCCAAAATTTATAAAGAACTCAAAAAACTCTACACAAAGAATACAAATAATCCAATCAACAAATGGGCTAAGGAAATGAACAGACACTTCACAGAAGAAGATGTACAAGCAATCAACAGATATATGAAAAAATGCTCAACATCTCTAGTAATAAGAGAAATACAAATCAAAACTACCCTAAGATTCCATCTCATCCCAATTAGAATGGTGATTATCAAGAATATAAGCAACAATAGGTGTTGGCAAAGATGTGGGGAAAGAGGTACACTCATACATTGCTGGTGGAGTTGCAAATTAGTGCAGTCACTGTGGAAAGCAGTATGGAGATTCCTTAGAAAACTTGGAATGGACCCATCATTTGACCCAGCTATCCTACTCCATGGCCTATCCCCAAGGGACTTAAAATCAGTATACTACAGAGATACAGCCACAACAATGTTCATAGCTGCTCAATTCACAGTAGCCAGATTGTGGAACCAACCTAGATGCCCTTCAATTGGTGGATAGATAAAGAAACTGTGGTATAAATATACAATGGAATATTACTCAGCCATAAATAATAATAAAATTATAGCATTTGCAGGCAAAATGGATGAAATCGGAGAATATCATGCTAGGTGAGATAAACCAATCTCAAAAAACCAAAGGACGAATGATCTTGCTGATAAGCGGATGATGGGGGGTGGGATGGGTCAAGAATGGTGGAAGGAGGGATGATATATAGGGAAAAGAGGGAGGGGTGGGGGTGAAGGAAAAAAATAACAGAATGAATCAAAAACTATTACCCTAGGTAAATGTATGATTACACAAATGGTATGCCTCTACTTCATGTACAGGGAAACAAGATGCTTCCCATTTTTTTACAATAAAAATAAATTAAAAAACACAAAACACTGGAGAAGCTAGGGATCAAAAGAATGAACCTCAACATTGTAAAGGCCATTTATGATAAACCCATAGCTGACATCATACTAAATTGAGAAAAATTAAAAGCATTCCCTCTAAAACCAGAAACAAGACAAGGTTGTACACTGTCACGACTCCTATTCAGTATCCTCAAAACATTAGACAGAGAGATCAGGCAAGAAAAGGAATTAAAAGGGATACAAGGAGGAAAAAATAAAGTCAAACTATCAGTTTGTTGACAATATGATCGTACACCTAGAAGACCCAAACCAGAAGACTTGTAGAGATTATGAATGTGTTTAGCAAAGTAGCAGGAAAGAAGATCAACACTCATAAGTCAATAGCTTTCCTGTACTCCAACAGTGATTCGGTTGAGGAAGAATCAGGAAAACCATCCAGTTAAAAATAACCTCAAAAAATTTAAATACTTGGGAATTAATCTAGTTAAGGAGGTGAAATAGCTCTACAAGAAACTACAGAACACCAAAGAAATAAGTTGAACAAGACCTTAGAGGGTGTAAAGACATCCCATATTCTTGGATAAGCAAGGATAAGCAAAATCAATATTGTCAAAATGGCCGTACTATCAAGAGTTATATACAGATTCAATGTAATCTCCATTAAAATACCAATGACATTCTTCACAGAATTAGAAAAATCAATTCTTAAATTCATTTGATAGAGTAAGAGACCCAGAATAGCCAAAGCAATACTCAACAAGTGAAGCAAAGCAGGAGACATCACCATACCTGATCTGAAATTATACTACACAGCTGTAGTGACAAAAGCAGCATGGTATTGGCATCAAAATAGGCAGGGAGACCAATGGAACAGAATAGAAGACATAGAGAAAAATCCACATATCTATAACCGTCTGATATTTTACAAAGGTGCCAAACATATATCTTGGAGAAAAGACAGCCTTTTAAACAAATGGTGCTAGAGAGTTATATGTAGAAAAATGAAATTAGATGCCTCTTGCTCACCCTGCCCAAACTCAAATTAAAATGTATCAAAGACTTAAGAATAGACTGGAAACTTTATAACTGCTAGAAGAAAACAGAAAGTCAACACTCTATCATGTAGGTGTAGGCACTGACTTCCTTAACAAGAAAATCATAGGAAATAAAATCAAGAATCAATAAGTGGGATGCTATCAAACTAAAATCTTCTGCAAAACAAAGGAAATGATTAAGATCAAGAAAAGCGAGCGTTTGGAATGGGAGAAAATCTTGGCCAGCTCCTCCTCTGAAAAGGGATTAATATTCAGAATATGCAAAGAGCTCAAAAATCTTAACACCAAAAACAAAACAAAACCAAACCAACAAATAACCCAACCGATGAATGGGCAAAAGAACTAAACAGAAACTTCTCAAAAGAAGAATGGTCAAAAATTATATGAAAAAATGTTTAACATCTCCAGCCATCAGGGAAATGAAAATCAAAACTATACTAAGATTTCATTCACTCCAGTCAGAATGGAGATGATCAAGAATATGAAAGACAATAAATGCTGGTGGGGTTTGGGGAAAGATTGTACACTTGCACATTGTTGGTGGGACTGCAGACTAGTATAACCACTCTGGAAAGCAGTGTGGAGATTCCTCAGAAAAATAGGAATGGAACCACCATATGACTCAGCTATCCAACTCCTTGTTATTTTCCAAAAAGATCTAAAATCAGCATACTACAGCAATACAGCCGCTTCAGTATTTATAGCAGCACAATTCACAATAGCCAAATGATGGAATTAATCCAGATGCTTGCAAATAAATGAATGGATTGAGAAGTTGTGGTATATATACACAATGGAGTTCTACTAAGTCATAAAAAAGAATGAAATTATGGCTTTTGCCAGTAAATAAATGGAAATGGAGAATATCATGGTTAGATGAAATTAACCCAAACTCAGAAACTCAAAGATGGAATGTTTTCTCTCATATGTGGAAACTAAATTAAAATAAAGGGAAAGAGAAGGATAGGATGCTATAAAGGACCAATCAGATATAAATTAATAGGCAAGCAAAAGAAAGTCCAATGGAGTAGAAGAAGGAGAATGAGAGAGGGGAGATAGGAGGGGAGGGAAAAGGGAGAGAGAAAAAGGGGAATTATAAACTGAAATTGATGTCCATGCACATATGAGCTTGTTGAGATGAATCCAATTACTATGTATAACTATAAAGCTCTAATAAAAAATGCATTAAAAAAAGTGAGCACACAGGAAAAAAAGTGCCTCACTTCAAATCTCAACTCTACTACTTATTATTCGCATGACCTTAGGGAATTTGCTTACTCTCTGTGTTCTCATCTACAAAGTGAAGATAATAGCACATGCCTCATAGGGTTATTATGGGTTGAAAATCTTTATTTTGAGCTGAAAACAAGCTTATAGATAGAAGCACTTCGTAGTCTGTGAGTATTAAATGTCAGCTCTTACCAGAGATGTAAATGTGGAGGCTATGAGAACAGCAAAGAGAAACATCAAAATCAGATTGGATGTGTCAAAGGCTTTCTACATGCAGAAACAAAGAATGACATTTTGGTGGATGAGTAGGACTTATTAATACAATGAAGAGGAGGAAGGAGGTCCAGGCAGAGGGAGCAACATGTATGGAGAGCAGGCCATCCACCATTCGACTGACTTGTGTTTGAGGGAGAGAAGGAGAGGGAGAGGGAGAGGGAGAGGAGAGGGAGAGGAGAGGAGAGGAGAGAAGAAAAGAGAGGAGAGGAGAGGAGAGGAGAGAAGAGGAAAAGAGAGGAGAGAAGAGGAGAGGGAGGAGAGAGAGGGGGAGAGGGAGAGGAAGAGGAAAGGAGAGGAGAGAAGAGGAGAGGAGAAGAGAGGGAGGAGAGAGAGAGGGGGAGAGGGAGAGGGAGAGGGAGAGGGAGAGAAGAGGAGAGGAGAGGAGAGGAGAGAGAGGAGAAAGGGGGTGGAGAGAGGGAGAGGCAGAGGGAGAGAGATCCTGTGAAGGGCAAGAGGCAAGTCAGAGAAATCTAGAGCACATGACAACTCAAGGTTGCTCAACTTAGCTCTGAAAGCCTCTGACATGTTAAGGAGAAAGAAGGACAACCCTAGGCTTGCATTTTAGAAAACCAACTCTAACTAGTTAGGTTGGAAGGGATTCCCCTTGTGACCAGATAGGAAGCCTCCTAATGCTGCATGTGAGGAGTGAAGAGATCCTATTCTAAGAGATTGTGTGTTGTTTTCTGTTGCAACTTAAAAAATGGCCCCAAATGTAATGGTAAACTTACCCTCTATGATCTCACAGTTTCTGCAGCAGCATGGAGTCTTGTCAGCAGGCTGTCTTCTCAGTCTGTCACTAGTTAAAAGGTAGTCATTGATTGTGACTGCGTACTCACCGGGGGCTCAGAGTACTCTTTGCAGCTCATCAGCTTGTTGACAGAATTCAGTTCCTATGGTAGTTATATCAAAGTCCTTGTTTCTTGCTGGCTCTTATCTGAGGGTCTTTCTCAGATTCTAAAGGATGCCCATATTCCTCAGTATGGGCCCCTGTATCTTCAAAGCTAGCAATGGTGTATTCGATCCCTCACATGCTTTGGATCTCTTTGACTTTTTCTTCTACTCTACTTTTAAAGGATTCCTATGATTAACTGAAACTCGACTGAATAACCTTTGTATCTTGAGGTCTTCTCTGGGCCTCTAATTATCTATGCAAAAATTCTTCACAGAAGTACTTGGGTTGGTGTTTGACCAGTCGTTGGATGGGGATCTTGGGGGAGGCACCTTTAGGATTCTGCCTACCACAGTTGGCAGGGGGAATAAAGACAACAGAGTGTTTATAAAAGCAATGTCAAAGGAAAGCTTTACAAAATTAATGAACAATTAGATGTAGTGGGTGAAAAGCAAGGATGCTCTGTTCTGGAAGTCAGGCGACTAGTTGGAAAGTACTTCTCAAGACAGCAGAAGATCAGAGAGTAAACGCAGGGAGTGAAGAGGACGCTGATTCTGCACACGATGAGTTGGGGTGTATGTGGGGTCTTCATGAGAAGATATAAAATGGGTTATCCATCTTTTTTTTTTTTTTTTTTTTTTTTTTTTTTATTTTTTATTTTTTATTTTTTTATTGTAAACAAATGGGATACATGTTGTTTCTCTGTTTGTACATGGCGTAAAGGCATACCATTTGTGTAATCATAAATTTACATAGAGCAATGTTGTTTGATTCATTCTGTTATTTTTTTCCCTTCCCCCCACCCCTCCCACCCCTCT
Organism: Sciurus vulgaris; assembly: GCF_902686455.1. Lineage (NCBI taxonomy): Eukaryota > Metazoa > Chordata > Mammalia > Rodentia > Sciuridae > Sciurus > Sciurus vulgaris. The sequence goes on from NC_136464.1 coordinate 163,359,696, forward strand.
TTACCCTCTATACAGTAGTTCCTTCCTCTATACTTGCCCCCCTCCCTAACCCTAACTCTAACCCTTCCCTCCCCCCCATTATGTGTCAACCTCCACTTATTAGCGATATCATTCGTCCTTTGGCTTTTTGAGATTGGCTTATCTCACTTAGCATGATATTCTCCAATTTCATCCATTTGCCTGCAAATGTCATAATTTTATCATTCTTTATGGCTGAGTAATATTCCATAGTATATATATACCACAGTTTCTTTATCCACTCATCAATTGAAGGGCATCTAGGTTGGTTCCACAGTCTAGCTATTGTGAATTGAGCAGCTATGAACATTGATGTGGCTGTATTTCTGTAGTATGCAGATTTTAAGTCCTTTGGGTATAGGCCAAGGAGTGGGATAGCTGGGTCAAATGGTGGTTCCATTCCAAGTTTTCTAAGGAATCTCCACACTGCTTTCCATAGCGGCTGCACTAATTTGCAGCCCCACCAGCAATGTATGAGTGTACCTTTCTCCCCACATCCTCGCCAACACCTGTTGTTGCTCGTATTCTTGATAATCGCCATTCTAATTGGGGTGAGATGGAACCTTAGGGTGGTTTTGATTTGCATTTCTCTTATTACTAGAGATGTTGAACATTTTTCCATATGTTTGTTGATTGCTTGTAGATCTTCTTCTGTGAAGTGTCTATTCATTTCCTTAGCCCATTTGTTGACTGGACTGTTTGAATTCTTGGAGTAGAGTTTTTTGAGTTCTTTATAGATTCTGGAGATTAGTGCTCTATCTGAAGTATGATTGGCAAAGATATTCTCCCACTCTGTAGGCTCTTTCTTCGCATTGCTGATAGTTTCCTTTGCTGAGAGAAAGCTTTTTAGTTTGAATCTATCCCAGTGGTTGATTCTAGCTTTTATTTCTTGTGCTATGGGAGTCCTGTTAAGGAAGTCTGGTCCTAGACCAACAAGATGAAGATTTGGACCTACTTTTTCTTCTATAATCTGCAGGGTCTCTGGTCTGATTCCGAGGTCCTTAATCCATTTTGAGTTTAGTTTCGTGCATGGTGAGAGATATGGGTTTAGTTTCATTCTGTTGCATATGGATTTCCAATTCTCCCAGCACCATTTGTTGAAGAGGCTATCTTTTCTCCATTGCATATTTTTGGCCCCTTTGTCTAGTATGAGAAAATTGTATTTATTTGGGTTTGTGTCCGTGTCCTCTATTCTGTACCATTGATCTACCTTTCTATTTTGGTACCAATACCATGCCGTTTTTGTTACTATTGCTTTGTAGTAGAGTTGAAGATCTGGTATTGCAATACCCCCTGTTTCACTCTTCCTGCTAAGGATTGCTTTAGCTATTCTGGGTTTCTTATTCTTCCAGATGAATTTCATAATTGCCTGCTCTATTTCTGTAAGGTACGTCATTGGGATTTTAATTGGAATTGCATTGAATTTGTATAGCACTTTAGGTAGTATGGCCATTTTGACAATATTAATTCTTCCTATCCAAGAACATGGAAGATCTTTCCATCTTCTAAGGTGTTCTTTAATTTCTTTCTTTAGTGTTGTATAGTTCTCATTGTAGAGGTCTTTCACCTCTTTTGTGAGATTGATTCCCAAGTATTTTATTTTTTTCGAGGCTATTGTGAATGGGGTAGTTTTCCTAATTTCTCTTTCTGAAGATTCATCACTTATGTATAAAAATGCGTTGGATTTATGGGCATTGATCTTGTAACCTGCTACTTTACTGAAATCACTTATGAGTTCTAAGAGTTTTCTGGTGGAATTTCCAGGTTCCTCTAAATATATAATCATGTCATCAGCGAACAGGGATAGTTTGAGTTCTTCTTTTCCAATTCGTATCCCTTTAATTTCTTTGGTTTGTCTAATTGCTCTGGCCAGAGTCTCAAGAACGATGTTGAATAGAAGTGGTGAAAGAGGGCATCCCTGCCTTGTTCCAGTTTTTAGGGGGAATGCTTTCAGCTTTTCACCATTTAGAATGATATTAGCCATGGGCTTAGCATAAATGGCCTTTACAATATTAAGGAATGTTCCCACTATCCCTATTTGTTCTAGTGTTTTGAGCATGAAGGGGTGCTGTATTTTATCAAATGCTTTTTCTGCGTCTATTGAAATAATCATGTGATTCTTGACTTTAAGTCTATTAATATGGTGAATTACGTTTATTGATTTCCTGATGTTGAACCAACCTTGCATCCCTGGGATGAAACCCACTTGATCATGGTGCACTATCTTTTTAATATGTTTTTGTATGCGATTTGCTAAAATTTTGTTGAGAATTTTTGCGTCGATGTTCATTAAGGATATTGGTCTGAAATTTTCTTTCCTTGATGAGTCTCTGTCTGGTTTAGGTATCAGTGTGATATTGGCTTCATAGAATGAGTTTGGGAGGGTTCCCTCCTCTTCTATTTTATGGAATACTTTGAGAAGTATTGGAATGAGCTCTTCCTTAAAGGTTTTGTAGAACTCGGCTGAGAACCCATCTGGTCCCGGACTTTTCTTTGTTGGTAGGCTTTTGATGACTTCTTCTATTTCAGTACTTGAAATTGGTCTATTTAAATTGTTTATGTCCTCCTCATTCAGTTTAGGCAATTCATATGTCTCTAGAAACCTGTTGATGTCTTCGAAATTTTCTATTTTGTTGGAGTATAGATTTTCAAAATAGCTTCTAATTATGTTTTGTATTTCAATCCTGTCTGTAGTGATATTTCCTTGTTCATTCCGAATTTTAGTGATTTGGGTTTTCTCTCGTCTTCTCTTTGTTAGTGTGGCTAAAGGTTTATCAATTTTGTTTATTTTTTCGAAGAACCAACTATTTATTTTGTCAATTTTTTGTATTGTTTCTTTTGTTTCAATTTCATTGATTTCAGCTCTGAGTTTAACAATTTCCTGTCTTCTACTACTTTTGGTGCTGTTCTGTTCTTCTTTTTCTAAGGCTTTGAGCTGTAGTGTTAGGTTGTTTATTTGTTGAGTTTTACTTCTTTTATTAAATGCGCTCCATGAAATAAATTTCCCTCTAAGTACTGCTTTCATAGTGTCCCAGAGGTTTTGATATGATGTTTCTTTGTTCTCATTTACCTCTAAGAATTTTTTAATTTCCTTCTTAATATCTTCTGTTATCCATTCATCATATAATAGCATATTGTTTAACCTCCAGATGTTGGAATAGTTTCTGTGTTTTACTCTTTCATTTATTTCTAACTTCAATCCATTATGATCTGATAGAATACATGCTAGTGTCTCTATCTTCTTGTATTTGCTAACATTAGCTTTGTGGCATAATATATGGTCTATTTTAGAGAAGGATCCATGTGCTGCTGAGAAGAAAGTGTATTCACTCTTGGTTGGATGGAATATTCTATAAATGTCCGTTAAGTCTAAATTATTGATTGTGTTGTTGAGATCTATGGTTTCTTTGCTCAATTTTTGTCTGGAAGATCTGTCCAGTGGTGAGAGCGGCGTGTTAAAATCACCTAGTATTATTGTGTTGTGGTCTATTTGGTTTCTGAAATTGAGAAGGATTTGTTTGACATACATAGATGAGCCACTGTTTGGGGCATAGATGTTTATGATTGTTATATCTTGCTGATTTATGCTTCCCTTAAGCAGTATGAAATAACCTTCTTTATCCCTTCTGACTAACTTTGGCTTGAAGTCCACATTATCGGAAATGAGGATGGATACTCCAGCTTTTTTGCTGAGTCCATGTGCATGGTATGTTTTTCCCCATCCTTTCACCTTTAATCTATGGGTATCTTTTTCTAAGAGGTGAGTCTCTTGCAGGCAACATATTGTTGGATCTTTCTTTTTAATCCAGTCTGCCAGTCTATGTCTTTTGATTGATGAATTCAGACCATTAACGTTCAGGGTTATTATAGAGAAATGATTTGGTTTCCCGGTCATTTGGTTCATTTTTAAAATTTTGTTTATTTATTTGTTTGACACAACTTGTTTCCTCCTTTATTTGACAATTCCTTTAGGATAATTCCTCCCTTTGCTGATTTGCTTCTTTGTTTTTCATCTCTTCCTCATGGAATATTTTGTTGAGAATGTTCTGTAATGCTGGCTTTCTTTTTGTAAATTCTTTTAGCTTTTGTTTATCATGGAAGGATTTTATTTCATCGTCAAATTTGAAGGTAAGTTTTGCTGGGTATAAGATTCTTGGTTGGCATCCATTTTCTTTCAGGGCTTGAAAAATGTTGTTCCAGGACCTTCTAGCTTTTAGGGTCTGGATTGAAAAATCTGCTGATATGCGTATTGGTTTCCCCCTGAATGTAATTTGGTTCTTTTCTCTCACAGCCTTTAAAATTCTGTCTTTATTTTGTATGTTAGGTATTTTCATTATAATGTGCCTTGGTGTGGGTCTGTTGTAATTTTGTGTATTTGGAGTCCTGTAAGCCTCTTGAACTTGATTTTCCATTTCATTCTTCAGATTTGGGAAATTTTCTGATATTATTTCATTGAATAGGTTGTTCATTCCTTTGGCTTGTTTCTCTAGGCCTTCCTCAATCCCAATAATTCTTAAATTTGGCCTTTTCATGATATCCCATAGTTCTTGTAGATTCTGTTCATGATTTCTTACCATCTTCTCTGTTTGTTCAGCTTTGTTTTCAAGGTTAAATATTTTGTCTTCAATGTCTGAGGTTCTGTCTTCCAGGTGTTCTATCCTATTGGATATGCTTTCTATGGAGTTCTTAATTTGGTTTATTGTTTCCTTCATGTCAAGGATTTCTGTTTGGTTTTTTTTCAATATCTCTAACTCTTTATTGAAATGATCTTTTGCTTCCTGTATTTGCTCTTTTAACTGTCGATTGGTGCGATCAATCAATGCTTGCATTTGCTCTTTCATCTCATCATTCAATGCTTGCATTTGCTCTTTCATCTCCTCGTTTGCTTCTCTGATCATTTTAATTATGTACATTCTGAACTCCTTTTCTGTCATTTCTTCTGCCATGCTGTCATTGGGTTTTATTGATGTAACATCTAGATTTGTTTGCAGCATTTTCTTTCCTTGTTTTCTCATGTTGTTCAGATATCAGTGGACCGCTGAGATATTGCAGATTTCCTCTGTTGATTTACAATGACCCTGAAGATTTCTATATATATCCCCTCTTAGCCTTCAGTAGGCTGAAGTCTTGGAGGAGGTTGATAATGCGGTGCTCCACAAGGAAGCTGCCTCTCTAGGAGTGGTGGCCTTCAGGTGGGGTATATTCCCTGCTAGTGGGCAGAGGTGCCTCCACTTGTTGACCAATGGTCATCCAAAGGGGACCTAGGCTGTGGGCTGAGGCAAGGCCTGTTTGGGCCTGAGCCTCTGGTTTTACCGTCCTTGTGGGAAACCTCACCCAGCAGGGAAGACTCACCCGGTGGGGAGGTCTCGCTGGTCAGTTTCCTCCTAGAGGTTCCCCTCAATTTACATCTACTGCCTGGGCTGGGCTGCCTTCCTCTGCAAAGTTTCCAGGGGCCCGGCCCTACCTCCTGGGCCTGGGAGCCTCACCCTTCGCAGATGAATCTCCTTAGGCTGCCCCTCCTCAGAGAATTTGCCCATAGGCCTGGAACCTTCGCTCCGCCCTAAGCCTGTCTCTGTGCGGCTCTTCCACCCAGAAGCCTCCTAGATCCTGGGACCCTGTTCTGCACCTAATCGCCTGGCTGCGTGGCCCCTCCTCTGAGCAGCCACCTGTGGCCCCGAACAATCGCTCTGAGTCCCAGAGACCCGCCACAGGCCTCTTCCTCCAGACAGCTGCCCAGTATGCCGGTGCGGTCACTAGGAGTCCAAGAAACTCACTTCGTGCCTCCTCCTCCCACCAACCACCCGTAGCCCGGGGCAATCAATCACTCCGAGTCGAAGTGACCCTGCCCGTTCCTCCTCCTTCTCCAGATAACCCCCTGGGTGTTCAGGAGCAGTCCCTCTGAGTGGCTCTGAATCCACGTGACCCGCTGCACGGGTCCTCTGGGCCACCGCCCGGAGCTCTGGTGTGGTCCCTCAAGACCAAGCGTCCCACCACGCTTCTCCTCCAGGCAGCCCCCCTGTGTTCAGGAGCTGTCACTTTAAGACCAAATAACTCACCACTCGCCTTCTCCTCTGAGCAGCCGCCTGGAGCGCTAATGCAGTCACTGCGAGTCCAAAGGACCCGCTGCGCTCCTTCTCCTCCTTCTCCTACTCCTCCCGGCAGGCCCCGGGGTTCAGAAGTGGTCAGGGTCCAAACAGCTCGCCACGCAGCCCCTTCTCTGGCAACCGCCTGTAGTTCCCGTATAGTCGCCCGAATCCAAGCGGCTGCTCCTCTTCCTCCTCGTCCTCAGGGCAGGCCCCGGGGTTCAGAAGCCTCGTTCTGATTCCAAACAGCTCGCCGCGCGGCTTCTCCTCTGGCAACCGCCTGCAGCGCTGGCGCAGTCTCTCCGAATCCAAGTGGCCACGCTCCTCTCCTCCTCCTCAGGGCAGGCCCTGGTGTCCTGAGTCCACACAGTTCTCCCCGCCTCTCCTCCCCCGGGCAGCCGCCGGAGCCCCAGTGGCTGCTCCGAGTCCCAGCGCTGTGCCGACCGGCCTCCTCTATGGCGCTCCAGCGGGGGGAGGGGCGTCTCGCCGGCAGTTCTACTTCACAAAGTTTCCTGCGTTCCGGGACCCCCGTCCCATCCGGGATGCCCCCCCAGGGGGTGAGAGTCACCCGGCTACTTTGAGTTGGTCCCAAGCGTCTCAATATCTCCTCTCTTGAATCCTGAGTTCTGGAGCAACACGTAATGCAGCCACCCTCTAGGCCGCCATCTTGAAAACCTCTATCCATCTTAATAACAGAAAACTAATCAGAACTGAAGGCAAAACAGTGTGTAAATGTCACCTGGAACCATGGCCTTAGAAAGCATGTAAGTGGAGTAAAGGGCTGATAGAAAACCGGATAAACATTGATGTTTAAGAAGTAAACCAGGAAAGATAAAATCATAAAGGGTACTCTAAGGAAGCAAACAGAGAGCTGACAGGAAAACTCAAAGGGAGGAGTATCTCAGAAGCTAAGGTAAGGCATAACTTCCCCTTGAGAGAGCTATCATTAGTTTTAAGTGCAAGACAAGCATGTTAAAATCCAGTAAGATGGAGAAAAACGTCTTTTATTTAAAAATTTTTCCATGCTCAATTATTATTATTATTATTAATTTTCAAAATTTTTTTAGTTGTTTATGAACCTTTATTTAATTTATTTATATGCAGTTCTGAGAATCAAACCCAGTGCCTCACACATGCTAGGCAAGCACCCTACCACTGAGCTACAAACCCAGTCCCCGATTTTCAATTATTTTTTTTTGCCAGGGATTGAATCCAGGGATACTTAACTACTGAGCCACATACCTTTTTAGTTTTTGAGACAGGGCCCACTGAGTTGCTTAGGACCTTGCTTAGTTGCTGAGGCTGGCTTTAAACTTGCGATCCTCTCGCCTCAGCCTACCAAGCTACAGGGATTATGGGTGTGTGCCCCCAGGCCCAGTGAGAAAAAGGTAACTAATGGATTTATCAAAATAAAGGATGGAAATCATTGCCCAATTTGAGGAAAGCGATTTAGGAGAGTTTTTGCAGTGTGTTGAGAAGAAACATAGTCAAGAGTGGACAGTATATGAAAGGGGACTTGGGACTGGACTTGTTTAGTCTTTCTAAAAGATGGAAGAGAAAAGAATGTTTCTATGATTTCAAAGAGAGTGTCTACAAAGGGTGAGGTTGTAGTTACAGAAAACAGGACGGAAGTAGTTGTTTTCTGTTACGCCTCCTCTCCTTTCATCTTGCTTTCCTATGATGAACACAGGCACTCATTACAGATGCAGACTGCTTCCTCCAGCTAATCTCCAGTAGCTTTATCTCTTCCGGCTTCCTTTAGACTCTGGGGTTGGTTCAGTCACTGCTTTTGAATTCTCTGGTCCAATTCTCTGGTCCGAGCACTGGAAACTTGTGGCCACTTTTCTTCTTATGTTTGATAATATTATCCTTGGGAAACTACAGAATAGTCTACAAGGGGTGATAAATTATATCCTCTTTTCACAAGACAGACTTTTCCTTCTGCCCTTGATCCTAAAATATTTCTTTACTACTTTAATTGCCTAAAGGGGGCAGTTATACATGAGAATTTGTATTCTCATTTTTTTCTTAGACTAATGGTTGGGGAAAGCTAGGGCCTCCTTTAATATTAGGGACCCACATCTCTTCAGGGAACTGGGATCCCTTTTAAAAAGCTACTTTATTAAAATTGTGTTAAATGCAACAGAACAATTTTGAGGAGAATTAGTGTTCTGGATAAAAAGAAGAATTTAAGAATGTGGGGTGATGTCACATTGGTGAGGTCTTGTGTCTGAGCCCCTCTGTGAATGTGATTTCTGAGCCCTTATGTGGGTTGGGGCAAGAGCCTTCTGAGTCTCTATTTTTTTCAGTACTGGGGATGAACCCAGACCCTTGAGCATGCTCAGCAAGAGTTCTACCCCTGAGCCACACCCTTGGGCCCTGAGTCTGAATTTTAATGTCAAGAGGAGCCAGAGGAAACCTTCTGTTCCCTCTACTGCCCATGGTTGAGTTTTACCTGTGCATGCCCCAGGTGGAGGCTCCTATTTCCACAGCTCCATGACAACAGAGGATTAGAGAAATCCACTCTGTCAGAATTCGGTGCTGACAAGTGCCAGGCAAACATGTCACTCCTGTTTTTATAACTGGTGCTGGGGAGTGGCAGTTGATCTGTGCCAAGTGCCAGATTTTGTTCCACTGAGTGGGGACGCAAAGGCAATTTTGTCAGGCAAAAGTCACAGCCCATTACCCTGGGGGAGCAGAGAAAGGCACTCTTGGGATGTTCGATGCCAGAGAAGGATCCAGAAAGCCCTATTCACATGGCTGCCTCTGTCAGGGTGATGCATTAAAGGACATTGTTTGCTCCAGCTGAGCTCAGCTGTGCTTCAGCAAAAGGCAAATTTGCCTCCAGGATGTGGGGCTCTGCCTGGTGAACCCAGAATTCTGCCCTCACTTTATATCCTCATCCCTTCTCTTTCTGCTCACTTCAAAAAACAAAAAGCAAACTAGGGCCCTTGGCCACCCATGTCTTTGATATGCAGCGGTGAATCAATCATGGCAAATAATGACAGGGAAGCTTCCCCTGGGAGAGAAGAGCTCTGTGCCCTGATTTTATGCAGATGAAATCACTATGAATCACACTTCAAAATGTCTCTGAGTAAGTCTAATCTCCCCAGGATAACACAATAAAAGAAAAATCTGTACTTGGGAAGAATTCCAGCCTCAGGGCCACCAAACATGCCCAGCATCTGGGACAGTTATCACTAGATTTCCTTACCTCTGGTCACATCATGCTCAGGAGCATAATTCCTTAGAGGTCTTTTCTTTGCAATCCCACCTCACCTGTCACTGTGGGTGCTGCACTGGAATCACTTGGCATGGGTCAGTTTATTCTGCATGCTTAGAATTAGGTCATTGGGAGGGCCGCATAGTAATTTATGTAAATGAACATGCACAAATATGCAGAAATACGACAATCTGTTTTCCCATATTTCCTGAAAAGTAGTATCTTGTAAGCTTTTCAGTATGGAAATTCATTAGTTTGGCAGATATATTTAGATCATATTCAACTAAAATGCATAAATGCCTAATATGTACTAGGTGTGGTTGCCTACTTCATTTCATCTAATCTGCCGTCTTCATTTTGCAGAATTTGTATCTGAGGCTCCTGTCCACATTGAGGTCAGCTGGAGGCCAGAGGTTGTGTCTCAGGGTCCTTGTCTCATACTCTCCTACCTCCCTGTATCTCTGTACAGAAACCTCCTTGAACGGCAGAAGAATCTCTTCAGCAAAGATCTCTATTTTGACACAGAACAGGTTCTTCATATAATATTGTTCTAGAAATGAAGCAGACTAAACAGAAATGAAGTCACTGGTTAAGCCCAGCATTTTGATCCTGCCTCTACTTCTTCCTCCCTTTTTAGTGTCCCCGGTTTCCACGGAACACAGTTTGAAAACCACTACCTTCCAGCATCCTCTTAGACTGTTCATTTTGAATCTATTTCCTGGACTTCTCCAGACTTTGGTCTTTCAGTACTTATGTGCAGCAAAGTCCTGTGCTGGACCTGCCACATTTCTACCAGGAGATGAGGACTTGGGCTGTTCTCAGAGCTGCCCATTCTGTGGTAGTGGGGGAAGATATGGGTGATGTCAGAGAGATTAGCCTGGGCTCTCAAGGTGCCCGGTTCTGAACCTTTAAGCCCAGTAGGTCTTCCAGTTCACCTCTCTGTAGGAGAAACCTATAAAAGGAACCCTAAAGAATCATTGCTAACATTTTAGTCATAATAATTATGTGTGGGAATATTAAATGTAGATACCTATATCTTTCAGAAATACATACAGAAGAACCCTCATATGTCATGATAAAGTTATTATTTTAGCAGTATCCAAGGTGGGGGTATGAGTGGGATACTAGATGAAACATTTCCTGTGTTGAAGCTGGGTGATACATAGTTCGTTATACCATTCTTTCCACTTTAGAGTAGGTTTGATAGCTTCAAAATAACAAAAATTAGAATATACAGTAGATAGGTAAGATACAGGATAGAGGGAGAAGGAAGGCAGGTCAAAAGGAAGGCAAGCAGGCAGGAAGGAAATACCAAACTGACGTTAAACCCTTGCCCTAGGACCATTGTTCCTTTATCTCTCAAATTATTGCTCCTGCCCGCAGGGACCCCTTCTGCTGCTCTTGGGGCAGGGCTACTTTTTTCCCTGGAATGGAAGAAGGCTTTGGGTCTGCTTCTCTGGCTTGTGGACTGGGATTCTACCCATACTTATAGCTTTGTCTGCGCCTTCGATTCTGGCCTCTCCCACAACTTAGGGTGCGATGTGTTTCTCCATGAAATTCTGTGTGAGAACTTCACCATCCGGTTCACCCTTGGAGATGTGAGAAATTAAATTTCTTTCCAAAGTTCAGATGTTTTTGTGATTTCCCATTTTATAGAGGAAAAAACAAAATCTCCAAGAGGCTACATAAACAACCCCAGATCACACACCTATCAGGTGGTAGAACCAGGCTTTTGAACTCAATTAATCTGGCACCATGGATACCCTTTGCAGCTGCCGCATCATATAGACATTATCCATGACAATTATAATAATCAAGTCCAGCACCTGACAAAACTAGTGGAGCAATTTTTATCTTTTTTTTTTTTTTTTTGCACAGAAAAGAAAATCTGAAAAGTGGAGAAAATAATCCTCAATTTTACTATTCTTACAAGATACTACTTTTCCTGAATATATTTTATATGCTTAAATTCATAATAAATAAATCAGTAAAATCATTTGTATGTTCTGACTTTTATGTTCTATTACAAGCACATATATTTTCTTTATAATATTTAAAATGTGCTTTTTATTTATTTTTAAAATAAACTCTTCCCTCTTTGGAATTTTTGGTTGCTCCTAATTTTAGGTTGTTTGAAACAACCTGGGAATGAATATCTTGAGGCATATAGACATTTTTTCTTGATTCTTTTCTTGTGCATAAATTCTTAAGATAAGATGATTAGATCAAAGACTGAATAATCTTAAGATACTTGAAACTTGCTGCCAGCTGAATTTCAAATTAATGTTACTACTTTATGCTATCCAGCTTTTTGCTATGTCCTTTTAAGTATTGGGTTATCATTAACAAATATTTTGTATTTAATATACAACAACCATGAGATTGTTTTACTTTAAATTTATTTTATTTTTAGTGAATTTGTTAGGGTGGGGCTGCTTTGTCATTGTAGAGTTCTTTGGGAGCTCTAGCACAATGCGTTACCACACATCACACACACACATGCACATACTGTGTTAGTTGGCTTTCTGTTACTACAAGTATCTGAGATAATCAACTCATAAAGAGGAAAGGTTTATGTTGGCATACAGTTTGGGAAGATTCTGTCCATGATGGGTTGGCCTTGTTACTTTTGGTGCCGGTGGCAAGTGGCATGGCAGAGAGCATATGGAACAAAGCTCCTCACTTCATGTCCAGGAAATGAAAAAAGAAGAGAAGAAGACACAGGGGTCTGACAATTCCCTTTAAAGACATGTCCTCAATAACCCTCAACCTTCCAATATTTCCTATCTCTTAACGGTTTCTACCACCTTCAAAAGCATCAAGCTGAGGACCAATCCTTTACGATATGGGTCTTCGGGGGACCATCCAGATCCGAACACTGCAGACACATGCAAGAAAAGAGAAGCTGTCCTTGATCGTGTTGGTACTGCTGCGACACACAACACTCAGGGTCACAGCAATGGCCACTGAACACTCAGCAGACACTGCATGAAGAAAGAGGTTAACAGATGGAAAGTAAGACAGAAGATGTCAACTTGTCTTCTGCACTCAGGCTGAAGTTCTGCCATTTAATAATTCAACAGCAGTTGTGCAAATGGCTCTAGTCTATGAATTTTCTCAAAACCCTCTGTAAATGCCACTTCTCAGTCTGAGCAAAATCTCTTTGGAGATATGGAGGCTTTATTACATATATACTTTTTCCTTTAAAAAACATTTAAAAATGGAAAATAGTAACTCTGAGGTACTGCATATGTTAATTAGTTTGATTGTGGTGATTATTTCACAATAGGTACATGCATCAAAACATGTATATCTTAGCTACATACCATTTCTATTTGTCAATCATCCCTCAATAAAGTGAACCCTGGTGCATTCATTATTGAAAGCTCAATTCCAGCAGCAGCATATGCAGATGCATCCTTAAGGACAAGTTTTCACAGTCAAAATCTTACAGGGTTGGGAGTTTGGAGCCTTTGGGTCTGGTGCCACTTTGTGATTCAGCAAATGGCTTTGCATGTTTCTGAGCCTCGGTTACCTCATATGTAAAATGAAGGGTCTAAGCAAATGATCTTCCTTGGTACTTTCAACTCTAATAGTTACAAGTCAAAGCTAAAACCATGACTTTCTCCTTATGAATATTACACTTCCTCATATCTCCATAGCACTTTATGGTTTTTATTATTTTTGCCTCTATACATGTCAAATGAGAATATATATGGAAACATTTAGTGACGATAATGAAAGAACAGCTCTTAGAGATCTTTACATGTGGAACTTTAAAGCTGCGCTCATTAGCAAGCACATTAGACTTAGATTACTGCTAGCAATTAAGAGGAGAAAACAATAATTAAGTAAACAGAATCATCCATGATGAGGTACAGTATAATATGTGGTGGGAGAAGAAGAAATTTTTTGTGGAAAAAGGAAATAGGAAATCTGAATTCTCTAGCTTAAAGTCTCCCTGCATTCAAGGGCAACTACAGATAATACAGGGCAAAAGAAAATAGAAACTAGAGTAATTGAGGCGGCCAGGGATCCCCTGGGGTCTAGTGCAAACACTATTATTAGATCTCCTTATTGCCATGCTTTAGTACTCTCCAAAATCCTGGCACAGAACTGCCCCAGTGGGTGACTGGTGATTTATTCTACAAAGCATAGAAAAAGGACATTTGTCTCAAAAACATTTTCTTTTTGGTTCTGAAGAGATTTAAATGTAAGCAAAGAACTTGACAGCTCCATATCTTCCCTTCTGATACCTGAATTTTCCCCATCTCTGACAATCACTTTGAAGTGCTCCCTGGGCTAGCTGGATGCAAAGATGTTGTGGGTTTAGTACAGTAGCCTCCTAGAACCAAAGACAGCTTCTGAGTCCCTTACTGAATCTAATGGGATAATTCATCCAAGGGAAGGAAAGACCCAGACCCCAGGTGGCTCCTGTAAATGATGCAATTCATAGCATAGACTGATTGGAAGTGCCTTCTCTGGCTAAAGCTCACAAGGATGATTTCAGAGAAAATGAACCGTATGTGACTTTGTCACACTTGGAAAAAAAGAATGACTTCTGCTATTCTAAAACACTTCTAAAATATCAAAGGATTAAAAGAGAAATACAGAGGGACTGGGGCATGTAGAGGCATCTCTTCCCCACCACTTGGCTTTTATTTTCCATTTGGAGCTTATATTGTACAATTACCAAACCCTTAGGTTTATTAAAATGAGATCTGTTGTCTGATGAAAACTATAAATAACTTGATTCCTTCTCATCGAAGGCACAGCTCATTTCATCCAAAGAACTCCTATTGTAGAAAAGAATTTCTGATAAACAAGACTTTCCGTATGAGGTTTGCTTTGTTGATACTTGGCTCTCAAGGTGGAATTGGGCAGCTTCCCCTGTTGACTACAGGCATTCAGTCAATACCAGGGGGCGTCATTCCCTGGAGTCCAGGAGCGGTGGGTGCTTAGCCTGGTAGACTCTAGCTTCTCTCTGCTCAAGTTTGATCTTACATAAGACGTGGCTTCATAGAAAAGTGTTTTCAAGGTCATGTAAGCAAGAAGATGAGTGACTTTGGAAGAAAAAAAGAGCAGAGCTGTTGGTGTTTTCCCATGCACAGTCATGCCCTGACAATCTGATGGGAGAAATGGAAGTCTGCACAAACTCAGTTATCTCAGCAGCAAAGTTAGGCCCACAGATTAAAGAGGTAGCATGGAGTTTGACAGTGGCATCAGAGCAGAAGGAAATTATATAATCAGAATGTCCTAGTCAGTACAACACAGGACAGGCAATTGGTAGAAACCACAGATAAGATTTTTTATTTCCACTGTTGGGTGGTGCTATTATCTTTCTGCTCCAGTCCACCTGACTTCTGAAAGCTTTCTGCCCTTAACCCGAGAAAAGTGACTTTCTGTGTGCACTGAGTGGGGATTAGAGCCTTGGCAGGTCACCTTAGGAAGGTTCCTAGTTTAAATGTCACAATATTGATTGTGATATCCAGTGCTATCCAGTCCTTGCTAAGTCCCAGGCACTGTGCTGAGTGCTTTATCTCCATAATTCCTGATGCCCACAGCAATGTCACAAGTAGGAATGAAGAACCTGGGGCTCAAGAAGACTGATGGCCTGGCCCGTGATTATACCACAGTAGTACCATGGCAGAGACAAAAACTAACTCCCAATCTGCATGGTACTAACACCATGTACTTTCCATGCTACATTCTACATCCCAACTACTAATCCTTATGTGTTAAGTATAGCATTGATTATGCAGATCACCAAAACTAATAATTTCAAACATAATGAACCTCCTGGATCCAAACTGGATGTCCAGAAGAGAATAAAGATGTTCATAAATCACAGTCAATATCTGGCTAAAGATCTTGGCCGAGGTCAGCATCATTATTAAGCAATTTCACTTAAGGATGAGAATTGTTCCCCACAGTGAACACTCCTGTGCTTAAGTTAGCAGGCACAGTTCCCTGAAGATTCTATGCTCCAGCTAGCCCTGGAGTTAAAGAAGGTTATACCAGTCCCTTATTTTCTATTCCTTAAAAGTATTGTCAAAAGTGAGGAGTGAAAACTTGGGAAGATCCTACATTTGCAATATTATTTACTTGAAGGGAATAATAGCTTTAGCAGACAGTGGTTTGGAGTAAGATGATAACAGATTGGAGGGAACATGAAATACAGCTTAATTTGATCTTTGTTTTTGAGGTCAAAGTAGTGCTTCTAGAATTCATTTTTAGATTGTATATGGAGCTATGGAGTCTGAGTGTAAGAAAGATCAAATAATGACTTCAAGGAAGAAGATGTTTTGTAGGAAAATCAAGAGACAATTGTGGACCACCTAACCTTAGAAAGCCCATTGTGTGGAGTGGTAGGCTGAATAATGGCCTCCTGCAGATATTCATGTGCTAATTCTCAGAACTTGTGAACATGCTATTTTACCTTTCAAGAGGGAATTAATGCTGTAGATGGAATTAAGTTTTCTAATTAGTTGACCTTAAAATAAGAAGATTGTTTTGGATTATCTGGATAGGCTCAGTGCAGTCATAGAAGTCCTTAAATGTGGTAAAAGGAGAAAGAAGAATGATGAGATGTCAGAAAGTCACAATCTGTTGTGATTGGCTTTGAGAACGGAAGAGAGGGCACAAGCCATGGAATGCAGAAAGCCTCTTGACTCTGGAAAAGTCAGGAAAAATGGGTTCTCCCCTCAAGCTTCCAGAAAGGAATACAGCCCTGCTGACAACTTGATTTTAGCCCAGTGAGATCCATTTTAGATTTTTGACCTCTGAAAGTATAAAATAATAAATTTTTGTTGGTTAAAGTCACAAAGTTTGTGAATTTTTACAGCAGCAGTAGAAGATGAATTACAGGTGGCAGTATAACATATTGTCTCAACTGGGAAGGTTTAAACAAAAAAAGTGAAATTAATATTTAAACAGGGAAAGGAGTCATAAATCAGAGCTACTCTGGGGAAGCTGGGATATTTGGTTGCCCTACTGGTCATTATGAGAGTGGAGATTCAAGGAGGTGCTTGACTATATGTGTCTTTTGTTCAAGAGGGAGGTTGGGGCTAGAGAATTCAATTTGAGAGGTGGCTATGTATAGATGGTATTGAAAGCTGTTGGACTGAATGAGATCACAAGAGAGTGAATATAGACACCACTCTTTCAGAGGCTTGGAAAAGGACGAGGATCTAGTAGAGAAAACTAAACAGGCATACCTAGTGAGGTAGAAGATCGGGAAAAAATAAATAAACTCAAGTTAAAAGGGGTTTCAAAAAGGAAAGACTTAGCATTTGCACCAAATGGTGGTGACAAGTAGAGAAAGAAGAGGAGTGAGAACTGGCCACTGGGCTTTCAATTTGGCAATCCTCCATGAGTGACAATACATGAGTAAAATAGCAGGGTAGTGGGCAAAGCCTGAAAAGAATGAGCCAGAGAAAGTGGACACAGAAAGCCTCACCACCATTTTCAACTTTTGTTGTAAAGAAGAGCAAAAACAAACAAATGAAATTCCCCACAACAAACAAACATGAGTTAGTAGTTAGAAGAGTGGTATGGTTTGGAAAAGTGTTCCCCAAAGGTCCATGGGTCAAAGACTTGGTCTCTATGGTGGTGCCATTTGGAGGGGTGGAATCTTTAAGATGCGGGTCATAAAGGGAGGTCTTTTGGTGATTGGTGGCATCTCCTCAAAGGAGATCATGAGACCCTGGCCTCATACTCTTCCTTTCTTGCTTCCTGGTCATAAGGTGAGAAATTTTACTATCTGGCACCTCTACCAGAGACCTAAATGCAATGGGTGCATCTGATCATGGACTGGAACTTCTAAAACCGTGTACCAATATGAACTGTTTTCTCTTTATAAGTTGACTATTTCATGCATTTTAAATACTATTGGAAAGCTGACTGATACAAGGGGGATATAGATTTATGGAGAGGTTTTCAAATTGGGAAAAGTTAAAGCCCATTTATAAACACAGGAGATGATCCAGAATTAGGGAAATATTCAAAAGTAGAGGGAGTGTAAATGCTGGAGTGAAGTCCATGAATAGATGAGAGGAGATTGTATGCAGAGCTTAAATGAAGGACTGGTTCAGTCATGTGGAAAAATTTTCTACTGAGAAGAAAGGAAACGTGTGAAGCCGCCTAATCCTAACTTAAAAAAAAATAGTGTCCATTTGGGTACAAAGAAGTTATTTTCTTACTGATTCTAGTTTTTCAGTGAAATAAAAAGGTCATCAGCTGAGAGGGAGGAACAGAGAAAAGGTGCTGAAAATTAGAGAAAAGGGAAATTTAGCAACACAGAGAGCAAGACAATGACTCAGTTTTCACTGAATTATCTATTAATGATGCGATTAAAGTGACAATGCCCCTATGCGGGCCCCCACAGAAAACCAGCTATGTGACTTATAACATAGGGGACATAAAGTCTAATTTGTTATGGAAGCATGAAGAACAGATGCTTTAATAAACAAAGAAAATAAAAACAAAGTATTACCAATTAAGAATAGCTGCGACTGCCAGCTTCTCTATCTTTCCCCCCCACCCCCGCCTCACCTCCATCATGTCATAACCTTACTGCTTTCACCATAATATATCCTATAACCTAGTTTCTACTTTGCCAGAGAGTTTGTAAATAGGGTTTGGAATGCAGTCCAGTTGTGCTATTTCAGCACCATGGTCAGTTCCCCCTTTACTCTCACTCCATTCCAAAAGGAATAGTTTCTCATGTTCAGTCTATGTTACCAGGTGCTGGGCACTGTGCTAGATGTTCAAGTCATAAACAGTCTTTGTTCTCAAAGAGATTTACAGTAGAGAGTGAGTCATAGATTACCAAGTACACCAAGTACACTTTGGGGAACTATGATATGTAAATACAGGACACTGGGAATCTTAGAAAGGACAAGTCCTGAGTTAGTCTCTACATAGTGAATAGTATAAGGGACAGTTTCCTGGGATAAGAGATATCTAAGATGAAATATTGAGGCACTCTATGACCATAGAAGAGGCAAAGGGAAGAGTGTTTTAGGCAGAGGCAATAGCATGTGCATGGGTCTAGAGGCAAGAGATCATGGTTCTCCTAAAGTACTGCAAATAGTACTACACAAAGAATGAGGATAAGTAAGGTTCCAGAGAGGAAGGAAGAGGGCCCCTATGCTGGCTGATGGATGTAGGCATGCATGAATTACAGGGAGCAGTCAGCTTCAGGAATTTAAACTTGTCCTTGATAATAGGTGCTTTCTAGACCCCACTCAGGGTAAAGAGGGGAGAGAGCAAAGGACATTCCAGTTAGAGCTATGGTAGCTACTGGTCACATGTGGTTATTGAAATTTAATTTTTTCTTACTTTAGTGAATTAAAATTGAAATGCTAAAATTTCAGTTTCTTGGACATGCTGGCCACATTGCAAATGGTCCAAACCTACATATGACTGGTGACTTCTGCACTGGGAAAGCAGAGACATATAACTTTTCCAGGATTACACAAAATTCTATTAGACAGTGCTGGGTCAGAGGGAACAGCATCTGCAAAGGTTCAGAAGCTTGCATATATGTGGTGAACTCAGGAAATGATGACCAGCCCTGGAGCTGTAACAAAAGGCAGTGGATGGAAGTGGCTGGAGATGACACTGGAGCTTCACTGGAGCCGGGTGGTGAAAGGTATTCTAAGTCATTCTGAAGGAGGGTAGATTTACCCATTTGGCAGTGGGGAGCTAACAGGAGAAAGGAGTGGATCTAGATTTATAAAATTAATTCAAAAAGCAGTTACAAGGTTTAAAGAGAATATTGAACAAGCAGAAGTCAGGGATAATAAGCCACCTGAACTTTGCCAAATAAATTTTGATAAAACGTTGTTTTATGTCATATTATCTTACCTTGGCCAGTTTCCATCACTCCCAATTAAAAGCAACCTTTCTACCTGGTTTTCAAGGTCCTTACCTTGTTGCTTACTACTATTTCATACATTAATTGTACTCCAGTAATGACAGTATTGGCATTCTTTCCCACACACACACAAAATTATTTCCTGTCTTCATTTCTGACAGTGCCTGAGACTAGATCATGGGATAAACTTACATAGCTCATAGGATAGCCCACTGCCCTAGCTGGGATGGCACTTTCAAGATATAGTTCTCATGGGTCACAGAGCAAGAGTCAAGAAAATGCTAACATACGAATTGATCATGAAGATGCTGACTAGGAAGATAAGAATTCTCACATTGGTTTCACCTCACCTCAATTGGTCATTCAGCCAGTGTACTGGTAGGGAACAGAATTATACTAAAATGTTTAAATGAAATTAATCAAAGGACTATTTATAGAGGTACGGGCATGACTAAAGTTACCCATAAAACTCATTGAACTTACCAGACTAATGATAGTGGGAAGCCATTACTACCCCAGGTCTAAAGGGTAAAGAGAAAAAAATAGTATCATCAGGACCAAGTGAGAACTGGAGATAGCCAGGAGAGGCCCCCTGGCAAGAGCTATAAATCCAGAAGAAGGAAACTCGACTGTATCAAGGAACTGAAAAAGGGAAGGAGCAAGGAAGAAAAATCTCAATCCCTCCTTCCTTTCTGTTTATCTCTCTGTCTCCCCCACCCCACCTTCCATTCTCTCAACAATGCCTCCCATTGGATAGATCTGAGCAAAAGCCAAAAGAAAAGAGAGACAAGATATGCAGCTCATAGGTTCTAGTTGGATACAGAACAACCTTCCAAAGAAGACTACAATTGATCGTATAACAGATAACATAGAATAACAGTGGTTTAAACCATACGAAAGTGTGTCTCATGTAAAGGAAGGGTTGGTGTGCTAGTACTTTATAACTGGGGACCCAGGTGCCTTCTCTCCAATTCATCTCCCTTCCTCAGCATACAACCCAGAATGACTGCTTCTGCTGCAAATGTCATACCGGCATTCCAGCAAGGAAGAAGATGAAAAGGGGATGAAGGCACACTTTCTTACTTTAAGAACACTTATCTGAAGTTACACATGACACTTTTCATTTACTTTCATTGAACAGAGCTTAGTCATATGAACATACCTAGGTCCAAAAAAGTGAATGTGATATTTATGACAAAAGCTTTATGTTCAGCTTAAATTAAAGCTTTTTAAAAAAAAAATTAAGTAAAGGTAAGAATTGAATACTAGAAGAAGTCTAGTTTTCTGTTATAGTCTAAGAGGAAAAAACATCCTACTTTGTGATTCAATACAGAGATTCCATAAATAAGTCTTCTCAATATTCAATAACCAGTGGAGTAAATACATTAGTGATGATTACAGGGTGAATTATGACACATGGCATGTCCTTTCCTCTTGTGATGGTTACTCACACACCAACTTTTAAGGGAAAATCACATTGCTGTGTAAAGATAGTGCACATTTGATGAAGAATGCCAGTTAGGGATGTTTGCCAGAGATTTAAAGACTTGTTCCTAGAAATACACTCTCCATAGATATTAGGAAACCAGCCAGTTTGATAGAGATGACAGATTTTGTTTTCTGAGCAGAGGGATAAATTTGCATTTAACAAGATACTCTACAATATGAATCACTAATGATTATGGGAACGAGCCCCACTGGCTATCATAGTTACAGCACACATCCTACTGCTTGGCCCCAGTGCCTTCTTGTGGGGCACTAGTCTCTTTCTGAGGTGCCCAAGCACACTCCCAGCCTTGCAACCTTGGGCACTCATGGGGCTGTGCCATGAGGAGCAGTCATCAAGGGCTGCTCAGATCACCTGTAAACTGCCGTCACCCTCTTCATCCCAAGACATGTCCCAGCCATCTGCCATCCTGGGCTGCTTCAGGTACACAGACAAAGGGAATCTCTACACCTACCGCCTTGTAGCAGC
The DNA here is from genome assembly GCF_902686455.1 of Sciurus vulgaris. Taxonomy (NCBI): domain Eukaryota; kingdom Metazoa; phylum Chordata; class Mammalia; order Rodentia; family Sciuridae; genus Sciurus; species Sciurus vulgaris. The sequence goes on from NC_136464.1 coordinate 163,380,875, forward strand.
CTTTGGAGGATTTGGCTGTTCATCTTGCCCACAGAAGGAAGGGAAGAACTCTCAGCCTTTTAATCATTCATCATCCCACTCTCTTGCACAGCTATGGTGTGCACTCCTGTGGGCACATGGGAGACAGCCTAGGACATACAGTCTATTTGCAGGAGGGGCAGTAGTTACACTCATGGAGTTACATCACCCATGGCAACAATACACATGTCATCACAAAACAATAGTGGCCCAAAGTAAGAGTCAAGCAAAGGCTAACCCATTGACTGATCATGAAAGTTCTGATTAGTAAGATAGGAATTCTCCCATTGGTCTATACCTCACTTGGTCTATTAGTCAGTGTCCTGGAAGTAAAATCAATTCTACTAAAATGTTCAGGTATAATTAAATAGAGGACTTTTCCAGAGGTATGGGGGGCAGGGGCTGTCATTTCATAATTCCATGAAATTATGGCCATTATTCATTGCTACTGGAATGCTTAAGAAATAAATCATGACAGTTGGATAATCATTTCATAGAGTCTTGTCATGTGGGTAGGAGTTGGTGAGGAGCAGTGCTTCTTTTCCAGTAAAAGAAGCACAGAGGAAGGAGTGAGCATCTGTGTCAAAGACAGGAGGCTGGATGAGCTAAAATAAAGGGTTTATGTAGCTTAATACTGAGAGAAGGGAAAGTAGGCTTGGAGAGACTGGCATTCAAAGAGGAGTCAATAATTCTGAGTGGAGGAATTGCATCATGAGAAGTTTGGGAAATACTAGATGTATTAGTGTGTCAAATGTACTGATTATTTTGTGAAGGAGCTGGTGTCCATATTAGAGATTGTACAAGATTTACTGGGTCAGACCAACAGTACTCCATTTGAACATTCTGTTCATGACTTCCTCGAATAACCCCCATGAGGCAAATAGCATACCTTTATTCAACATGTGTGCAGAGTGTCTGCAATCAATGGGTACTGGAGTTTCAAGTGCCTTCAGTGACCAGTACAGGCATGGTCCCTACCTTCTAAGGAAAATTATCCTTCACTTAGTACTGGAATCCACTAGGGTGAGGGGTAGAGGGTAAGCTCAGCAGATCAAGGAGGCAGTTTTACAATCTCAAAACAAACACCAAATGAGGCACAGCAAGTCTACATGACTCAGCAGGGAGTGAGATTCTGTGTTTGGCATAGTCCGAAGACTTTTTCTGAAGCCACCTCATTGATTTCCGAGGTGCTGGGGATTCGAACCTGGGTCTGTGCGCACGCAGGGCAAGCACTCTGCAAGCTGAGCTTTGCCTACTACCAAGATTCTGTGTTTGGGAGAGTAAGGTGAGAAAGAGCTTGAGAGACCCAGAGTGAGGGCGGTGGAGCTAGCCAATGCAGAGAATTCTTTAGGAGAGGAGATGATATAACCCTGGAAATGCTTCTAAATCTTTCTGGAGATTGAATACTTCTTTAGCCAAACAAATTTCTCTCTTGTATACCTGCTATTCACATACTCCCTCCCTGTTCCCTCTCTCACCTCCACTCACTCACTTTCTAAAACTTCATTCATCTCTTTCTTAGAAGCAAATAAGCTCTTCTGGAGGACTCCTGCAGGTTCAGCTAGTGCCATTTCTTAAGAAGCAGGCACTTTTGGGGTTTTAGCCTGTGTCCTTGTTCTCTCGCAAGGGCAGAGGCTAGGTTGATATCTAATCTTGACATGGTGAACGGGGAAAAGGAATAAAGAAGGTATAAATCTTCTGAAAACTGGCAGGTTGGTTAGGGGTCAAGATCATTCCCATAGCCAAAGACATCCATTGATTTGTATTGTTAGTTAAACAATCAAGTTGTTCAGTTTTTTAAAAAAGGTGGTTAGTTATGAAAATGGACAAAGAAGTCAATATTCTAAACTTTGACACCCATGAAGATAGCCTAAATGCCAGCCAGACAGTACAGGAGCCTCAAAAAACCCTGTCACAGGGAAGGGGTGGTTTATCATGATCACACTGGTGGCCTCAGGTAGAATCCATCTTTTGTGGGGAGACTAAGATCATGCTTCGTTTGCTCTGGGCCAATGCCAGCTATTTTGGCCCTGTTGCTTTTTATACTTTGTCTTATTTTAGGAAATGGGGAGGACATTCTGAAGGTACCAGTTGTAGACTTCCCTCAGGGCCACAGAACTTCCATCACTTGGAAAAGAACAGGGTAATAAAATTCCACTTATTTCCCTTTTGGAAAATAGGGGATGATGCTAGCAGGTAAGAGATTCAACTGAGAAACAGCACTAGGCAGGCAAAGCAGGTGATCTTCCTTAGAGAGTGTTTTCTAGCAGTGTCCTCATTTGGTGGCACTAACTGAGCCCTTAGGTATACAGAGAGCAAATGTGAGCCATAGTCCCAGTGCTCAAGGAGTCTGTAATCCAAAATGAGCAACAGTGACAGAGAAGCTGGGAGGGAAACGTTAGCAGTAAAATCCAAGGCTATGGATTTTGACAGTTAAAGGATCACGTGTAGTTCATATCTGTTCTGGCACCTGGATGTTGGGTTTGCTGGATACGTACAGTTCTTAGCCTCAACCCTGTATAGGAGGGGGACACCTGCTGTGAACTCCTCTCAACCTCAGATGTCTCTTCTGTCTCACTGGGTCAGAATGGGATACCCTGTAACCCTAAGCTTCCTTCCTTCCCTGGGAAGCAGGACCATGGCCGCAGGCTAGCAAACTGCTGCCAACGCCAAGCATCCCTTTTTCCCAGGAATAATTGAGAAATGGTTGAACATCAGTAGAAAGTGAAACTTACTTATACAGATTAAAAAATGAGACAGAGAACAAGTTAGAGGCTAGGAACCCACAAGCATTTTCTACCAAAATTCTTAAAATGATAGCACTATGGTGCTGGGGGACTTTCTAAAATATTAAATGAGCCAACATCTTTAACTTATAGATAAAAAACCCCAAAGCTCAGAGAAATAAGGGTCTTGTCTGTGGTCCTACAACCTGGACATGACAGAACCAGGATCCAAACCTGGTTCCTATTCCCAGCTGAATACTTTTCAAGGCTGACTCCCCAAAGTAATAAATAGGAAAAACAACAACAACAAAAAACACCCTGGAAATAAAATCCAATGGGTAGGACAATCGCAAGAAGCACACGCAGTCAAAATTTAAGTCAGTCACTTAATCAATATTTATTGGCAATATGCTCTGCCAGGCACTGGGCCAGTCTTTGCTATAGTCTCAATGCTGGAAATCTTTGTTGCCTGCTGCCTCCATTTGGCAAGTAGCTGAGGGAAGCCACCGAAGGGCAGGTGGCACCTGAGAACCCTGAAATGTGGGACATGAAGGGAGCTGGCTTTTGAAAGTCTGGTCTATAAAGTAGGGGTAATCCATTGACTTCTTGGGGTGCTGAGGATGAAAACAGGCCAGGGCCTCTCTTGATCAAATGCACAATAAAATGTCACTCTTAAGGAATTAGACCCCAACAGGGGTCAAGAAAAAAGTGCTTCAGGGATTTGAAGTTAGAGGAGTAGGGATTAAAAATAAATCCTTTAATTGTGAGCAAAGTAGCTGTGAGTTCTTTTCAAAGTACCTACAAAGCATATGTTTTTCTAAGATCCAAAAGTGATTACTTTTTAATTACTTAAAGACAAAATTTATAAAAAGAGACTATTAGTTTGCTAAGGCTGCTGTAGAAAAGTAGCACAGACTGGGAGACCTAGACCACAGACATTGACTCAGTTCAGAAGGCTGCAGGCAGTGCCATGCTCCCTCTGAAGATGCAGGGAAGCATCTGGGCCTGACATCTCTCCTTGGGTTGCAGAGGCCTGTCTGCCATCTCACTGTGTCTTCAGATGGTCTTTCCTCTGTACCTGTCAGTGTCCAGACCTCTCTTCTCAGAAGTACACTGATTGAATTGGTGTACTTATCCCAGTGTCCTCATTTAAACTTACTTATATCATCAAACGGCCTGTCTTCAAATATGGTCACATTCTGAGGTTCTGGGGGTTAGGACATCAATATATGAATTTTGGAAGGAGACATGATTCAAGTCATAATGGAGTAAGATGAATAGACAACAAGCGAACAACAAAACAAGACCAAGCAAGAGGACAACAGCTACATGACTCCAGGCACCTCCCAGAGAGGCCTTGTCTTGGGAGACACCTGACGCTGAACTTTGACATTAGTGGCTAGATTCTTCTTGTGTGAGAAGACTTCTTTTTGTTAATTTATGAAAATGGATATAAATTTTTTGGTGGTACTGATTCAACAAGGCAATCTGATTATCAAACAAGGAACTTCTGTGTAAACCACACAGGCACACACACACACACACACACACACCTGCACACACTCATCACACTTGTGTAAGTAGTCACATGGAGTGGGAATTGTACTCTGGTTCTAAACTGTGAACTGAGCATGTGTGATGCGTCAGTGAGCAAGGGCCTCCAGGAGTCCCTCCTGTGAGGTGTCTTGCTTGAGTGGGAGGAAGCAAAGACAAGACAAGGCAGGGGAAAAACACATTGGTGTCTCCAGAACTCAGGGGATTGAGTCTGGAACCTGTGGGAAGAGTGGCGCAGGATCAGACTTAGAGGTACCATCCCAAGCAGCAGGTGGGACCGAAGAGGAAGGAAGGTGCATCTCCAGCCCATTGAGTCCCTGGGGACTCACTGCCATGACACCTCTAAAACGGAAGGACCCAAACGCAGCAGTGAGAGCCCCAGGGGAGACTCAGAGTGAGGAATTTTATAAGCAGAGGACAACCAAGGGATAAGACTGATGAAAGGTCTGCTCCTGATGCCATTTGACATACCCTCAGGGACCTAGAAGAACCATTTAACCCTTGAAGGGGGACACATGGGGACCTAGGACAGTGACATTCCCATGGCTACCCTTGGATTGGAGTAATTCCACTGGTAGCACAGATGGGCAATATCTGGAAACAAACTTAGGAGACACTGGCCCTACTCAGGCTTGGAGATCTGCAGAGACCCCTTGGGACCCTGAAGACCCACCACAGTGAATGCATTCTAGAATGAGGTCAGTGTGACCCAAGGCCATGCTCAGTGTGATGGCACTGGACATCCTCCTGTAGATATGGGTTTTCCTTGGCAGCGAGGGAATAAAGGCAAGAAAGAGATGCATTTTTACTGAAACACAGAAAGTCCTTTCAAGTGTGGTAAAGTAGAAGGTGGCTTTGGCCTCCAAGGCTCTTGCCTCACCATGCAGTCAGTAGGTCCCACTGCCCTGCAAAGTCCTTCTTGACCCGTTCTTCAATTAACCAGCACCCAGAACCCTTGGTTTTCTTTGGGCCCTGCGATGTCAGAGGCCCCTGGTTTCCTACACTGGGTGTTTTTCTAATGACTGAAGGAGCATTTGTATAAGGAGTTTGTGTTTTTTTGTTAATTTAAAAAAAAGGCTATTAATATGAAAATAGAACAACAATTTGCTGTGGGCTACCAATTTGCTGTGAGCACATTCTTAGAAATTTACTTCCCCCACCCCCACAGCATTTTTCTTCTAAAATCCCTGGGGCATTTACTATTTCTTGTTTACTGCTGATGGCTGGTCTTCAGCTCCTATGCTACACTACACTATTCTGGCATAGAACTTGGCCAGGGTGCTCACTAGTGCCCCCTAGTGGTAGGGTAGAACCTGGTGCAACACATTCTCCACAGATTTCTGCCAAATAAATGAATTTATTTAGGACTGGGATTAGCAAGACACTGGAGACCATGAATCTATTTCCCATGGTTGGGTAATTTCCCATGGAGTCCAGTATGGTAGGTATGAGCATAAACACTAACAAAAGTCCTTGCCTCACTGAACCCTGACTGGTGGGAGATAGTGTAGACAGACAAATGGAACAGGATGGCAGTTTCTACCAGAAAGAACCTGGAAGGAGCAGCTAATTTCAGAACAGCTTCATAGAGGCTGGACCATTTACCTTGGTGTTTGAGGAATGTCTGAAATGTCAAGGCACTTGCAAAAGCTATGGTCACCCAATAGAACTGAAGGATGTAGAAAAGCTGCTGTGCTTTTAAAGAAGGGTCCTGAGTCATGGGGACAATAACCTGGGATGCAGTGGCCCTGGGGATGACTGAAGAGGTGCAGTATCTGCAATAAAAATGTAACATGCAGCAGGTCCAGGTGAGTCCCCCAAACTACCAGGCATCTGATCTAGGGCAGTAGCTGAGGCAGTTGTTTTATAAGTCCATGAGGGTTAGTGTTCCTTTGAGGTGGCTACTGCCCCATTGTTATGGTAGCACCTGGTACCTGGCCCCCAGATGCACATGAGCAGAGAGGTGATGTCTCTGCTCCATGGTTTTGTGGGAGTTGGGATTGCTAGACCTTCCCTGACTCGTGGAGGTAGAATCTGAGGGAACTGGTGGGCAGTTTAGAGAAGCTTAGAGGTATCAGCTGGTGAGATCCTTGAAGGCAACCCGAAGTTCCCTCTTGGGAGAAGAAAAGCAATAGCCCAGTTGGGGCCACACTGCATTTGCAGAGCTGGAGTTCTTGTGATCCCAGTAACAATCTAGAATCTCTCGGCCTTCACACAGGTGGGAAGACAGATGCCCCGTAACCATGCTGCTCTTCATAAGCAAAAGGGATGGATCATAAATCTACTTTCAGGCAGGTTTTAAAAAGCATTTATCTTCTGGCAAGTAGGGATTTCATGTAGTCAAAAATGATTCAGACCTTTGCAAGCTGTAGCATTCACAACAGTGAATAAGATTCCTGCTAAGAAAGTGAAACAGGTATTTAGGCCCTTCTGTGCAACTGGAGGTGGGGGTGTGTGGAGTTGTTTGACAGCACATGACAAGGTCATCAACCAGAGGTTTGGAGAAGCAGGAATGGCTTTCAATTGGGACCTAAAGGAAAATTGGCAAGAGTTAGCCAGGGAGAGTGAGAAGAAATAGTAACTAAGAGAGGGAAGAACATGTAGCAAACAAAACAAAAACAAAACAAAACAAAACAAAACCACCACGGGCCATCAGGGAGTTTACCATGGCTGGGGCATAGAGTGTGTAGAAAATGAAGCTTGGAAAGAAGAATTGGGCCAGGTCCCAAATGGCCTTGAATGCCACTTAGGGCAATAGCAACAGGGTACTCTCAGAAAGTCAGAATACAGCAGGCTGAGACAGGAAGGGCAAGGCATGGTGGGAGAAGGAGGCTGTGCTTGGGGACACTTACTCTCCAAGAAGCTAAGCTGAAAAAGCAGAGGAGAGGAAGGCCAGACTTGCAAGTGGAGCATTGTTATCAGTTCGTTGACTGGTTGGTTTTTATTTTTAGGATGGCGAGACTTAAATGCATTTAAATGTCAACATCAAAGAGCCAACAGGTAAGAGAAGGTGAAGAGCTCAGGTGAGAGGTTTGCGCTGGATTACCAGAAACGGGGCCATGGGGGTACAGATGTAAGCATTTCCTAGGCACTGAGATGAGGTACATCCCTTCTGATGGCTTCTAATTTGTTTTGCAAAGTAGGAACTGAAGCCATCAAAAATAGTAAAGAGGGAATAATCGTAGAGAAGGTGTGGAACAATCGTGGTGAATTAAGTTCAGTGAGTGAAACAGGAAGACTGTGGGCAAGACAGGGGCTACCCTGAAACTGGAGCTATTTCTATCTCCATGACAGGGTGATACCCCCTGGAGCACAGTACAGTAGTTCTGAGCAGAAAACTGTAATAGATGGCCTTATGGAAAGTCAGTGGCTTGCTCTTGGGGGTGGGAGTGAACCTTGCAATGGGCCATGGGAATTAAGAACACTGGCACCAGAGTGGTTGATGTGAGCAACCCCAGGGCTAAAGCTAAAGGGGCAAGAAATTTCAAAGGAGTGTGCTGGTGAGGTCAAGTTTGAGTCAGGAGCAGAACTCAACACCACTGAGGAAACATTGCAGAAGTCAAGGTTTATGAGCAACGGGTTTGAATTTGGAGTTTTGTGGTTGATTCCAGGTAATGACAATGTCCAGAGAGCTACAAAGAGTTGGAAGCTCAGGAGGGGTAAAGAAGAAAGAAGCCAAGTACTGAATGTGCTCCAGGTGTGCATTGAATTCACTGGAGCTTGGTGGGACTCCAGTTGAAGGTGCAGATAGAGCCACACAGCACAGCTTCAGTGAGTGAAGCATCCATGGAGGATGTCAGATGACCATTGTGGGAAGTGGGTGGTCAGCAGAGGTTTGGTATCAAAGATAAAGAGAAGAAGGAACATCAGTCCAGCATCTGGCCTTCCTGAGGAAATGACAGGGAAAACTGTGACCTCAGGAGAAACCAGGGCAAGGCACCTACCCGGAGGAAGTCTCCTGTGACAGAGTGAGGACAGGGACATTCTACCCACTCTGGACCAGGTGTGGGGGAGGATATGGAGAACCAGCATTGAAACATTGGGAAGCTGAGGATATGTTGCAGTCACACTAGCCCCATTTTTATGAACCTGCTGCATGTCAGGTCCTGTGTTCTGTTATACATACAGAATCTCAAGATATCTCAGGACAATATTATTATGCTAATTCCCAGCTCAGTATTCGGAGAAACACAGGCTAAGTAAAGAGTAAGGATAATGGATATGAAAATGCTTTGCAAACTTATAAGGCAGTAAATAAACTTTGGGCATTCTTTTCCTTTTTCCTTCTTCTAACTGGATTTCATTAAACAATGTCCAACATGTCACACTAACCCAATTATGGATACTCAATCTGTGCCCATTGCACACAATTGAGTTCATTGTCCACCAAACAAGAAGAAAAAGTAGAAAGCTCATAGCTATTCCATTGAAATCAATTCTCATTCTGTTTTTCTGCATGTATGGAGGTAAGTTGATGAGACAGTGACTTGGCCTAAATAAAGCCTGATGGGCTTCTCCAGGGTTTCTTTCCAGATGTTCTCACAGGGGTGTGGAAGTCTGTCCTCTCTTCCCAATACTCAGTCTTGGCCTGGGTAGTGTCAGTCACTATACGTTGGATCTCTGGTGACAAACAGCAGGGAAGCCTTTCCAAAACCATCTGGATGGATCTTGCTGAACATCCAGCCTCTAGAGGACAAGTAGAGTTTTCCCTGGACTAGAAGGGCTACTTTCTGACCCCCTATAAATCTTTGTTCTTGTTATAAATACAGTGTGATTAAGATACAACAGTGCTGAGGTGAGTGAAAAGTGACCCTGTTCATCCAGTGTAGAAGAGTATTTATCCAAAAGACAGAAAGAAGCAAGGAGGATGCAATTACTAAGCAAATAAATCACATATGTCTCAGTACATTTTTTGTTGCTATAACAACATGCCCGCAGCTAGATGCTCACTATAGTTTGGATATTAAATGTCCTCTAAAGGCCCATGTGTTAAAAGTTGGTTGCAAGCCCATGGTACTCTTGGGATTTGGTGGAACCTTTAGGAGAAGGAAGTTAGGTCACTGAGGACATGTGCTTGAAGGGGATATTGAGATCCCAGCACCTCTGCTTCATTATTTCACTTCCTAGCCTCCATGAGATGAATGACTTTGCTCCACCAAACACAACCAGAATGATGTGCTGCCTCACAACAGTACCAAAACAAGTGAGCCAACTGACTATGGACTGAAACCTCTGAAATTGTAAACCAAAATAAACCTTTCCTCTTTTTAAATTGATTATCCAAGGTCATTTGTCATAGCAATGGAAAGCTGACTAACACAGTACTTAATAAAGAAAAGTACCCCTTTATGTACAGTTTTAGAGACTGAAAGTCCAAGATTGGGGAGCCCCAATGATTCACCTCTGGTGAGGGCCTCATGGTAGAAGGCATCACTGTGGTAGGAGTACCAGCAAGAGTTGTCACAGGATGAGAGAGGAAGTCAGAAAGTGAGGAGGTACCAGTCTTGCTCCTTTTATAAAAACTCAACCTTCAGGGAACTAACTATTCTCATGAGAACTACATTAATCCCCTCTGAGGGTATCACCTCCAATAACCTGATTGCCTTGCAATTAGGGTTCACCTCCTCCATACTGAGGATCAAGCTACAAGTGCATGAATCTTTTGGGGATACACTCAAATGATATCTGAACCACAGCAATATATACTAGTGAGAAGCTTCAAACAGAAGGGGCGTGAGGGGTCCAGATTCACAGAGTGTGGTTTCCCAGGAGGAAACAGTTCAAGGTGTTGTCAGGGTAAGCATGCCAGGCTCAGCCCTCAACCCTCCTGCCTTCTTCTTAGAAGAGGTGGGAGAGGACAAGAGCCACTGCAAACAGCCCTCCCCAAAGCAAAGCATTCCAGAGTGTCATCTTGGCTTCCAGGATTCTGAGGGTAGTAGTCAGACCCTCCCATGATCAGGACAGGATTCTGTGGCTTAGATATGGATAGTTTTCTGGGGGTGACTTCTATTATTTCCCTTTTATTTTGTGATTATAAACTATGCTCATGAGAGGTCATTAATAAGTAATAGAATTCTACTTCTGAGTAAAAGTTTATTACAAAGATCTCATAGTTTGTATGAAGGAGTTTTAAATGTGCAAGTAGGATTTTTGTTACCTTCTAAGGAATTAATTCAACTGTGTTTACTCAAGGTTCAGTAAATTATTAAGGCATAATATACAGCAATAAATAAAGTTTATGCCCTTCTACTGTTATATTACTATATTCCAGTAAAGAGAAATAAACCAAAAAACGAAAGTTTGCATGTAGAGTCATCCATTAATATCTACGGGGGATTGGTCCCAGACTCTCCTGAGGATTCCAAAATTTAAAGATAGTCAAGTCCCTTATATAAAAGAGCATAACATTTACACATTATCTGTGTACATCCTTCTGTACACTTTAAATCATGTCTAGATTACTTATAATGCAAATGCTATCTAACTAGTTCTTATACAGTATTGTTTAACAAATAATGGCAGGAAAAAACTGAATGTTCAATTCATTTGCAATGTTTTAAAAACTTTTTTTACAGATGCAGAACCCATTGAATATGAAGAGCCAGCTGTAATCGAAAGGTCAAATCAGAACAGCTTAAACCATAACAGGGATTTATTTTTTAATCACAGTGAAAAGGTCAGAGTTTAGCAGGTGCTGGTATTGGTTTATGGGTATGGGGATATCAGGGTTGAGGGATATCATTTCTCTTGGTCTTTTCCCCATGGTAGCTGGAAGGCTGCATTGGCTCTGGCAAAAAAGTTTTTCTTTTCTAGGAAGAAAGAAGGAAGAAGTGCTAAGGAGAAACCTCCAGTGGATCCTGCCCTGGATAAGAAACTTTTGCAGAAGCCTCACCTGACAACTAACACCTCTACCTTCTTTGTCTTTGTACCTCCACCATTCTTATTTGCAAGGGATACTGGGAAATGTCAGTCTTTAGCTCAGTGCCTTCCAACCTGCAGGATAATCACATGATATTGTATATTGCATGAGCAACTGAGAACCCCTGCCTTGCAGATACAAAGTATTATCAACTGTGGTACATACCTCTGAGCAAATCTTGCTCATTGTCCTTTTGGGTTTTTGTAATTAAAGTATTTGAACAATAGTGACTGATTTACTGATGTCTCTCTAGGGAAAAAAAATGTTTAAAACATCTTATACCTAAAATTCTATTCTTTCACTAATTTACCAGTTCTTTAAATCAGTAAGAAAAATCATTACTCAAAAGAGAAGTAGAAATAAGAGCACATGACTACCTTTCCTTGTCTTGCTCAACCAATTTTTAAATTGGGAAAGGAAATATTTTCCTTTTACTGCTGAATACTATGCTTCCATAAGAAGCTTAATTACAGAATGATAAAATTAGACCATTAGAATTAGCCGAATGAATTATAATTAGTCTGAGGCAATAGCTACAGAATGTCAAACGGAAAGCCTGAGAATGGCACTTGGTCTTGGGATAATGGAGTCTCTAAAATTGGTGAGATTGAATTTCCATCTGCAGCTCAATCATCGCTTCTCCTTTCAGTGCCCTGTGTAATCAAAACCATGATCATAGTATAATAAAATGGCATTTTGTCCTATGAAGAATTGCAGGGTAAAAATGAACCTAAGCAGAATCACGTGCTGTACCTCTATAAAAGGATTTTTAAGGCTGAAAATTGCCCCATACATTGTTTATGAAGGGAGAAGGCAAGGGATGATGCTGGGGAAGGAAACACATTTTTTCTTAAACACAGGAAACTCCTGTGTCCTCTCCATCTGTACACACCCCTACAGGTAACACAGAGCTCAGGTTAACCTGTGCCTGTCACCCACCCACTGTTCTCAGCGGCCTCTCTCTGGGATGAATGGTTTTCAGTCCCATAATCATATTAAAGATCATATTGAACCTGGGTCACTGAGTTTCCTACCAAGAGGTCCCCAAAAACTTTTTGTGGGTTCCCACATCAGTCTTAGCTGGCAATCAAGAAGCTACTTGGGAGATGAGTCGTGCATTTTGTACATGTGTGTTGGGAAGGGAAGGGAAAAAATTTTTGTGGTCCGTTATGTCTTAGACCTAGAGATAATGAGCTGGAATTGTGAAAATTGCTCACCATTAGTTTGTAGCCTGAGGAGCAATGGGAGTTTAAAGCTGAAGGAGGCTCAGAACTGCTGGGGCACGCTTCCTTTACACAGAAGAAAACAGATACCCAGTAGTCGGCATTGCTGTAGGGAAACCATCATTTCCTGAGAAAAGATGGAAGTGCCTCTGGGGTGCTGGGAGGAGTCTGATGCTCATATTGTGCTCTTGGCTCCTGAGGGTTTAGCTCACAGATGATGGCTGAGGACCAGGAATTTGTAGGAGATGTCAAGCCCAGAAAACAAACAAACAACAACAACAACATTCCGTTAGCCTACTAAAAAATCATGTTGGACTCAGGATAATCTGGGAACATGTCATAGATAAGGAAGCATTTGAAGGGTACCTGGACGAATTAGAATTCCAGTCAGTGAATAAAGGGGGACGGTGCTCTAGGATAGAATTGCACATCAAGGAGCACCACGAGGAATTTGGAGAGCAGCCTGTTGGTCAGGTGAGGCTGGTGGTGGGACGAGGAAGTGGATAGGACTCAAGAGGCCACTGAGGCTCAAGCCATGCTACTGTAGTTTAAATCTTGAATGTTCTCCAGAGGCCTGTGTGCTAAAGGCTTGGTCCCCAAGGTGGTCCTATTGGGAGGTGGTGAAGACTTCAAGAGGTGGGGCCGATGGAGAGGTCTTCAAATAATTGGGGCCATGCCCTCAAACAATCTTGTGAGACCCTCGATCCTTCCTCTTTTTCCCTATTAAGTTTTAGATATTAGATGTCCTCCAAACGGTTATGTGTGAGACAGTGCAAGAGGGTTTAGTGGTGAAGTGATTCGGTTATGAAAGTGTTAATCCCCTGATAGGTATTAACTGGTTGAAAACTATAAGCAGGTAGAGTGTGGCTGGAGGAGGTAGGTCCCTGGGGGATGCCTTTAGGGGAAAATATTTTGTCCTTGTTGAGTGGAGCCTGCTCTCTCTCTATCTTTTTCTCTCTCCCTTTCTCCCTCCCCACTCCTTCCTGGTGCCGTGTTTCCAGTTGCTTTCCTCTTCCACCACATACTTCCGCCATGATGTTCTGCCTGATCTCATGCCCTGAGGGATGGAGCTGGCTTTCTAAGGACTGAGACTTATGAAACCATGAACCCCAAAATAAACTCTTCCTGCTTTAATTATTCTTGTCAGGTCTACTTGGTCACAGTAGCAAAAAAGGCTGACTGAAACACTATGTTTCCCTCCCTGGCCATCAGGTGAGTGGTTTCGCTCCTCTAAAAGCTCCCATCATGCTGTGCTGCCTCCCCTGAGGTGTAAAAACCACAAGGCCAACCAACCATGGATTAGAACCTCTAAAGCTGTGAGCTTTAGAAAAAGAAACCTTTTCTCTTTATAAGCTGAATATCTCAGGTATTTGTTATAGTGACCAACAGTTGGCTAACACATATGTTGTACTTTCCCACAAATTCACATTTATTGAGATTCAGAAAGTAGGAGGAGTTTGTTTTTAAATCTCCTCCATTCTGTTTATTTTTATTTACCACAGTCATGCAATACATAACAATGTTTTCCTTGATAATGGACAGCACATATGATGGTCATCTCTCCTAAGAGTATATCATCTGGTGACGTAATAGGCATTTTAGTTTATGTGAATGCACTCCCTGATATTTGTACAATGAAGAAATTATCTAATAACACAGTTCTTAGACCTTGGCCTTATTGTTAAGTATGTCTGTAGTTAAGGAATTTATTTTTCAACAAATCTTTATTGATGGCACAGGTATATATGCTAATAACAAATAGAGCCCATTTTAAAAGAACTGTATACTTTCTTTAAGTCAAGACCTGTGCTGAGTGAATTTTATCTCATGAAGTATGTATCATTAGAGTCACCATCTCAAAGATGAGGAAACGAAACCCCAACAGTTAGGTGTTTTACCCAAAATCATGTAACCAAAGAGGTGAAATGAAAATACAAACCCAGATGATGTGACTCTCCACGTCCCTTCTTGCTCACTCTTTTCTCCCTTTCCTCATCTCTTACTTCCTTCTAAGGAAAGAAGAAAATCGAATGCAATATTTTCAAATCATCATTTAGGAGAAGGGAGCCAAAATACTCTACAGAAAACTCTGAATCTTCAGAAAAAAAAAAATACCCTGAATTGGAAGGAGTGGTCACTGAATTGGAGATCAAAACATGATGGGGTTATTCTGCAGCCCATTGCCTCATCCCCTGTGACCTTGTTTAATATTCTCTACCATTTGAGGAAGATTCTTCCCCTGAAGATGCTGGCATTGAGGCCTGAGAGATGTCCAGTGGTTTGTCCAAGTCCACATAAGGAAGTGACTGAGAAAGATCAGGCCCTGAACCCAGACTCTCCCTGCCCAGGTCTCACGGTAGCCCTCAGTATGCCTCCCGGGCCAGTTTGGAATCGTTGAGGCTGGATAAGGACCAAGGACTGACCCCCCCATAGAGAAAATCCAACATTCCACCTCCTGTGGGCACCCAGAAAAAAACAATTGCTGCTGTTCATCTCACCCAGACTGCTTTGCATAGTAATGCTTTCATAAGAATGGAATTCTTTATTATTTCCTTCTTGAGTTCTGAGAAATGGATGAGAAATAAATTTTCTGGATTTCTTACCAACTAAAACATACAATGGAATTATCCCCTGATTTCCTTGTTCTATAACTACATCAATGTTTTTATAAGAATTTTTATCTCTTCCCTTCTAGAGATTCAGGTCTCACTAATTGGCTATTTGTGTCCTGCAACTAAAATGGAGATTTTTAAGTCTTCTTTCTTATAGATTCCAGAAACCCCCTTCTGCTTCCTCTCCAGGCAGGGGTACTTAACAGTTCTTTCCTCCCAGTAATAATTCTCTCGGCTTTTCTTGGTAAATACACATCATAGCCAGGCTGAAAAGACTGACTCTATTTTGGGACTGTGTATTAGGAGGAATCAAATGAATGGATGAATTTTGGAGACCATTCACAGAGTTGAGGGCAGCTAGCTTAAAATAGAAGACAGAAAAATCATCTTTAACAGATTATATCACTTGGCTATGATTCTTTATATATCAGTTCACTTCACTCCTCCATCTAAAAAAGTGAGCATAAAAGACCTTGTCACTCTGCATAATGCCAGATACAACCATACGTGACTGCAAGACCTTGATGACAACCGAGCACAGGAGTCCTTCTCCCTGAATTTTCTCTGAGTAACAAAGATAAACAACGAAAGCAAACAGAGAAACAAGATGTATCCCATTTGTTTACAAAAAAAAAAAAAAAAAAAAAAAAGGCAACAAGGACTGGTTTATTTTATGGGTTTTGCTGCTCTGGGGATGATGATGTCATAATCAGGGGAGCCGACTTCGGCTCTAGTCGTTCTCTGAAATCCACAACCCAGCACTGACAGAGAACTGGATCATAAAGCACAAGATGTTTAAGGGGTATTAAGTTGGCAATTAAAATCAGGTCCATCCAAGACACTGTAATAAATTATCCATCTGGAGGTAGCGGAGGACAATTTACTTAAAGGAGAAAGCAGACTGCCTGAAGATTGAAATCAGTTCAAAGCCAGATGATGTCTTTTTGCAGGAAAATCACAGAATTGCTCAGAATGGGGATGCGGTGAAGTGGCTGGGTGGAGGTGGGTTTCAACCTGAAGTGTCTTATGACCTGGCTTTTGCTGTAGATCCTGAGGTTTGCCCTGCTACGATGGACAGGATCAGCTTGTTCCACAGATGAACAGAAGGAGCTCAATCATAGCAAGTCTCAGACTGGCTTCTTGGAGATCCTGGTTTCCCTCAGATTCTTTCCTCTGCTGTCCTCCTGGCCCCTGACCTTCCCGGAGGACCCAGCCACATCCTGGAGGGCCGAAGTAAATCTCATTCTGGTAGAAGCCTATGTTCAGTCCTTCCAGATGCTTTGGTGTAGAGCTCTAAGACAAGAAAATCTTACTCTGAGGTTTGTGTGTCTTGAACTATGGTTCACATGCCCCAGAAGTATGATACTATTTGCCATGACAACAGAAACTGTAGGACTAACACTGTATATCAAAGCAGTATGTGCTTGAAGATTGCGCTGGGCAGGATGGGGTGCTTTGGTTAAGATTATCCAAGGCTTATCATGCACATGAATGCAAAACTAAGATATATTTTAGGAGAAAGTTAGAGAATACAAAGACTTTTAAATAGTCTTAACCTCAGACCCTTGGGAGGTATATTCAAACTAGGCTATGCCAGGCTAGCAGATTCATATGGGGCATGGGATACTGATATGAGAGAAAGACATTTCTTCAGATGGGGGTTGTGGGAGGACAGGGATGGCATGTGAAGCTTTATGGTTGGCTCAGCACCATCCTCAACCTGTAGTGACTACTGGCCCTCAGGGCACCAGGTTCTGCACTGAATCTGCAGAGACCATAGCAAAGGCCAGGACAAGGCGCTGGGGTCAAGGGATATAGGACAAAAAGACGTCCCCAGGATGGAGGAATTGCTATCATCGTAACAGGCAAATGCAGACCTGTAAGAGTCTGAAGCTCCCAGAAGGACGTTGGAGAGAGATGTTCCTGTTGAAGAACAGGGCTCCATCATGTGTGCAGACAGGGTTTTCTGGAAGAGGGGTCTCTTTAGAACCCACAGTCCCAATTAAAGAAGGTTGGGGCCCCATTCCTGGCTTCTCCCAACATGTTGAGCTTTGCTCTGGGTTACATCCACTTTCCCTCCACATCCCCATCCAATTTCACAGCTTATCTTCAGTAAACCATTTCCCATTTCAGTTTTGTTTTCTTGGCAAGTCCTGGTAGATACTATCTTCTCTTACCCTTAAAACAGAACAAATCATTCTCTCCAGGATTGGCAGCTCAAAGACATCCTTAAAAAAGGAAAAAAAAAAAAAAAAAAAAAAAAAAAAAAAAAAAAAAAAAGAAAGAAAAATAATGTCCTGTTTGTAATTCAGAAAGACCACCATTCTTCAAAGGTCTCTATAGGAGGATCCCTGTCCTCTGTAGAGCTCTAACTCTGCTATATTAGGTTGGTGGCAGTTCATAAGAAAGAACAGGTTCTATTGGTGCCCATTGCTCATGTATGTATGGCAATTATTTGACAAATTGCTATATCTGGGACACAAGCCAACCATGTCCCTGTAGAAGAATCCCAACCAAGGAAAGCAACAATAGAAAGCAATCAATTGTATGACATTAGATTGACAAGGTTAACACGTGAGAGCAAGTCTCCCCCATCAATAAGAATGTGCTAAATATTTATGACAGGTGAATGTCTCCTGTGTGTGCAAATTAAAAAAATATTCTCTGCTTTAAAGAAAAGACACCATACATTCAGAGGCATATTCTAGGAGAGTCTTTCAGAATGTGCTGTATGAAGCACTAGACTTGTCAAGTGGACTTTTGTGTACAATTTAATTTAGCAAAAACTGCATATTTGATACCCTCTCAATGACAAATGATGTTGTTTAGGTTCCAGATATCATCAATTTCCCCTCTTTATCATTACTAATTCCTAATTAGTAGTGATTGTCAGAGAACAAATTTTGGATGATTTCAATCCTCTTAATTCTACTGGGCTTGTTTTATTGTGAATATACTTTGTGTTTTGAAAAGAATATTTATTTGTCTGGGCATGGTGGCTCACATCGTAATCCCAGTGGCTCAAGAGGTTGAGACAGGAGGATTTTGAGTTTGAAGCCAGCCTCAGCAATTAAACAAGGCTATGAGCAATTTAGTGAAACCCTATCTCAAAAAAAAAAAAAAAACAAAAAAAAACAAAAAGGGCTGGGAATATGGGTTAGGGATTAAGTGACCTGGGTTTAGTATCAAGGAAAAAAAAATATTTATTCTGAAGTCGTTAAATGGAATATACTAACATATTAATAAAATCAGGGTGGTTAATAATATTGTTCAGATCAATGATGTCATTACTGATTTTTTTCTTTTTGGTTCAGTTGTTTTGTCAATTAAAATTTTCTGTATATATATATACACACACACATATATTTGATCTTTCAAAAATCTTAGTGTTAATTCTTAAATCTAAATTAGAAAACTTGTGTTTGGATCTTAAATGTCCCTGAAAGGTTCATATGTTAAAGGTCTGGTTGCCAGTCTGTGGCACTATTGGGAGATGGGAAAACTTTTAAGAGACGGAGATTAGTGGAAGGAAGTTAGGCCATTGAAGACATGTCCTTGAAGGAGATATGGGGACCCCAGTCCCTTCCTCTCACTCTGTTTGCTTTCTGGGCACTATGAAGTGAGCAGCTTTGTTCTACTATGTACTCTCTGCCATGATGTTCTGCCTCACTACAGGCCTAAAGCAACATGGCTGATTGGATATGTACTGAAACATCTGAAACTGTGAACCAAAATAAATTCTTTTTCTTTATGTTGATTTTCTCAGGTATCTTGTCATAGCAATAGAAATCTGACATGCTTTTCACACTTTGCAAACTTTAATCTTCCCACACTTTTATTTTATTTTATATATGTTATGTCTGTATATATAGAAAACTGCATAGAGAAATTTCATGATTTCTTTCAACCGTCATGCATGTTTTAAATAACTCAAGAGGGAAAAATGTTCTTTGTGTGCATGTGTGTGTGTGTGTGTGTGTGTGTGTGTGTGTGTGTGTGTGCTGGTATTCTTGAACCCAAGGCCTCACACTCGCTAGGCAAGTGTTCTATTGCTGAGCTACCTCCCTAGCCCATTTTATTTTATTTCAATACAGGGTCTCACCAACTTGCCCAGGCTGTCCTTGAACTTGTGATCCTCCTGCTTCAGCCTACTGAGGAACTGGGATTATAGGCATGCACCTCAGGACCTGACAAAATGGTCTATTATATTTGCTCATATGTTTCCTACTTTGTTGCTCTTTCTTCATTCCCAATACCCCAGATTTCTTTCCGGCATCATTTCCGTTCAGCCTGAAAAATTTCTTTTAGGATTTCTTTGAGAGTGGAGCAGGCAATGAAGTTTCTTAATCCGATTATGCCTTTATTTGTCTTCATTCCTGAAGGATGTTTTTGCTGTATTTAGAATTCTGAGGTGACAGTTCTTTCCTTTAAGCAAGTTGAAAATGTTATTCCATTGGCCTTATGATTTTTGAAGAAGGTCAACAGTTATTTTAATCATTGTTCCCAATGTACAATGTCATTTTTCTCTGTTTCCACAAGTTTTCCTTTATCTTGTTTTTTAGCACTTGATTATGATGTATCTAGGTATTTTCAGTAGTTTATCTTTTTTAGGGCTCACTAAGGTCATTTAATCTGTAAATTTATGTCTTCACCAAATTTGGGGAATGTACAGCCATAATTTTTTCAAATGCTTTTCTTTTCCTCTGGCTTCAGTGATATTTTCCCATAGAACCCTGGGCCTCTGCTTATTTATTTTCAGTCCTTTTCATATGAAATAAGATTTTCTTGATTTACCTCCATGATTTCTAGTCTATTCTTGAACCCATCTAGTAAATTTTTACTTTATGTATATTTTTTAATTCTAAAATTATCCCATGTTTCTTTTGTATAGTTTCTATTTTTCTGATGAGAACTCCTAGATTTTTATTCATTTCTAGAATATTTTTCTTTATCCATGCAACGTGGTTTTAATAACTGCTTTAAAGTCTTTGATTGACTCAACCTTCCCTTCCTTTTGGGGTTGGCAGCTGTTGGTTGTCCTTTCCCTTGAGAACTGGTCACATTTTCTATGTATGTCATACCCTGGAAATTATAAATGAATTATGTTAAGCAGACTCTGAGTCCTTTTATAACACTATGGAGGATGTTTATGCTTTTAGCTTAATACACAATCAACTCAGATAAGGCCACCAATTCTGTCTCATTCTCCGAGTGTATTGCTCAGGGGTAACGTTGAGACTGGTGAAGGTTTTTATAAACAACCAGAGGACTCCTTTTTCTGTCTCTTTACACTTTGATTTTCCCTTTTAATCTCCAGTCCTCAAGAAATAATATCTTTACCTAATGTTTCTGGCTACAAAGATATAATTTCTATTGGAGTTTTAGAACCTGCACTACTGCTTTCCAGGTCCTCAATCTCCCCACCCCTATCAAATGCTCAGTGTCTGGAAACCATCCTCAGGGTAAAACTATGTGAGAGGGGTGGGTGGGGTGGACAGGAACTCACCTGTGTGGTCACATCTCTAAGTCTTGACTTCCTTCCACAATCTACCTGCTTTCATTTGCTTTTCAGAGTCAGAATCCTCGAGCATTTTTTAAATAAAATTTTTCCATCCAGGAGTTTTCGTTGTAATCAGACAGCAGGAAGAGTTGTAATGGGCTTATGTCACATTAGGGAAATGGAAACCCCAGAGAGCACTTTAGAATATAGAGGGCTCTGAGAAGTCTTGGGATGACTATCTTGGTATAACACCATCTTTTCCTTTATTAGTTAATTCATTAATTTTGCAGTGCTGGGAATTAAACTGAGGGCCTCATACATGCTAAGTAAGGAGTCCATTAGGGGAGTATACCTGTGACCCTATTTTCCAAATTTAAATGAAACTGGATGCTTACTAGATATAAGTCATCACAGCAGAGTGCACCTCACTCTTACATCTACTAAATATCTAGTACAAGTGCCTTTAATTGAATTTTATGAATTTATTGCTTTTGAAACCATATCCTGAAATATAGAGAAGGATATCTCAAGCCAATAGTAAGTAAAGAGATAACCACACTTTTCCTTCATGTTCATTCCCTGTTACATAACAGTGTACCCAGCATTCCTTGACTCTGAGAGGAAGAATTGGTAAATAAGCTTCTGCTCATTTGCTTCTTTGTTTTCTTCCCACTCCCCAATTCTCTCTTCTCCCTGAGAGAATGGTGAGAAGATGCTGTTGTTTGGATATGAGGTGTCCCCCAAAAGCTCATTGTGAGACAATGCAGGAATGTTCAGAGGTGGAGTGGTCAGATGGTGAGAGTTGCAGCCCAACCCACTGATAATGATTAGCTGGGTGGTAACTGCAGGCATATGGGAGGTACCTCAAGGAGGCAGATCACTGAGAGCATGACTTAGGGGGTTATATTTGTCCCTGGTGAATGGAGCTCTCTCTGCTTCTTGATTGTCATGTCCTGAGCTGCTTTCCTCCTCTACACACTTCTGCCATGATGTTCTGCTTTACTTTGAATCCAGAGTTATGGAGTAAGCAGATCATGGATGGAACCTTCAGAACCACAAGCCAAAATAAACGTTTCCTCCTTTTATATGTTCTTGTAAGGGATTTTGGTCCAAGTGATGAAAAAGGTGACTAAAACAGAAGCTGACATTCTTTGGTCTCTGTTTCACTAAGGATTGGTTGTAATGTGCTTATACTTGCCCCCATGACTTGACTCTCTAAACCTTCATTGTGCAGACTACTTGGGGTAGTAAGGAGACTGAAATTCTCCATGGCTGGTTGAATATATGCTGACCCCCCTCCTTCAACACTTAAGGGCCTTGTTCTAGATGGCAAAGGAGAGGGCAGATAGGAGAATCTGTTGTAGGAGCAGGTGTGACTACATTCTCCAATAGTAGACGAACCACAGTTAAGTGGATATTTATGTTAATTTCCTCTGGGATTTGTGTCTAGCTCTCTATTAGTCTGAAATCTGGAGGCAAAGAGGAGGAATGATTAGGCTTACACAGAATCCTCAATAGCCAACACAATCCTTTGTGGGGAAAACTTGTGAGGTGTTAAAGGGCACTGGAAGGGAGTAGAACTAGAACCATCTGGAAGGTAACAGTGGTGACTGCCATTGATTGACACTCTCCCACATGCTACACACTGTAGCTGTGCCTCAGAGTGATTCTCTAAGGAAGGCGTTATAACTTCCACTTCGACAGATGCAACAGGTTCTGAGTCACTACATGACTTAGGACGTTTCAGAATGGGGACTTGAATTCAGATTCTGGGACTTAAAATACTAGACTACACCTACATGGTCTCCCCATCTTGTTTCAGAAACATGTACATTATCTTATTTAATCCCCACAATAACCCAGTGAAGTAAGATATACAAAAGAAACTGAAACAGAGTGGGCAAGTTATTGGCCCAAATTAACATAGTAAATACATGGCTGAGTCAGGTCCAGGAATTTCCTGTTCCTATCCTTTGACCATTTTTCTATGAGACAGTGGTCTATTATTTGGGGGTTGCAGGATATAGGTGATCAGTCGGCATTTATGGAAGGATGGAATGAGTAGGAGTGGCTACCAGGACTCCTAGGTGGACATAGGCTAGTGTGGGCAGAGCATGTGGTCCCCTAGGTTGGTTGTTTATGCCTCTGATAGAAAACCATAAACCAAGCAGGCAGTGGGCAGGGGTGTGCAGAGAGTTATGGGGGAAGGAGAGTGTCACCTCTGGTCACCAAGTGAGCACAGCCCTGGAGGCTTTCTGGACAGGGGTTGATCTGATCCACTTTCTCCTAATCCTATCTTAGGGTGCCCCAAGAACAGTGCTGGGATGCTACCATTAAATCCATTCACCAGAAATTCCAGAGTCTGGACTCTCTAGAGGTCCCAAGAGGACTCTTCCCTGAGAGACCCATCCAAGGCAGCTTGCAAAAGAAGGACGACCAGGGATTTAGCCAGCTATCTCCTGAATGCAGGTGGCTGGCCAGCACCCACTGTCAAGGTGGGTATAGTGCATCTTGGATGCAACATTAGCTGCTCTAAACATGACATACTGTGAAACAGAAATAACAGACACAGGACAGACATTAGAAAATCAGAGGAAAAATATTTCTAAACAATCTTTACATCATAGCAATTAAGTGACAAATGGTGAGAATTGGTATTGTATGCCTTATATCACAAGAGATAAAACGACAAGAAGCAATAGATATTATAAGACCTTCTTCAGTTTGCCCAGGTCCTACCAGAAGTATAGATATGCTTGTCATGAGCCATACAAATTTAACTGACATCCCTAGAGAATTATTCAATTCCATTCTTCAAGGGAATCATGTAGCCATATATAGAGATGAATAATTTATTAAAAAGCTAATTTACTCTGTTTTCTTTATGAAGAATTCAGAATATGACATTTCATCTCGGGTATCTGTGTTCGTGCTCTGGCTTTGTTGTTTCTAGTAAAATGCTCGGGAAATTCTTCAAAGAATAAAAGATGAGTGACTGAAATTACTAAAATCACATTTTGTGTAATAAATCTTTGTGTGGGAAGAAAAGAATTTCTAGGACCCTTTGGCTCATGTTTTATTTGGAGATTGATAGTATGAGCACAGGAGCCCGACTGATTATGATTCTAATAGGAAAAAAAAAAGGTATTGCTGCTTTTTATTTGTAAACATTGGCTTTTGATTTCAGTTTTTCTTACATACTTATATTTGGGACTCCAGGACATCTGAGTTTGAAAAAAGACTAATAAGAGGAAAGAGGAAGAATTCTTGCCAAGGAGAGTGTGGTTGTGGGAGTCAATCATCTTAGAAGACTCCTTTATTTGTGGTGTTCCCAGAGATTTCACCACCCAATCTCACCAGCACTGGCTCTCCCTGGTGAGTGCTGAGTGCTGTGGTTTGGATGTGCTCCAGGGTTCACATGTTGGAAGCATAATCTCCAATGCAACATGGGTGAAGCATGGACCCACATGGGTCGGACCTTTAAGAGATGATTAGGTCGTGAGGGCTCTCATGAGTGGATTAGTGTCCTCATTTTGAGAAGGGTTGGTCATTGTTTGAGTGAGTCCCTAATAAAAGAATTTGGCCCCTTCCCCTCTCTGTCACCAGCATGCTATCTTGTCCAGGATGCCATGTTATGGTGCAGCAGGAAGGCCCTCACTAGATGCAGCCCCATGCTCTTGGACTTCTCAACTTCCAAAACCATTACTATTTATAAATTACCCAGTATATGGTATTCTGGTTTAGCAACACAAAATGGATTAAGATGGTGGAATATCTATGTGAATTTTTAGTGCCAACTCAAATCTTGAAGATTGGGATGGATCTCTGATTTCATGAACATTCATAAATGCCACCTTGATAGAGACCCATTTCTTAGTGAAGTGGGCAAAAACAAAGCTGTAGAAAGGCTTGTGGGAGGCGTAGGCATGGATGGTGTGTACTTTGCTCTAAGTCTGTCTTTGTTCTCATTGCTAAGCAATAACCTCATGGGTAGAGACCAAGGAGATTCTCTGATATGTGCATTGCCCACTTAAAGGGATAGCTGTCACCATCACATTACAAATCACCTAATATCTTTTGTCACTTATTTTGCCCTTGAAAGCCTACAATCAACTGATCATGCATCTGAAACACAGGGTTCAGTGATCTAGGTATTTGTCCCTGTTCAACCTAAATGAACTTGAGGTTCCTTAGCAAATGAAATTGAAAGGGAGTCTAGCCTTCTCTAGTCCTTTTAACTTAGTCATTCACTCATATATTCAGGAAACATAACTTGACCACTAGCTGTATGACAGGCATTATGCCACATTCTGGGGACCCAGAGGTGACTGGGATACTGTCCAGTGAGGGAAAGAGAGATGATTAAGTAGGTAACTAAACTGCAATATTCCAAGTGCTGTGGGATTGCATCTCCTGAGAGAGTTAAGATGAATCTTTCAGTGTGGTCCTTTGTGTGGGAATTTTCAAGCCAGAGAACAAAAACTTAAAGTCTCTCTTGGTGGCTGCAACTTGGAGGATTCTACATGGACGAGATAATCTTTGTTTACACAATCTCTGTTAATCATTTTCCATTGCTGTGACAAAATGCTTGAGAAAAAAATCAATTTAAAAGGAAGAAAAGTTTATTTTGGATCATGATTTCAGAGATTTCAGTCATTGACTGCCTGAATATATTGCTTTGGATCTGTGGTGGCACAGGACATCATGGCAGGATAGCATGGTGAAGAACACTCACCTCACCGTGGTCAGAGAGCAAAAGAAGAGAGGAAAGGGCAGGGGTGCTGATATTCCCATCAAGGACGTTCCCCCAGTGACTTAACTTCCTGGCACTAGGTCCCACATCCTCAATGTTTTTCACTACCTCCCAAAATACTTCCACAGACTGGCAACCAAGCCTCCAGCATGTGGACCTTTGAAGATGCGTAAGGTCCAATTCATAACGATCTCCAATCCTTTCCACAGCCCAGAACTTCGGATCAACACTAGAGATAGACAACTTTGAATTCTTCCCTACACATCCCTGGCTTAGTGGAGTGCCCCTCTTCTATCCCACTTATCTCCAAAACTACACTGCTCTTTTCGTGAAATTCTTTGTTTTTTCATCTTTTTCACCTGCTGTGGGTTTTGAAACCCTAGTGTCTGGAACTGTGTTGTCATAACATTACAGGTAATAAATTTTTGTAGAATTGATCATTGAAATGAGATGCAAATAATAGTGTATTTTGTTAACATGTAATGTATTATTTTATATATGCCAATACATATGCTATATAATTAATATATTAATATTAGTATAATGCATTATTATACATACTAATATATTATGATCATTATTGCTGTTCAGAGATCCAACTCCTGAAAACCCTTCCAAATCTTCGACCATCCATTACACTTCTTGGTTCTCTTGATAATTACTTCCCCTGTCTCTGAATGAGAAAGAGCGAAGGAGTTCACTCCGTCTAGGAGAGGATGAGAAATGTCCTGGCTTCTTCTGGCAACTACAGCAACCAGGGACTTCTGGAAGAGCAAAACACAATCTCTGCCTAGCAAGGATTGTAAGAATGTGCCTTATTTTTGGGAATCTACTGGTCTTCTATGGATCTGAGGAGGAAAATGTTTCAGGAGAACCATGCTCCTCAAGACAAGATGGGATGAGTACTGGTTGCTCCCCTGCAATCTGAGCATGTCACAGTTGGTCCTCTGTTTCTCTTTGCTGAGAAGGGAAACAGTCAACATCTGCCATTTGCATAACTTTTGAAGCTTAGATTTTTCTGTTTCTACAAATAAATGTTTTTTGTAATAAAACTGAAATGCTGAAAAAAGAGAGACAACCTACTTTAAGGTCACTACTGCCTCCTAGCAAGGGTGTTTAAAAATAACCCCAATCTGCCATGTGCTCATAGCTCTCATTGTGCCAATGCAATGGCAAATTTAGTGCCATCCAGGATAGCCACAAGGAAGGCTCTGAGTATGTGCATGAGTGTGTGTGTGTGTGTGTGTGTGTGTGTGTGTGTTACCAAGGCAATGAGGACGAAGACATCCCTGACATCTGACTCAAAGGTCCATCCAGCTAATGCCTACAAGCTGCGTGAGGTCCACCCTCTGCTAGACAACTTCCACTCTGGTTTCCAGGCCCCATTGGAAGTGCACCATAGGAAGAAAAGTTCTCAGAGACAAGACTGGTAGGAATGCCAGAATGAGGCTTTGGGTAGACACTGGTCATATCCCTAGGTGAGCACTGGCACTGTTATCTCTGAGAGAACCTCCAGCAACACTGACAGATAGGATCATAGACTTTTGCAGCCAAATCTCAGAGATTATCTTTTTCTAGTAATTTTTGAGCTGTGTTCTAGAGATGTCTAGCAGTTCAAGAGCAAGCCTTCAGTTTTTCGTTTTCACTGATGAGTTGTGTCTGTTGCTCCAAGTATGGCTTCTCCCAGGGATCTAGGGATCTCATTCTGAAATAGAGGAATGGGATTCTTCTGGGGTTCTCTGTAAGCCAACAGGCAAGGTCCAGCAAATGGGAATCATCACCCTGGGACAAGTGTCCTGCATGCCTGTGTGTTAGGAAGCCCAATCTGTTCTGATCAGCTAGGCAGCAAAAATTTACCTCTGCTCTCAGGGGTCTCCTGAAAGGAATCAGGTAATGTAACAGGGCCATCTCATTCTTACTCTTTCTGAAGTGTCAGTTCCAGGGCCAATGATGGGAAGCAGAATAGGGTTATCTTTTAAATAGGTTCTTTAACAAGCCATCCCCTTTCCCTTTGCAAATCACTGGTCTTATCTCACCCAGGATAGCACCGAGGTCCCATATCTATATGCAAAGAAAGAGGCAGAACCAACCAGAGCGGGGGTGGGAGGTATCTGGTAGTCTTTCACATTGTTCTTCACTGTCTGGGACATTTTCCTAGTTCTTCTAGTCTAGACCATAGGTGTCATTAAATACATAAACATTAAAAATCTAATAATTATCTCCACTTGTTGAGCACATCCTTTGTGCCAGTGACCATGCTAGGTGATTTAGACATTTAATTTCACCCAGTAAAGTAGGCATTATCAGCCCCAAGTTCAGAAAGTTTAGGATCTTGCCCCAAATCTAGGTTTTAAGGTAGGCCCGAGTAAGTGCAAAATCTTACCTCTGAGGATGGGACCAAGATGAATGCATAAAAATGCAGAGCATGTCACATGTGTCCTTAGCAGCCTCCCATAGTTCGGTTGTGTGAGATTGCTCTTGACCCTGGGAATGACTCCTAGGAGCCACTCACCTCCAACATGTGTCCACACACACACACAACCTCCACTCACTCCTCCATCAAGACCCATGTGCTCATCTTCACAATACTTCCTCCTTCTCCAACATGTATCCAGATGCACACAATTTTCTTTCCTTTCCTCCAACACATGTCCATGCACACAACCACTACCCCCACCTCCTCCTCCTTATCCAAGATACATGTGCTCATGTGCACATACCCTCCACTTCCCTCCTCCAACTGTCACATGTATTCATGCCCAAATACCTTGACTTTCTCCACCTCCACTTTTATATCTCTTAATGGGTCTAGATCAGCTAAAGTCATTCAGCTTGTTTTAATAGATGGAGGCACTTCAGCGATTGCTGCTTCCTATGCTTTTTTATTTTGAGCAGTGATCAAATACCAAACTGTCTTAGTGTCAGGGGCTAAAATAATAGAGGCAATCACAACATTTCCAGAAGATTTTTGTAACATTTCCCATTAGCAATTTAGTTCTATCCACAAACATACGTGGAGGTGCGGGGAGGTCAGCACGCTGTGATTGGTGGAATCCCAATAGACACTTTGCATTATATGATATACAACCAGCAGAAAAATTAGAAGGTCATTTAGAAAAGACTTCCTAAGATCTTATTAAATAGGTCAAATTATTCTCCTTCAAGGTATTGTTCTTATGGTGCAATTGATTGCAAAAAATGGACCTCATTGTTTCTCTCCTTCTGACTATGTTCTTTGCATAGATCTAGTGGTCCCTAGAAAGAGGCAGAATTGGTAATGCCAGCTGTAAACCTATCCCTCAAGAGGTCTTGCTCACCCTGCCCAGTGGGCCTTTGCCTATCTTTGAGGAGAAAAGCAAGCCCAGGCTAACCTGCTGAATGAAACTAGTGACCCAGTTACATCCCAATGCCCCAGCCAATAGTCAAGCAAACACCATCACATGAATAAACTCATCCTAGATCAACCAGTCTGTCACATTCTACCTGCCAGCTAGCCAAAGGAGCAGGAGGGAGCCCAGCCAAGGTCAATGATGCTTGGCTCACATCAGCAGAACTGTCTGGCTGACTTACATATTCATGAACAAGAATAAATTATTTGATTTGTTTTAAGTCACTGAGCTTTGGCATGGTTTGTTATGTAGCAATATCTAATATCTACATCACAGACATTGTTCTCCACCACAGACATTGTATAAAGTTCATTTCCTCTAATAGCAACCCTGTGTTAGTCAACTTTTCATCACTGTAATGAAACATTTGAGGTGACCAACTTAAGAAGAGAAAAGGTTTATTTAACCTCACAGTTTTGGAGGAGTTCAGCCTGTGACTGATTGGGTCTGTTGGTTTAGGCCTGTGGTGAGGCATTGCATAATGGTAGGAATACATGGCAGAACAAAACCACTTACCTAATGGCTGGAAAGAAAAAGGGGAGGGGACCAGATCCCACAGTCCCCTTCAAGGGAGGGCCCCCAATGATTTAAAGACATCCCATGAGGTTCCATCTCTGAAAAGTTCTACTACCTCCCAATAGAACCCTGCTGGGAACCAAACCATGAACACATGGATCTTTGGGGGATATTTGAGAGCCAAATTAAAACAAGTCCTATTGAAAAAGAAAAATGTATTATTTCAGTCATTTCATCAAGTCAGAACAATCATAAACTGGGATCTGTAACTTATCTTTTCACTGCATAGTAAAATTATACTTGAATTTTTGGAAAGCCAGCATTGTATTTCATATAATTTAGATCTATTTAACTTGCATAGTACTCATTAAAAAGAAGAAACTTAAACCAAGAATCAATTTGCTGTGGTTGGCAAAACAAATACTTAATAAAAATTGACTTTACTTCCAAAGTAATCATTTAAAAATACTAGGGTTAAACATTAAAGAGGTGTTTCTTGAAATTGTGGCTGCATTCTAAGGGGAGACTGTACCCAGAGTTATTTGGAGAAGGTCAGGCTGTGGCTTTCAAGTGAATTTGGCCGGTCAGCACTCAGAACATCATCCTGCTGTCCCTGGATCTTGTTATGGGTCTTGAAAACTGCATTTTCCTGAGTGGAACCAATGGGACATGCTTACTATAAAATATCATGTTCTGTGCCTGCTTTCAGCTTCCAGTCTTAGTCCTACTGCTGGCTCAGTCCTATGCGATATACTGAATCACTCCCATTCCCAACTTTAAAGCATTGTTCAAAAAGTAATGATCCATCACAAAAGATTCAGAGTTGTTCAGGGAGCAGTTTAAACAGAGAGCAGCATCATGAAGCTGCAGGCTGTTAAAAATGTTTTTTTCCAAGGGAAAATTATTGTTGAAAGAAAAATAAAACATAGATCAGAAGTCAGCATTCCCCACCAAAATATTTCCATTGCTTAATTAATAACACATTGCAGATACAAAGTCCCCCTGTACTTGTTCTTGATTGGTTCTGTTCCCTCTCTCCCTGGAGACAATTAATAACTCTCCAGAATTCCCTTCACAAGTATAAGAATGTTGCTACTGATTTTTTTTGTAAAACTCACTGCTAAAATTGTGTACTGTGGTTATAGTTATTATACCACCAAAATACAAATAAAAATTTAAGTTAGGTTAGTATGACATTCTAAGTGAGCCACACTGGTTCCTAAATGCTCATCAAACTGTTATATAAATAAAATAGCATATTTATTGAAAATTTACTCTATGTGGGACACTGTGTAAAACACTTTTCACATTTTTATTGAATTCTCACAATGATCCCTTTAGAAAACATCTTTTTAACCCTGGTCTGCAGACAATAAAACTGACCTTCTATAAATTGCCTGAGGATCAGAACCAATGGGAGTCTTATGCACATAGATCCATCTGACTGTACATTCAATCTTAGCCAGCACTTTACAATTTTCTAGATTTTCAAATAGAGCTTGGTATTAGATAAATTGGTTTCAAAATATGTTAATTTCATATTTTTAAAATATGGAGTAATAATCCTGATTTTTAAAAATCCCAACATACAGTTCTCTTCCCTCTCCTTATAAGTTAATAATGAGTGACTGTGAGATCCAGTCTAAAAGCTATAACTAAAACAAACTGAACACCTGCTAATTTTTAAAGAATCCACTCACACATCACTGAGTTTCATGGAAAGTTCTTTCCTCTTTCCTCTCTGTTTCTTGTAGTCCAGGTAGAGCACCCCTACTCTTCCCTTATTCCTACCCTCTTTCCCTGGGCAGACTTCTGGGAGAGATTTTCCAATGAGTCTTCTATATATATACTTATCTCTCTCTCTGCCATTACCCTGAAATCCCCTGCACAGCAGCTACTGATCCTTTTAGTCATCAACTTGCCCAGAGCAAGTTGATGTGTGTATAAGCACACCAGTTATAAAGCAGGTTCACTGCACAATGGTTACCAATGTCTGAGACCAGCGAGACAGAAGATGCTCCCCCCACCACATGCTGCATGAGCTGGATTTATTACTTAACAGATAGGCATCAAGAATCAAGAAAAACCTAGCATTCATTGTGAGCTGGTCCCCAAGGCTCAAGCTTTACAGAGCAGAGTCTTAACTATGTGCGTGGTTTGGACATGGTTTGGGTGTGTCTTCCAAAGGTTCATGTGTTGGGATCCTGGTCCTCAGTGTTGTGAAGTTGGGAGGTGGTAGAACATTTAAGAGATGGAACTTGTTGAGAAGTAAGCAGTTAAGTCTTTGAGGGCACTTCAATTGATGTGGTTTTTATGGACCTCCCAGTAAGTTGCAGTGGGAATGAGTAGTTCTAAAAGAAGAAGCCTGATCCCTGGATGCTCTGGATTCTTGTCTCATCATGTGTCTGTTTCTCTTGCATGCACTCCTCTATGATGTCATCCACCATGATGTTACACAGTCAAGGGGGCCTTCACCAGAACCAGTACCCTGCAGTTCAGACTCATCCTCCCAAACTGTGAGACAAATAAAACTTTTTCATTACAAATTACTCAGCTTTAGGTTCTTCATTTCAGCAACTTAAAATGGGACTTAAACAGCATTATTCATTTGCACTGAAGCTAAGGAACCCCAAGAGGCAGACTTCCCTGGATTATATACTTTCCAAGCAACAGAACACACAGGGCTAAAATACAAAAGGATGTCCTGTTTCTGGTTGGGGGGGGGACACAGGTTGTCCAACCAGTCTTCCCTTTTCTTACATTCATAACACTGAAACATTCTACAGTTCTGATGCTAAATTATTCTTAAGAATTTCAGAACTACAAGCAAGAAAGTGGAGAGGAACTGGGAACTGGTTTAGTACAAGACTACTAAGAGGGCTATTCTGCAGTAGTTCATGTTTTTAAGCATGACGAATGAACAAATGAATTGAGATTGGCTCATCTGAAGCAGAGAGATAAGTTGAAGAAGAATCTTTTGGTGAAAAGGCATTTTAAATATAGCATTAAAAAATCTGTCTTGAGTTTCAGGAAGCAGGTTGGAGTGTATTCAGCCTCAGCTTCTTCATTTGTATAGGTAATTAGATATTTTTCAAGATCTCTTCTAGCTCTAGTATTCTATGATTCTTTGTAAATAACATACTAATAGGGCCATTTAATGAGGTGCATGGGAAAAACCAAATGCTGAAGGTGGGACATGGTCCTGGTGACCATGAATGTCTATTGTCCTGGCTAGCTATTAAGAGTGCCTCTGTTTTACTCTTGGCATGACCTGCTTTGGGTTGTAAAGTGTACAGTCATGGTGGTCATGATCACTAAAGGATCAGGGTCAGCCTTTTTGTGCCCTTCTGTGTTCAGTGTAGATAAATATCTTAAGGAAATAGCACATCCTCATGAGTTGAATGCTGAAGCTTCTACAAACCTTGTTGGATATTTTAGAACTCCAAGGGAGTTTCATCCATATACAAGAGTCTGCAACATGTCCTGGGGAAAAACACATATTGAGGCATGGGAGGGAAGCAAGTCTGAATGGGAAGTCTCCAACCTCAAGAAACTTCATGCAGCATACAGTGTAAGTGGGACAATTTCCAAAGAATAAAAAGAACCATAAAAGGAAATTTTAAAAATGCCACCATATACAGGGTGAGGCAGAGAAGCTAGGATTGACAAAGTCAGAGAAAACATAGAGGTTTCTTCCTGGGAGTTCAGAATGGCCTGCTAGGAGGAGGCAGCATCATATAAGCAGTACAGCCCAAGTACAGCCTTTATTGCGGCATTGGGCAACAGTCCCTGTGAAGGAATTGAGGCCAGGGTGTCTTAATGGATCTGGGAGCAGTGTCTTAATGGATCTGGGAGCAATTTGTGTGCCTGCTTCTCCCAGAAGCAGAGTGCCGGGACACCAGGAGAGGTTTGGTTAGGAAGGCAGTGAGTACCACTCATCATCAGCTGTGCTTCGGGTAAGGAAGTATGCCTGTCCTCAGGCCATGTTTCTGATGGTGCATCTGCAAGGAGGAGCTCAGGCAGGGGAAGTTGGAAACTGGGCTGCTAAGATTCCATTTTTCTTATAATAGAAATGCACACAGACTGTTTATTGCGTGTTCACTTCATACCAGGCCTTATGTATGCCACTGATTATTGGATATTCCCTCATTTTTTATATTCATAGACACATTTAGTTTGGATTTGGAATGTCTCCCAAAGGCTCATATGTTAAAAGCTTGGTCCCCAGTGCAGCAATGCTCAGAGGTGGGGTTAAAGGAAGTGATCATTTAATCTAATTTGTGGGTTATTAATTTTTTTCCATATTTTCTATTGGTGAATTGTAGTTGTACTTAGTGGTGGGATTTGTTGTTACATGCACACTATATATTTGTACATGCACACTAGATAGCAATAGAATTTGGCCAGTATAATTCCTCAAATTTCTCTTTTCCCTTTCCCCCTCCCTCCCTTTGGTCCCTTTCCTCTATTACACTGGTTGTCATGATTTGGTGGTGAGGTGTTCCCCAAAAGCTCATGTGTGAG
This sequence comes from Sciurus vulgaris, assembly GCF_902686455.1. Classification (NCBI taxonomy): domain Eukaryota; kingdom Metazoa; phylum Chordata; class Mammalia; order Rodentia; family Sciuridae; genus Sciurus; species Sciurus vulgaris. Next base: position 163,414,609 of record NC_136464.1, read on the forward strand.
ACATGCAAGACGTGAATTCATCACCTGATGACAATTGAGTGGTAACTGAAGGCAGGTGGGGTGTGACTGGAGGAGGTGAGACATTGGGGGGTGTGGGTTGGGGGTATATATTTTTATCTGGCAAGTGGAGTCTCTCTCTCTCTCTCTCTCATCATGGAGTTGCTTCCCTCTGCTGCACTCTTCTGCCATAATATTCTGCCTCACCTTGAGCCCTGAGGAATGGAGCCAGATGTCTATGGACTAAGACCTCTGAACTCGTGAACCCTCAAATAAACTCTTCCTCCTCTATAGTTGTGCTGGTTGGGTATTCTAGTCACTGTGGTGAATAAGCTGATTAAAACACTAGGCCTCCTTGGATTTTCATGAGCCCGCACGCCCATCTTTCTTTTCATTCTTCCTCTCTAACCTCCACATATGAGAGAAAACATCATCTGTTTCTCTTATTTTACTTAACATAATGGTCTCAACTTCCATCCATTTTCTTGCAAATGACATAATTTCATTTTTCATGACTGAATAAAATTCCATCACATAGGTATACCATATTTTCTTTATCCAGTCATCCATTTTTGGACACCTAGGCTGCTTCTACAGTTTGCTATTGTGAATTGTGTTGCTTTAAGCATAGGTATGCATGTTTGGTTTATGGTTATGGTATGAAGTAGCTCCAAAAGCTCATGTGTAAGACAATGCAGGAAAGCTTAGAGGTGAAATGACTGGGTTACGATTAGCCTTAACCTAATCAGTGCATTAATTCCCTGATGGAAATTAATTGGATGATAACTGTAGGCTGGAAGGGTGTGACTGGAAGATGTGGATCATTGGGGGCTTGCCTTTGGGGTATATATTTTATCGTGAGGGGTCACTCTCTCTCTCTCTCTCTCTCTCTCTCTGTTTCCTGGTGTGATATTTGCAGCTGTTTTCCTCCACCACACTCTTCCACCATAATGTCCTGCTTTACCTTGAACCCTGAGGAATGGAATTAGCCATCTATGGACTGAGACTTCTGTAACCTTGAGCCCCGAAAATTAACTTTTTCTTCTATCATTCTTGCCAGGTCTTTTGGTTGCAGCAATGAAAACGCTGACTAAAACATCCTTGTAGTATGATGTTTAATTCTTTAGGTTAAATATTAAGAAGTAGTGTAGTTGGGTTGCATGGTGGGTTCCATTCCTCGTCTTTGGAGAAACATGGATTAATAACTTAAATGCACTACTGGAAGTTGGTGGAAACAGTAGGTGTAGTTGGAATTAGTAGTTCACTGGGGTCATGCCCCTGAGGACTATATTTTGTTCCTGGTCCCTTTTATAAACGGAACAGCTTTCCTCTGCCATGTCCTTCCATAATGCTATTCTGCCTCACCTCAGGCCCAAAGTAATGGAGCCATCTGACCAGGGTCTGAAACCTCTGAAAACATGAGCCAAAGTGGATCTTTCCTTCTCTAAGTTGTTCATGTCAGTTCTTTTGGTCACATCAATGAAAAGTCAAAATGTAGGCACAAATTTGATTTTTCCTTCTGTCACCCTGAGCACAGAACTCAGTATGTATTTGAGTCCCACTCCCTCCAAAAAATCCTTTCTACACACAGCAAAATGAGTAGGAAAAGTTTGAAGATTTTGGGAAGACAGAGGAGGAGTCACCTCAAATAAACCACACGTATTTCCCAAAGGCATGTCCGTCCCCCAGAGACCTTCTGGGCTGCACAGGATTAGGACAAAGGGAGGCAGATTGGGGAGTGTCACCTACCTGGGGAAGAAACAAAGCTTTTTGGATTTGGTTACTTGCCCAGAATTTTTATGCACTGAACTCTCATGTTTGTGCAGCACAGGTAGAAATTATCACCACTTATTCTACTGACAACACTTCCTGACCCTGCAGGTCCTCCAGGGCTGACTGCATCCTTCCTTTGGGCAGAAGCTTTTGCTCCAGCTTCATGTGACTAGGATCAAAGAGGACCAGACAAGAAACTCTCACCTGGAGAGACAGCTCTGTACCTCTGTTTACTTCTCTTACCTAAAGTCCCCATGAGAGGCTCCCCTAAGATTCTCTTTGATGAGTGCTGATTGAGTTGATGGGTTTTGGGGGGCAAGGGTGGGAGATGTGGTTTAGTACCTGCCACACTCAATACATTTCAGTTAACTGAAATTATTATGGAAGATCCAACAAGATTCAGAGATGATGAAGCTGAAGTTACTCCCAAGTCTCATCCTTGGCCATCCCAAGTGTCCTGATGACAAGAAAAACTGGAACCCAAACCTACTTTCCAGGGCAGTGTGCTAATAGACACTCCTAGGGGTCAGAACTTTTCTGACTTCCTGCCTGTGTGCCCTTGAGGAGTCAGTGTCTCTAAGTCTCAGTTTCTTTGTATGTTGAATAAGGTTGATGACCACCGCCTTATCTACCCCCAGGATTGTGGTGAAGTTCAAATGCAATGATAGGTATTAGAGCACTTTCTAAAATCTGAACAACTAGAGAAAAAATCCTGAGAAATTAACTGAGTTTTGCTTTCTACTCTTAATCTGAATCCCTAAAGACAAGATTACTTGTCTCTGAAAATCAGGAACAAAAGAGAATTAATGGGCTTGCTTTGTTTTTATTATTGAGGTGAAATTCTCATAATAGAATTAATAATTGTAAATGTATAATTCCATTGCATTTAATACATTCATAAGGTTGTGTATCCAGCACTTCATCAAAATGTTTTCATCCCCTCAGAAGTAAAACTCTGTATTTATTAACCAGCTCCTGCTAACTACCTTGCTATTCCTCTCTCGGTGATTTTGACTACTCTAGAGGCCTCATATAAGTAGAATCATACAATATTTTCGTTTGTGATTGGCTTATTTCACTTAGGATAATGTCCTTAAGATTGTTGTAGCAATTACCATGATTTCCTTTATAAAGATGACGAATATTCCATTGAATGTATATACCACACTTTGTTTATTTATTCATCCAACAATGAACACCTGGGTTGCTTCCTCCTTTTGGCTATTATGAATACTGCTGCTATGAACATGAGTATACAATGGTCTATTTGAGGCGTTACTTTCATTTTCTTGGGTATATATATCCAAAAGTGGGGTTGTTGGATCATATGGCACTCTGTTTAATTTTTTTTAAGAATTATCATATTTTCCATAGTGGGATACCCCATTTTATTCTCCATATTCTTGCCAATTCTTGTTATTTTCTGTTTTTTCTTCTTGTTGTTGTTGCTTGTGATTATAGCCATCCTAATAATCATGAAGCGCTATCTTGTTATGCTTTTAATTTATATTTCCTGTGACTAATAATGTCAAGCAACTGTTCATGTGCTTCTCAGCTGTTTGTATATGGTTTTGGAGAAAGGTTTATTCAAGTCCTTTGCCCATTTTTAAGTTGGGTAGTTTACTGTTTTTGTTGATGAATTATAATAATTACTTATATATTCTAGATTCCAGTTCCTTACCAGATTTGTGACTAAAAGTATTTTTACCCTTCTATAATTTATCTTTTCTGTCTTTCTTTTTTTTTGGGGGGGTGTGTCAGGGATTGAACTCAGGGTCACTTGACCACTGAACCACATCTGCAGCCCTATTTTGTATTTTATTTAGGGACAGGGTCTCACCTAGTTTTTGCTGAGGCTGGCTTTGAACTCAAGATGCTCCTGCCTCAACTTCCCAAGCCACTGGGATTACAGGTGTGCACCACAGTGCCCTGCTCTTTTCACAGTCTTAATGGTGTCCTTTGATGGGCAAAAGTTAGATAAATTGGATGATTTGTTCCTAGGAGTCAAATTTTTCGATTGGGGATCAAATTCCAAAGTTTTAATTTTGATGAAATCCAATTAATTTTGTTATTGTTGATAATGCTTTTTGTGTCATATCTAAGTATCTACTGTCAAATCCAAGGTCTTGAAGATTTGTCTCTGTGTTTTCTTCCAACGGCTTTACAATTTTGACTCTTGTATTTAACTCTTCAATCCATTTTTTTTTTTTGTGGTATGAGGTAGGGACCCAACTCCATTCTTTTGTATGTGGTTGTGGGTCTTAATATCTTAAAATGTGGCATTCTAATGCCTAGAGTTGGGTTGTCTTAGAGGAGGAAGCCTCTAAGGAAGACTCAAAGGGAGGCACCATATGGACAGGAGAGAAGAATTTTCTGATCCTGGAAGAATGAGAAGCAATAGGGGCCTGAAACTACTGGCAGGTGCTGTCACTGGGTGGTGGGACCCTAATGGGAATAACTTCTGGCCACATGGGAAGAGAGCAGCCTCAGCTCCTGTGGTGACTCATAGATGGAACAAAGGCAATGCAGCCCTGGGCTTTAAAAGTATCCCGTGGCCATGGGCATAAGACAGAAGAGGGCCAGGACTTTCCTAAAGAACGGCGAGAGCTCCAAGGTTTGTTTCCCAAGTGAGGGTCCCTCTCCAACTGATGGACTTTTATTTTGCCATCTCCCCACTGGTGGTAAGTTTGGGCCAAGTTTGAAAAAAGTTTGAGAAAGATGAAGGAATGTGACATTTCATGCCCCTCAGTTGTCTTGGGACAAATTAAAACCTGTTAAACTTTGGATCTGGAATGTTCACCAAAGGCTCATGAGTTGAAGACTTGGTCCCAGTACAACAATGTTCAGAGGTGAGGCTTTGGGGAATCATGGAATTATGAGGGATCTTATCTCATTAATGGATTAATCTTTGATGGGTTCATGATTGAATGGACTATTTGGAAGTGATGGAAACTTTATGATGTGGAACCTAGTTGGAGGAAGTGGGTCTGAAGGGTGTGATATTCCTTAGAAAGGTATATCTCATTCTCTCTCCTTGCATCCCAGGTGCCATGAAATGAGAAACTTTGCTTCGCCACCTGCTCCTGATGTGATTTTCTATCTTGCCAAAGGCCCAAAGCGAAGGGGCCAAGTGACCATGAATTGAAATATCTGAAATTGCGAGCCAAGATAAGCCTTTTCTCCTTTAAGTTGATATGTCTCAGGTATTTTGTCACAATAACAAAAAGCTAACACAATGCCTATGATATCACTTTATAAACAAGATGTCACAATTACCCAAAAGTCAGGAGCCTTTTTTGGTAGGGATCCCATGCTTTTGATCATGCTGTCAACTTCATTAAAATATTTACTTGTTTATTTCTTAATTGTCAATACCTGGGTCTGAGAACCCTTGTGAGAGACTTTAGCAATGAATCTCAGGGAAACAAATACCAGTAAAATAAAAAGGCCCAAGTGATTCTGGACTTGTAAAGGAATCTGACAAGATATCTTGAAGAAGGAAACTAGGAATTTTGCCTGGTCAGGCACAGGTAACACACAGGCTGACAGATGGAAGCCCTCTTGGGCTGAGAAGGTCAAGGTAGGCAGCTGGGGCTACAGTTGTGTGAACCCCAAATAGTCCATTCAGTCATGAACCCATAGCCATATTTATGAGGCAGAAAGCTAGAATTGAGGCTTTGGAGGAACCTGGATATATGATAGATTTCTCAAAGCAGTAATTGAATCAAGCAGTGGGAAATATAGATAGTAAATCAACTCCATATCCCTGATTATTTTTATACTAAGCTAATTTTAAATGCTCTATTTCCATAGGAATCAGTGAAACTTCCACCCATCTGCAGTTCCAGCTTCTTATTTATTTATTTATTTTTCTAATTCTTGGGCTTCTGACAGACTGCTATTTTTCTTCTTCTTCTTACAATAGCAACTAAAATCTCAGGAAAACACATTTACATACAAAATGCTCCAGGCAGCCATTTCTCATTTCTCCAGCAAAAATGTTTTTCTGAGGATGAGGATATTTATCCTGATTTTTTAAAAGCAAGATTCAATGATGTACTTACTCTCCCTTCTCTGAATTTCCACTAATCTGAATACTGCCTCTCCCTAATAAGAGCTTTGCATTTTATCCCATATACAACCAGAGGGGCTACTTATAGAAGTCAAGAAGAGAGGAAGGGCTGGGAGAACAGGAGGAAAGGGAAATGGCTGTTAGGAAGAGTCAGGGAGAGAATTCTCCAGAACACTACAGGTAGTCAGGACAGCAGGAGGACCAGAGTCTTGTCCTTTCTCTGGGCAGTTCTCACTGTGAAGCAAGTCATTCTGTGATGAGTAGGAAAGTTTCCTGCAGGTCACCTTATGTGGGCCCTTGAATCACATCTGTCCTCTCCATGGGACAAAAAGCTCCAGGGATTCAGGGTCCCTGTCTTCAGGTCCCTGATGCCTTTCATACCTGCCTCGATTCTGCTGCTCAATATATGTCTATTTAAGGAACAGATGACTTCTCCTTCCTACGGGGGTGCGAATTTGTTGACAACATTCAGCTTAAATTTTTTTCTTTTTGGTACTAGGGATTGAGCTTAGGGTACTTAACCACTGAGCCACATCCCAGCCCTTTTTCTTTTTTAACATTTTATTTTGAGACGGATCTCGCTAAGTTGCTTAGGGCCTAAGTGACTGAGGCTGGCTTTGAACGTGTTATCCTCTTGCCTCAACCTACCAAGCCACTGGGAATACAGGCACATGCCATCAGACCTTGCCTCAATTAAATTGTAAAAGCATATTAAAGTCTACTTTGTTTAGGACCTTATGCTAGGAACTTCAAGGTTATATATGATTCCTTATTCTTTACCAGATTATGTTATTGACTGACTGACTCTGTCGCTGTATGTCTCAAAATGAAATTTTCTGAGAGAGAGGATGTGATTCGTGAGTTGTGGTCCTGGGGACTTGGCAGAGTCTGAGCCTTAGGCGTCTATACCCAGTGACCTCCTATAAAGCAGGTTTGCTGTGCTGATAGACCCAGGAGTACCCCTGACATTTATGGAGACTTCACAAGATCAGAGACAAAAGCTCACTGGCATAATTGTTCTTCTGACTAGTAATTAAATCTTCCTAGACTGAAAACCATGAGGTTTCAGGGATATTATTTGACCTGTCTAAATTATTGATTTATAATAGTGGGCTTGTTTATTAATAATTAAATCTTCAGTAAATGAAGAATTGATTATATCCTGTCCATAAATTTAAAGTGGGTCATGCTCACCAGAGAAGTGCTAAACTCCCTTGTTTCAAGTTTTCAAAAATTTAAACAGGTTGCTGCCTTGAAGAGTATCTACCCTTTTATTTTTTTCTGTTTTCTTTTTTGAGCTTCGTATTTGTACATCTTGTACCTATCACAGCCTCACCTCAAGCTTAATGATTCAAAGAACTGAAAAATACTTATAAAATTATATTCAAAATATGTAACCTTTTTAATAGATTTTCATCAGAAATGTAAATAAAAATGAGTTTGGGTTTTCAAAGAGGTTATTTTTCTCCTAAAATCTACCAGGTCATCAATGAAAATTTAAAAGTAAATGGGTTACAACTCATAAATATTGAAAGCGTGAATCAAATTATTTAAATAAAGTGACAAGTGTTATTTACATTTTTGAAGGAGTGATTCCATTTTATTAAATATTTTTGTAAAAATGAAACTTACAATTCTAGCATTCAACATACACCAAGTTGCTGAGCCGGTCAGTATCAATGTCAATTGTCTTGCTCATGTTAAGTCTCAACCTACACACATAGACATTTGGAATTACTAAGAGAGCCCGACAGTGCAGGGTGTTCCTGGCCTCTTCCATGAACACCTGCTAGCCAGCTGGTGCCCCAGAACCAGGGATCAGAATGTGGAGAGAAGGGAAAAAAAAAAAAGTGTCAGCCCCCCTGGGAAGTGAGATTTACTGTGCAAGAATCAATTGCATTTATGCCAAGAGCAGGGATTTGACAAGTTAATTAATTTGACTTTATTCTTATCTAGAAGTGTCGATAGCTTAAATCCCTCTTGTACTCTGAAGAAGTAGCCTCTCTGGTGTCACAGATCTGCATAATGATGATACACAGTCACCTTTCATCTGTGGACATTCAGAGTGCAGAAGTGTATCCCTGGGGCCTGAATGGTTACTGGTCTTGGGAGTGAGTTTTTAGGGTTAGGAAGCTCTGACCAGCACAGAGTACTGGGTCCTGAGGAATGGGGCCACTTGTGTTCTTTAATGAATTTATTTATTTCTTTGTCTATTTGTGACACACAGGGCCTTCTGAAGCATGGGTCCCTTGACAGGGCCTCTCTTGCCCAGGATTGTACCGGTGCATTCCATAGAAGTGGGGATAAACATGTTTCCGTTCTCAAGGGTTAGACTGAAGGAGGTTTCTGAGTCTGGAAAGCACTGTATACTTATAGACTCTAAACCTGAGTCTGTGTGCATCTGTTTGGGTAGGAGGCAGATTTTGTTCAGGCTAGTTGGCTGACTAACTTTAATATATTGGTATTTATTGGCAGTTGGGCAGAAGAATTCTCTGAAAGTCCTAGAAGCAGATCTTTGGTAGACTGAGGAGAAGACTGTCAAACAAAGTTTTGGGTTGAAATGGCAGTCCTGTGAGGTCTGAGATGTTTTCTGGAGGGACTCACTGATTATCTACAAATACTTTTGACTTTAGGGAAGAGGGTGGTTAAGGAAAATTACATTAACCCTGTTAGGCCTGAGCGTCTGCTGATTGCTCAGGCTCCTAATATTCAAATCATCCTTAATGGGATGGCTCATTTATTTGTTTAACCATTTATAGCCCTTCTCCTCTCATATCTCTAGGCACTTCTCCACCTGGGGAGAGGTCAGACTAGGGCTTACCTGTTCACATTTGGCTGTTCCATCTGTCTCTGTCACCTCTTCAGGGAAAGGCCTGAGTTTTGTCATGTTGATACAGTCCACAGATATGGTGATGCTTCAAAATGAATATCACAGGATGTGTGACTGACAGCATCTACATCTTCCCTCTTGTGTCAGAAAACACTCATGAATTCTGGAAAATCTACCCTTTCCAGTTCACTGATTCCTGTAATTAGTAATGACAATGCTACCTGTCTTAGTCCATTTGCTGTTGCTACAACATAATACTGGAGACCCTGTGTTTATAAAGAAAAGATATTTGTTTTTCTTACAGTTCTGAAAACCAAAAATCCAAGATTGTGGGGCTGTATCTGCTTAGCTTTGGTGAAGGGCTCATGTTGCTCCATGAAAGTCAAGGAGGGTAAATTATCTGCCCTGGTCACTCCTGGTGGGCGTGGGAGTGGAGTCTAGTCCACTAGACTCTGAAGCCACATTCTTTAATACCTCTACCCCCACCCTATCCAGTTTAACTCTCTGGTGCCAGTTAAACCGTGTCCTGCCTGTCGGACTTCAGGCTTTCACTGGAAGCCCCAACACAGCAGAGACACCAGTCCTGCCAAGTGCACTCCCTTCAGTGGTCACAGCACCCCTGTGGGTCCTCAGGACAAACCTCTCCTCCGTGGTGCTTACATCTGCCTCTCTTGGGTTGGCCAGCCCCACCATCCAGCTGGGAAACAGAACTCAGTGTGTTCCACTGCTCTGCAGCTGTGGTGTCTTTCTCTGCTCCAGATTTCATAGCTGATGACCTTGGACTGTCCTTCATAGCTCTCCATTTTTCTCTCTGTGACAATAACTCAAAGGAAGGCTTCATTGCTACCCACTAAATCCCCCAAGATAAAACTCACTTTTTTTCTTCCCCGGTTTTGCTCCTCAAATTTCTTATGAACAACTCCTCTTCCACAAACCATATTTTGAATGGAGAGCCAAAAGGGGGACAGGAAACACATATCTGGGCCAGTTCTTCAGGATAGCCATGGCTTCCTGGGATTCTAGGGTCATGAACCAGAGGGAGAGATTAGTTCATTCAAGGTATCTCAGAAAATATATTTGAATATACTGCCACTATAATACCCCTGCAACACACCTACTCCCTCAGTCATTGGGGCTGCCATAACAAGGGACCACAGACTGACTGGCTTAAACAGCATTTATTTTTGCACAGTTCTGGAGGCTGCAAGTTCAAGATTCAGGTGCCAGAAAACCCTTTGTCTGGCTTGCATCTGCTTCCTGGTTTGCAGATGGCCACCTTCTTGCTGTGTCTTCATATTTGAGAGAGAGCATCTCTCCTGACTCTTCTTATGAGACCACTAATCCCATCATGAGGGCTTTCCCCTCAGGACCTAAACACCTCTCAAACCCCACCTCCTAATCCCACCACGTCGGGGATTAGGGCTTCCACATGTGAATCTGGGTGGGGGGAGAGGTCACAAACATTCCATGGCACCCATAACACCCACACATTGCCTATGTGCTCCCCAGCTCATGGAGCTGCATCCAGCCCTCAGGAAAGATGCCTGTGATTCCCTAAAGCAGTCCCAAGCAGAGCGAGGCTGCAGTTGCACAAAGGTATAGTCAGGTTCCCTAAAAGAGAGAACCTTGAGCTTCCACGGAGGATGAAGTTGGTGACAGACGCAACTGCCATTGGTTACGGTTCCCCTCGTTCAGTCTGAATGATCAGGTTTCCTTTTGTCCTGGGCAGCCTCAGGCCCTGCAACCTTAACTCGATAGCACTTGGAGCTAACAGAGTCAGCACCTAAATACAGACAAAAGCAGATGGTGTTGCAGGCACCCGGTACGCACAGAGGGCCTCGGCACGCTGTCTGGCGTTTGAATTATCGCAGCACATTGGGGTTCAGCAGACAAGAGGCTATTTCTGGATTCACAAGAAGTATGTGTCTCTCTCAGGATGAAGAGTTCCAACTCCCTGTTGACACCTTCTAAATGGCAATGGAGTCACCCTCAAACTGCAAGCTATTTTGGGGCCTGACCTCTCATGTCTAGGACTGACTGGGAGAGAAAGCTGCCACCTTAGTCCCTGTGGAGATGTTCTACACTTGGGGAAGGGAGGCCTCTTGGTCCAGAGGAAAGGCTCTTACTCGGCTCACCGCCAACTTGGCAGTGGGCACATATAGCTGTGGACAGTCGAAGTTCAACACAAACCTCAAAGCAGATTTTTAAAAGTATAAATTAACATTTTAAAAGCTGCTTTTATTAAGTTACAAATGAAATGCTGAGTCCAAATGAAACCAAGTTAAAAAAGTCTTAATCCTTTTCAACTCCATAAAAATATTTTTAGAAAACCATTTCCACTTAATCTCTATTCAATTAGCAGGTCAACATGTGTAGTTCCAAGGCACAGAGGCACTCACACCAGCAGGAGGGATCCAGGACCTAGAAGAGTTTAGGGCAGGTGCTAGATATTATGCTTGTTCCTATGGATCTGCATACACCTTTTCCTCTCTGCTCCCAGCCCACGAGACTCCAGCTACACCGATGGGGTTCCTTGTCTTCTGGTGGCCATTGGACTTGGTGTTCACACTGTGGGAGATGGGCAGGTGAGAGAGGGAGGCACCAAGGGCCATGGCTGCATTCCTCTACCGAAGGCTACAGCTCATACCTGGCCACCCTCCCCTACTCTGAAACTGACTTCTCTTCTTGTTCCATCAAGCCAAGGGGAGCAGTGACCTCCTGCTGCCCTCAGGCCTTGGTGAGGACTTGTTGGGTTCCCCTGACTCCCTTGTTTAATAGCCCCTTGTTACACTCTCCTAGATTACCCTGGTTTGAGCTGTTTCCTGATGGAATCCTGATTAATACATGCAGGGAAAATCACCTAAGCAAGAGCTGCCCAGGTAAGTGATTTCAACATCATCTGAAAATTGAGAGCCTGCAGCCACCCTCCAGAGGATTTATTTACTCAGCAAGCATTTACTGAATGCCATAGTGTGCTACCTACTGTGTGAGGTGTGTTTACATGACTTAGAGATGAGAGGGAATATCAACTCTTGGACTGAGTGGGTGGTCAAGGAAGGCTTCCTGGAAGAAGAAACATAAATAACCAGGAATACAAAAGGTAGGTAAAAGGCATCAGAAAAGAAGGCAAGGTAAGAGGCCAGCTATGCCACCCTGGCTTCTTGGCTCCACTCTCATTGTGGTTCTGATGCTCCTGACACTAAACTGCCTGTCTGGAGGGCTCAGATCTCCCTAGTCTCCCCTGTCTGTCCCCTGTCTTTGTGCAGTCATACTCTGGGCCCCCAGTCCTGCCTCCTGACTAGAACAGACACATTTGTTGGGTAAGTCCAAGGAACATTTAAAAAAAAATTCTAATGCATGCCAAGATTGGATTAGGTTCTTGAATCTGTTTCCTTGCCTAGTCCTCACAATAAATTTTAGAAAATATTTATTATTATTCTCATCTCATTAACAAGAAACAGGAGGCTTAACCTCCTGAACAAGGTCACCCAGTTACAGAGTGATGGTAGAAAGAAGACAGATGTGTCTGGCTGGAAAATTCATGCACTCGCTAACTAACATATTGCCTCATATTGAATTTAACTCTATTGTTAAGAAATGGTATTATACAAATGCCCACAAGTTAATGATTATATGAGCAGAGAGGCACTGTCATGAATTTCAAGCAAGAAGGAAACCTAGCTGCCACCTGGCATTGCAAGCCTAATAAAAGAGACTTTTCTTTGGATGTAAAGCAATACTCTGAGAGGGAGGCCAAGCTCAGCATTCAGGTCTCCCCGTGGCCCTGCCCACCACACTTCCCTGTGAGCCCATAACTGTTTGTTTTGAAACCAACAGTAAGCTGACATCTCACCAACTTTGTTCTGCAATTTTAGCAACCAGTCGATTCACTGCTTTTGAACATTCTGTCTCGCTCAAGAGAAATGTGTGGTTAACAAAAATAATGGAACTGTTTTTGAACTCTATAAAATTTTGCCATTTATTTGTAAAACTATGGGGTCCTTGAGACTAGTGGGATATCTCTATTCACTATCAAATGTCCAGTGACCGGAAGGCAGCTGGGGCTCAGGAAATGCATGGTGGATGATGTCAGATTAAAGGACCATTTCAAAGTTACCCAGCAAGCCCTAGGTCCACAGGAGGACTGCATCTGAAGCTCCACCAACTCCTTAAAAATTTCCCCAGGCCCTGCAATTGGAGAAGCAGTCCTCCTGTCCCTCTGGAGTTCACCTTATTCCTGACCCATGTTACCCTGGTCCATGTCACATAAACCCCCCTGATGATTTGCTATTGGGTTTCCCACTTTTTGACTCACAAATTGGTCTCTTCAGAGTTGCACTTTGTTAAGTTGTGTTCCCCTAAACTTCATATACCGAAGTCCTAACCTCTAACCTCAGAAGGGGACCTTATTTGGAAATAGAGTTGTTGCAGATTGTAATTAGTTGAGATGATATCTTACTGGAGGAAGGTAGGCCCCCAATCCAACAAGACTGGTGTCCTTAAAAAAAAAGGACAACACGTGAAAACACACACACACACACACACACACAGGACCCTACATGAAAATTGTAGTGATGCTACCATAACCAAGGAATTATCAGAAGCCAGGGGAGAGGCCTTCCATGGTAGCTTCAAGAAAACACAGCCCTGCTGACACCTTGATCTGAGACTTCTGTCCTCCATAAGAGTGAGAAAAAAAAAATTCTGTTGTTTTACCAGTTTGTGGTATTTTGCTATGACCACCTAGCAAACTAGCAAAGGCTTGTTGCCACCCTAGTCCTGCTTCCTAGGCAGGATCTTTGCTCCCTCCCTTGTTTGAGGCTCTGTTTTTGAGGCCTCCCACTTCCTCTGCCTCTCCTCTGAGTGATTGGCTCACCTGGCTGGGCTGCACATTTGGATGGCGTCCTGTCTGGGTTGCATTGACATAGAAATAGAGAGATCTGTGGTGCACTTGTTACATTAGCATTCCATATCCTCGTTGGGCTTTCTGCTGAGAAAGCCCAGGGTAAGCAGGGGTTGTGGTGTGGTTCCTTGGTGGGCACCTGGGGCCTCACTCCACCATATTCCATCACTGTAACCCACTGGCTTTAATGAAGAACCAGGGGCTGAAGAACTCTGAGGAAAATAATCAGACCTCTATAGAACCTCCAGCTGTGGTTTCCGTGATGACCTCCCCCAAAGCATACACTCTTCCTTCCTTTTCTGACATAGATGAGACTGCACCACCCATGACAGGTGGATGCTGGGAAGAAATGCAGAAAGTCCCTTCTCCATCAGTCACTTTGCTGCCCCAACAGTTTGGTGCCCCTACCTAGGGCAATGACCATGAATTCTGCAGTAGCAAGGGAAGTCAGATATAATTCAAAAACTCAGAAACTGGAGCATCTTTCACTTTTCTGAGCTCTGTTTTGTTGTCACTGCCTAATCCAGAACCATACTCACTGCCCCTGCAGTCCTACAGTGCCCTCCCTGAGAAAACCCTAAAATTTCACTTCCAGCAAGATCCCCAAACCCTGACCATGCACCCAAGAATCCTTGAGGAAGGATCAAAGCCCATGACCTGGTGGCCATCTTTTAGAGGCATTATTAGAAGGCTGGGGAAGAGGAGCAGGTGACAAAGGTGTGCACTGCCTTGTTAGCAAATTATTCTTTGAAAGCTAAGAATTGTTAGATAAGAAAGCACCAGAACCAGACTCAATGCTGATCCCCAGGTCCTGCCAGGGTGCTGCTGGATGCTGCCAAAAGGCTTATGCATCTGATCCTTCTGGAGGATGTCTCAAGATCATTCCCAGAAAGAGAAACAAAACCTCAGGAGGTGCACTTGAGCTGAAGCAACTCACAAAATAGGATAGAAATGTAATAAAGATGAAGATTCACCTCACAAGTACATAGTTGTGCTGAAGTCAGTCACAGGCAGGCAGATATCTGTTGTCTGAACTACCACATACATAGCAGGCACCGGAGTTCTTGGACACAAAGATTTCTGCCCTCTGTGAGCTTCTGATGGGAAGATGAGGATACACATGGAGGGAAACAAGAGTGAAGGCAAGAATTATAGCCAGATCATCTGTTTGGGTTGGAGATAGAAAGGTGGAAGACTACAGAGGAGGGACACTCCCAGGCAAGCCAGGCTCTCAGATCTACCAACACCAGGAGCTGAGACAAACAACCAGAAGGGTGCTCTGGCATGGAGGGAAAGGCATGCACTTGGGAAAGAGCCAGTCCTGCATTACCCTGAGCTGGTTACTTCACTTCACTAAATCCCAAATTTTTGTGTTGTAAACATCGGGATAATGTCTACCTTGGGAGAGTTTGTATAATAATTAAGATGAAATTATATATGAACAGAGCCTAGAACATAATAGACTCTTAATAAGAGAAACGTTAACTCAGCTGTCTTAGTCTATTTTATGTTGTTATAATAAAATACCCGAGACTGGGTAATTTACAAAGAATAGAGATTTATTTGGCTCAAGGTTCTGGAGGTTGAGAAGTTCAAACTCATGGTGCTGGTGCTGGTGAGGGATTTCTTCCTGTACCATAACATGGTATGGGGCATCACATGGTGAGACAGCAAGCTCTCTAGCTCCAATCTGTTTTCTTCTTCTTCAGAATCTACTAGTGGCCACTTTTATGATCTCATTTAATCCTAATTACCTTCCAAGAGCCCCACCTCTAAATACCATCAACAGAGAAGTAGGGGTATGAAGTTTCCAACACATGAACTTTGGGGGGCATATGCAAACCATAGCATCTGCTTATTTGCTGAAGAAAAGATGAGGATGGTCTATGTTAAAATGTCTTACTCTCAGTCCCAGGTACTGTACATTCTAGGAATGTGGCTTCAAGGAAATTCACCAGGCAGAGACCCAAGCACCCCCATGGTGGTTAGTCACAGACGACTTGGAGCAGGATTTTTCTGGGACAGATTACCTGTATCACACACCTCAGAATAAGTTGTTGAAGAGGGAGCAAGTGATGAATGATGAAGTCTCCTGCCAGGTTATTATGTAAAGTAAAATTTACACAAATAAAGAGATGAAGTAGAGAAACTGATGAAGAAAATTGATTATGTCATAAAATGTTTAACTTAGCTGACACAGCTCAGGTCCTTGTAGAGTTTCATAAATCAGTGGGGAGATGTCTCAGGCTGAGCCAGAGTTTGCAGCCTGGATTTGCCCAACCAGAAGGCAGTGCTATCTCTAGTACAAGAAGAGACCTGCTTTTATTGGAGGAGATGGAAAGATTTAGTTCTTTCTTTAACAGAATCTTGATAGAAATGCCCAAATGCTATACATGTTTTATAAGAAATAGAAAATCCACAGTTTAAAGTACTTTCTTAATTCTATTTTGAAAAATAATGCTTTCATTTATGAGTCTAATACAATAAGCAAAAAATTCTACAGTTGCTTTAAAAAAAAGTTTATTACCTATTATTTTCCATGACCTGAAATGGTTGACAGTCCTTTTGTTGAACAGTGACATGTTATAAGACACTAAGTATGAAAGCATGAGAGGGAATAAACAGAATTTCTTTCTGTCCCAACATATGTCTGTTATAAAAGGAATTGTGGAATTTAACACTGTAGTTAAAGTCAATGTTGAAAATTGCCTAAGTTGGTTCTGTCTCTCCATTATTAGCTATTTTTTTCCCTCGCAAATATATTCTTGAGTTTTTTTTTTTTAATATTTTGACAATTGTCAGACTTGCAAATATACACCCAAAATTAGATAGGCAGTGTTCCTCTATTAAGAAATACAATGCCATTAGAAACAAAATCCAAGCTGACAGACTTGCTACAGACAATGATTGCTCACAGCCATCAGCAGGTCTCAGAAATGGGGATAGATGTCCATTTGGCGCCATCACCAAACTTTGGGACTCTCTGTGAGTCAGTTACCATTCTGACCCTCAGTAAAGGCTCACCTGTAAATGGAGATTAAAATAGTGATATTTGCCTAGTATAATGGGTGATCTACAACGTATTATAAGTTCCTTACATCTATGGTTAGAAAAACAAGATATCATCTAAGGAGACAGCTTACCAGGGCTCACTGACTGCTGGATAAGGTTTGGTTTCAGCTTTAGATTCAGAAACTGGATTTTGTTCAGTCTTTTTGGAATAACTCCCACCAACGAATATTGGAAGGAACTCTAAGGAAGATCCTTGGAGAAACTGCCTTCATAGGGCTCAAGAACCCAAACGTCTCTGTAATGTATTTTAATTCTCATGATGCATTTGTCCAAAGGGATTGAGTTGCAGAAAATGGAAAATATTCTAACTACTTTAAGCATAGAAAGATTTAATACAGAAATTTACATTCTTATGAAATGTGGTGGTTAATTTTATGTGTCACTTGACTGGGCTATGGGGTGCCCAGACATTTGGTCAAATCTTATTCTGTTTGTGCTTCTGAAGGTGTTTCTGGATGAGGGTAACACTTGAGTCAATAGAGTGAGAAAATAAATAAACTTGAGCTCCCTGATGTCCTCATCTAATCTGTTGAAAGCCTAAAAAGACGAAAAGGCTGAGGAAGAGGGAAGTTCTCCCGCCTGATTGAGCAGACATGTGTCTTTTCCAGGCAACAGACTTCAACTGAAGCATCATTCTTCATGAGTCTTAAGTCTACTGGTTTTTAGACTAGAACTTACACCATCCACTGTCCTGGCCTTGAAATTCAACTGGAACTGCACATGGGCTCCCCTGGTGTCCAGTTTGACAACTATAGACCTTGGGACTTCCCAGCCTACATAACTGCATGAGACCATTCCAGTGGTTGAATGAATGGATGACCTAATTATTGGTTCTCTCTTTCTGGAAAATCTTGACAAATACACAAAACCTTTAGAACGTCAGAGAGTCATGGTAGTTGTAATGGTTAATTCGAATTGTCAATTTAATTGGATAAAGAGATACCTATGATTAAGAGGGCATGCCAGTGAGGGCATGTCTAGGAATGATTGGAATTTGGGATAGTGAACTGAAGTGGAGACCCTCCCTAAGCACGGGCAGCACCACCCAATAGGATGGTGGCTTGGATGGAATAAAAGTTGAAAGAACAAGGAAGCAGATGCAGATGCAAGCTCCACTCTTCTTGAATGGGTTCTTGATTACTGCTTTGATCATCTGAGGATTTTGCACTCTTGCTTCTTCACTCTTCCGAAACAGACTCTACCAGTGATTCTCTAGGTAGTTTCTTGAAGCCTTGGTCTTGGATTAGGGTAGCACTGTTGATCCTTCTTGTTCAGGGGCTTCTGTGTCTTGGACTGTGCAGCTACTGGTTCTTCCAGTTCTCTATCCTGCAGACAGCCATTGTAGACTATTCAGCTTCTGGTTGTGTAAGCCAATCTAATAAATTCTCATTTTATAATCATACTTTCTGTTGATTCTGTTCCTCCAGAGAACCCTGGCTAATACAGAAGTATATCACCATGGACTGCCCTTACAAGTTCAATAAAAAGGGTTCAGAGCAACTTTCTCTCTCTGGCACCTGCTCATGATTGTTGAGACCTGGCTTGGAGTTGCAGGGCCTCTCTTTGTGATCCCTGAGTTCTTCTCCACTCATCTGTGAACAATTCCTGCCTTGAAACCTAGGACTATGCAGAGATCAAACACCAATAGTTCAGGTATCAAGCAGGAACAGAAGGTGATATCTTTAAATTACCTGTCACTGTATTCGGTCAGTGTAAGGATGGGTAATTCCTTTCCTTCATCTTGACTTTGTCTGTTGGAGGCCTCAGGTATTCATTCACTTACAATCAAAGATAAAAAAAGCCACCTTCTGAATGGTGGCAGCCTCCATTGGGCAGCCCCTAGAACACAAGTACAGAGACCAAAATGACAAATTACTGATTTCTATGAGAAATACACCTGCCAAAAGGACTGGAGTGTTCAGCCCAAGGGGCCTATAGTGTCTTCTCCATAGGAGAGTCGGGTGTCTCCAACATGTAGCAGTGGGAACACACATCCTCACTGTTGATTTCCAACTAACCCCTTTCCTTGCCACTAATGGCTCCATCCACTGTCTCTTCATAGTCTTTCCTCAGTCACGGTGCATGAGAACTAGGTTAGCTTCCTCAGTTCACTAGAAACCCACTTGAGATAACCATTTTTTTTTTTTTTGAGACACCCACCCCCACTCCCACCAGCCATCCAACCAATCTTTAGATATGGCATTTCTATAAAAGCTTGATTCCATCCATTGCATTTTGATTATTTCCCAGGGGAATACCCCATTTGGATGTTCGGAGGGTACATTATGATTACATATCAACTCTGCTCAGTCTTTCCCCAGGGCAGCAGGCATTTACTTAGAATTGCCACCAGCTTTACAATTACGCTTATCTCTTGGTCTCTGGAGAATTGGTTTCAGGACGCCCATGAAAATCCTCAGATGCTCAAGTACCTTATATAAAATGGTATATTTGCATAGAACCCACTTGGTTCTCCCATATATTTTTAAATCATCCTAATACATGCAAACTCTATGTAAGTAGTTGTTATGTGTATCGCTTCTGGAATAATAACAAGGAAAAAGTCTGTCCGTGTTCAGTACAGGCACAATCACTTTTCTAAAATCTATCTGCAATTGGGTGAATCCCAAGAGGTAGAACCCAAGGACAGAAGGGCTGACTGTACTTCACAGGCACTCAGAGGCTGTCCTTTTGGGGAAAGGTAAACACGGAGATCAGGAAAAGTCAGGAAAGGAAGGAGGAAAGCACTTTTACACACAAGGTGAAAATATACATGGGGGCCTGGATCAGGGGAGGAATGGAGGTGGTACCTCATTTTGAATACTGAGGGAACTTTACATTGACATAGGAAAATTGATTCAATAAAAAAAAGGAATGAAGATACAATTTAAAGCTGTATTTTGTTTCCCACTTCACTATTTTTCTCTTCCTTTTCTTCCTTCTATCTTTCTTATTGTTATTCTTAGTGCTGGGAACTGAGCCTAGGGACTCACTCATACCTGCTAGGCAATGCTTGCCTTCTTTACCCAAGGAATTTGTTTTGTTTTAGATTCTAAAACATAGAAAACAATTTTTATCTTGGATTTTAAAAATGTATTACCATAATATTCTACTTCCCTACTTCTTTAAGCTATTTTATTGTTATTACTCTATTTTTTAAAATTTAAATGCATTGCTTTGTGTTTTAACTTTTTTTTGGGGGGGGGGGTTACTAGGTATTGAACTCAGGGGCACTTGACCACTGAGCCACATCCCAGCCCTATTTTATAATTTATTTTGAGACAGGGTCTCACTGAGTTGCTTAGTGCCCTGCTTTTGCTGAGGCTGGTTCTGAACTTGCAATCCTCCTGCCTCATTTCCCAGCTGCTGGGATTACAGACATGTGCCACTGCACCAAGCTTAATTTTTAAAATAGTCTGAAAATTATTTCCTTGAGAACTAAGATAAGGCTAAATGGAAATAGTTGCATATTTCTATGATAGTGTGTTACACAGGTACTCTGTTACAGTTTGTCAGGGTAAAGAAGCTACAGTGATTCTTAGAGGGGTGCTGGTAGGTTACATTTTAATTCATGTACCCACCATTCATTCTGCAGAAATGTCTATTAATTATCTACGCTAAAACACCATGCTAAGTATGAAAGATATAAAGATGAATGTAATATTTGTGGTATTGTCTTTTATAATCTCTCTTTCTTTCTTTAATCTTTATAGAATATCTATACTTAGAATGCTTACTAGTTTCAAAGTGAAAAGTGTATTCTTGTATGCTAGTGAGATGACTGGTGGGGGTTTGGGGCTTCTAGATACGCTCCTGAGGGAGGGTGGTTGCAAGGGGAACCAACCATGTATCAGAGGGTTGTGCCTTTCAATTCATCCCCCAACCTCCAGGGAGGGAAGAGGGACTGAGTGTTGAGAGGTTCTCCTTCAGTCAATAGTATAATCAGTCATGTCAATGTAATGAGTCTTCGTAAATGTCCAAAAGGGCGGGAGTCACTGAGCTTCCAGATAGCTGAACATGTGGAGGTTTCTGGAGGGGGATGCCCCACAAACAGCATGGAATTTCCATGCCCCTTTCTACCTCTCTTGCCCTAATCATCTCTTTCACCTTCTATTTATCTGTATACTTTGTAATGTTTTGTAATAAACCAGTAAACATAATAAAGTATTCCCCTGAATTTTGTGAGCTGCTCTAGAAAATTAATCCTAGGAGGGGAATACCCAATTGATAGCCCACTGGTTAGAAGCCCAGGTCAAACAATCTGGGGGTCTGACTGGCATCTGAAGTGAGGATGGGAAGTCTTGTGGGGCTGAGTCCTTATCGTGTTGTATATGACTAACTCCAAGTAAGCAAGGCCAGAATTGAGTTGAATCGGAGAACACCCAAGCTGTCCACTGCAGAACTGGTTGCTTGATGTAAGTGTGTGGATGGGTGGGGAGGAACCTACACATCTCATGTCAAAAGTGTCGTGTTGAGAGTAGGAGAAACACTTTGGATTGGTTTTTCCATATCTCTTACAACACGGTCTAAACCCTTTAAGAACTCATTGTCTTGGTCAATTTTTCTCAGAAAAATTTTCTAGGCTCTGGACTAGAAGCATCAGCTTCACTTATAAATTTGTTAGAAATGCAAATTCTTGGGCCCTACCTTTCTAATTTCTACAGAATCAGAAACTCTGGTGGTGAAGAGAAGGTGGCAGTAAGCTGGGTTTTAACTATCACTTCAGGTAATTCCAATGCATGATCAAGTTGTAGAGTTGTAGATATCTGATCTAGGGAACAATTAAAAAAAAAAAAAAAAAAGAAAGGAAAAGAAAAGAAAATCACAATTTTCTGTGACAAATGCTAACTAAGTTAGAGGTGTACTCCAGGTGCTATGGGCTTGGTAGAAATTATGTGGAGAAGAAGACAATGGACTCACCACAAGAGAGGAGATGTATTACTGAGGTTTGGGATTTGCCAGAAAAACAAGGTTGGGAAGGGTGTTGTAGGTGGAGGAAAGGCAAATATGTGAAATAGCACATTGATGTGGGTGACCACAGGTAGTTCATGGTAGAGAGGTTTTTTGAAAAAACAGGATAATCAAAATGGAATTGGGTTGAAATAGATTAAGTCTCAGTTGACAAAAACATGGAGTTGATATTCCTAAACCATTTTTGATTTGGCCTGAATTTCTCTCCCCCTGAGAGATACAAAGATGAATGGAACATTTGTGGTGTTCTGATTTGGGTCTTTCTGATGATATCACTCTGACAACATACATGTCTTTCCTTCCCTCAGGTTAGAAGAGGCAGTGATAGCCTGCATTACCAGTTATCTTAGAAGGTCTGTAGTTGCATTCCATGGCTGGGCTGTGGTTAGGTAGGTAGGCTTGGATCCTTTATTTTTCCCATCTTTCTCCTACAGTTTTTTTGTTTCACTTTGACATATAGATGTTGGGCACAGATGACCCTTAGCAAGTCTGTATTCTGATCATTTCATCTCTGTTATTGATTTATTAACTAGAACTGTGTTTTGTTTTACGGGTTGCTCTAGGGTTTTAGAACATACATCTTTATCACAGTCTATTTTCAAGTAATGCCATTTCAGTTTATTTTTGTATCATTTCAGAACCTTGCTGCAGTATGTTTCCCTTTCTCCCCTGCTGGCCTTTGTGCTGTTATTGACACACATTTATTTCTACCTACATTATAAACCACCAGATGTATTGTTAGTGCTTTGCCTGAAACAGTCAATTATTTTTTAGTTATTAAAAAAATCTGAAAAATGAGAAAATGTCGTTCCCATTTTCCCACACATTTTCCATTTCTACTGGTCTACATTCTTTTGTGTAATATTAAATTGCCATCCAATATCCTTTTCCTTCTGCTTAAAAAAGAAAACCTCCCAAAACTCACTTCAACATTTCTTATGCTAGTCTGCTGCAGCTGAAGTCTTTCAAATATTGGTTGTCTTTATTTTGCCTTCTTTATTTGAAGATATTTTTGTGAATACAGAATTTTTTTTTCAGACAGTTTTTCTTTCAGTATTTTAATGATGTTACTCATGGCCTTTTAATTTGCATAGTTTCTAATGAGAAGTTTGCATGGTTTATTCCTCTGTATGTAATATGTCTTTTTCTCACACTACTTTTAAGACTTTTCCCTTTATCATTTGTCTTAAGCAATTTGACTAGAATGTGTCTTGGTATAATTTTCTTCATGCCTTTTTGAGCTCAGACTATGTTGAGATGTTTTTTATCTGTGTATTTATAGTTTCCAATAACTTTGGACACATTTTGGTCCAAATTTATTTCTTCAAGTATTTGTTTCTTCCAATATTTTCCTTCTATCTCCTTTTCTTTGCTTTTTTTTCTCCCTCACAGAACTGCAGTTAGGCACATGTTAGATTGTTACTTGCTATGAGCTCACAGTTCACTTATGCATTTTCCAGTTTTTCAGTCTTTCCATTGTTTTATTTTCATCATCTTTATGATGTTGAAAAGTAGGCATTCAACAGAAACTGTACTTCAAAATTTAAATTTAGAACTTTTCTTGAGGTAGCAATATGCAGCAGGGTCCTTTCTCTGAGACAGAGCAGTGACATTGTAACAGTGGTCCACTTCGCCTTTTGAATAGAGCTCTGAGTCTTATTTTTATTTTATTTTATTTATTTATTTATTTTTATAATACACTTATATAATTTATATCAGAATAGTTTTCCATATCAATAGGCATATATTTTCATCATCATGCTTACTATTTTATTAATCCATCTTCTTTTTTTTAATTTTTTTTTAATTTTTTTTTATTTTATTGTAAACAAATGGGATACATGTTGCCTCTCTGTTTGTGAGTCTTATTTTTAAAAGGAACAAGTTTTCCTTTTTCTCTTCTCCCTCTCCCCCTCCCTAACTTGGGGCAGGGAACTTGAGCTACCTGTGCTCCACAGGAAGGAGATATCTGTCAGAGGATTCAGAAGTGAATATCTCCCAAATTAACAAGCGAATGTTAATACATCATGGGGAGCCCTGAGACCCCCCTGTCAGAGCATCCCTGGCCTTTGAAGAGCTCCTTTAAAAGTCCCCTGTTCCTCCTGATGGGGAGAATCAGTCTCTGGCACAGGAGTCCCCTGTGCTTCTCCTCTACTAGCAAAGCAATAAAACTTCTTTTTCCTTTTTCACAAAACCAGCGTCCTCATTATTGAATTGGCATGGGGGACAAAAACCAAGTTTTCAGTTGGAACATGAGCTGCAATTTTCAGTCTGTCACACAGCTTGAAACTGTCAATTGTTTTTAAGTTAGCTACATTGCTAATCTATGATGTTTGGTAGCTTAGGTGGATTAAATGCATTTTGGACATACAATATTTTCAATTATAATGAGTTTATTGGAGCATAGGCCCAACATAAGTTAAGGAGCATCTAGATTATTCATCTTTAAAAATTTGATTTGGGGCTTTCTCTTCCATGTTTCCCATCCCATTTATACTTTCCTTCATGTTCTTGCAAGTAAGTTTATTTGTAATATTGAAGCCAGAATTAAGGACAGGTAGTTAGTGTAGAAATAGGGGATCGGGTCAAATGGAGGAAATGAAGCCATGAAGCCATCTACCTCTGGAAGTTGGAGACTGCCCCTGGGAGAATGGAATGTCAAGGATCTCCAGAGGTCATTGATTACCAAATTTACCTGCCTTTATCAAGGACTGCAAGCATGGAGCTGCTAATTAATGCCTTCTGGGCCCTTACCTGCCAGAATCACCTTGGCCTTCCCCCTGCCCTTGGCTTCTCACTTAATGCAAAACCAGGCCTTGTCACATAGGCAGGAAGGAGAGATAAGCCGGGAGAGAATGGGAGAACAAAAGAGACTTTAACCTATAAAAGATGTAGGGTGCGCTCACTTCTTGGGGCTTTAGAACATCAGCCATGGCCCCCTTCTTCCTTCTGGGAGAAGTCTGTATTATTACCTTTAAATAGAACCTGCTTAATATGCTTGCCTTGGCGTGCTTCTCTAGTATTCAATCTTCAACATTAGAAGGAGCAGAACTCGTCACCAGTAAACGGCGGTATCAATATCAGTTTTAATATCCTTATGTGTTAATTTTACCATCTGTGCTTTTTAAATACCTATTTTATGTCACTGATTTTTTTTGTACTAGTTATTGTAATGTATAAAGCTGCTCTCCCGCCCATCAGGTGCAGTCATTGTCCCTGCCTCCCAACCACTTGTCAATCTGTGAGCATCCTGGCTAGCTATTGGTTCATCAGTCAGCTTGCAAGTATCCTTCTCCGATATTGGTCCCCTGTTAGCCCAGAGGAATTCAACTGTTTTACTGTAGCTTCCCCGCCATCTTTTTCCATTCTTCTGTCTGTCCTACTCACTTTTCTCTATCCTCCTGGCTTTCCACTCTCTCTAGCGTGCACCCTTTCTTTTCCTTTCTCTTTTCCTCTCATTTTCTGTCTTACCCTGCAGGGAGACACTGTTTACTTAATGAATTCCCTTATGTGATTTCATGTGTCCAGCGTGGTTTCGTGGAAATTCCCTTACAGTGGTGCTGTGACTCGGGATGGGATCTTCCACTGTCTCTTAAGAGAGTGGAACCCCATCTGACACCCCAGTGCCCCCGGACACGTCTCCACCTTCCATTCTGCCCAGTCACTCTGCTCTGCGTTTATCACCGGACTTCAGGTTGGTGAGTAGGCTGGTTCCTCTAATTACGGCAGCCCCTATAGTCGTTCCTATCTGCCGGGTGGATTCCTGATTTTATGGTGGAGATCTCTCTCAGGGTTGAGGCTCATCTCGTATTTGCATCGAAAACCCTGATATCAGGTCCTCAACTCTTCTCGGCTTTTGCCTGGCCCACATGGATGTTTGTGTGATGACACCTCGTCTCCAGTCGATTACTCCGTGGCCTCGGGACGCCGGGCCACAGACTCAACTGTATCATTCCCCACCATGGAATCTGGGTCCTCCAATCTGGCAGATTCACCCTGGGAACCCTTCACCCGACCCCCAGTACTTAAAGCCATCAAAATCCATTTGTGTAATGGCACACAGCGTCCGTGAGCGAGCGGGCAGATGGAAAGGGATTCCTTATCTTCAAGTCTTTCCTTTCGAGGAGTTTCAAGATGGCGGCCTAGAGGGTGGCTGCATTTCATGTTGCTCCAGGACTCAGGATTCAAAAGAGGAGATATTGAGACACTTGGGACCAACTCAAAGCAGCCGGGTGACTCTCACCCGTTGGGAAGGCGTCCCAGATGGGACGGTAGTCCCGGAACGCAGGAAACTTTGTGAAGTAGAGCTGCCGGCGAAACACCCCTCCCCCCGCTGGAGCAGTGAACTCGGACAACTGGGAGTGCTGTAAAGGAGGCCGCTCGGCACAGCGCTGGGACTCGGAGCAACCACTGGGGCTCCAGTGGCTGCCCAGGGGAGGAGTGGCAAGGAGAGCTGTGTGGACTCAGGACACCGGGGCCTGCCCTGAGGAGCAGGAGGAGGAGCGTGGCCGCTTGGATTCGGAGTGACTGCACCAGAGCTACAGGCGGTTGCCAGAGGAGAAGCTCCGCGGTGAGCTGTTTGGACTCAGAACGACTGCTTCTGAACCCCAGGGCCTGCCCTGAGGACAAGGAGGAGGAGGAGGAGGAGCGTGGCCGCTTGGATTTGGAGTGACTGCACCAGAGCTACAGGCGGTTGCCAGAGGAGGGGCTGCGTGGTGAGCTGTTTGGACTCTGACCACTTCTGAACACCGGGGCCTGCCCGGAGGAGTAGGACGAGGAGGAGGAGGAGCGCGGCGGGTCGTTTGGCCTCGCAGTGACTGCATTAGCGCTCCAGGCGGCTGCTCAGAGGAGAAGGCGAGTGGTGAGTTGTTTGGACTTAAAGTGACAGCTCCTGAACACAGGGGGGCTGCCTGGAGGAGAAGCATGGTGGGTTGCTTGGTCTTGAGTGGCCACACCAGAGCTCCGGGCGGTTGCCCAGAGGACCCGTGCAGCAGGTCACGTGGATTCAGAGCCACTCAGAGCTACCGCTCCTGAACACCCGGGGGGTTATCTGGAGAAGGAGGAGGAACGGGGAGGGTCACTTCGACTCGGAGTGATTGATTGCCCAGGGCTACGGGTGGTTGGTGGGAGGTGGAGGCACGCAGTGAGTTTCTTGGACTCCTAGTGACCGCACCAGAATACTGGGCGGCTGTCTGGAGGAAGAGGCGTGTGGCGGGTCTCTGGGACTCAGAGCGATTGTACGGGGCCCCAGGTGGCTGCTCAGAGGAGGGGCCGCATAGCCAGGCGATTAGGTGCAGAGCAGGGTCCCAGGATCTAGGAGGCTTCTTGGTGGAAGAGCCGCACAGAGACATGCTTAAGGGCGGAGCGAAGGTTCCAGGCCTGCAGGCAGATTCTCTGAGGAGGGGCAGCCTAAGGAGATTCATCTGCGAAGGGTGAGGCTCCCAGGCCCAGGAGGTAGGGCCGGGTCCCTGGGAACTTTGCAGAGGAAGGCAGCCCAGCCCAGGCGGTAGCTGTAAATTGAGGGGAACCTCTAGAAGGGAACTGACCAGCAACACCTCCCCACAGGGTGAGTCTTCCCTGCCGGGTGAGGTTTCCCCACAAGGATGGTAAAACCAGAGACTCAGGCCCAAACAGGCCTTGCCTCAGCCCGCAGCCTAGGTCCCCTTTGGATGACCATTGGTCAACAAGTGGAGGCACCTCTGCCCACTAGCAGGGATTATACCCCACCTGAAGGCCACCACTCCTAGAGAGGCAGCTTCCTTGTGGAGCACCGCATTATCAACTTCCTCCAAGACTTCAGCCTACTGAAGGCTAAGGGGGGATATATATAGAAATCTTCAGGGACATTGTAAGTCAATAGAGGAAATCTGCAATATCTCAGCGGTCCACTGATACCTGAACAATATGAGAAAACAAGGAAAGAAAATGCTGCAAACAAATCTAGATGCTACACCAATAAAACCTAATGACAGCATGGCAGAAGAAATGACAGAAAAGGAGTTCAGAATGTACATAATTAAAATGATCAGAGAAGCAAACGATGAGATGAAAGAGCAAATGCAAGCATTGAATGATCGCACCAATCGACAGTTAAAAGAGCAAATACAGGAAGCAAAAGATCATTTCAATAAAGAGTTAGAGATATTGAAAAAAAAACCAAACAGAAATCCTTGACATGAAGGAAACAATAAACCAAATTAAGAACTCCATAGAAAGCATATCCAATAGGATAGAACACCTGGAAGACAGAACCTCAGACATTGAAGACAAAATATTTAACCTTGAAAACAAAGTTGAACAAACAGAGAAGATGGTAAGAAATCATGAACAGAATCTACAAGAACTGTGGGATATCATGAAAAGGCCAAATTTAAGAATTATTGGGATTGAGGAAGGCCTAGAGAAACAAGCCAAAGGAATGAACAATCTATTCAATGAAATAATATCAGAAAATTTCCCAAATCTGAAGAATGAAATGGAAAATCAAGTTCAAGAGGTTTATAGGACTCCAAATACACAAAATTACAACAGACCCACACCAAGGCACATTATAATGAAAATACCTAACATACAAAATAAAGACAGAATTTTAAAGGCTGTGAGAGAAAAGAACCAAATTACATTCAGGGGGAAACCAATACGGATATCAGCAGATTTTTCAATCCAGACCCTAAAAGCTAGAAGGGCCTGGAACAACATTTTTCAAGCCCTGAAAGAAAATGGATGCCAACCAAGAATCGTATACCCAGCAAAACTTACCTTCAAATTTGACGATGAAATAAAATCCTTCCATGATAAACAAAAGCTAAAAGAATTTACAAAAAGAAAGCCAGCATTACAGAACATTCTCAGCAAAATATTCCATGAGGAGGAGATGAAAAACAAAGAAGCAAATCGGCAAAGGGAGGAATTATCCTAAAGGAATTGTCAAATAAAGGAGGAAACAAGTTGTGTCAAACAAATAAATAAATAAAATTTAAAAAATGAACCAAATGACCGGGAAACCAAATCATTTCTCTATAATAACCCTGAATGTTAATGGCCTGAATTCATCAATCAAAAGACATAGACTGGCAGATTGGATTAAAAAGAAAGATCCAACAATATGTTGCCTGCAAGAGACTCACCTCATAGAAAAAGATACCCATAGACTAAAGGTGAAAGGATGGGGAAAAACATACCATGCACACGGACTCAGCAAAAAAGCTGGAGTATCCATCCTCATTTCCGGTAATGTGGACTTCAAGCCAAAGTTAGTCAGAAGGGATAAAGAAGGTCATTTCATACTGCTTAAGGGAAGCATAAATCAGCAAGATATAACAATCATAAACATCTATGCCCCAAACAGTGGCTCATCCATGTATGTCAAACAAATCCTTCTCAATTTCAGAAACCAAATAGACCATAACACAATAATACTAGGTGATTTAACACGTCTCTCTCACCACTGGACAGATCTTCCAGACAAAAATTGAACAAAGAAACCATAGATCTCAATAACACAATCAATAATTTAGACTTAACAGACATTTATAGAATATACCATCCAACCAAGAGCGAATACACTTTCTTCTCAGCAGCACATGGATCCTTCTCTAAAATAGACCATATATTATGCCACAAAGCTAATGTTAGCAAATACAAGTAGAGACACTAGCATGTATTCCATCAGATCATAATGGATTGAAGTTAGAAATAAATGAAAGAGTAAAACACAGAAACTATTCCAACATCTGGAGATTAAACAATATGCTATTATATGATGAATGGATAACAGAAGATATTAGGAAGGAAATTAAAAAATTCTTAGAGGTAAATGAGAACAAAGAAACATCATATCAAAATCTCTGGGACACTATGAAAGCAGTTCTTAGAGGGAAATTTATTTCATGGAGTGCATTTAATAAAAGAAGTAAAACTCAACAAATAAACGACCTAACACTACAGCTCAAAGCCCTAGAAAAAGAAGAACAGAACAGCACCAAAAGTAGTAGAAGACAGGAAATAGTTAAACTCAGAGCTGAAATCA
The DNA here is from genome assembly GCF_902686455.1 of Sciurus vulgaris. Taxonomy (NCBI): domain Eukaryota; kingdom Metazoa; phylum Chordata; class Mammalia; order Rodentia; family Sciuridae; genus Sciurus; species Sciurus vulgaris. The sequence continues at coordinate 163,444,256 of NC_136464.1, forward strand.
ATGAAATTGAAACAAAAGAAACAATACAAAAAATTGACAAAATAAATAGTTGGTTCTTCGAAAAAATAAACAAAATTGATAAACCTTTAGCCACACTAACAAAGAGAAGATGAGAGAAAACCCAAATCACTAAAATTTGGAATGAATAAGGAAATATCACAAGAGACAGGATTGAAATACAAAACATAATTAGAAGCTATTTTGAAAATCTATACTCCAACAAAATAGAAAATTTCGAAGGCATCAACAGGTTTCTAGAGACATATGAATTGCCTAAACTGAATGAGGAGGACATAACAATTTAAATAGACCAATTTCAAGTACTGAAATAGAAGAAGTCATCAAAAGCCTACCAACCTAGAAAAGTCCGGGACCAGATGGGTTCTCAGCCGAGTTCTACAAAACCTTTAAAGAAGAGCTCATTCCAATACTTCTCAAAGTATTCCATAAAATAGAAGAGGAGGGAACCCTCCCAAACTCATTCTATGAAGCCAATATCACACTGATACCTAAACCAGACAGAGACTCATCAAGGAAAGAAAATTTCAGACCAATATTCTTAATGAACATCGACGCAAAAATTCTCAACAAAATTTTAGCAAATCGCATACAAAAACATATTAAAAAGATAGTGCACCATGATCAAGTGGGTTTCATCCCAGGGATGCAAGGTTGGTTCAACATCAGGAAATCAATAAACGTAATTCACCATATTAATTGACTTAAAGTCAAGAATCACATGATTATTTCAATAGATGCAGAAAAAGCATTTGATAAAATACAGCACCCCTTCATGCTCAAAACACTAGAAAACATAGGGATAGTGGGAACATTCCTTAACATTATAAAGGCTATTTATGCTAAGCCCATGGCTAATATCATTCTAAATGGTGAAAAACTGAAAGCATTCCCCCTAAAAACTGGAACAAGGCAGGGATGCCCTCTTTCACCACTTCTATTCAACATGGTTCTTGAGACTCTGGCCCGAGCAATTAGATAAACCAAAGAAATTAAAGGGATACGAATTGGAAAAGAAGAACTCAAACTATCCCTGTTCGCTGATGACATGATTATATATTTAGAGGAACCTGGAAATTCCACCAGAAAACTCTTAGAACTCATAAGTGAATTCAGTGAAGTAGCAGGTTACAAGATCAATGCCCATAAATCCAACGCATTTTTATACATAAGTGATGAATCTTCAGAAAGAGAAATTAGGAAAACTACCCCATTCACAATAGCCTCGAAAAAAATAAAATACTTGGGACTCAATCTCACAAAAGAGGTGAAAGACCTCTACAATGAGAACTATACAACACTAAAGAAAGAAATTAAAGAAAACCTTAGAAGATGGAAAGATCTTCCATGTTCTTGGATAGGAAGAATTAATATTGTCAAAATGGCCATACTACCTAAAGTGCTATACAGATTCAATGCAATTCCAATTAAAATCCCAATGACGTACCTTACAGAAATAGAGCAAGCAATTATGAAATTCATCTGGAAGAATAAGAAACCCAGAATAGCTAAAGCAATTCTTAGCAGGAAGAGTGAAACAGGGGGTATTGCAATACCAGATCTTCAACTCTACTACAAAGTAATAGTAACAAAAATGGCATGGTATTGGTACCAAAATAGAAAGGTAGATCAATGGTACAGAATAGAGGACACGGACACAAACCCAAATAAATACAATTTTCTCATACTAGACAAAGGTGCCAAAAATATGCAATGGAGAAAAGATAGCCTCTTCAACAAATGGTGCTGGGAGAATTGGAAATCCATATGCAACAGAATGAAACTAAACCCATATCTCTCACCATGCATGAAACTAAACTCAAAATGGATTAAGGACCTCGGAATCAGACCAGAGACCCTGCAGATTATAGAAGAAAAAGTAGGTCCAAATCTTCACCTTGTTGGTCTAGGATCAGACTTCCTTAACAGGACTCCCATAGCACAAGAAATAAAAGCTAGAATCAACCACTGGGATAGATTCAAACTAAAAAGCTTTCTCTCAGCAAAGGAAACTATCAGCAATGCGAAGAAAGATCCTACAGAGTGGGAGAATATCTTTGCCAATCATACTTCAGATAGAGCACTAATCTCCAGAATCTATAAAGAACTCAAAAAACTTTACTCCAAGAATTCAAATAATCCAGTCGACAAATGGGCTAAGGAAATGAATAGACACTTCACAGAAGAAGATCTACAAGCAATCAACAAACATATGGAAAAATGTTCAACATCTCTAGTAATAAGAGAAATGCAAATCAAAACCACCCTAAGATTCCATCTCACCCCTATTAGAATGGCGATTATCAAGAATACGAGCAACAACAGGTGTTGGCGAGGATGTGGGGAGAAAGGTACACTAATACATTGCTGGTGGGACTGCAAATTAGTGCAGCCACTCTGGAAAGCAGTGTGGAGATTCCTTAGAAAACTTGGAATGGGCCCTCCATTTGACCCAGCTATCCCACTCCTTGGCCTATACCCAAAGGACTTAAAATCAGCATACTACAGAGATACAGCCACATCAATGTTCATAGCTGCTCAATTCACAATAGCCAGACTGTGGAACCAACCTAGATGCCATTCAATTGATGAGTGGATAAAGAAACTGTGGTATATATATACAATGGAATATTACTCCGCCATAAAGAATGATAAAATTATGGCATTTGCAGGCAAATGGATGAAATTGGAGAATATCATGCTAAGTGAGATAAGCCAATCTCAAAAAGCCAAAGGACGAATGATATCGCTAATAAGTGGAGGATGACACATAATGGGGGGGAGGGAAGGGTTAGTGTTAGGGTTAGAGTTATGGTTAGGGAGGGGGGCAAGTATGGAGGAAGGAAGTACTGTATAGAGGGTAAAGAGGCGTGGGAGGGGTGGGGGGAAGGGAAAAAATAACAGAATGAATCAAACAACATTACTCTATGTAAATTTATGATTACACAAATGGTATGCCTTTACGCCATGTACAAACAGAGAAACAACATGTATCCCATTTGTTTACAATAAAAAAAAAAAAGAGTCTTTCCTTTCCTTTCTCACTTCTTGGCTCTTCCTGCAGCCTCAAGAGCCTCCAGACCCTGCTTCTCCGCCTTCCCCTGCTTCCCCATGTAATGTAAGCAGCCCCATTCGCCAAGTAGTGGGAGATAGTTGTTTAACAATTTTCTGTGTCCAACCCTAAATTAATTACTAACCAGTAAAAGAGTTAAAAGGACCTAAGCATCAAGCTTCTGCTAGAACATTTTAGCCCCTTTCAGATTCAGATCTCAGAAGTCTTACATTGAAATGTAAATGGAGGAAGGCACTGTGGGAAACCAGTCTGAAGCCCAAGGAAAAAAAAGTGTCCATTTTAAATTTCTCCTGGGCTACAACTCAGAATACTTTTCTCCCTTTCACCTTTTCTTTCCTTCTCATTTTCTCATGCTAACGACCATCATCATTTTTCTTCTAGGACTTTTGTTTTTCTTAAATGCTGTATTTTTGAGCTCACAATTTTGATCCTACATACCTAGGTTAATAATTTTTGATCAGTTTTTTTTATCCAACTCTAGAGTTATTTTTGAACATCCGTTACATTGCAGTGGAGATAAATATTACAAGGCCTTTGCTTTTGTGTTAAATATAAGCATGCATAAAAATTAAAATTTTAAAAATGGATCCAAATATTTTTAATTCACGTGATTTAAAGAGGTTCAATTTAAATTGGGTAAACTAATAGAAGTAAAATGTCCTTAAAATTAACTCACAAGTCTCTAAGTGGTCAAACTAATAAAATGTTGATGTTTATCAAATGTCTAACATCAATTTTTCTATGACTTTTCTTCAACAGGAAAGAGATGGCAAATACTGTTGGTACACTTGTCTGATATCTTGGTTTTTCTACAATAAGATGAGTGAATTAAAGGCGACATGTATAGGATTACTCAGATGTGTTTGTTAGAGATATCTAATTAATTTACAAAGTTATTCCATGAAGTAACATACTTATAAATATTATTCTTTATATATTAAATGTGTTCATATTTTCCAGGTATACAAGCCTTTAAAGCAGAAAATTTATCAAGCTGCTATTCTCCAAATTAAACTTGTCTGTAATGGTAAACCTATCATTTAATGTTCTATTATAGGACCTGTCATCAATAGGCTGTTTATAAACCTTTATTTTCTAATATTCCTTTGCCCCTCACTAAACTTGAGAATTTGGTCTTGCTGGTCATAACAAAAGAGGAAAAATTAGCTTTAGGAAAAGCCCCACCTTACCTGAGATAAGGCTCTGCCTCACAACTCTGCTGCACATCAGAATGGTTCCAAAGTAAGCCAGCCTTTAACTCATTTAAAGTTGTGTTCAAAAGTCTAATGTTTGTTGTAAAGATTACTGTAATCTCAAATGGGAACTCGGCCAAAATTCAAGATAGCTATTGCACAAACTGAATGTTTTACTGTTGGTGATTCCATTTTGTATTTTCCTTGTAAATTCTAATTGTTGCCTGATCAATATTTTGCAGAAGTATTGCTTCAAGAGCGAACATCATAAATTAACTTGGAATAGTAAGCCATCACCTATAGGACAGATAATGTAAACCCCAATTACATAAAAGGGGGTAAATAACTATAAAGTTATAGACATTGAAGCTAAAGCCCAGTACTCTTACTTTATGACTGGTGAGACTGACTTGCTTGATGGTTAAGATCAAACTTAGAGATTGAGATTAAATACAGAGGTCAAGAAAAGTCCATATTTGGGTCTTGCCCTCAAAGTCAGCCTGAACCCAGGGAACAAGAGGACTTCTCCAAGGAGCTTTGCAACTCTGGGTCACACAACCTCCTGACCAAGGAGATTGATGAGACCACTAGAGGATGAAAAATCACTCAGTGCATCTGCTGCAGAGGAAGGTCATGGAAAAAGGGAGACATCCCTGGTGATTTCAAGGAAAGCCACCTCATGGAGGAGACCCTGCCTAACTAATGGCACTGGTGGAGCTAAGAAGCTGCTCTTAAGTTCTCTATGAGTGACCCCTGTGGGAACTCAGCTCACTTTTTAACAGGCAGGAACAGGTCGCTTTGACCAGCTTGATCTTAAACACCTAGCAAAACAGTTAAAACCAAAATATAGCCATTCTTGGGCATTTAAAAGAAATAATACTTAAATGTAACTTAAGATGTACACTTGTGTTAGCCCACTAGAATAAAGACTAAAAGCTACAAAAGAGAGATTCTTAGGCAAATGTGCCTGATAACTATCAAAAGAAACTGCCAGAGCCAGAAGTTTTTAGTCAGTTTAAGGCCTGCAGACACAGGTAGGCTTAATCTATGTTTGCTAGTATCTCTACTAAATGTTGTATTTACATTCCTGACAACCTAGACAATGTTAAAGTTCCCAAATAAAGGCCTGTCCTCTCCAGCCTTTGCTAGGCCTTCTCAGTTCTTCCACCCCCTGGTGAGGGATTATTGACTTCTGTCACTTTCATGATAGTCATTGGCATGTTCCAGATTCTGCAACATTTATATTGTATCCATCTCATTTCAGTACTCATGTCTTTTGTTCTTCTCTCATAGAAGCACCCATCCGCAGATGCCTCTACAACCTGCTCTTCCCAACTGAACTTCTACCATGAACCCCTCAATTGACCCAATTTCTAAAAAGGGAACTCCAAACTGCTTGCCGCACACTGCCCCCTTCCAGCTTGAGGAAGCCAGATCAGTCATCACCCCTTTTCCCTACAGCAGTGAGGAGTTCCTAGAATTAGAGGGGTAAATGAAGTCAGAATTGGGGACAGGCAGTTAGTGTAGAAATAGGGGATCAGTCAAATCGAGGAAATGAAGTCCATGAAAATCATCTGCCTTTGGAAGTCTGGAAGGAGAATGGACTTTTTACATCTCACCTGCAAAACCAACCTTAGGCAGGAAGGAGAGAGAAGGCTTCAAAAAGAACTGGAGAGCAAAAGATTTTCTTATAAAAAAAGAAATGGGGAATGTAATGTATAAAGCTGCTCTCCGACCCATCAGGTGCAGTAATTTTCCCTGCCTCCCAACCACTTGTCAATCTGTGAACAGCCTGGCTAGCTATTGGTTCTCAGTCAGCTTGCAGGTATTCCCCGATATTGGTCCCCTGTTAGCCTGGTGGAATTCAACTGTTTTACTGTAGCTTCCCTGCTATCTTTTCCCATTCTTTGTCTGTCCTACACACTTTTCTCTATCCTCCTGGCGTTCCACTCTCTCTAGCGTGTGCCCTTTCTTTTCCTTTCTCTTTTCCTCTCATTTTCTCTTACCCTGCAGGGAGACACTGTTTGCTTAATAAATTCCCTGATGTGATTTCCCGTGTCCGGCGTGGTTTCGTGGAAATTCCCTTACAGTTATATGTTATACTTCCTGCTTCTTTTGCATTTCTGGTCATTTTTAACTGGATGTTGAACAGTGTAAATTTTATACCTTTGAATGCTGTATTGTTGGAAGCCGTGTAGGAATTATGGGTTTGTTTGAGACAACATAAGGCAGGGAGGCTACTGTTCTGGGAACTCCTGGGCGAAATTCCCCAGTTTGAGAAAGCCCACATCATGCTGGTGCCCTGCCTTAGCTCGCAGCCCTAGGCACAAACACAGCTGCTGGAGATGGGTGTAACCTGACAAGCCCCAATGTGTTTTCCCCACTCTTATCCTGTTTTCCTCAAGAAGCTCCCTACTGTATCCCTTAAGCATTCCTGAGCTCTTCTCTTTGTTAGGATCAGACCCCGTCAGGTCTATCCACCCATCAGGCTGCTGCTTCAATTAATTTCCTGTTTTTTGTCTTTATTTTTAAACATTATTATCATAGCTTTTATTTACACTTAGCCATACCTCCCATGGTTACTCCCTCCCCATGCAGGACATGGGCACTGTAATTCTTTGTATATTTCTCAAATTTGTTCTGAGGAGCAATTTAATCCTTCCAAGCCTTGACTTCAAACTTATTTAGAGTAATTCCAGGTTTAATTTGGTCCTACCACTGAGGTACTAGCCTCTGAAATCTCCACTGAATACCATATTTATGCTGAGGGCCTTATAACATGGTTGGCTGAGATCATTCCCAGCTCTGTGGGATCTCCAGGGATTGATCTGTCTTTGCCATTTGGATGACTCTTTCCTAGATTCAGAACGTTTCCTTGCATACAAATACATATCAGTCCTTATCCAAATGCTCAAGGGGAACATTTTTTGTAGATCCTGGGAGAACGCTCTCTCTTTCTCTCTCTCTCTCTTTCTCTTTCTCTCAAGCTCCCTCCTCCCTGGTATTTTGCCTTGGACATTCTAGCTATTTTGACTTTCCTGAACTCTGAATTCTATCTCCTCAACTCAGCCAAACTTCTGTACTCTGTTTGGACCTCCTATTCCTGAACTTCAGCCTCGAACCTCTCTCCAGGTCATAAACTGAGGCTATTAAATGGCTCAGCTCACTTATTTTCCTCTTTGCAGAGATCAGTGATGCCTATTGTCCAACAAATGGAAACTTGTAGGAGATATATTCTGCTCTGTGTTCTAGTTTTTTAAGGGTAGAAGGGATCCTGTAACTCCATTTTGGTCAGAGGATGTGGAAGCTTCCATGGGCTTATACATGGGACTTTCAAGGACTGTGTATAGTAATATATTTATCAAGAGGCTGAGGAGATAAAATGTAGACAACTACATGAGACCCCAGGAACAAGTCTCAATATTTAATGCCCTCATTTTCTTGTTTATTATCAGGTACAAGTTACTATGGTCATGAAGGGAGCTAAGCAATTAGGAAACTATGGATGATTTGAATTGCATTGCATTTGAGGCATGTTGTGTTTTTGAAAGTTCATTATTGAATTGGGTTACAGCTATCATGTCACACTGGGGTTTCAAAGGTATTTCAGAAAGTCCACACACTCAGTGTAGGTAGAGTATGATGTGCCTGGGAGAGATTTATGGACAGTATGGTGAAGAAGAGAGTGAGATCTGATCATGACAGAAGGCCTATGGAATTGGAGAATCCCAACTTCTATCATGAGGTTTGGGAGTTCATTAGTCAGTTTTCTGTAACTGTGGAAAAGTACCTGAGATAACCAACTTATAAGGAGGAAAAATTTATTTTTCTTATAAGGAGGAAAACTTTATCTTGGAGAGTTCAGTCCCTGATTGGTTGTATCTGTGGCTTTGGGGCCTGTGGTGAGGCAGGATATCATGGTAGGGAGGCGATCGTGAATTAAAGTTGTTCAACTCAAGGCAGACCTGGAAGCAAAATGAAAGAATAAAGAAGTGTCTAGGGTCTTCAAGGGCATGCCCCAAATGACCTAAGTTATGCCAACTCCTAAATGTTCTACCATCTCCTTATAGTACTACAGGCTGGGTACCAAATCTTCAACACAGCAGTCTTTGGGTGATATTCAAGATCCAAACTGTAGCTGGGAACAATCAAAGAAGGACAGTATTGAGCGATATAGGAGCTGCTGTTAATTTTGCAAACACGTTTTCAGAATCACTTGTGAAGTTGGTGCAGCAAAAATATGTGTCAGATTAATGTTATTCTATAAACTTTATACACACACACACACACACACATATATAGCTTTAAGTTTGAGGGAAAAAGAAAAGGAATTAGGCTGCTAGACTCAGAAGAGCAGCGCAAACTGCAGAGAGATGGAAAAATTTTATTTTCCAGAAACTCTCAAGTGATGCTTGTACTAGATATAGTTCAAAGGAATGATTTTATAAATCACTTTGGTTGTGGGGGTTAAGATCCTTAAAGGGGGGTAAGATCCCTAAAGGTTGTGCCTGGACTTCCCCAGATATTTTGGGGGCTTCTTTCTATGGCAGTGGGCCTGCCACAAAGGTTCTGCTCTCCCAGTGATAACGTACGGTGTGTGGGGTGGTGTTGCTTGAAGTTCTCAGGTGATCCTGCCTTCCCAGGGGCTCTGGGGAACATGATACTGGGGGAGCTACCAGTGTACAGTGGGCAGTGATCAGGGAGCTGGATACTCGCAATGTGTAGAAAAGTGCATGGTGAAGAATTCTCCCACCCAAATGCCCACAGCACTTGGTAAGAAACGCTGAGGGGTGAGGAGGAGATGCTGAATCCCATCAATTTTGGCCCCTGCTGTCTTTTGTGTAGTGTTTCTCTCTCAAATCAATGTTGAATGTGTACTGTAAGAATATTGGCTGGAAGGAATGACAAACGACCTTTCTGGAGTTTTCTAAATGATTGCCTTGGGCAGAGCATCTACATAACTTGGTCTTGCCTAATTTTTACAAAAGGGGTGACCCAAGGGAGATCAATAGAACCCTCATAGCTTGGTGTTGCTCCTGCTTTATAGCCAAGGGAGAAGAAGATATTCAGATTTAGACCCAATTCTGGAGTAAAAATCAGGATCACAATAATAGAACAAATATCATACTCCATCTTCTCTCTGATATGGCATTGATACACTCCTTCTTCCATGTGCTTTTGATTAAATTGATAAGTTCACAGGTGGTTATTTTTATTAGCACAGTTAATTTATCAGTTTAGGCAGGTGGTGATTATTCACTTGTACAAATAAGGTATAGAATCATTCTACCTCAGAACTTGTACTCAAAATGAAGTAACTCCTGGCAAATTACTGCTTTATAAAATGGAGAAACTCAGGGTTAAGAACAGCATGAAAACTACTGTTCAATTTGTCGTGGAGTAACTCAGCAGGGCACAGTCCCCACAGTCACAGAAAACAACCTCCCATCATAGCCCAACTGCTGCTCCTTGCTCCTGCCTCTGCCCACATCTCCTGGGCCCATTTATCCCTCCACTATGATCCAAATCCTCCTGTGTTGCCAAAGATGCTGCTGTATGGGATATTCTGGGGTCCTGAGTGCATTAAATCAGATTGGGATCTTTGCCAATCCAGGGGGACTCCTCTGTATCAGTACCTCCAGTTGACCATGCTTTGGGGAATATCTGTTCTTCCTGGTTTGCCCATCACCCCTTTGGGTTTAAAGTGGAACGAGTTCATAGAGCCAGACAAAAGGATAAAATGAGGCTAGAGGCCCAGCTGTGCCCCTGACTGCCCACTAGCTATCGCTGTCCCTGTACATGGAGCTGCTTCCCTTGGGCTTTCTCTGTTCCAGTAGAACCCTTGTGTTGTCACATAAATAGGCACCTGGCTGCCTGTTCTATAAATAGCCACACAAGCCCAGACTTGCCTGAAATTCTTGACAAACACAGGCTGCTGTGAAGCTGGACCCCGCCACTGAACCTGAGGAGGGATTAACCAGCATTTAAGGGCAGTCTCTCTAAGACCTAACTGCTGATTTGTTCTTAGGTAAATTATTAGACTTTTGGGGAGAGATGATACCCTAGGCCCAGAAGACATTTCCATATGCACTGTCGTGGGAATACATTAATTTATCTTGGACCGAAGGACTTACTGGTGCAGTCCTCTCCCAGATCTCTCAGGTTCCCACAAGAAGAACAGTGAGAGAGATAGTTAGGGTCCAGTTGAGTGGAAACTGCTTCTGGTTGTTGAAGGCTCAAGGTTCTCTTGTGAGGGGGGGAACCCCTATAATTTATACTGTTAATTTGTACTAAATTCTTTAAAGAATGTTAATAAGTTATTCTTTTATTTGTTGCATCAGATAGGAAAACCCGCAGTTTGCTTTGAAGTTTGGGTTCAACCAACTGCAGATCAAAACATGTGGGGAAAAATTGTGTCTGTACTGAACATATACAAACTTTTCTTTCTGTCTTTATTCCCTAAACAGCACAGTATAACAACTATTTATATAGCATTTACATTGTATTAGGCATTTTAAGTAATCTAGAGATAATTTGGAGTACCCAGGAGGATGTGTGTAGGTATTTTGCACTTACTATACCATTTACTATAAGGAAATCGAGCAGCTGAGGATTTTGGTATGTGTGGTGGGATGGCCCAATGCCCCAATGGATATCAATTGATGGCTGTATTTACCAAACCAGAACTTCAACTTGAATACTCACAAAGGGCCTCTCAATTAGCAGCCTGCTCTGTAACCATGCCTAGAAGTCCCTGTGCCCAAGACAATGGAAAGATTCATTGAGACTGGTTGAGCCATAGTCTTTGGAAAGTTTACCTCATGTCCAGATTTGCTCACAACTAGTAACAAGTTGAGTAACTTCAACCCCTTCCAGTTCAGAATTAAAACTACCTACCTTGTAAGTTATTGTGAGGATTAAAGAAGTTTTTGCATGAAAAGTACTTATAGTGTGTTGTAAGTGCCTAGTATATTTCCAATGCCTTCTCTCTGCTGCTCAGTCATCTCTATGGTTAAAGAAATACTCATGGTCTCGTCTGGTTTGCTAATTTTGTGCATCTAGAGGTTCTTCTGCAAAGATGTCACTAGAGGAGGTCTGAGAAGTTCCTGGAGAGGGGGACCTCAAGTCAGGACAAATGGGGTTCTTGAGAAATGAGGCAGAATGACTTTATGGACACATCAATTAGATGCACAGATGGAGATTTACTTAGGGAAACAGAGATGTATTCAAGGGAGAATGTAGCTTATCTTGAGAGTGAGAGGCTCTTCTGAGGTAAAGTAAGGAATATTTATTCAAGGGAGAATGCAGGTCCTCTAGAGAGTAAGTAACAGCAATCCCCTGGCCTAGAGTGTTAATAAGTAAAGAGGGAGTAGCTAGGGACTGAACTCAGGTGGAATCAGTGGAGTTACACGATTTCATACCAGTTTTCCCTGCGCTTACAGTGCCTTCACCTCATGTCACCTTTTGCAGGTGAGGACTTGGGCCAAGGACACAGCCTGGATCACTCACAATTGCTTGTTTAGAATTCTAATTGTTCATGGATATTTCCTTCATTCCATTGGATTATGGGCCCTTCTCTTTTGAAATAATATGTCTTTCTTTTTTAAAAATTCTTAATTTATTTGTTCTAATTAGTTGTACAAGACAGAAGAATGCATGTATACATTTTCATAGATCATACATAGAGTGAAATCTCTCACTTTTCTGATTATACATATTGCAGGATCACATTGGTCACGTAGTCATACATGTATATGAGGTATTAATGTCGGTTTTACTCTATAGCATTTCTTCCCCCATATCCTTTCCCTCCCCTTCAGTCTTTCTTACTCTTCATCCCCGAATTCCTATCCCAGAGATATCTATCTCAGGACTTATATTTCTGGATTCTATGCCCTAATTGTTAACCTTAGCCATTGCTCACAATAAAATTTGGAATTATCAAATCAGTTCTGATTTCTAAGGAAGGCTTTACTTTGTCTGAATGTGAGTTTTCAAATGTTAGAGGTGCCCTTGGAAGCTGTGCCTCAGTATTTCTCATCTGGGCCCATATCTGAGACTACTTCTTCTGCTGTGATCAGAAGTTTCTTCCTGAGGACTTCTGCCTACCTCTGGGAACTCCTGTTAAGGTGACAGAAGGGGTTAGAGGTAGATGATCAAAGTCAATCTTTTCTGATTGGTGTTGGAACTGAAACCTTCAGACTTACATCACTAGAGTTGCTAACAGCCTCACTATATTCTCCAGTCTTAAAAAGCCATTAGATTCAGAAAGAAGAAAAAAATGAAAAGGAAGTCATAGACACCTGCCTAATTCGCTTTTCAATTTTACTTAAATTCTTCTGCTGGGATTAGGGAAACCCTACCGAAAACCACACTTCCCGCCGGGGCTGCTTCAAGTGGCTCGCGCCGCTTACGGAAAACCGCAGCTTCTTTGCCTGGCTGCTCCAAGCGGCTCCGCTTACAGAAAACCTCGGCTTCTATGCCTGACTTGCTCCAAGCGGCTCGGCGCCGCTTCTCATGCTTACGGCCCAAACAGCGGGACAAAAGACACATACACTTCTGAGGCTCATGAAGCAGCTTCCCCTTTATTCCAATAACACCCTCAATATATAAGCAGTCTCATGCATAAGCAATTGTAACCAGATATGTCCATCCAATCCTGTTAAAGGTCAAGCGATCACTCGCTCGAGCATACATGTAAAGTATATCTGTCCATGCGCTAGGCGGCTGAACTTATTATCATACAGCCAATTGTAAACGCGTTCTGCCGTTCTCCAGGCATAATCAGGACACCGTTTGCTCTCTGCCAGTCACCATCTTTAGATGCACGTGGCATAACCCTGGGCCCCGGGTTTCGCCCGCCACAACTCCCCCTTTCTGTTTATAAAAGGGACCGTGCCTGTCTTAGGTTGTCCACCGCAGAGCAACATCCTTACCCATCATTGGACAATGAGGCTCTAGCCCTCATTTCCTGTCTTAGCTTGGTATGAGCTCCCCATGAATCTTACCCGTCATTGGCTACCGGTCCAGCATATTTAACCAGACTTGGGGGGATGGGCCAGCATCAAGTGCAACGAGAGCTTGGCAAATAACGGCTGTTTCTCTGCGCGGATGTATATGCATTTTGTATATGCACAGGACAGATACAACACACAAGAGACCTCCCCTGGACAAAAACCCAAACCATTCTTTTCCCCATAGAACAGTGGACTGCAGAAATGTGGCCAAATGTTGTAAAAATAGGAGGATATAGAATAGAGGAGTTGGTAAGGGGTGCAGGATAGGGCCACATCTTCACTATCCCCCATAGTTCACGCAAGTCTCCTCCATTAATTTGGCAAGAATTCACCAGCACCATCAGCGGGAGAAGCCTCCTCATCTTCTTCCTGTTTTTGGATCTCTGTTGAGGCCTTGACCAATCTCTCTGGCACCCAAATCAGCAATTGTGCATCCTGTGGGAAAACACAAACAGACCCTCAGGTCCAGATTAATACCGGATCTGGGCCTTTCCATTGTCCTGATAGAATGTCCTTCCAGAGCACTTGAGGTAGATGCTTTTTATTAGGCTCTGAATGACGGTCAGCAGCAAATCAGCCCTCAGAATCAAGATTTAAAAAATTTAAAATGAACAAGACAACAGACAATTTGTCTTTTGGGGATCTGAATGATGCCCCTATTCCCCCTTTTTGTTTATAAAGCATGTTTTTAAGTGTTAAATGGGAATGCTCAAAGATGCTTTGTACAGTAGGATTATAGGGAATTCCTGTGACATGTTGAATACCAAAGGTGGAACAAAATTGTTTAAAGGCCTGGGACGTATATCCAGGACCATTATCTGTTTTAATTTGTTTGGGAACTCCTAGGATGGAGAAAGAGTGTAAACAGTGTGTTATTACATCTTTGGTTTTTTCTCCAGTAAGAGCATAGGCCATAATAAATCCTGAAAAGGTATCAATAGACACATGAATGAATTGTAGTTTTCCAAATTCTGAATAATGAGTTACATCCATTTGCCAAATATGATTGGGCTGAAGCCCTTTTGGATTTACTCCTAACGAGGGGTTAGGAAAAAGTGTAACACATTTAGCATAAGACTCGACTATGTCTTGAGCTGTTGCCTTAGTAATTTTATAGCGTGTGCATAGAGTGGAAGCATTTACGTGAAATTTGGAATGAAAAGTTTATGCATTTTCAAGCGTATTAAAGATGCGTGGGTCTCTGGTGGCCATGTCTATTAAATCATTGTGTAAACTTAAAGGACCTGGAAGGCCAGTATGAGCCCAAACATGTCCAATAAAAAAAGGATTTTTTTCTGTCCCAAATAAGTTTTTGTAAACTTCGCAAATATTTAGTAATAGTGGAGGTGAGGGAAAGCAGACCAGTTAATTCTAAATTTTGAACAGCATTAACAACATATTTGCTATCAGAGAATAGGTTAAAAGGCTCATGGTGGGTTTTGAATACTTCTATAGCTACTAATAGTTCCATTTGTTGTGCAGATAGAGTATTAAACAACAATGTTTCTGTAACATTATCTATAGTAATAGCACCCATACCATTTTTTGATCCATCAGTAAATATAAGGGTAGCTCCTGTAATAGGTTCTTTTTGGGTGACTTTAGGAAAAATTATAGGATGTTGACTCCAAAATTGGAGAAGAGGATCCGATGGCAAATGATTGTCAAACACAGCAGAAGTACTAGTAAAGACTACAGCCCATGAATTTGAATTATTAATAAGATATTGTATCTGATCAGTAGTATATGGAGTAGTGATAGTTGAGGGATGTGATCCAAAGGTGGAAAGGGATACTTTTAATGCCTTAAGAATTAATTCTGCCACAGATTCAGTAAACAAGGCTAAGACCTTGTTAGGGGCATAATTCATGTGAACCCATAGAATAGGACCCTTTTGTCAAAACACTCCTGTGGGTAACTTATTTGTGGCCAAGACAATGAATGATAAAGGCTTAGTTAGGTCAATATGATCAAGATGAGCCTTTTCCATAGCTGTTTCAACAAGCTTGAGAGCTGTTCGAGCCTTAGGGGGTAAGCACTTGCTTAGAAAGAGGGTCAGAATCACCTTTAAGAATATCAAACAGGGGGCACAAACTTGAGGTGGGTAAATGAAGGTAAGGTCTAATCCAATTAATATCACCCAAAAGTTTTTGAAAATCATTTAAAGTTCTAAGCTCATCCACCTGAATGGTAATTTTTGCAGGTTTAACCATAGTTTGATTTATGATAGATCCCAGGAAGTTTTTGGTGTCTGTGATTTGTACTTTATTAGTGGCAATATATGTAAGCCCCATCTTTCCAGTGACTTTAGTAAGGAATTATAACATGGCTCTAAGACAGGTTTTTCCTTATGAGCTAGCAAAATATCATCCATATAAGGATAGATTAAAAGTTGAGGGTTAATTTGTTGATACACACCAGGGTGGAAATTAATCTGATTACCTTGCCCTTCATACAGTCCTTGGCCTGTTAGCATGTTTAGATTCCATTGAGGATTGCCCACAACTGCATTACGTCAGGCAGTATCAGAACATAACTCCTGGTTAGCCACCTTCCATTTTAATATGGCTGCGCTTTTGTTAGGTTTGGAAGCCATACCCAATCCCCTTAAAGTCTGATCTGCCTGCTGAAGTGGCCAGGCTTTGGGCCATTCTGTAATTTTGATAATACTTTTGTCAGCCCCAGTATCTAATAAGCCCTCAAAGCTTTTGCCTTCTATCACTAACTTTGTCATAGGCT
Source organism: Sciurus vulgaris (assembly GCF_902686455.1). Lineage (NCBI taxonomy): Eukaryota > Metazoa > Chordata > Mammalia > Rodentia > Sciuridae > Sciurus > Sciurus vulgaris. The sequence goes on from NC_136464.1 coordinate 163,460,296, forward strand.
TATCTTTTAAACCCCATGTTAACATGACCATATTTTGGCCAGTAGAACCTAACCCTTTATTTCCCCTAATAATATTTTTTGATGGATACTGATCATAGCAACTGGGTAAGACCAACAATTGTGCTATGCGATCACCCTGAGCTATTATTGCTACACCTCTTGATGAAGAAGCAAGGATTTTTATTTCTCCTGTAAAATCAGGGTTTATAACTCCAGGGACAATATTTAATCCTTTTAAAGCAGAAGAACTCTTCCCCAGAACTAGTCCCACTGTTCCTTTATGTAATGGGCCGACAGCCGAAGTTGGTATTGGCTGTACTCCCATCTCTGGAGTTAATACTGCTCTGACGGAGGCACAGAGGTCTGAACATCTACTTTCTCTTTTAGAAGCTTGACTTGATTGTTCTTTTTCTATAATTTCTAATATCTTTTCCCCTTCCCTTAACTGTTTTTGAAATTTTGGTTTTTTGGAAGTCAGACAGAAACAAACTAATGTCACAACAACAACAGCAACAACAACAACAACAAACAGAAACCAAACAAGAAAAGGTAACACAAACAGCAATTTATACATATTTGTTAAGGGACGTCCTTTGCTGTCTCTTGGGACAGCCTTTCAATATATTCTCTCTCTCTAGGAGAATCTTCCGTTAATATTCCCTCTCTAGGGGAATCTTCAGTTAAAACCTTAAGGCCACCGTTTCCTCAAATAGGGAAACCTTCTCGTTAATTACACTAGCGAAACTGTCTTTTATTTATCTGAGTGCTCACAAATTCCCAGTCCGATCCTCGTCTGATCCCAGTCCAGGCCATCACTTACCGAAAACTGCACTTCCCGCAGGGGCTGCTTCAAGCCGCTCACGCTGCTTACGGAAAACTGCGGCTTCTTTGCCTGGCTGCTCCAAGTGGCTCAGCGCCGCTTCTCGTGCTTACGGCCAGACCAGCAGGACGAAAGACATGTACACTTCAGAGGTTCATGAAGCAGCTTCCCCTTTATTCAAATAACACCCTCAATATATAAGCAGTCTCATGCATAAGCAATTGTAACCAGATATGTCCATCCAATCCTGTTAAAGGTCAAGCGATCACTCGCTCGAACATACATGTAAAGTATATCTGTCCACACGCTAGGCGGCTGAACTGATTATCATACAGCCAATTGTTAACGCTTCCCGCCTCTCTCCAGGCATAATTAGGATGCCATTTCCTCTCTGCCAGTCGCCATCTTTAGATGCACATGGCGTAACCCTGGGCCCTGGGTTTCGCCCGCCACAAACCCACAATTAGTTGGCAATGACCCTTTACATTTCTTTGAGTATCTACAAGTCTTTATAATAGCAAGAGTGGACCCTGTGGGTGGGGTGGAGAACAGAGCCGCCTCCACAGGAAGCAGGAACAGCCCATTCATCACCATTGAACAGTTTATCAAACCTGATCACTAGTTATCATAGCTTCTCTTCTCCATTATTAATAAACATGGATATACATGGTGTGTGTGTGTGTGTGTGTGTGTGTGTGTGTGTGTGTGCATATTTCAACAAGATCATTTTTAAAAGGAAAACAGATAAAAGGTGAGTGAGACATGAAGGAACAACTATTTTATACATTAGTGTTATTTGAGGCAGTTGCTCTAGGTGAACAGTTAAATTCCGCTTAGGGAAAGAAGTACTCTTTGGTTTGGGGAAAAAAAATTCTCGATGGGACTTTGATTATGCAAAGACCACTAAAATAGGACTTAGACTGTATGGGAGACTTTCAGACAATGAGGGAGATAAAATCTGTGTGCTCTATGTGCTGGTTATTATTAATACCTCCCTCCTGTCCTCACATCCTTCCCTGCTTCTTCCTGGCCCAGGGAAGCTGACCAGAGGGCTCTACCCAGGCGTCCCTGCCCTGTGGCTTCCAGTTCAGTTCAATCCATGGGAGACACCTGCAGGAGAAAAGAGATGGAGAGGAGAGAGACCATAGGTTTTTGTCACATGCCCCCTACTCCCAGAGCCTAAACCTTGCTGACCTCAAGGGTCCAGTGTTGGCTGCATTTCTTAAAGGCCCCAACTCCTTCTGCTCCCCACCCCTTCTGTGGCTGCAGTCCTCTTCAGATTCTGGAAAACACAGATTGGGCCCAGGAGGTCCAGCCTCCCAGCCTTGCCAATCCCTGGGCGCTTCACTGTTCCTGTGGCTCTTTGTTGAACCGTCTTCAGTGAAACCCCTTCATTCTCCACCTGTTTCCTTCTAACACCCCAATGACTATGAGGTGACAGGGACAGTCGTGTGCCCCCTGAGATAGAAGTTGGGTGGTTAACAGGGGCAGTCATTTGTCACCTGAGACAGAAGGAAGAAAGATCTCTGAAGCAGGTGAGTTAAACTCTAGGTTACCTGTGAGGCTTCTCATGGCTGTCACAGCCAGCTCCCAGCAGGGCAGAATGACTGAGGTTTTAAGCTATTTCCTAGTTGTGTTCTTTTCCTTTTTGTTTTATTTATTTTTCTTCTTTATTTACTATAATTCTCCATTTTCTTTAAAGTTTCCAAATCTTTAATAGCCCATCCCACAAATTAACTGTATGATTATAATACTTAGTTAAATACTTGGTTAAATATAGAGGTCCAAGCAATTTTCACATTTGAGGGCCACATGGACTGAGAAAACAGGCATCACAGCAGACAGGTCAGAGGTGAGACGACCACCTCCCCTGTAAATACCTGTTGCCCAGGTATTTACATCAGAACACTGAGTCAGGCCTTGACTTCCTGGAACTCAGAAGGGAGAGCAATAGGAATTTTAGTTACTAAAGGAAAAGGAACATCCCCCAAACCCCTCACATTCAGATTCCTTTTTCCTAGTGAGACCATCATTATCCACATTTACTATTTTTTTCAATCTACTGACTTTCCTATTCCTATCCCCTCTCCCTTCCTTTTGTTCCCCTTTGTTTAATCTACTGAACTTCTCTTCTTCCTCAACCCCCTTTATTGTGGTTTAGTTTCCACATATCAGCAAAAACATCCAACCTTTGGTTTTTGGGGATTGAGTTATTGCATTTAGCATGATAGTCTCCAGATCCATCCATTTATTGGCAAATGTCATAAAATCATTCTTCTTTATGGCTAAGTAATATTCTGTTGTGCATATGTACCACAATATCTTTATCCATTCATCTATTGATGGATATCTGGATTGATTTCATAGTTAACTATTGTGAATTGTGCTGCTTTAAATATTGATGTGGCTCATATTCAGATCTTTAAAAACAAAATCTACCCAAAGATATAGCCAGAGTGAACAGAAGATAGAACTATGAAACTAATGTCCAAAAATTTTGTACCAATTAAAAAACTTAAACTTTCCAGGATTATTACATAACATATCACACACACTGGATCTGGAAAATTAAAAACAATGGAAAATATAGCAGATGTGAAAGGCATAGAAAACAATGGAACACTCAAGACCATATGACACATGAAGAAATTCTTCACCAGTCCAGAGTACACACTTTCTGCTTAAGCAGAACACTCGTTGTCTTCAGATCTTAGGAGTTAACATGGTCTTCTTTTATAGAAAGACTGAGGATTATGACGAATTCAGCAATAAACCTCTACTTAGTAATACGCTAATAAAAATAAATAGAATAAATAAAGAGAATTTACTTTTTATTTCCACAGAAATATTTTAAAGTATGATTATTAAGTAAAGATGAGCTTGAAGGTCCTACTTCAATCCCTCTGAACTATATTCAAGCAAGACAAGTGTTGGCTGATGAGCAAGTGCATCTAGGACCATTGCACCATTTAATAGTTCACTTGCAGTGGGATGCTCATTTTGTCTTTGCTCAGGACGATTTGATTATCAGGAATTGTAAAGCAGTGCTAGATAGTTCTAATATTCTTCCAACCTCCACTGTGTGCTCATGTGTGCTCACACACACACACACACACACACACACACACACACACACTGGGCAAGTACCCTTTAGCATTAGATTGAATGCAGAGTAGAGTGCTAGATTCCCCAAGTCAACTGAAGTCAGCCTGAACTACAAAGGGCCTTCAATGGCACCAGGAACTTCCCTGTACTAATCCTCATCCCCCTGTCCAGCTTTGTAGTCCCCCCTCCCCCACCTACATCATTCATCTCTGTAGGGGAGGAAAATTGCTTCCTTTTTCCTTCCCAGGTACTTTGCTCTACAAATTGAATTGACATAAGACATTTTAAAAAACGATATTCACAGAAGTCCCACAAAAATATGAGACTCGAAATGGCCAGATAATTGAGACTCATGTCTCATCTGGAGCTACGAAAAAGATAGGAGTCTGGGGATTCTAGAGGTGGTACAGGCAAATTATGGGAAGGCAAAGAAAGGAAATGCACCATGGATAGGGTTGCTTTGTTATGCAGATGAAACTCTCAGGTGTTAAAAATCATGAGAGAGTAACTCTCTTCCTGGTACAGAAGTCATTACTAATGAAAATTTCCTTATAGATGTAGATTTCCTTTACAGAAGGGAAAATCTGTAGACAGTTGAGGGGAAGAAAGCATTTTCTGCACTGGTTGATTCTCAATTTCTTTTAGCCCAAAACAATCAGTATGTGAAAGCAGCATATTTGGGGGTAACATGTTTTGAGCCCTTTCATCTCTAATCAATAACCAAAGCCCCAAACTCATCCCTTCCTGGGCATTCCTGTGTTCTCCTGCCTAGGACACACTTCTCGCCTGGCTCACTGTTTCACCCAGTAGAAGTCTATGCATCCTCCAGGAAGTCATTCCAATTTCATTTTTTCAAATACCATGACAAGTGCCAAGTGTTCCCAGGACACCTGATGCTTATTGCTCAAAGCTTCTACCACGCATACTGCCCTGGCCTCTGCCTTCCTCCACTAGACGGCAGGTGCTTAACACAAGCCTGGTGTATCCCAGGTATTTAATGCATGTAAAGTGGGTGAAAGAACGGGTGAAGGAACATTCCCCTCCCACCATGCAAATCCCTCAGCTGCTGGAGAGGACATTCCACAGTCAGCACACTCCCAATGCTGTTTTGTTCTCACATGTGTAGGGCTGGTTTTAGGGTTAAGACCCATATTATTCATTTTCATTTGAACCATCATGAGAGATGATTTATATTTCTTTATATTCTATCTCATATATATATATATATATATATATATATATATATACACACACACATATATATTCAGTGATCTCCTTAAGACAGTGTGGAAATATCTGAGACACAAGAAGGCATGGGTGACCCTCCAGAGCCTTGACTTCTAGCCTCAGCTTTTCAGTTTATGGAAGAAAAGATTTCTTTTCTTGCTCATCACGAGGTTTATAGCTGAAGCCCCTAAAATGAAAGATTAACAAAAGAAAAGCACACACATTTAATATGAGTTTTAGGTGATATAGAGCACTGTGGACTTTCCCGCTCAAGTTTTGGTAATTAAGTCTGTTGAAATAAACTGACAATAGACAGATTAATAAGAGAAAATATATACAAAATTATCAGTATTCACATTTCCATGCAAAATATGAAACCTAAGAACCAGATGGTTGAAGCTTAAATAACCCCTTCGCAGAAAGAGGTAAGTGGGGAGCTGTATTAAATGGTAGAGGGGTAGTTTTATTTTTAGGGGGAGATAATGAACCCAGACGAAAGTGGCCTGGGACAAAGTTCCCCTGGGCTCTGGGTGTGGTGCTTGGTTTTCATTCTTTTTATTTTGCTATGAGTTTAATCTTCCCTGGTTAATGAATTTTCAGTAAGAAGACTGAGGGCAAATTTGTTCTTCTTTGGTGGGTCCGGTGTAGATAGATAGGGGATATCAGATAAAGTCCCTCCATGAGCTTCGGAAGAGAAAGAGGCTTGAGAACCAGGGGTGAGTTGGGGAGGTCAGAGAGACATTGAGGTTGTTTTAGTTTAGCTCAACAAAGTGTTATAATCTGGGGTATTGTTTTCTGAACCCCAAAAGTGGCATGGGAGCCTTTAGAAATGAAGACTTCAAAAACAGGGAAACCTGTATATTTTCATAATTAGGTTTGATGAAGAATGGACAGTTATACAGAGGTATGATTGCTGGCCTAATTAGATTATAAACTGGGGGGAACTAAGCAAGGTCTGTTTGCTCAGATTCTTAGCTGTTACTCTGTGATTTCAAGGTTCAGGGTGCTACTTTCCTCTGAGGGCATCTCTCACATGCCAGGAAGCTCAGAGAATTCCTCTATGGCTTGCCTCAGGCAAGAAGGGCAGGAGAAGATTTAGTGACCTCTCTGCTTCTACTGTTTCCTTAATGCCAACGTACCATGTTTGGGGTAGCATGTCCTGAACCCCATCAGTGACAAACTAACTGTGTGACCATGGTCCAAACTACTCACCTTGTACTTAATTTTTTCCCATAGTCTCACCCAGGGGAATTAGATTAGAGGACGCCACTTATTTAAAACTAATGAAGTGTAGGAATGCCTACTCTGTGTGGTTCTTGTGTCACAAAGATGAGCAACACTGGTTGGTGTTCACCAGGAGGAGGGGTATTGGGATATACACAAAAAGTAGTGGTTGTGCTTTGTTTTGCTAATACTGCGATGGAAGTGTTAAATTGAATTTCTTGGTCCAAAGCTGCCTCCACATTTATCTTAAGTTTGGCCTAAAGATTCTCAATATTTACTGAACTGCAGCCTATTGTGATGTATAAACAGACTGTAACCTACAAGTAGCTGAATCTCAGCCATTTACAAGCAGCCAACTGTTTCAACATATTCAAATAAGGCAGACTCAAGTTATAACCAATCCAGCTATCTCTACCTCACTTCCATTTTCTGTCACTTACTTTTCTCTGGCTATTAACGTAACCTGCCCAGGTGGTACAGTGGACATTCTGAACCATTTTGGGTTTGAACTATTGCTAGGTTCTAGAATTGCAACTAAGCCACTTAATTTCTGCCAAGCTAACTCTGTGGTAATTCTCTGTATTAACAGACATATACACAGCGCACAGGGAGAAGGAAAGAGGGTGCAAGGCATCACAGCATGGTTGACCCCTCCTGCTTCCCCTCATGGAAAATTCCATGAGAAAAGACAAGAGGCAGGAAGCACCTCTCCAACAATGGTGGAGTGAATTGAATGATGTGACTGATAGGTCCTGAGGAACATTCTAACAACAGCACAGCCCTGAGTACGTGACATAGGTTTGCTAATCTAACAACTCAGAAGGAGGTAGATACTGGAAGCCTTGTGAGGGGGGGTCAGTTGAGGTTCAGTCAGTAGGAAGCGAAGTCTGAGGAAATGCCATTTTGTTAACATTTTATTATGATTTAGATATGAAGTGTCCCCCAACAGCTCATTGTCATGAGACAATGCAAGAACGTTCAGAGGAGAAATGATTAAATTACAAGAGGTATATCCTAATAGTGGATTAATTTACTGATGTAGATTAACTGGGTGATAACTGTAAGCAGGTGACCAGAAGAAGGTCACCAGGGTACACCTTTGGGGTTTATATTTTGTTTGTCTTGGTGAGTGGAGCTCTCTCTCTGCTTCTTGATTGTCGTGTCTTGAGCTGCTTTCCTCCACCACATCCTTCCACCATGATGGCCTCACCTTGGACCCAGAGCTAGGGAGTCAACTGACCATGCATTGAACCTCTGAAACTGTGAGCCAAGATAAACTTCTCTTCCTCTAAGTGGTCCTTGTTGGGTCCTATGGCCACAGCAATGCATGTCTGGAAGGGAAGGGATGGTAGGTGTAAAGAAAGGCTCAGGGACGAAGCTGAAAGGTGCTGAAGGTCAGTCAGAGAGGGATGAGCCACCCTCAAACCCTGATTTGTCTTCCTGAGATTAGTGCCTCCCTCTTCATATTTGTGCTTTGCATTTGTCAATCTTTTAAATGTTTTTCTGCATTATTCATGTGCACAGAATTCCTTGGAGAGCAGAGGCAGTGTCTCCAGATCTTACTAACCCAGAATTTCTTCAGGCTTTGAACACAAAGTCCCATGCTCAGTACCTGCCCTCTAATGAGCAATAAGGTTAATTACCTGCAGCATGAATATAACAGTGCACCTGAAATGTAAATGAAACTTCACAGGGAACTAAGACTCATTTCTGGAAGGGCAAATATCATGACTTTATTTAATGACATGCTCTGTAAGAAATCCCACGAAAACCACGCTGGACATGGGAAATCACATAAGGGAATTTATTAAGCAAACAGTGTCTTCCTGCAGGGTAAGAGAGAAAATGAGAGGAAAATAGAAAGGAAAAGAAAGGGCGTGTGCTAGAGAGAGAGGAAAGCCAGGAGGATAGAGAAAAGTGTGTAGGACAGACAGAAGAAGAATGGAAAAAAGACGGTGGGGAAGCTACAGTAAAACAGTTGAATTCTGCCGGGCTAACAGGGGACCAATATCGGAGAAGGATACTTGCAAGCTGACTGATGAACCAATAGTTAGCTAGGATGTTCACAGATTGACAAGTGGTTGAAAGGCGGGCAAAATGGCTGTACCTGACGGGAGGGGGATCAGCTTTATACATTACATGCTCTAGGCTGGAAGAGCAGGTTTTGAATCTGTTCTACTGATTCCAGTGAAAATTATTCCGACCTCCTTAGAGTTAGAAGAATGGCATTATTGAGCTGGAAGAATCTTAGAGACATAAACATTGGAATGACATTTACCTTTTGATTGTGTGCCTGTGAGCAACTCACTCCCTAGTTTTTCTACAGTGACAGGTAGCCAGTGCTTTTATAATGATGCGCAATATGGAGTCTCTGTGAAAAAATTGAAATGCATATTGTCACTGTCTCTTGACATTAAAAGGGTGAGAACATTGTTAGAAGCCCTATACAACAGGAAAACAGTCTTGATTTGTTCCATGTATCAATGCTATTTCTAAATTAATCTGAAAAATGGCATTCTCTTGAAATGTGAATACCTAATTAGAATACTTAAAGAAGAATTTCTTTACCTTTAAAATTCTGATAATGGTCTTATCTAGCCTCCAGACAATTTATTTTAATTGTAAAATATTTAGCAAAGGTAAGCTAAAAATATGATATAAACTGCTGTTAATAAATTTTTCTTAAATAGTAAATGTGCATAAAAAGCATATTTTTAAAAACACACACTTCATATAAATCGTCTCCAGAGAGATATTTAAATTAAATGGCAACTTTGACAAATTTTTCTCAGAAGAATCTAGTTCCCATTAATGAGATTGCTGTCTTAATATACAGATTGCATTAACCAAATTGTTATGACATTTATAGCTAAATGGTGTCTGTCTTTTCACCATTGATATTATTTATTATTTTTATTATGTTTAATGGGAATAAATATTTACAGTGTGTTAGCCAGCTTTCCAACACTATAATAAAATACCTGAGATAATTAACTTAAAAAGAGAAAAGGGTTATTTGACTATGGTCTTAGAAGTTCCAGTCCATGATTGTGCAAACCCACTGCTTTTAGACCTCTGGTGGGGATGCCAGATGTCAATGGTGGGAAGCACATGGCAAAGCAAAACTGTTCATCTTATGGTAAAGAAGAGGAAGAAGAAGGGGTTGAGTTTCTGTGATCTCCTTCAGGGACAAATGCCTGTTGGCCTAGTGACCTCTCACTGGGTTCCACCTCTGGAAGGTTTCCCCACCTCCCAATAGTGCCACCCTGAGGAGGAAGCTTTTAGCACATGAGCCTTGGGGGCACCTTTAATGTCTAAGCCAGTCATGGACAGTTATGGGCAGTCAGCATGATAAATGGCAACATGTTTAAAAAATTATTATACAAGAGGTTTCTAGTGAAATAACAGATGAAAAGATCACTTCGTTTAGCTTATTGTGTGCACATGAAAGGAGAGCTCTAGGCTGACTCTCAACTCCAGGTTAGTCCCAAACCTTTGGTGGTCAGGGAAACCCCAGCTCTCTCCATTCCCCTGAGTCTTGGGAAACTCATTCCAGAAGCAGTGAAGCTGGGAAATACCAGACCTGCTCCTCCAGCAGCAGAGCCACGTTCATCCAGTGTCCACTGTTGCCAGGCATTTTTTTCAGGTCCTGGGCAGAGGGCTACATCTCAGCTCCTGGCCTCACTCCACTTTAGTCTAGTGGGGGCAGAAATAAGTAAATACAGTACGTGGGAAGCTCTTTTGGGGAATGAGGAGGAGGCTGAGGGCTCAGAGGAATCAGTGTCTTGCCCAGGATTAGAGGGCCCAAGGAGGCTTCCAGGAGAAGGTGCAGTCTAAACTAAGAACCAAGGATAAACTGAGCTTAGCCAGGCAGGGACCAGCGAGAGGGTGTTCCAGGCAAGAGAAACAGCCTGAGCAAAGGTTTGAAAATACCAAAGGAGCCCTGGCAAATGCCTACCTCCAACCAGATACCCATACTGTTTGTTTGCACTTTCCAAGCCCCTGCTTTGGGTCTCTGTGCAACAATCTATGGAATAAGCTCTTCTGAAACTCTTCCAAAGAAACATCCAAAAACTAGTGACAGCCGTATTTCAGAACAAAATGAATGGAATTGAAGTTGAGGTAAACCCTTAGGTTGAATAAGCATATTTTTATAGAAACAGAGCTGGTAGCTTCCAAAACTGTGTGTTTCTATCCTGAAGTGGTAGCTGGGTCAGTGACCCAAGAAAGCTCAGGAGCAGAGAGGAGGGAAGTACTAGTGATTGGAACCAGGAAGAGTAGCCCAGAAAGCCATGGGAGAGATCACTGCCCGGGATGTGCAAGCCCACGCTGACTGTCCAGACAGGAGGCAATCCAATTGGGGCAGGCAACTTTCTTAACCTTGTTATGACAAACCTTTCAAAGCCATCACATTCAGTTATATGAAGCTGACTGGGAGGCTAATGCAATCACATGGCTTGCTGAACAGTTAATGAAATCACAGTAAAGGAATTCAATAACCACAATCAATTATTAACATAAAATCTGATTTAATAATGGAGAATAATATCATTGTGTTCATATTTTTCTAAGTGATGTATTGCTCTTTTCAGTCAACAAGTATTTTTCGAGTACCTACTATTTGTCACATAAGATGCTAACCAGGGGGGATATAAAAACAAGTAAGTCATACAGTCCTGAACCTCAGTGAGTAAACAAACAGCTTAGGAAGAAAAGAGTATCTTTTAGCCACATTTTCTGTTTACTTTTCTTCTGATGGCCTATTTTCAACAAGTTCCTTTCCACCCATCATTTGCCTAAGGAATCCTCTCTCATCGTCATAGAATTATATCATTTTATGGCTTAACGATCCCTTAGAGATCATATGGTTTTTAAACTGTTTGGATCCTAAGGTTTCTTCGAGTGTCTTACGGGCTTTCTGTTGTTAATTTCCCAAGGGTTCTAGGCTCATCCATTCCTCCATTTGACAAAGGTAGAGAAGAGCTACTTATTGTAGCCACGCGTGAGGTATTGAAGACGCAGTATGGAGATGTGAATGTTCGCACAGGTCTCTGCCCACAAGGCATCGAGAGTCCGCGTGGCAAGGGATTTGTAAAATCATATCACAGTGTAAATCTCACAGTTGGGATGAGCATAAAGAACAGGCACACCGCATGTGAGCATGTCTAGTAAATACAGAATCTGACCCAGTCAGAAGCTTCTGGAAAGCCTGCGCTGGAGAAAGGGGGGGGGGGGGTGGTTGACAAGAGGCAGAAAAAAACAAATGTGCTTTAGATGAGACGAGAGAGGGGAAGGCATTTCAGGGGAGGTGCCTGCAGACGGCTAGAGACTGGAGAGGACGGGTATCTTCATGAGAAAGAAAATGGCTGTGCGCTGGAGCCCGAGTGAGGTGGAGTGTGGAGCAAATGAAGTGCAGGGTCCAGGCCCGTGACCTAAGTGCTCTGAGCAATGCGGAGACAAAGGTAAGGGCTTTACGGGGAGGAGCACAGGGCCGGGGCACCCACCACATTTTCTCCAAGGAGCTGTCCCTGGTTGCATGTGGAGAATGTCCTGTGAGCCCCCAGCATCAGGCCCAGCCAGGCAACAACAGGAAGTGGTTTAGGAAGACACAGTGCTACCTGGACTCGGGTGGAGATGCAGCTACAAATGGCATGGGTAGCACCATGACTCTCAAGTGCAGGAAATCTTCCATTTCTTTCTTTCAAAACCACCTTGGATTTGGCTCCAAGAGGCCACTTACCATCAGGAGCAAGTCACAACTTGAAGCTGCTATTTGATTTCTGTGACTCCTTCCCCATCCGTTGGGTCACTGCAGGGCTTACCCAGGCAGGAATAATTGGGAGGGTCATTAAATGTTTCCTCTGCTTCCCATCTATTTTCACCTAGAGAAGACAGTATAACTGTGTCTACTGCCTGATTCTAACATGAATTTGATTCTGCCTGACCCACAACACCTGCCATCTGTCCTTGTCAAAAACCATGACATCAGGCCCCAACACTGGGAAATGTTTATTTGAACTTTTTTGGACCATAGAAGTTGTTTGTTAGTATTTTAAAATACTAGCTATTCAGTTGCTATAAAATATTACCACTGCCACTATAGGAGGGCATTCTCTTAACTGTTTAAAATGACCCCAAGTGCCCCTCCTGCAGTCGGGAATGCAGTTTCTTGTCTGTAGCAAGGGTTGATAGTCAGCAGTTTGCTGTTGCCTGGGATGTTTTTAACCTTCATAGCCCATTTGAACATGGAAAGCTCTACTATGGGGTCAACTCTTCCCAGTGTGGACATATGCAGGGGCCTTGACCAGGGCTCCCAAGATGGAGGCACAAAGTCTGCATCCTAGGATCCTCTAGAGCGTCCAACCATCCTCAGCCACCACCTTGCACACAGGGAGGTCTCCATGTCTCTGGATCTTACAAACCTACCTCACATCTTGAGCACCCACAACCCTTCCCCTTGCAGAACTCCTTCCTCACCACCGTAGGTCGGTTCTCTTAATCACTCTGATCTTTCAGATAAAAAGCTGTGTGCATTGGGGCTGGGAGATTTTTGGGGTGATCTACTTCCACTTGTCTGCAACAGGAAGATGTTATCAACTTTCCCGAGGGCAAGGGAGCCCACAGCTCTAGAACCCTAGGGCCTGGCTGCCCACCCCATCAGGGAAGGGGTAAGAAACCCTTTACTACTGCTGACAAGTCAACACATCAGAAACAAAAAGACAAGGTACTAATCAATTAATAGTAATGAATTAGTCCATGTTGCTTGACTCCATCTTACCTGTCTCCCTCCTCTTGAGGATGATATCCAGGGCTCAGGAAGTTCCTGTGGTCACAGAGCCTCCTGCCCATGCTGGGAAGGAGGTGCTGACCCCAATCACAGCTGGATCCTGATGGTTTCTCACCCAGAGGGCATTTGCAGCAACTGACCCCACCTGTGTGTAAGTTGATGGGTCCAAGGATGTACATCAGAGGGGCCAACACATGTATGAATTTTGCCTTGAACAGTACACTTGGCCCAGACGGTGATGGGGACAGAAACTTGGATGACCTTCAGCTGCCAAAAGCATGCACTGGCTGGGGATGCAACAGCCTGGGGATAGAGGTCCTCTCTCAGCTTGTCTGCCCAGAGGTGGACCTTTCTATAATTGTTTGTAAAGATTGTCCTGATGGGAGTCGTTCTTTTTTTTTTTTCAAATGTTTGTAAGTCCCTATAAGGTTGTAGCATGGGTCCTGGGCACCTGACCCAGAAAATCCAACAGTTGCTCCAAAGCTCTGTCCAAACAGACCCTCCTTACAGGATAAGGACCAACCCAGCTGGACAGAGGAACTCAGAAAGATAGAATATTGGGGTAATGTTTCTCAATAGGATTATCATCCATTGTAAATTTGAAATATTTGAAGCATAAAAATGCATGTTTTAATATGAAGAGGTTTTTTTTTTTTGAGGTACCAGGGATTAAACCCAAGGTGTTCTATCAATGAGCTACATACTCAGTCTGTCTGTCCTTCCTTCTTTCCTTCCTTCCTTCCTTCCTTTTGTGTCTTTCTATTTATTTATTTATTTATTTATTTATTTATTTATTTATTTATTTATTTATTTAAAATTTGAGATGGGGTCTCACTAAGTTGCCCAGCCTGTCCTCGAATTTGCAATCCCCCAGCCTCAGGCCCTCTGAGTCACAGATTATGACTGTGTGCCACCATGTCCAGTAAAAACACTAAAATCCACCTAATCTACCAAAACTCATAGCTTATTAGCACAGAATATTTATTATTCTTCCAGTGATCTTGGGCTAATTGGGGGCTGTGCTCACTGCTGCTCAGTCTTCAGAATCTTAATTTAGAGGATTCATAAGAGGCCTTGATGCTTTATGCAGCCGGCAGTAAATGAAAAGCAGTACTACATTAACATACACAAAACAGCTGAAATCCATGTTTGAAGAAATGCTTATGAGGGGCTGACTCTTATATATTCAATGACCTAGGTTCCTGCCTTTCTGGCCTCTGTACATCTGAGTTTGTTAAAACCAGAGAGCTGAATTCCTGTTGTAAGAGCTGGAGGTTTCAACCATTATTCAGATGGTCACGTGTATCTGTCATGGTGTAAGAAAACTACATTTTCTATATGTTTTTTTTTTATGAAAAAAAATCACTAGCAACATCAGTATTTAATTAACACCTACATGTTTTTATTCTCACTTTTGTCATCAATATTCAGATCTTAATTTCTTGGTGTAGACATGCTTGGGGTGGCACAGGGACTTCATCAGCCCTGGTATCCTGATGTCCTGTCGCCTCCCCTAGGCACTTGTGTAACTCTCAACAACAACTTTTGCTGTGAGATTAAACCAGCACAAATTGAAGACCGTCCAGATCACCCTCAGCTCAGCCTGGGCTTTGCTTGTGCTTCTGTGTTGTCCTCACCTGGCTCACAGCTACAGAAACCCCCACACTCAAGGGAATCTGTGGCTTCCCTGAGGAATTAATTAAATGGGTTCCAGGTCAGAATAAAACACCTTGACATTGAACTGAAATCCTTGAAGCCCTCTGGGAGCCGAGACTCTTTTCCTAGCACCAGTTTTGCCAGGTGTCAAGGGAATTCAATCTCACACAGCACAGAATCCTGTCTCAGCCTGTGGCACCTGTGAGGCCGGAGCGTTGGGGGCTCCTGGGGTGAGGCAGGCCTTTTGGGGCTGATCCCAAAGAGACAGCAAGCATGTGCCCCACCTTCCTTCACCTTTGCTCCTGCAGTGTTCTGCATCTTTGTGGTTGGGCTCTCAGGACCAGCCCCATCCTAAGTGTGGAGTGTGTGGACCCCAAACTCAGACACTCTGGGATCTCTTCCCTGGGCTCCTGTACCTTGACAACTTAGCACTAGTCTCTTGCTGTCTTGACTTTTGATCCTGGTTCCTCAATCCTTGATTTCCAGGGTATGCTCAGTGTCACTCTTCCATCAGGGACCTCCCTGTCTCCCAAGGCTCTGCTCTTGGTGCTGGCTCCTGCCCCTGACCCAGCTCCAGAATCCCTGAGCTGGGGGGCTGTGGGTGGCCAGTGCAGTATAGTGATACAGGCCACAGAGCTGCAACTAGGTTTGAGGACTCTCAAGGCCTCCGTGATGACATTCATGTCCCAACTCTATCTTCAGCCTCAGGTCCTGTTCCATCAGACTGGACTTCACATGGTTGCTGGGCAAGTCCTGCTTCCTCACTGCATGCTTTGGGGCAGCGTCCTCCCTTGGCTGTTCAATCCTTCTGTCCCCACCTCCACTCCTCTCCAGGAAGCCTTCCTTCTCTTACCCAAGCCTGGGTCAAAGTCCTCAATCAAAGCCCATGGACCATGTGCTTCCTTCAGTTTCCACACTCATTACATTCTCGTGTACTTATTTACATCCCTTGCTCTACTGAAAGCCCAGTATACCAGAAGCAAAATTCATGCCCAGTGTCTGGAACTTAGCAAGAACTCACAGAACTTTCTTAAGTGAATGAATGAATAAATGATAAACATAAGATTACTGTTTCCCAAATAAAAGTGGAATGTTGAATATGTTAATAGCACTAGAACAGCTAGCTTATGAAAATCTCAGTTCTTTCATCTGTGAGATGTATATACTAAAATCTGCATGTATCTATCATTTTTCGCAGTGCAGGGGATTAAACCCAGGGCTTCACAACTGCTCGGCCCCTGCTCTATCACTTCCAACCCCGCTTGCCATCTTTATGAAGATCAAATTAATTCATGAAATAACTTTAAAAATGGGAAATTATGGTACAAACATGAGCTAGAGTTAGTAATAATACTAGAAAGTGCAATAGAAGTTCCACATTGCTTAGCCATCATTGGTAAAACAACTTTTAGCTATTTGCACTATGTCCCTCTCATTGTAAATACAAAAAAAAAATCCAATTTTTCTACACAGAACAATATGTATTCTTCTCATTGCTTTGTCTCTTATTACTATACCCATGTGGGAAAATGTTGCTTGATCCATGAGAAGGACTTTGGCTCCCTTTGGACTCCTCTGTGACCACCCTGTCCACTGAGCTGTCATGTTTGACGGATGTCGGCAAAGGACCAGCATATCGGTACAGCCCATTTATGGGAAGGATTTATGGAGATTTCTGGCCCCAGAATTTCTGCATTACAGAAATTCACAAGGATAACCATCTATTCACTCATTATTTTAATGGCTTTTAAAAATAAAAGTAGCTGCCATTTGCTGTGCTTACTTTAGGTTTAATAATGTGTACTGAATGTTTCAAAAAGACATTTGGTGATGAATGATTTTCCACTGGGCAATATGAATACTTAAAAGATACAATACATTGCTGTACAAACTTGTTATACAAGATTGATTTTAATTAGAATTTGTATTTCAAATAATCCATCACAGATGTTAAACCTTATATTATTGGTGCAGTAGAAAACTAATTACCAGAAATGTGATTCCAGGGGTAAGGAAATATATGCAAAGCATTGTGCCAGCTGTTTTACTCCACCTCATTCAACTCTGCTGTGGAGTGGGCATTAATAGTCCCGTTGGACCAGTGAGGAAACTTTGGCTTCCAGTAGTTCAATAACTTACCCAAGATCACAGGAAGTCACACAAATAACCGGGAACAAAGGCAAGAAAAAACATGGTTTCATTGTTAGAATTTTTGGTTAAAATGTATATATATGTTTTAAATATTTCTTTATTACTGCAAATACTAAGTAAGAAGGTAAATTGAGACAGTAGTCTAAGGGCTCCACAGAACTCTCTACTGCCAAACAACAAATTCTTGGAAAGGACTTAGTCGTTGAAACATTGTTGGTTTCCAAGAGAAGAGATCTCCAAAGTCCTCCATGTAGGTTAAGCTAGAACAACTGACTGGGCAGGAACTCATGTCAAGATGACAGGTGATGGGATTGAGTTGCTTGTCTGCAGTCTCTAATGTCAGCAGTGTGATGGGAAAATGGAACTGGATGAACAGTGAAGAGGGGAGGCAGGGACTCCAGAAATGAACCTCAGCTTCCAAAAGGGGGTTAAAGTAATACTCAACTGGTAATGTGACCTGCCTTCTGGCAAAAAGACAAAGCAAATGCTCTGTAGGAGAGCTTCTGCAAACCCCAGTTGATATGCACATCACTCATGCAGAGTAAGATCAAGCAATGATCTCGCCATCTGAGATAACAAAAGAGAACAGGCACTGTACCTGGAAGTGTCAGAAACAACAGACAACAGATGTAGATGGCCAAGGACTATGGATATTGGAATTGTCAGAGACAGAATGTAGAGAAGCCGTGTATTAGGGATGTAGGGAATAAAAATGCATCTGCAGAGATTATCAACAAGCAAGAAACAATTAGGAACCATCATATTTTTTAAAAATCAAAATTCTAAAAATGAAAAAATATACTATAGTTGAAATAAAAACTCAATAAACAGGCCAAACAGTAGATTGGACATATTTGAAGAGAGATTTGTGAACTGGGTGTTATGACCAAAGAAATTACTCAAGATAAAGCAGAGAGTTAAGGATGGGGAAAGTATTAAAGAGGTGATAGCAGGTATGGAATATTGAGTGAGACCTTTAAGAGACATCTTTCAGAAGTTCAGGAAAGAGTTGAGAGAATGAAGGAAACATAAAAAGAGAGAATTTTCCAGAAAGTATGAGAAACATGAGTCAATAGCACAATGTATCCCAACCAGGAAAGACAATTGGATTGACAGCTGAGTATTCAGCGGTGACAGTGTGTTTGTCAGCTTTCCCTAACCGCAGCAACAGACCTGAGCTAAACAACTTGAAGGAGGAAAGGTTCATTTCGATTCATCGTTTCCCAGAGGTTGTACTCCCTGGTCACTTGGCTCTTTTGCTTTCAGTCCTGTGGTGAGGAAGAACATGGCAGAGAAAGCGGCTCACCTTCTTGTGGCTGGGAAGCAAAGAGGGGGAGAGGAAGGGACTGGGGTCCTGATATCCTTTTCATGGGCACGCCCCCAGTGACCTAACTTCCTTCCGCTAGGCTGCACCTCCTAAAGGTTCCACCGCCTCCTGGTGGCACCACAGGCTGGTTAAGCCTCCTCCAGTTCAGATCCAGCCACAGCTCAGGGGACCAGAAGTTAGGAGAATGAAGAGGAGGCTTGCTCTTATTTTTACCCTTCCTTCCTCCTGCTTCCTACCCCTCCTGTCTCCTCCACATTGAAGATGAGATAGGGCTGGGGCACAGGGATGCCCTTGTGTTTAGCTGCTTGTGTTCCACCTTGCCTGCCAATGCCTTCTGTGTCGATAGACTTTGAATCCCTGCCCTTCCTTTCTGGGGGTGTCTGTGGACTGCACTCTTTGTATACACCACTGTAACTGCTCCCTTAGTTCCTAAACCTCAGTAACACACTCACAGTCCCTTTTGGTTGAAGTCCCCGTTCCAGCAGGCAGCCCTCTTGGTGGGGCCCTCCAGGATAACGTGAGCCTTGACTCCTTCTTCAGAACTCCTAACTGTGCAAGGGCAGGCTGCTCCCGCTGTTGCCTTCTCACTCTGCCGTCGTTGCCCCAACTAGCACCTCCTTTCAGAAAGACCCAGGAGAAATACAGACACCCGTCTCCCTCCTTGTCTGCCTGAAACTCCCAGGCACACACACCATGCTCCAAGAGTGGGCTGGGCCTATGAGTTGTTTCCACAGCTCTCCAAGCATTTTGGCAGTAAAGGATTCTGCAGTGGGTGACGTTGGTCTCCGTGAAGCCTTCTGTCGGGATTCCCTCACCTCACTCAGGGTAGGTGGGGAGACACACTCTCTGCTTTGCTGTGGAGCAGGGATACCACTGCACTTGTGTCCACAAATTCTTTTCCATGTCTTCTCCTCAGTAAAACTCTAGCCTTCTCAGACCTGTGGTCGTAGTTAATTGGACATTCCATGCTTCTTTAGAATAAAGAGTTCTTGCTTATTTTCCTCAGCTTTGAGACATTAGCCAAGGTTCTGAGACAGCAGATGAATTGATACTGCCATTTAAGAGCGATATAGACAGTGGAAGTGTAGCTGGTCTTAATCCAAATTGCTCCGTGTAAGCATATAGCGACAGACTGAGGGTGAACATTCACACACACACAGACTCCACTGAGATCTTTTCTATATTGGTCTTCATCCTTTTTTTGTATGTGTATATGTCTCACCCAAAGGCAGACACAAGTTCTCAGGCCTCCTTCTCTCTCACAGCCTCCAATACCATACTCTCAACTTCTTCTCTCCATCCCAAAAGGAAAGAACTCTGGTCATGAGTCATCAACACACACACACACACACACACACACACACACACACACACACACACGCCCCTGATGTGGATGGGCAGGCTGGGCAGCACTCTGTCCATGTGAGCCACATGAAACTTCTGGGCCAGTTCAGTTTCTTTTAACATTTTCTTCACTGGACTCAGGCACAGAACTCCTTGCCATTGGAAAATAAACACATTTGAAGCCTTTTCATCTAAAGAACAAGTGCAGAAGCCTATCTAATTATCACGAGGTTATTTCATTTCCCAAAAAGAGAACCAGACAGATAAAACAACATGCCAAAAGCAATCAATTTTCTTCCTTTACTGGTCATTTTTGGTAGCAAATTTTCTCTACCTTTTAGGTATGCTGAATACATCCACAATTCCAGTTCAAAAACTTTGAGGTCAAACGTGTTTCAGATATCAGAAAGTTTCAGATTTTAGGAAGTTAATATAGTCTAGATGTCATATTTTATGTAACACTCCCCTTGGGGATGATCTAAGACAGTAGTCCATAATTAAACTCATGACCATTTCTGTATGAGGGATATGTGTAATCACCCTACGTGTAATGAATTGAGATCCTAATATGAAAAAAAGATCCTATCTGCCTCATATAATTTTGGATCATATTTTGTCACCAAATGAGAAAAAAATTCAGTTTTCAGACATTGGAATTATGGATAATGGATTGTGGGTATGTATCTCCAACTTCTGTAGCTCATTTACCCACTTCAAATCAATGAGTACATCTTCTCTTTTCCTACTGTGTAGGTCTTCCTTCCTTTGTTCATGCTATTGGCCTGATATCAGAGATTTATTCTTGTTCTTCCCCTATCTTATCATTCTTAAATGTCTCTGGTGTAAATGTCAAATTAGTTTTTACTTTTGAATCCTATAGCTGCAATTCCTTTCATGCACAGAGAACATGCAGGCACAGAGAAAAGCGATCTAGATTTGAATTTCATGTTTCTTAAAAAAAATTAGTGTCTTACACAGCTCTGCAGACTCCACAACCCAAGTGACCTACAAAAAAAAAGAGAGAGCTTCCAGTGTTTGATGAACTAACACTAAAAAGCACATTTCAGACAGCGAGCAACTCCCTCATCCTTTATTCATTGGTTAAGTCAATGAGGATTATCAAATGGTTCCTAAGCAACCAATCTCACAAGAACTAGATGAGAAATGCTTTCTGGTTGCAAATGACTTTCTGAAGTAGCCTGGAGTTACATACTACTGTTTATGCTGGGAAATAAAATCATGAAAACATGGTCCAGCAGAATATAATCAGCTGTTTCAAACAGAAATATGAGGACATTCTACCCACCAGCATGTGCCGATTTCATGTCTCCCGGGTGGCCTGGTTTTGGGTCACTGCCCCACATCTCAAGCAATTCACTGAAGAATTGCTAATGTCATTTGCGCACCCATGTTCATAGCAGCCTTAGTCACAATAGCTGAAAAGGTGGAAGCAAGCTAAGTGTCCACTGAGGAGTGGATGGGAAAATAAAAGGGTGGGTTATACATACATGGAATATTATTCAATTTCAAAACGCAAGAAAATCCTGCTAGAATATGGATGAAATAGTAAAAACAACAAGCCAGTTGCAAAGGACAAATACTGTCTGATTCCATTTATATGAGGTACAAGAGTAGTTACAATCTTAGAGACAGAAAGTGGTAGTTGCCAGGTGCCGGGGGAGAAGGGTGCAGAATTTCAGTTTGGGAAGATAGGAAAGAGTTCTGGAGATGGAAGTTTGTGATGGTTTATAGCAATGTGAATGTTCTTAACACTATTGAACTCTACACCTGAAACTGGCTAAGTGGAGGGCTGGGGATGTAGCTCGGTGGTAGAGCACTTGCCTAGCATGTGTGAAGCCCTGGGTCCATCCCCAGTACCACACACACACAAAATGTCCAAGACCGTAAGTGTTATATGTAATTTACGTAACTAAAAATAAAAGCTAAAAAAATCCTGTTGCAAAGCAAACAACAACAATAGCAGCAACAAAAGGAAATTCTGATACATGCTAGAAAATAGATGGATCTTGAGGACATTATGCTAAGTGATAATAATCCAGACACGGAAAGACGATTATCATGTGATTCCATTTATATGACATACCTAGAGAAATCAAATTCATAGAAACAAAAAATAGAAAGTTAGTTGCCAGAGGCTGGGCAGTAGGGAGGGAATGGGGAGTAACTGTTTAAAGAACATAGAATTTCAATTTGGGAATGAAAAGATTTTGGAGACATGGTGGTGGCAGTTGCACAACAGTGTGAATGTATTTATGCCACTGAACTGAACCCTGAAAATCATACAAATGGTAAATAGTATGTTGTGTGTATTTTACTACAATTCAAAAACTTCCTAATGCAAACAAGGATAACTTGTGAAAATGCTGTCTTCAAGTGCTAATGATAGAACAAGGTGCTAGCATACCTAAAACTAAAAAGCAAGAGTAAAAGAAGGGAAATCAATTGTCTCAGTTAAAAAAAAAAAAAAAAAACAAAAAAAAAACCTTCTATGTGGTCCTATACAATTTGTTTTTGAACTTACAGTGGTAATGACTTTGAAAGAGGGGAAACAGGTAAGCCTGAGCTCTGAGCAATGTAGGACACAGAATCATTTATAGAAGCAGGTACAACTGGTTTTATTTGGACCTTTTTTCCTTCAACTATCTTGTTGATAAATAAAAGCAGACACCATGTCAAATGAACCGGAGAACTTTGCTCACAGCTGTCACCAAATTACTGAATTCCACGAAGATCAAATCTACCTCTGCTGTGTGGATGCTCTGGCTTCCTGGCCCTGTGGGTACTGCTTTCAAGAGTTTCTGCTTTCACCATACAGCAAACTGAGAAGTGATACTTCAAATGCACAAAATCATTTTCCAGATGCATCTCTGCTGAACCAAAATGCAATTGCCATACCCTCCTCGTCTCTGACAGCTGTGGTTCTCAACCCTGGCCACTCACAGAAGCACCTGCGACATTGTTAAAATCCCAGCTTCTACCCAATCCAACAAAGTCAGAACCCCTGGACCTGGGGCATCTGGTTAAGAACTTACTGTTTTAAGCTAATGCTATAATCCCTTATGTGATATCTTTGAGAGTAATAAAAACTATAAAAATGTTGTCCTTCAAATTTATCTTCCATGGGTACTGAGTTATAGTTAGATGGGCACAAGAAGTTTTGGGTTGCTATTGCATAATACGGTGACCATAGATAACAATAACATACTGTACATTTTGAAAAGCTAGAAGAAAGGATTTTGAATATTTTCACAATAAAGAAGTAATAAATATTTGGGGAGAGCTATATGTTTATACTAATTTAAACATTACACAATGTGAACAAAACACAAAACATCACATGCAACTCCATAAATATGTATACTTTCATGTTTTATGTATCAGTTAAAATACAATTTAAATACATTTAAAAAATTAAATATATGCGTGTATCTTCTATTTTCTGTTCTCTAGTGCTCCTTCCCTTAAAATCTTAAATTTCTGAACTGCTGTGAGATTTCTTAAACCAAGTCTAACCTATCTCACCTCTCAAGATAATTAGTTGAATTATAATCTAATAATTAGCTTCCAGTGAACAAGTATTTATTAGCCACTACCTATTCTAGAAGTCAAGGGTATGTGGGTGAAGAAGACCACATGCCAGCCTTTCAGGGAGCTCACCTTCCAGAGGAGGTTGACTGACCTTCTGGCTGCCAATGTCTCTTAGCTGAGCTCCTCTCCAGGAGCTGCCTTGGTTAGGACCAGGGACTGGGCAGTGGAGAAGGGGGTCCAAAAGCCTGACCTTCTGGCCTCAACTTGGGGTGATCCAGAGCCATTCCAGAGCCCCCTAGGGCATTAGCAGAGGTTCTTTTATAGCTAAACCTCCTGTCATCTCCTCCCTCCAGCTGGTCCTACCTTACCTCTCTTGGTCTTCCCAAGTGTTGACCCCATATATTTCCTGCCCCCCAACCCCACCACCCTGGGAACTCATTACAAGACTCTGCCATACTCGAGGGTGGGTTAGTGAGGATGGGAGCAGCTAGAGATGTTCAAGAGGTATACTGGAGGCAGAAACATGCAGGGCCCGTAGGTGGATTAAATGTGAGCTGTGAGAAAAAGAAGACCAAATGTATCTCCCAGGTAGGGCCCTGGAAACAGAGTGACTGATGATGAGGCTATTTTGTGAATTCTGTGGAGAAACACAGGCCACAGAAATTGTGGTCTGTTCCAAAATAAGGACTTTTAGCTACAGCATGTAACTCATGACATACCTTCTTCATAACAATTAGCAATTAGTTTTTTTGTGTGTTTTAAAACACACTTTGGGTGCAGTAGATACTCAAATCAATTAATTTTAACAATAAGCCTTCAGGGTATGTATTATGATTTTATATTCCATTCCTGAGGTCCTTTGCCCTCCTTATTTCTCACCAGCCTCTTCCTCTGGCCCTAGTCCATGGTCTGCACTGACCTTTCCCTGTTTGCATGTATCAAATACCTGTGACCTCAGGCCCTTTACATGTGCTATTTTCTACCTGGAGAAGGCCTGACCTTTTTTCATCCTCCCAAGGTTAACCAGGTAAGGGTCCCTTGCTTTTGTAATACCCTAATACCTTTATTAATTAACCCTACAATATTCCTTTGTTGAATAATCCTATGATTTTATATATTTATGTGTTTATTTTTTATTAACCCCATAATATTCACTACAGTTATAATTAAATGACTATTTGTGTGATACATCTATTCCTTGCTGTATTTTGAGTTCCATAAGATCAGATACTTGCTCTACTCCAGCCCCTAGCACAGTGCACAGCACACAGTAGGTGCTCAAGAAATATTTGCTGAATGAATGGTGAAACCTTGGGACTTGATGAGCTGTGGCGCATTCCCTAGGTTACGGATTGGCTTACTGAGGAGCTAGGATATGAACCCACCTCTGCTGGACTCCAGAGGAAACTGAGCTGCTTCGTGAGGAGCTCAGTAATACCTGGACTAAGCCAAGATGCATCAGAGCTTAAGAACACATTCCCAAAACTGGATTAAAATTCCAGGGGTTCCATGATAGCCCCTTCTTCACTGATACACCTTCCAGAACAGCAGGGAAATAATATTTTCCCTCCATCCAGGCTATTCTAGCACAGCTTCAAGCTGACATGTGTGTCCAACATGATGCTAGAGAATAGTGATGCTGTAGGGTGGGCCAGGGGGCAGGAGACTATGAAAATATATCCTCAGCTAGACCCTTAGATAAGGAGGTGGAACCATTCAGTGAATTTTTCTGGTTGAAAGGTTCACTGGAAAACCCCTTTGATTTCAATTCTCACGGCAAATCTTTCTAAAATCACATTTTAGTTCTCTTATTTTTGTTGGTATAAAAGAATACCACAGAATGCACAAATTATAAAGGATGAAATTGTATTTCTTACAGTTCTACAGGCTGGGGAATCTTACATCAAGGGGCCCCATCTGGCAAGGACTTTCTTATCGCATCATCCGCTGGTGGAAGGCAGAAGGGCAAGAGAGGGAAAGAGAGAAAAAGAAGGGGGCTGGACTCTTCCTTTCAGAAGGAACCCACTCCCCAGAGAAGTGAGCCACTCCCTCATTCACTCATGAGGATGGAGACTTCATGGTCTAATTTCCTCTTAAAAGTCCTCCCTCAATACTATGACATTAGAGATGTTTCCAACACATGCGTTTTTGGGAGAAATATTCAAACCTCAGCACATGGGTTAGTCAACTTTTTTTTGCAACATGAATACCATTTACTAAGTGAAAGCTAATATTGCAGTGATGGTAGACTCTCACAGGAGCAGAGCAGCAGCAACTGTCACAAGGCTGTGCTGGAGAGGTAGAGAAAGTCAGGCACAAGAGGAGGTCCCTTCCTGTCAGTAAGCTCAGGATTGGCCCTGCCTCCTCCTAACACTCAGCAAACAAGATGGAACAAGGAGGTCGATCCATGTGGGCCAAGCGTGCTTTCATCTGGGAATAATGGGACGGACTACATCAGTGGTTGTCATGTCCTTTAGACCACACCGTACGTTAGGGTCCATTGCTACTCAGTGCTTTAAGACATACACACATATATGTATATGCAGAATTGAAGCAAAAGTTTTCTGAAAAGTACTCTCATGTGATACATTTCTTCACTTTTAATTTTATGTCATTATCTAAGAAATTTGCTCACTGATTTCACAATCCACTAATGGGTCCCAATAGCAGCTTGAAAAATCACTTACTAGGTCACTTCTGAGCACCACTCACTGTCCAGACTTATGATTTCAACAACGAGTCAACTGAGTAAAAATGAACGTTTAGCCTATACTGGGACTTACTTGTTATTTAAATTAAATGTCACATTATCTGTGTCCTTTGTCCTATTCTTATAAAATCTCTAATAATTAAAAAAAGAACCTGTTCTGACTGAAGGAGAATTCTATTCTTGTTGATTGAAATTAATTCAGAACTCCCAATCCCTGAGGTGTCCCAGGACTTACATCAAGGGCAGTGAGAAGTCAGGCCTCAGGTGTAGGTGAGCAAAGCCAAAGGTGGGCAGAGAACACAGTGGAGAGTTGGAAAATGGGTTCTTTCTTCCCTCTGTGTCACCTTGTTCATGACTTGAAGGAGATGAGGTGGTGATCTCCAAGTTTCCTTCCAGTTGTGGATTTCTAGAAGTCAATGTCCATGATGGGTTGCACATCCCTGAAACCCAGCATTGTTAAACGGTGTGGGACCTCACTTGGTCTGGGGCCAGTGGACGTCAGTGGACATGGTGCCAGTGTTTTGTTTGGCAGTGAGACCACCTGGGCGATGACTGCAGAGGTAGTTTGCCTCAGGGACTGGGGCTGAATCATAGAAGGACAACGTGGAGAACTTGTCTTGTGACCTGCAGGCAATGGCATAAAAATATGCTGCCCTGTTTTCCTTGTTTCCTGAGGACCTAAACTATATCAAGCACTGGGGTTGAAACCCTAGGGCCTCAACCTGGCTCATACCACAGTAGGTAGTGCAACCACAGCAATTCACCCATCAGCCGAACAAGGAGCTTCTCCCAACCCGAAAAGAGATGGCTGCCCTTGTAGGTCAGAAAGCTGAGACCCAGAGCCAGGTGTCATCCCCGAAATCCCAGCTACTCTGGAGTCTGAGGTAGGAGGATAGCAAGTTCAAGGCAGCCTCAGCAACTTAGTGAAGTCCTAAGCAACTTAGTAAGACTCTGCCTCAAAATAAACAATAAAAAAGGGCTGGGGCTGGAGCTCAATGGCAAAGTACCCTTGGATTCAATTCACAGTACCAAAAAAGAAAAAAAAAAAAAATGAAACCCAGAGAGAAGGACACAGATCACCCTCAAGGTAGGAACAAAGGTGGAATTAATTCTGGATCTCTTGGTTTCCAGTTCAATTTCCTAGTATTTATTCCTCCTGTCTGAATGGAAGGGGATTCTCAGGAAGGCTGTGCATCCTATCTTACTATCAAGTACTTCCTGGGAACCTATTAAGTGCCAGACTACACAAGCATTCATTTATTCGACCTCCAAAAACAAATCTCATGACCCTGGTGCCCTATATATCCCTGCTTCTCAGCTGAGTAGAGAAGGATGAGAGGTAGGGAGTGTGAACTTCCTCAAGGCCCATGATTACTCTTCAAGATCACAGTAGGGCATGTGGAACAGAATGTGTCTTATCAAACAAAACCAAGACAGCCTTGCTCCGGACTCCTCTGAGAAATGGATAAATACATTAGGGAAGGATATGAATTCAATTGAGCTAATTCAAATTTCATGCCATTTAATTTTAATAGGAAGAATATTGGTCCATAAATAACACTTTTAAATAGTTGGGATGTGAACATGTGTGATTCAACATTGAACTGAAGTCATTATTTCAACATCATTTAATCTAATTCGTCTCAGGGGAAATGAAGGAAACATTTTTAGTGGCCATAGAAGTAGTTGACTGAAATTCTAATAAATCTGGGAACAGGAGAATGAAACGCTGCCCTCTGCCTAGTGAGCACAGCCTAAGTATCTCTGGAGCACCGGAGGGATCAGCCCCTTCTCTTTTCTGTTGTAACGTCTCAGAAGCCAGAAGCAGAGCACGCACACAATGCTGGTCATAGCACAGGCTACTCTGCTGAGACCGGTTCTCTTCCTTTGTCTCCTTCACCTTTTTGTGAGCTCTGGCAGGGCAGAGATCATATCCTTCTGGGTTTTGTGTCATTGGCATCTAGCCTGATGCGTGTGGATGAATTATAAATGCACTTGAGGACACACTTCAGCAGATAGCATTATCTGCCCCTCCACCGGCATCAAGACAAGCCACCTAAAGAGGACAAAGGGGCCCTGAAGCTGGCAGGACTTGCCCCAGATCAGGTCCTCTAACTCTCCTGTCTAGCTCTGACAGTGAGCCCTCCAGGGCTGTGAGGCCCTGCAGGACCAGGGACAGGATTTCTTGGTCACCAGCCAGTTAGGGTCCCAGGACCCCAGAAAGACCTGCCTTGGGTGAGATGCCTGCTGCAGCTAGCTCAACCCAAACTTTCACATGCATGTCCCTTAACTCCCTTCTCCAATTCTGTTGATCCATTCATCAAAACAAGGCCCTTCTCTGTATCAGGCAGTGTACTAGGTCCCTGGGGTTACAGTCACACACTGAACAGATAAAAATACCGTGCCTTTGTGGGTAAGAGAGGAGAAGACAAATAACAAACAAAGAAGACGTAAAATAGTTCAGATATCAGTGGTGGTGAATGCTAAGGAGAAAGGTTACACAACAAGAGAACTTGTGTGTGTTGGAGATGTACAGGCTGCTGAGGGAAGACTCCCTGAAAATGGGGCTTTTGAGGAAAGACCCAGGGGAGGCAGGGGCCAGTCACAGAACATCTGGGCAAAGCGCATTTGGAATGAACAGCCAGGGTAAGGTCTGGGCAGTGGGAGAGAGACACACAGGAGGAGTAGAGATGGAGGTGGCAGGAGATCAAGATTGCTAAAGATAGCAAGATACTTGGACTTTACTTCGGGGTGAGGGTGATGGAAATCCACTGAAGGGTTTTGGCCAAGAAGAATACATGATCTGACTTAGTTCACTAATAGGCTGAAGGGGCACAAGAGCAGGTTCAGGAGCTCAACAGGGAAACCCTGAGATAATCCAAGTGAGCAAGGGAGGTCGCTTAGATCAAGGAGCAGGGAGAACAAGTGGAGGGAATTCTGGAGGTATTTTTTCCCTTTTTAATATTTTTAGTTGATTTGTCAATAGTTAACCAAATATTTGGCCATTTAATAGTTGACTGAATTTATTTCCAACAAAATTCTTGTATTTTTTCTTTTTAAGAATGGGCTATTTTTAGAGAAGTTTCAGGTCCACAGCAAGACTGAACAGAAGGCACCAAGGTCTCCATACACCCACCACACACACATCCTCCAACACCTCCCATCAGAGCAGTGCCTTTGTTCTAAAAGGTGACCTTACATTGACACATTATATCACCAAAAGTCTTAGTTGACATTAAGATTCATTCTTAGTGTTGTATATTGTGTGGGTTTGAATCTAGTCCAGTTGACATGTGTACATCATTAGACAATTGAGCAAAATTTCACTGCCTCTGTTCTCCACTTAATCATCTCTTCTTCCCTATCACCTCAGGCAACAACCCATCTTTTTACCATGTCTACTGCCATAGTTTTGCCTTTTCCAGAATAGACACAGTTGGAATTCAGACTGGCATCTTTCACACAGTAATATGCATTTAAGTTTCCTCCATGTCCATTCATGGCTTCCTAGCACTAAATAATCCTCCACTGCCTGGAAGTGGCACAGTTTATTTACCCATTTGCTTACTGAAGGGCATACTGATTGATTCCAAGTTTTTGTGACTTTGGATTCTGGATGTATTTTGAAGGTGGAGTTGACAGGGTTTCCTGACAAGATGGATGTTTTGTGAGCGAAGTCTCCAAGGAGAATCCCCAGGCACTCGACCAGTGCAGCTGAAAGAATGGAATTCATGTGGATCCCCACTTGTACAGGGAGGTGGACAGTGCGTTCCAGATGGTGACAGCACTCGACTCGTTATCACAGTTTTTAACTGATCCTTAGCTTTGTGCCAGGCGCCATACAGGTCTGCTCATATCTGCTCCTAAAAATTGAGTTAGTGTGGATTTTCCCCTCAGACATGAGCCACTCATAATATGCAGACATAAATGAAGTATTTTGGGGATAGATGGCTGAAGGTAAGGCCCCACACCAATATACATATGCAGAGAAACTAATGTCACTTTGTGGTGCTTTTTGGGAGGGATGTGGCTGGTCATTTCTCTGTGATGACATCCCAACATGCCTTCAATGGCATGTGTGTTTTCTAATTTCCATAAAGTGTTAGACTACAGCACAGAGCCTGGTGCACACTGGGTAATCCATCAACACTGGCCATCAGTCTGGAGAGGCAACAACCTCTCATGAGTTCCTACGAGAATGCTGCTTATAATCTGAAAAGTTATCTGTAAATTTTCCCTATGGATTTGACCAGAAATATGGAATATCTTCTATGATCCCTCTGGGAGGATGCAAAGGCATGTCATCACATCCATCAACAGTTCTCAGGAACCATTCCCCTGACTAATCTGAGACATGGTAGTTTCTACTTGTCTGAAAGGAAGTGAGAAAAATCAGAGCAATGCAGTGAGTTTTCATTAAATCACACATTTGAATCAATCCACTTGCCTTTTGTCTGATACCCATGTTTATGTGTGTGTGCATATGTGTGTACACTAAAAATGTTTTCTTTCCTATGAAGTGATCATGAAAATAATTAGACTTGGCTTATTTAAAAGAACTTACTTAGCAAAATTAAAGTTTGGCAACCCTATGTCCAATCTTCCTTTATTACTATTGCCACTGCTGATGATGAAATTTACCAGTGCACAAAACCCAAATCTCTGGGTGCCACGTCTTACATAATGGATTTAAACTCACTTTGTGTAAGCCTCTAATGTAGAATGCAGAAGCAGATGAAGAGTGATCCAGTCAGTCAGGTTGTCTTTATTACCAAGCAAAGTGTGTATTAATAACCCGGCCACAGTTCCCCAGGCTGGGTAGGCAGCATCCAGAGACAAAAACAGAACTCACAATTCTCCTTCACAGAAGAGTTCTAGCCACACATTGTCAGACTTCATGTAAATTTGGAGTATAAATTTTGCATCCCAACCTCTTTGTGCTGCCTCAGGAATCGAAAAAAAGGGAAGATGTATTAACCCAGAGGTGAAGCCTTGAGCCAGCACATTGGGACCTTGTTATCCCTTCCTATCCTCCCCTCTTTTCTTCCCTCTCATCCACTAGCACTTCAGGGCAGTATTCAAAAAGTCACAGGATGGGACACATGCTGACCTATCTTGTTTTTGTTAAAACATATTGATCACAAATGGTTTCCTAAACCACCTAATACAGCAAAAGAAAATTTGAAAGCAAAATAGCTTATCAGAAAGAGATTGTGTTTTCCTACTTCTGGCCACCCTTGCATGGTAGTTTTTGTTTTCTCTTTCTAAAGAAAAATATAAAGACACACCCAGCAGGAGGGCACTGGAATTTACAAACTTCATCCAAAGGAAAGGCTATCTTTTGACTCATGGTATCCATTTCCTCTCAACTATGCAGGGAGTTCATCAGGTGCAATTAAGGGTAAGTCACAAGGAAAGAGAGACTGCAGACACATGATTCACAATGCATTAATGACAGATCCCCAAGGAAGGCTCCTTTGCAAAGAAAGTTGTCAAGCTGCTGGCTTGCAAAGACACTCAACTCCTCATCTGAAATACAAGGCATTCCACTTGCACAAATGAGTGCTCCTAAATCATTAGTGAGTCAAAAAATCAATACCATGCCCGATTACATTCTTCTGTCTGTGAGTTTCTACCCCAAACTTAACACGTGTCAAGGCCCAAAAGAAAACTTTTCAGGGTCTCTGACCAATGATGTGCCGCAATCCGAAGGTGGTAGTACAATCCTATTTCAAGTCATGCTACCCAAGTCAGGGTTCATAGTCTCTGTCTCAAGGCAAGAGCAGGATATTCTTCTCTATTTACAGCTTAATGAAACTCCAGGCAAATGCTTCCTTTTTACTCCCAAACAGTAGTGGCCAAGGCCTCCATGGACTTGATTACTAAAAATTAGATTCCTTTAAAGATTTCTTCAGTGGGGGGCAATCCAAGATGGCGGACTAGAGGGTGACCGCATCTCCAGTTGCTCCAGAACCCAGGATTCAAGAAAGGGAGGCATTGAGAGACTTGGAATAAAATAGAACCACGGGGTGAGTCTCCCCCACTCGGTGAAGCTCGGCCCGGGTGGCGGGCCCGGATTCGGGCGGTGTATTAGAGTAGGGCAAGGCAGCTAGAGTCTTCCCCAGGCAGCCATGAACACTCCGGCGGTGGGCTCCTCCCGCACGGCCAGCTTCTTGGAGCAGGCCCCCCAGGGAGAGCCTTTCCACACAGAGCCAGCTCCAAGCCCTGGAACCAGTAGCAGGCTAGGGGCAGCTTTCTTCGGAAGTACTGCATTATCAAGTTACTCCAAGACTTCAGGCTACTGAAGGCTGGGAGGTGATACACTGGAAAACTACAGGGACACTATAAGCCAATAGAGGAAATCTGCAATATCACAGAGTCCAACTGACATCTGACCAATATGAGAAAACAAGGGAAGAAAATGTCCCAAACAAACCTAGATACTATATCAATAAAACCCAATTACAGCACAGCAGAAGAAATGTCAGAAAGGGAGTTCAGAATGTACATAATTAAAATGATCAGGGAAGCAAACAAGGAGATGAAAGAGGAAATGCAGGCATTGAATAATCGCACCAATCAACAGTTAAAAGAGCAAATACGGGAAGAAAGAGATCATTTCAATAAAGAGTTAGGGATACTGAAAAAAAACCAAACAGAAATCCTTGAAATGAAGGAAACAATAAACCAAGTTAAAAACTCCATAGAAAGCATAACCAATAGGATAGAAAACCTGGAAGACAGAACCTCAGATATTGAAGACAAAATATTTAATCTTGAAAACAAAGTTGACCAAACAGAGAAGATGGTAAGAAATCATGAACAGAATCTACAAGAATTATGGAATATCATGAAAAGGACAAATTTAAGAACTGTTGGGATTGAGGAAGGCTTAGAGAAACAAACCAAAGGAATGAACAATCTATTCAATGAAATAATATCAGAAAATTTCCCAAATCTGAAGAATGAAATGGAAAACCAAGTACAAGAGGCTTATAGGACTCCAAATATACAAAATTGCAACAGACCCACACCAAGGCACATTATTATGAAAATACCTAACATACAAAATAAAGACAGAATTTTAAAGGCTGCGAGAGAAAAGAATCAAATTACATTAAGGGGGAAACCAATAAGAATTTCAGTAGATTTTTCAATCCATACCCTAAAAGCTAGAAGGGCCTGGAACAACATTTACCAAGCCCTGAAAGAAAACGGATGCCAACCAAGAATCTTATACCCAGCAAAACTTACGTTCAGATTTGACGATGAAATAAGATCTTTCCATGATAAACAAAAGCTAAAGGAATTTACAAAAAGAAAGCCAGCATTGCAGAACATTCTCAGCAAAATATTCCATGAGGAAGAGATGAAAAACAATGATGCAAATCAGCAACGGGAGGAACTAGCCTAAAGGAATAGCCACATAAAGGGGAAACCAAATCATGTCAAAAAACAAAAATGAGTCAAATGACTGGGAATACAAATCATATCACAATAATAACCCTGAATGTTAATGGCCTGAACTCATCAATCAAAAGACATACACTGGCAGATTGGATTAAAAAGAAAAATCCAACAATATGCTGCCTGCAAGAGACTCATCTCATAGAAAGAGATACCCATAGACTAAAGATGAAAGGATGGGAAAAAACATACCATGCACACGGACACAGCAAAAAAGCTTGAGTATCCATCCTCGTTTCAGATAATGTTGACTTCAAGCCAAAACTAGTCAGAAGGGATAAAGAAGGACATTACATACTGCTTAAGGGAAGCATAAATCAGCAAGACATAACAATCATAAATATCTATTCCCCGAACATTGGCTCATCCATGTACGTCAAACAAATTCTTCTCAATTCCAGATATCAAATAGACCACAACACAAGAATACTAGGCTATTTTAACACACCTCTCTCACCACTGGATAGATCTTCCAAACAAAAATTGAATAAAGAAATCATAGATCTTAATAATACAATCAACAATTTAGACTTAACCGACTTATATAGAATATACCATCCAACGAAGAATGAATACACTTTCTTTGCAGCAGCACATGGATCCTTCTCTAAAATAGACCATGATTTATGCCACAAAGCTACTGTTAGCAAATACAAGAAGACAGAGATATTACCTTGTACTCTATCAGATCATAATGGATTGAAATTAGAAATAAATGATAGAATAAAAAACAGAAACTTATCCAATACCTGGAGATTAAATAACACACTATTATATGATGAGTGAATAACAGAAGACATCAGGAGGGAAATTAAAAAATTTTAGAAGTGAACGAGAACAAAGACACATCATATCAAAATCTCTGGGACACTGTGAAAGCAGTACTTAGAGGAAGATTTATTTCATGGGGCGCATTCAACAAAAGAAGTAGAAATCAACAAATAAACGACTTAACACTACAGCTCAAAGCCCTAGAAAAAGAAGAGCAGGCCAACACCAAAAGTAGTAGAAGACCGGAAATAGTTAAAATCAGAGCTGAAATCAATGAAATTGAAACAAAAGAAACAATCGGAAAAATTAACAAAATAAATAGTTGGTTCTTTGAAAAAATAAACAAAATTGATAAACCCTTAGCCACACTAACAAAGAGAAAGAGGGAGAAAACTCAAATTACTAAAATTCAGAATGAACAAGGAAATATCACAACAGACATGAGTGAAATACAAAACATAATTAGAAGCTATTTTGAAAATCTATATTCCACCAAAACAGAAAACCTCGAAGACATCAACAAGTTTCTAGAGACATATGAATTACCTAAAATGAACGAGGAGGACATACACAACTTAAATAAATCAATTTCAAGCAATGAAATAGAAGAAGGCATCAAAAGCCTACCAACAAAGAAAAGTCCAGGACCAGATGGGTTCTCAGCCGAGTTCTATAAAACCTTTAAAGAAGAGCTCATTCCAATACTCCTCAAAGTATTCCATGAAATAGAAGAGGAGGGAACCCTCCCAAACTCATTCTATGAAGCTAATATCACCCTGATACCTAAACCAGACAGAGACACATCAAGGAAAGAAAATTTCAGACCAATATCCTTAATGAACATCAACACAAAAATTCTCAACAAAATTTTAGCAAATCGCATACAAAAATATATTAAAAAGATAGTGCACCACGATCAAGTGGGTTTTATCCCAGGGATGCAAGGTTGGTTCAACATCGGAAATCAGTAAATGTCATTCACCATATCAACAACTAAAAGTTAAGAATCACATGATTATTTCAATAGATGCAGAAAAAGCATTCAATAAAATACAGCATCCCTTCATGCTCAAAACACTAGAAAAAATAGGGTAGTGGGAACATTCCTTAACATTGTAAAGGCCATCTATGCTAAGCCCATGGCCAATATCATTCTAAATGGAGAGAAACTGAAAGCATTCCCCCTATAAACTGGAACAAGGCAGGGATGCCCTCTTTCACCACTTCTATTCAACATTGTTCTTGAGACTCTAGCCAGAGCAATTAGACAAGCCAAACAAATTAAAGGGTTATGAATTGGAAAAGAAGAACTCAAACTATCCCTGTTTGCTGATGACATGATTATATATTTAGAGGAACCTGGAAATTTCACCAGAAAACTCTTAGAACTCATAAGTGAATTCAGTAAAGTAGCAGGTTACAAGATCAATGCTCATAAATCTAATGCATTTTTATACATAAGTGATGAATCTTCAGAAAGAGAAATTAGGAAAACTACCCCATTCACAATAGCCTCGAAAAAAATAAAATACTTGGGAATCAATCTAACAAAACAGGTGAAAGACCTCGACAGTGAGAACTACAGAACACTAAAGAAAGAAATTAAAGAAAACCTTAGAAGATGGAAAGATCTCCTATGTTCTTGGATAGGCAGAATTAATACTGTCAAAATGGCCATACTACCTAAAGTGCTATACAGATTCAATGCAATTCCAATTAAAATCCCAATGATGTACCTTACAGAAATAGAGCAATTATGAAATTCATCTGGATGAATAAGAAACCCAGAATAGCTAAAGCGATCCTCAGTAGAATGAGCAAAGCAGAGGGTATCACAATTCCAGATCTTCAACTCTACTACAAAGCAATAGTAACAAAAACAGCATGGTATTGGTACCAAAATAGACAGGTAGATCTGTCCCGGCCTGCAGGACATCAACGGGTACCTGGAGGGGGGTGCGGGGATTGAGTGAGACAAGAGACACAGGAAATGGAGACAAGACAAAAGTCTGATCAAGTCTCGTTTATTAGGGGAATAAACACAGTTAATATAAAGTACAAAAACCAATCAGAGGAAAGTGCACAAAGGCAAGACTAGTCTCGCGCCAGAACTCAAATAAGGAAGTGTGGTTGGCCAATCATGAAGCACCATGCAATCTAGTCTGATGCACCTGGTATAGTCTGACAGGTGTGTAAACAGGTAGAGGCATGCCCCGCCAGCATCTGGCGTGCGCCATCTTAGTTCAGCATGAGGCGAAGCAGGGGGCGTGACCATGAGGCAAGGCATGTGAACTTGAGGCAAGGCAGGGCGCGTGACCTGCCGGCTCCGGACATAGATCAATGGTACAGAATAGAGGACACAGACATAAACCCAAATAAATACAATTTTCTCATACTAGACAAAGGTGCCAAAAATATGCAATGGAGAAAAGATAGCCTCTTCAACAAATGGTGCTGGGAAAACTGGAAAACCATATGCGACAGAATGAAATTAAACCCCTATTTCTCACCCTGCACAAAACTCAACTCAAAGTGGATCAAGGACCTCAGAATCAGACCAGAGACCCTGCATCTTATAGAAGAAAAAGTAGGTCCAAATCTTCAACTTGTTGGCTTAGGGTCAGACTTCCTTAACAGGACTCCCATAGCCCAAGAAATAAAAGCAAGAATCAACAACTGGGATAGATTCAAACTAAAAAGCTTTCTCTTAGCAAAGGAAACTATCAGTAATGTGAAGAGAGAGCCTACAGAATGGGAGAATATCTTTGCCACTCATACTTCAGATAGAGCGCTAATTTCCAGAATCTATAAAGAACTCAAAAAACTCTACACCAAGAATACAAATAGTCCAATCAACAAATGGGCTAAGGAAATGAACAGACACTTCACAGAAGAAGATGTACAAGCAATCAACAGATATATGAAAAAATGCTCAACATCTCTAGTAATAAGAGAAATGCAAATCAAAACTACCCTAAGATTTCATCTCACCCCAATTAGAATGGCGATTATCAAGAATACAAGCAACAATAGGTGTTGGCGAGGATGTGGGGAAAAAGGTACACTCCTACATTGTTGGTGGGGTTGCAAATTAGTGCAGCCACTCTGGAAAGCAGTATGGAGATTCCTCAGAAAGCTTGGAATGGAACCACCATTTGACCCAGCTATCCCACTCCTTGGCCTATACCCAAAGGATTTAAAATCAGCATACTACAGAGATACAGCCACATCAATGTTCATAGCTGCTCAATTCACCATAGCCAGATTGTGGAACCAACCTAGAAGCCCTTCAGTTGATGAATGGATAAAGAAACTGTGGCATGTATACACAATGGAATATTACTTCGACATGAAGAATGATAAAATTATGGCATTTGCAGGCAAATGGATGAAATTGGAGAATATCATGCTAAGTGAGATAAGGCAATCTCAAAAAACTAAAGGTTGAATGATCTCACTGATAAGCAGATGAGGACATATAATGGGGGGTAAGAGGGGTTATCGTTAGGGTTAGGGTTAGGTTTAGGGATAGGGATAAGGAGGGTGGTAAGAATGGAGGAAGGAAGGACTGTATAGAGGGAAGAGAGGGGTGGGAGAGGTGGGGGGGAAGGGAAAAAATAACAGAATGATACAAACAACATTACCCTATGTAAATTTATGATTACACAAATGGTATGCCTTGACTCCATGTACAAATAGAGAAACAACATGTATCCCACTTGTTTAAATTAAAAAAAGAAAACAAAACAAAAAAACCCCCCAAAAAATAATTCTCCAGTGATTTCAGGAAGTTCCCAAAGTGGTACCTCAGATGCCCAGAATGGTCTGTGAGGTCAACTTCCATGTTACTGCACTGTGTCTTTCTTCCTTCTCTCCATCATCCTCAGGGGGAAATTCTGGTGACACGTGCCTGCTGGTCCTGCCTATCAGGACACTGGGACCTATCGCCTGTTGTTCTGAGGCTTCTAATATTCAGGCTGGGAGATCTCAGGATTCCACCAAGAGGCACAGACAGCAGCTTCTCCACATGCTGTGTTAAATGCCAGATTCAGGCCAGCATCCCTGAATGGTTCAGTGGTGTTAGGCTGTCATTCTCTGCCTATCACCTCAACAAGTCCACCATGAAAGGCATCCACCAAAGCCAGTGCAGGGAACCCACCAGTGCCTATCATCCTTTATGAACTTTGCATGGAAACTCTGGGCCCCAGCACATCTGGAGGAGGGCTTTTGATAATATCGCAATGACATTATCAGGAAAGAACTTGAAAAAGTGGATTTTCAAGGTACCTTAGTCTATTTGGATTTCTGTGATCAAATTTCAGAGACTGGGTATCATATAAACAACAGGAAATTATTTCTCAGAGTTCTGGAGACTGTAAAGTTCAAGATCAAGGCACTAGCAAGTTCAGTGTTTGGTAAACTCTTGCTTCCTATTTCATAGACTGCTGACTTTTCACTTTAATCTCAAATGGTGGAAGAGGGTAGAACTCTGGTCTCTTCAATCTCTTCTAAGGCCACTAATCCCATTCACAAAGGCACAACCCTCATGTCCTAATCACCTCCCACAGGACCCCTCTCCTAATACTATCACAGTGAGGGTTAGGATTTTAAAACAGGAATTTGGGGTTGAGGGGACACAAAACATTCAGAACACAACAAAAGTTTTGTTCTGGTCCCTCTTAGAATGTAACCAGATTTCAAAATTGTGAAATTATCATGGAGTACTAGTTGTATGATACATGCTTCTGTCTTTGAAATATAAACCTGGGCCTTTCACCTCTTATCTAAGAAGGATGATATCACATTGACATGCTTCTGTAAGTTTGTTTTAAAAGTTAATATAGGTGACACTTTCTCTGAAGGTGACTTGGAGCAGTGGCTCAGGAAGCAGGTCCTGGCATATGGCTGTGTGGCTTTGGGGGCAGGTATATAACCTCACTATGTCACCTCCTTCACCTGTGAATAGGACGCCCCTCATAGGCCTGTGGTGAGCATTAAGTTAGAAAGTACTTCTAAAGTACATAGGACAGTATCTGGCACACAGTGATTTTGTTCAATAAATATTGGATTCCACTGTTAGCAATCAGAGACCTGGCCCTGTCTGTCATGAGT
Organism: Sciurus vulgaris; assembly: GCF_902686455.1. NCBI lineage: Eukaryota > Metazoa > Chordata > Mammalia > Rodentia > Sciuridae > Sciurus > Sciurus vulgaris. Next base: position 163,499,546 of record NC_136464.1, read on the forward strand.
GAGGTAGTTAAAGTTGCAAGGGTTCTTGGACAGTCAGGTCTCGTTGACTCATGATGGAAGATGGGATTAGTTTCCTACTGCTGCTTTAACAAATTATCACAAACTTATGGCTTAAAATAGTACAAATTATTGGTTTTGGTTAACATGATTATAATCATGTTCTTTTGTGTTTATTAAAATGAGTTGAAAACTTATATCCACACAAAAACTTGAACACTGAGATTTGGTAAGTGGAAAAATGAACTGTGGTACATCAAGGCAATGGAACATTATTCAGGAATAAAAATAAATGAGGCACCAATCCATGAAAAGATATGGAAGAACTTTAGATGCATATTTCCAAGTGAAAGAAGTCAGTCTGGAAAGGATATACATAATATGATTCCAACTATATGACATTCTGGAAAAGATAAAATTATGGTGTCTGTAAAAAAAAAAAAAAAAATTAGTATTTTCCAGAGATTGAAGAGGGGATTTTTAGGGCAGCGAAACTATCCTGTATGACACCATGTGGATGGATAACCAGTCATTAAATACTTGTCAAAACTCATGGAATGTACATCAAAACAGAATGGTAATGGAAACTGAACTTCAGTCAATAATAGTGTATTGTTTTTTTAAAAATCACAAACTAATTCTGGAATTTAGAAGCCTAACTTGGCTGACAAACCCACATTCCTTGTGGAAATCTCCAGGAAAGAATTCATCACCTTGCTCTTACCCGTTTCCAAAGGGTACCTATGTCCTTTGACTGTTGTGACCCTTCCTCTGTCTTCAAAGTCAACAGCAGAACATCTTCAAATCTTGTCTTTCTCCTTCTGTTTTGGGTCCTCTGTATCCTCCCACTGGCTTGAATCCTCCTGTCTCCCTCTTTTAGGGGCCTTTTTGATTATATTTAGGACCTGCCTGGGTACTCCAGAATGCTCTCCCATCGCAAGAGATTTTATCACTTCTGCATAGTTCATTTGCCATATAAGATAACAGTCAAGGTACTGGATTTTGGGTATAGATATATTTGGAGGCCATTGACCAGCTGACCACAAGGGTCAAGGACAGTTGGAGGAACTGGAGGAAAAGGCAGAGTGGGAGGTGCAGGGAGGAGAGTCAGGTGCATATTCACCTAAGGGAGATCAGAACTGTCCCTTCTCACTGTATCTTGAAGCATACATGTTGGAGTAGTGAGCAGCTCAAGGCCCAAATAAATCAGAAACTACTGCTCCATGCAATCATGTGAATAAAACATTTCCAAAAATAGCATCTGAAGATACTGCCACCCCATCAAATTCTCAAATAAATTCATTAAAAATTATCAGGGCTTGGGGTATGTCTCAGCTGGAGAGCACATGCTTAGCACATGTGAGGCTTGAATTCCATCCCCAGCACCAAACACACACACATGAGCATGCACACATGCACACATGCACACACTTATATAGAGTAGCAGAATTTCCTTTCTCTTTGAGCATATAAGAAATTTTACTTTTTAATTTTGTTGTAGGCTCCAGTTTCTCTGTGATAAATATGTATTACTTTATAGTCAGAAAAAGATGTTTATTTTCTAAGTATTATAATTTTAAAATGGAAAAATATAGATAGAAATGAAGCAAAGTCAGTGCTGACAATGGATCTCTCCTGTCTCAGAGTCAGGCTGAATATCATCTTTATGTGATGTTTATGTCCCTTGTCTCTCTCTTTCATATTCCATGAAATACATTATTTTTCTATTAAAATGGAAAGTTTAGAGGGAAGAGTAGAGATATGTTGTGATTTCCACAGACCCTCGCTTTCCTTAAATAGAAACTAGGTTTTGTTTAAACAGAGAATTCACTATTAAATTATCCTTTTGATCCATCTATTCTGCAATTTAGAAATATATTTAATAGAAATACTTATATATGTGCATCCCATGACATATATCAGAATTTTCATCATGGTTTTTATCCATAATAGCCAAAACCAGATTACAACTGTCAATCAACAAGAGATGGATTACAACAAAACAAAACAAAACCAAAAACAAACAAACTCTGTAGAATATTTACTATGGTGAATGTTTATGTCTCTGAAAATTCACAGGTTGAAACTTAATCCTTACTAAGTTAGTATTAGAAGTGGGGCTGTGGGAGGTGATTAGGTCATGAGTGCTCTATCTCCATGAATAGGATTAGCACCGTACAGAAGAAGGCACAATTGATGAGCAATGGGCCCTTGTCAGACACTGAATCTTCTGGTGTCTTGATCTTGGACTTCCCAACATCCAGAACTGTGAGCAATACATTTATGATGCTTACAAATTACCTAGTCCAAGGTATTTTATTATAGCAGCACAAAGACACACTTCATATAATAGAATTCTATGCAGAAACAGAAATAAGAAAAGGAATAAGCTACTGCTTCATGCAACAGATGAATACATCTCCCAGACATAATGCGGAGTGAAAGAAGTCAGACACAAAAGTATGAAAACTGCCCAATTCCATTTATATAAAGTCCCTAAACAGGCAAAACTAATCTATCACTATTCAGAATAGTGACTGCCTTTCCAGGGATAATAACTAGAGGGGACAAGAGGAAGGCTTTGGGCTGCTAGGAATGTTTTTTGTTTTTGATTCATTGTTTTGTGAGAAAAAGGAAAAAGGTTTATTGCTTGTCCCAGAGGCTGTGATCATGCCCCTTATCAGGAACATGGGGATTTTAAAGAGGTGACTGAAATGCTACATTCTGCATGTTCTCCATGTTCTCCATTGTAGTTGTAATTCACTTGTTAATTTGGGAGAACCATTTCTGAGATCTTCTGGTACCATTCCCAAAGTCTGGATTACTTCATTCCTATGGTGGGTTTGTGCTCAAGGACAGATAAATCTGCCTAGGATGGGAAAGAAAGATAAACCTGTTTCCCCTGAGATTGGGAAGGGGGAGAGATTAGGGAGGGAAAGGGAAAGAGGAAGAGAAAGAAATATGTCCATTTAAAAAATAAATCACAGTAGCATAAAAGCAAGGACTATACTCAAAGCATAAAGTGGACCACTGTTACATTTCTCCACTGTCAATTTTTACATTCCATTTCTATGGAAAAATGGGTGGTGATATCTCCAAGCTGTTTCCTGCTGAAAGAGGGCAAAGTTCTAGGGAGTAAACCTTGTTCTCTATCAGGTGGGGAGGGAACAGTTAAGGGTACTCAGCATCAGAGCAATTCAGAGGTCCACAGTGGCAGATGACAGGTGACTGGACAATGCATACATAGGGCAGAGATCTCTCCAAGACAACAATAAACAAGATAGCAAAGCATTACTTTTGTGAAAACAAATAGTACAAAAGCTATTACTATTTCAGCCAGTCTCTGAAAACCATGAAGACAGTAACTCATAATCATATTAGTGGGAAACAGGTCAAGTTTATCAATGTAGGAGGTTAGGAAATTTATTTGTAGGTCTAAGAGATCTGGCTCAAATTAACTCAGGACAAACTTTTGACTCTAGAGTCCTTTATGATCATCATATTAGGCACTGCCTCACAAGAAACCTTCCTCTATAACCTCTAGCTTTACTTATTTTAAGTAGAACTGACATAAGTGTACATCTTAAGTTACATTTAAAAAAACACACACATTGTTTTTCCTTTTAAATGTCTATGTAGGACTGTGCTTAGGCTATACTCTCCTGTCAGATGTTTAGGACCAAATTGATCAAAACTGACCTTGTTCCTATCTACTCTTAAGAGTCAACTGAGATACCTCAGAGATTACTCTTAGGGACATGTGTGAAGCTTCTTGACTCCTTTAGCTTTCCTCTACCAGCAGTGCCATCTTCCAGGATGGCTCAGGATATGGTTGACCATCCATGGCTTCTCTTGGAAGAAACAGAGACATTTCCCTTTCCAATGACCTGCTCCTTTGCAAAATGTGCACTAGTTGGTTTCCTGTTCTCTAGGGTCCTCTCGATCTCCCTGATTGATAGATTGGGTGACTCACTGGAGTTGCAGGGCCCAAGAGGGATCCCATCATTCTTTGGGTCCAGGCTGACTTTAGGAGACAAAGGCCAAAATGTTGGCTGCTCTTTCCTTGACCCTTTTATTTCCTTAACTTTGGTTTCCAAGTTTTTGGTTTTAAACACCCAACAGGTCAGTTTCACCAATTTTAAAGTGGGAGTAACAGGCTATAAATAACTTCAATATCTATAATTCAATAGTTACCCCTTTCCTTTAATTGGGGTCATTATTAGTACTGGAAGTGAACATAACATACTATCTGTTGTATAGATGATGGCTTATTATCTCAAATTAACTGAAATTGTTTTATTAGAAGCAATACCTCTGCAAAACACTAACAGGGAACAGTTATAAAGTTTACAAGGAAGAATACAAAATGAAATTAACAGAACAAAAAAAATTCAACCTGTGTAATAGTTGTGAACAGAGAAAAATTATTTTTATAATCTTAAATCTTTACTGTTATATATCATATCCCCTTTTTATTTTGAGATGACAGTAATCTTAACAACAAAATTTGATCATTTGAACACAACTCTAAATGAGTTCAGGTCTAGCTTATTTTGGAGTCATTCTAACCTGGAGTAAGGTGGGAGGAAGGGTCTTAACTCAGGTAAGGTGGGGCTCTTAACAGGTAGCATGATACAATATCATGTATAAAACATGAATCAAACAAAGGCTAGAAGAGCTTTTAACTTTCTTTTTGTGGAAAAAGTGGTTTCCATGTTTTACAATGTCACCTTAAAACAGATCAGGCTGTCCTTATTACCTTCCAAAAATACATTTAAATTCCAATTTCAGCAGGAAGAGTAACACAAAATTGTTTATATAGTTTATTGACAATGGGTTACTTTATATAGCTATAAAACATCATATGACTTGAATAAATATGAATGAAATTTGTTATTTCTATAGAAATCCAAGACTACTGCTATAGATAATTTTAGTTTGGAGATCACCAACTTGGCAAAGTGCTCCTCTAAGTTTTACACTTAGCTAAGTTTAACTTTTTTTTGTCCTTCCACAATATCAGAATTTATTTTAACTTTAAAAGTACAATTTAGAATCCACAGTATATGATAAACAGCAATCACAGTTCTGCACAGATTAGTAAAAATCAAAGGATAGCCTTAAATCTCTTATACTTTAGGAAACAGTGTTAATGATCAGAAATTGACTGAGTCAATGCCACAGATGTAAGACAGATCTACAAATAATAGTGTGGCTCTTCGATGTCAGATACAATGTATAAAAGGAGCACTTATTTGTTATCTTGCTGATAAACTTACATAAACTTTCATTTTATAAACTTTTCATAACACTTAGACAAGGCTTAGACAGATACGGTTCTCAGATGCATACACATAACCTAGTCAGATATATTTAGCATGTCAACTATATTGTTATAACCTAAATAACAGTTGTTTACTTATCAGTTACAAGGTGATCATTTAAGACTTTAAAACAAGTAGAAACCCTAATTCCTTTAAGTCTTAGTTTCCCCAAGTAATAAAACCTAACAGATACAAGAAAATTATCTTTTTTTTTTTTTACAAATTCTTTAATTTGTCTTATAATTAGTTACACATGACAGTAGAATGCACTTTGACACATTATATATAATGGAGTATAATTTGCCATTCTTCCGATTATACATGATGTAGAATCCCACTGGTCATAAAATTATATATGTACACAGGGTAATAATGTCTGATTCATTCTTCTATCCTTTCCATCCCTTTATCCCTTCCCCTTACTTCAATCCCCTCTGCCTAATCTAAAGTAACTCTATTCTTCCTTTGCCCCCCAACCCATTGTGAATTAGCATCCGAATATCAGAGAAAACATTCAGCTTTTGTTTTTTGGGGATTGGCTTATTTCACTTTGCATGACACTCTCCAGCTCTATTCATTTACCAGCAAGTGCTATAATTTGATTCTTTTGTAAGGCTGAGTAAAATTCCATCATATATATACCACATATTTTTATCCATTCATCTGTTGATGGGTACCTAGGTTGGTTCCATAGTTTAGCTATTTTGAATTGAGCTGCTATAAACATTGATGTGGCTGCATCTCTGTAATATGCTGATTTTAAGTTCTTTGGGTATAAACTGAGAAGTGGTATATCTGGATCAATTGGTGGTTCCATTCCAAGTTTTCTGAGGAATCTCCATACTGCTTTCCATAATGGTTGCACCTATTTGCATTCCCACCAGCAATGTATGAGTGTACTTTTTCCCCCACATCCTCACCAACATTTATTGTTGTTTGTATTATTGAAATTATTTTGATATATAAGAGCAGATCAATGTTTTAGACCTTGTTTCATATTAGTACATTAAAGGTCAAATAACTTTAACTGTGTTAATTATAGCCAATTTAATCACAAACACAAACTTTTTGAGATATATCTTTGCAAAAATTCTGTAACTTACATAAACATTCATAATGTCTTTACATCCTTAGTTTTGTCCTCTTTCATCTTGGACTTTAGCACAAGAGTATTACTTTATTAGACAAAATACATTCTTATCCAGAAACATTTTTCTAACCTTCTAATTTTCTATCCTAAAATATTTTCATACTTCTTTCTTTTGTGTTTTGTACTTTCAGAGCCTTTCTTAAATTCATATTCTGAAACAATCCTTATAAATGTTATTTGTGCATGTAATTTAAACAACAAATTTCATCATAGGACAGAGAGCAGACAATTTGGCATCCACAAAAACTGTATCTTAATCTTTTCTCTCACAGGTGACATTCAAGGGGTTGGAACACAGGATACCTTTGAGCCTTCCCTGTCTACCTTATCATTATCATGATGTGATCAACTTTAAGTGAGTTTCCTACTGTCAACTGTACTCAGAGGCTCCTTTGGGGCCTTTTATAAGACTAGGCATATTGAGGCCCTTTCCATTCTTTTCTTTGGGCTTCCTGGAAGATCCCTTTGCAGAGACTGCCTACAAAACGCAGGTTGGCCTTAGTTTTTGTCTTTTTCTTTTCTGGGAGCCGTTGTTTATTTTGCCAGTCTCCCCATGCATCTAGTTTGATGGGATACTATTATAGCAAGAACTTCTTTTCCCCCAGTGATGGATATCTCCTGGCCAAATGGAGTGTCCTGTCAGATCTTTAAAGGGGAGACTATTCTTGTCCCCAGGTCATAACTGACAGTACTGGAACCTGCTGCCATATCCTTTGTGGCCAGCAGCCTCCACCTTCCATGGGCAAAAGGGGCTGGAAGGCAGGGCAGAGGCCAGGTTCTCTTTGATCATTTTTCTACAGCTCAGGCAACTTTTCTGGTTTTTTTTTTTTTTTTTTTTTTCTTTCTTTTTTTCAAGTTGAGAGTTAGTGTCTCCGGTGACATGATCTGCGGCTGCCTGGGGCCAGGCTGAGAAATCGTGCTCGGAGTGCCAGTACTGGGTTTAAAAGATTAAAATCTTTTTTACCCCTTTCTTCTGGGGTCCTGCTATCATTTTACACAGAGGAAGTGCCTTTTGTCACCTTCAAGTTAGTTCCTGATGGTTCAGGCCCCTTATCATTCAACTGCATAAATGCCTGTACACACAGAATCTCTTTACCCATGACAGACCAACTTCAATGTCGAGATTGTGTAATAATACAGAAAAACCATCCAAAGGCAAGATTGTGTTAGAGCAAACCATCTTTCTCTTAGACAGGCTTACACTTATACATGGCCCATTCAGCCAAGATCTTTCTGCTCAAGAGACTATCGGTAAGATCAAGGCAGCCTGGTCCTGTCTTCAATGACCGGTAACATACCAAAACACACACACACACACACACACACACACACACACATACGAAAGAGGATCACCATAACCAGGGCTGAAAGACAGGAACCTTTAAATTGACCAGCCAAGATCTTTCCCAAGAGATTACCTATAGGATCAATGCAGTATTGGTCATGTATTAAAAGGGGCAGTAACAGATACAAAAACAAAACAAAACAACAACAACAAAAAACCAACAAACACAGTCAGATAACCAGCGGGAATTCCCAAACCCAAGGCCAACTAACAGATGAGAACCTAGAACAGATCAGAAAGAAGTAAATATGGCTAGGCTCCCAAGTCTGGCTTAACCATGACTCCTACACCACTGTGCCACAAATATCCCCACAAAGAGGGGCCAGATGTTCCCAAGAGGAACAAGATGTGTGGAATCAAGTGTCTCAGCATGCACATTGTGGGGACTTACCAAATGGTCAAGGGTGTCATGACTTTATTGAGTTCGGTCTCCTGTTTCTCAGAGTGGACGATGATGGAGCTTCCTGTACTGTTCAGGCAGGAGTTCCCTGAAGCAAAAGGAGGTTCAGCTGCTGCTGGGACAGTCCTTCAGTCCCTCTTTTACTCACAGGTCTTACTCTGGTTCAACCCAAGGCAAACTCACTGTCTCCTAACTCTCCTGAAGTTGGCTCTTAGCAAGTTTGCCAGGATCTTACATTCTTAGCATGGAAGTGGGGTTCCTTGGACAGCCAAGCCTGCCCAAGAAAGCTGGAGTGCGGGTTGCTCTTGGGTCTCATCTGGAGTGCCAAATTCGTTGCTGAAAGCTCAGTGCTTGTCCATGATGCCAATCCAATAATGAGGACATGGTTTTGAGAAAAAGGAAAAAGATGGTTTATTGCTTTGCTTGCAAAGAAGGAACACAGGGAACTTCTGTCCCAGAAGCTGTGATTCTAGGAACAATCTATTTCTCAAGAAGTGGTTACATGTATATATTCATCTAGTATATATTCATCCTACTCTACATTTGCAAAATATGCACTTTTCTATAAGTCATTTATAAAATTACTATATGATAAAGAAGCAAATAAAATTAAACTTCAATTGGAGATCATGTTTTATTGTCAGGTGTGATCTATACCCTTGGATACAGACTAAAGCATGAGCAAACCTTGTTCAAAGAGTGCAGCAATTAATCAAACCTATGAAAAATGACTAGTAATCATTAATACAAGTAAGAAAGAAGCTGACTAGCAAAATTTCAGCATAGATAGCATATATTGTACCACACTGGTTCTGTTTATTTCTTGCTCCCACCAACAATCTGGGATGCCTTCACAATTTACAAATTCAGTGATGAGGAAGACCTGCAGTTTTAGGATATGGTCTCCAGTTTTAGGATGGCAAAGATGCTATTCATGATTAAGACAGACAGAACCTTTATCACACAAAACAAGAACTGTTAGTATTGGTCGTGAAAGTGCCACACCATATGGGAAGGTTTACAACCTCTTGCTGAAATTACCAAATAAGTGAACAAAATTGATGAAAAGGCAACAAGCATCACATACTGAGGGCATCTGTTACAGTGTCCTGCAATGGGCAGTGACTAAATTGAGAAGACAGCTACACAGACACCTCCTTTATGGCTCTCATTACTGAAGGCTGTGCAAAACTTCCGGATCTGCCCAGCTGATTCCAGGCTGTAGAGGACACCCTGGATTTTGCCTACCTGGTATCTCAACTCACTTTTCCTCTGGAAAAAAAATGCTCATTTGATGAAGTTCAGATGGGGTATTGTGACAGTCAGCTTTTCATCACTATAACCAAATATCCGAGATAATTAACTCAAAAGAGAAAAGATTTATTTTGGCTCAGAGTTTTGGAGGTTCCAGTCCAGGATGTTTTGGTCCCACTGCTTTGGGCCTGAGACAAAGGAGCACATCTTGGCAGAAGCATGTGGTGTAGCACAACTGCTTACATCATGATCCAGGGAGCAAAGGGGACAGGGAAGGGTCTGGAGTCCCACAACTCCCTTCAAGAGCACACCGTCCCACAAGGATCTAAGGACATCCCACTAGGACCCACCTTCTAAAGTTTCCACCACCTCCCAAGAGCACCACCCTAGGAAACAAACCTTTAATACCTGGACATTTGAGGAATATTCAAGAGTCAAACTGTAACAGACCTGCATCATAGGCCTCTGTACGCTACCCAGGCCTGGCCAACTGGTCTATTCATCCCTTTAGCTACAGTGGTCGGCTGGTAGCTGGGCACATAGCCTAGCTCATGCCAGGGTTCTCTCCCTTGGATCCCACTCTGCAAGTAAGGAAGATGGTCCCAGATGCAAGCCTTGGGCTGCCTAGAGCCACTTTTCATGGATTCATGAAGGAAACCTATCTGAAATAGGAAAGCATGAGGCCTGCAGACATAGAGACACAAAAACAAGCTGAAATACAGCAGGGAGGAACTGACGGCCAGGTGCGGGGCACCTGCTTCTTGTAGTCTCTCCTTCCTCCTCATGAGACGCTCTAGATCTTTCTCAGCTATGCCAGACAACAAAATGCCTTTTGTTCTTAAGTAGTTGGAATTGGATTTCTGCTCCTTGGCCACAAAATATTTGACAAACATGCCAATAAACATGGAATCAGGATACAGTAAAGTTACAAGTAATCATTTGAGGGGAAGGGCTAAGGCCACAGAACAGTCGATACGGCTGATGCTGGCCGCCTGGAGGAGCTGGGCATCCTCGCTGCTCTTTGCTGCCAGTTCCTGGGCTCTGCCATGTGACACAGGTATATGTTTCACAGTTCCTTCCTTTAACTCTCCCCAGGTTTTACTGCAAAATTCCACACACCTCTGCCATCTACCTCAAAACCTTTTTTTCTTGCCCAGTTCTCACTTTTGTTATCTTATTTCCCAAACACATTAAAGAGTAAATTCCACTCCTGAAATCTCTGTGAAGTCAGGACCCACCTCAGTGTTTTTGACTATGAGGGTCTACCAGGCCCTAGGTATTCGCTTTCCCTGAACTCTACAACCAATGTGAGTGAGGCTTCTAAAATTTTAGCAAGTAAGTGGAGCCACATTCTGCTGAAACTACCATGCATATGTTAAATAGTTGTTCATTTTTTGTTGATTTACTCTAAAATGATTTATTTATCACAAGGAAATTGAGAGGAAGTTATATATCCCTTCATTATACCATATGCTGCCTTGCATTATTGTAGATTGTGTGTACGTGTGTGTGTGTGTGTGTGTGTGTGTGCATGTACCAGACCATTCATGCCTGTGAGCACAGAGACCATTTCTAACCTGCATTTGTACACCCAGCTTTTAGCACAGCTCTTTGGATGAAGAGACGGCTGATGTCTAGCTACCATGTACAAGTGACTCAACACTCCATAGAACTTAGCTTCTGGATGTGATCCAAGGACCAACAGCATTAGTATCCCTGGGAAAGAGTGTTGCAAATGCAGAATCTCGTTCCACCTCTGAATTACTGGTTTGTAAACCAGGTGCTTTGTATGCAAAAGAAAGTTTGAGAAGTGCTGTCTTAGGGAACAGAAGACCCAGAAAGAGGAGAGAGGTGACAAGACAAACCATGAAACAAAACAAAACAAAGTCCGAATAATCCAAAGCAGATTTGTCTAGATGGAAAGTTCAAACTATTTTGAAGAAAGTGAGTGGTCTTAGATGGCTGGAACAGGTGTGTCAAATTGAGGAACCACACACCTGGAGAAGTGTGTTGCTGGGGGTGGGAAAGAGAATTGACTGGGTACAGGAAGTGAGAAATGAGGAAAACTGCAACTGGGGAGGTGAAGCAGATAGACTGCCATGCAAGCTGGGACAACGTTGGAGTCAGAAACTGATTGATGGGAGAAGGAAAGAGAAGGGAGAAGAGAGTTAAGGAGATTCTGAGTCTGCTGGACTGCAGTAGAAACGACAGTGAGCAGGAGGGGAAGGCAGATGACTCCTGGGATGATGCCCCTGTAGGAAGGACTTCTAGGATCCCGGGACCTGCACACCATCTCTGTTCACACAGAATAGTGTGCCTTTTCTTTCTCCCATTTTTAAGCTGGGAGACAATGTTTAAATTTAAGAGCTGTGAGATTTTTTTTTTTTTTTTTTTTTAAATCCAGAGGGGATGTGGACTCTTGAAAGCAGACCGCTACTATGAGGTCCTTAATCTTAGAATTGATTGATGTGGTAAAGTGAAAACAATAAATTAACAGTGCTACTGCAGCACCTAAATGAACCGAGTTTTGGCCAGCATCCACAGGAAGCTTCTGCAAAAAAATGAGTTTTTGTAAATGATTTCCTTTAGAAAGCACAGCTCAAGGAGCACTTAATAAGTGCAATTCGGATATAATAATGATGATCCACATAGCCGCAGCATATATCCAGTTAAGCATATGTTCCTTGGGAACAATAATAACGAACGAGGTTGAGAATACATCTAAGGAAAAGGGCCCCTTTGCAGGTGGACAATTCTAAAACAGCTCCCTGAGAATCTTGCTCTTTTAAGGATCGGCCTCCCTAACCTGGCCACTCTGCACCTTTTGCTGATCCCGAATACAATATCACCCTAAGCAATTCTTTCGGTCATAAATGTACCAGTTTAAGAAGAGGAGCTGAAAAGTCTGGCCTCTGGAGAGTAGGACTCTCGAGAGAAATCACAGGAACGAAATAGGTCACGGGTTCTCAAGAAGCGCTCCCCTGTCCCGCCAGGGTGCTGGTCCTGAGCTGCCAGCTGGGGTGGGGTGCGGGGCGCAGCAGGCGGGACAGAGTGACCGAGCATTTCTCAGGCTGTGGTCTCCCTTCGCCCTCCGCCCCGGGCAGCCCTCCACTGCCCGCGCCCCCGCGGCAGCCCAGACCTATGGGGGCGCGCGCTGCCTCTCGGGGCTCCCGCGGGCGGGCGCGCGCGAGGCGGGGGCGGGGGCGCGCGCGCGCGGAGAGCGTGCGACAGGGCGGGCGTTGTGGGTAGAGCTGGGCTCGAGAGCCAAGCCCGCAGCTCACCTGCCACCGTGCAACTCACCTGCTGCGGAGTGCGAGCCCCGCGCCCTGCTGGCCCACTCTGGAGCGGGGCCACCGCCCCTCGCCGCCGCGGGCACCAGCGCCGACATGCCGCACGAGTAGCCCGCGCTCTTTGGAAGCACCAGAGGAGACCTCTTGATCCGCGCGTGCCAAGGTGACCCCCCCTCGATGACCCCCGCCCCCGCGGGCCGTCCGTACCCGTGCCCTGTCTGTCACCCTCGCGTCTGCCGCGCGTCCCCGCCGCCAGGGGAGCGGCAGCAATGCATGGGCATCCGTCTGTCTGTCTCTGCACCTCCATTGCATACACCTGCCTTTTGTGGTCTTCTCTGACTGCCCCGTGCACAGGGCGGGAAGTCTGGGACCCCCTCTTTGTTCTGGTGGGGTGTGTGTTTGAGGGTGTGCACGCGCGCGAGGGATGATTTTGGAAGGTGGGAGTTCGAGGCCATTTAAATATTCCATCGAGGATGGCGGTCCCCGACTCGCGACTTGCGGCTGCCGCGTGGTGTTTTCAGCAGCTGCCCAGATGTGAAACAGTTGTTCGTTTTCAGCATGCAAGATGTGATTCTCAAATGTGCAATCCCAACGCTTTGGCGAACAGACCGCTGCGAGTCCCTGTGTGCCCACATCGCTCACGCCCGTGTTTTGGAGTCCTGCCCCGTGTTTTCCCCAATGCCAAACGGCATTTTTGTTGTGGGGTTTAATCCACGGAGACTTTGGCTTTTGTTTTATTTCACCAGTGTACAGTTCCCAAAGCTTGTGGCATTTGACACTGGTATCTGAGTTGGGGCTGGCTTTCTGTTTGTGTGTGTGTTTTGCATGATCTTGGACTGTCACCGTGCTATACCTAAACATTAAAAAGCCTGTCTTTTCGTTGAAGAGGACAGGGGTTAAAATGAATGAAGACCCGAAGGTCAATTTAAGCGGGCTGCCTCGGGATTACTTAGATGCCGGTGCCACCGAGAACATCTCAGCCGCTGTCTCCTCCCAGGTTCCTGTTGTAGAGTCAGAGCCTGAGCTGGTAGTCAACCCCTGGGACATTGTCTTGTGTACCTCAGGAACCCTCATCTCCTGTGAAAATGCCATTGTGGTCCTTATCATCTTCCACAACCCTAGCCTGCGAGCACCTATGTTCCTGCTGATAGGCAGCCTGGCTCTTGCAGACCTGCTGGCTGGCATTGGACTCATCATCAATTTTGTTTTTGCCTACCTGCTTCAGTCAGAAGCCACCAAGCTGGTCACCATCGGACTCATTGTCGCCTCCTTCTCCGCCTCTGTCTGCAGCTTGCTGGCTATTACTGTTGACCGCTACCTCTCGCTATATTACGCTCTGACGTACCATTCAGAGAGGACGGTCACGTTTACCTATGTCATGCTGGTCATGCTCTGGGGGACCTCCATCTGCCTGGGGCTACTGCCTGTCATGGGCTGGAACTGCCTGAGGGACGAGTCCACTTGCAGCGTGGTCAGACCTCTCACCAAGAACAACGCTGCCATTCTTTCCGTCTCTTTCCTTTTTATGTTTGCACTGATGCTTCAACTCTACATTCAGATCTGTAAGATTGTGATGAGGCACGCCCATCAGATAGCCCTACAACACCACTTCCTGGCCACATCGCACTATGTGACCACCCGGAAAGGGGTCTCCACCCTGGCTATCATCCTTGGGACCTTTGCTGCTTGCTGGATGCCTTTCACCCTCTATTCCTTGATAGCTGATTACACCTATCCCTCCATCTACACCTACGCCACTCTCCTGCCGGCCACCTACAATTCCATCATCAACCCTGTTATATATGCTTTCAGAAACCAAGAGATCCAGAAAGCCCTCTGCCTCATCTGCTGCGGCTGCATCCCGCCCAGCCTGTCCCAGAGGGCACGGTCGCCTAGTGATGTGTAGCAAGCAGCCTTCCACCTAGAAGGACACTGCCTATACCAAGCACTTCCACTGCCCACCCAATGGTTGATGTGCTCCCTTCAATTCTCTGCATTGGATTCTCTGTCAAGCCACTGGGGCACTTAGCATTGGTGAAGCAATGGCATCGTTTAAATGAGTTAAGTGACTGATTGAAAATGATGTTACCAGTGTTGTCACCTTTTCAAAAAAATTGTTGACTACTCTGCTCAGCATTACTTTTGTGTTTGGGAGTAAGGATTTTGTTTTGTATTCTATTTGGGGGTGTGGTTTTTGTTTTATATGGTGGTATGTGGGAAAGGAAGGGATATGACGTGGCCATGATGTTAATTTAAGTAAACAAGTTCCAGAGTTTTTACCTGGACTTTAAAATAAATCTGAGTTACTAAGGAAAATGGAGAAGCAATTACTTTTTCTGAACTTTCTTTTTTAAAAAATGAAAGTAGACTTTCAATGTTGCATGTATCTTACAGAATATGATATTTTCAAAGCCAACAAAAATTATTTACATAATTATGCTTGGAAGGGATCTGTTTCTCTTAACATAAACTCAGTAATGAGTTACCAACACTGAAACCAGGAACTCATTCTGATTCATTCTTTCTTTACTTTGAGCAATTACTGTTAGTAAGAATTACTTTGCAATTTCTACAAATGCTGCAACTCCTTCTGCATGGTGTCCTGTGTTAGTTAGACCATTAGTTTCAAATGTTGCCATGTGAATATAGAATT
This sequence comes from Sciurus vulgaris, assembly GCF_902686455.1. NCBI lineage: Eukaryota > Metazoa > Chordata > Mammalia > Rodentia > Sciuridae > Sciurus > Sciurus vulgaris. Next base: position 163,514,959 of record NC_136464.1, read on the forward strand.
GAGTCATTTTTAAGTACAGTTTTTCAATACATCCTTTCTAAAATAAATTGTATATGAAATAGAATTGATTAGACCCACTATTGTAGTTTCATAAGGTCTGATTGTTTTCAGGAAACAAAACAAAAATATTAATGATAACTGTTGAAAGTAGATTAAATTTAATTTAATATGTTCTGAAAAATAAGTTAATGTGAAACTCTCATGAGTTACGCAAATATCACCTTTCCTATCTCTAAGAACATATTAGTGGTTACTCTTGATTGAGATAAATAGAATTGAATAGTACAGACCAAGTTTTTCTTATTTATATTGTCTGTAGCAAAGAATACATTTGAAACAGGTGGTCTCCTATTTTAATGATTAAGTTTGTGAATGCGCAACATACATACATGACTGTGGCATGTATCTCCTACATCCTGTGAGTTCACAAGTAGAAAAATTGCATGGTTGTTCATGAAAAGTTAAATTCGAACTTTCCTTCTATTCACACATAGATACACACACATACCTAAATGCAATAAAAATTGTATTGTCTGGTTTCAGAAAGCAAAGATTGCCTTGGGAAATTGCACAGAAAAATTTGACTTTAAACATACTTTAAAGTCATGAGTCTGCATGATGTTTCTGTTAATGCAGAAAGATGAAGACACAGTTACCATTGCTCTATTTGTAATGAAGTTATACAGTCAGATAAATTTCTGGACATCTCATCAACATTCCCATGGCAGCAAGATCAGTATTTCAGGGCCCTTGGGGGGAGGGGTTGTTTGTGATAATTTAACTGCATTGGTTTGTTCCAAATATTACTCCCACAGTGGTCTCATCTCTCCAAAGCCTCTTCTAATGTAGCACAAGTGTGACTGAATCCTCTACTTGAATCTGTGTCTCCTCCCTGAGGTTACTTAGGGAAGTGGGAGAGGGACTGAAATATTTAAGAATTGAGAAAGGATTTTCAATACATCTCACTGTATGATCAACCTAATCAAGTTGATGCCTTCAAAATATATTTGAACACTGGATAGACTTGGTAGATTGAGTATGATGAGTCTGTTCATGTTTAATCACTTAAAATTTAAGAGCTTCTCTCTTTGAGGAAGTGACAAAGGTAAGTGTTTTGATATGAATTGGGGAATATTGATAAAGAGGTTTAAAGCAATAAATGATGCCTCTGTAGGAATTGTGGCTCCCATTTGCATATTTCAATAGTAAGAATTATAAGGATAACGATATGAACTACTATTGACAACATATTGCTTTCTAAGCCCCCTGCTTCAAATTTTATCTGCTCTTTAGCTTTAGTCACATAAACACACTCTGGCAGATCAGAAAACTAGGACTGGAAGGAGAGGGTACGAAATGTGCTAAGTCCACAAAGCCACAGGGTACATCCAGAATTGGAAGTCACTAAAGCCTAAGTCTTGCTCTTTGCACAATGCTGGTTGTCAGGGCAAAGGAAAAACTACTTTTTAACATGTTATTGTTACAAAAATTTGGTTCTACAATTAGGAAATAAAGTTTCCTGTTTAAAATGACATGTGAAATGATAGTCAATGTGGCTGTAAGTAAAGGAGGTCTGTTTGTACCGTGCTCAGTGTAATGGTCTTACAAATACTAGCCCCATGACTGCTTTTGACCCGTTTTTAAAATAACAGATTTCAGTTAAGGGATTTTTCAGTTCAACTCTAATGTGTCCGTACTGTTTAAATTATGAAGATTTGGGGATGTGTAGGTGGTTTTCTACAAGGTTTCTTTGTTTTTATGAGGTTAATCATTAAGAAATGTGCACGTATGTCAATGTATATGTACATGTTTTATGTGTGTGTATGCATTCATATGTTCAATAACATTTTCTTGCAACAAGACCAAATACATATGGAAAAATGTCAAATTTCCAACAGCTCTGAGGTAGCAGGTAATCTTTTATTTCATGTAGTTACTATTTCTAGTTTACAAGGAACTTATATTATTTTCAGTACAGTTGTCTTTGAAGCCAGAACGAGTTACTTAACCTTATCAGAATCCTTAGTTGAGGCTAATTACCCAGGTGTGGTTAGCCAAAGTTATGTTTCTTTTTACACCTTAACTCTTTATTCCTTTTTATCAATCAAGTTCCTTTTTCCTTTTTTGTGGTGCTGGGAAATGAATCCAGGATCTTATACGTAATAAGCAAGTGCTGTACTACTGAGTTACACCCAGCTCAAGTTTGTTTCTTTATGGTAAAGTTTGTTTTTTCCTGGTTCCTGGGCAGACGTAACGAGGAGAGGCAGAGCCCCTTCCTCCCTGGAAGCCTGAATCGAAGATCAGTATGGGAGGGGAGAATTCCTCAATTAACTTGTCATGCATGAATAGTCTTAGATTCCCCCAGGATTTAAAGCAGGATTGGAATAAGAAATTTAAAAGAGCAGATGAAGAACAGAGATATTTAGTGCCAATAAAAGTATCTTGGAGATTTCTTACATTTTTTAAAGAAGTGCTTAAACCATTACGAAAATAATAATTATCTTTATTTCATGGTCTTGTATATATCATGTGAATTGAGGATGGCGTACCATTTCAGATTATAAATATATATTAAACAAGTGGCATTTATGGTGTTATTTTGACCAATGTTTACGTTTTCACCTTGATTGTATGCCCACTATAATAAAGGAACAGATTGCTTTTTTGACCCCTTTGAAAATTTTAATGACTATTGAATAGTTTTGGTATCTGGTTAGAATCTTTAAATATGTTTCAAAATTGAAGCATTATTAAACTAATAGTTTTGTACATCATGGTTTTAATTAGCAGACAAATTTATTTCCTAGAAAAAAAATGCAGAAAAAAATAATGGTCATATTGCCTACGGCTTCCAATGTTCAATATTTAAAGAGTGTTGTTAAAATGCATATTCTGTGTCAGTGGGTATGGGACATGGCTGAACTACTGACAAGCTCCAGGGTGATGCTGGTCTGAAGATCTGTAAACTACACCTGGAGTTTCAAGGATAAGTGTCACATTTTCAGTATTCTTAAAATATAAATATAGCAAATATTATATACATAAATATACATAGAGAGAGGTTTGTTCTTGTCTGAGGTTAATAATCAACCTGTGTTCAATGGATATGAACTTTAAACTTTTACTAGAACTTCTTATTATGATCTAAGAGAGAACTGTAGACATAGTTTTTCTACGTTAATATTCTCATTTTAAAATCTTGTCATTATCTTAAAGAAAGAAAGTTCTCTTGGGAACTTCATAAACATGCAGTATGTTTATATATGTAAGAGAACATACCTAGCAACCCAGGTTTTCACCTCCATTTTTCAAGGACAGTTTTCTTTATTACTCTACAGATTTGTCTGGGGAACTGTGTGTGCCTGCATGAATTCATCTTGAGAAGGGTGAGGTAGAAACCTTTGTTCTTGGTTTTAAAATTCAACTACACTCATCCCAAAGTAACTTTTCTCCTAGACAGGTAATCAGAGAAATTTAAAAGTATCTCATCTTCATTTTTTAGCTACAAAAATACTGGTTAATGTTAACATTTAACTTACCTTATCTATTCTATCCTTTGTGTTTCCTTCCTATCCAAAGAGGCATGAACATTTTATTTTTTCCAATTGAAATACATTAAATACATAGTGGAGGTGGATGTTAACATATAACTTAAATATCTCCATTGTATAAAATTTCTACAGAAGAGACCTAGTTTTTTTTTTTTTTTTTTTTTTTTTTTTTTTTTTTTTTGGTACCAGTTATTGAGCCACATCCCTAGCCATTTTTTAAAAAATATATTTTTGAGACAGGGTCTCACTGAGTTGCCAAGGCTGATTTTGAGCTTGTGATCCTCCTGCCTGAGCCTCCTGAGCCACTGGGATTACAGGTATGCGCCACCACACCCAGCTAGACATTTTTTAATCATAAAAATTCAGACACTAATTTTAAGCATCAGTAGAAAACTCAATTAAAAATAAGTGTGGAGCAAAAATGAAAACATTTAGTGATGCACAGATTCCCTTGGTATTTGGCTATTTGAATGAACAATTTAAAGTAGAATATTTTAAAAAGTGAGCGAGCATTTATTTTTTCCTAAGAAGCAATGATTTATTTAATGGGGATGATGTTACCTGGTGTTTCATAATCTTTCCATAATATGGCATGGATAATCGTTCCACATCTGTAAGTGTAGAGCTGCATCATCTTTTTAGTTTTTTCCATATTTTTATTGGTGCATTATAGTTGTACAGAATGCTAGAATTTGTTATTATGTATTCATATATGCACACAACTTAACAATAGAATTTGACCAATAATATTCCCCAGTATTTCCTCTTTCCCTCCATGCCTCTATCCACCTGGTCCTTTTTCTTTACTGATCTCCCTTTGATTTTTATGAACCACCCCTCCACCACCACCTAAAAAATGAAACAGCATCTATGGAATTCTCTGTAAAACTTGGGATCTTCATTTATCATCAAACAAAATACTTTGAATCCATGGGATTCTTGTTTGGGTTGCTGAAAATATAATATAGTTCAAATAAGGAGGGAGGGACAGTGACCTTTACTGGGGTGTAACCTAAGGGAAAATTGATTCCACTCTAACCTTACCTTTACTCTTTCTAGAATCCTTTTGAATTGTGAGCAAATTTATTCTTGGGCTCTACAGAATTTAAGAATTAGAAGAAAAATTTTGAAGCAGAATTTTCTATATCATATCTTAATCATCTAAACCAAGATATCTTTGGAAACTGAAGGTCTACACTTTCCCTCAATGTTTAGCAATATTTTAATATTCCTAATCTCTAATTCTATTTTTATCTTGGCCCAACCCCTGGAAATCCAGAGAACCCCCTTAGTCATAATCAACACTTACCATACTTACATATTGAAAATATCCATTAAACAGTATTGTTCACCTTTTCCTCAAATGAAATTATACCAATTATTTAAATCATTTATTTTCTATTTTATTTAATACCCTTTTGATCATTTGCTTGATTTTTTTTCTCATGTCCTGTACTATGCCTTTAAATACCTCTTCAACTCTACTAATCAAAAAACAATAAATATGGGCTGAGGATATAGCTCAGTTGTTAGAGTGCTTGCCTCACAAGCACAAGGCCCTGGGTTCAATTCCCAGCACTGCAAGAAAAACAAACAAACAAAAAACTCAGTAAATTCACTAAATGGAGTGAGACCTAAAGAAGAATGCTGGATTTTTCTCCACTCTGCTTACCATGGCTCTTTGAGTGTGGACCCCAACCAGCAGTAGAAGCATTTCTTAGGAACATGTTAAAATGCAGATTCTCAGGCCTCTCCTAGACTTCCTGCTCAAAACTCAGGCTGTGGGGCCCAGAGATGTGATTTTTAGCAAGTCCTTCAGATGATCCTGATGTACACTGGATTTGAGGAGCATGCCACATAGCTTTGAACCCTAACATGATGCTTGTGTTACTGACATTAACTCCTCCACATGAGTGGGACCTAGGAACTTTTCTGCTATGTCTATGCCAGATAGTCCTCGCATCAGATCCTCAGGTGATTTCATTTTATAAGATGGGCTGCTTTGCACTGATTTCTGCAGAAGTTCTTGTTTTCAAGATGGTTTTCTAATTCATCAAGCTCAAATAACCTCTGCCCCTTCAATTGGGACTGTACCTCTGTCAGCATCCATGTATCATGTGCCTCTGTCAGAAAGAATTCAGAGAGAAGGAAAAAGGTCCACTGAGACTATTCTTTTCCTTGTCCTGCTCATGACCTATCTATGAATTGGCCAGAATAGTCCACAGTCAGACTTTAGCCATCCAGCCATGCTTTATGTGTCCATGCACATGTACCTTCTCTGGTCACATGCTTGCACACACAGAGGTATGCACATACGCCTAGGCACACTCACATACTTCTCTCATCCTACATACATCCATCTTCATTCTCCAATCCCAGACCAAGGATCTTCAGTGAGAATGTGCAGACAGCGAGGGTGTTGACCGAAGGTCTGACCTTCAGGGTAGTGCTGTGGCATCTGGTTGGCACAGCCTTGGCAAGCTTCAGTTGGAACAACACTTCTTTGATTTTATCCTGAGACCTGTCCTCAGGGTAGTTGGCATCTTACCCCATCCTTACACTAACCTTGTGGCCCTGTGGTTTATAGTCCAGAGAAATCAGAAAATAGGAGCAATGAACAGGTTTGAAGCAACTTTTCTTAATTCTAGGAACTGGCTAACTTGCACATTTAGATACTTAGCCTAGAAGGACACCCTTCTCATGAGTGCCCCTCTTCATTGCAAATTGCTATGCTGATTTGTTCCTTTAGAATCATTTGAAGCTGGGATGGCATATTTCAAGTACTCAAAAATGGTTGTGATTAAAGACACTCTGTAAGTTCCTGATGCAGTTTAAGGAGCAGAGGTACAACCATGCAGAGGTGGAGTGCCCACCCCCATTGCACACAGGCTTTGGGACAGAAGCAGCTGTGCTCCAAGCCCAACGTGAAGATGTGATGCATTTTCACCTGAGACTTTGGGATGTCTTCTTGTTATAGAGATGAGCCCGGGGCATAGACTTCCTGGACTTGCATCCCTGTCTCTTGCTTCCTACCTGACTGGCCTTGGAGCAAGCCCCTGAACCTCTCGCATCCTTCATGTTCTGATTGGGCAAAGTGAGCATGCTCCAGGAAAGTATCTCACAGTGTTGGGTAAGTTAAGACATAGGGAAGGTTTAATAGTACAGACAGACCCCAATTTAGGATGTTTTGACTTTACAATGATGCAAAAGTGAATCTCATTTGGTGGAGACCACATTAACAATTTTGCATTTGGGTCTTTTCTCAGGCTACCGGTATTTGGTCTGATCTTTTCTTGAGATTCTGGGTGGTGGCAGTAACCACAGCTCCTAGTCAGTCCTGGAATTGCAAGGAGGAAAAACTGACACTCTATGGTGTACCGTGCAACTAAGCTGGGCATTTGTAGGTTAGGCAATTGAGATGCATTTTCAGCTTTACAGTGTTTTCCATTTATGGCGGATCAGGATGTAACCCCATCGTAAGTCAAGGAGCATCTGTATTCACACTCACCTACTTGGTGTCACTTTCCCTTAATATTATCATGACTATTATTGCTGCTTATATTTGCCTAAGACCTGGCAATGAATAATATTGCTTCTACTACTTAGTGAGTTAGGTATTAAGATAAAAGTCTCACATACATTATCTGGTATACTCCTATCAGCAATGCTCTGAGGTATGCATTGATAATCTCCCTCATCATAAATAAGAAAATGTATGCACAGAGAGGTTGGTCACTTTCCTAAAACTACCCAGCCTTCGTATATGTTACTGTGAACATTAGAAACAAGTAGTGCTGACTAGGAAATGCCCAGTGAAGTCAGTCAAGAGTGGCCTGTTCATAAAAGGGTAGCAAGACTCTCCAAAGACAGCCAGGCTCAGGACCAAAGGAATGGTCCAGACACATTGCAATCACTCAGACATGATGAATGGCTCTGGAGGGCAGGCAGACTCTATGGAGACAATGGGGTGTTCATGGGTCTGGAGGAGCAGGGTGGACTTAGATGAGGTCAAAGAAGGCCAAAGAGTTTCCCAGAAGGGCTAACCATGGTGGGATTCAGAGGAGTGACATGGAAATGGAAATGACTTGAGATTATTCAGAATGGGGCCAACTATTGATAGAACTTTTTTTTTGTTTTTTTAAACTTGGACCAATTCTCACATACAAAAATTTTAGTTTTCAACTGCATTTCAATAAATTCCAATGTAATCATAAAATCCTCACATTTGGGTGCTTTGTAAACTTTAATAATGTAAGATTTAAAAAACTTTATTCATGTTTCTTGAAGTGTGTGTTTAGGGGGAAAAAAAAGTTCAATGACCAACAGTTTGCATTTGTGTATTTGCATGAATAAAAATATTTCTTTATTGTAAAAAAAATCCACTATTTTACGTGCAGGTTTTCCAAACATAAAGCATGGTACAGAATTTTTCCATTTAAATAGATCCATTAGATGTCTTTGAGTCATAGAGTCTACATTCTCAAGTTGGACAGTACTTTGCAAATGGCTCACTTCACTGACAAGGAAGCACTGGCCAGGGAAAGCTGTGGCCTCCCAACGTCATAAGCAGGAGGCCCAGACATGTACCTGGAATAGTAAGCCATCCAGAACTTTATTTGGGGCAGATTTTCATTGACAAAGAAGAGCTGGAAATGTGAAAAGACTTGTCTAGTGTGTGCCTCTGGATTTGAATGATTTCTTGTGACTACTGGCTCTTGACATGATGGTTACAGTTGAATAATCATTAGTGCTATCAAGACTATCATTTTCTGCACTTGGGAGCCATTCTCAGAGCTTTGCAAGTATTGACTTATTCATGCTTCACATTCATGAAGGTGGCGTTTGAAAGTACTAATTCTAGTATTGAAGACATGCAGGCATGCAGACACAGCAATTCCATGGCCCATCTCCCTGTTTCCTAATCCTGTCTCTGCACACCCAGGAGCTTGCCACACCTAGTGTCTAGGTCAAAAATCCTCCAACAATCTGTGGCTTTGCATTTCAGGAATCACTGCATATTCAATACAGGTTGTATGATGTTTGCATGCTCAATACTGGACGTGTTGGCTGTTGTGAGTCTTCATCACATCAGGCTGGTAAGCTTTAAAAAGAACCACGCAGAGGTCCAGAACACACTTCCATCTGCCAGAAGGTGAGAAGCTGGAGCCAGACTTCAGAAGTGTGTTTTGCCAACCCTTTTGAGAAGGGACAGGCAAATGCCTTGCAAGGCAGGGTGGCGTGCTTGTGGAAATGATAACTTACTATTCTTAAAAGTCACAGCAAGTATTAAAATGCTTTTGGTGGCTGCTGTTCCAGACATGATACCTAGTTCTTTACATAAGTGACCACTTTCAATCTTTACAATAACCCAGTGATCATTAGACATTTTTATTATCTCCACCTTTATAGGTGAGAAATTAAGGATTGAGAGACTAAGTTATGTGCCCGAGATCTTCTGTTCATAGGTGACAGGTCTGTCCAACACCAAACCCACCACTTGTGATCCTGGGCACTCTTGCTGGCCATCTGTCTCAGGATTAATCAGGCTCAGATACATGGTAGCAGTGTAAGTTGCTCAAGGTTTCTTTGTAACACCTCTAAATAGAAGATTTTCTTGCCCCATGCATTGAGCTGGTTCCTTGCTTCTGCCTGAGCACCTGTGTGCGACCTGGGTGAACTGCACTGAGTGTTTGCACAGGGGATGGTTCCACTGCGCTCTCTGCCACCATTGCACTCTCTGTCCTTCTGCTGAGCTGGTGGGGCCCTGGTCCTCTGGATCCAATATTGTTTCAAGAGTCTCAAGCAGCACTTTTTTTCAAAGGAAGCATGGAAGACATTTGAAATTATAGAATTTCAGGCAATCTGAAGAAACCTCAAAAGAAATAAATCAACAAAAAAGGGATTCTCTTTTAAAGCAGTGCTGTTGCTTTCTTAGTTCTTTGAGCGAGAAAAATCATGGATTAGCCATTTTCCCGTATGCCAAGATAGCAAACATTTTAGAAGGTGGTCTGTGTTTGACAAAAAGACATGTTATTGAGGATAAAAATGAATTTGGACACCATTTCAGCTACTCAGAGACCTGAGACCCAAGAATAATAACCCTTAGTGTAAGCAACAACTAGTTGAAAGTGTGATTCAGCAATGTGTGTGTGTGTGTGTGTGTGTGTGTGTGTGTGTGTGTGTGTGTATACAATGTTAGTGCAGACATAATTTATGCACTTTCATTTAGGTTTTGGCAATGGAAAACCACTGAGGACATATAAAATCAAGGTTGCTTTTTTTCCTGCAAGAGATAGTAAATAAAATAATAGAGTGCCAAAATATAGAGTTATACAACACACATTGTTTTTCTAAATTTATATTATGTGTTTTATCTTTAAAAGTAGGCAATGTAATAATTGGCAAGTTATTTTTAATGTCAATGTCACTGTACATGTTTTAGATCATGTAATTTAGTCAATTATTAATGTAATCTATAATTATGTAGTTAGCAAATATTTAGTAGAGAAAAATGATAATGTATTTGAAAAACTCTATCAATTTTATTTCTATTTATTGTGATCACCTGAATAAAAGGCCAGAGAAGGACTGTCTGATGGAACTTTCTGGAAATGAATTTTTCTGAACAGCAATTCCTTGCTTGTGTGGCTATTGAGCATTGGAACTGACTCTTGCAACTGAGAAAATTAATTTTTAATTTAATTTCATTTTAATCAACTTGGATTCTTAAGCCCACATGTGTCTAGTAGCTATCATATTGGGCAGCACAGGGCTAGATGTAAACTAAAATTCTTATGGAGAAAACTGTAAGAGAGATGATGATTTTTACTATAACTGCAGATGTTATTTTCAGAGGTTTTGGCCTCTCAGTCCTCTGCACTATTTTAGCAGCTTGAAATTAGACACTGTGCCATGTTTTAAGACTATCTAAGGCATAGTGATTTCTACCCAAGGAAACTAAAAATTGAGGAGTGATTATCATTTTGGACAAGAATCATTACTTCAAGTTTTACCATAGCCCTCTTAAAATAATAGGCTTTGTTCACACCTTCTTTTAAAATAGAAGGTGAAGTGAAATGTAATAATTCATGGAGTCACAAAGAGAGTTGTGGGACAAAACCAGTCCTGTGCTGAGCTCCAGAGCCCACCTGGGCCTACTTTCAGATCAGTCCATGGGAGGCCACGTCTGCCTCTATTGGTAACCGCCCCGTGAGTGGTGCGGACACTCCTCAGAGTGCTCAAGGGGGAGTGGCACAGGGCACACACTGGCTCTCCAGACGCTCCAGAGGGTCTTCCCCATACCATTCAATTTCTCAAGGACAGTGTTCACCTGAGCCTTTTTTCAACCTTTCCGAATTTTCAGCAGACTTCTGGCAATGTTTACCACAAATAGACCACATTATGGGCTCTGTCCAAATTCTTCTATGGATTAAAACTTCTGTCACCTGGACCAGGTGTGGACGGCAGCCTTGCTTCTCCTCCTCCTCCTTCCAGGAAAGAGCAGTGACCTCAGCCACTGCTGACTCAGATCAGGTGACAGGTAACCACATGTGGGGTAGGATAAGAGGATATTTGGGAGGCTACAAAATGGAAAACAGTGCCTTTAGTCATAGAGCATCTGTGTTCCAGGACTGGTGACTGAGCTGGTATGAGATAGGAAGGACCTAAATAAAAGTGGGAACAGTCAGATTCCTACCTATCTATGGGCATGGGACACTCAAGGTGGGGGAAGAGTGACAGCCGTCACAAACACACCCAACTTCATTCACTCTCCAGAACACCTGCAATGAGGAATACCTTCTCTTGACTCTAATAAAACACTTTTCTCCTTGAAATGGAGCATGTCCTAAATTCACCATCTATACTGTTGAATTTTGAGTAATAGGAGGAAAATGCATGCTAAATGATAGTAGTCTTCCTTCTGGATAATATTTCAGAAATGGCTTTCCCCAGGGTATTTAATTTGCTTTACTCTCAGTAGGTGACTTCAGTATGATACACACACACGGTGTGATCCCTGACACCTCAAATGAAAGCAAACAGCATTCATTTCATGTCGTGACTGTGCCTGAGCTCCAAGAGGCCATTTGTTCATGGCAGTGTTAACTACTGACTGATTACGTGAAGATTCTGTAATTAATTTTTGACGGCCTTTAAAAATCATTGTGACACTTTGAAACCTAATTTTTAAAATGTTGAATATAAAAACAAATTTAATTCTTTCCTCAATGTCCTTAAGGTGTCAACTCTGGGTTGAAAAACGTTTATTTTTAAAATGGCATAAGTAATTCATTGTCAAATATCATATTTGTACTGTGCTGTGACTGTTGCTGAATAGAAGATTTTCTAGTTCATGTTGCAATAATTTAGTTAAAAACAGCATTTTTCTGTGAGGTTCATGTCATTTAATATGTATGGAATTTGTGACAAATTTTGCTGTGTAAAAATATTGTGAATTTCATAATGCTCAAAAACACTGCTGTTGATTGCTTTCAATTATCCAAATACACTGATTAGAAATAATACAGAGCTTGACTCTGGAAGTTTAGGTTTCAGAAAAGCCATACCCTGGAAGGGTAACAAAATTTAATTTTGTTACATTATTCCAAAGTCCTGATTAGACTGATATTTGCAGACACCAATTCTAGAATGTATAGAAGTACAATTATATGGGTCAAGCCCTAAATGAAGTAGCAAATAAATATTTCTGTTTACCCCCAAAATGAATTGTGCTTTTCCTTTGGCAATTTATCTGGTTTTAAGAACATTTCTATAGCAGGTTTATATTACACTCTTCCCTTCTGGGCTGGGGATAGCCAGTGACTCCTGTAAGTCAGCCTGGGGCTCTGGTCAGAAGTCACCACAGCAATCTGCAGGAGGCAGATTTGATTTCAATTTGACCATGGCACAGTGTTAGGTGTGCAGAAAGTGCAAAGCCAGGAAGCGCACCTCTTCCTCAGGTAGGAATTTGCTGCCCATCCATGATCTTGCTTGATGATTCTGCACCTGAGCTCTCGCTGTGGTATGGTCACCTTCTCCAGGGCCAGGAGTCACAGGAAGCAAAGGAGACCTGGGTTGTAACATGGACCAGAGCCAGGGGAGGGGGCTGAATTCACAGAAGGTGAAGCCACAGAAATGGGGGACTCCAAAGGATGGATACCTGCTAGATCTGTTGAAGAGCTGCTAAGGGCCTGCCCACCTCACTTCAGAGAAGGCATGAACTGTCTCCTGCCAAAGGGGTAGAGGACAAAAAAAAAAAAAAAAAAAAAAAAGTAAAGGATTCTGTTGGCATTTGTTTTGAAACATTTCAAACAGGCTTTGGTTAGACTAACTAGCATTGTTGTATAAGTGTGTATAAAATGAATGCTTCCACAGCCAAGCACAGAATGGGACTCCTTAACGCTCTGTCTCCCAGGAACAGATAAGTAGATAAGTAAGGCCGTTCTCCAAAACAGACCTTGTTCCTAAGAGTATACTGTCCACATCTGGTGCAATGGATTCCCTCGTGCATTGTTGTTGTTGGTGGTTGTTGTTCAGGTTTTGGTTGGATTTAGAGAATAGTGAACTGGACATCCTCCCAGAACAATTGGTTTGCAGGACATGGATCAGTTTTAGTAAGGAGGATCCTCTAACATAAGTCCCCTGGGGTTGGTGGCAACTCATGGAGCCCATGGAAAGAGTGTGTACATATATACCATGCCATTTCTGGACAACCAGCTCATCCTCACAACAACCCACCCCACACAATCAAGTTACTTCACACAATGATGTCTCTTCATCACAAATTGATAATGCAGACCTTTCCCCATAATGTGGAAATTCCCCACAGGGCTATCCTTTTTTGTGCATGGGGACACTGAAGTCTGGGTCAGACAAGGTCATCATATTTGCTTGGTGCTTCAACTTCTCAAGTCCTCTTCTTGAAATGAACCTTAAACCAATCTACCTAGGCCTGGAATTACTTTTCTTTTTATTCCATTATTAAAAGAAATAGCATCCTTGAGCTGATTGCAAATCTCTTCAACCAGTTGTCCTAGGCTGAGGTAGTCAGTTGGTACCTGAAGGTGGATATACCTGCCTAAACCTGAGCCCTCACTTTCTTCTTGTGTTACTTTGGGCAAGTCATTTCATTTCTCTTAGCCTGAATCTCCTTATCTGTGAGATACTGCAGCTTAGATCAGAAAGATATAGCAGCAACTCATGGAGACTCAAAAAATGGAGCTGTTTAAATTGCTGTGAATGAAAAATTGCCTAAATGTCGGCATAAGCAAGTTTCCAGAAACTTCAAAAACTCAGAAATTGTTCCCCAAAGGATAAACAAAGCCTAGAGACACTAAAGGAAATATCTAAAATCACGGTGCAGGAACATGGACTGGGGTTGTGTGTCTCCTGCTTCAAAGCCTCAGGGCTTTGTCTGAGATCATTCCAAAGTAATAGACATGTGATATATTAGCAGAGATTAGCAAATTCTTTTGAAACACTAAAAAGTTCTTGTTTGTTACAGATAATTAAGATAATTCACAAAAGCATACAAAAAAGAACCTATAAATCCATGGTTCTTCTAGGTAACCACTTACAGTTGTACAATACTCTTTCCTTCTATTATTTATAAATGCACCTCTAAAACCTGAGATCATGCTTTCAAAAATGGTGACTGCTCACAATTACAGTCAGAAAAAGTGCTAAGGGCTTTAACAGTATTCAGCTTTGAAACATGATTTTTAAAACATGTATTTTTAAAACTTAATGTACAATGAACATATTTCTGTAAGCATGGCACAGTCTTTGATTACAAAATTTTTAATGACTTATAATTATGTTGAATGGAAATAACCAATGGACTTTGGATTCCATTCTGGATAGATTTTCATAGACAAGGGAAGGCAGATTGATTGTGATTCCTCTGTTAAGTGTCTTTAGTTGCTGGTCATACCCACTGGTAGCTACTGGTGGCTCAGTCTCACCCCAGAGACATAGGCAGAAGAGAGATTAGTGAGATAGGAAGGCTCTAAGCAAACTTGGAAGGAGGACTGAGAACTATGAACTTCTGTACTGGTCAAATTTCTACTAATCCCTTGTATTCATTTAGAGACACCTCATATGCTGTGATTTGAATGTCTCCACCAAAACTTGTTATTTAATTCCTATAATGAGGTACTAAGAAGGTGGAAACTTCATCAGACTACGGTATTTGGAAGTCGGATCTTACAGTGATACTTAAGGTTAAATGAGACTGTAAAGATGGGATCCTAATCCAATGAAGCTGTGACTTTATAAGAAATGGAAGAAAGGCCTGAGTTAAGATGTTCTCTATTGTCCTGTGATGTGCCACCTCCGAATTCCGCAGAAAGTCCCCACTGATAAGGAAGATCTCACCAGAAGTGATTTGATTTTGAACTTCATAGTCTTAATAACCGTGAACCAAATAAACCTTTATTCTTTATAAATTAGTCTGTGGTATTCAGTTATAGCAACAGGAAAAACACTAAGACAATATTGGAAAATGGTCACAAATGGGAATTAACCAAATTAAAAAGGTGATTAAAGCATTAAGAATGATTAAAGGAATCAGATGAAAGGAATCAGGTTTGTTTATCCTAAAGAAAAGGAGGCCAGTTAGTGACCCAATTATTATCTTAAAGTTAAAAAGAACTTTAAAGAGGGTATTTTCCCCAATAGTAATAGACTATTGTTAAGAAGAATAGATCATACTAAATGGGGCCCCAAGGGCATAAAACAGACCAAAGTGAGAGTTGTGCATGTGTGAATATGTCACAATCAGTCCCATTATTATGCACCAATTTAAAAAATCAGGACTTTTCCAGTCAAATACAATGATAATGCTTTAGATGTATTATCTTACCTAATATGGACTGCAGCGTTTTGATATATTATCTGCAGTTTACAAAGAGGACAGTTAAAGAAATTACTTAACTTGCCGAAGTGTCCACTGCTAGTATTCTAATCACTTTTGTACACACAAATGCCTCGCTGGCAACTATGTCTGCAAATGGTTTGTGCTCAGTAAACATTGATTGAATGTAAACTAAAGATCGTAGAACCAGGACTAGACCCTGGTCTAGATGCCAAAGCCCATTCACTAACTGCTGGAGTACCCTGTTCTCAATGGATAATCAGTGCTTGAGGTATTTTAAAGCATCAAGTTAACACATACATCAGCTATTCCCTTGCAAATAGGTCATTAATCTTGGTTCTATCATCAGATTTCCTTTCAAGTATGTTGAGGCTCACTGTGGTCTACCCAACATTTATATAGCAGTCCCCCCTTATCTGCAGTTTCGCTTTCTGTCATTTCAGTTACCTACCATCAACTGCAATCTGAAATACTAAGTGGAAAATTCTAGAAGTAAATAATTCATAAATTTCAAACACCTTATTATACTATATTATCATTATTGCTCTAATTTATTATTAGTTATCAATTCCTTGCTGAACTTAATTTATAAATTAAGCTTTATAATGGACATTTATGTATAGGAAAAATATAGTATATATAGCATTCAATACTATCTGGGGTTTCAGGCATCCACCAAGAGTCCTGGAAACATATGCCTTGTGGATTAGGGGGCACTGTTGTCCAATCGGGGGAAGAGTCCTTGGTACAAGTGTCCCTTTACTCCCCAATCCCCCATGGGCATGCCTCTTCTCTGAACCCCACCTCTGTCCACCTTGTCCCAGTAAAGGGAAGTTCTGTGCCCTTTCTCCCTAGGTGAAAGTCAACCCTCATGCCTTTTCCAGAAGTAATCTTCCGTGTTAGTCAGCTTTTCATTGCTGTAACAAATATCTGAGAAAAGCAACTTAAAGAAGGAATGATTTATTTTGGTTCATAGTTTCAGAGGTTTCAGTCCATGGTCAGCCAGGTCCATTGATCTGGTCCTGAAATAAGGCAGAACATCATAGCAGAGGGCATGGCAGAGGAAGGCTGCTCAGCTCACAGCAGCTGGGAAACAGAGAAAGAAAGAGAGAAAGGAGGGGCCATGGACAAGACAGAGTTCCCAAAGTCACAACCCCAGTGACCTACTTTCTCCAACCATGTCCCACCTGTCTACAGTTTCTACCTTCTCCCAGTCCATTCAAATTATTAATCCAGCAAATGAATTAATCCACTGATGAGGTTAAAGCCTTCATGACCCAATAACTTCCCAAAGTCAGACCTCTGGACATTGCTGTACTGGGGACCAAATTTTCAGAACATAAGCTTTTGGGGGACATTCCAGACCCAAGCTATAGTATTTCTTTTCTTTGCTCATCTCAGTGCTTTAACCTGTTTCTGTCGTGGGTTGTGGTTGATTGACAGGTCTTGGAGGCTGACCTCTCAACCTGAAATCTGAGCAGTTTATGGAAATAGTCACCTTTGAAAACCATGTCTCATCTGGAGAGAATGCCAATAGCATTCATTGAGAAAACATTTTTACTCTGAATCATCTTATTTAATGATATATTGATATATGTGTGTGTGTGCATATATATATATATATATATGTATACATTCATACTTTTACTATGTTTTATTCTTTTGACAAAACCAAGGTTGCTTGAAATGGTTGGTATGGAGCAGTATTTTCTATGTAGAGAATAGCACATGAGAATGTGCCTTAAAGTCAAAGAATAATAGAACCTCAGTTCAGCACCTGGGTGATGTTCCCAGCAAGGAATTGTTCCTGAGCCCAGTCACCTGTGCTGAGGTTGTAATTCCTCTCATTTCAGTGTCACTCAAGAGGCAAAAAAGGATGGCACTCACCCTGAAGATAACCTTGGCTCTGTCTTACCCAGGCTTGAATAATTCAGGTTTTAGCCTTGTATGTCCAGTGACACCTGCTCAGACACATAGGTGGCACATCACACTGAAACATAAGTTATCTGAAACAGCAGGTAGGGCAGGATTCACACATTAGTGAAAGCTAGACCATTGAGCAGGATGAAGCTGTCACAGGAAAAGCAACAGGGGACGCTCATGCCATCGGATCCCAGGAAGAAGGAGAAGCTGGGCTGAATTTGGGAAATGTGTGGGACTCATCTTGGTGATGCCCCCTCTCTCTCAAACTCTGTCCCCACAGAGGAATAATTAATGTGTTCACTAATATACTAGGAATGAAACTTTGTGTCATGCAAGAGACAAGGTTTGTGACACTCCCTGACTTACATCTAGTCCTCCCCAAAACAATTCTTTCTGCTCACCCAAGTCCCCCTCCTCCCCTCACTCCAGCCTGAGGAGCATACTCCAGGGAATAGAAGTAGAGAACTGGTGAGGACAGAGGTAGGGGAAGAAGGACATGGCGAGACACAGTAGTTGGGGAACCAGGAGTTAGAGATGGGGTCGGGGGAGAACAAATGGGCCCCAAACGACTGAGAATGTGAATGTGGTTTTTTTCCAGAGTCTAGATATGGGTTCATAAATTTAATCTGCCTGAATGTTCTTCAAAGATGAAAGGAAATTTTGGAACTGCTCAGCTTAGGGCAGGGTGGGGACCTTAAACAAGAATTTTGCATCTAAGATTAAGTGATTTGGTGCATCTAAATGGGTGGATCACTGTGCAACCTAGACAGCTCCTGCCAAGGTCTCTGATGATTTTTCTTTTGCTAAATGCAATGGGTGTTTTTGAGTCCATGCATTGCCTAACTCCCTGCTGCATTTGATTTGTTGACCACTAGCTCCATCCACCCAGTTACTCACCACCCTGTTATGCAGGCTGTGGCTGCAGGTCACCAGGAGTTAGTTGATGCCTCCCAAACTCACTTGACTTGAGTGAGCCCCTCAGGATTTAATTGATGGGCATCTCTCCAGCAACCTACTTCTGTAAACCAGGAATGATAAAGGTACCTGCATCCTAGGATATTTTCTTCAAATACCATTTGAGCGACTATTATGTGCCTACAGTATTATAGGTACGTAGAACTTAGCCTGGAAAATTCAGGACAAACTGATTTCTTACCTCTCAGTACAGAGCATGGGGGTGCCATTGAAACCCAGTCATTCTTTCTCACCTCTTCTTGGTGACTATTTGAGAAAGAATGACTGGGTTTCAATGGCATCCCCATGCTCTGTACTGAGAGGTAAGAAATCAGTTTGTCCCGAATTTGCCTGAATGAGAATATTTACTCTATGCCATTGAATGTAGAATACATGTAACTTGCTTTTGAATTTTATAGGGGTTCACTGCCAAGAGTTTGTCTTAAGTCTCAGAAGAGACTTTGAACTTGGACATTTGGGCAGCATGGGACTTGGAAGAGTATGGGACTTTTGGAGATGAACTCAATGCATTGTGTATTGTGTGATTAAGATGAGTTTTTGGGGGCCAGAACCAGAATATTATAGTTTGAATATAAGGTGTCCCCCAAATGCTCTTGTTAATGCAGGGATATTCAGAGGTGAATCATTGGATTGTGAGATTGTAACCTAATGGTTCTTATTTGGATGAAGTGACTGGGCGGTAACAGTAGCATGCCTTGGGAGGGTGCCTCTTCCCTGCGGCTCTTCCTCTCTGCCCCTTTCCCTGCTTTCTGACCACGCCATGACCTTAGCAGCTTTCCCTCCCTGGGCCCTTCCTCCCTGAGGTGCTGACTCACCATGCTCCCAGAGCAATGGAGTCAGCAGCCTATGGACTGAGGCCTTTGAAACCGTGAACCCGAAATAAATGTTCCTCCTCTAACTTTTCCTGGTCAGGTATTTTGGCCACAGTGACAAAAAAGCTAACGAAAATATACCTCCCCCAAATTACTCAAAACATCCGATCCTAATCCTGTTCATCTTCCTGTACCTATCCCATGCATCCTTTTCTATACACACACACACACACACACACACACACACACACACACACACACACACACTCCAACAAAACAAAAACCAGAACTAAAGTTTTTGTCTCACACCTATTTCCTGACCAAATCGGGAATTCTCTGTGTGGCCCAGAATAGCATGTAGTAATCCATCATCTAGGAAAGTATGAGTAACAAACTTCTTTTTTTGTAGCAATCACCTCTTGTTCTATTGATCTCAGCATAGTGGAAAATAAATAAACCCCCAAAACAAATGATACCCACCAAAACCCTAGGTATATTTAAAAATCACTATATGCACAACACAATAATTAAAAAGATTGACTATATCAAGTGTTGGCAAGGATATGCAGCTATTGAACCTCTGCTATACCGCAGAAAGGAATAAAATATGATAAAAGACACTTCTGAAAATATTCTAGCAGTTTCACAAATATTAAAAATACACTTACTATATTCCACTTCTTGATATCTACTCAAGAGAAATGAAAGCATATGATCACAGTAAAACTTGATTATAAAAGGTTATTTGCAATAATCAAATATAAGTATACATCAATAGAACTATTAGATGAACTTGAAAGAGAAAAAAAGGTTTTTATTTGTTGTATCTCACTCAAAATAACACAGAATGCTGCTCATATTTCATCCACAATGTTAATTAATGTTGAATATAAATATGAACCAGTATTAATGTAATCAACTTTACCTTAGAAATATTTTTAAGCTACAGTGCTGTGGCTATTCTCATTAAAGACAAGTTTGTGTAAGTTTATTTGCCAACACAACACTTCCTTGGGATTAACTGCAGATTAATCACATCAAGATTTTCTTCACCGATTTTACTCATCAACAATTTAAACACCATTGAACAAAGCAATCCAAATTATATTTAAATTTATCTTCATATTATTTTATCTGTTAATCTGTAAGTGTTCCATTGTCTATTTATCTTTATGTGCTAATAGCTCATTATTAAAAAGCAATAAAATAAAATCTCAAATGCCTAATGAATTAATCACTTCATTTTGAACAATTTCTTTTAAATAAATGCACTTAGTCATATGAACAATTGTTTAAAAGCTTATATGTCTTGGAAAGAAAGTAACTTCATATTTTTTCAAATGTTTTTCTTCCTTCTCACTCTCTTGCTCTTGTTTTCAACCATGTATTATTATAAGCACAGTAAATAGGAAAAATTAGCTTCACAGTTAACTGGAAATTCTTGCTTACTTAAAGCACTCAAAGAAATATATACTCGTTAATGGGTAGTAGAAACTGTTCTAAAGTTAAATTTAGTTAAAATATCTCTGTTTTTTAAAGGAGCTAACCAAATGTTAGCATGCAAAAGGATGCTGCTCTTCACTTGTGTCTTATTAATGAACTAAAGGTAGAGGCTGAGCACCTGGACTAGGGAGGCTCTCCTCCACTGAACATTTGCTATCATTATACTGTGACCGCTTTAATGTCAACTTTTATGAAATATTTTTAGTAATCAAGTGTTTAATCAAGAAAGATTTAGTTTTATCAGCAAGGAAAATATTGCATTTACCTGGCAATTTTTCCTATTATGCTGAGAGTTTTTAAATAATCTATAACATATTGTGATGCTGTATTCACATACAACGTGACTCATCAGACTGGGTATTTCTAAAGAAAAAAAATTAAAAACCTATTTATGTACACAAATTACTAAAATGGTAAAAGATTAATTTAAGCATACGGGGTTCAAATTTTGTCCTCATTTCCTTTAAAGAAAATATTTTTAAGTCAATCACAATTCCATTCCTGAAGTTTTCATTAGCTGGGAAAAAGTCAACTTTATTGAGGAACATGGTATCTTTGTTTTGAGAACATTTCTGCATTAAACAATGTTGTGATATTCACTATCATCAAGATAATTCCTTAAAAGTTTTCTGAGTGTGGTACCTGCCTTTCATAAATTTAAGAGGTGGGCTGTGACTGTAGCTCAGTGACAGAGTGCTTGCCTAGCACATGTGAGGCACTGGGTTTGATCCTTAGCACTGCATAAAAATAAACAAATAAAATAAAGGCATTCTGTCCATCTACAACTACCAAAAAATTTTTTAAAAATCTAAGTAAATTTAAGAGACGATTGTCATAATAGGCATATTAATAAAGTAAACCTAAAAAGCTAAAGAGGATGGGTATCTGTAATTGAAAGAACTCAGCTTCAAAGCAGTTTTAAACACTAGAAAAACCAATCAATACTACACTTGTGCAAAGGAAAACAACTATAAGTACATTAATGACTTGGAAAAACAGTTGGAAATAACTACATTTTAACTGTAGTTTTGTCACATTCTCTCACTTATACTTGTTGGCATCATATCTGCTATTATTCTCCCTCCCCCACATCATTTTACAACCCAGATTGTCAGTCTGTGAACATCCCAGCCTGCTATTGGTCCGCTCCTCAGCCTGTGAACATTCTCAGTAGTCATTGGTCCAGATTGTCAGCCAGTGAACATTCTCATCAGTCATTGGTCTGTTATTAGCCTGCCAACTACTTAAGAATAGCTCCCCCGCCATTTTCTCTTTCTCCTCCTCCTCGCTTTCACTCTCTTTCCTGCACATGCTCTCTCTCTCTCTCCCTGCAGGGAGACACTCTGCCTGTTTGCTTAATAAAATCTCTTGCATGAGTTTTCAGGTCTGAAATGGTTTCTAGGTGTTTTCAATACTAATGGGTTATTTTTTAAAGTACAGAAGAAGAAAATACATTTGTGGGGAGCAGTGAATAAATCATTGCTTTGAACTATGTAAACCTGGACAATGAGACACAGCTTCTGGGAGATGGCATTTGCAGGTGACTCCTGTTGAAAGGGAAAATTCCGTGCTTGTCATGAAATTTACTAGTTCAAAATCCTTGAATTCAAATCCCAGCTACCTTGAGGTAGAAGAGATGGGCCTAACCTGATAAGCCCCAGCTAAGCTGTTCTGCTCACAAACTTGGTCCTGTTTACCTGGAAGGAAGAAGCCTTTTCACAGTGAAACCCTTTGATATTTAAGACCTATAAACAAAACATGCAGAGCCTCACTCATTGAGATGGATCAGGGCCGATTTACCCACTGAGTCCCGCTGCTCCATCTATTTCTGCTTGTTTGTCTTTATTGCCCTTATTTCTTATATTTCTAATCCAACTCGTCACACCAGCCAGACAACGGTTCAACCATCACTCAGGTTTGTGATAATATTAGTTAATGAAAATAATCACAGTTGTTTATAGCTGAAATAGATTATATGTTTCTACTTCGCATTTTAGACACCAAGACAGTAAGATAGACTTTGCCCACAGGTATGCCACAAGATGATGCAGAAGTGAATCTAAAGCCAGTCAGAACATCCTTCTTTTCACCCCAGTCCATATGTGTTCAGAAAGCTTCAGCTATCGTGATAGCGAACCCTGTGAAGACCACGGCTGTGCTCTGTACACAGTTACATTCCACTTTCTCAAGGTGAATGACAAGGCTCATTTTCAGAAAAATAATGGTGAGTTTTGCAAATGTTTTAGATATTACGATATTATTTTAAATTTTGGGTCATGCATTCACTTCTTAAACAGATTTTGGGAAAAAAATCTTTTAAATTATTTTCTACATACTAAAAGTAGAACATGATGATTTAGAGCACAATTTTCACATAAATTCTTAATTTCTATTCTCTCTCTCAAAAAAAATTTCTATTCTCTCTTTCTGTGTCATCTTTATCTTTACCTACTCTCTGTCTCTTCTCACTTAAGTTTTATTTTTACCACTACATGACTCTTCATATTTATGAATTAACCTTTTCTTTTCAATGTTTAGTAGTTTTTTTCCACATTTTATTGGTGCATTATGCTTGAACATAATGATGGAATTTGTTGTTACATATTCATACATGCATGCGATATAGCAATATAATTTGGTTAATATTCCCCAGCACTTCCCCCTTCCTCCCCACCCCCCAACCCTTGGTCCTTTTGATTTTCATGAGATCCAGCCCCACCTTTCTCTTCCTCTCTAGCTTCCGCATATGAGAGAAAGTGTATGACATCTGACCTTCGAAGTTTGACTTATTTCGCTTAACGGGATGGTCTCTGGTTCCAACCATATTCCTGAAAATGCCACAATTTTATTTTTCTTTGTGACTGAATAAAACTCCCATTGTGTATATGTACCATATTTTCTTTATCCATTCATCCATTGATCGACACCTAGGTTGGTTCCATAGTTTGGCTATTGTGAATTGTGCTGTTATAAAAATGAGTATGCATATCTGTGTTTGTGGTTTGGTGACTTTAACTCTTCAGATAAATACTGAGGTGTAGTACAGCTGAGTCATATGGTGGTTCCATGGTTAGTCTTTTGAGGAAACTCTATACTGATTCCCACAGTGGTTGTGCTATTTTACAGTCCTACTAACAGAGTGAAAGTGTTCCTTTTTCTCCACATCCTCTCCATCATTTATTATTTGTATTCTTGATGACTGCCATTCTAACTTGTGTGAGATGTAATCTCAGTATAGTTTTGAGTTGTTTCTCCAGTTGCTAATGATGTTGAATATTTTTTCATATATTTGTTGGCCATTTGTATTTCCTCTTTTGAGAAGTGTTTGTTTAATTAATTTGCCCATTTATTAATTGGGTTATTTGATTTTTTGGTGGGAAGTTTATTTTTTTGGTGTTAATTCTCTTTAATCATATAAAACTCTGAAGTATATTTTTCTTTTTTTTTTATTGCAGACAAGTGGGGTACAACTTGTTTCTCTGGTTGTACATGAAGTAGAGGCATAGCATTTGTGTAATCATATATTTACATAGGGTAATGGTGTTTGTAATTTTTTCCTTCCCCCCACCCCTCCCACCCCTCCCACCCCTCCCACCCCTCTTTTCCTTCTATACAGTTCTTCCTTCCTCCATTCTTGCTTTCCTCCCATCCTCCATTATGTATCATCATCAGCTTATCAGCGAGATCACTTGCCCTTTGTTTTTTTGAGATTGGCTTATCTCACTTAGCATGCTATTCTCCAATTTCATCCATTTGCCTGCAAATGCCATTATTTTATTATTCTTTATGGCTGAGTAATATTCCATTGTTCATATATACATATACATATACATATATATATATATATATATATATATACACACACACACACACACACACACATATATCACAGTTTCTTTAACCATTCATCAATTGAAGGGCATCTAGGTTGGGTTGGTTGGTTCCACAATCTGGCTATTGTGAATTGAGCAGCTATGAACATTGGTGTGGCTGCATCACTGTAGTATGCTGATTTTAAGTCCTTTGGGTATAGGCCTAGGAGTGGAATAGCTGGGTCAAATGGTGTTTCCATTCCAAGTTTTATAAGGCATCTCCACACTGCTTTGGTGGGAAGTTTTTTGATTTCTTTATATATTCTAGATATTAATCCTCTGTCAGTAGTTAGCAAAGATTTTCTCTCATTCTGCAGGTTTCCTCTTCACGTTCCTAATTGTTTTATTGCTGTGCAGAAGCTTTTTCATATGATGCCATCCTATTTTGTAACCTTTGGCATTATTTCCTGAGGTTTAGGGGTCCTATTGAGAAAGTCGTTGCCTGTGCCTAAAAACTGGAGTGTTGATCCTGTGTTTTCTTCTAGCAGTTGCACAGTTTCTGGCCTAATTCCTAGATCATTTTGAGTTGATTTTTGTGCATGGTGAGAGAGAGTCTAGTTTCATTTTTCTGCAGATGGATAACCAGTTTTCCATGCATCATTTGTTAAAAATGTACACGTTTGGCACCTTTGTCTATGATCAGATGACTGCGTCTGTATGGGGCTTTCTCTTTGCCTTCTATTCTTCACTATTGGTCTATGCATTTGTTTTTATGCCAGAACCATGCAGTAGTTATTACTAGAGCTCTGTAGTAAGATTTGAAGTATTGGAAGTCTCCAGCAGTGCTTTTTTGGCTTAGAATTGCTTTTTATTCTGTTTTTTTTTTTTTTACTGTTCCAAAATAAATTTTAAGACTTTTTTATATATATATATATAGTCATGTGAAGAATGTCATTGGTATTTTGATTGGTATTGCTTCGAATCTGCATATTGCTTCTGGTAGTATGGTCATTTTAACAATATTAATTCTGCCTGTCTATGAATATGGGAGGACTTTCCGTCTTCTGAGGTCTCCTTCAATTTCTTTCTTCGATGTTCTATAGTTTTCATTGTAGAGATCTATATTAGTCAGGGTTCTCTAGAGGAACAGAAGCAACAGGAAGTATGATTATAAAAAGGGGATTCATTAGATTGGCTTACACAACCAGAAGCTGGATAGTCTACAATGGCCATCTGTAGCTGGAGAGCTGGAAGAACCAGCAGCTGGGCAGTCCAAGAGACAGAAGCCCCAGAACAAGAAGGATCAACAGTGCTACCCTAGTCAGAGACCAAGGCTTCTGGAAACTCCCTGGAGAATCATTGGCAGAGTCCACTTTGGAAGAGTGAAGAAGTGAGAGTCTGAAATCCTCAGATGGTCGAAGCAGCAGTCAAGAACCCATTCAAGAAGCTTGCATCTGCATCTGCTCCCTTGTTCTTCCAACTTTTATTCCATCACTATCCCACATTCCAATCATTCCTAGACAAGCCCTCATTGACACACCCAGAAGCCTCTTAATCATCAGCATCTCTTGATTCAGTCAAGTTGACAATTCAAATGAACTGTCACAAGTTCTTTCACCTCCTTTAGATTTATTCCTAGGTTCATTTATTTATTTATTGAGGCTATTGTGAATGGAATTGTTTTCTTGATATTTTTTCTCAGCAGATTCATTGTTGATATATAGGAAAGCTATTGATTTTTGTACATTGATTTTTGTAACCTGCTACTTTGCCAAATTTGTTTATTAGTCCCTGCAGTCTTTTGGTGAAGCTTTTTGGATATTTTAGGAATAGGGTCATATTATCTGTAAACAGTCATGATTTGACTTCTTCCTTTCCCATTTTTATCCCTTGTATTTCCTTCCCTTGCTTAATTGCCCTAGCTAGAATTTTTAGCACTATTGTAAATAGGAGTAATAAGACTGGACATTTTTGTCTTGTCCCACATTTTAAGGAAATGCTTTCAGTTCTTCCCCATTCATTATGAGATTGGCTTGGGTTTTTCATATATGTCATTTATGATGTTGAGGTATGTTTCTTTTATTCCTAGTTTCTTCAGTGTTTTTATCATGAATGGGTGCTGAATTTTGTTGAAGGCTCTCTCTGCATCTGGGAAATTACTGAGTGATTTTCATCCTTAATTCTGCTTATGTGATGAATTGCATTTATTAATTTGTATATTAAACCATCCTTTGCATCTCTGGAATAAAAACAACTTGGTTATGGTGTACAATCTTCTTAATAGGATGTTGAACTCAATTTGGTAATATTTTATTAAGTATTTTTCCATCAGGGATATTGGTCTGTAATTTTCATTCCTTAATGTATCCTTATCTGGTTTGTGAGACTGTGATAGTATCTTCATAGAATGAATTTGGAAGTGTTCCATTCCTTTCTATTTCATGGAATAATTTGAGTATTGGCATTAGTTCATCTTTAAAGGTTTGGTAGAATTCACTTGTGATTCCATCTTGTCCTGGGCTTTTCTTTATTAGAAGGCTTTTTATTACTGTTTATATTTTATTACAAGTTGCTGTCCTCTTGATTCAGTTTTGGCAGATCATATTTGTTTACAAATGTATCTATATTTACTAGGTTTTCCAATCTATTGGAGTACATGTTTTCAAAACAGACCCCAGTGATTGACTGGATTTCTGAAATGTCTATAGTGATTTCTCCTTTTTCTTCTTTCATATTATTAATTTGGATTTTCTTTTTCTTTTTCTTTTAGTTAGTTTGGCTAAGGGCTTATCAATCTTGATTATCTTTTCAAAGAACCAACTCTTTGTTTCATTGATCCTTTGTATTGTTCTTTTACTCTCAAGTTCATTGATTTTGGCTTTGATTTTAATTCCTTTCTTCTCCTGGTTTTGGAATTGGTTTGTTTCTCTTTTTAAAGGGCCTTGAGATGCATCATTAGTTGTTTATTGGAGATCTTTCTGATTTTCTTATGTAGGCACTGGTAGCTATAAACTTTTCTTTTAGAACTGGCTTCTTCATAGTGTCCCAGAGGTTCTACTATGTTGTATCATTATTCTTTTTTGAATCCAAGAATTTTTAAATTTCACCCTTGATTTCATCTATCACCTGCTCATCATTCAAAAGAGTGTTGTTCAATTTTCATGTGTTTCTATAGTTTCTGTAGGATTTTTTTTGTATTGATTTCCAGTTACATTCCAATATGATCTGATAAGATGAAAGGAATTATGTCTTTTTTTTTTTTTTATTTGCTAAGGGCTGCTTTGTGTCCTAAAATATGTTCTATTTTGGAGAAGTTTCCATGGGTAGCTGTTGTTGGATGAAATATTCTATAGATGTCTGTTAGATACATTTGATTTATAATGTTTTTCAGGTTCAAAGAGTCTTTATTGAGTCTATGTCTGGATGACTTATTTAATGATGAGAGAGATGTTTTAAAATAACCCAGTATTATTGTATTGGGGTCTATCTGAGACTTCAATTTGACTAGAGTCTCTTTTAGGTAATACACCATTCCTAGCCCTCCTGGCTTGTAGAGTTTGTGCTGAAATTAGAAGTTAATATTCTGGTTGTCTTGCCTCTAACTGTGACCTGACATTTTTTCTCTTGAGGCTTTTAAATTTCTGTCCTTGTTCTCTGTGTTAGGCATTTTAATTATAATGTGCTGTGGAGAGATTATCTTTTGATCTTATCTATTTGGGGTTCTGAATGCCTCTTGTATCTAGATGTCCATCTCATTCTGAAGGTTGGGAAAATTTTTTGTTATTATTTCCTTGAAGAATTTATCCATTCCATTATCCCTCACTCACAGCCCTTCTCAATTCCAAAGTTCTTAAATTTGGTCTCTTCATGTTGTCTGAGAGGTCTTGTTTATTCTGACCATGATTACTTACTTTTTTTCCCTTAACTATCTGAATGTTCAAAGTTGGCCACTTTGTCTTTCAGTTCTGACATTTTACCTTCAGCCTGGTCTACTCTGTTAGAGACTTTCAAGTGAATTTTTAAATTTAATTTACTGCGTCTTTTATTACTAAGATTTCTGTTTTCTTCTTTTTCAAAATTTCTACCTCCTTATTCAAATTCTCATTCATATTCTTTACTGACTTCCTTATTCAGTTTTTTAAATGAGTTCTCTTGGAATTCATTGATCTTTCTTATAATAATTTTTTAATTTCCTTATCTGGTATTTCATCCACTTTCATAATTTTGTGGCCATTTGCTGGTGAATTATGAACTTTAGGGGGTGTTTTGTTACTTTGTTTTTCCATATTTCTTATATTCCTGTGTTAGGTTAAATGCACATGTTGGAAGAGATTTCTACTCTTATGCATGGGCTTTCTTAGGGCACAGTCTTCACTTGCCAAAATGTCCTGGAGTGACCTAGATTTAGACTGCATCATAGGTGTGGTTTGACAGACTTTGTGATATTTTTCCCTGGTTTGCTATAGCAATGGGTGTCCATAGGTGAGACCTGGGGCCCCATCTCTAGATATTTCTCCTTGGGGTCTAATTGTTAGTTTGGGCTTTTGTCTCTTCTATTATTTGTATTAAAATATAACTGAAGATTGAGTATCATTAATTTGCGTGTGGAACAAGGTACACTGTCTTTTGGTTGAGTTTCGTTCAGCAGCAAAGTTTCTACCCTGTGAACTTGTAGTGTTCCTGTATGTTCCCAGCAGCTCACAGAGTAGGGGGAAACAAATAATAGCAACAACTAATGTGAACAATATATAGCATTAGACGAAATTCCTACTGTGACATCTACAATTTTAATTGCCACAAAACAGAAATGGTAGGGTCAGCAATTGCCAAAAGCAGAAAAAATAAGTAATCATAAACTATATCTGGCTTTAAAACAAACAATGCGTGTCAATGATGTCATACACAGCAATAATAACTGCAATGGCATCGATGGAGAGGGCAGGAGTTATATAACCCTGTAAGTGCTAAAAGATGGCAGGGATAAGAGGAAAAAATTTTAAGAGAAAAATGTGATAGGAGAGATGAAAAATTTCACAATTTCAAAAAGTGAACAGAAAGAATCCAGAAGAGATGTACCATGTGATCTTTATAAGTAAGGAGGGGAAAAATATAAATAACATAGTAAAGGGTGAGTGAAAGAGAACAATGGAATTTGGCTGTTAGTAGGAGAAGGAAAGTGAGAAAGAGAAACAAACAGACAAATGAAAACCATACAAAACAAAACCACAGTATGCCAATCAAAACCCTAACCTTCAAAAGACAAAGCAAGGAAAAATAACTATATTTTTTAAAAATGGCAAACATTAGAAAAAAAGAAACAAATATGTGTGTGTGTATGTACATTTTTGGCTTTTTCAGACTAGAAGGATATGAGACATCTCATAGAGAAGGAAGTATAATTGATTTCCTGCATGTATTATTTCCACCTGTGGTATATGCATACATGTACATAGCATAATTTGGTTTTGTAGTATCTTCTACTACAACATAAACCCTGGGTCATTTTAACATTTCTTTGTGTCATGTTGATCACTAATAAAGAACACTTTCTATGGCTTCTCAATTCACATACCTGCATACAGCTTTCTTCATCTTCACACCTATCTCATTACTTATTTTGATTAGCCGTATATACTTGTTAACTGACATACTATGTATCGACATGTCCAAAAATAAAAATCAAGGGGCTGGGGGTATAGCTCAGTTGGTAGGGTGTTTGCCTTGCATGCACAATGCCCTGGGTTCAATTCCCAACACCACACACACACACACACACACACACACACACACAAAATCAGAATATCTAACCTTGTGTTTATTTCTATGTCAAATGTTGACCATTATTAATATTAGACTTCTTAAAAACTGTTAACATGATGTGAAATATTAAACATCATAAAGCAATCTTCTAAAAAAATTTCCTGAATAATAGAATCATTACATTTTGTCCATGCAGATGTTTTCCCATGTAAATAAACTAGGTATTGTAACATATCATATCCATAACTTCTAGCTTCTGAAACTAGAAATTCCTATATTAAAGATTAAATCAACACAATGAAATTTCATAGGAAGGTAGTTTAGTTTTCACATATCTATTTTTTATGTCTTTATCCAAATTATTACATGCTATGAATTTTACACTATGATTCAAACAGATTAGATTTCATTTCAGATAATTTCACCACTATCATAAATGATAACTGCATAAGATAGAGCAAAATATTAGGAATTATTGCTTAATTTGACACTTTAAAATTCTTTTACAAGATACTTACTGAGTGCCTAGTCTGTTTTTGACCCTGTGCTTTATGATATTTCATATTTATCTAGCATATATGCTAATATTAATAAATTTCATAATCATGTTTGAAAAGAGTGGACATTAAAATAATGATAATGATGATAATAACTTTAGAGTGGAGACCTTGATTAGGGTCCCGCAAGGGCACCAGTTTGGCTAATACATCAGAAACCTATGTAAAGGGTTGGAAGATGAAACCAAAAACCGGGGGTGAGAAAATCATGTACAAGCTGTAGCCATTTTAAGTACTTTGGATTGTACACCCATTAATAAGGGAAAATACTGTAAGAATTCAAAAAGAGAAGGACGTGTTACATCTTAGGTTTTCAGGGGCTCATTTTGGTTGCACTGTGATGAAAAGACCATAGGT
Organism: Sciurus vulgaris; assembly: GCF_902686455.1. Lineage (NCBI taxonomy): Eukaryota > Metazoa > Chordata > Mammalia > Rodentia > Sciuridae > Sciurus > Sciurus vulgaris. The sequence goes on from NC_136464.1 coordinate 163,546,084, forward strand.
GAGGAAAAGCTTCAGCCAGGTTACCAGTTGGGCACTTTTGGTAAAATTCAGGTGAGGTGTTGTACCAGGCTGAGCAGGACTACAGTAATATAGTAGCAGTCTGGGACTTCCTCTGTAAAAAGGATACAAACCATAAAAGGGATATAGTCTCAACGTACCTGGCTTCTCAACACAATTTACAAGCACAATGTATGATGTTGAAAAAATATTGCAATCTCTCTCAGTTTCAGTATCCTCATGCATAACTGAGGTTTATATATATAATTAAAGACTGGATGGAGTGGTTGGAAAATGGAATATGGAAAATATACTAAAAACCAGTGAATTTTAAAGTTTTAAAAGGACATATTTATTGTATGTGATTTATATTTCAGTAATAAATAAAACAAAAGGAATAAGGGATAGTATTCTGAATACATATTTTTCTACAGATCTTTTACAGACATTTCACATATGAAAAAAAAAATCACAAAATAAAGAAAGTGAAAAGAAAATGGAGAGTGAAATACAGAGAGAAACAAATTACCCTATTTTAAATAAATAGCATAACCACACCACACAGAAGTAAAGAGGAGAGATCAGGTTAGGTAACTGTGGAATACAACTTTTTAACCATATTCTAGGCAAATGCCAAGCAGAACTGTGTTTTTGAGCTTTCTATTACTGTAATGAAATTCCTGAGAAAGTCAAATTATAAGGAGGGGAGGCTCATTCTGGCTCATGGTTTCAGAAGTTTCGGTCCATGTAGCATGGCTACTCTGATTTTGGGCCTATGATGAGGCAGAGCATCATGTCGGGAAGAGCAAGGTTTCACCTCATCTCAGCAGGAAACTAAAGAGAGAGAGAGAGGAACAAAGAGATTGGCATCCCTTGAAACTCTTTGTATTTTGCCAACCATGACTTAAAATTTCCTACTGAGACCCATTTCATAATGTTTTCTACAACCTTTCATCCACGCCAAGCTAAAGACCAAGGCTTCAACACATGGGCCTTTGGGTGACATCAAGATCTACAGCAGAGCAAACTGTAAATTAATAGTGTACTTAAGTTGGTCCATTTGTTACTCTTATGATTCAATAATTTTGAAGCTATGTATATTAGATGAGATTAAGAAAATAACCAGATCATTTTTCACTAACTGATTGGGTTATTGGTATTTATCCCAAAGAACTCAAATTAGCATTCTACAGTGATACATGCATATCAATGTTTATAGCGGTGAAATCACAATAGCCGAGTTATAGAACCACCCTTGGTGTCCATCAACAGATGGATACAGGACAGATTTATGAATCTGAATCCACAGAGATAATTGAAGTGAGCAAGAATAAATCTACTATAAAACCATCAAATAATTATAATTAACTGAACTTTTCCCCCATAATTATAAGTTGAGATCAAGAAAAGGGAGAATGAGATCTGGGGTGACTTTAGGGTTGGGAAGCCAAAATGCTTCAGGTATGTCCTTGGGTAGTTATAGAGAGTGTGAAGGCCCAGCATAGACTGGCGGTACAGTCAGTCAACATCAGTTCCCAGCCAACTTGTTCTTGGCTTTTGTTTTGAAAATCTAAATATTCAAAGAGGCAGCAATGACATTGCTTGGCCAGTCACATGCAGGTGGATTTCATCCAGTTTCTCCTCACAGATCAGGAGGAAAATCTTTACTAGGGAAAGCACTTTTCTGTGGAGCACTGGCAGATGGCTGCCACAAGCACAGCCATTTTGTGAAAGTGAGGTAGAAAGCCTGAGGGAAATTATAAGACACCTTGTCAGACTACACACCAAGACAGCAGCTACCTGGCTCCAAAATTAGTGAAATATTCAAGCAACTGTTAGTTAGCATTCCTTTTACTTGTAGACAAAATCACTGTGTTTTAGAAGAGGTGCCAATCAAGAAAGATATGGAGTGACCATCAAATCATCAGAGTATGTGGAGATGTAGAGAATTCCATGAAACAGGAAAAAATTTACAAAATAGAGAAGTGCTATCTGGTAGCAAATGAATAACTTGTATACAGATGAGTTATTTTTGTGTTGTTGCCACTTCCTAATTGTGAATATTATTGTTCGTGGTGAAATTGGTTAAATCGTACATAATATTCAATATGTTGCTTTAGATGATATCAGATTTTTCTCACCTAATTCACACAAATTAGATACGATGTTTCAAATTGCATGAAAGTTATCTTTGCCAATCAGCATAAACAAATAGAAGTATTTGAAGAACTGAAAAAGAAAAACAACATTTAAGATATAATACTTAAATGAAATATTTGTGAAGAGATAGAGAAAAATCAAAATTTCAGAGTGCTACAAAGTTTCTGTGAAATGTTTAAAATCCCACATTAATGCTTAGCATTGTTATGAATGAATGAAAAACATCCATCACAACAGCATTAGTGACAATAAATAGAAACAAAAACCATTATACCAAATCAAACTACAGTGAGGTTTCACCTCACCCCTGTTAGAATGGCAACCATCAAGAATAAAATATGAATAGATGTGGGTGAGGATGTGGGGAGAAATTAACACACATTGTTGGTAGGACTGCAAATTAGTACAATGACTGTGGAAAGTTTTATGAAAATTCCACAAAAGGTTAGGAATGGAATCATCCAACTATTTCATTTCTCATTATTTATCCAAAGGAACTGAAATCAGAAAACTATAACAATATATCCCTTCCAATGTAATAGTGTAATTCACAATAGCCAAGTTATGGAACAAGCCTAGCTGTCCATAAGCGGATGAATGGATAAAGAATATGTGGTGTATATATACACAATGGAGTTCTACTCAGCTCTAAAGAAGAATAACTGTTAATGTTAACTGTTAATGGATGAAACAGGAGTACAGAAAGCTAAGTGAAATAAGCCAGACTCAGAAGGTTGGGGGTCAAATGTTTTCTCTCATATGCAAAAGCTAGAGGGGAAAAAAAAAGAAATTAAAAAAAGGAAAACTCAGAAAAATAGAATGGGAGATCAGTACAGTAGAGGCAGGGATCAAGGGGGAAGGAGTAGAGGGTGGAAGAGGGAAAAATTGGGGAAGAAGATGGAACCAATTATGCTATATGCATGTATTAATATATCACAATGACTCCCACTTTAATGTATGATTTTATTTCACCAATGGAAAAAAAAACAGACACAACTTAATGGAAGGAAGTCCAAAAGAGTAGAGAGAGGAAGGGATCAGGTGGAGGGAGGGGGAGAGACGAAGGGGAGTATTAGGGAGTGAAACTGAGCAAATTGTATTATGTACATGTATGAATCTGGCACGACGAACCCTATTGTTCTGTTAGTTATAATTCACTAATAAAAAATTCCAGGAACCCAGAGAGGAGAGAAAATCGAAATTGTAGAAAGTTCTATTAACTGTAAATTAATTGTTGCTCTAATTTATGTTTACATCCTCATAATGTTATCCCAACTTTTCATGATTGGATAAAATGATCCATGAACTTGAGCATTTGAAGAATACCAAGATAATCACTTCTCCCACTCTAAATAATTTCTGTTTCTTCAAGTGAAAAAAATTATATTTAAAGCTTTAATAGTTTATGCAAAACTTACCTGCTTGTTAATTGCCTGCAGATATAAACATGGCAAGAATATTTGTGTAGAAGATGGGAAATTTAAGTTCCTTTCTTCATGGGGACAAACTCTGACTATCCTTTTATAATACTCAAGCAGGATATTTAGCTGACTGATTAAAAATCAGTGACTGGATCACAGGGAGCTTTGGGGGTTGCTTCATTTGTCTTAAAAGGGGTGAAGTAGAAAAAAGGTTATACAGAAATTTCTGACCCCAATTTGTGCTGGATCCCTGTACTATTTAACTGTATCCCGGTCTTTTCTTAGACCTCAACCTTAGTCTGAAAACATCTTGCAAATTCTCAGAAAAAAATAATTTGGGGAAAATGTAGGATACATGTTGTAAGATAGCAATTTCTAATATTAAGGTCTGCTATTATTTTACTATTAGGCCAACTTAGTTTTAATCATCAACACTTTTTTGCACAGAGATCATGGTTGTTTTTTATTTTTACAAATGCTCTTTCTCTTCATCATTCTTATAATTACAATATCTTAATGCTTATGTTTTCTATGAAGAATATGAGGTGACTTTGAGGTAAATATTTAAATTACACCAACAAAATAGCAATGGAAAATGATTGCACAATTAATCCGGGCTTTTATTAGTAAATGTTCAAGCACTTCATTCTTTTCTTAAGTTTCCGAATCATCCTAATGAAACTTTCCACAATCAGATTCCTGATTTTGCAAAATCCTTAGTTGTACGAAATCATTCCTCCTTACATACATTCCAAGTGAGTAAACATTTCACATCCAAAATGAATATACTGTATGCTGTCATTTTGTTTAAACATTATGTTTGGAATCACTCTTGACTATAGTTTCCAGAGGTCATTTATATAAATCAGGTCATTTCAGAAAATGTTATTTAATAAAAGGGAGTTTAAATTTGCTTAAATCCTCAAAATAAGATACCAAATTGGATAAATATTTAATTATTACCTGTTAGTATGTACTCAGATCTGTATAGTTTTCATAGTCTTAGCATAGAATATTTGTTTAAAATATAATGGTTTATGGTCATTTGTAATAATGCCACTTTCTCTATATTGTATTCTCTGCTCTTTGAGTTCCTGGTTGTTTTAATAGCATTGTGTGTTTTAAGATGGAATAGAGACAAAGGGGTGAGTAAAGAGAACAAAGAACAAGAGAATAAAGAGAATTACTAAAAATCAAAATAAAAAAGAAACTGTGAGCACTAAAAATAATCACATTTTGTTAATCTTCCCTCCTAACTTATAATCTCCCCCCAGATGTTATAAACTAATCAAAAGTTTTAAATTACAGCATGTAGGTTATGTTTACTGTGACCTTTGGCAGTATCTCTCTTTTTGGAGTATATTCCTCTAAGGAGCAAACAGGAAGGTTTATATTGACACTGAGAATACCAAGCTGTCGGAAGAAATAAACCCATCTCAGGCAACATAGAGGAGTAGCCTGAAATCAGCATGGTGCGTTTTATGTCCATGCTTGCAACTAGGCTGCCTTCCTTCCCTTTCCTGGTCTCATGGATGAGGCAGAAATCATCTTATTAGCCAATGGTCACAAAACCCAGATGGAAGAATATTTTACGAAATTTGTCAGACTGATGATGTATGTATATGGGGCAAATAAAGTGAAAAGACCAAGACTGAACACTGAAAACAACAAAAAAAAACAAAACATGGAAAGAGATTGATTCATTGCGCATAGGACCAGTTCAACCCCTGGGCATCTCTGCACTCTTTTCAGAGTCTTATTTAAAAGGTAAAGTGAAGACATGCCAGATGTACTTTAATTCCAGAATCTGAAAGGCTTACAGAGATAGAACTCTGGACTGTCTGTGGTCTAGACTGGGGCATATTAAATGCTCTGACACTAATAGGATAATATTGGAAACCCTTTGGGGATGATATAAGTTCATTTTAAATATTCACTGAAGGTTTTATTCTTTGAAGCAAAAATTTAAAAACAAATAATTTTAAATTGATGACACTTTCTACATAATTAAATAATTGTCTAAAAATGCATATTAACAGAAATTTTTGAGAAATAGCTATTATTGTGTCTCTGTCTATTTTGTACATTCAGGGGATTACTTAAATTTATGATAATGCCACCAAAATAAAATATTGAAAATAAATTTCATACACAACAATAAAGAAAGACATATTTCCCATTGCTCATTTCACACTAAATGTTTAAATTTTATAGATCTTTAAAAATTGTGTGTTGTTTCAAAATTTAAAGAATCAAAAATAGCTGGGGAGATAGCTCAGTCGGTAGAGTGCTTGCCTCACAAGCACAAGGCCCTGAGTTCAATCCCCAGCACCGCCAAAAAAAGAAGAAAAAAAAAAAAAAAGTAAAAGGCAAACAAGAGAGGAAATTAAAATGCCTACTGCTCAAAAGAGTAAGAATACTGTCCAATAAATAAGATTTAAAAGATAAATTCAGATAATATAAGAATCAAAAATAAGTAAAATAAAAATTGCTAGTTATTCCATACCTTAAATTCAACTCAGATGTTTATCATTTCGTATTCCCATATTGTCACTTGTATACAAAAGTAACTTTTAGAAAATGAAAAGGCTGCTGGTGGTTAATGCCTGTAATCCAGTGGGAGAATGACAGGTTGGAAGCCAGCCTGGGCAATTTAGCAGAAATCTCAATCAGAAATTTCAAAGGTTTCTGTTGAATATGTATTTTAAAACATTTATGTAAGTATGTAAAAAGTGTCACTTATTTTATTTCGAGACCCTTTTCAAAATGGTCTTTACATTAAAAAAAATCAAAAATAGAAAAGGCTGGAGTTGTCACTTCCGTGGCCGAGTGCCTCTGTGTTCAATCCCCATTACCAAAATAAAATGAAATAAAATAATAAAATGAAAAGGAATGAGCTTTTAAAAATATTTACTCAAGTTTACATGAAATATATGATTTGATGTATGTATATAAATACTATTCATAGGATCGTAGTATGCTTTGAGTTTGATCTTCAAATGTTGAACTTGGGGTTATCATTCATGTTGTCTTGGAAAAGAGTCCCCAAACACTTTATAGTCCTTATGTTTTTCAGATTCCTTAGAGTGAGAGCATAATTATATATATCTGGGTTTCTAATATTATACATTTTAACTGAGATGACATAACTTTTGGGTTCTTTTAGGAAAAATAGATGATTTTTCCTACATTTCCTATCTCACCTTTATTAATCTCCCATGTCTCTTAGAACAATTGAGGTTTTTTTTTTTCTTTTAGAAAATCTGCAAAATGTGTATATCTCATGTAATTTACAGTATTTGCTGTAATTTTCACATTTCCATATACCGAAATAGGATATGTCATTGTAATAACAAATAATATAAAAATATAATACTAATAAAATTCTCATAAAAAACTAGCATGTACTTAATAACCAAACAACCATTAAGTCAATCTCATTTTAATGAATAGCTTTTGCATTTTTGGAGGAAAAGAAGGGAAATGACAGTAATAGCCTGGAAGAGAAAATATCTAAATTTTGGACATAATACATCAGAATTTCCTAGGAAATAAAAAAAAAAAAATTGTCCTTATAAGACATTCATTTGAATTAAGAAAGATTTTAAATTTATTCATCTCTACACAGTGTTTAGTTTGAGGTCACTTAACAACAGTAAAACACTCTTTAAAACATTATGAATCTGGTCAATAATAATCAGAGAGGCATTTCTAACTAGTGATTCCTCATTGTTATCTGTAGCTCCAACCTACTGGAATTTAGGTACCATTTATTTTTAGAAATTTTACAGATTTAACATTTATTTGCCAGCAAGATGATTTTGAAGCATAGCTCTTCTATCTGAAGAAATGAATCCATTCAAAATACCACTCACTTGCTAATCCTTCCTTTAGCTAGAGACACATGCTTTCCAGAAAATATGATCTTTGATATAAGTAGAAATTGCTTTTTAATAATCCCCAATTTTGGAGGAGGAGAAATGTACAAAAATGTGGATTTTCAATCAAAATCCAATCTTGAATATTTACATAACATTAATGGATGTTAAGAGAATCATTCCTAACGCTGCACTTGTTTTAAATCATTTTCACTCTTTTAGCACCCTCTGGTGGACATAAAAAATATAGCAATTGTAAAACAATCGGATAGCATAGCGTGCTACTCTTAAGTGTATAGTTCATATGTGTGATTGTTCTATTGCTGGCCCCATATTATCATTATAGTGTGTTATATTTTAAAATAAACAATCAAATTGCAGTATGATTAGAAGCAAAACATGATGAAATGTATTTGTAGGAATCATTGGCAATCTGTTTTTATTTTCTGTTTTTCGTGTGGTGCTGGGGATTAAAACCAGGGCCCTGGGTTTGCAAGGCAAGCACTCTACCAACTGAGCTACATCCCCAGCCTGCAATCTGTTGTTTTTATCGTCAGCATCTTTTTGCAAAGGCTCATAAAGATTTTCCAAATTAAAAACGGAAAGCATATCACAGTTATTCATTAGAATGAAACTATCTTAGATGTATATTATTTTGCTTTTTTTAACCTCAGATATCTAATAACATCAGAAGTAACAGCAGACATAAAGACAACTGTGAGCATTGCATATGTGTATAACCATGTAACCACTTTGTACAAAATAACAGTTATATTTTGAGGAAATCTTTGAGGCAACCACTGTTACAATGGGAAGACTGGACCATAAGAGATATTGTAACACGTCCATTGTCATAGAATTAGTAAGAGCAGAGTCTAGATTTTCACCTGTTGGTTCTGACTTCAGAATTTACTCCTTTAAATTTGGCACTACTAATCATGATAAGCATTTTAAAGTGTGGACAGAATTTAGAGAAAGATGAGGTTTGTCTTATATATAAGAAAGATGAATGTTATATAAAAAGCACTTTGATAATCTATTTTAATTAAAAAAAGTTTTAACAGGAATGCTTTGCCAAAGCAGCTGTTCATCATTTTCTACTAATGAATTTTAATTATACATCATATTCCATATTCATACATCCACATAACATTATTTGATTAATCTCATCCCTCAATACTTTTCATTTCCCTTCATTTCTTCCTCTCCCTGATTCACTTGTTCTTCTTCACTGACCTCCCCTCTATTTTTTTTAATTAATGCATTATAATTACATATAAAAGCAGCATTCAGTGTGGTATATTTTTATGTGGACAAAGCATAATTTGGTAGGTTTTGTTCCCCAGTGTTTCCCTGTGCTTTCCCTTTCTCCTTCCCTCTTGATCTCCATCCACTACTTTATATTCTCCCTTCTGTATTCACATGATCCTTTCTTATTACTTTTCCCCCCTTTAACTTCCACATTGAACAGACACACTCAGCCTTTGAATTTCTGAGTATGGCTTATGCCACTTAATATCTTATTCTTCATTTTCATCCATTCCAGCAAATGTCAAAATTTCATTCTTTATGGTTGAATAAAACTCTATTGTGTATATATACCATGGTGCATATCTTTTCTTCATCATTTATCTGTTGATGGACATCATGGTTGTTTCTATAATTTGGTTGTTATGAATTATGCTGCTATAAACCTGGGTATGCATATATCACTATAGTATGATGATTTTAGTTCTTGTGGAAAAAATACCAATAAGTGGGATAATTAGGTCACAAGGTGTTTTCATTTCTAGTCTTTCAAAGAATCTACGTACTGCTTTCCAAAGCAATTATACTAATTTGCAGTCCCACTAGCAATGTACAGAGATTCTTTTTTTCCTCATATCTTCATTGGCAATGACTGTTATTTGCATGCCTGAGGATTGGCATTCCTACTGGAATGAGATACAATCTCACTGTAGTTTTGATATGCAATTTTCCGATTGTTAAAAATGTTGAAGAGGTTTTTATATATTTGTTAGTTACTTAAATTTTTTTCTTTTGAGAAATGTCTGTTAAGATCAATTGCCCATTTATTGATTGAGTTGTATGTTTTTCTTTTTCTTTTTTTTTTTTTTTTTTGAGTTCTTTATATTTTCCAAATGTTAATCCCCCTTTGAAAGAGAGGCTGGCAAAGATTTTCTCCCATCCTATAGGCTATCTCTTCATGATCTTACTTATTTTGCTGTGCAAAAGCTTTTTAATTTAATGCCACACTGCTTACTGATTCCTGGTTTTATTTTTTGAGCTTTAGGAATATTATTAAGAAAACTAATTCCTGTGAAATATATTGAAATGTTGAGCCTATGCTATGTCTCTTAACAATTGCAGTGTTCTGGTCTAATTCCTACATCTTTAATCCACTTTGAGTTTATTTTTGTGTTTATTTAAATACATGTCTAGTTTAATTCATCTACATATGAATGATCAGTTTTCCCATCACCATTTGTTAAAAAGGTTATCTTTTTTAGGATGTACGTTTTTGGCACTTTTTTCAAAGATCAGATGATTGTATCTATGTGGATTTGTCTGTTTCTTCTCTTTCATTGATCTTCATTTCTTTTTTATGCAAATACCACAGCAAACTTAATGTAATATTTCTCATCATTTTCCCAATTTTACTGTCTTTGGTATATATCTCAAGATAAAAATTCTGTATTGCCCTTGGTACCTTAGAAATATTGTTATAAGAATTAGTTATTTCACTCTCACCCAATGTGATGGTTATACCACTTGAATTTCTCACTGCTGTCAACGGGGGAAGGAAAGATAGTGGAATGAGACAGACATCATTACCACATGTACATTTATTATTACACGAATGGTATGAATCTACATTGTGTACAACTATAGAAATGGAAAGTTGTACCCTATTTGTGTACAATGAGTCAAAATGTAGTCTGAAAAAATAAAAATAAAATTAAAAGAGAAGGTAGGAGAAGTGAAATAAAATAAAAAACACACAAGTTTGTTAGAGGTGTGCACAATTTTAGAAAGTAAATTCTCAATCATATAATATGCAGGATCATTAGTTTATTAAAGTCATGATTTGTAGTTATTCTTGTAGGGGTCTTAAGCCCCCTTACTCTTCTCAACCAGCAGCAAGGGAAGGGGGCACTCCCCAACAAGGCCAGACCAGGAAAGGTAGGGCCAACTGATCGCCTGCACCCAGCCCTCTGGGCAGAGGACAATCAGATGCCTCAGGGAGACCAGTCACAGCAGGAACTTGTTTATTGAGGAAGTCACACAGCTTTTATGTAGGGTGGAGGCTAGGTGGGAACCAATCAGCTTAAAGGTCAGCAAGGAGGGGGCAGGGGGGTTCACACAGGCGAGAGTCCCATAGGACTGTATGGCAAGCAGGAGCTGATCACGTTCGAGGAACTGTTGTTAACCAATCCCTGATGGTGGTCCGATTTATCCTCATTAACCTTTGAAACTGCCTTTGAGGCCTTGATCTTGCTCACTTTCCAGGGAGTAAGGAGTCAGCCTGAGTTAGTTAATGTGTCGTTAGTCCCAATAATTCTCCTATTGGGTTTTTATAAACAATGTTGAATATTGCCAGGCATAGTGGTGCATGCCTGTAATCCCAGTGGCTTGGGAGGCTGAGGGAGGAGGATTGCAAATTCAGACCCAGCCTTCCCAGCCTTGGCAATTTAGCAACACGCTAAGCAACTTAGTGAGACCCTGTCTCCAAAAAAAAAAAAAAAAAGGAAGGGGGAGCTGGGGATATAGCTCAGTGGTTAAGTGCCCCTAAGTTCAATCACCAGTACCAAAAAAGTTAAAAATATATATACAGCTAAAATTGACTCTTTAGTTACCTTTCATTTTTCTTTGCTCAGGTTGCCTTTTCTTAAGCTGTTTCTCCTACTTGGAATACTTACCTGTTGCTTGTCAAAGCCTCTCTGTATTCAGAGATGACTTTTAAACATATACGGAACAATTCTGGATTCTTACCTGTATTCATCAGTTGAATTAAATGGTAGAAATCTCCTCTTTCAGGAACAGTCAGTGGGGAACACTGTGTTCTATAATAGAGCTGAATGGAAACAATTCTTGTATTCATATACCAATTTAATGAAAGGAATCAGAAAACAAAGTGATGCAATTTAACAGGAGCTAGACTTAATGATACTGTGTAAAAAAATAATAATGTTGGGTCTAAATTAAAACAGTAGCAATATTTTAAATGATGTGAACCCAAAGGAAAATCAGAATATTTTCCCCATAATTTCAATAACATTAAGTCCAATCAGATATTTCTATTTGAAGTCATTAAATAACATTCATCTAAAATTATATCTATTTGTTCTTAGTGTTATTACTAATTATTTTGTTCCTTTGGTTTTCTGTTGAAAAAAATTGTATAATTGGAATGGCTTTTGTTCTGATGTTTATTGAAGTTTTAAATAAATAATCATCCTTTACAATAAAATGTAAAACATAACAAAAACATTTTACTTTAAAAGTAAGATTAAGATGATTATTCTGTACTGGTTGCAAAAATGTAATTTCATGTTTAATATTGTAAGCTATATCAGGCATATTTCATTCTAGTACACAGAATTACAATGTATAAATATAGATCAATATTTTATATAATTTAGATTTTATATGATTAATAATTGCATTTATGTTTTTCTCACGTAATAACTAATAAATATTTCTTGAATTTTAAATGAAGTAATGTTAACATTATGAAAAATAATAAATGCATATTGACCATCTGTAATAGGAACTTACTTCGTTAGACACTTATTATATTCTGGATTATTTAGTCTTCACAAAAAACCTATAAAATATGTTATTATCATACTCATTTACAGATGAGGACAGTAAAAATTAGAAAAGGAAAATAATTTGCTGAGAATCCCACACCTAGTAAACAAAAGACTAGAGATAACCATTTAGGTCTAGCTAAATAGAAAAATATAAATAATTTACTGTACTAGCTTGTTCTGATGAAATATAAAATGCATAAGTTCTGAGCTATTTAACATTTAAAAGTGAGACATTTAAATTAAATGTCAAATTAGATATTATCATAATATAAATGACTAATGCATTTTCAGATTTTTACAAAGCACCATGTTGGTTGCTAGACATAAGACAAAGATATCTTTATAAAATATTTATAAGGAAAGATGCTTTCTGAAGAAAACAGAAATCAAATACTACACTGGCTATAAATCATTCCACAAAAAATGTGCCCTCAAAATCTTAATTTGTAGTTTTATAACATCCTCTGCTATTAGCAAAGTGATAAAAATCATTTAAGTATGTGTGATTTTAGATAATATAATGTATTCATTTTAAATAATAAATCCATTCAATTTTTTATATAATCTCTCTGTATTTTAGAATTGTGTATGAGATTTTATCTAATAAAGCAATTGATTTTACTGAAATATATAAAAACAGTAACTGTTAAACATTGAATGTATGGCAAAATGGTTTTTAATGATGAATTTATTCTCCTGAAATCTATGTCTACATCATATAGCTATTACAGATAATCATTCACTTAACAATGGTTGTGTATGAACAAATACATAAGACATTATCTGTGTTATCACAAATAATAAACATTTACACTGAATTGCTAACTTTTTCCCAGATACAAAATTGAAATCTAAAGAAAAGATACTTGCAATTTCATCGGTTTCCAGAACAGGAAAAATTGTCTAAATACATAATTTTTCAATAGCTGTATTTGAAAAGTGATAGGTCTAAACACAGTTTTAAGCACAACTTCATAATGATAAATAAGAACCACATATACAAAAGCTATATCATAAAAAATGGAAATGAAACATTACATTATTACTAACATTTTGTTTCCAAGGTGAGAACAGAGCATAGACACTCAAAGAAATATATTTTTTTCAATATATTTTAATAAAAATCTTTACTTCTTTTTTAAGTTGTTTACTAGAATTATGTTTATGAGAGTAGTACAGAGATACTACTTGGTCTTCGCTGACATTTATGACAAACAAGAAAAAAAATTTTAAGATTAAAATATTAAGTACTGTTATCAAAAGTAAGAGAAAAAGGGAAAGTTAAATTAGTTCAGATAAGTCTAGAGAAAAAAGTATGAATAAAATCAATTTAGAAATAAGATGAATACATTATTATGGAAATATCATTTAGTAATTTGTATAGCACTAGCTTCAACTTTATTGTTTGCTTCCATTTTTCTTTATTGCTACCTTATATATAATTAATTTTTATAATTCACTTTACTTCACACAATAGAAATGAATGTCTTTATTGCGCAGCAACTGCTCACGACCAGGAACAGATTCTGTGTGACCCTGCTCTAAGGCCATGATTAAGAGTCTTACCTCTTGGCACTTTCCTTACTCAGCTTCCAGGGCTTAAGTCTTTCTACTTAGAGATGCAGAAGGATGGTCAGGTCACTTTATTATTATTCTTTTAAATTTTAATTATTTTTGGTACCTGGAATTGAACCCAAGGACACTTAACCACTGAGCCACTTCCCCCACCCTTTTTATATTTTATTTAGAGACAGAGTCTCCATAAACTGCTGAGGCTGTCTTTGAATTTGAGATCCTCCTGCCTCAGCCCCCTGAGCTGTTGGGAATACAGGCATATACCACCAGATGAGGTTGGTCAGATCGTTTTAGTGCCATACTTAGAAGTGGTATGTTAGGGCTTGGATATGAGATGCACCCCCAAAGTTCATGTGTGAGACAATGCAGGAATGTTCAGAGGTGATATGAGATTATGAGGGGTGTAACCTAGTCAACCAGTTAATCCACTTGATGGACTAATAATGTGAAAGGATTATGGTACTGAGTGTTGACAACAGGCAGTAGGGTGTGGCTGGAGGTAACAGGAGTGCCTTTGGGATTTATATTTTGCTTCTATGAATGGAGTCGACACTGTCTGCTGCCTGGCTAATATGAACTGAGAAGCTTCCCTCCACCACGTCCTTCTGCCCTGATGTTCTGCCTCACCTAACGCCCAATGCTGTGGAGTTGGTTGACCACGAACTGAAACTCAAAACCATGAGCCGAAATAAACTTTTCCTCCTTTAAGTTGTTCTTTGAGGTCTTTTGGTCATAGCAAAGAAAATAAAATATGGTTTACATGATTTTACTACATTATATTGGATATTGGTAAAAACTAGAAGTCACTACCAAATTCTTTTCATCATTACATTTGACTCTGCCTACTTTATTTTTAAATATAAATATAATTAGTGTTTTATATTTTATTTAATCAAGAGAATGTTGCAAGTTTCCTTCTAATACAATATACCGTGTTCCCATTCTGCCTCAAGTTGAGAGACAATAAATTAAAAGAAGTCCTATCCAGGATAGAAAAGAGCATAGAAAGGTTCATCTTTGCTGTGAAGATGTATGAGAAGGAGGAAGGAAAAGATAGAACGGAGGTTAGGCAGGTCATGACGATCGCCTACCTTACCCCTCCACTCTGAGCCCCTGGGATTACCTTGCAGAGGGTTGTCGTATGTTTCAAAGAAGTACAAATAACATGAGACCATGGGATAAACAAGGAACACTGTTTTCCAGGTGTGATATGGAAGACATTATAAATCTTCAGGGGAATCCTTGGATGTAATTATGGAGCATGAAGTGAGTTGATGGTGTACCTGTGGCTATGGGAAGCTGACAGAAGCTTGAGACTGAATCACTACTCACCCCTGAACATTACCTGTGTCTTTCCAGAGATACTCAAGTTGTCCAATGCCCTTGTGAGTTGACTTATAGAGGTTTGAAGTTGACCTTGAGTTTTCCAGTGTCAAATTTTAAATTCTGGCACATGTATTTTTGTTATCTTGCAAGGAAACTTCCCACTATGACTGCCCTTGAATTTAGCTAGACACCAATATTTTTCTTATCTAGATATATATTTCAATAAAATTATTAAGTAAGTATTTATGATGGCTATAAATTTAATATATTATAAATTCATTTTGGGTATACAAACATTCTTACATTCTGGTATTGGCATTATGTTTCCATTTATTCCTGTCACTTAAAAATTATCTGTTAAGCCATTTTAATTATATTCATTCATATTCATATGTATTCTAAGTTCTTTTTTTCTGGTTATTTCTATAATCATAGAAAAATTGTTGTGTGTCTTTAGTATTTTCTGTTTAAATTATTAAACTCCTTTTACAGTTTTACTTTCAGTAATATTTTTCTTCATTTCCGCATCTTTAATTTCCAAGTGTTGTTATGTATAAAAGTAAGCTTTAACTTCAGTTGGTTTGTAGAATATTTCAAACATATACAAGGTTGTACAGAAAGGTAATCATATTCTGCTGGAGTTAAACTTGTACTAAAATGTTATTATAGTTAACAAAATTATTATTTAAATTTTATGAGCACATCTTCTGATCAATTTTTGACTGTCTTACCCATACCCTCTGGTGTGTTTTTAAAACAACACAAAGTATCAAAATGATTGGATCACTGCCAGCTCATTTGATCTGTTCTGTGAATGAGCATATCTACCTAACATATGCAGTATTTGCAGTAATGGAAAAATAATGGAGGTGCTCAGTACTCATCCCAACACAAGCAAAATGGTTAATTTGGTTTATGTAATAGATAACAGGCTGCCTGGAAACACAGCACTTGTCTATCTGTTCCTACACTTGATGTGGAGTTTTACCCTTAGACAGATAAATCTGAGAAATTCTAGGCAATTCTGCCTCAGAGTCTTATTTCTTCATTTTAGTGAATTTTTATCCTTAAGGCAACATATTTCAATCAATCTACGTTTAAAAAATAATTCTCCTTTGGCAAGCTGTGCAATTTCTAATCTAGCATCCTCTTTGATTTATGTTGCTATTGCACATAAGAGTGACGATCAAACTTAGAGAAATACTTAAGAATCAGTGAAAGAACTTAGTGAAAGTTGTTTTTCTTCAAAGTCAGGTTCATTCAGTGTGGGACATCTTTTCACTGCCTCAGCATTAGATCAATCTCTCTACCCTGCCCCCCTCACACATACACAGACATAAATTCATGCCACAAAATCTGTAGATCTCTGTCACTTTACTTTGGACATAATTTTGAGTTTTGATGGTTTTGAAATCTAGATTTTTAGTACACTTCCCTTTCCATAACTTATTTAATAGGAATCACTTTAAATACAATCATCACAATATTTACAAATTATCTGAGAACTTGCCAACTAGTGGGTGCTGGATATAGTAATGAATAAGAAAATGATTATTCAAGCTTTTTAAGATTACAGAGTATGCAAAAGAACAATAAGAAAAAATGTCTACAGTATAGTTGCCTAATTACAATTTTGAATGTTTGTAACATGAGAATCAAACTGGATTTGAAAATTTATCAAGACTTCATATAGAAGTGACATTTATACTGACACTTCTAGAAAAATGAGACATAAAAGGTATGTTTGTGTGTGTATGTGTGTGTGTTTATGATTGCAGGAAAGTGGGGGTACTTATTGTGAGAAGACAAGATGCATATGGAGTAGGTGAGTCTGGAGTTTCAGTCCTCAGTAGTCTGCATTTGGGAAGGAATTCAGCATAAGCCTGTGAGCTGTGCTTTGAAAATCAGTGTTTTTCTTGTACTCTACTTCCTCAGAACAACAGGGTCAAGTGTACATAACTGCAGTTTCTTCTTCTCACTTATCTCTAGAGGAAATAAAGAAAATACACCCAATGAATCAAGTCTTGAAATGTTCAAGGTAAACTTGTCAAAGCAAAAATAAAAATGGATGACAATTTAACAGCGGGAGTCTTTCTCTTCCCCACTCAGCTCAGAAGGTAGGTATGCATCTTATAAACAAATGTGAAATGTCTGAGGAATTGCTGGGAAGACAGAAGCTTACATAATTTGATAGGAAAGCTTTGAATGGAAAATGGGCATATCAGAGTAATTTGAACAGGAGTTTTAATTTCACTGTTGCTTCATTATTTCCGTTTTCACTCAGGAGGTCTATTTCCTGTTTACTCATGATACAGAAATTAATAATCACAACCACAGGTTCTAAGTAGAAATGGGAAACTGTACAACAGAGAAGCTGTCCTGAGCAACCGAGTTAATACAGATCTACTGGTCAGTCAGAGAAAAGGGAAGAGCAGAATGATGAATTGGCCTCACATGGAGATTGACACCTGCTCTGTGATTCTTCGAATGCTTCAGCTTGGGGAAATCTCTCTTATTTCTCCAAGTGAGTCACTGTGTATGTACCCTGAATACTGTTTAAAGTTTAGGATTCCCATCTGGCTGGGATTGCTTCAGATTTAGGGAGACTAAGCTGGTGTGGAGAGAGATCAGCTTCCTCTATTTCAAACTGAGACTCCCTTCCACACACACCCTCCACTTCTTTCTGACTCTTGCAAGCCTGTGTCACTTATAGTAAGTAAAGGGAGGTAGCTGGTAAGGACGATAGGACTTCAAGGGCACTGATGCAATCTGGCTTCCCCAGGCCTTGGCAGATACTTAAAGTTTACCCTTTAAATTTGAGGAGCAAATTGTGAATTGTTTTGTGGTCCTCTGTGGGAACGCTCTACTACACTTTCTGTGATATGGGAGTGTACCCTTACACCGGCTGCTTCATACCACTTACAATTCCTTCAAAGAATTGAAAGAATTATGTTTTGAAGAGCTTCCTTCCAGTCTCTTACTTCATGAAAGATTTTGAAGGAAAAGAACTTTTTATGGTGGTTCCAGACCTGATATTTTCCCCTTAGTTCACATCTCACTGATGGCAATACATGGTCATCCTCTGACCTGAAATAATGTTGGCATCCTGAGCCTCCATGAGGCCCTGTTTCCTTGCTCTCTCAGAGACCTACCTTACAGTCAACCTGTGGCTTTCTCGGTTTGGGTGTTGTGTATGTGCATTCCCTCAGGCTCAAGAGATACAGATTCAAGTCTGAGTGGAATCCTTAAGGCCTTTGTCACTGTAAAGGAGGAGAAATTACACATTTCTCTACTCCCCAAGAAGATTAAGGAAATACCCAGAATTTTTCCAAAGAAAGTATTTCTTCCTTTTTAATAGCCCCAAATTTATTTATACCTTGAAGGTTTATCATAACCCTGTGTCTCAAGGCACTTTTATTCCCAACTTCAGACATTTTGAGTAGATTAGTTGTCACCTCATTTTGCATGGTGATGCTCTTACTAAATATAGATCTGTCATGGTCTTCTGATCTCCATTAAAAGCAATTGAAAAGATCTCTATTTTAACATGTGTTAAATTGAAATAATAATATGATATCATCTAATAATTTAAATCAATGTTCTGCACCTGAGTTCCAATGACGAAATTCCCATTTGATTTTATTTTCATCTGTTTGTCATTTAAATACTTTCCTATCGTATCCATTAAGATTTTTAAGCTCTAGGATGTGGGGCAGAAAAAAATTCTACATCAGAGACAAGGAGGATATAATTGTGGGAAATATAATGTGGACAAAATAGTTTGAAAATTAAAACAATTCTGGGAGGCAAAGAGAAAATGAAAGAGAAAGGAAGAATGGAGAAGTGGATGTCTAGACAGAGTCTTGATTTGCTTCTGAGTTTCAAGGTCAGGTGAAGGAGTGTATTGGAGGGTGTGAATGGAAATCCAAAGGCAGGGGTGCTTCTCTCGCATCTCTGGAGTCCCTCAAGAAGCCGTGCCTTGCAGTCTGGTCTGCCTGCGCAGAAGGCCACTGAGTGCTGGGTTGTGTAACACTGATTCAGCAGTGACAGAAAGACAGATATTCTGATGAATCAAGTGTGTTAGCCCCTCTCCGCAGGGGACTGTGAAGGAGCTGGTATGTGCAGCTGGTGAACGGGTGCCAGGACAAAGGCATATCCAGAGTGTAAAGAAATTTGCAGTACTGCAGCAGCGAATTCCTGCATGTTTCTGAGTTCACTATGATACACACAGCCACAGAGTTTAGGAATGACAAATAGAGGGTGTAAGAAGAAATAGAAATGAACTAATCTTGGTAAAATGGCTTTACTAAATTAACTCAATTTATGTTATGAAAATTCAATTTAAAGTCAGAAATGGAAGTAAAACTTTCTGATTATAAAATAATAATAGTTGAACATGTTTTATTAGTTCTAATTAAATTTCTTTATCTCTTTAAGAAAGAATAATGCAAATAGTATATAGATAATAAAGTTTACCATTAAAAATTTGGCAAAATATTTAATTCCAACACGACTAACATATTTAGTTTAAGAACATGTTAGTATTTATGATCACCATTTTACTCATGAAAATTATACTCTATATATCTAATTTAACACATTTGAATCAAACTTGTCAATGAGTCAATATTGTATTTAAAAAATCCCAGAATATCATTTTTAATTTGTATTTGCCATTTAATTGTTCTATTAAAAATTCAAATATATTAGTGTGGATAAAATTTGAAGACTTATATAGAGTACATATCTTGACATGTGTGACAGATTGTCAGGAAATGTGACAATTCTTTCCATCCTTGAACATCTTTATTCTGAGAGATAGAATCTATTCCTCCAACCTTTGACTCTGAACGACTTTCAGATATTCTCCAACCATTGAAACTCATGAAGAAACATCCCAAAACTTAGTTACAGGTCTAGTTTTTAACAAGTGTCGCAACTGCCATTGCTGTTCCACAGAACTTGGTTCCCATATAAGAAAATCAACTCTCCTGCGTCGGACTCAGAACTTACCAGCTGAGTAAACCATCTTGATGGTACAGAAACAGGACAGCTTTTGCTTAATTCAACTGCATAATGATCCCAGCTAACACCACATGTAGCAGAATTCCCCAGGTCAGCACAGACAATCACAAAACTATGAACAGTACTAAAAAATGTTTTAAAAATCACTATTTTTGGAAGGTGTTTTGTTATTTGACAACACATACAAACAGAAATATACAAAAATTGGGAAAATTTAATACTTTGCCCTTGAAAGAAATGATTGAAAGCCATTAGTATCTCCTATATATACCATCTAGAAATTAACAACTAATATGGTCCAGACTATTTTTCCAAGAATGTATTTAAGAGGCATACAGCCTTGGACAATAGAGATGCCTTATCACACTGGAATATATTTTCTTCAATCCCTAAACAATAAAGATAACTCATTCCCTAAAGCAGATGTGAATGATATGCCAGAATAATAAAAAAAATGTATTTCACTGGATGGTAGGATGAGCAGGTTGTCTGTGAGAATTTGTGGGTGACCTTTAGGATTTTTTTTTTTTTTTAAGGATGTTAATTGTTGATCTTCTGTGAATAAAAAGATAATGAGCAAAATGCAAATGCAAAGATGTTGTCTTCGCAGAGCTCAGTTATACAAAGTTTGGGTGGGGAGCTCAGAGTTTGTAGTGACTTAGCGTGATTGTTGGTATGTCAGGATGTGTGGATCAAAAGGGGGAAAGTCCATTTTATACAAAGCCCCTCTGGAGTTTAGATAAGGAAGACATGCTCAGCAGGGAAGTTCTGCCTGACAACCGTGCGGTTTCCTCAAAGTAACATCCACAGCACTACAAGCTAGAAGCTACAAAAGGAGAGGAAAAGCAGATTAAATGGATAACAAAAGACTGGTTTATGAGCGTTATAGGACTCTCCAGAAATCAGCAAATACTTGGGGGACGCTGGGATGACCTGTGGTGTGAATAAAGGAAACTAGGTGATTTGTCTTAATCTACAAATAAGTTACATTTAGGATTATTTAAACAGCACTGTGTATCTTGGAATTTCAAAATTTTTTAATCACAAAGCTTTCACTGCTAATTGTTGTGTTACTAAAAAGGTATTAAGAAAGGCATTTGTTTCAACCATCTAATTATTTCGCATATGTCTGACCAATTTAAATGCCTATTCTGAAAAGGCATTAAAATTTGAGGAGTATACACATAAAAATAGAGTATTATTTTAAAATGAAAAACATTCAGAAATATATACAGATATGAAGTCTTAACATGACAAATTTCACTTAATATGAAGATTGATTTATGTGGAACTATTCCTAAAAGGTTTTAGATTTAATTCTGTTATGATTAAGTGGTATTTATCGATGGATAAATTATGCCATTTAAAGTAATTGATGTGCTGCATTTTTAAAATACCATTCACCAAAGAGTTTCAGCAAGATTTTGTGGTTCTCTAAACTCATTATACAAAGGTTCTTTGAAGGCATTACACAAACAGGGAATATGTTCTTCTTATTATAAATGCAGAAATGATTCTAAATTTGATGAGCATAATCATGTATATTTCTGTAATTTATTAGTGAAGGTCTTATATATTTTGTATTTTTTGTCACCAAGAGATATATATTTCAGTGAGATGTGTTAAATATTATTTTAATGGGCTTAAGACAATCAAAATTTTAAATCCATCGGATGTAGTACTAATGCTAAGAGAATTTTTAAAATATTTCTTGTTTAAATGAGTCAATAATTTGAAGATTCTGCTTATAAAAATCTGATAATATTGCATGTGCTGTCACCTGCTGGAGAAAAGTTATTATAGCCATGGCATATACAGGCAATATACTGTATTCTACCATAAGACAATGCTGTGTAAGAATTCTAAATGAACCCTAATTTCTATAAATTAAGTGAATAAACCGTCAAGAGATTGAATAATATTTTAAAAAACGTTTCACATATCTTATTTGAAAACTGCACTAATTCACCAATAGTTTTTGACTGTGAAAACAGTATCAATTCCTAACAATAAATTGTACTGTGGTTTCCCAAGAATTAGAGCAGACTCACTTTTGGATGTCACCAGATCAGCAAATGGGTTCTGTTATGGCTTGGAGATGAGGTGTCCTCCAAAAGCTCCTGTGTTGATGTAGGAAGTAAAATGATTAGATTATGAGAATAGTAAAACTGGGTCAGTGGATTAACCCACTTGACAGAGTAAAAATCTGAATGGAGTACTGGGTGGTAACTGTTGACAGGTAGGGCATACCTGAAGGAAATATGAGATAAACAAATCCCAAAATGTATAGTACCCAGTAGATATTCCTCTGCTTCTTGGCAGCCATGAGCAAGTGAGCAGCTTTTTTCCACCACCCCCTTCTGCCACTATGCCCTCCTTCCTGGTTCAGAATCATGGAGTCAGGTGTCCATGGACTGAGACCTCTGCCATGAATCAAAATAAACATTTACTCCTCTAAGTTGATCTCATCAGATACTTTAGTCACAGAGATGAAAAGCTGACTAACACAGTGTCATATGCACATGCTTGATATCAGTAATTCGTCATGGTTCACTGTCTGCAGGATATTGAAAATATTACTTTGAAGTCCTATTCCCAGTTGAAAAATCTTATTTATCTAATACTTAAAAAATTTATGTGTATAATACATACAGTCATCCACCTCTGTATCTATAGATTCTGTACACAGATTCAACCAAATATAGATTGAAAATATTTAAAAAATGGTGTTTGTACTGAACATGTATAGACTTCTTTAGTTGTTATAATTCTATATACAATGCATCATCCCAACTATTTACCTAGCATTTACACTTTATTAGGTGTTTTAATCCAGAGCTAATTTAAAGTATTTTGGAGGATATGCATAGATTTTCTACAGTTACAATGCCATTTATTTAAGGAATCTGAAAACGTGTGGATTTTGGTATCCATAAGTGTCTTAGAAAATTCTCTGAGGACATCTAGCAATATATGACCTCTACTATTTTAATAAAAGACTTCATCAGAATAAAAATTTAGGATGTTAATGATCTATGGATATGTATTGTTATTCTTAATTTTTAGTCATTATAATTACAATTTCATATATGTATAATATAAATTATATGGTATTTCCCTCTTTTTAATGTTTTGAAATATTAAATATTCGAGATGATACTTTAAAATTTATTCTAATTGAAAATCATATAATAAGCTAGGATTGGTAATACAAGTACCATATGATCTTTCTTATATGTGGATTCTATAAAAGCTAATATCATAGAAGTAAAGTGAATACTAGGGGGTAAAGGAGTGGGGTGGAGGAGCTGTTGGTCAAAGGGTATAAAATTTCAGTGAGTTAGGAAGAACAAATTTAAGGGATTATTATACAACGGTGACCTGTATTTAATAACAATGTATTGTATTCTTAAAAACTGGTGAGAGAATAGACTTTATACCACACATAAAAAAAGCATGTGAAGTAATGAGTATCAAATTAGTATATTCCAAGAAATGTTGTGCAAAATAAATGTAATTTTTACTTGTCAATTTAAAAAAGTATAACCACAACCATAAAAAAACTAAAACTGACAGAGTTTAGCTCAGTGGTAGAATGCTTGCTTGGCTAGCATGAGAGAGGCCTTGAATTTAATCCTTGGGTGGGTGGGTCTTCAAAAAACAAAACAAAACAAAAACAAAAACAAGAAAACAGAAAACTAGAACCAAAAAAAGAAAGAAAGAAAAAGAAATAACACTTCTCCACCAGATGGCAACATGGAGAATCTTTTAAAAATATTAAACAGAAACAGAAACCAGTGACTGAGTATAATGATTTAAGCAGTAACTAGCAAAAAGTAATAAATAACTAGTTTTCCTTTACTTAATTAAAAAGATTAACTTTTTAATTCTGAGAGATTTGAATAATATTTCATTAAACACATCAAATCAATCTCATAATAAAAATTGAATAGATGATTTATTAAATAATGATCCACTTTCTGAATATTTACATTGTATTAAACTACATCAGAAAGAGTAGAAATTTTTTACTAAGAGAGAAACTCACTTCTTAAAATTATTGAAATATAACAAACATAATGCAAAAGCTTATCAAATCCATAATAAATTATCTCAAAATGAAATCTAAAATATTAGCATAAGGTCCCAAACTCTAATATCATGGAGACTGATAAAAGCAATTAATAAATAAGTGATTAAGAAGCTATTTAAAATACATTGAATCATTGAAAATGTAAAGTTATCAACACAAATTTGTGAATTATAGGTCTAATAAAATAGATTAGAGACTATATTAGCAGTTTGGAAAACAGAAAATGAATATAACTTGTCTTATCTGTTGAGAAATCTTATAATTTGACATGACCGAGGCAAGGTTAAATAAAATAAATATGAGACCCTAGTCACCAATAAATTTCAGAGAAATTTTAGAATAGAGGCGATGCCATGGAAGATTTCATAATCTGTATGAGCCCAAACAGCATGTAGAGAATCAGTAATCAAATATGAGATAATCAAATCCCAAAAGAACTCATAGAACAAGCAAATATGGATGGTGGATCTTTAAGAAAATTTTGATGTATAAATCACTTAATTATGTGCAATACCTTTTTCACAGTATTTCATAAGAGTCTATCCTGTGGCATATTGGCAAATACACCTTTTATACAGGGGAAGTTGTATATGGTTGAATAGGGTAAGGGAGATGGTGAGAGGCAGTACTTGATGTTATTTCTACTATGGAGAACCTTGAATAGGTTACGATCTGTCCATGCAAACACTAAGCATTTGAATTCTTCATCAAAATTGTGCTGCAATAACAGAGAAATTCCAGGAATTTTTGAAGGGACAGGTTGAAAGAAAGGAGAAACTTTATAAACCAAAGTCATATTTCAGCTTACCTGTAATAAGAAATCAATTAATTGACAGCAATAAAGTAGAATAAAAAGCCAATAGGAGAGACAGCTACTCATGTTGATATGCATTATTTTAAAAAACAGTGGAAAATTTAAGCAAAGGGTCCAAGTCAACCAGTAGATCATAATTCTTCATAACTTTGAATCTATTGCGTTTTCTCATTTCAAACAATTATAATGTATTGCTATTAATAAAAGATCATTACAATTGAGGGAAATGCACAGTTGAAGAAGATACACAAGGAAAACAGATATAGTGTTACTCTGAGTACTTCATATTCCTCAAAATTGGAGAGAAAAGGAGAAAAGAGATGAATTGGGTGAATGCAAAACTTTTGTGTGTGTGTGTGTGTGTGTGTGTGTGTGTGTGTGTGTGTGTATGTTCCAGGAATATACGAGGAAGTAAATCAGTGAGTGGAGAAATGTGCAAGTAGAAATGGAAAAACCATCTACTCAAGAAAGGTGACCAAAAAGATGGGTGAGATACTTCGTATGAACTGCCAATGATGCAGGAGGCCTGGGTAAGTCTTCAGGAGATTATGAAACAGACTGTTTGAAAGCATCAGTATGAAAAATGAGGAGAAAACAAAAACCATGAGATAGTTAAAGAAGAGATGGATTTTATGTGGATAATGAGAGGCTTAAATGACATTAATGGCTGAAAGAGTGAAAATCATGGGCCATGAGTAAGGCACTGAATTAAAGACGAAGTACCATATCTGTGCCTCTGATGCTCTTTACCACCAGTCGCAAAGCTTGTGACCAGACATAAAATGCCTCAGCTGCTTTCTCAACCTCATTTTATTGGATGCATTTAGTATCAATTTTAATAAATATTATGCATTAAAAATAAATACATGGTAAAAACAGATTCAAGAAGTATTAGGTTAGAAACATCAAGTGGGTTTATTGTAGAAGTGAGAACATTTTATAATCAGATTATTTGTATTCTATTTTTGTTCTTTTTAGACATACATGACAGTAGAGTGTATTTTGACTTATTATACATACATGGAGTATAACTTATTCTAATTAGGATTCCATTCTTGTGTTTGTACATGATGTGGAGTTTCATTGGTTATGTATTCACATAGCAACATAGGAAAGTCATGTCTGATTTCTTCTACTGTCTTCCTATCCCCTCTTCCCTTCCCCTCATTTGACATCAAAACAGCAGTAGGTATATGGCCTCTTTGAGGCCATATCTATGAGTGCATCTCACTGCAATCTACTTCATATTCAGAATACTAGTTGCAAAGAATTGTGGTTAGCTCGTAGCCTCATATTCTGTGGTTCAAAGGACACATAGAAAAAAAACATTAAGTAACTATCAGCTAAGCTAAGCCTATTAATGTTAGGAAGACACATCATGTGATTTCGGCAAATGAGATAAACATGTTAATGAGAATTTAGTTCCAAAATAGTTATAAAACTGGTGTCTCAAGTTACTCTTGCACCTCAAACGACAACAATAAACAAATATTACATTAACATTATCAGCAAAGAATTGCACACAAGAAACATTTGAGAATGCTCATCAGACTGCAACCTCCTTACTACTAGAATCATACTTTAGCATTTTAAAAATAATGTTTGGTGTACTTCAAACACGCTAACTCTGAATTAAGAACAAAAAATTATTTTTATGTGCTCTTGGATAATCAAGTTCATAATGAAAAGGAAATTTTTTTCTTTCCTAAATATTTTAGGTAATAAGAAAACATGCCTAGAATGTTTAAACCATTACAAGACTTGAAAATCTGCATATATTCAAAAATTATTTCAAAAGTATTGCTGTTGATTTAAAATCAAACTGATGTCAAGACAAACTAATGCATATTTTCCTTTTTTGAAAAAAAATCTTTATATGCAAGATAATATATATTTCACTTAATGACTGAGCCTTATTTAAACAGTGTCTATGGTAGTAACCTCGATAACCTATTCTGCACTTACTATGTGACTGACACTGTAAAATTTTATATACTTATTTCATTTCTTCCCCCAGATAACTAGAGGTCATATAGAATTTCTGTAATAAATTTTACATGAGGAAACAAAGGCTTAGAAAATTATTTCTCAAAGGTCATATAAGTAAAAATCAATAGTCTGGAAGTAAATCCAGGTTAATCTCAAAGTTACACAGTTTCCACATTAGACTGCCATTCGTGTTTACTTAGGAACTGTAGAGTTCTCAGGACTGTCCCAGCAAACATGACAACGGTGTAGATGAGGGACCTCTGAGTAAATTCTGAAGTACCTCATACTCTATCGCTTCAAGGGAGCATTGTGCAGTGGTGAAAGAGAAACAAAGAAGTGTTAGTTAAAAATCAGGACTAGCCCAGAATCATGAGTTGGCTGATGAGACCTACGTAACTTTGAAATTCTAGTCACTCTGCCTTGATATTAAAAAGCAGTCATATAGTGCTCACTTCTTGAATATTTATGGGGGTTTAACTGGACTTACTCTTAAGTGGAATAAATGTAAGCTATAGTATAGAGCCTGGTATATGATAATTGTAGATTGCAACTATTATAAAATAAATAATTTCTATTAGTGTAGAGAGATATCTGCTACTTACTCTCGTGATGAAAAAATTTCAAATTTATCTATTTTTTTTAACCGATGGCAAAACACTGAAATACTCTGAGAACTTTAAATTTTCAGTCATATGTTACTACTAAGGACAATGCCTAGGTCAGTGAGATAGCACTTTACAATTCTAAGGCTTTATGTAGATGACTATGTTTAGTCATTAAGTTTTTTATACATTACATCTTATCAGATTTTTTTGTTCTTTTGTATATATTTACTAATCAGACTATTTGCAGACTTACCAGTGGTTAAAAAATGCAAGATTTCAAAATTGTCTTTCTTTTATGATGATATCTAATTGTTTTACATTTTTAAAAATGAATATCCTAAAGTTATGAATTGATTTCAGATTGATCCACGCTAAGCCCTACAAATTCTGATAGTAAACACATCTTAATCTTCAGGAAAATGAAACTCCTGTTAGAAAGTGCCAGGAACGGCTATCTCTGCTCTGATTGCTAGCCCCCTGTGCTATTCTACACCAAACTGGGACTGCTGAATTTCTGATGATGATGATGATGATGATGATGATGATGATGATGATGATAGTGATGATTTTGCTTGGTTATGTTCTGATAAAAGTCATTGCTAGAGATCTCTCTTACTTTCTCAGAATCATGCTTTTTCAGATGTTTGGGTAAAAGAATTCTTCACTGGTGTAGCAATCAGTGAGATGGCCATATCATAGAGACCAGAAGTACAGCTTATCTGGTAGGAGCCAGAGGTTGCTGACTAAGTCACCAGCAAACTAAAGAGGTCCAACAGGCAAAAGATACCAGAACGTTTACATAGTTACTAAGAGACATTAAGCATATTTGTTCACATATTACAATGTAAAACATATTTATTCACTCTGCTCAGCTGGGGCAAAATCAGTTACAGAGTATTTTGTTTTATTTTCAGTTCTTTTTCTTGAAATAAGAACATTTTTTTCCCATATTCAACTTAAAATCTGAAAATGTTTGAATATTAGAAAATCTGGTACTAATATCTAGCTTATATGAAGCAGAAAAAAGCAATAGTTGCTTTCATGCATGTGTTCACAATTCATTGACTCTGTGTTATGAGACTTGGTCTTAAGGAGATTAGTCTACTGGATTTCCATCATGTTAAATTCTATGCCATGATTTTGCTATTAAACGTAGCATATAGCAAATATATTGAAAAAAGAGGTGACACTCAGCTACATTTGTATTTTTCAGAAGAAATGCAATATGCGAAAGTTCCAGTCTTTATGGTCCACCACCCAGCAGTGTTGAAAGTGTAATAGTGAATATTTTTTTAATGATCAATGTATAGAGGTTTTTAATAAAAAAAAAAATTACTGTTAGGCTATTAGGGCTTTGTTTAATACTGAATTCACCAGACTTAAGAATTTCAAATGATTATCATTTATTTGAATGCAAAAGATCTAAAATTTTTCTTAATATTAAAATTGATAATATATTAAATGAAGATTATTCATTAAATGTACTGGTATTTCCAAACACCTATGCATTGGTTATACAATACCCTTAATTGAATTTTAAATCAAATGAATCTGATTCTTTTAAGTGCTGTACACTTAAAAAAGCTAATAAAATTGAACATATGTACAGTATTATCATAAATATAAAACTAAACCCATACATGAAGCAAAGTGGTGAGTAAAATGAATTTAAATGTCTTTTTTTATATTTCTCATTGTTTTTATACATTTCATGGGCTACACTTTTTCTATTTTTAGCATTTTGGTAATTTTGTAAGAATTTTATAGTTTTCAGCACCTTATTAAACTCATGATATTTAATAGAGAAAGACTATCTTGTTAGCTGCAGTTCTGTGTTTATGAGCAATTGGTCCCTAATTGGATTTCCCTTTTAGAACTTCTTTTAACTTTATTTGTTATGTCAATAAAACTTACAGAAGCAACTTTCACACAGATTTTGGTTCATGAATTTCATAAATTCTTCTCAACTGTGTAAATCCTTTTAATTCATTATTATCACTATTTTTCTTAGTAACTACATCTTGCTCACTTATTGACTAAAAGCATATTGGGAAGAAGAAATGTGATCATCTGAATGAATATACAACTTCCTGCATGTGTTCCAGGGAGGATTTATTATTGTTTTCCAAAAAAATGTTCTAAAAGGAGATAGCTGGTAGCAAAATCTACCTCCGTTAAACTCTGTACATGATGCTAAGGATGAAATATGAATTCTGAAAATTATCTGGAGACAGGATTAGATATTCACTTTGGACTGAGCAAGACAGAGCAGGTGATGTTCTCAGGTGACCACATGATTATCTCAGACGGGTATTTCATCATGACCAGGAAGAACAGCGAAGACTTGGATATTGAAAAAGATTGCTTTCTTACCAGAATGATTCCAGGAGACACTGAGTTTCCCCACAGAGCTTACATGTGGTGGTGTCATTTAGACCAGTTAGACGCTATTACATTTCAAATCACAGTGAGGAAAACCGCAGTATAAATATTGTCTTCTATTGGTATCATGGTGTGTCTGGAAGCTCTCAGGGCAAATGCAACAGGGAGAATCATGAAGAATTGATTAAATTTCATGAAAGTACTCTGAAGATTATGGGCTTGCTTACCAACTTTATCTAAATCCTTAATCCAGTATAAGAAGATTCCCGTGAATCTTTGTGGACATTACTGTCTTACAATTTTTTGGTATTCTATCCAACCAACTAGATACACACACACACACACACACACACACACACACACACACACACACTCCTAAATTTGAAGGGTTGTTTTATCTTAATTGATCATATTGTCACAAGAAAAATATTATAATATATATGGGAAAAGTAAAACAAGAATTATTTGAGATAGCCTACTTAGAATTATTTCCTTTATATAATCACATTATTCGAAATCTTTCCACAAAATATTTCAGAAATAAATTTCAAATGAGATTCCTTGTTTTTTGCTTCTCTAAACAAAAGTAGAAATGTAGTTGAAATGCCCACTAATTGTACAATTATACTGATTTTATAATTCCTTTTTATTTTGGAATAAAAGATACTAAGAATCCTGTAACCCACTTTGTTTATTTATTTATTTTCTGCTTTTCTCCTTGTGCTAGTTGTAACAAGAGCCAAGAGTCATTTTATTATTCTACATTGATTTTTTACTAATTCCTCACACAGCAGCGTCTATAAACTCAGTTTCTCAGGTACCTAATTTGTTGTCATGTGTTTGATTAAGAAAGCAACTCTGTCTTTTCCTGTTATTTTCTAGATGATTTAAAATATTTTCTTCCGAAATCTTAACCCAAATCATATAAACATTGTAAAACAAGCTTCTAATCTTTATTTCACATCTTCTTTTTCTCTGTTCAACTTTATGGTCTGTTAAACAAAAGCCTTTCAGCCATTCTAAGCCGTATACTTTCTTAGAACACCTGTGAAAAGGAGGAAATCATAGACATCATTACAAAGGCAGAAAGCAAAATTAACGTGTGAGTGAAATCCAATTTTACTTTATCTTCCTTATTTCTCTTTGTAACCTCTAGGCTCTGAATATCCATAATGCATGGTACAGCTGCAGATAAAAGTGATGGATGTATTTCCCTAAGATTGCCACTTCAGAGGACTGGTAAACCTGTTTGTTTTTGGCAAAATCATTTAAAAAGCAAACTATCATGACTGACTTTCAGGAGCTTTATTTCTCTTTTTAGTCCAACATCTTTGCTGCTGGTTCTTAAAATTTCATAAAAAAAAAATGAGCCTTTGAGCAAGTATAATCATAAACAAAGAGGGCATGAATAAATGCATATGCATGTATATATATTTATACATATGTATTCACTAAGTGACAAAATGGCTGATCTCTTTTTCCAACCATTTATCTACAGGGCAGTAAGAGGAATTTTCTGCCTTTATAACTTCCCTGCTTTTTCCTGGCAGAGGAGACACTGGTGTTTCTTTTGCAGTGACACTCTGAAGACTGACTGATACCACTCCAGGGCAGTCTTCTGACTGCTTCAAAGTGGTACCTACCCCTTTATGATTTCATATCCTTTACACATTGCGTTTGTTTTCAGAGTGGGTAATTCAGAAATATTTCTATTAAACTGTTACTGAAATAATTCAGTAACACTTTCAGGATATGGGACATGAGGAGTAAATAACTGGTTGGACATTTTTTTTTTTTGTTTTAGATTTTACCAGAATAGGTGTGTGTGTGTGTGTGTGTGTGTGTGTGTGTGTGTGTATGGATATATATAAATATATGCAAATATCATTTTTTTACTCTAAGTACAAAGGAAACTATACTAAAAGAGTAAATATAAGCCATCAAATATGTTTTGTATATGTTTAAAATGACTCATAGTTCCAGTAATTTTATAATATTCTGATACTAATACACAGAACTAGCAAAGAAAAGGGGGGGGAAATAAACAAACCATGTTTGAAAACTACAAAGATTTGACATAGGTTCTATTTCCAGAGTTAAGGCTTATCACATGGAAGGTCTCTTAATCTAAAAGATTACAGTGTGCTTTGAAACATACCTGAACTAGTTAATAGGATTCAGATGAGCTCTGTTTCTGCAGGATTGAAATAATCTAAATATTCTTGTTACGGTGAAGGACAATATAAACGGGTTTTTATGATTTGAATATAAAGTGTTTCCCCAAAGCTCCTTTTAATGCAGGAACATTCAGAAGTAAAATGATTGGGTTGTTAGAGCTGTAACCTCATCAGTCCATCCTAGTTTGAATGAACTGACTAAGTAGTAACTGTGGGCAGGTGGGGAGGGACTGGAAAGGAGGTGGACCACTGGGGGCTGCCCTGGAAGGGCTGTTTTTTCTGGGTCCCTTCCCCGACCCTCTGCTTCCTGACCATAGCACAAGCTGGGTAACTTTCCTCAGCTGGGCTCTACCCCTGATTAGGAAGATATAATCAACTAGGTACTTAGAACTACATAGTATGTCGATATTTTTCAGTAACCTGGTTTAATACCTAATACATTTTAGCTTCTTATTTACCTTGAATAGACATAAATTATATAGTATTTATGCTATTCATAAATACTTTCGACAATACTATTGCTTGCAAAATAATATGAAACACTATGGTACAATTAATTTATACATAGGCCCTTCAGATCTTAAGGTCCAAGAAAATCAGATGTACCAACTGAAACATATTTATTCATTTTGAAGATTTAAAAACACATATTAATTCATCAGAATGTCAAGCAGAAAGATATCTAAATATATTAGCATGGCATGTTCGAAAAAAGAATAGAAACATTAAGAGATTATCTGTCTCTCTCATCCACTTTTCTCTTTAACCTTCTCTCCTTTAAAGGATTTCTTAATAAATGCTACTTCATTTGACATTGACTCATTGTCACCAAATATTCCTATCACACGATTCAACCTCTCTGCTTTCCATTATCCACATTTTTTTCTAAATCTTCTTTCAGTGTAATTAAATCAGTATATTTTTCTTAGAACTTGACTCCCTTCAAAGATTTAAGAAATTATATGTGCTAAGGTATGTACAGAATGTTAATTGTTTTATATATTATTTCAGCTTTCACTCTTTCTCCTTCTTACGTTAAAGTTTAACCTATACATTAAAATGTGCACCAAACTAATTTGTTCAGTTTGAAGAGATTTGGCAAAAGTATACACTTGAGTGTCTACCAGTTTTCTAGGGAATGTGTTTAGATTTATACTGTTTGAAGTTTCCTGAGCTTCTGCATTTTTAGTGGAGATCCTTCATCAGTTTTTGAAGGTGCTGAACAATTATTTCCTTATTTCTTCCGCCTAATTTTCTTATTCCTTTTTTTTTTTTTTTTTTTTGGCAATGCAATGACTATTACGGTTTGGATGTGAGGTATCCCCCAAAAGCTCACATGTGAGACAATGTGAGAAGTTTGGAGGAGAAATGATCGGGTCGCATCGTTAACCTAATCAGTGAATCAACCCTCTGATGGGATGAGCTGAGTGCTAACTGGAGGCAGGTGGGGTGTAGCTGGAGGGAGTGGTTCATTGGGGGTGTGGCTGTGGGGTATATTTTTTGTATCTGGGAAGTGGAGTCTCTCTGCTTTTTGGTCACCATGTGAACTGCTTCTCTCTACCCCACTCTTCCTCCATGGTGTTCTTTCTCACCTCGACCACAAGGAATGGAGCCCGTCTTCTGCAGACTAAGACCTCTGAAACCGTGAGCCCTCAAATAAACTTTTTTTCCCTAAAATTGTTCTGTTCAAATTTTTTAGTCACAGAAGTGAAAAAGCTGACTAAAACCAGGACATATGTGCCAAGCAGTTTCATTTTGTTACTCGGATCTCAGGCTCTTTTTACTTTTCAGTCTTTTCGCATTGTTTTTCAAGTTTATTATCTTTTCCCTTGTTCTCTCTAGTCTTACCTTTTTATCAGTGAATTCTTTATTTATCTTGTGCTTTTGTCCTTATTTATCTTTGTACTTTTATTTAACACTCTTTTTTTCTAGTGTTTTATTTATTTGTTTCTGTATCTTTGATACAGCTTCCCATACCTTCACTTTCTGATATTTCAGTTTCAGGGAAATCCCTGGGTCTGCTTCTATCTGCAGCTTGTTTATTATCACATTTTGTATTTTCTTGCTTCCTTATGTGTGTTTTGGTGTGCAGTACTATCATTGACCTTCTTAAGGTACTTGCTCCTTCCTGTTCTCGATTACTTGTGTGGAAAATGAATCAATGTGATATGTATTTTCATAAAATCTGGTCATTTTTGAAGATTTAATTGCATTAGATTACTATTAAGTTAAAATATTTTTACAAATAAGATTAGAAGTTTTTCTTTTGTGGGATTCAAGCCTATGGAATGATGAGATCCCACAGATCATGCTTTTATGTTGGAGTCTCCACTTTCCAAAGCGGGAGCCAGCCCCAGCAACTCGCAGGGTCCCCGAAGGATGGGTGGAGTCGGCGCAGAGGAAGGACACGAACCCCTGGAGCAACTGAAGCAAGTGCTGCTCAGATTTATTTTAGCTCTTATTTTATAATATTAAGTAAGGCAGGATTAAACAAGATACAAGTTATAGAGAAATTACCACAAGATTTGTCATTAACCACACTTTCCAGCAGGTGTCTAACACATAGGAGGTACATTAAAGCCAACTTTCTATATTTACTTAAAATTACTCACATAAGCATATTACACTGAAAGGTATTTTCCTCTTACTGGCCTTTGTTTACCCTTTGGTGTCAGACCTGTTGTCAGCATAATAACTATTTTGTTTTAAGCTAATTTTACCTAATTGCTAAGCAAATCATGCACTAATCTTTAGCTCATATTATTATGTTTTTGATTTAACCTTAAAGGTCTACTCTATTACCTAAATAAGCTCAGTTAAGACTAAGTTAGGTTATTTACTGACAAACAATCAATGTAAGTGCTTAATTTTTATCCTAATATTCTTTATGTTATTGATTTATCCTCTATCTATTGTAATACATATGTGAGACCTAAGTCAGCATAAACTACTCATAACAAGTAAACATGCAATGAAGGCATTTGATCTGAAGATAATATTTTTCTAGTTGTTTGCATATGCTGTTTCTTTGTTCTTATGTCCTACATTTCCAGGGTGGCCCTTGACGTCCAAGCCTTTGAAGGAAGGACCATTGTTGGATATTTGTTCATTTACCATTAATATTAACTATTTGTTCACCATTTTCATTGTACCCTCCTGTATAAGGAAGAGGTGGATCTGTGGGAGGTGGGTCCTTATACTTGCTTGTTTCCCTTTAGGTGGATACTGCAAATGTCCCCCAATCTTGTAAGCTAAGTAGGGCAGTCCTTGTACTGTGGGATAACAAGTCTCCTGTTTTGTTTGTCAGGCTATTTACTGGTAAAGCATTAACTGAGGCAGGTGTGGTCAACATAGGAGCAAGCAATTCCTGTAACTAGTTTTTGTTTTGTTTTGTTTTGTGGTGCTGGGGATTTGAACCCAGGGCCTTGTGCTTGCAAGGCAAGCACTGAGCTATATCCCCAACCCTGTAACTGTAGTTTTTGAAGAACTCTCAAACTCTGCACTTTAAGACTTATTACGTGTGATACAGTACACTTTTTAAAGCATTCCTCATCCTCCCCCAAGCCCCGCAGACCATTGAGGTTAAATTCTTATCACAACCATCAGGGAATATGATTTGCAGTTGCATAGTTATAAGTACAAGATAACTACAAGAACACACCCAATTCCTAGGAGAGATGACAGTGGCAGTTTCCTGGAATGGTGGCCTTGCCTTTTTTCTGCTACTCAAAGTGTCTTAATTTGTACTTTTCCCTTCATACTCTCAAATACTATTGTCAGGTTTTCCTTAAAGTCCTTCCCCATGCTTGGAACTTGTCAAGCAGCACGGTGGAAACGGTCCCCGCCAGTAAGTCCCTTTGTCCCCACTGTGAGCTCTCTGTCGGAAAGTATTTTTCCTTTTTTTTTTTTTTTTTTTTTTTTTTTATGTCTCTGGCTTCCTATGCTTAAAGGCAGCTCCTTGACGGAAGGTGTAGCAGGAGTGTTTCTCGCAGTTTCTTGCTACTTCTGTCGATGGTGGACTCTCCACTTTCTCAGCATTTCTGCGAATTGAGAAGAACCATAGACCTTTTCTTTCTTAATAAAGGACAGTCGTTTCCCATAAATTAACTTTTGTTTTTTTGCATATCAGTTTTCCAATGATTTCAGGAGATTTTGGGGACTTTATTGGGTCTAACCTGTTGTGTGGTTAATGTGAAAGTAATTATGTATTGCCACTACAAAAAAAAATACAAAAAAAAAATAACTCTTGCTGTCTCTCCTTTTGTTTGATATAGATTGTTGTTGTTTTTACTGTATTTAAAATTTTTTTAACTTATAGATAGACACAATACCCTTATTTTATTTATTTATGTAATGCTGAGGATCGAATTCAGTGCCTCATGCATGCAAGGCAAGCACTCTATCGCAAAGTCACAACCCCAGCCCCTTGTTGTTACCGTTGTTAACTCAAAAATAAATAAATAAAATAAAATAAACCTTAATAGTAAGAACTTCCATCACCTTGATTAATGAGAAACTGGGACGAATTACCTCTAACATTATGTAAGGCCTCTTACTACTTTGTTTTTTAGACTGATTATTTTGAAAATAATAAATATTGTGCTAATATTTTCAGCAAAGGAAATTGCATGTTATTTTAGGTAAAGTTATTCAATATTAAGTCCTCATTGCAGTTTGGGTGTTTTCCCCTCTATGCCTTTATTCTGTTACTCAAAGTGTCTTAATTTGTACTTTTTCCTTCATATTCTCAAATACTATTGTCAAGTTTTCCTTAAGGATATTTTTAGGAATCTGACAATGGTATTTATGTGTCATATAATTTGCTATTCAGTTTAGGTGCCTTGTTTAGAGTATTACCTATTTTTGTCAATTAAACATTGTATAATTTTTGAATATTGTAATGCAACCTGCTCCCTTACTCTCTGACAGGAAAGAGAAATAGGAGAAGAAAAAGTAAGCCATCAAGTTTCTGAAAAATCTGTCTTAAATACCTGCCAGGTGTTAAATGTAAAATCCATTAGTAAACATAACAGGCACAAAGTTGTGCACCTCTGAGAACAATTAAAAAATTAATACCCATTTCCCCTTCAAGTTCAGTTTGGGTCAAGACAATCTCTTCTCTAAAATTGCCAAAATTACCAAAAATTCATTTAGCATTTTAAGAAAAATGTTAGATCCACTTTAGTAATCACTCT
Organism: Sciurus vulgaris; assembly: GCF_902686455.1. NCBI lineage: Eukaryota > Metazoa > Chordata > Mammalia > Rodentia > Sciuridae > Sciurus > Sciurus vulgaris. The sequence goes on from NC_136464.1 coordinate 163,583,538, forward strand.
CACATTATCATAATAAGTCTTCTTTAAGGAAAACATTTGGTACTGATTGGCATTGGTTAAGAAAATCTCCTACTTGCTATTTTTTTTCCTTGACATGGCTTAAACAGCACTTTGTTTTACACTGTGTGATATGCTGACGAGGAGTCTTTAAAGTACTGAAATATTCATGTTCTGATCCATTGCAATCATTCCCTAGTGCCTTCTTGGTTTTGCAAGAACAAAACAAAAAGTGACTATATCAGTATCAGCAGTATCAGAACCTTTCAAAATAAACTTTATAAATGGAGTATTTCAGAACATTTTTGTTGTGTGTACAAAATATACTACTCAAACTAAACAAACTTGGTGATGTCCTAGTCTTTGTACAATTCATAAAGAAAGGTCATGATTTTGATAGTTGCAGTCATATAAGAATATAAATATCGAGGTACAGTGTTTGAAAATTATTTCTACTTTTAAAATGCTAAACGACTATATTGTATTCAGGTACCGTGATTTACAGCTCTGAAAAACAATGAAAAACAACATGAAAATTTATGTAATTTATATTATACCTTCCTTTTCTTCAACTAGTATGCATGAATGAAGAAATTTCATAGGCATGTGACATTTAAATACATTTTACATCAATATAAAAATAACAGGACTATAACAGACCTCTATGGTCCTATTGGGAACCTGAATTGATTTAATAATCACTTTTAAAATGTAGGATCAGAGAAAAATATGCTCTCATTTGTTCATCTTTCTGCAAAGTAATTTTATTAGATATTAGCCTGAGTAATTAATAAGCTTTCAAATATTTCAATAGAGTTTTGCAAATATGAGTTCACATGGCTCCACTTACACATTCTCAAAGTGTCAGCCTAGAAAATAATACCCACATTGAAGGTATTGTTTCCACACCCTCTCAAGTGTATTTGACACCTGGCATTGGCATGCAGTGGTCTTCCCTCTGTAGGTAATGAAAACATTCAGAAATTTTCGTGCCAAACTGGCATCTTTCTGAGCAGCATTTCAATGCACATTAGAAAACTGTTAGGTGAACAAACATGATTCCCAAACAAATATGTCACAAAAAAAGAATCAAATATTTTGAAGGTAGTTTGCATACATTTGAACCAAAAATTTAGTAACTTTCAGAACGCAGTAAAAAGAAAATTTGTAGTCTCTCAACATAGTGCTAACATATTGATTGCAACTAGAGGAATATATCTAATATGGTAGGATAAAACAATTTCAATCTGAATTAACAAAAGAAGTGAAATGCAGGGGAGATACGGTTACCAAGAACAACTTTTTTTTTTTTTTTTCAAATCTAGTATATTTTAATTAACACTAAAATTTGGTATATATTTATCCCATTATAGTAAAGGGTTTCTATTTTTAGTAGCAATATTACTATTGAAAAAGAGCATGCATTTCAATCAGAAGTTTAGACATTTACAATTTCAACTGTGGGCATACCACATAATATATATTATAGTTATTTTTATTTTAGAATAAATAATTTGAGTGAATATAATGTAAGGTTAAGTGAATAATGCATATTATAATGATTGTTATGGGGCAGTGATTTAGTCATATTATTTATTTCAATTCTGTCATTGGAGAGACAATAATGAATACCGTCTGTTCTTGAACAGAGTATGCAGTCTAATTGGAAGACCATGGTTTTGGCTTAGATCTGTATGTCTCCCAAATGCTCATAAATTAAAGAATCGGTCCTCAGTGCAGCAATGCTCAGAGCTAGGGCTTTAAGGACGCGATCGGATCATGAGGAAACTAATCTCATCAATAGATGAGATGATAAATTCATCAATAGATGATGAATTTATAATCTGAATGAACTATTGAGAGGTGGTGGAAACTGAAGGTGGAAGCTAGCTGGAAGAAGTGCCCTAGGGGACTATATCTTGACCCTCCTTCCTGCTTCCTAGCCACCTCGAAGGGAGCAGCTTTGCTCCACCAAGTCTTCCTGCCATGATTTTCTGCCTCAGCTCAGGCCCTCGGCAATGGAGCTGGCTGAACTTGGACCGAAACCTATGAAACCATGAGGCGGCATGAACTCTTCCTCATTTACATTGCTCTTTTCAGGTATTTTGATCACAGGGACAAAAGGTTAACATAATAATATCTAAATATGGCCCATGCCTATGTATTTTTATAACCCAAGATAATTGTACGTACGTTGTAAAGGATGTAAGTATGATACTGTGAGAAAAACTTACTGTGTAGGTAGAATACAGAAATGTTCATGTTGGACAAAAGGTAAGATTTTTATTAATTTGGATATTTATTACATTTTAAGTTGAATGGGTGGAGCGAACCAATGAAATAAATATTTTTTTCTTGAGACATGATATGAAGCTTTGTATTTTTCAAGGAACTGAAATTCTGTGGAGATCAGAGATTGAGGGCTATGAGAACAATCCAGAAACTTCTGGGCCATATTTTCTTTAGTCTCTTTTAATTGAAATGAGAGGGTTATTAAATCTATGAATTTTGATGGAATAGTTAAATTAGATTGTTACAATGACCATTCTGGACATAGTTAAGGAAAACATTTTGGAGTAGGCCAGAGTAAGAATCTTAAGTTAGTCACTTTGTTGCCATTTTTTTGGGGGGGGTGGAGTACTAGGGATTGAACTCAGGGGCACTTGACCACTGACCCACATCCTCAGTCCTATTTTGTATTTTATTTAGAGATAGAGTCTCACTGAGTTGCTTAGTGCTTCACTTTTGCTGAGGCTGGCTTTGAACTTGTGATCCTCCTGCCTCAGCCTTCTGAGTCACTGGGATTACAAGTATGTGCCACCATGCTTGGCTTCTGTTGCCATCTTGATGAAAGATACTGCTAGTTTGGATGACAAGAAGAGCAACAAATATGTAGACATGTGATGGGATATCAGATATACAAAAGATGAAAAATTAATGACAGATTTTAATTGCATATGGATGCTTAAGGAAAATATTGCATTATTTAGTCAATTAAAAATAATTACTAAATGTATACTATTTGCTACTTCAGTAATTGGTAATGAGAGTAAATAAATAAGACTGTCCATTTCCTCATGAACATTATATTATGTAATAACAGTTTTCTGACTTTTGTAACTGGAAGGTTGCAGTTGCCACTCTGTAAGAAAATTAATATGAATGTTCCAGATTTACGTGTAGCTTAGTAGGGGAAATCATAAGTGAATCGGGAATTAGTATTGGATTTGATTTGTCTTTGCAATCCTCAAATGTATGAGAAATCAGATATTTAAGGCTACAAAGCATGGAAGGGTACGTCTGTAGGGACAAACACAATTTTGGATCCATGGAAAACAGATGACAGTGGAGGTTGGTTCAGGGGTACAATGTTACATTAGGTAGTTACATTAGGAGGAAGAAGTTTTGGTGTCTACAGAGCATGAGGTTGAATATAACTAACAACAATGACCTGTCTAGTTACGTATGATCTAATGTATAAATGCATTCTACTGTCATGCACAGCTAAGTTGAACAAATAAAGTTTAAAAATTATAAAAAACAAAACAAAACAAAAAGCAATGACTTGCATATCTCAACATAGTTCAACGAAAGGATTTCCAATGTACCATGAAGATATAAGATAAAGTGTAAGGTGGTGGATATGCCTTCATTCAGTCATTACTTGTGGCATACAAAAATCAAAACAAGGAATTTTACCCAATAAATACGTGCAACTATTATATACCAATAATTTAAAAACTGAGACTATAAGGTTATGTAAGGTATCTCCTAGAAAGAATTTTAGGATGTGAGAAACAAGCCATGAAGTACTCAAATATTTCATTCAAATAGAAGGTGGTTCTCTGAGAAAAACTGAGAAATTTCAGATAAAGTCCAAAGATGAGATTTCAGGGAAGCTCTGTGATTGTGAATACTTACAGGAAATGGGAATCTGTCCAGGGACATTCCAGGTAAAATGAAGAATGAAAATGAAATTTTACATTTTGATTTTTGAATATGGATATCATTGAATTCATTAGTAAATACTATTATGTTGAGCTGATAAAAACAGAAGTCAGTTTGGAATAAGAGGAGAATAGTAAGGTGGAAGATTGGATAAGACTGTATGAACAGATCTAAATTCTACAGCTCCAAATGCGTGGGTTCACTTTTTACCAATGAGAAAGCTGAGCCAGGATGGTTAAAGCCCCTACCTGTGACGTGGGAATGCCAATCATGAGATGATCTGAGGTTGTGTTCTTTTTAGTACGTGACAAAGGAAGAGTCATACGTACTTTCATTTTCTTTCCAAGTCATGGGACCTACTTATTCATTTCTAAAACAATCTATGTGGATGATTTATTTCATATCTGGGATAATCAGTAGAGCCTATCATTCTGTACATGTATATGATAGTGTGTAAGTGTGCATGTTTGTCCACTGCATGTGCCTGCAACAGGTAACTTTTTAGAGGTATTGAATCTAACATAAATCATTTCTGTGTGCAGCAGGGGTGCCAGTAGCACTTGCAGTAGATTCAACTATTGCTATCAAAAGTTTACTCCCTCTAGCCAGGTAATATTGCTATGCCCCGCCTTTCCTTGCCCCATTGAGAATATACATAAACATTCTAGGCCACATACTGGTATTCAAACTAAAAACCAGAAAATAGAAATTGAAAGTAAGGTCATTCAAATTTCCACTGGGTTCCTCGTACTGGTCTTATTTATTCTCTCATCATGTAGGACTGCCTATGAATATTTTCATGGCTGTTAATTCTATTATCCTTGAAGGTAACTTTAGAGTATGAAGGGGAAATTAATTGCTCGTCCTGTTTATAAAGATGACAGTGAAGTATTCAGTTTGTGTCACTAACAGTTCTTTTGATCCATTAGCTACTTAAATTGTTTCCTAATATGCTGGAGTGTAATAATTAAGTGACAGTTTATCCACTCTAATCTGCAAAAACTAAACAGAGATTAATAACTGATATTTAATGACATAATTACTAAATGAAAAAGCAAGACAAGGGCATACATACACACACATATATATGTAAATTTTCTAAAGGAATCAAATATATTAACAGCTTACCTGATTATCAGTTTGAATTTTATCGGGAGTTTGCGGATGGTTTTGAAAAGCTCACCTGGTTATGTTAAAGACATGTTAAATCATTTATTGTCCCTTTGAAGGGCAGCATGCACCATCCAGCAAGTTGCTGGGAGTCAGATCACAGCTTCAGACTGCAGACTTTGTGTGTGTGGTAAAGACAGACTGGTGCAGGCAGCCTGGCCGTCCATGCTTGGTGGGGGAGCATTGATTTGTATGGCGTTTCTTTTCTTTAGCTCTGGACCTAATTGTGCCCATTTCACATTATTTTCTTTGGGAAAAAAATACAATCATCAAGTTCTAGCTTTATTTAATCTTTGACTTTTCTCTATTATTTTTATTGCTAAACACCTGAAAAGTAAATTTTCAGTTGGTTAAGGAATTTTACTCAAGATTCTTTTTCTTTTGATGATGAATATTTATTTATTAATAAGAACTTTAATAGGTTAGAACTTTTTGTAGCATTGTTATTTACAAAATGCTTTCAATTTGTGGCTTTCTAAAAAAAAAATTATCTTTCTCTTCAAGTTTATTTTCTCTGATGATATGGCCTTGAAAATATAAATCTGAACTTCATAAAATGAATTTTCTGAGTGGAGTTAATGTGATCAAGATATTTTTTCTCTCCTCAGCCCTCACTACATTCTATGTAAATTCAAAGTTTGTTTTGGTCTATTGCCAAAGCATGTTCCAAATCCACCTTCACCCCCCATACCACAGCCCCCACTTTAGCCCAAACCTCCTAAACTTCTATCATGGCTTCAGTTTGATCTTGACTCTTTGTCTAAGTTCTGAGTTCCTAAAACAGCATTCTCCAAAGAAGCATTTAAGATGATCTTTAAAAAAAAAAAATTAAAAATCTCCATGGTAACATCTACCCTGCACAAAGTTCCCTGATAGCTTTCCATTGCAATTAAAATAGAAGGAAAGCATTCTCTCATATTCTACAAGACCTTCCAACTTTTGTACTTCTGATATGATTCTTCTTCTTTTTCCATATGCCTTAGACATAGTAACTTCTCTTTTCTCATTATATATTTCCCAGTTAAGTCATTGATTTGGAATTCTTTAACGCTGTGTATTTGCATGGTTATATTATGCTCTTTTCAAGTTCCAATACAAATTTCTTTAGAGATGTTGTTTGACATCTTGAACTGTAATGATCACAAATCTCCCCTTAGTTGATTGACTTTATAACAATTTATTTCATCTTAGTAAAATAATATATTTGTAGCTTCAAAATTATCTTGCCTTGAGAGATCATATATTTTCTGTATTGTTAACAACTGAAATTCCAGGGACTAAGAAAAATTTTGATATATATTAGACATTCAAATTATTTTAAAGGTCAATTTAAGGATTTAATATTCAGTTAAATAAAGGATTATTGCAATATGCATTTTTGTACAGAACCTGTGGAAATTGGTGTTTATTCCTCTAATATGGTAGGCAGAATCCTAAAAGACCCTTCCTGAAATGACTCATGACTTTGTATATTAATGCCCCTTGAGAGTGGGAAAGACCAGAGTTTACGATGAGATATGACATCATTGCCATTGTGATATGGCAATGTTAAAAAGGAATTCTGTAGATATAATAAATACTCTAATCAGTTCACATTTAGTTAATAAAAGAGCAGATGATCCTGGTGGGCCTGACCTAATCAGATGAGTTCTCAAAGGAGACTAAAATTAACAGAATTTGTCCTTTCAGTCTCATAGAAGTAAAGTATGTTGTGGAGAGGGTTAAATTACAGGGAACATTTGGTGTCCAAGGATGTGGACAATCCTGGAATCTCATATGTGGCTGATAAAAAATCAAAATAGTACAGTCACTTTGGAAGACAGTCTAATACCTCTTCACCAGGGGAAGCACATACTTATAATACACCCCACACTTACGTATGTGCTCAAAACAGTTGAAGACAAATGCCTACACAAAAACTTACACAGAAATGTTCATGGACACATTATTTAGAGTAACAAAAGTGGAAATAACCCAGATATCTATCAACTGATACATGGATAAATGAAATATATACTGCAATAGAATATTATTTGTCAATAAAAAGGACCAAAGTACTACAACATAGATGTACCTTAAACATACAAGTGAATATGATTACAAAAGGCCACAAATTTTAGGATTCCATTTTTGCGATACTTAACAGAGTAAGCAATTTCATAGAAACACATGGAATAGCTTTTGTCTATTGCTAGGGGTAAGGGGCATGTATAAGTGGTAAAGCATATGGTGGTTTTTGATTTTTTTTTGTATGTGTGATAAAAATGTTTAAAATCAATTGTGCTGACAGACACACAATTTTGTCAATATACTAAATATACTAAAACCATTGAATTGTAGACTTTAAAAGGTAAATTTTAGGGTAGGTGAATCATTTTAATTGATCACAGAATAAACCATGTACAAAAATATAATGGTTTTAAGCATGTGGTGTGATAGTCTCATGCAATACACCTGAGAGGAGTCATTTAAGTTTGTGGGCTGGTTCTGTTGCATGTTCTACAGCTTGTTCAAGGATCCAGATTTCTTCCATCTTGATTTCTACCATTCCCAAGAACATTGTTCTCTTACTTATGCTCAAACACTTTCCATGGTTATATCAAGGCACTAGTTGAAGTATGATATTTATCTATTAAATTGATAATAATACACAGGCAGAGTGAAGAATATTTATCATCCCCTAATCTACTACTTTTATACATTCCATCTATAAGCCTTAAATGGCACAGTGAGGTTGATTTTATCTAAAAAATCTCATTCTCTAAGCCATGTATTGCCTAAAATAGCTTTGAATACACTTTAAAAAAGTAATGTTATATCTTTTTGTGAGCTAGAAATCTGAGGTGAATAAAAATCTCTTATTCTGGTAGGATGATTTTTTTATTACATTGAGTTCTGTTATACATTTGAATTAAAGTCATTCAAGTATAAAGAACTACCTCAATTTGATATTTGAATTTAGCTGCATTTTTTTTGACAATGAGTAACAAAGATATTAAATGTCAGTTATGTTCCTGAGAATTTGCACCTCACTTTTGTGACATTTTTCAGAGTTTATACAGAATGAAAATCTTTTTAACCTTACGAAGTTAGAGCAATCACCTAATTAAAGATTTCCAAACATGCCTTACAATTTTACAATCCAGCTTCTATTTCAGTAATGTTTAAAAAGTCCATCTTTCTTACGAGATATAACCCAGAGATTAAGACCGTTCTGCTTACACACAAAATATATGGTTTCCAACATAAGTGAAGCTCTTTCAATTTTTCTTTTTGTGAAAGCAATATTCTCCCTGGTAAATAGAAGTAAGGATAAAATAGCATAAAATTTGTGTTTGGGTCTTCTAAAATGGCAGATTTACCCCCCCCTTTATGTGTTTGTGGGTTGAATGGGTCTGTATGAACTCCCATCTTGATAGTCAAGTCATACCTGACTAGGGAGACAACAGATTTTCCTATTGAACGTGTACTGGAGTACATTCTACATCCACAAAAAAACTGGAAGTAGGAGTCAAATTAAGTCCTTCTCAGGTAATATACAAATAATAACAAGGTAAGGAAAACTTTGCCTGGAATTTTTCAGAAGTTTTGCTTTATAATAACTAGAAAACTTTGAAGATTTTAAAGATAATACATTCTATTACTTTTGTAGTCACAGTTCAAGAATATAATTAAAATTACAATGTGAAAACCTTAAGGAAAGTACCGTAAAACAGTATGATTTTTAACAGAGAGCTTCATTACCCTTAGAACATGCCTCTGTTCCCAACCTACATCACTGAAGCATAGTGTATTTGGTGGGCTTTTCAAATCACTGCACTAAAAGCACATTTCCTATAAAGCCATTGATAAGACTTCAGTTCTAAAACATGAATTTTAACTATACTTGCCTCCTACTCAAGAATACTAGAATGCATATTATTTTTGCAGTTTGGGGTCCTTTCTAGAAAACTGAATAAGAAGCCAAAGAGTATAAGAAGAAAATATTTTCAATGATTCTCATTGTAGACTTAAGCTTTGACTTCTCTTTTTTTGCATTAAAGTTATCACAAAACTTATAAATTCACCATTATTTTTCAGCACTAAGTCACATAATAAAGAATTAAGCCCCAAAGAATATTATTTAGAGTAGCTCATAACTTTACACCAAGTAAGTAGCAGAATTTTAATTCGGCCTCACATTTTGTTATCAATTTCTATTTGAATAATGAGACTGATATAACCACTGCTCATTATACAAGCGCAGAAACCTTTTGTAGGAAAGAGTAGAGGAACACAGGCAATATATCATCCCAAACATTTGCAGGTACATTAGCTTTACAAGAAAAAGCCTCTGGGATGATAATAACTAAGATATTCTGGTTCTTTCTACAAGGACAGAGGGTGAAGGTACTAAAGTAAATTTACCTGTAGCAACTTGGCATTTCAAGTCTATTACAAAGCAGTTGTTCAGGAAGAAAATTTTTAAGAAAGAATTCATCCCCCCCCCCCCCATACACACACACACACACACACACACGACTTGTTTATTTTTTGGGATATCTAGTTTCTTTTTCTCTCCACAAAAGCCCTTTCCACACTCCTTCATCTCTTCTCCTTTGAGAAGTGCACATTAGAAATCTGATCATATGTACATACATGGTCCCTGGATTTATTCGGATTCTCTTTGTGACAAGTAGAAACCATGGATCAAGCAGTGCTGCTAGTGTGTACAATCAGGTTTCTTAGGTGCCAGAGAGGGCTTAGCAGTGAGGACAGTGGTGCTGCCTGTCCAATGAAACTTTGGGTGGGTGATTTGGAGAGCTTTTTTGGGATTTAGACAGGGTGAAGTTAGGCAGAAAGTCACTTTTGGAGCCTGAGTTTTGAAAGAGGAATATCATGTGCCCATAGGGGAGCTAGGGATGAGAATTAGCTGCACATATATTTATTGTAAGTTCATAAAAGAAACAGTTCTTACTAGAAACCCTGAGTACCTGATGCTGAAGATCTACCAGAGAATACCCCTATATCATATGTGCCATCAGTTACGCATAATAACCCATGGTTAACATAGTCCGCATCTGTACATGTGCTAAGAAGAAATTTTTATTCTTTAAGAAATTTAATTGCTGTGGGGGGCAGGGAACTGGGAGTGGGTGCAGAGCATTCAGGCTGGCTTCTAGAGATTGACAGATGATGCAGGCCAGAATCTGCAAGTTATCAGTAAAACATCCAGAATGTGGCAGAAATCTGCATGGAATCCTTGTACAGGGGCTGTGCTAAATCTGCTCTGCATTGTTTCCATTTTAGTATACATCTGCAGTAGCCAGCACTCCTGAGAATTTTAATGAGAATAATCACAGAACTTTTTGAAGGATAATAATAAGACTAGTCTCAGAAACACTGGAGAAATTTCAAGCTCAGGACTGGTAAGAAGGGGAAGCCTTGGAAAAGACAACCAGTTTCCACTTAAGATTCCAGAAAAGATAAATGCTAGGAGTGATAGTAACCCAGAAATACAACACAGTTACAAAATACTAAAACAAACAGTCTCAGATCAGATCGCTACCTGACTGGACAAATCGATCTGTTTCTATTTATATTGCCTGACAGAAAGAAAAACTTTTCTAGACACTCAAATTAGTTCTTAAATTCCTCATATTTAAACTTTGGCATTAAAACAAATTTACATCTGCATGCCAAGAGAAAGAATAAAAGATGGATGGAAATAAAAAGCAGGACAAGAGATCACGGACGACATAGCCAAAAGTGACCATAGCCACAGAAACAGAGCCAAAGATGATCCAGGTATTGGAACTGTCAAATCAATATTTTTGCAGGGCTTATTATAATATTAGTCTCTTGAGAAAATAATATGATTAAGCTGAAATAGAGGTCAATATTAAGAATAAGTGCATACTGCTCACACAAGTGGAGAAAACATTAAAACGTATAACTAAATTAGAGAGAGAATAGGAAATACCTTTGAAGACATAATGTCAAATAATTTTTGGAAATGACACCAAGCATAAAGTCACTGATTCAAGATGATCTAGGTCAACAGATCTTGTTTTGGAAGATTTCAGTTGGACATTTGAGTCCAGACAACATCTGCAACTATTCTTACAGATATTGAATCCACATTTTCCATTGTTTTTAGCATGCAGTAAGTGTGTTGCCAATTTGACCAACATGAAGAAATTTGGAAAATGAATGAAAAATTTAAGAAATATTGCTATGGGCATTGCGTATGGCATGCACCGTTTCAGGGAAGAGTGAAAGCAGAAGCTGCTGGCTCATGGACAGGAGCACCCCCTTAGCTACAGTGTCACTTGTGGATTGAATTGCCCAGTCAGAAGAAAAAAAGAGTGAGTACAGAACAAAGATTATTTTGAGAGAGAAAGAGATTGACACAGAGAAACACTACATTCGTGTATCTTATTACAATACATGGTTAAAATTATGATGTTATTATCCTTTCCTTCCTTCCTCTCTTTCTCTGGGATTGAACCCAGGACTTTGAGTATGCTAGTTAGGTTCTCTGTCACTGAGCTATGGTCCCAACCCATTGTTTTTGTGAATCTCTTCCTGCACCTAACCTATAAATTAAGCTGTACCATGGGTATGTATGTGTAGGAAAAAATTAGTAAATACTGGGTTTATATTCTGATGAACGGGGGACAGGGGAGGAACTACTGGATTTCCTATGCTTTACATTTAAATGGTTACATGGAAAATATTACTGGTAGAGAATAGTTATTTACCTTCATTTATCAAGTTTCTTTTCTTAGCCACTAAACTCCATCAGGCTCTTAAAATACCCATTTGTGACCATTATCCTACACTTAAAATTGCTGAACCTCATTTACGTAGAATAAAGCTTTATTTCTCAAACTTGTCCCTTCCTTTCCTGTCTGTAGCTGAAGACTTCCTCTCTCCTAAGGCACGTCTCCAGATGGTTCCAATAGAGGATGCCTTTCCCCACTTTGCTGATTAGTAACAGAAATAAGGGAAAACAGGCTTCTGTGTGGCCGACTGTGGCTTAGAAATGGATTTCCATTCTTCATCTGTAAAGGTCCCCATCTCCAAATCTCACATCTTCAGACTCTAGTTTCCAGTAGGGTTTTTGTAGGAATCATCTGCTGGCAAACACATCACAACTCATTTCCTGTTCATGATCATGGTCTCCAAGAGTGCTCTCAAAATTCCTGGTTACTTCAGTAGCCACTGGTTGACCATTTCCCTAGAAAGGTCTTCAACTTCATTGACCTCTTCTCATTAACAATCTGGTCTCCACCTTACATCACCCTTTAACATGGAAGCATTGTTCTTCCATAACTCCAGTTTACTGCATTAGTTTGAATTTCATGTGTCTTCCTCTTTATTTACATGTACAATGTCATCCCTCTGTATCTTTGAAAATTCTCATTCTCCACAAGAAATAAACACAAAAATCAGTCATGGGATGGCATCAAATTAATTTGCAAAAACGATCTTTGCAGTATCACCAGTGTTAACAGAATTCAGCATTCATTTCTCAGCCCTTACTTCTATTAACTTCTCTGCAGCACTTGCTACACTTCTTCAGTTCCTTCTGGACAGAGATCTCTTATTGGTTTCCAGGACCCTATACTTTCTAATGGTCCTCCTATCTCTTTGATATCTCTTGTGAGAATATATTACTAGTTACTTCTAATATTCCAGACCACTTAATACTATATGTCACGATATCACTCCTAAACCCACACCTGTATCTGTCTACCTACTTGGCTTGTATTTTTGGTTATCTAATATGTATCTCAAAATTTGTATGCCCAAATTCAACATTATAATGCCGTACTCTCGTGTCTTTTCCCTCTGAAGTCTCCACAGTTTCAGTTCATTTGCAATTCCATTCTCCTTTCATCTTAAACTAAAACACTGAGTCTTGCTCAACACCCCTTTTGTCTCATGTCTACAACCAACACATCCTGTATTCTGTCTTCAGAATACATCTTGACTCTCGCTCAGCATTTCCCACTTGCTTCACCATTATCACTTTCTTCTAACACTACTAGCCAGGTGTCTTTGGTCCTGGAAACCATGGTAATGCCACTGAAAAGCTTAATTTTTATCTTTCATTTAAACTAATTTAAATTGAAATACCCACATATGCCTAATGTCTACTGCATTGTGCAAGGCAGTTCCATACCTCTGTGCTGGGTAACCCTCAGTCTAGTCTAAAACTTATCTTTACTGATATATTTTACATGTAATAAAATTCATTTCAAGTGTTCAGCTCAATGATTATAACTTTACTTAATGTTGAAAGTATAACCATAAATGAGTTTTAGAATATTTTTATCCTAAGATTCCTCATAGTTCTTCAGAGTCACTGGCAATTCTCATCCCAGTCCATAGAAACCACTGATATGCTTACTGTATTTGTAAATTTGATTTTCTGATCATTTGATGTAAAATGGAATTATAGCATACTAACTTGTGTCTAACTTCTTTCACTTTATGTAATATTTTTGAGGTTGTTCTATGAGGAACCATATATCCTTAGCTTATTCTATCTTATTGTTAGATAATCTTCCATTATATGGATTTACCACATTTTCCTGTGTATTCCCAATTGATGAACATGTGTCATATCCACATTTTGGGTACTATGAACAGTGATCCTGTAAACTCAATGTAAAAGACTTTATGTGGACACAGTTTTTCATTTCTCTTTTGGTGTACATCTAGAACTGGAATTGCTAGGTTTATGTTGAACTCTTAGAAATGGAGGTTCACAAAGTGGCTGCATCATTTTACATTCCCAACAGCAACAGATGAGGTTTTCCATTTTTCTGTATGTTTATAAACATTTGTTTTGTCTACTTTATTTACGATAACCATCATATTGGGTATAAAGTGGTTGCTTATGGTAGCATTGGATTGCATTTCCCCATTGACAAATAATATTGTCTTTCTGTGTCTTTACTAATCATCTGTATATCTTCATTGATAAAATATCTGTTCATATCTTTGTTAACTTTTGACCATACTGTTTCTTATTGTTATGTAAGAGATTTTTATTGGGTATATTTTTATAAATATTTTTTTCATCAATTTTGTTTTCCTGTCCATTTTTCATTTCATTTTCTCAAACTGGTTTTCCCGGACTGTGGTGGAACTAGCCACTTAGAACTGGACACTTGCTTTTAAAATATTTTATTCATATTTCATATTAATATCTAATATAATACATCTTATTTAGTTTAATGACTTTCCCTACTATAAAGTAGATGAAAAACCAATCTTGTCTGTTTTCATTGCTTCTAAGTGTTCATTCTAGTCTGTCAATATAATTATTTGTAATTTGAATAAAAATATATTTTAAAAACCATGTAAAATAAAAATCCTTAAGATAATCATTATTCCTTTTTTTGTAATGTGAAATAGTAAAGCAGTCAAGTTTTCATTTAGAGGGGTCTGAAATTCTAGCTATTGAATATTACAATCAAAATGTATAATGTCAAAAATTTAAATCAGTGTTATGCATTTAAAGAAAATGAAAATTTAAAGCAATACATAAGAACAAGTTGCTTATCTGTAAAAGGACATCAGCAGCCCAAGTAATTTTATTATGTTTTTGCTATTTAAACTGTCTGTCCATAAATAGATAAAAATTGATCAGTATTCAGTAATGTACATAACACCTATGACCTTTTGCTAACTTTGGAAAATTAGTATTATTGTCTTGTTCTTATCTTGCAGTTAGTTCTACAACTAAATCAATCTTGAGTTTGTTTTTAGCTTCCTGCCTACTTGGGTTAAGAACTAATCTATTAGGAGCTGTCTGAGGTTCTTTGCTGGATCTTAAAGTAATCTTATCCCTAATGCTTTCATACAGTAGCTATTTAATCTTCTTCATAGAGTAGGCAGAATAACCTTACACTTTACTTTCTAATAAAATGTTTTTGGTTAAGAATTTTAATTGAGAGAAAATTGGGCTACAATTGAAGCATACCTGGAACATATCTATAATAGTTTAGTTCTATAAAACTTATTCTTGAATGGCTAAGTTTTACATAAAGGAAATGAAAATGTTTATATTTTAAATCAGGCTTTTAACAAAAAAGTGAAATTGTTTCCATTTCTTATGTTTAGAAGTTGGAGAAAGTAAATGGAATTTTATTTTTTAAATTGAATATTTTGTTCCTCTCTCTGATAAATGTGAGCAAGTCACTTAGAGTTTTCATGAATTCAGTGTGCACATACTATTAAAAAAGTAAAATGTGTAACATATACTTGGCATATTACAACTTTTAGAGTATTGAGCAAAAGCATATTGTATATTTAAATTTATGTGTGCAGTAAATCATGTATTTTACATAATAAAGTGTGTGCTTTGATATGTATTTATGTACATCATGTCCTTAAATTGGTGAAATGTTCAATGAGTGTGCAGTTGTCTTAATGTATTAAAATTTTATTTGCTCACTATTATGCACAATATAATGTGACAGCTGTATATGTTAAATGTATTTGAAATACAAATCACAAATCTTCAATTTTGAAAAACTCTAAGAAAATACATCCAGTGGTTTTTTTTTTTTTTTGTTTGTTTGTAGTTATTTATTTATCTGGAGGAAAGAATAGTTATCACAAGCTATTTCATATTCTTTACTTGCAGTTTTCATAGGAAACATTGGAGACCAGAGGAAATTTCAGAATTTCAGAACATTTATTAGAAGAATTGAGACTGATTTGTACACATTTGACTTTTCAATTTACAACATTAAATATACATGAAATGATCAGTAAGGCTCCATTAAGCTGCATGGAGATCACTCAATTTTCCAGTGGTAGTGTTTGGTATATTTAGTAGAGAAGAGGAAGGAGAGGGATGGAGAAGAGAGAGTTAAATAGAGAATGGGACTTTATTAAGTTACATGATGACACTGAAAATTGTTAAAGAAAGCAAAATTTTATAATAAATTCATGCAATTAACAAATTTCTTTTTGCTGTTTTCCTTATACAAATTTAAAGATGCATGGAGGTATGATGAAATTTACAAATTTAACATTTAAATCTATATAAATTTCAAAACTTCTTGTTTACATTTTTCCAAGTCTAAAATGTCATTCCTTTAAGTTGACAATAGGTAATTTGAATAATTTAAGATTGGATACTAGAAAAATGCTCAAATCTGTCAAGTAACCTGCATATGTGATTTCTCTCACCCAAATCTCTTTTCCTTTTTCTAACATATTGTTATGGTTTGGATGTGAGGTATCCCCCAAAATCTCATGTGTGAGGCACTGCAAGAAGGTTCAGAGGAGAAATGATTGGGTTGTCAGAGTCTTAACCCAATCAGTGAATTAATCCCGTGATAGAGACTGAGTGATAACTGAATTGACAGGGAGTGGCTTCAAGAGGTGGGAATTGGGGTGTGACTTTGGGGTATATATTTGTATCAGGGAAATGGAGTCTCTCTTTACCTCCTGATCACCATGTGAGCTGCTTCCCTCTGTCACACTCTACTGCCATGATGTCCTGCCTCACCTGGAGCCGGGAGGAATGAAGCCTGCTGAATATGGATTGAGACCTCTGAAACGGTGAGCTCCTAAAAAACCCCTCTCCTCCTTTACATTTGTTCTGGTTGGGTTCTGTAGTCACAACAGTGAAAAAGCTGACTAAAACATATGTAACTAGAATATTCCACACATTTTAAAAAGCAAACTAGCAATTCATTTGAATTAGTTTAAAATACATGTTATTTTCATAATATTTCAGGTAGGCAACACACATTTCAATATGGATCTACAATTTTTTATCATAAATTCAATTTGCTTACTAATTAGTTTAAAAATATCTTTCTGAACTATAATTGACACATTTATAGCAGTAATCAACTAGTTACCTAAATTTATAGTTCATTTGTTACACATTTTGTAGATAAAATATATTGAATAACTGGTGTTTCTCAGAGTCAGTGAATATATGGTGAGGTGCTTTATCAATGTTTATTGAAAAGTTGCACAATAAATTAATTTTTATAGAATTTAAAACTTAAAAGTGAATATTAATGTAAAAATGTTTTCTTCTAATTGAAATAATTCATTAAAATTTAATCTAGGTCTTACAAGAAGAAATTATAACTAACTCTTATTCTGTAAATCTGCATTTTAAAAGCAAAAAGTGGTATTCTTTTCCTTTAAATAATTCAGGTTTCCTGAAAAAAATGTTTTGAAAATTAGATTATGTGGTTTTTACTCAAAACTACAGTCTTTAGTTAAAGCTGTTGACCAAGATTTCTTAAACAATGGACCTCCCTACATATGTGTATATGTATGTACATATACAGTAATATATATTCTCTATGATGTCAAAAGTACTTGCATAATTCTCTCGTGTTCATCTACTTTTCATATAAATATATTAACATATCTATTTTCTATGTTAGCAAAAACATTTATATTAGAAAATCTTCCAACATGTAGGTATGTACATATACACAATGCATCTAGCTTATATAATAAAACCTCTATCCTAATTCCTATAAATCACACTATTAATGAGTCACTCAACTCATTATGATTATTTCTCAAAGGCATTTGCTTAATATCTCTATTAAAATAAATATTTTATTATGCTAATATTAAGCCATTTAAGAAAACATTTAAAATAAATTATTTTAAGAGAACTGAGAATAATAAATTCCTAAGGGAATTTCTAAAAATATACAATCCTATTAAAACAGACAGTTCCCTATAATTATGAGTCTATGTTCAAAGTAGAAAGTGATGTTATTTGTAAAAAGACAACATCATCTGTTGAAACTTATTTCCAGTGAAAATGATTTGAGATCATCTTTAGAGGGCAGCATCTAACTAGGGAAAGATGTACCTCAGGTCTAAGTAGAAGGTTGAGCAATATTACAGTGATTATATCTGTTAATCAAAAGTTGATAGTCTATTAAAATATCACTTCACAATTCCAGTATCAAGAAGCTGAGTAACAGTATCAGATAGTAACCTAAATTTATAATCCAGTTGAGAGATAAACTTCATTTTACATCACCAGCTGTTAAATGCCTGTATCTTTTTCAGCTAATGTTGAAGTAACATGGAATGTATTAGCCTTACTCCAAGTGTAGTAAAACAGAGCAACAATAATCTAGGCTTTAACAGTTATGTTTTATTAAAAAAAAATAAAGAATGAATTTCCCAAACAATTATAATCATATAACAAAAATAAAAAGACACAAATAGAGAAGTAAAATAAATGAGCCCATGTCACCTAAAAAAAATTAAATGAGAACAGGGCTTTACAACATGGGTCAGAAAGTATTTTATTTTATATATATATATATATATATATATATATATCCATATATATATATATATATATCCTTAAAAATAGAAAACTTGAAATTTTGTTTGAAGAATTTACTGTTAAACACATTGAATAGTTCATTAATCATATTTTTTAAAATTTTATTTTATTGTAAACAAATGGGATACATGTTGTTTCTCTGTTTGTACATGGCGTAAAGGCATACCATTTGTGTAATCATAAATTTACATAGAGTAATGTTGTTTGATTCATTCTGTTATTTTTTCCCTTCCCCCCACCCCTCCCACGCCTCTTTTCCCTCTATACAGTGCTTCCTTCCTCCATACATGCCCCCCTCCCTAACCCTAACTCTAACCCTAACACTAACCCTTCCCTCCCCCCATTATGTGTCATCCTCCACTTATTAGCGATATCATTCGTCCTTTGGCTTTTTGAGATTGGCTTATCTCACTTAGCATGATATTCTCCAATTTCATCCATTTGCCTGCAAATGCCATAATTTTATCATTCTTTGTGGCTGAGTAATATTCCATTGTGTATATATACCACAGCTTCTTTATCCACTCATCAATTGAAGGGCATCTAGGTTGGTTCCACAGTCTGGCTATTGTGAATTGAGCAGCTATGAACATTGATGTGGCTGTATCTCTGTAGTATGCTGATTTTAAGTCCTTTGGGTATAGGCCAAGGAGTGGGATAGCTGGGTCAAATGGAGGGTCCATTCCAAGTTTTCTAAGGAATCTCCACACTGCTTTCCAGAGTGGCTGCACTAATTTGCAGTCCCACCAGCAATGTATGAGTGTACCTTTCTCCCCACATCCTCGCCAACACCTGTTGTTGCTCGTATTCTTGATAATCGCCATTCTAATTGGGGTGAGATGGAATCTTAGGGTGGTTTTGATTTGCATTTCTCTTATTACTAGAGATGTTGAACATTTTTCCATATGTTTGTTGATTGCTTCTAGATCTTCTTCTGTGAAGTGTCTATTCATTTCCTTAGCCCATTTGTTGATTGGATTATTTGAATTCTTGGGGTAGAGTTTTTTGAGTTCTTTATAGATTCTGGAAATTAGCAATCTATCTGAAGTATGATTGGCAAAGATATTCTCCCACTCTGTAGGCTCTTTCTTTGCATTGCTGATAGTTTCCTTTGCTGAGAGAAAGCTTTTTAGTTTGAATCTATCCCAGTTATTGATTCTTGCTTTTATTTCTTGTGCTATGGGAGTCCTGTTAAGGAAGTCTGGTCCTAAGCCGACATGTTGAAGATCTGGACCTACTTTTTCTTCTATAATCTGCAGGGTCTCTGGTATGATTCCGAGGTCCTTACTCCATTTTGAGTTTAGTTTCATGCATGGTGAGAGATATGGGTTTAGTTTCATTCTGTTGCATATGGATTTCCAATTCTCCCAGCACCATTTGTTGAAGAGGCTATCTTTTCTCCATTGCATATTTTTGGCCCCTTTGTCTAGTATGAGAAAATTGTATTTATTTGGGTTTGTGTCCGTGTCCTCTATTCTGTACCATTGATCTACCTTTCTATTTTGGTACCAATACCATGCTGTTTTTGTTACTATTGCTTTGTAGTAGAGTTGAAGATCTGATATTGCAATACCCCCTGTTTCACTCTTCCTGCTAAGGATTGCTTTAGCTATTCTGGGTTTCTTATTCTTCCAGATGAATTTCATAATTGCTTGCTCTATTTCTGTAAGGTACGTCATTGGGATTTTAATTGGAATTGCATTGAATTTGTATAGCACTTTAGGTAGTATGGCCATTTTGACAATATTAATTCTTCCTATCCAAGAACATGGAAGATCTTTCCATCTTCTAAGGTGTTCTTTATTTTCTTTCTTTAGTGTTGTATAGTTCTCATTGTAGAGGTCTTTCACCTCTTTTGTGAGATTGATTCCCAAGTATTTTATTTTTTTCAAGGCTATTGAGAATGGGGTAGTTTTCCTAATTTCTCTTTCTGAAGATTCATCACTTATGTAAGATGCATTGGATTTATGAGCATTGATCTTGTAACCTGCTACTTTACTGAATTCACTTATGAGTTCTAAGAGTTTTCTGGTGGAATTTCCAGGTTCCTCTAAATATATAATCATGTCCTCAGCGAACAGGGATAGTTTGAGTTCTTCTTTTCCAATTTGTATCCCTTTAATTTCTTTGGTCTGTCTAATTGCTCTGGCTAGTGTCTCAAGAACAATGTTGAATAGAAGTGGTGAAAGAGGGCATCCCTGCCTTGTTCCAGTTTTTAGGGGGAATGCTTTCAGTTTTTCACCATTTAGAATGATATTAGCCACGGGCTTAGCATAAATGGCCTTTACAATGTTAAGGAATGTTCCCACTATCCCTATTTTTTCTAGTGTTTTGAGCATGAAGGGATGCTGTATTTTATCAAATGCTTTTTCTGCATCTATTGAAATAATCACGTGATTCTTGACTTTAAGTCTATTGATATGGTGAATTACGTTTATTGATTTCCTGATGTTGAACCAACCTTGCATCCCTGGGATGAAACCCACTTGATCATGGTGCACTATCTTTTTAATATGTTTTTGTATGCGATTTGCTAAAATTTTGTTGAGAATTTTTGCGTCGATGTTCATTAAGGATATTGGTCTGAAATTTTCTTTCCTTGATGAGTCTCTGTCTAGTTTAGGTATCAGTGTGATATTGGCTTCATAGAATGAGTTTGGGAGGGTTCCCTCCTCTTCTATTTTATGGAATACTTTGAGAAGTATTGGAATGAGCTCTTGAAAGATCCAACAATATGTTGCCTGCAAGAGACTCACCTCATAGAAAAAGATACCCACAGACTAAAGGTGAAAGGATAGGGAAAAACATACCATGCACATGGACTCAGCAAAAAAGCTGGAGTATCCATCCTCATTTCAGATAATGTGGACTTCAAGCCAAAGTTAGTCAGAAGGGATAAAGAAGGTCATTTCATATTGCTTAAGGGAAGCATAAATCAGCAAGATATAACAATCATAAACATCTATGAACAAAACACTGGCTCATCCATGTATGTCAAAGAAATCCTTCTCAATTTCAGAAACCAAATAGACCATAACACAATAATACTAGGTGATTTTAACATGCCTCTCTCACCATTGGACAGATCTTCCAGACAAAAATTGAACAAAGAAACCATAGATCTCAATAACACAATCAATAATTTAGACTTAACGGACATTTATAGAATATACCATCCAACCAAGAGTGAATACACTTTCTTCTCAGCAGCACATGGATCCTTCTCTAAAATAGACCATATATTATGCCACAAAGCTAATGTTAGCAAATACAAGAAGATAGAGACACTAGCATGTATTCTATCAGATCATAATGGATTGAAGTTAGAAATAAATGAAAGAGTAAAACACAGAAACTATTCCAACATCTGGAGATTAAACAATATGCTATTATATGATGACTGGATAACAGAAGATATTAGGAAGGAAATTAAAAAATTCTTAGAGGTAAATGAGAACAAGGAAATATCATATCAAAATCTCTGGGACACTATGAAAGCAGTACTTAGAGGGAAATTTATTTCATGGAGCGCATTTAATAAAAGAAGTAAAACTCAAAAAATAAACGACCTAACACTACAGCTCAAAGCCCTAGAAAAAGAAGAACAGACCAGCACCAAAAGTAGTAGAAGACAGGAAATAGTTAAACTCAGAGCTGAAATCAATGAAATTGAAACAAAAGAAACAATATAAAAAATTGACAAAATAAATAGTTGGTTCTTCGAAAAAAGAAACAAAATTGATAAACGTTTAGCCACACTAACAAAGAGAAGATGAGAGAAAACCCACTAAAATTCGGAATGAACAAGGAAATATCACAACAGACAGGACTGAAATACAAAACATAATTAGAAGCTATTTTGAAAATCTATACTCCAACAAAACAGAAAACCTCGAAGACATCAACAGGTTTCTAGAGACATATGAATTGCCTAAACTGAATGAGGAGGACATACACAATTTAAATAGACCAATTTCAAGTACTGAAATAGAAGAAGTCATCAAAAGCCTACCAACAAAGCAAAGTCCAGGACCAGATGGGTTCTCAGCCGAGTTCTTCATTAATCATATTAATGAAACAATTGTTCCATCATTCTATAATTTTTATTGAAAAAAATCTATTTTTGTACCCAATCACTATTTTTGGAAATCTCTGATGAAACTTTTTTTTTTTAAATATCCAATGACAATATTTTTGTACAGTAATGCTTTGCAAACTGTTAAGGTATTTCAGAAGTTGTATTACCTGGACTATGATAATATTAGTGCTTAGTAGAGTCTTATGAAACTAAGTATCTTATTCTGGTTTCTCTAAAAATGCATGACTTAAAAATATAATTAGTAACATCAGTACATTATCAAAACCACCAATGGAAAATTAAAACCACCACACAAAGCAAGTTCTTTAGCCATTTACTTATTCATCAAATGTTTACCGAGCATCTGCTTGTGCTAAGTATTTGTAGTAGTGGGCATACGTCGATGCTCCAAACTACATTTCAGCCTTCATGCTCATGGAGCTTATGTTGAAGTCTCATTATTTCTACCTTGAGACAGGATGTTTGTGTATGTGGGATGACGATGACAAATATATACAAAGAGGCAATTTATCTGGAATGTTATAGCTCAATCAAATATATATTAATGTTTCTTAATGTTTCTTTAGATCCACATAATTCATTATACTCCTACAGCCTCCTCCAATCTTTAATATTTTTGGGGGGATAGTCAAATAAAAATTGTTTTGCAACTGTTTATACTCCATGATTATCCATAAAACCACCTTAGAAAATTTAGTATTTTAAAATTTGGGTGACTTAAAAAGCTATAAATAGGTCTACATGATTTTAAACTCAGATCTGATTATGAAGCCAAGCCCCTTGTCACAGAGCTATGGAGAGGTGGCCCAGGTAGGCTGGAGCATGGGCAGCAAGCATGGGCCATGGCCACAGGGAGCCTGCCATGCCAGCGTGGGCCTGAGGTACCGCAAACCTGGATGAGGGAAACCAGGGTGCTGACCTGTCTTGCATAGGCAGCCCAGCCTGGTGCAGAAGCGCAGCAGCCTGGAACCATAACAATACACTGTCCACCAACCTCAAACTTCTGGGAAGCTGGATTGCTGGTAAGCTTTGCAAGAAAATGCAAGTGAGGCAGACCCAAATGGAAGTTCAGACTCAAGCGTTAACCAATAGCATTAGGATTTTTCCCAAACCCTGATTAGCATACGTTTGGACCCATAGCATTGACGCAAATGATATATAAATCCCTAGAGCAGTAAACTCAGGTGGCAACCCCTGTGGGGGTTCCCTCTTGCTCTTGTGAGAATTGGTTTCTCTTATTCACACTTGAATAATTCCTACCTTCAAACGTGAATAAATCCTACTCCTTTCACTGTGGCCTTCCATTGTCTGGTGAATTTCATTCTTTGGATTTGTGAAAGAAGAACCTGGAAGGTGGCCGTGAGTTGCTGGGATCTATTACAATACTGGAGGGCATGGCCCCCCCCTTTAGAGCTGCAATACTGAGAGCTGCAAATCGCCACTCAACAGTAGAGGAGGAGACTCAAACTTTGCCCAATGCAACCTTCAGGGCCTACCAGGAGGGGTGCCCTTATTAAGGTTAGTGGCTAATGCTAAAATAGACTTTCTCAGCTGTAGAGACTTGCAGCTTGAACAGGCTTCAGCTGCCAGCAGAAGTGGAGAATTAAGTTTTGTCTCAAATTCTGGTTTCAAGTATAGGTTTTATTGGATTGTTACAGATTATTAAAAAACCGAAGGCATACAATTAGCATAATGATTTTAAGAATATTTGTCTTGAACTCACTCCTTCTTTTGTCCAGTTCTTTAATTTTTAATTTTCAAAGATATTGCTTTCAGGACATTACTTAATTTTTACAACTTAAACATTTTTTTTAACTTAAATTTAAAACTTATCTCTATATTGAGATTTAAGAAACTGACCTTTTGGAGACCAGTTGTTAATATGCATTCAGTACTTTGCATTCAAATGAAATAGAGGCATACATGCAAAACTGAAAAGAGATAAAAGGGAATTTTATTAAGACCTCTTTTTTCTCCTTGGAAAAAGACAAAATCTTGGCTCTGGCAGGTTCTCAAATTTTTATTAATAGGCTATAAAATGTAGATAAGTCTTTATGTTGTCAAAATATCAACTTCATGTTGTCAAAATATCAATTTTTATTAATAGGCTATAAAATGTAGATAAGTCTTTATATTGTCAAAATATCATGGAAGATCTGATGTAAGCTTAAATTTGAATTGCAAAACCTACAATCAAATTTTAAAAATGAAGTATCCTTCAGTTATATTTATGTCAGACAGATACCTCTCCAAATTATAATCACTTATTTGTTTGCATAGAATGAAATTTAAATCAGAAAAGAAAAAACTGTTGCTTTTATGCCCTTTTACTTATCTGCCAATTTATTTATTATGTTATTGATTATTAAATTACATCAATGTCCTTGAAAAATTTGTCATTAGCATTTGAGTTGCAGCATTTATAATTTTAGGACTATTTCCCCTAAGTTGTTAAATTTTATTGTGAAATACTGTTTACATAGACTGAAAACCCAACCCAACAAGCATTTATTTACTAAAAATAACATGTAAAACCTACATATTCACTCTGACCATATATTTTTTTAATTCCCATTATTTCATCAGTTTTGTTCAAGTGCACATTTTGTTCCAGATTCTGTATGTGCTATGTCCTGATCATTTATATTCTGAAAGAGTGTTTTCCATGAAAGGAAAATCATGTGTGAAGCAGGTACTATTTAAAATATGAAAGCTAAGTTTCCTTTTTTTATTTGTTTCTGATATATTTTTTTCTAGCAACTATTTCACCATTTAACATTAGAAAAATAGAAGAGGATATGTTAATTTCTGAAGAAGAAAGATGGACTATAAGCTTTAGGACCAAAGCCTATGTTTTTGAGGGGTGAAGGTTAAAAACAACAACAACAACAACAACAACAACAAAAAAAAAACCAAAAAAACAAAACAAAGCAGAAAAAGTTGAATTAAAAGCAACTAGTGAGATAGATATATCCTTTCATTTATATAACCAAAAAAGACATTTTTAAAAATTAAAAACAAAGAGACACAACCCCCCCTATAAAAACCTTCAACTGATTAGCTTGAATTTTCACCCTTAGCATCATTTAAGAGTGCATTGCTGATTGGGGAAGTCTTGGTAGTCATTCTGTGTTTTCTAATCTTTCATGTAATTTTTATCCTACAAATATTCAAATGACAAAGAAACTTCTCTAGACTTTATCCTCATTTTAATCACCTGTTTCCTAGCTACCCTGCACTCATTTTAAAATAACTTATTCTAATGACTATAGAAATTTCTCCTTTTCCTTACATCCTCCATCTGGTTTTGAAATCTCCAAGTTGGAAAGGAAGATGTTTTGGCCTAGTTACTAAACAGGGCTATCCATATTGATTATAACAGCCACTATTTACTTCCTTTATAATTAGGGAAGAGATATTGGAAGCTTGTATGAATGAGATAGTTAAGTGAAAAAAAAAAAAAATGGTAAGGAGGAGGCCGTAGGCTCAGGTGCATCACGAGGCATTAATACATGCTGTCTCTATTAGTGCTTTCAGCCCCCACTAAATGGATGCTTATTTGTTCTCAAATATTTGGTTGCTTTTTCTGAAATATTTGAGTAATTTTACCTGTGAAAAGCAGGGTAATTTAGTTGAGACTATCTGAAATGATACCTAATTATACTCCTGTTCAGCTTGAATGTTAAAATGTCATAGTCAATTCTTAAGATAAAAGAAAATTGAGAGAGTCATTACCATTTTGAAGTAAGACCAGGACATAGATTTATAGTGGAAAAGAAAACCATTAAGTAGATGAGATCAATAGATGTCAAGCACATGAGGGATTCTTGTTACACCTTAAGAAAAGAAGTGATTTTTAGCTATAGACATAAGGATTTATAAATGTAATCTAAAGGACTTCTGATTTAATTGACAAAGGAGATCTAAAAGCCTGGGATGAAATGAAATTAGATCTTGAAATGCAAAATGCCATATTCTCTTAAAAAGTGTCTAATTTATAAGTATGTCCTTGATTAAACCAAAATTGAATACCTCTCTTAAAACAGTTTTTAAACACTTTATTCAGTTATTTTCCTTATTTTATGTCAGAAAGCAATTACAATTCAATTTGTAACCACATACAAGTTTATATAACATATCCCCTTAATTACATATTTAAATATTAATTTTTATTTTTTCCTTATTTGATTCTTATTTAAATCTACTTACATTAGCCCTTTATCCACTTACTTTGTTATTATTTCTAGTCTGACACATTTGATAACTTAAAAATTAATAAAAACTATTGAAAATTAACTAATACACCCACACACTCTAACCTCCAGTTTTCCTAATTATTAAAATGAGGGTGATGAAGTTCCCCTGGCCCTAAAATTGAGTTTTTGAAGAGTACTTTCTTGTAGTGATTATGAATTTGCAGTAAGTGCATTTTCAGAATAAATTAGGTTATTTTCTGATCTAACTCAACAAACATTGAAAATCATACCTGAACAATCATCTACATTGTGCACAGCCATAGAAACGAAAAGATGTACCCCATTTGTGTACAATGAATCAAAATGCAGTTTGTAAAAATAAAAACAAAAGAATTCAATGGAAAAATATATATATAATTGTTGAAGACTGGTGATAGGAATGTTAAGTTTTGTTAATTTTCTATTTTGTGGATATTTGAAAATGACCATTAAAAGGATTTTTAACAACAAAAAAAAATTTAAACATTCTACTTGCATGGAACAAAATTTTAGTTTATCTTTTACATAATAATAAAACAGTTAAATAGAAAAATGACACTTTGCAAAATACACTAATATAGAGAAGTATATTCTCAAATGTTGGCATATTAAAGTGAAAAGAGTAGTATGTAAAGAATTAAATAATGCACTCTGTCAATTTTCCTTTAAGATTGCAGTTACAATAGAGAGAAGATGGCGGATGAGAGGAAAGATGCACTTCCCAGCAGTTCCTCAGCAGCAGACCTAAGCAATGGGAAGACTGCTGCTCAGAGAGGTGGGTAACTAAAGGAACTCACTGAAACTTAATATAGGACAGTAAAAGAGACCATAAGGACACGGAAAGTGAGAAACTTTGAAAATAACCTAAGAAATAATGTTGGGGACACACCAGCCTGGCTGCCTGGGGTGGCTGCTGAGGGAAGAGGGGAGTGCAGGTAGAGGAGAACAGGAATCACAGCAGGCAGATCAGTGAGTCCTTCTGGGAGGAGCTGTGGAATACAGAGGGAGGCTGATCTTAATGAACCAGAGTTGGTGGGGAAGTGTTGGGTGAAAACCAATCTGGATCCCTTGGCCCACAAGGAAATAATTTGGTGGGAACTGGTCACCTGCCCAGAGTTTATTTGTTAAATGCTGCCGAGCATCGGCAAGCAGAGACCAGAGATTGGGAGCGCATAAGGGAAGTCAGATGAATCCAGATGTCATTGGTGTGACCCCCCAGAGCATACCTGAACCAAACTGAATGAAATAAGTGCAACAGAAATTGCCACCTGAAGCATAGGAATTCTAGATATCAAGGAGAGAGAGCTCCCTTTGTTGCTGGCATCCCATAAGAGTTATTGGGAAAGTGTCAAAGCTGGTCACAAGGGAGTGTATGCACTCCATGGCTGATGCCTGGTGATTCATATTTTTTTAATTACTTTTTTTATTTTTACAGACTGCATTTTGATTCATTGCACACAAATGGGGTACATCTTTTTGTCTCCATGGTTGTGCATGATGTAGATTCATACTGTAAAGACAGAAAGAGCCCGCGCCTGTGTAAATACAAATACGAGGCTCTTCCCAAACTGCCTTCAACCCCTCATAAAAGCCACAGAGAATTTTCATCTTTTATCTTATCTGTAAAGGCCAGGTGACTGACCCAAAAGCAAACTTTGCTGGCACAAAAGCAAATTTAAAGATAATGACAACCCTCCTCTCGGAGGTCAGGGTGACCCAGAACTTAAAATGACATGCTTTGTATACAATTTTATATGTTAGCCAATCAAAAAGAGCACTGTAAAACTGCTTGCCTTTCATTATAAAAACCCTGCTAAACAAGGGCTCGGGGCCTCTTAGCGTCACCGGTTACCGAGTGCGCGGAGGACCCGGCTCGAGCTTGCTAATAAATGACTCTTTGCTGCTTGCATTGATCGTGGTCTCTGGTGGTCTTTGTGGGGTCTTGAGCCACTGGGCACAACAATACCATTTGTGTAATCATATATGTACATAGGGTAATGATGTCTGTCTCACTCCACCATTTTTTTACCCCCCTCACTTTCATTTCCCTCCATGTAATCCAAAGCAGTGAATTTGAAACTGATGAATGTTTAGTCCCTATATATCCACCAACAAAGGTCCAAAGGTTAGCTAAGACTAAACCCCAACTGATGAAACTTCCAGTTTAGAACTCTGTGCCACCCATGCTACAGGCATATGCAATTTGTGAGCACACTATATTCTATACCACCCTATACTGGCAGATGGGAAGCTGTGAGCTGCTACAATCAGCTTTGGCACGTAGCCACAGCAGCTGGCAGCTAGGTGAGGAACACAAAGAGGTTGTACTTAGCAATCCCCAGTCCTTGACCCAAGGGTTTCTGATTCCCAAAATAAATACTAAGAATGAAAACCCATCCCTGCCAACAGTTTTTAACAACCTAAGCAGAAACAAGTCATACATTTCTCATTAAGATTTCTTTTTATCACATTTCCCCCCTACTGATTCCCCCCAATTTATCTCTATTTTTTAAAAAAAAGATTATCATTTTTAATTTTCTCAAATATCATTTCATTATATTTTATTCCTTTTAATTTAAAGAAACTTTTTTTCCATTTCCATTCTGTCAATTGTGTGTGTGTGTGTATGTGTGTGTGTGTGTATGTGTGTGTGAGTTCTTACCGCATGAATAGGTCTGAGAAAGTATATATCCATATAAATTTCATTTTCATTTTAATTGTCTTCTTCTGCACCTGTTTATTATTCAGCCTTGTTTTGTTTTGGGGGTCTAATTACATGTGGGTTTGAGTTGTTTAGATCTTACATTTGCTTATTTGTTCATAACTTGGTTTTTGTCCCTCTTATTGCCCCTTCTTTATTCTCTTCTCTCATTAATAGCCAAATTATCCTGTTACCTCTTCTCTCTCTCTTTTCATTATTTTTAGGACACTGATACAGCTGTATCCCTGTAGTATGCTGACTTTAGATCTTTGTATATATACAAAGGAGTGGGATAACTGGGTCCTTTGGTGGTTCTGTTCATAGAATCATTTGTTGAGGAAACCCCTCCTGCTTTTCAGAGTGGTTGTACTAATCTGCAGTCCCACCAAAAATACACGAGCGAACCTATTCCCCCACATTATCACCAGCATTTGTTATTATTGGTATTCTTGATAATTGCCAATCTGACTGGAGTGAGTTGAAATCTCAATGCAGTTTTACTTGCATTTACCTGATTGCTGGAGATGTTAAAACATTTTTACAATTGTTGGCCATTCTCCTTTTGAGAAATGTCTGTTTAGTTCATTTGCCCATTTATTGATTGGATTGTTTTTCTGATGTTGAACTTTTTGAGTTCTTTATATATTCTGTATATTAATCCCCTGTCAGAGGAATAGCTGGCAAAGATTTTCTCCCATTCTGTAGGCTTTCTTCATGCTCTTAATTATTTAAGAAGTTTTTTTAACATTCCATTTATTGACTATTGGTTTTATTTCTTAAACTTTAGAGGCCTTACTAAGAAAGTCATTGTCTGCACCAATATGATGGAGGGTTGAACCTATGTTTTCTTCTAGCTGTTGCAAGGTTTCTGATCTAATTAGTAAGTCTTTGATCTTCTTTGATTTGACTTTCGAGCAGGGTGAGAGAAACAGGGATCTAATTTCATTCTTTCACATATGAATATCCAGTTTCCCCAGAACCATTTGTTTAATAGGTTATTTTTTTCCCCGAGCATATGCTTTTGGCACCTTTGTCAAGTATGAGATGGCTTTAAGTATGTGGGCTGTCTCTGTGTCTTCTATCCCACTGGTCTTCACATCTGTTTTGATGTTAATACCATGCTGTTTTTTGTTACTACAGTTCTGTAGTACAATTTGAGATTAGGTACTGTGATGCCTCCTGCATTACTCTTTTTGCTCAGGATTGCTTTGGCTATTCTATGTCTCTTATTCTTCCAAATAAATTTTAGAATTATTTTAAAATTTCTCCCTTTTGTATTTTTGAGTTAGATATGATTTCCTGTAGGAAATTGAAAATGAGTGATAAAAGAGGATTCCTTGCCTTCTTCCTTTTTATTTTTCTGGCTGAAAATATTTTGATTTCTATCATTCACAAACTTTTTTCCCCATTAAAAAATAGTAAGTCCAAAACATTAATAATGAAACTCTGAAGACATTAAAATCAGTAGGAATAAACTTTTGGGCCTCTTTTTATATTTATAGAGAGATAGATCACTGAAGGGCAGAGCTATGCTCATGACAGGTAGAGATTTGGAGAGGATAATATAAGGAATTTAAGTTATTAATCATGGTTTTGGACTGTGACTTCTGTGTCACGTAACCTGCTTATTTAACAATGTGGTGAGAAAATCTATCCTTCAGAAATCTTTTTTATTGAAAATATTGATGGAGAAACAGGCAGAGTCAATCATAAAATATGTACTATATTCATTACACGTATTGAAAGGTAGATTGTTATATCCTATTTGTAATCAATAAGCAATGAGCACTGAGAAGGTATTCCATAAGTTCTCTGTCATATCAGTGACAATATAATCATTAAACTTACCAGGTTGACATATAATGGTATTCATTTATTAACATGTAGATATTTTTTATTTTTTGACATGCATAACATTGTACCCAAATTTTTAATATTTATGAACAAACTTAGTGATAATTTTCTTTCATACTGCTATTTTCTCTAATGTAAATTATTCAAATTTTCATTTCTTATTGTTGATGTACTTACAGATGTTAGAATTCTATTACTAGCATTTCCTTGAAAAGAGAAAATACATCTTTTTTTTTTTTAAAGTATATTCTAAAGAACTCTGGTGGGTTACAGTTTGCTTGAATGAGTCTCAATGTTTAATCCTTATGGTATAGAAGCTGTCCATCCTTCCTACATTTCACTGTTATGTTCCTGTGCTTGATTTTCATAGATGAAGGTGGTCTTAAACAGTATATGTAAAATTTTTTAAATGTTAAAAGCAAACTGCTAGATAGCATTTTTCTATGTAAAGCCATACTAAATTTTAATTGTTATGGTTACACTTGTAGAAAATATCTGTATAATCATATTGATGTATATTTGTCACAATTGGATTCTCTTAAAAAATCATGCTATTTTTATAATTCTGTGTTTTAATTCATTTTGACATAATTCTAGGTACATGACATTCCATTTCATTTCTATTGGTCAGTGTTTATAACTATACCTGCATTTCAAACATGACATTTAAAACTTATAAGTATTTGTGTTCTCTCCTAAAGAGGCAATTTTCTCTAGAATTGTTTTGATTATGAGAACAGCATATGCTTGATTTTTTTCCAAGTATGTTACAGAAATCTGACACACTTGAGAGGCAAAAATGTATCAGTATTCTAATTATTGTTTTATTTATATTAAGTTGTTGCTTTGAATATATTAGATGATTAAAAATTTTCTCTCATAAGAAAATTATAATGATAAGTGAATTTAATAGACTTTTCTCTATTTTAAAAAAATCAAATCGAAAAGTTGAAAAAATAAGATGAAAACTTGGGTAGCTAACTTTGCTACACCTTGTTCTATGTAATTACCAGAATCATGATGCCATTATATAAAAGATAGTTTCTTAAGCAAAAAATTTTAAAATAATAGAAAGAAAACATCCATTTGCAAAAAAGCATTTAGGTGTGCATATTTTCTTCATTAACATTTGTCTTACTAATATGGCAATTTTTAAACTAGTTTTAGATTGAAATGATGAAAACATACAAAATTATTATTTCAGGGTAATGTCTAGAAGTTAATTATGTATCTTGAAAAATTTTGACGTATGTTGACTTACACTACAGTAAACTAATGTAGTTGAATAACTTAATAACATACATTAGATAAATGTATCTTAGCTTCAATGTAGCATTAAAAAATTCAGAAAACAGAATCATACTAGACTTAAAGATTTCTGTAACTCTCGTTTTTTGATACATAAAAAACAAAAAAATGTTCCTATCAATGGAATGCCATGTAAAGTTTCAATAAATGCATATATTAGGTCGTGGTTACATCAGGATAAACATATCTATCTCTTTAAGCATTTATCATTTTTTGGTGTGGTTAAAACTTTCTAAGTCTTTTTATTCCAGTTATTTGAAATACGCAGAACATTATTTTTATTTATCCATCTTCCTTGCCTCTTATAACCACCATTGTGCTTACTCCCAAATTCTAGAAATCAGTTTCTTTTTAATTTCTCCTTTGATTGAAATCACAAAGCACTTGTCCTTCTGTGCCCAGCTTATTTCACTTAACGTAAGGAGCCCCGCCTCCATCCGTATTGTCGCACGGATGAGATTGCACTGCTTCTATTTTGTGGATAGATATTGCTCCATTGTGTAGTCATACACTACATTTTCTCTCTGTGGGGCAATGAAGCAGCGCATCACTGCGTGCCTGGTTTGTACCACTCAGATCCACCTGTCCACGTGGACTAAAGGAGCAGCTCCCTCAAGATCGTGATGTGCTTCTCTTCCTGAAGGTGATAAAAAGGGGGAGTTTGGTGAGATGAGCGAGAGCTCTCAGTGCTGCATTTTTTTCCCAAGGTTGCAGCTGATATTACCTTTTTCCACACAAAATTAACATTAATGCATGAATAATAATGAAATAAGTGATTTCTAGTGTTCAGTTGGAATGTTATATTTTAAAAATTAGTTAAAAAAAGGATTCTTATTTGATTTTCACAGTAACCCCATAAGGTAGGCAGACTGTATTATTAATGTCCAATAAGATTTAAACATTAAAAAAAATAGTTCATCTGAGATACATATAATGCAGAAACTTATTCTGCTTATTCTGGAAAACATTTATCATTCTTTTCTTTTTTTTAATTTATTTTTAATGTAAACAAATGAGATACATCATGTTGCTTTGTACATGAAGTAGAGGTGTACCATTTGTGTAATCATACATTTACAAAGGGTAATAGCGTTTGATTCATTGTTATTTTTTCCTTCCCCCCACCTCTCCCACCACTCTTTTCCTTCTATATAGTCCCTCCTTCCTCCAATCTTTCCCCCCTCTCACCCCCCAATATGTGTCATCATCTGCTTATCAGTGAGATCATTTGTCCTTTGTTTTTTTCAGATTGGCTTAATTCACTTAGCATGATATTCTCCATTTTCATCCATTTGGCTGCAAATGCCATAATTTTATTATTCTTTATGGCTGAGTAATATGCCATTGTATATATATACCACAGTTTCTTTATCCATTCATCAATTGAAGGGCATCTAGGTTGGTTACACAATCTGGCTATTGTGACTTGAGCAGCTATGAACATTGATGTGGCTGCATCACAGTAGTATGTTGATTTTAAGTCCTTTGGGTATAGGCCAAGGAGTGGGATAGCTGGGACAAATAGTGGTTCCATTCCAAGTCTTCTAAGGAATCTCCACACTGCTTTACAGAGTGGCTGCACTAATTTGCAGCCTCACCAGCAACGTATGAGTGTACCTTTTCCCCCACATCCTCACCAACACCTATTGTTGCTTGTATTCTTCATAATTGCCATTCTAATTGGGGTGAGATGGAATTTTAGGGTAGTTTTGGTTTGCATTTCTCTTATTTCTAAAGATGTTGAACATTTTTTCATAAATCTGTTGATTGCTTGTACATCTTCTTCTGTAAAATGTCTGTTCATTTCCATAGCCCATTTGTTGATTGGGTTATTTGTATTCTTGGCGTAGAGTTTTTCAAGTTCTTTATAGATTCTGGAAATTAGTGCTCTATCTGAAGTATGAGTGGCAAAGATTTTCTCCCACTCTGTAGGCTCTCTTTTCACATTCCTGATAGTTTCCTTTGTTGAAAGAAAGCTTTTTAGTTTGAATCTATCTCAGTTATTAATTCTTGCTTTTATTTCTTGTGCTAAAGGAATCCTGTTAAGGAAGTCTAATCCTAAGCTGACATGTTGAAGATTTGGACCTACTTTTCTTCTATAAGATGCAAGGTCTCTGGTCTGATTCCAAGTTCCTTGTTCCATTTTGAGTTGAGTTTTGTGCAGGGTGAGAGATAGGGGTTTAGTTTCATTCTGTTGCATATGGATTTCCAGTTTTCCCAGCACCATTTGTTGAAGAGGCTGTCTTTCCTCCATTGCATATTTTTGGCACCTTTGTCTAGTATGAGAAAATTGTATTTATTCGGGTTTGTGTCCGTGTCCTCTATTCTGTGCCACTGATCTACCTGTCTATTTTGGTGCCAATACCATGCCGCTTTTGTTACTATTGCTTTGTAGTATAGTTGAAGTTCTGCTATTGTGATGCCCCCTGCTTTACTCATTCGGCTAAGAATTGCTTTAGCTATTCTGGGTTTCTTATTCTTCCAGATGAATTTCATGATTGCTTGCTCTATTTCTGTAAGGTACATCATTGGGATTTCAATTGGAATTGCATTGAATCTGTATAGTACTTTTGTTAGTATGGCCATTTTGACAATATTAATTCTGCCTATCCAAGAACATGGGAGATCTTTCCATCTTCTAAGGTTTTCTTTAATTTCTTTCTTTAGTGTTCTGTAGTTCTCATTGTAGAGGTCTTTCACTTCTTTTGTTAGATTGATTCCTAAGTGTCTTATTTTTTTCAAAACTATTGTGAATGGGGTATTTTTCCTAACTTCTCTTTCTGAAGATTCATAACTTATGTATAAAAATGCATTAGATTCATGAGCATTGATCTTATATCCTGCTACTTTACTGAATTCACTTATGAGTTCTAAAAGTTTTCTGGTGGAATTTCCTGGTTCCTCTAAATATATAATCATGTCATCAGCAAATAGGGATAGTTGAATTCTTCTTTTCCTATTCGTATCCCCTTTAATTTATTTCATCTGTCTAATTGCTTTGGCTAGAGTTTCAAGGACAATGTTGAATAGAAGTGGTGAAAGAGGGCATCCCTGCCTTGTTCCAGTTTTTAGGGGGAATGCTTTCAGTTTTTCACTATTTTGAATGATATTGACCATGGGCTTAGCATAGATGACCTTTACAATATTAAGGAATGTTCCCATTATCCATATTTTTTCTAGTGTTTTGAGCATGAAGGGATGCTGTATTTTATCAAATGCTTTTTCTGCATCTATTGCAATAATCATGTGATTCTTGACTTTAAGTCTGTTGATATGGTGAATTACATTTATTGATTTCCAGATGTTGAACCAACCTTGCATCCCTGGGATAATACCCACTTGATCGTGGTGCACTATCTTTTTAATATATTTTTATATGCGATTTGCTAAAATTTTGTTGAGAATTTTTGCATTGATGTACATTAAGGATATTGGTCTGAAATTTTCTTTCCTTGATATGTCTCTATA
Organism: Sciurus vulgaris; assembly: GCF_902686455.1. Taxonomy (NCBI): domain Eukaryota; kingdom Metazoa; phylum Chordata; class Mammalia; order Rodentia; family Sciuridae; genus Sciurus; species Sciurus vulgaris. Next base: position 163,619,669 of record NC_136464.1, read on the forward strand.
TGGTTAGGTATCAGGGTGATATTGGCTTCATAGAACAAATTTGGGAGGGTTCCCTCTTCTTCTATTTCATGAAATACTTTGAGGAGTATTGGAATGAGCTCTTTAAAGGTTTTGTAGAACTCGGCTGAGAACCCATCTGGTCCTGGACTTTTCTTTGTTGGTAGGGTTTTGATGACTTCTTCTATTTCATTACTTGAAATTGATCTATTTAAATTGTGTAGTCTTCCTCGTACAGTTTAGGTAATTCATATGTCTCTAGAAACCTTTTGATGTCTTTGAGATTTTCTATTTCGTTGGAGTATTTCACTCTTGTCTGTTGTGATATTTCCTTGTTCATTCTGAATTTTAGTAATTTGAGTTTTCTCTCACCTTCTAGTTGTTAGTGTGGTTAAGGGTTTATCAATTTTGTTTATTTTTTCAAAGAACCAACTATTAATTTTGTCAATTTTTTTCGATTGTTTCTTTTGTTTCAATGTCATTGAGTTTAGCTCTGATTTTAACTATTTCCTGTCTTCTACTACTTTTGGTGTTGCTCTGTCCTTCTTTTTCTAGGGCTTTGAGCTGTAGTGTTAGGTCATTTATTTGTTGATTTTTTTTCTTCTTTTATTGAATGTGCTCCATGAAATAAATTTTTCTCTAAGTACTGCTTTCACAGTATCCCAGAGATTTTGATATGATGTATCTTTGTTCTAGTTTACCTCTAAGAAATTTTTTATTTCCCTCCTGATGTCTTTTGTTATCCATTCATCATACAATAGCATATTATTTAATCTCCAGGTATTGGAGAAGTTTCTGTTTTTTATTTTGTCATTTACTTCTCATTTCAATCCATTATGATCTGATAGAATACAAGGTAGTATCTCTATCTTCCTGTATTTGCTAACATGAGTTTTGTGGCATAAAATATGGTCTATTTTACAGAAGGATCCATGTGCTGTTGAGAAGGTGTATTCGCTCTTGGTTGGATGGTATATTCTATATATGTCTGTTAAGTCTAAATTATTGATTGTGTTATTGAGATCTATGGTTTCTTTGTTCAATTTTTGTTGGAAGATCTTTCCAGTGGTAAGAGAGGTTGTTAAAATCACCTAGTATTATTGTGTTGTGGTCTATTTGATTTCTGGAATTGAGAAGGATTTTTTTGATGTACATGGATGATCCAAGTTTTGGGCATAAATATTTATGATTGTTATGTCTTGCTGATTTATGCTTCCCTTAAGCAGTATGAAATGTCCTTCTTTATCTCTTCTGACTACCTTTGGCTTGAAGTCCACATTATCTGATATAAGGATGGATATTCCAGCTTTTTTGCTGAGTCCCTGTGCATGGTATGCTTTTTCCCATCTTTTCACCTTTAGTCTGTGGGTATCTCTTTCTATGAGATGAGTCTCTTGCAGGCAGCATATTGTTGGATCTATATTTTATCCAATCTGCCAGTGTATGTCTTTTGATTGATGAGTTCAGGCCATTAACATTCAGGGTTATCATTAAGATATCACTTGTATTCCAAGCCATTTGACTCATTTTTGTTTTTTTGACATGACTTGGTTTCTCCTTTATTTGGCTATTCCTTTAGGATAGTTCCTCCCTTTGCTGATTTACATAATTGTTTTTCATCTCTTCCTCCTGGAATATTTTGCTGAGAATGTTCTGTAATGCCGGCTTTCTTTTTGTAAATTCCTTTAGCTTTTGTTTATCATGGAAGGGTTTTATTTTGTCGTCAAATCTGAAGGTAATTTTTGCTGGGTATAAGATTCTTGGTTGGCATCCATTTTCTTTCAGGGCTTGAAAAATGTTGTTCCTGGCCCTTCTAGCTTTTAGGATCTGGGTTGAAAAATCTGCTGACATCTGTATTGGTTTTCCCCTGAAAATAATTTGATTCTTTTCTCTCGCAGCCTTTAAAATTCTGTCTTTATTTTGTAATTTAGGTATTTTCATTATAATGTGCCTTGGTGTGGGTCTGTTGTAATTTTGTGTATTTGGAGTCCTATAAGCCTCTTGTACTTGATTTTCCATTTCATTCTTCAGATGTGGGAAATTTTCTGATAATATTTTCATTGAATAGATTGTTCATTCCTTTGGTTTGTTTCTCTGTGCCTTCCTGAATCCCAATAATTCTTAAATTTGGCCTTTTCATGATATCCCATAATTCTTGTAGATTCTGTTCATGATTTCTTACCATCTTCTCTGTTTGGTCAATTTTGTTTTCAGGATCAAATATTTTGTCTTCAATGCCTGAGGTTCTGTCTTCCAGGTGTTCTATCCTATTGGTTATGCTTTCTATGGAGTTTTTAATTTGGTTTATTGTTTCCTTCATTTCAAGGATCTCTGTTTTTTTTTTCCAGTATCTCTAACTCTTTATTGAAATGATCTTTTGCTTCCCATATTTTCTCTTTTAACTGTTGATTGGTGCGATCATTGAAAGCCTGCATTTGCTCTTTCATCTCATTGTTTGCTTCCCTGATCATTTTCATTATGTACATTCTCAACTCCCTGTCTGAAATTTCTTCTGCCATGTTGTCATTGGATTTTATTGATGTCCCCTCCTCCAAGAAGCTGCCTGCCGTCCTGGGACCTATGCTCCGTGCCTAAGTGTCTCTCTGTGTGGCTCTTCCTCTGAGAAGCTGCCCGGGTCGTGGGCTCATTATTTTCAATATGTGAATATTGCCACATGTTCGTGTTTTACTATATTATTTTCCAAATTAGTCCTTACACTCTTCTCATAATTTAGAATATTTATCCATTTATTCACTATATATTTTGAAAATTACCAAAATACATTGGTATATGCTAGAGATAAATATTTTGATAAATTAAAGAAAGTTTAATGGTTGCAAACGAATGCTTGCTTTTTTTCTTTTTTAAGCTTCTTTAAACCTCAGGCCCTGGCTAATACATCTCTTTAAATAGAAAAAAAAAAAATCATCTTCTGTTGACAGGGTTACATTTTCTCATCATTATTTTTCTTCACCTTATTTTAGACTACTGATAGTCAAAATTAATCTGATTTAAGGAACTCTGTCTTTTAAACAGTGTATCTGAATCATTCAACCTTGGAGAAAGTATTTTCATTGCTCGTTTTACATGCAAATGCTGACTGAGAAGGAATAGCAACTTCTTCTGAAGTAACCTATAAACAATGACAGCTGGTGCAGCAAAAATACAATTACTTTTTTGCACATTCCCTTCCAATCTGCATGGTGACAATGAACAAGACTGATATCCAGTAATCAATAATTCAAATACTTCATTTGTATTAGTTATTAAGTAGTTAACATATATGGCAATAAATCTCATAAATGAGGTTTAAAGAAAAGCACAGAAAAAGGTATTTTTGTATCTTTTGAAGTATCATATATATTTATAAATATTTACATTAGGTAAACATAATTAACATTTTCAAATAATATTACTTTTTATAAATATCACATTATATAGAGAATTGTTTTGAAATATCGAAGATTGGCAAATAGCAAATTTTGTATACTTATGGAAAAATAATTGTAAAAAAATTTGAAGAGGTTCTAAGCAGGTTATGTAGAGTACTGGAGTTAAATTTAACATTAACCAAATATCTCAAGAAATAAACTGTGCAAAAATAGAGAGTCCTGGATTGAATTTAATAATAACAAACTACCCAAAGAAATAAATATTATGTAAAGATTGTCAGTCAATAGTATTTTAATGAAGTATGATTAAAAATTTGAGGTTTGTCAAAGTTTCAGCTTTAATCTTCAGTTTTGGGTGAGCTGACCTTTCTGCTTTACAATTATTAGCATCCCACGTTCATATACTGTATTTAGATCACTTAATACAGGTTATCTTAAATAAGTTTACATGATTTCATTTCTTTTTCATTAAGAACAATATAGTAAGTCATTATCCTTTTACATATTTTAAAAATGATGAGTTCAGATTCAATAACTGATGCAAAGTCATCCATTTAGTAAATTGTGATTTCAGGGATCCAATTCAGGATCTCTACAAATTTCTGCACTGTTCTACTTTTGACATACTAATTGAGTCTTTTCATAGACTCTGACTTACTGAAATTAGAGTAGTTATGTAAGATTTTTCTAAAATAAAATCCTCTTATTTGACTAATTTATATGTATCGACACATTTTGACCTAACACGAATAAATATGCTTTTAAAAAAATCTTTCCCATTTCACCTCCATTTACTAGCTGTTCGGCACTGGATTAGTTGCTTAATCTCTTTGGGCTTAAGTTTGCATGTGTGTTTGGATTGTTCAAACATTAAATCAGTCAACTCAGGTGAGGCAATACTGTGTCACACAATAAGGTTGGGGAGAAAGGACAGAAAACAGCACCCCTCTCTCAAGACCTAAAGTTTATTTTCCCCCATGACTTAATTTTCCTTAAGTTTATCAACCATACTGAACTCACCAGGAGAGTCGTATTTGAACATGTTGCATGCTATTCTATGGTCTTCTAAATTAATTTTAAATTTTTGTTCTTTTTAGTTATACATGACAGTAGAGTATAACTTGACTTTTTTTTTAATACAAACGTGGAGTACATATTATTATAATTAGGATCCCAGTCTTATGGTTGTACATGTTGGAGAGATTCACTGTGGTGTAGTCATATATGTACATAGGAAAATTATGTCAGAATCAGTCAACAGTCTTTCCTATTACTTTTGTCCCTTCTTTCCCTTCATTCCCTTTGTCTAATCCACTGAACTTCTTATTCTTCTCCTACACCCCTTGTTGGGTGTTAGCATCCTCTTATCAGAACATTCAACCTTTGGTCTTGGGACTGGGTATTTCCTTTAGCATGATAATCTCCAGATCCATCCATTTTTTGGCAAATGTCCTAAAGTCATTCTTTTTTATGGCTGAGTAATATTCCTTTGTGTATATATATTACATTTTTGTAATCCACTTATCTGTTGTAAGGCACCTACACTGTATCCACTGCTTAGCTATTGAGAATTGAGCTGCCATAAACATTGATGTGGCTGTGTCACTGTAGTATGCTGTTTTTAAGTCCTTTGGGTATATACCAAAGAGTGGGATAACTGGGTCAAATGGTGGTTCCATTTCAACTTTTCTGAGGACTCTCCATACTGATTTCCAGAGTGTTTGTGCCAATTTTCAGGTGCACTAGTAATGTGTGAGTGTACCTTTTCCCTTCCTCTTACCAACATTTATTGTTACTTGTATTCTTGATTGTTGCCATTTTGACTGGAGTGAGATAAAATCTCAGTGTAGTTTTAATTTGAATTTGTGTAATTGCTAGAGGTGTTGAACATTTTTTCATATATTTTTGACATTTACATTTCTGCTTCTGTGAAGTGTCTTTTCAGTTCCTTTGCTATTTATTAACTGGGATTTTTTTGGCATTATATTTTTTGAGTTTTTTATATATCCTGGAGATTAATGCTGAGGTGCAGGTGGCAAAGATATTGTTCCATTCTGTAGGCTCTCTCTTCACATTCTTGATTGTGTCCTATGCTGTGAAGAAACTTTTTAGTTTGATACCATCTTGTTTATTGATTCTTCATTTTATTTCTTGTGCTTTAGGAGTCTTGTTGAGGAAGTCAGTTCTAAGCTGACATGATGGGGTGTTGGGCCTATCTTTTCTTCTAGTAGGGTTTCTGGTCTAAGTCTAGGTCTTTGACCAACTTTGAGTTTTGTGCAGGGTAAGAAATAGGGGTTAGATTTTATTTTGCTACATATGAATTTCCTATTTTCTCAGCACCATTTGTTGAAAAGGTTCTCTTTTCTCCAATGTATGATTATGTCCAGTATGAGATGACTGAATTTAGTGGGTTTTCTGTCTGTGTCTTCTATTCTGTTCCATTGGTCTTCATGTCTATTTTGGTACAGATTCAATGTTCTTTTTGGTTGATTTATTGTTTCCTTTTTTGTACCAGGGATCGAACTCAGGGGCACTCAACCACTGAGCACATCCCCAGCCCTATTTTGCATTTTATTTAGAGACAGGATCTCACTGAGTTGCTTAGCACCTTGCTTTTGTTGAGGCTGGCACTGAACTCGTGATCCTCCTGCCTCAGCCTCCTGAACTGCGGGGATTACAGGCACACACCACTGAGCCCAGCTCAATGCTGTTTTTGTTATTATAGCTCTGTGGTATAATTTAAGGTCTGGTACTGTGATGCCTCCTGCTTCACTCTTCTTGAAAAGGATTGCTTTTGCTATTCTGGGTCCCTTGCTTCTTCAAATGAATTTCAGGACTGTTTTTCCTATTTCTATGAGGAACATCATTGGGATTTTAATAGGAATTGCATTAAATATGTATAGAATTTTAGGTAGTATGGCCATTTTGATAACAGTAATTCTGCTCATCCAAGAACACGGGAGAGCCTTCCTTCCTCTAAGGTCTTCATCAATTTCTTTCTTAGTGTTCTGTCGTTTTCATTGTAAAGGTCTTTCACCTCTTTTGATAGAGTCCCACGGCTTTTATTTTTTTGATTTTTTTTGAGGCTATTGTGGATGGGGTAGTTTTCTTCATTTCTCTTTCAGCTGATTCACCATTGGTGTATAGGAACAAAATTAGTTTATTGGTGTTAATTTTACATCCTGCCACTTAGTTGAATTCCTTTGTGAGTTCTAGTAGTTTTCTATTAGTTTTTTGGGTCTTATAAATATAGGATCATGTCATCAGCAAATAGAGATAGTTTGAGCTCTTCTTTTCTTATTTGTATCCCTTTAATTTCTTTCTTTTGCCCAATTGCTCTGGCTAGACTTTCCAGGACTATGTTGAATAGAAGTAGTGAAAGAGAACATTCCTGTCTTGTTCCAGTTTTTAGAGGGAATTCTTTCAGTTTTTCTTCATTTAGAATGATGTTGGCCTTGGGTTTAGTGTATATAGCTTTTACAAGGTTGAGGAATGCTCCTACTATCCCCAGTTTTTCTAGTGTTTTGACCATGAATGGATGCTACACCTTTGTCAATGTATTTTCTTTATCTATCGAGATAATCATATGATTCTTGTCTCTAAGTTTGTTGACATGATGATTACATTTATTGATTTCCATATGTTGAACCAACCTTGCATCCCTGGAGTGAAACCCACTGGATCATGGTGCACTATCTTTTTAATGTGTGGGGAGAAATAATAACAACCACCAATGCAATCAATATTCAGCATTAAACTAAATACTTAGTTTCCATCTACAATGGTACTATAAACAGGAATTTTATGGTAGGTAATTGCCAACAGTAGAGATATTTTTTTACAAAAAAGGGTTTGTTATTTCAAAATGTTGAGAGGAAGAATGCAGAAGAGATGTAGGATGTAATAATCGAGAGGGAGGATGAGAGTACTAATACAGAGTTAAGGAAGAAAGAATACAATAAATTTTGGCTGTTAACCAATTGAAGAGAGGGGAAGAGAATCAAGTAAAATACACAGGAGAAAAACAACGTAAAACAAACAAAAAACAATGTAAAACAAAACCAAGGTATGCATTTTTAAAATGGTAGAGTATAAAATTACCTTATTCTGTAAGGTGGCCACTAGTCATTTTGGCTACTGAGAAAATGTGACTAAAGTTTGAATTAATATGTTTGGTGTCAAATTCTGACCAACTTTCAAAGACTTAGCAGAAGAAGAAGGAAAATTACCTTATGATAGTTATAATTTCAATCACCTGGTTAAAGAACAATAGTGTTTTTAATATAACAATTCAAGTTAAAAAAATTATTAACACTGATTTTTGTTACCTGTGTTTTGATCAGTATTTTTTAGTACAGTTATTGGAAATTTTTAAATTATTATGTGACTTATATTGGTTTTTCATTGGAAGCATTGTTATAAACAAGTAAATTTACATAAGGTTGAGCTCTTCTTTATAGTTTATACATTAATATTTTTTTTACTTTTAAACTAAAACTTGACAAATGTGAATATTGGCAGTTCTGAGCCTTAAAGAATGAGTAAGCACAGGGACTTACATTTGTATAACGTAAGTCACTTATATAGCATCTAAAAATATGATGAAGAGAAATTATATTGATAGATACGATCAGAAGGATATTCAACAAATTCAGACTCTCATTTTTTCTCTATATAGCATTAATTAACTTTAGAGACAACCCCACATTGTAGTATCCTAATGATAATTGCAATGCATTTTGAATTACTTGGATGAAAGTGTAACCTTGTCAAATAAAAGTGATTTAGAAAACTTTTAATAGAAAAAAAAAAAAACAAAACCAAGGTATGCTAGATGGAATTGGAGAATATCACGCTAAGTGAAATAAGCCAATCCCCAAAAACCAAAGGCTGAATGTTTTCCCTGATAAATGGATGATGATACATAATAGTGGGGGGGGGGGGGTTAGAGAAGAATGGAGGGACTTTAGATTACATAGAGGGAAATGAGAGGGAGGAGGGGCCAGGGGTATGAAAGATGGTGGAATGAGACAGACATCATCACCCTATGTACACGTGTGATTACACAAATGGTACAAATCTACATCGTGCACAACCATAGAAATGAAAAGTTGTACCCCATTTGTGTACAATGAATCAAAATGCAGTCTGTAAAAATTTAAAAAATTAAAAAATAATATTCATAAGAGATGAAAAAAAAAAAAAACCCAGTCAAGAGTCAAGAAAATAAATGCCTTCAAGAATGCTTGAAATATGACCAGACGGATATGTTTATGTTCAAATTTCCATTCAGCATGCAAATTAAAAAAAAAGTTTCTTGAAAGAAAATTAATGGATTGTTTCTATTTTGGTCAAAAAAATGTCTAACATGATATGTCGGTTATCATTTCCCAACTGTCTTCGGTTCTTGAGTTCAACAGTAGTAGCCTGGGGCTGCCAATGCCTTCTTTTGTGGAACTAGTTATTGTTGCTCCTTCTCAGCTTCTGGCAGTAGGAGGTGGTTGGGTTGGAGGGTGTTGTCTCCCCTCACAAGCAAGGGCTGGTTGTAGAGTTCTGTGAAAGGGGTTCCCAGAGGCTGAGCTCCTAAAGGCCTGGATTGGATCTAGCTAGAGCCCAGGTGCTTTGTGGCATGATGTTTGGTGAAGCTTGTAAACCAGCACTTCTCCAGGGCCCAGATACTTCTTCAGGTCTGCCCTGGGTGTCTGTTTCGCTCCACCTTTGCTTGCCATGGCCAGGTTATCTTGGCCAACTGGGCTCAGTCCTAAAGTGCGCATTCATCTCCCCACACCTCTCCCTACCCTCTACCGCCAGACCAAATCCCAGGTGGTCCTGCCAATGGCAAGATTCAAAGCGTGGGAGATTGCCAGGATCTTTCTGGTCTGAGTGTCTCCAATTCCCTAGGCTGCAACACTTTACATGCCTGCATTTCACCTGGTTTTCTGGTCACACTCTGGGTAGCATGGTGAGTCTCTGCCAGTCAGGTTTTTGGACCCAACTGGAAACACATAGGTCTGGGTGCCTGGATCCACACCTACCAGCCTCCTTAGCACAGTGGAGAGAGATGGCAGCTGACCTTGCTCTCCGCAGGTCACTGGGAGATGCACAACCTCCCTCTCAAATGAAGGCAAAGCGCAGCTCACCCACTGGATCCGCTCCAGACATCCAGGATCACCATCCTATCTGCTTCAAGACAGCCTCGGGGTCACTGGAAATGTGGGCTCTCTTGGTCTCTCCGACCTGCCTGTGGTCCATCCGCATCAGCAGCCCCTGATGCTGGCAGTAGTATTTTTTTTTTTTCCTTTCTTTTATTTATTTTTAAATTTTATTCTATCGAACCTTCTGTGTCCCTAGGCCATTCTGAGAGTCCAGTATTAAATCCCAGTAGGATCTCTTTCTTTCTTTTTTTTAACGACCTCAAGGAGAAGCTGTTTGTCCTTTTCCTGGTCCCACACCAAGGAGCAGTTTGGAAAGTAACTGTAATAAGTGAACAATAGGGAATCCATTTTGTCCTCAGCAGCCAGTCTAAGATTTCTGGGAAGTCAAGAATAAGTCCCAGTTCTAAGAAAGGAAGTCCTGATGCAAACTCATGCTAATAGGAACTAAAATTAGGACCGGCTAACCACACAAAAAAATTTGCTTCTGTAACTTGGCTTGCTTACATTGGTTGCTTACATTGGTTGAAACAGGTGTTCTGCCTGCTTGTGGTTTTTTCCTTTATAACCCCCCACCCCCCCCAAATAACTGTTATCCTAGCACACCGCTTTAGGCGCCTAGGGTGGTCGTCGCTGGCCAGCTCAATAAAGGATGCTTTGGTTTTTACGTGAACGGCTTGGATGAGTTTTTGATTCTCCTTGGGTACAACAGTAACCTTCTCTACTCCTGCCATCTCGATCCGCCTCTATTTTAAGATCTTACTACAAAAAGTTTTCATTACATTTTATTTAAGGTTTGTAATAACTGTAAATATTCAAAGCATGACCATTATTGACATGATAAGATCCAAGACTTCAAGGAGAATAGTAATCTTAGGCAATGTAAATATTCAAAACATGAGAATGTTTAGGCACCAAAAATTTAAATAAAATGATCCCACCCTAATCATGTGCTATCTCAATACAACTCGAGAGAGCTACAAAACAGAAAATTACAGTTTGAAAATTCGAATATATCTTAAAATATTCAGAAAATGCCTGTAAATCAATATACATTTATATTTTAATGATGTCAATTCATGTATCACTTATTAAAATAATTTTTAAAGTGAGGTTAACTTTTTAAGTGAATAAAAAAGTTCTAAAGTTCTTAAAAATACAGATTTTATTTTGAAATATTCATTCAATGTAGAAAATAATTCTATTTGAAGTGATTATTATAAATCTATTACATTTAATCATACACTTAGAAAGTATTATATAATCTAACACATTTTCCTGATTAGTTACTGTGGGAAAGTAAATAGTTGCTAACCTTGATATCTAGAAGAAAAAGTTTGGAAAGCAAAGTCAAATTCTTCTGAGGGAGTAATATTTATAGGCTTCAAATAAAGTTCAAAGAAAAAAATCAAAATTTCAGATAAGATTAAGGTATCAATCAAACAAATGCTAGGAATCCAGGACTAGAGATGTTAATGGAAAATATAATTGAATGTCACTAAGGATGATAAACAAATATGAACCAGAAGCAGATTTTACATATTTGGAATGATATGTGTATATGTGTGTGTGTGTGTGTATAAATATGTATTTTAGATAAAATTTATATATAAATAGATATGTGTATATACATCAGGTAAAATTTCAGACGAGTTAGCATGTCTCTCATATAGAATTAAAATATGCCAAAAGTGCTGAGGTCATTAATGAGGAAACAGAAATAGTGTGGTGTGGTTTAAACTGTTTCAAAGAGCATCTTGATGAACTGGATATTTATTGCCATTATAATGAAAATAAGGAAAATTTAGAGTAAGATTATTCTGCTGCATACTAAATTAACTTCTATAGGACGATTTGAACATGATCTTTGCTGTAATCTATTCTGCTTGATGGAGACTGACATTTTTCTGTGAAGTTTCACTGACTGGACTGTCATGGAACAGTAAATAGCGGACGAACTCCAACACACACACCTGAAGAACTGAATGAATGGGATCTGTTGAACATTGCCCCCTTTCCCACAGTGCACAATTCCAAACCACCATGTCTTACTTTCAAATTTTGCATGATGTTTCGAATTCCAAGGATTTCTGTAGATCAAATACAGGATAATTGCTCAAAATTTTAAGTATTCTGTTTTATGTACATGGTAAATTCGTTTATAGTTATTTTCTTTAATTTTTCTCAGTAGCACCTTCTGTCTTTCACTCTGAAGGTCATATACATCATTTACAAATTTGTTCCTAAGTATTACATATTTTTGTCTTATCACAAGTGACATTTTAATTTCTATATATTATAAATACATTGTAAATCTAATTTATTTTACTACATTGATCTTTAACGCTGCAAACTTGATAAACTTACTTACTGGCTTACATAGTTTTTACTAGATTTTATAATATTTTCATTAGATTATTTTATCTTCCACTAAAATGAAGTATTTTCGTCTCCCTTTCTTATATGGACATTATTTGCTTTTTTTTTTCTTGCTTTAATATACCATTTCGAGCTTTACAATAATGCTAAGTAGAAGTGGTGTGAACATGTGTCCTTGCTTTGTGACCAAAAGCATTTTGGCCTTGAACCAGTAAGTATATTAGTGAAAGATTTTTTTCGGGCTGGGGGGATAGCTCAGCTGGTAGAATGCTTACCTCGAAATCATCAAGGCCCTGAGTTTGATCCCCAGCACTGAAAAAAAAAAAAAAAAAAAAAAAAAAAATTCATTGAGGAAGTTGTCTACTTTTCATATTTTGGATATTTGTCAGGATTAAATGCTTAATTTTGCCAAGTACTTTTCTACATATATCAAAGTGAACACACACAAAATGTTCACGACACGTATTGAACTTATACAATAATTTCAGGAGCATTCGCTGCTCTCCATTTTCTGTTATTTCTGTAGTAAATGTTTGAAAGAAATCATTGATGAAGTCATCCGAGTCTGTGATTTCCTTTTTGAGATTTTGAGCTGTAATTTTAAGATATTTAACGTGACTCAAATGATATATTTATTATTGAATCATGGTAGTTTGCGTATTCGAGGAATTTATTCATTTGATCAAGTTGCCAAATTTAGTGCTGTAAAGTTGTCAATAATATTCATTTATTAGATTTTTTATATTTGTAGATCTATCATGGGGTCACTTCTTTCACACCTGATAGTGGTGATTCTTTTCATTTCTCTATGTTATCATTCTATATGTAAGTTGGTCAGTTTTATATATTTTCTCTAAATGTATAACTTAGTTGAATAGTTTTATGTTTTCTCATGTTATTGATTTCTACTGTACTACTATATTTTTTTATCTAAGTTAAATTTATCTTATTTCACTTATTTCAGGTAGGAGAGATCACTGACTTAAGATCTTCATTTTAATGTAGATCTTTAGAGCAAATATTTCATTCTTAATAATGATTTAGTTGCATCTAACAATTTTTAAAAAAATTATTAAATATTTCATTCAGATACCTTTAAGGTTTTTTAAGTCTCTTTTTTCCCACTTTTTAAAATTGATGCATTATAGTTATACATAATGATGGGATTTGTTGTTAATATGCATCTGACAAATTTTGATGTATCATGATTTTTCATTTAGAACCAAATTATTTCTGCTTTGTATTTGATTTCTTATTTGTTCCTGCTACTTATCTTTCCTATTGCCACCCTTATGAAAAGTTACATAACTGCTTCTCTCCATGGTATATTAAATTCCTTCTTCCTCTTCTTGTTTTCCAGTAATTCATCGACACCATTTATTACTTGTCATCTTTGCCTACACACACCATCCTAGTAATTTTATGAATTTTAAAATTGTATAATGGACAATATATCTCAAAGGATCTGGAAGCTCTATGAAGACCTCAGGGCACCTGGAAGTTTTATTGTAAATGCTTGACTAAAAATAGGAATGCTCCAGTTAAAATTTATAATGATTTGTTGAAGGAGTCCAGGAGGAGGCCTGCACTAACTTTTCTCTATTTTTGTCTAGATGGATAGATTAATATAGTTTAATCAGTTATGAAGCCTGGCTTCAACAGCATATAAAGTACTCAGTTGTAGATTTTTGCCTGAAATCAATGTGCTTCACACATATGTTGGTGGTAAATAATCTAATTTTAAAGCATGTTAACTAGTCATCAAGTAGTTAAGTTTTGGAACCTGTTTATAACACCTGTAATTTCTTTCTTCGCTGTCACGTATCTTTTGCCTTTATTTAGTTCTTTCATGAACACATGTAAGAGTCCTTTTAACTATCTGATTCTGCATAATCAGTGACCTATTTCATTACAAATACATAATGGCATTTGGAGTTTGCATAGAGATACAAATATTTGATTATATATATTTACAAGTAAATATTCTGAAAGTTTGTTTGATTCAATTTATTCAGTAGATTTTTTAAGCACCAATGTAGCTAATTCAAGGACAAGAACAGTTTTTTTAGTTTCTATAACATTGTAATTATTTTTAGTTGTCAAATAATAAGACATAATATTCTCACAAAGCTGGTATAAATAGACTCTTATACATTGCTGAAGATAGTCCTTGATTTTAAAACATTGTGAATATCTATCAAAGTCTTTTAACAGAGGGGGGGGAACATCTAAATTTTAAAAGGTAAGTTTGTATTTCAAAATCCAAAACATAACTTATTATGACTATTTTTAGTGAACTAGGAGCTATTAAAATATTTCATATTATTAATGTTGATGGTAGAAATGATAATGAAATTATTAAATATAAGAAAAATGCATTGCTATATTTATATCACTTACATATTATATTCTGAAATGAGATAAAACCTTATATGTGGCTTTGATTAGTCATACTTTATTTTCCTTTGAATATCTTCACAATTTTTAGAATGAAGAAATTAATTTTATAATTAGGAAACATATTATCACTGTAATGAGAAAATTAATGAAGGCAGCAAATATCCTGAGCATAGCAGAGTTAAGAAATTGACATCATTTGAAATATTCCCTGATCTCAAAGTAACATTAACTCTTGGGCAGAAAAAGATCTGGAAGGATATATAAGATTAAGAAGGTTGTGTTGAACTAAAGTAATTAAATGACACTTACTCTTCTTTACATTTTATTTAATTTCTCCAACTATATTTATGGATGTTTGGACACATTGATGAATTAAAAATGAAAGCATATTTAATATGTAACATGAAAACAAACATTTGTATACTTCATGATAATAAAAATGAGTTACCATAAAAATCTATAAAGCTAGTAATAATTTTAGAGAAAACAATATCAACATTGGGAAATATAATTAATTAAATGGCATTTTTATGCAAATATTTAATTGCAGTATAGGTTACTACTAAGAAAAAATTGAATCTGTGGTAAATGAGTCAGTAAAGTGTGAATTTAAGATAATTTTAAAAACTAGAAGTATCTTCACTTTATTTCCAGTTGAACAGATCATTACATCTTCTTCAAGATGCTATTACACTGTAATTTACAAACTTATTATGTCTTAAAATTAATTTGTTTCTTGAAAATGTATAATTTCTGAAGATTATAGACATGTTTATTTGTTAAAATCCAAGAGTCTAACTAAATATTATGTTTTCATTGTTTCTATTTTAATGTAGCCAATGAACCAAACTTTGGCAGGATATTCATAATGATTTTACGAGGCATTAATATTAATAAAAATAATTGATATTTCATTATCTCTACCAGTTAATAAGTTGGTGCAGATATTAGTTGGCATTCTATTTTTATTTATTTATTTTTTTCTGATGAATGATGGATGTTTATTTTTTATTTTTTACAGACTGCATTTTGATTCACTGTACACTATAACATTTTTTCGTTTCTATGGTTGTACATGATGTAGATTCATACTATTCATGTAGTCATACATGTACGTAGGGTAATGATGTCTGTCTCATTCCACCATTTTTCATACTCCCCCTAGCTGGCATTTTAAATGTACACAAAATCTCCATACAGATGAATAGCAATTCTTATTAAAATGAAGTTCGGATTCTTAAAATTTTATTGTGTTTTATTATATACTGGCAACTCTCACACTTGCAGGTATATTGAAATTTCTTGTTTTTTGGCTCCCTATTTTAGATTTGATGTCATCAATTGAAGTATACATGTATATTATATATTACTAAAAAGAAAAATCCTTCACATTAAACTGTCATTTATTATTGCAATGTAAATCCAGATTTTAGAAGTTTACAAACATGGAATAATTTAATCTCATAATTGATGAAACAAGAGACTGTTCTTTTTCATAGATTTTATTATCCTTTTCCAAAATGCTCTACTTTGTGTCTTAACAAAATTTCAATCTCCCTTGAAATTACATAAAGTTACTTTTCACTGAGAATCTTAATATGATACCTCAGGCACATTTTAGTAAGCATAAGTGGTGGTATGTATGTAAATCCTAAGGTCACACTACCTTGGCACAGATCCCAACTCAGCCATGCAGTAGTTGTGTGTCCTTACCAAATTATCTACTCTCTATATTCCATTGATCATCTCTGAATCCAGTATTTACTTACAGGATTGTTCTTAGGATAAAACAAAATGTGGCTACCTTCAAAATAGAAATATTAGCTTTTCAGATACATGAAAACATTTTCATGATTATTAGGATATGGAAAGTATTGGGAAATAAATCTCTAGAACTTCAAATTTCATGTATTTATTCCCAATAATGATCTCTTAAAACTCTCCTTTAGGTTATCCTTTCCAAACTCATTTGTCATAAATTTCAGGTTTCTATCACATTTTCATAAATGATTGGCTAGCATATTATTTTATAAGTTGATTGGTTTCATTTATTGATTCTTTGTTTCAGTATACTGAAGGACTACTTGGATTTTCGAGTTGTCAGTTAAAAGTCAAGAGGCATACACTCTGATGACAGGTTATAATATACTTTCTGGAGCATAACATTAAAGTTCAGAGATTGACTAATATGGCTATTCTCAAACTCCTTCCATTTCTATCCACTTATTTAAATTTTCTGTTGGTATTTTCCAGTTACCAAATTGAAAAATTGGAAGAAAACTGATGCTGAATCCTGTTTAATTTTAGTGATGAGTAATATTCATCTAAATATACACAACCTGAGAAAAATCTTATTTTATTCTTAATAAAATTTTACTCTTTATGTTTAATATTTGTAAAATGCAAAATTAATTTATATGGTTATGAGCTATTTTTTACTAATCAGGAATATGGTGATAACTAATTCAAAAATAATTTTTTGCTTTTTGAACATATGCTAACCATTGCAGAGAAGTTTAAAAGTAATTACTCAACACCAAAATATGTAATAAATGTGGGAAAAGTTTGTGGGACTAGTAAAATTCAAATATTACATGTGTTAGGTTTCCATCACCATGGCAAAATTGCTGAGGAAAACAACAAAGGAGAAAACATTTATTTTGACCAATGGTTCAGAGGTTTTAGGACATGGTCAGTTGGTTACACTGCTTTGGGCCTGAAGTGGGGTAGAACATCCTGGCAGAAGGATGTGGCAGAGCAATGCCGCTCTCCTCACTGCAGCCAGGAAGCAGAGTCAGGAGAGTGCTGGGGAAGAGCCGCAGACCCACAAAGGAACTGTCACTAAGGACCCACTCACTTAAACTAGGTCCCACCTCCTCCAGTTTCCACCAGTTCTCAATGATGCCACCAAAGTACAGGTTCACCATTGGATGAATTCACTGCTGATTGTAGAGTCTTCATGATCTAATCACTTCCCCAAAGCCCAAACTCTGAATATTGCTGTACTGGGCACCAAGTCTTTAACACATAAGACTTCAAGGAACAGTTCAGATCCAACTTATTATATTAAGGAAAAAGTGCTATTCAATATTTAAGAAAGTCAAAATATCCTTTTGTAAGTCTAAGAATGATGGAGAGTATCAAACTGCTATGACAATTCACTGATATTGCATACATGTAAGCACCGTTTTAAAATTTTTAATATTACTTTTTCTAATACACCAGAAAATGTATCCACAAAAATGTTGAAGATTCCTGGTATAGATAATAATATCTAAAATTTATTGCATGGTTCTTAGTTTCCAGTTGCTAATTTCAAGAATGTAAAATCTTGTCTCACTTATTCTGCATTACAACTCTACTATCATTTTAATTTAATTCTGGAAAGTGAAGTAGCTTGCTCAAGCATGTTCAGGTGTAAAACAATGTGTATCTCAGCCTACTCACAGAGACTTTGACTAGCTAGCATGATATACTTTCTTCCTGAATTTTTATTAGAATAAATACTTAAGAATGGCTACCATTATTTTAATCATTAGTAGTAATAATAGTATGAATAGTAATGTAATCTCTAAAAACTTATAAAAATAATCCTTGTGTTTTCTAATTATTTGTATCTCTTATTTTGACATCATTGCACAAGACTAGGCCATTGTATAGATAACCAAATATATTTATTGGATAATAGAATGAATACATGACTAAGTAAACAATTTCTTAAAT
Source organism: Sciurus vulgaris (assembly GCF_902686455.1). Classification (NCBI taxonomy): domain Eukaryota; kingdom Metazoa; phylum Chordata; class Mammalia; order Rodentia; family Sciuridae; genus Sciurus; species Sciurus vulgaris. The sequence goes on from NC_136464.1 coordinate 163,637,712, forward strand.
TTGGAATTTAAGAATTGTATGTAATTTTTCTTTTTTTTATTTATTTTAATTAAAAATCATAAATTTACATAGGGCAATGTTGTTTGATTCATTCTGTTATTTTTTTCCCTTCCCCCTCCACCCCTCCCACCCCTTTTCCCTCTATACAGTCCTTCCTTCATTCTTACCACCCTCCTTATCCCTAACCCTAAACCTAACCCTAACCCTAACACTAACCCCTCCTACCCCCCCCTTATATATCCTCATCCGCTTATCAGCGAGATCATTTGTCCTTTAGTTTTTTGAGATTGGCTTATCTCACTTAGCATGATATCCTCCAATTTCATCAATTTGCCTGCAAATGCCATAATTTTATCATTCTTCATGGCTGAGTAATATTCCATTGTATATATATGCCACAGTTTCTTTATCCATTCATCAACTGAAGGGCATCTAGGTTGGTTCCACAATCTGGCTATAGTGAATTGAGCAGCTATGAACATTGATGTGGCTGTATCTCTGTAGTATGCTGATTTTAAGTCATTTGGGTATAGGCCAAGGAGTAGGATAGCTGGGTCAAATGGTGGTTCCATTCCAAGCTTTCTGAGGAATCTCCATATTGCTTTCCAGAGTGGCTGCACTAATTTGCAACCCCACCAGCAATGTATGAGTGTACCTTTTTCCCCACATCCTCACCAACACCTATTGTTGCTTGCGTTCGTGATAATCGCCATTCTCATTGGTGTGAGATGAAATCTTAGGGTAGTTTTGATTTGCATTTCTCTTATTACTAGAGATGTTGAACATTTTTTCATATATCTGTTGATTGCTTGTACATCTTCTGTGAAGTGTCTGTTCATTTCCTTGGCCCATTTGTTGATTGGATCATTTGTATTCTTGGTGTAGAGTTTTTTTGAGTTCTTTATAGATTCTGGAAATTAGCGCTCTATCTGAAGTATGAGTGGCAAAGATATTCTCCCATTCTGTAGGCTCTCTCTTCACATTACTGATAGTTTCCTTTGCTGAGAGAAAGCTTTTTAGTTTGAATCTATCCCAGTGGTTGATTCTAGCTTTTATTTCTTGTTCTATGGGAGTCCTTTAAGGACGTCTTATCCTAAGCCAACAAGTTGAAGGTTTGGACCTACTTTTTCCTCTATAAGATGCAGGGTCTCTGGTCTGATTCTGAGGTCCTTGATCCATTTTGAGTTGCGTTTTGTGCAGGGTGAGAGATAGGGATTTAGTTTCATTCTGTTGCATATGAATTTCCAGTTTTCCCAGCACCATTTGTTGAAGAGGCTACCTTTTCTCCATTGCATATTTTTGGCACCTTTGTCTAGTATGAGAAATTGTATTTATTTGGGTTGTGTCCATGTCCTCTATTCTGTACCATTGATCTACCTGTCTATTTCGGTACCAATACCATGCCGTTTTTGTTACTATTGCTTTGTAATAGAGTTGAAGATCTGGTATTGCGATACCCCCTGCATCCCTCTTTCTACTGAGGATTGCTTTAGCTATTCTGGGTTTCTTATTCTTCCAGATGAATTTCATGATTGCTTGCTCTATTTCTGTAAGGTACACCATTGGGATTTTAATTGGAATTGCATTGAATAATTTTTCTTGATACTACCATCACAATATTTCTTCTTATTTACATTATTCTTTTTTCCTACTTAGACATATGTGAAAGTTGAATATCTTGTCATACCATCTTCTAAAGTAAGGGACAATAAGATACATTAGTTAATGTAATTTTTAGAGAAAACCTCCCCAATTAATTTTTTTCCTTATAGTTATTTTTCCCCTATTAGCGCATTATATTGGTCCATATTTCTGGTACATATGTACTGAATGAATGTTTGGTTGACCTTGCTCAGTATCTGTGGCTATACTTTAGATGAAGTTCAGTACCACAGAATGACTCTCTTCCTATTAGTACTATAATACCATTTTCTAATATTTTATAAAATTCTTCATATAATCATAACAATGAACTTTGTTCCATCGAGGTATTAAATTGTTTCATTAAGCAGTGTTGACATTCTCCAATATGTATGGAACTTGCATGCCCCTCTGTAAATCACAATATATGTTAGCATTTGAGTATCTCAGATATTTAAGAAATATGCTCAGATTTCCTTAATACAGTGTTTCTCCTTTTACTTGACTATACCACACCTCTTATTGTCACTTAGAATAAGTGCTTTAATGAACAGAATTTGAGGACAAAAATTTCTTCTGCTAAAGCAATACAGGAATTTAAAAATCAAATTAAAAGATAATCTAGCAAAGTAGCTGACAAGATATAAATGAGTGATGCCCTTTCTCACAAACAAAATTATTTCATTGCAAATCACAAACGTTCAATTCTACTACCTTTAGTAGTTTCTTTAAAAACCTCAAAAGTTTACAGCAAATTCCAGAACAAATGCAGAGTATTGACATATATCTGTCACATGATGAATCTAACATTTTTCTATGTTGATGCTAGTTTTTGAATTTTGAAATATAATCATATTTTCATGTTCTCTGTGGTCTTGAAGGCACAAAAGACTTACTTAATCCTACATAAACTTGTATTTTAAGAGATATTCTTTTTCTATGGATTATAACTTCAGCAAGAATGAATGATATGTGTAGAATAGGTGAATGATATTTTAATAAAGTTTAGAAATGCATCTAACATTGTGCCTGCTCAGTTATGTATTGCTTTGAATTTATTTATCATCTATCTATCTATCTTCCACTAATACCCATAATATTGATGAGTAAGACATCAAAATGTCTTTGTAAAATCAATAATATAATGTAGTATATTTGTTGAAATACACTTCAAAAATTCAAGAGAATATGAAATCCCTTTTCTTTGTGTCTGCTCATATTTTAAAATCTTTGAGCTTTTACTTGTTTTTGGAGTTAATAAGCTAGCGATTGCTGTTGTGGGAAATAAAACCTCTGCTGCGCCATTCAGCATGGGAAGGAAATCACCTGTGGCTAGTTTGAAGCTTGTTCCTGAAGTAGATGAGGATCTGTCATTACCTGCCTTATGTGATAGAGGCCCAACAAATCCTTTTATCTCAGCTGTGCTAGTGAAGGAGGCTTTGTTTAATCTTGATGAAAAAAAGATCCCAGGGTAAAAGTGAAATGGGTTCCCTGCAGAATCGAAGACCCCAAATGGCCATAAAAAATGTATGCAGGTAAACATCATTTATACAGTATTGCTCTATAACAGATTATAGGGCTCATGTTGTGTACCATGGACTCCATGGGGGAATTAGGAAGAAAACAGTTTATACTTCCTTGGAAGTTGTATCAGGATAGCACAACTAAAAGAGTTGTTAGAAGTAATCCTTGAACAGAGTTTGAAATCACACAATTTCAAAGAATAACAACCACATAACAGTAAAATATTTGACACAATTTTCAACAACATATTTCACATAATAAAAATGTTATTTTATATGCCAAGGACATATGTATATTATACTTGTTTTTTCAAGGGAAAGATAAATTCATTTACTTTTAAATATAACATTTACCAAATTATTTTGCTAATATAGAGACTTAAAATCGTGTTTTTCCGTAAGATTCATTTCTTTATGAAATCATTAAGTAACCTAAGACTTCACTCTATGTCATTTGTATTGATTGACAATGAAAATTCTGATATAATTTGTGTGTGTGTGTGTGTGTGTGTGCGCGCACATTTCTAGACTCATAGGCTGTAGATGACAGTCAAAATTGAAATCAATAAAAGGACTTAATTTATGCAGATAAGGAGAAGGATTATAGGATTGTGGTATTAAAAAGCATTCTTAAGATTGTCAATATAATCTCTGATGTGACTGCATTAGTGTGATACTATGAATAAAAATATTCTTTCTCTAACTTTCTCTAATTATTATAGTGATACAAATAAAGTAATCATTTTGATATCATCATAGTTACTTGTAGACTGTAAAATAGGTTCTTAGTGAAGCACTGGGTTCCAGTAAGGTGTGTCTTAACATATTTTGATTGCTGTATTTGAAAGAGGCAGAAAACATTTGAAAAAATGATACGCATAACTTACTCAGAGCCAAAATTTCAATGAAAGATTTATGAAGACTTTCACATGCAGACTGCAAAATTCACAACACTAAACTTACAAACTCTCTTTGAGTTTTAAAAACACGATTGTTGCCCACATTAACAATATTCCTTGTTTTTTTTCCATCTTTTTCAATATGGCTATATGAACTCATCATTATATTCTCATTTAATATTTTTCATTTGTTCATTTTATTATGTACGATTTATAAACTTTTTACTTAAGACACCTTGGAAGTCACATTAAAATATTATGATGTGAACTTATAAGATGGTAAATGAAATTAGAAAAACTACCTCACTCATATGATCCTCTCTGGTCCTCTCTCTCTAAAACCAGTAGGAAAAATTGAAACACGAGGAAAATCTGCAAAATAAATTTCTATTTGACTATATAGAAAAGTTATCTAGAAAAAATGTGAATTTTTATTGAAATAATCAATTCTAAGCATATATCCAGTTGGTTCAAATAAAATATCAATAGCTGTTCAATTTAATATAAAACAATTATATTTCAATATTTTTCTTCCTGAAACATTTCTGTTTGCAAAGTTACCTATCTCAGTAAATCTTACATGATTGGAAGAATGTTCTTCCTATAACACAAATATAAGCATGCCAGGGCCTTGTGAAAAACCCTTTAAGAGATTTCTGTTACCACTGATATGAAGTTCAAATGTCTCAAAAAGTCCATAACACCCTTTTGATCCAACTCTTCCTTCATTATACAGTTGGAACTCTCCTTTCCAATTATCAAAAGATATCACATCCTGTTTGTTCTTTATTTCCTTCTGTGCTTACAGACTTATGATTTTTTTTTTTTGATAGAACAGTCTGGCTCTCTACATTTCCTTGAAACATGTCACGGCCATTGCTTGAAATGTGCATCACCAAAACAGTCTTTTCTTGTCATTCTAGGTAGGGAACTACCTACTTGAAATTGGTTTTCTGTATCATTAAATATTGTCTTCATCCTTAACTTTTGTATCTTTGTATTGTGATGTATTTTGTAACAGTGTCTTCTCTAGAAGACAGTGGGGTGTGAAACATGCTTTTCTTACTAGCCTGTGATTGCTCAGTACAATGCCCTGCCTTAGTGTTTAGCTGGTGCTTGATATGTACTAAATAAATGGAAAATTGAATGGACATGGAGTTTTTGTTTCCCTGAAGTCTTAAGAATAGATCATCATACTCTTAATACAAACTGCATAAATTCACTTGGAAGTTTTACCTCTATATGGATGTCATTTTCAAGAAGGTGGGCTTTCATCTTCAATTAGATGTGGATGGAAACTCTGCTTTTATTTCTGGGTTTATTTCTACAGTGTGGAGGGAACCCAGCTCAAGTACATGTGAAAAAGCTTGACAACTAAATCCAGCCCTTCTGTGAAAAATATGATGAAAGTGTTTCCCTCAATATGCCTTTGGTGTGTGGCTTTGTGTTTCTTCTCACCACACTCTATGTTCTTAGGTAAAGAAGATGCAAGTGCCTGTGTGAGCCCTAGGAGAATTATAAGCCACGTGAGGACATATAGACAGCAGCAGAAGCTGCATTCTTCTGGGAAAGTCTGGCTATCTGTTCTTCACATGTAGACTTTTTGGTAAAATAAGCAGCTTAATTAGTGCCTCTATTTCTAACTCTTTTTCTGATTTGTGCTGTATTCACTTCCTGTAGTTAAAATTATTCTATCAATAGTTCATGAATAATACAAATCTGACTCTTCCTGGCAATTCCTATTAAGACACAATTCATTAAATAATACAGTAGCAGTGAATTTTCCTTTTTGTTTACCTAGTTTACTTATAGATAATGTGACAATTAATAATGAATTCAGACAAATACACAAATTCAGCTACAGCTGACTTTTCCAACAAGCTCTATTCTACATAGGGAGATGTCAAGAACAATCGTGATGACCTTGAAATGTTCCGGGTCCTCTTAAGTGCAGCCTGGAGCTGTCCCATATTACATGGTTATATATTTGGTCCTAACATTTTGTAAAATGAAACATTTCACTTTGAGACCTGACCTTCATGATTGCTGCAGTATTCATTCATGACACATAAGAACATAATCAGCTGATCACTAGCCCTTTACCAAAATGGCCCTTTCTCCTCAGCTTGACTATTCTCTATGCAGATTTCTCACTAACTATAGTCCTTTGAACTCTTTTCTTAGATCACTTAATTTGGAAAACTTGCAATCTTAAATTCTTCTTCTGCCCCTTTGAGGTGTAATTTTCTCCCAGTCTTTTCCAGAATTATAATCTAGCATTGTCTTATCAACCTGAGAACCATTCCTGTGAAATGTAATTATCATAAAAGATGAAGCCCATGTCTCCCAGTCTCCCAGAGGACAGTAGCTCACCATGACAAGCAATGATTAGCAAACACAGATGATCTCTTCCCTCTTGCAAGTCTTGAATACAGTTGGTCTTTCCTGCTTTTGCTCTGCCTGGTATTATTTTTGTTTGACATCCTTAGGAAAGGCTACTTTAAAATCAGTTTATAAGGGAGGAAGGTATATAACAGAAACTCAAGAGATGAGTAACAACTTTTTCTAAGTTTTTTAAAAGTACTTCTTTTTTTATTTTTTTATTTATCTTAATTTTTTTACAGACTGCATTTTGATTCATCGTACACAAATGGGGCACATCATTTCATTTCTGTGGTTGGACACGATGTAGATTCATACTATTCATGCAATCATACATGTACACAGGGTAATGATATCTATTTCATTCCATCATTTTTCATTCCAGCCTCCCTCTCATTTCCTTCTACATATTCTAAAGTTCCCCCATTCTTCTCTCACTCCCCACCCCCATTATATATCATTCTCCACTTATCAGGGAAAACATTTAACCTTTGGTTTTTTGGGCTTGGCTTATTTCACTTAGCATGATATTCTCCAATTCCATTCATTTGTTTGCAAATGCCATAATATTATTCCTCTTTATGGCTGAATACTATTCCATTGTATATATATATACCACATATTCTTTATCCACTCATCTGTTGAAGGACATCTAAGTTGGTTCCACAATCTAGCTACTGTGAACTGAGCTGCTATAAACATTGATGTGGCTGTGTTACTGTAATTTGCTGATTCTAAGTCCTCTGGGTATAAACCGAGGAGTGGGATAACTGGGTCAAATGGTGGTTCCATTCCAAGTTTTCTGAGGATTCTCCATACTGCTTTCCAAAGTGGCTGCACCAATTTGCAACTTCACCAGCAATGTAAAAGTGTGCCTTTTTCACCACATCCACGCCAACATCTATTATTTTTGGTGTTCTTGACAATAGCCATTCTAATTGGAGTAAGATGAAATCTTAGAGTTGTTTTAATTTGCATTTCTGTAATTACTAGAGATGTTGAACACTTTTTCATATATTTATTAATTGCCTGTGTGTCTTCTTCAATGAAGTGTCTGTCCAGTTCCTTGGCCCATTTATTGATTGGGTTCTTTGTATTTTTGGTGTAAAGTTTTGTAAGTTCTTTATAGATTTTGGAGTAAGTGTTTTATCTGAAGTGTGTGTGGGAAAGATTTTTTCCCAGTCTGTAGGCTCTCTCTTCACATTCTTGATTGTATACTTTGCTGAGAAAAAGCTTTTTAGTTTGAGTCCATCCCATTTATTGATTCTTGCTTTGATTTCTTGTGCTTTGGGAGTCTTGTTGAGGAAGTCTGATCCTAAGCCAACATGATGAAGATTCGGGCCTACTTTGTCTTCTATTAGGAGCAGGGTTTCTGGTCTAATTCCAATGTCTTTGATCCATTCTGAGTTGAGTTTTGTGCAGGATGAGAGTTAGGGATTTAATTTCATTTTACTGCATATGGATTTCCAGTTTTGCCAGCACGGTTTGTTGAACAGGCTATCTTTTCTCCATTGTATATTTTTGGCTCCTTTGTCTAGTATGAGGTGACTGTGTTTATGTGGTTTTGTCTCTGTGTCTTCTATTCTGTACCATTGGTCTACCTGTCTATTTTGGTGCCAATATCATGCTGTTTTTGTTACTATTGCTCTGTAGTATAGTTAATGTCTGGTATCGTGATAGCTCCTGTTTCACTTTTTCTACTCAGCATTGTTTTGGCTATTTGAGGTCTCTTGTTCTTCCAGACGAAGTTCATGACTGCTTTCTTTAAAAGTACTTCTTAACAAATGTATTTCAATATATATTTTTCTGTGTGTATCTCTATTGTGTTAGGGGATGTGATCATCTGTGTGTGCATTTAATCTGGTAAAATTACAAAATTAATTATATTTGAAATTAATGATGGTTTGCAACTGCCAATTAATTTCTTCCTAAAGAAAACCACTTCAAGATTGCCTCAATGAAAAATAAAATTTGTGAAGATGTTTTGAAACTTCTGTTATTAAGAATAAAAAACATTTAAAACATCAGAGATTCTTTTTAAAAAGAAATTTTTAGCCTTTAATTTTTATTGAGTATCTCTTCAATTACTACTACTTATAGCATGATTGAATTTGCAATTGAATATGGCACCTTTTCAGTAATATGCAATAGAACATTTGGTAATGGATGGTGATTTTGTTCAAAACTTTCATGAATATATGGTGAATGTACAAGAAAATTATAGTATTTACCCAACTTTCCTACCTTGCTCAAAAAAATTCATTTACTACTGTGTAATAGTACTAAGCAGTAGCTCTGTATGATACCATTAGTACTTTTTTATGATTTCAAAAAACGGACATTATAGAGGTAATGTTTCTGTACTCTGTGATTTGCCTTTGTTTATTACACTGTTGAGGGATTTAATGTTAAACTTTGAAAAGGGGAAGTTGATGTTGAAGGAGACTGTGAGCAGGTGCAGACTCAGCGGGCCTCCCTGGCTGCATTTTTTCCTCCTCTCGTTTACTCTGTCAAATTCACCCTTGCTTGACAAAGACAGTTGCTAGGAAGAGGCAGTCAGTGACACGAAGAAACAGAAAAATTGTGCTACAACTCTGAGTTTGTCATATTTTCTCATGATTATGTGATTATTCTGCTGAGGAAAGCACTTGCTAGGAGGGACCTCAATATTGCCTTTCTCCAAGGACAGCGTTACACCATGTCCATTTTTGTTCTGTAGGACACCATGTGAAAACCTGAGCTCATCCCATGGACAACATCACCACATTGGAGAAAAAACTAACTTTACAAAATTTGCGACATTTTAAAAAGAAAATGTCTAAGAAAACACATTTATTCTCGTTGAATGAAGCCAATACACTTAATGTGCCAGATTTAAACATACTTGTAAATAAAAGTAACTATTATACATCAAATCATTAGTGTGTGGAAAAATAAAAAGTTACAGAATATTGAACAACAAATAATTCTCAGGGCAATATAGAAATAAACATCTATAATTCTATCTACTTCATCTACTGAGACTGTGAAAACACTTTATTTAAATTGTCAATTGTTAAGAATTAGAGTCACGAAAAAGATACCAGGAGTTTGTCCAAAGACTTCTCTCCGATATGCATACATCGGTGTTGAATTTTGTCATGTGTTGGTTCTAAACCCATCCATCTAATCATGTGGCATCCGGGGCTTGTCGGCAAAGTGCCGATCCATAGAGTGTATGGTCTTGCAAATTCCAAATGATCCTGTGAGGTCACTTTTCTAAATTTTCCCAACATGGCACGGGCCCAGCTTCTTTCCCTGATTTAACTTCTCCCGCCGGCGTGAACTCGCACCCAATCCACGCTTGACACCCGCCCAGACCCCCAGCAACAAGGCTCACCCAATTAAGCATCGCCCGGTTCACACCCTGCCCTCTCAGCCTCTTCCCGGCCCTACATAAGTGTGTACATTTTAAAAAGAAAACGGAACTGCTCCGGCCATTAGCTTTGACTCTGTCTTTGCGTCCTTCTTTCACTGGTGCGGAAACCGGGAGGGGAAACTCCTCAAATATCGAGGACCCCCTCCATCTCCCCCGTCAAAGCTTCTCGCCTCGTCAGCCTTCTTGAGCGCGGGCTACCTCGCGACCACCACCGGCTACTGGGTAGGTGAGTTCCCCTTAGGAGGCCACCACCCTTAACTTGACTGTTGGGGGAACCTGACCGTGATGGTCCGGCAGCCCCGACGTCTGGTTAATGGGAGGAGACTACACCCCACCTCGGTCTTTACGGCCACAGTGGACTCCTAGCGCCTTATCTTTTACCCATTATCCAATCGGGCTGGAGGGAACAATAGGCCCTTTTCATCCTCTCTGTCTCTCTGTCTCTCTCTCTCTGCCTTCCTCTATTTCCCGGTAAAAACCTAGTACTAGGTTCTCCGTGGCCTCCGGCATTCCTGGCCAGCAGGGGAATCCTCAGGTGACAACCTGACTGTTCCCCTTGCCCCCTGACTCTACGGAGTCCCGTGAGTGGTTTCGCTCCTTGGGGACGCCTAAGCAAGTCATCCATTCACTGTCCCAGTCCGGAGATCTGTCTCTTTCTCCCTCTTCTCTCTCCCTCTTTAACGAGTGATGGGGGCCTCTTCTTCCCTCCCAAATGACTCCCCTTAAAGTGTTTCCTCTCCAATTTGGCTCGCCTCTCGCTGGCTCCAGACATTAAACCAAAAACTCTCATTAAATTTTGCACTCAAGATTGGCCTTATTACCAATTAGACAATCTCAAGCGGTGGCCTCCTGAAGGCTCCCTTGATCCCCAAATTCTTCGAGATCTTTTTAATTACTGCCAGCGCTCAAAAAAGTGGAAGGAGATTCCCTATGTTGAGGCATTTTCCCTTCTCCGTTCTCAACCTGACCTTTGCTCCACTTGCAGTCCTCACCAAGTTCTTCTGCCTGTAAACCCTCCCCCACTACTGATTCTCCTACTTCCTCCTTTGACCCGGCCAACGAACTGCTTCCTTATGGTCCCCCCTCCTTCCGCGCCCACCTCCCTTTCTCTCTTCTCTCTTAACGCCTCTTCACCGCCATCTTCCCCTCCTCTGAACTCTTTCAGCCCACCTGCCACCAGGACCTGCACCCAAACCCAAATTGCTGAACCCCATACAATAGTACCCTCATGAGAGGTCGCTGGACCTGAAGCTGTCATCCAAGTCCATGTTCCCTTCTCCATGACCGACCTCACTCAATTAGAAAAAAGATCAGGCTCCTTTACAACTGATCCCACCACTTACATTCGGGAGTTCCAATGGGTCCTACGGGCTTATAGCCTCACCCACCATGACAGTTACATGCTCTTGGCTAATACCCTTCTCCCTGAGGAATGCAGATGGGTATGGGAATTAGCCCAAGCCCATGCTGATGACACTCACGGAGTCAACCCTAACCATCCTACCGTCCCCCATGCAGTCCCCAAATGAGATCCAAACTGGGACTACAGTATCACAGCCGGATTACAACTAAGAGATCAATTTGCTGCCTGCATAATCGCTGGTCTAAAAAAGGCTGCTCACAAGGCGGTTAACTTCCAAAAAATACAGGAAATCATACAAAAAAAGGATAAACCCCCTCTGAATTTTTAGATCGCCTCACTAAGGCTCTCCAACAATACACCAACTTAGATCCTGAAACCCCCGATGGCAGGGATGTCCTTATGACGTATTTCCTGTCCCAGAGCTACCCAGACATAAAGGCTAAATTAAAGAAACTTGAAAAGGGCCTGCTACACCTCAGACCGAAATTCTGGCTATGGCTTTTAAGGTCTTTCATAACCGGGATGAGATAGCTGAATGCTGTAAGTACCATAGGTACGAAAAGGCAGAAAACCATAAGTTTCAGATGCTCGCTCAAGTCCTGCAGAAAGCTCCTTGAAGGTGGCTGCAATAGCCCCCTCACAACATGAACCCCCCTGGAGCCTGTGCCTGTTTCAAGTGCGGCAAGGAGGGTCATTGGGCTAAAGCCTGCCCTACTCCTAGGACCCCCAATACACCTTGCCCTAAATGTCAGCAAATGGGTCATTGGGGTTCAGACTGTCCCACCTCCGGAAGGGGAGTTATGGCCAAAAATCCCAATACTGACCTCTTGGGCCTTGTGCTTAATGACTGACGGGGCCTTGGGTCCTCCTCCCCAGCTATTATCAACAGGCAGGAACCCAGGGTGCAACTCCAAGTAGATGGGCGCAGCATCAACTTCCTCCTAGATACAGGGGCCACCTCAGTCTTGAGGGAGTTTTGGGGACCCACTCTATCTTCATCCTCTCCTATTGTCGGGGTAGGAGGTAAAACCATACTCCCATTAAAAACACCTCCTCTCACCTGCTCTATAGATAGTTTCCCTTTTTCCCATTCTTTCTTTGTAATGCCCCAATGTTCAGCACCACTCCTCAGTAGGGACATCCTCTCACTCCTCAAGGCTACAATTTCTATACAGCCTCCATCGTCCCCCACGCCATATTTTTTAATGGCTCTCTTGGCTGGTGATCTTACAATCCCTTTCTGCTCTGATTGTGCAGGTCCCATTCAAGGCCACCCCAAACACAGTCATTTTCCTGTCCCCATACGCCTTGTCGATCTCATTGTCTGGGACATCCACAACCCTTTCACAGTCAACTGTCCCCCAATTCGAATCTACCTCAAGGATCCCACTCATTTTTCCAACCAATCCCAATACCCTTTATCCACCGCAGCTCTGAGTGGCCTCCAACCCATCACACAGGACCTCTGAAAGAAGGGCTACCTCCGACCTACTCACTCCCCTTTCAGTATTCCCATTCTGGCAGTTAAGAAGCCTAGTGGTTCTTACCGCCTAGTACAAGACCTTCGCCTCATCAACTCCTCTATTGTTCCCATCCACCCCCTGGTCCCTAACCCATACACTCTTCTCTCCCAAGTCCCCACCATCTCTACCCACTTCTCTGTAATAGATCTAAAGGATGCTTTCTTCTCTATTCCCCTCGCACCTGAATCCCAGGACATCTTTGTGTTCACCTGGACTAACCCAAACACCAGACACTCCCAACAACTTACATGGACGGTTCATCCCCAAGGTTTCAGGGATAGTCCCCACCTCTTTGGACAAGTTCTGGCAGCAGACCTAGAAAGCTTCCACTCAACTTGCCCTGACTACTCTTCTTCAGTATGTAAATGATCTCCTCCTTTGCAGCCCTTTAGTGGAAATCTCAAAGCATGACACCATTAATTTACTTAACCACCTGGCTCACAAAGGCCACTGAGCCTCCCCAAAAAAGGCCCAACTGTCTTCTCCCACAGTCACATACCTTGGGTTCTCCATTTCCCACGGGAAAAAGGCTATCACTACCAACAGAAAACATCTTATTAACTCCCTCCCTATGCCCAAAACTAAAGCTGAAATCTTATCTTTCCTGGGTTTGGTGGGATACTTTAGGGCATGGATTCCTAATTACTCCCTCTTAGTGAGACCTTTATATGACATGGCAAAAGGTCCCCAAAATGAGTCACTACCCTCCACTGTTGGCTGGCCTTTCAACATACTCAAAAGGACACTCCTTCAAGCCCCAGCCCTTCACCTGCCTGAACTAACAAAACCCTTTCTCCTCTATGTTCATGAAAAGGGAGGCCAAAGCCTGGGAGTCCTTGGAAGACTATGGACCTGCCTTTGCCCCAGTAGCCTATCTAAACAACTAGATCCCACTGTTAGAGGGTGGGCACCCTGCCTGCGCACCTTAGCGGCCAGTCATGCTCTCCAAAAGGAGGCCCACAAACTTACCTTTTGGTCTCCCCTCACTATTCTTTCCCCACATCACTTAAAGGACCTTCTGACTTATAAAGGGCTACAAACCCTCCCTGCTTCCAGGGTTCTGTCCCTACTAGTCCCATTCCTCCAAAACCCCACTTTATCTTTCAAATCTTGCCCTCCCTTGAATCCTGCTTCCCTACTTCCTGTTACCACTACCCCATCAGAGTCCCCAACCCGTAGTTGTATTGAAGCCCTGGAGATCTTTCTACCCTGTCCCACAACAATTTTCGAAGGACCTCTGTCCAACCCTGATTTTTACTTGGTTTTCAGATGGCAGTTCCTTCATGTAGGATGGAATCAGGGTGGCAGGATATGCTGTTGTCTCCTTCTCCTCCATAATAGAGGCAAAACCTCTTCCACCAAACACCACTAACCAACAGGCTGAACTCATAGCAGCTACCAGGGCTTGTGAACTACCTACAGGAAAAATCTTATCTCTTTACACTGATTCCAAATATGTTTTTCATATTCTATTGTCCCATATGGAAAGAAAGAGAACTCCTAACAACCAAGGGCACCTCTGTTACTAACTCAAAGCTCATCTCTCACCTATTAGAGGCCTCAAATCTGCCATCTATGCTTGGTATCACACACTGCAGAGCTCACCAAATGGACTCCTCCCTCATCACGGCGGGAAATACTAAAGCTGATCAGGCTGCACGATCGGCTGCCCTCCAAACTCCCAATCCCTCTCCTATGCTTACACTCACCTTCTCTGAGGATGTTCACGAGGAGGACCGTCAACATCTTTTCCATTTTCTTCATTCCCTGTTTCACTCTAGCCCCTGAAGTCTTGAAACTTTTCTTCAATCTTTTTCACCCTCTCGGCAAATGATCGAGCCCTCTTGCAGCACATCTCAACGTGCCGCACCTGTCAACGAACCAATTCTAACACACCCTTGCGGCCTAAACCCTTCCCCACCCATCAGGCTCGAGGGCACACCCCCACAGCTGTTAAACACCCCAGAGTTAAACACATGAAGTACCTACTAGTATTAGTAGACACCTTTTCCGGCTGGGTTGAGGCTTTTCCTACATCCAACAAGAGGACCTCTACCGTTGCTAACATGTGATGATGTTAACTCACATCATCCCTTGACTTGGGATGCCCACCTCCATTCAATCCGACAACGGCCCGGAATTTGTTTCCCAAGTCACTCAGGCTCTCACTCATGCCCTCACTCATGCCCTATCTTTCCCATGGCATTTTCACTGCCCCTATCGCCCACAGGCCTCGGGGAAGGTTGAAAGAACAAATAGATCCCTTAAGGATATCCTCACTAAACTAGCTGTGGAAGTAAGCTTGGAGTGGGTTAAATTACTCCCTTTGGCCCTTTTACACTTGTGAGCCTTGCCCAAGAAACCCTCCCTTCTCTCCCCATTGGAGGTCGTGTACGGCCGCCCTCTCATTCCCCCCGGACCCTCGCCCAAGCCTTGGCCTATTTCTGACAAATGCGACTTACCCCTTCTTTTCCACCTTTGAACCGAACTATGGAAACAGCAGGACTGGCTCCTTCCTGATCCCAGTCTCTCTCAAAACCCTTTTCCTTTGACACCGGGCAATCTGTCTGTTACTGTGCTCGGGGGTAAGAAACCCTTTATGACCAAAACGGGAAGGACCCGTAGAAGTCATCTTATGTACTCCAACAGCTGCGAAGCTAGCACTCCCCACAACCAACTCACCCCATGGATTCATATTTCTAGGCTCAAACCAGCCTCCTGTCCATCCTGCCCAGAAGAAATCCATCCTGAAACTGCAGTGACATCTCTTCATGGACCAAAAAATACTTACACTTGTTCCCCCTCCCCTCACAGTCCCTTAAAGCTTCATTTTTCTCATATCTCTCTCCTCGAGCCTGTACCCGAAGGTGTTTCCTAATAGGTTAACATTGTCCTTCTTGCTTCTTCCCCTCCTGCTTAGCCCCCTCACACCTGCATCTTCTTATGTTTGGAGATTTAAAGTCAGACAGACATACACTGAACACACTACCAAGACCACCAGTATGGCAGCCACCGCTGATTGCCCACCAGAGAAAAATAATCCTAGAAATATCCATAGAAGACATTCGCAAATCAATGTAGTTCACCACCTAAACGGAGTTCAGGACGAGAATCACAGGATCATGTGGACAGATGCCAAAAATGCCTTTGCCAAAGACAGCACTCATTCATTTTTATAAGACTTAGAGAAACTAAGGAGGGAAGGAACTTCCTTCAACCTCTCTAAGCCTACAAATGACAAAACAAAGGCCAACACCATTCTCAGAGGAGCAAAACTGAAAGCACTTCTTCTAAAGCAGGAACAAGGAAAGCCTGTCCCCTCTCCCCACTACTATTCAACACGGACCTTGAAAGCATCCTCAAGGCAATCAGGGAAGAGAAGGAAATTCATGGGATACAAAGAGGACTAAAGATCCTGTATGTGAAAGACGCCTGAAAAATCACCAGAGACTTCTAGGGCTAATTAAAACAAAACAAAACAAAACAAAACAAAACAAAACAAAACAAAAAAACTGACCAACGAAGCAGGATTGCAGATGTACACATGAAGCAGCCCATTTCCTTACTCCAATACCGAATCTCCTGCAGAGGAAATGACGAAAACATTGTGCTTCACAACAGCTTCCATAAAATTAGTGATAAACCCAACCAAGGAGGTGAAAGACGTCTACACCGAAAACCACACCACCCTGACATGCACTCTGTAACAAGGGATCCGTTTCTGACCACTAAGGATAAGAGCAAGAAGCTGCTGTTGGAGCACCCGGGGTGCCAGGCCTGTGCGGATGTCAGAGGGACAGTGTCCAAAGCCAACCTCTTTGACCAGCCTGACCATGGCTTCTTTTTCATGTCTGTCCACGTGGACTGACAAACCTGTATCAATAGAAGCCAAAGGTGAGAGCGATTCCACGTTGGTGCACTTGGTCTTCATGTAAAATTGCATCCATAAGGTGGACTGACACCTCCGCTCCTGAAATCCTGTGTACTCCCTGTCCAACACCGTGAGCAACAGTCCTGAGATGTGACCTGGGGTGGGAAGGAGGCGCCCAGCCACGGCTGCAGGCAGGCCTGGCCCTGCCCACTGGCCCACCTCTGCCCTCCCTACACAGCATCATGGAGATGATGCCATAGAACATCCTGAGGCCCCGTGCCTTGTCACGTAGGATTTCTCCCACACTTGCTCCCCACAGGCTCACACACCTCAGGGGTTTTCTCCTGGCCACGGTCACCAGCTGAAGGTCCTGTCTACACTGGCTCAAGGGGAGTGACTCCATCTGCACCAGATCAAGAGGAGGGAGTCTGTCTGTACCAGGTCAAAGCAAGGGAATGTTCTACACTGGCGCAAGGTCAGAGTCCCCAAGTATTCTCATGGCGAGGGTGTCTTCCTACAGTGGCATGGGTGGTGGGTGCTCACGCTCATCCTGAGGACCCATGCTGAAGACACATCCCATAGGCTGAGCCCCTGTATGGAGTAAAGAGCAGAAGGAAGGAACAGAAGATAACGGAACATCAATTTTTCTTGAGTAGGTGTACTGACTGCAACTCCCATAACCTGTTAACACTGAACTTCATCTACTTTACTCTTCTATCCTGAATTCTGATCAGGAAGTTCCACTTCTTCAGTCTTGGACTGAAGCTACATCATCTGTTCCTCTTTCTATGAGTTCTCTAGTTTCTTGTGTTGAGAAACTATTGCTTCCTCTGGCTCTCTGGTATACAGATGGTCATTTTATGGGAATACCCGGCTTCTGATCATGTAAGGCACCCCAATAAATCACTGTTTATAATCAGACCCACATTTTCATCCTTCTTGTTCTAGAATATTCTAACTTCTAGAATATCCTAATTTAGTTATCAAATATGTAAAACCTTAGCAAAATAAAAAATCTCTCCTTTTGCTTTCTCTGTCATTAAACACCAGTCGAAAGTGTAAATAGTACTTGAATTAAAGTTAGCCGAGACTCCTTTGCTTAGTTTTAACTTTTTGAGGATACCCGAATGCATTCATACATATACTGTGTGTATATCACTACTTTCATTCAGTGTTTATAAAATGCATCCATTCTTTCTTTTTTCATTTGTGAGAATTTTTCCATTATGTAAGTAATCATACATACTTAACTATTTATGTATTATGTATTAATTTATTAATTGGCCTTTTAATTTTGCAGAACTATACACACACACACACACACACACACACACACACACACACACACATCTATTTATTTTGGCTATTTACCAAAAGGCTTAATTACTATTTAACAAGGTATACATGAATATGTCTCATTTAATAATGCTCAGAAGTTTAGATAAGCAGTTTTACCAATATTCTAGCATATACTAGCAGTGCATGCATGACAGTTCCAGTTGCTTCTTTCTCTAACACTTGGTATCCTGGTATTGTAACTTTTTTGTTACTGCTCTGAATTGTTGTTTGAAACTTTGGTTATTCTGGTGAACTTATGGTATCTCATTATGTATACACATATACACAGGCTACCTATATATGATATTCACTTGTGTTGTTTGAATGTTTTACTTAGGTTTTAAATTTTATGTATAAGGCAATACATACAGATGTTCTAATGGGCAATCAGCTATTTTGATAAGCTGTAAGTACAGATTGATTATATAATTTGCATATTTTAAAATTATTTCTAAAATACACTGAGATCATAAACTATAAATACAGTCATTAAATTTGTATCTCTGAATCTCTTTTGTATTTCTGCAACATAATTTTATAACAAAAGTGATTACACCTCCATAGTTACTCAGACTGCAAATTCTTGCTCTGCATAAAGCTTGCATATCAGAAATCTACTAGCTTTTTTATAGAAACAGACAGTAGCTCAAAATTATTTCTAAAGTCTCCCAATTTGGTTAAAATCATGAAGCTGTATGCAAAGCACAGATTTCTTTTTCATGAATTCTCATTATCCTGTGTATCTTGAATTGTTTTTAGCTGGTACCTGGAATCTCTATCTTTGAAGGGTTTGGATTAAAATATTTTTTATTGAAGATACATTTTCCATGTATATAGGAAGAAATTACAATTTCCTTGACTTTTTTGTAACTCTAACATGGATATATAGATTTTTTAAAAAATTTAGAGACATTGACAATATTTAAATTCACATAAAGTAACGAATTTACTAGCTATGGGTACATGATTAGGCTGTATTTAAAAGCATAATCTAATATTAAAGTTAACTAAAAGACTCGATTGATTGAACAATTCTATGCCTTTAGACCAATTTTTTAAATGGAAATTTCTAGGAGTAACTACCATATCATGGAAATATAAAGTCATAATTCAGAAAAATATAAAGCTGAATAATAAAATTATACCTTTTTTGAGTACAGTAAACACTCTTCCAGCAGGATTCAGTGATGAACGCCAATTTTCACAAGTCCTTTTACCCTGCTAAAAAGGGAAGGATTTCATCATCATTTTTACCAAACTCAGCAAGTCCCAAGCTGAATTTTCTTGGTATTTTTAGGTAGTGTTTGAACTCTTCTCTTTTTAAATTTTACTCACATCTTTAGACAATCAGCTATGAAACCATATTTAGACTGAATGGCAAAGTTTATTCTTGTCCAAAAAAGGAATAGATTTTGCCATATCATTAGCAGTAATATTAACAAAATATAATCCACACATTAATTAAAAAAATTGAGGATGAAAACCAACTCATGTTACTTCCTTCTAAGGCAATATTGATGTTTGTACAAAGGTTGTTGATGAAACTTTATATGCTACATGAATTTAATAATCTATCAAATTTTCAGTTTTATTATTTCTCTCTTGTTTGCCTTTAAACAAAGTAAACCACTGTTCAAAATCATTAGAAATATTTCACAGATTTCCTTATCAGAAAAGAATCAGGAGATGAGAGATTACAGGATTACACTAAAAAGGTAATATTCATCTCCTGGGAAGCTTTCTTGATACACAGACAGCCTTTTATTTACCTTTGCTATTCCTATGCAGAGGATCTTTTCATAGCCACTCCATTAATATGAATAAAGCCTTTAACTCTTCAGAAAATGTATGATATGGAAATGGAGAAAACTTTAGGAAAAATATTATTTATATTTTTCAAAGTGTAAAAGAAAACTTCACTGATATTTGGTCAAAGTTGAATTCTGAATGCATGTGTCAACCTCACCTTCAATTTCCAAACATATCAAAATAGTTTAAACATTTGTAAAAATGAGTTTAAAAATGAACTTAACACAAAATAGAGATTAATGGACACACACAAACAAAACACTAACACAAACAAAAGTGTTACAGAGGGTCTACAGAAACTGAAAATATAGAAATTTGAGAAAACCTTGTAATGTGTGTAAGGAATATCTCTAATTACTTTACTAGTCAGGAGCCACAAATTACTTATGTCACATTGGATTAGACATTTTCTTCCTTTTTTTGTTTTGGTGTGGGGTACTGGAGGATTGAATTCATGGGCATTTGACCACTGAGTAATATCGCCAGACTTATTTTGTATTTTATTTAGAGATAAGGTTTCACTGAATCACTTAGTGCCTGACTTGCTGAGGCTGGCTTTGAACTCGAGATTCTCCTGCCTCAGTTTCCGGAGCTGCTGGGATTACAGGCATGCACCATCATCCCAGCTGGACTAGACATTTTCACCCATAAGTAAATGGAGAACCCTGTGGAACATCTGGAGAATTAAGGATAAGAACAGAGGTAAAACAAATAAGTAGAAAACACTGACACTACATGAGATTGCATGGTAATGAGACATGCTGATACAAAGAGGTTTAAGAAAGGTAAAAGGGACAGAGTAATCCCTTAAGAAATGAAATTTCTTAAATGACTTTAGATTGCACAGATTTAAGATTCTTAAATAGATGACAGAAAAATTATGTTAATGAATTAGAGCAAATAGAAAAAGCAAACATAAATTAAGAATGCATGCATTAGGAAATGAACATTCATTGTGATATTAAAACATCTTTCACATGCATTTATCCTAGTTTTGTGTGTGTATGTAATATGTTTTCCAAATAATAATCTAAAAATAATTCTTAAAGATGGAGTAAGCTACATTAATCATAACACAAAGAAAAATATTAGAATTGGGATTTAGTATGTAAGATTCACCCCTCCTCAACTTGTAATTTTATTACTTTTATGCTGATTCTCTAATTGTCATTCTTTTTTCTTAATATATGAACTTGAAATGTATTGTTATATATCCTCAGGACAAAAATTATGTTCTTCGAGAGGATGGTCAGTTTCTTTTCTTTCACTTATTCTAAACTTGTGACTCCTTTCTCTGATCCAAGCTAGTAATTTTAAGTCTCCAATCAATGCAGTTGTGTACAATTGCTGTTTCTTTTATCATATATAATTCCATATTGTGATAGTCTTGTTAGTTCCCATTGGGCAAAAAGGAGTGTTAAATAAGAAATATCATAGTCCATGAATATCTTTAAAATATCTTTTTTTCCCTCTTCCACTCCACTGACTGGCTGAGTATAGCACTTCTGGCTCCCAAGTCATTTTCTGTAAGTACTATGGAGGTTTTTCTCATGATTCAGAGAAACTGTATTTTCTGATAAAAAGTTTCATGCCATACTTTTGGTCACATTTCTTTTTATTTTCATATGGCTGTGACTTCATCTATTCATCATGCTTGCAATTAGGAAGTGCTGCACCTTTGAAGAATTGCACCTTCTTTGCTTAGAAATTAACTTCCCGTATTTTTCCACGGTTAGTATTCTTTTCTCCCCCTTTCCTCTCTTTATCGTACTCACTGTTGTCTGTTGGTTTATGGGCTTAATTTCTTTGTCTCATATGTCTTTATCACATTTATTTATTTACTTTGTCTTCTAGATTTAAGGGTCTAAAAATTTCACTAACTATATCATCCACCCCAAATCATCACTGGCATTCCATGTGATATCTCATCCAAGTCATTACATCAGTCTTCTGCCAGCAATCTCTACTCCTGGCTTTACTTAAATTATGTATTCTTTGTACAGACAATTTAGTCATTTTTGCAATGTTTATATTTGATTTTAAAGTCTGATGTGATAGAGTTCAAACACTTAAATACCAGTTAGTATTGGGACTCTGGAAGAACATATCCCTATCTACTTTTATATTCTCTTTTGCCTCTTTCTCATACTTAACACTAAATTTCTTCTGAATTTTCAACCTTGCTGTGATTTATTTTAGACCATTAAACATGCTGTTCTGTCCATTTAAAATCCTTTGTTCCAGCTCACCTTTCTTCACTTGAATGCCTGCCTTTAATCCTTCAAATCTCAATTTACAAATTACTTGTCCTTGCAAATATACTTTTAACGTTTCTTGATCTAGACTAGATTCTTAAACATTTGCTTTTCTAATATTTCCTATTTCCTTGGTATTGTACACAACTAAAAGTATTGTAATTCCATGACTTCATGTCTCTGTCCCTCAGAAAATATGAGTTTCTTTACCGTTTTTATAAATCTGAAGAACAGTGAATCACACAAAATACATGATTCCTTATCTTCTTTCTTGTACATATATAGTTTTGTGCTAGTTTATTACATTTATCTTCTTAAATCATATATTTGTTGTAGAAAAACTACATATACATGTACATATGTTGAGAGACTCGACTACCACACACACATTGATTTACACTGTGTAACAATAATTCAATAATTCAAAGAAGTAATGACAGAAGTGATCTTCCTCGATGCCTATATTTTCTACACATTTTAAAAGAAAGAAAAGAAATTTAAGGTCTAATTAAAGCCTGTAGTCTAGCCAGGTACAGTGACATAGGTCTGTAATCTCAGCAACTTGTGGGAGCCTGGGCAATTTAGTCAATTTAGTGAAACTCTGTCTCGGAATTAAAAGTAAAAAGGGCTGGGGATTTAGGTCAGTGGTAGAACATTCCTGGGTTTAGAAAAGGTGTATAGTAGTGTAAAAGCCAGGCTCTCCAAGATAGAGTCAATCTCTTTTCCCATGCCTGGATACTTCTTTTCAGCTCTCTGCACTTGGTTTTCGGCAGCTATACGACAGTGTTTCAGAATCAGGATTTTTTTCCCATCAATTTGCTTTCCAACCTGATGAATAATTTCCATCAAGATGGGTATTTCTTCACAAATAAAGCTTTTGGATCTTGCTTTTCCCCATTCTCTTTTCTCAGCTGTTGTTCCCCAATGATCAACATTTTAGACTTTATCAGAATACCTTGATTTTTCCATCTTTCAATTCTCTTATTAGTGCTTTATGATGCACATATCCTTTTGACCAGTTTAAAATTTCTCTCTTCAAATGTGTCTAAAACTAAACTCATTCAGAGAGTTCTTAGTTTGCTTATTTAAGTACCAATTTCTTTTATATTTGATATTGCATATATTTGTTAATTCTATATCAGAACCTTTTCTTTGAACATTTTACAATTACTGTAAATTTTGTGGGTGTTCATTCCAATATCTAGAGGCACCCTGTTTCTGTATATACTCTTGAAACCATTCCTACTGATGTGAATCACTATTATATTGAATCTTGTGTGACTGATCATCTTATCAAGTGTTCTGCAAATTATTAATTTAATAATTTCATGTCTAGGAAATTATTTTTATCCAATAGTTTCCCTTTGCTTCTGCCAAATACCTACGGCAGGAGGTAATATGGAATCATCTTAAGACAGAGCTAGATGCCATGAATTTCTGTGCTCTGCAGAAGACTTGAAATCAGGTTTCATTCTCTGACTATACAATGTTTCCTTCAAGTTCACCACTCTCCTAAGGTTCAGCTCTCAGGGTCACACTGAAGAGTATGTATAATTTTTTCATGGTTCTGATCTTTTCTTCCATGTCTCTATGAAACTACAAAAGTTAGACTCTCAACCAATTTCTTAGTTTATATATATATATATATTTTAGATGTTGATAGACCTTTATTTTATCATTCACATATATGTGGTGCAAGCACTCTACCACTGAGCCACAACCCCAGACCCCCAACCAATTCTTTTAAATAAGTGGAAACTACTTTTCTGTTAAAAGTGGGGTCTGCACCCTCTGTTAGCATACTCTTCCACATTTAGATCTGTTAAAAATTCTATACTATGCTAATATCTCAGTCCTTCAAGGAGAGTTTCCATTGTTTTGTTTTGCTTTTCTTGGTTTAATTAGATGAAGTGGTCAGTTCTTTCAACTTTTATGGATGGCATTGCTCATACTCCTGTGAAGACCTCAGCAACCTGGAATGGCTGAGACAAGAAATGCTGTATTTTCTGTGCACGGTACACGGTCAACTTGTCTTCCTCTGAAAGCTCATCCATACCCAGGATGGCTATATCCTGGAGGGATCTGTAGTCCTGCAGGATCTTTTGCACTCCACGGGCAACATCATAATGCTCACTGCCAAACAATGTTTGGATCCATGATGCAAGAGGTGGAGTCCAGAGGATCCACAGCTGGATAGATGCCCAGTTCAGCAATTGCACGAGACAGCATAGTGGTAGCATCCAAATGGGCAAAGGTAGTGGCAGGGGCAGGATCAGTAGTCATCGGCAGGCACATAGATAGCCTTCTTGGTAGTGGTGATTCTTTCCTGCATAGTACCCATGTCAGTGGCCAGAATTCTGCCCAATAAGGCAGATACCTCTGAGCCAGCCTGGGTGAAACGAAAGATGTTATCAATAAACAGCCATACATCTTGACCTTCTTGCTCTCTGAAGTATTCAGCCACAGTCAGTCCAGTCAGAGCTACTTGGGCTGAGCACCAGGTGGTTCATTCATTTGACCATACACCAATGCTACCTTGGAGGTAGCATCTTTTAAGTTTATAACACCAGATTTGATCATTTCATGGTATAAGTCACTGCCTTCATGGATTCTCACTCCAACACCAGCAAACAGAGAAACCACCATGGGTTTTGGCAACACTGTTAATTAACTCCGTGATCAGCACTGTCTTGCCAACTCCAGCACCACCAAAGGAGCCCAATTTTGCCACCCTTGGCATAGGGAGCTAGCAGATCCACAACCTTGATACTAGTCACCAGAATTTTCTGCTCAGCACTCATCTCAATGAACTCAGAAGACTCAGCATGAATAGGAGCAAACTGTTTGGCTTTGATAGGACCTCTCTCATCAAAAGGTTCTCCAATGACATTCATGATTCTGCCCAAGGTCTCAGGACCAACAGGAATTTTGATTGGTGCACCAGAATCTAAGACTTTCTGACTTCTAACCAAGTCTTCTGTTCCATCCATAGCAATGGTTCTTTACTGTGCTGTCACCCAAATGCTGGGCCACTTCCAAAACCAGCCTGGTATCCCTGCCTTGCACTTCCAGGGCATTTAGGATAGGTGGTAATCCCTCATCAAACTGGATATCCACTACTGCGCTGATGACTGCTACGATGCGATGCGCCTGGTGGCCGGGCCTGCCTTTGGCGATGGAGATGTTTGCGCTGCATAGTCTCTGGAAGGCTGGACCGCTTGCCGGAGCGCCCACAGTAAAAGCTGGGCTTGGGGTAGTGATACCTAAGTGCTGAGTCCCCGCAAGGCCCCAGAGGCCGACGCAGCGGCCCCACGACCTACAAGACTGAACATGGCGGAGTCTGGGTGGAGAATTATCTGATGTCTTTTTCAAGAGTGTCATAAGACATTTCACTTAAGTGGTTTATTCATGACATCTGCTAAAATTCATTATTATACAAAGTCACATCATTTTGTTAACACTTTTGGATACAATCCATATTCTTCAATTGTCAACAGGAGTTTCAAAACTATTAAAATATCAAAGGAAAGTCCTAAGTAAATTAATTTCTTAAAAATGACTATGACTGGTTTTAAATATCTTTCACCAAATGCACACCAATCTGCCTCTATTCTTATAACTGTCCAATGATTTGGGGATTGTCTTTTAACATTAGGCCATTTTCTCAATATTTAGCATGGATACAATGGTCTTTCTTTCCAGTGCCCAAAACACAATGTTAAATTGGGAGTAATCACTGGCATTAAATTCTAATAGTACTCACTACAGAGTGCTATCAGACATGAAATTCCCCTTTGAGCTAAAACCCACATCCATTTTTTTTTTTTTTTTTTTTGCCATGCATTTAATTCCTCATTAAAGCAAGGGAAATTGAGGGAAAAACATATACTATTGAGGAAAAAAAGGACAAATAAAATGAATGGAAAGATTGGATGTCAGTCAGCTAAATAGTTTGTTGCAGTTTGATAATTTAGAGAAAAGTTTCTGTAGTAACAGCAGCTACCCATTTATGCCATATCTAAGCAGTACTAACACCACTCAGGACAGACAATCTCTGAACATCAACTATCCTATTACACTCTGAAAAGCATTTAACATCAGCTGGAATATCTTGCTCTTTTTTCTTTACAATGCAGTTAGACCAAAATAAAAGGAGGTCATCTCTAGATAAGTGAAAATAGAAATGGTATGGTAAAAAAGATGGAAAGAAACTATATACTACATTGTTGAAACTATCAAGGACTAATAATAACAATTCTTTTGAGGCTGAGATTAGGTTTTAATTCAATTGCAATATGTGAAAAACTAACAATTTATTCACAGCACCAGACTTTGTCTGAAGTGATGCTTTGGGACTACTTATTTTCTATGGGGCATTGCATTACATTCTAGATGACCATCTGTTATCACACTAATGGAAAATGAGTTTTATATTCTCCTTCTAATCATGCACTATAAAATGTAAAAAAAATGAAGGTTAATGTTTAGGGTTTCTCCATTCACTCTAAAAATTAACTTTTATGTATGCAATTGCCCAATGATGGGAATATGAATAAAAATTTGGGGACTCTTATGAATCTTTGACTTCTGTAACATTATTAGACATTTTATTATTGGTTCCTAATTTAACTTTATCAGAAAAAAAATGTGACATAATTTTTTTAAGCTGTGATTTATTTGATGATTCACACATGGTTAATTTTGCACATATCTCTTGTGTATAAGAAACAGTGTATTTTTGGCATGAAACTTATATATTTGTCTATTAAAACTATTCTGATAATTTAAAAACATGTTTTTACTGAATTTTAAAATATTTTCAGTTTATCAAAATGCCTTATGAGAAAGTAATCATAACAGAATTTTTGGTGGGAGATTATATTTCTGGGCATCAAGCAGATGAAGGAAATTTAATGGGAATTTTTATATTTTTGCAGGACAGTTAAGTTGGAAGCAAAAGCAGGTTCCTGGCAAGAGCACATACAAGTTCTTGGGAGGAAAGCATCTCCTTATCAGGAGCTTAAATTTCTATAATGCAAGGTCAAATAACAATAAACTCAAGAACAAAGATGGCTACATTTCAAGGAAACAAAGAGCCACCAATATTGGGAGGCAGCAGATATTTTAAAAAGTGTATATATCCAATAATTTGCAAGAAACAAAATAAAATTCCTCCTACCAAAATGTTTGAAGAAAAAAGATGCAATTCATAATATAAGCAAGAAACAAGTATGATTTTTTCACAGTTTTTAATAAGTAGTTAAAATTAATTTTCTAAATGAAAAATATGAGTTTAATTTAAAAATTCTTTGAAGGCATTATCCAGTATTACTGAAAGCAACCAAGAAATAGAAGAATTAAGCCAAAAATTAAAAACTTTGAAGAACACGTAAATTAAAATAACAAAAATTTTAGAAAGTGAATAATGTATATCAATGTTAAATTAAGAAAACTGGCATGTCTAATTGGTATTACCAGAAAGATGGTATGAAAGAATTCTCCATAATAGTTCTATGATAGAAGTGGTTTTTTTTATAGAGTTTTAGAGGATGTACTTGGGAAGTTGCTGTGGTTTCTAAGCTCAAACAATCTTTGAAAACTATGTTATACTTTATCAACCACTACTTGGTTTCATGCTGCAGGATTCATGTGGCCAGGAAAAAAAAAATACCTGTTTAGAAACATGTGCAATGATTTTATAGTGCTGCTTTCTTTGCTTCCTCCCTGAGGTAGTTGCCTTTTCTAAGTACTTAATCGGTCAGAGTGTCTGTGATATGCATTCACATGTATTCTGTCACTTAAATTTTACGGTTACTTAGGACAAAGGATATTATTTCTACTTACAAATTAGGACTCCAAAGCTGAAGTAGTTTAGGAATTTAGTACAAGGTGACCCAGAGAGCAGAGCTGACTTTAATTACTGGAATTCAGCTCTGGTTGCAAAGACTACATTCATCATAACAGTACACGTCTTCCTGTATTTAGACCACATGTATTTTAACTGTTTAAACTTTAAAAAAATTATATCTGTATTTTAAAAATGCTTTCATATTTTTTCATAACCTATTATACAAGAAAAGTATATATACTTCAAAAATCAATCAAAAATGTCTTTTAAAATAACATGTGAATGACATATATTCTGAGCCTTTGCTAGCTACTTTAGGATGATGGGGGACCTCCTAGGACAAGTAAATTCTGTAAGTATAGGCCTATTTCCATTTGTCATTTGCTGTGGAGTGAGTTCTTGGATTAAGAACAATGTTGTATGAAATACCACAATAGTAAATAAGGCATTGTATAAATCCATGTATGATACTTAGGTTATAAGCATTCCATTAAGGGAAAACAAACATTTATTCAAAGTTTCTAGTCTAGTAAGACAAAACTCTGCATCTTTTGTGATAAAAGCAGTGCAATGTAATCAACTGCCACAAGGTAGTATCTATATTGGAGACTCCTGGTAGGCCTCTGATGCTGATCAACTGGGCTTTCAGCAGTAGCTATAGCCAGATCTCCTTTGATGAGTCAAAGTCCATGTTGCTGAGTTACTTTGCCCAGGTTCCCACTATACAATGGCAAAGGTAAGTGGGAAGAGACTGACTTGTATCCAAGGTATGACTTACCCTATCTGGTTGATAGGATACACTGCTGCCGAGGTCACTCTTTGATGAATATTCACATGGAAAACAACATTTTCATGTTTTTTCTTACCCATTTGCCAGTATATCCAGATATCCTCTCTAGAGCTTCTTGTCACCACTTTTCTAATCATATTCCTTCCAATTCCTTAAGCATTTAGTATAACAACTGGCTAGAGCTCATTCATCAATGTAACTCTTACGTGTGGCCCTCTACCCTTTCAACCAAAATGAACAGGCAGATATACTGTACAAACTTCTGTTCTCTAGAAGGATTTCCTTTCACCACCGTCCTTTAGGGAGATCGCAGAAAGAGCACATAGCACAATAGTTGTTTACTGTAGTTCATACTTGCAGAGTGTTGCCAGCCATCCATAAATCAAGTTTGAGATTTTTCTTCCTCAGTTAATTGATGGCAGGGATTCCTCGTGGGAACAACAGGAATAGGAGCCATAGGCATTTTGATCATTTCCTCATTTTGAGGGCCTTCTAAAGCTTACTCTTGAGAATATATCACTTTCATTTGACAATAAAGTGCATACATATTCCAGTTTATGGCATTGTGGATCAGACGATCCCCAACTCATGATGGACAACTCAGTTTGACTGATATCTTGATGGCTCATGATTAGGTGTTGAGTCTCTACTAAGGTACAGTAGAAAGCCATAAGACCTTTCTCAAAGGAAGAATAGTTATCTGAATAAGGTACCTTGGCTTTGCTTTGGATCCCTAAGGGTATGTTCCTTAATTCACATATCTGAGCATACACAGTCTATCTATCCACTCCTGACACATCAAGCATGATCTCATCTACTTTCTTATCTGGCCCATATGCCAGAGCAACTACAGGCAACCTGGACCTCATGAAGATACTTCCCTTCTCAGATCTATTTAAAACTAACAGTTTTTTTTTTCATCATTTACTAAGTGGGCCAGAGTACATATCCAGATGAAGAATATGTTGCTTCCAAATTCCATAATGGCTCACTCACTGATGTACTTGTTTTGGTTGTAGGAGTACCAAATACAACAATCCTTTGCCTTAGGAGGAATATTTTAACATGCTCCACATCATGGGCCTATAAAAAATCTCACTGAGGAAGATGTCCCATGAATTTCTGTCAGGTTTATTTTACACCATTTGACTCAAATATACCTCATCAATAAGCTTATGGTTTCTTACACATTTAGTCCAATTAATAAAATGTCAATGCACCAGGCCAGTGGGTTTTCTGGTGAAAGGGAGGCTTGATCCACATCCCTGCATACTGAATTAAGGTAAAGATCTGGACAAGAGATATGGGGCTGGGACAATAAAATTGTATTCTTCTAGCATTCCTAGCTGAATGCAAATGTCTTCTGATGGTCTTTTAAACAGGTATTACGAAAAAATAATTTGTCAGATCAAGAACTGCGTATCAGGTACCAGAGAATGTCCTAATTCATGCAATGATACCACTTCTGAAACAGCACCTGTAGTTGACATTAGTACCTGGTTGAGTTTATAAAAACCTTCTGTTGTTCTCCAAATCCATCTGATTTCTTCACAGACCATATAGGTAAATTGAATGGGATGCATGCCAATCACCATCTCCCCATCTTTCTAGTCCTTACTTGGCATTATTCTCTGCAATCCCTATAGGACAGTAGTATTGCTTACAGCTTACTATTCTCCTATGGAAAGAAATTCTAGTTGTGTTCACATAGTTAATCAAAAAATAATGCTTGAAGCATCAAATAACCAGATTTCTCTATACATTACATGCACACACATATATCATTTGTAACTCAGTATCATGTGCAGATATTAACTGAAATTGTATGTAGACAACCCAAAGAGCTAAAATTATCAAAGTTCTAGAACAAAATATATGAGAGAAAATATTTGCTACAACACAATTAGCAATGATTTCTTAGTAAAATAAAAATAATTTGTTATTTTGGGCTTCATACTTATCGAAAATTTCTCTTCAACAGTGTAGAAGGAAGACGAATTAGTGTAGAGGGGGTAAAGAAGGAGAAGTACTGGAGATTGAATTAGAGCAAATTGTTATATGCATTTATGAATCTGTCAAAATGAACCCTTCTATCATGTACAACTATAATGCACTAACAAAAACTTTAAAAGGAGTGAATGAATAAATGTATTAAAGTATGTTAGCATATATATAGTAGAAATATATTCTTTACAAAATGAATAAACTAATGAAATCATAAGGATGAATCACAAATACAATATTATAAGTGAAAGAAGTCAGTTATCAAAGACTATAAACTAGCATATTATGCCATTTGTATAAATCTTGGAAAATATCAAATATAACTTGTAGATCAGGTCATTTGCTGTTCGTTATCTTTTGGGTGGAGAGTGACTGATAAGTGACACAGGAAACATTTTGGGTTATGAAAATATTCTATGCAACAATTGTGATTATAATTTCATGGTTGTCTAGATTTGTCAAAATCATTAAGCCTTAAGATTGTGTCATTATCTTGCATGGAAACTGCATCTTACTAAGAATAGTTAAAGCAAATGAACAACAGAAACAAAAACATGCATTGGTACTTAAAGCAAGCTAAATGAACCAGCAACATGAAATACACACACACACACACACACACACACACACACACACACACACACACACACTTAAATGATTAAGACATCTTAGAAAAGCAAATCTTGCTTCCAAACTGGGAAAACAAGTCATGTAACTGTTTTACATAGATAGATAGATAGGATATATCCCACCTAGCTTGAGAGAAATACTTATACAGACAAAAAAATCAAGCTTTTGCTGCTGAAGCACGAGACCGCTGTCAAAAATACGTAGAAACGTGGCTCAAATAGAATGTTCCTGGCAAAGGAAAGAGCTAAGAAAGAAAGGTTCTATAAAGTGTCAGTATTTTTCTAAGGGATATGACAGCCAATTTTTTTTAAAAAATAGCATTTGTTTGCTGTTTTTTTGGTGTTGTTTTATAAATAGCAAAAAAAAAAAAAAAAAAACCAAAAAAACAAAAAAACAAAACAAAACAAAACAAAATCCTAATAACTCCAAATCTGATTAAGACAGTATTAAGGATACATGGCACTGAATAGCCCTCTGCCTTATCTTGTTATCACCTATAACAAAATCCCCTCTGTAATCTTAACTTCACACTTAGATTTTGTGATTACTCTCTGAGTTTTCAGTCATTTTGCAAGAAGACTCACCACAACAGGCTTTACCCAGATGTGACTGCAGCATCACTTTGAATCACTTTATGAAACTTGAGTTGTGACTCAACCCAAGTCTCTATTTTCTTCCTGTGTTCATATCCTGACTCTTTAAAAAGTGACATAGAGCAAGTTATAGAACTTGCTGTTATTTAAACATTAAACTATTAACTGTAAATTTCATTTATGACATAAAACTATTCAGCAATTATACCGTGTTCCAAGTGTGTTAGTCAGCTTTGTATAACTGTGATCAAAATACCCAGCAAGAACAATTTAGGGAAGGGAAAGTTTATTTTGACTCATGGTTCAGAGGTTCAGTCCATGGTCAGTTCACTCCATTGCTCTGGGCATGAGGAGGCAAGAACATCATGGTTAAGAGTATGGTGGAGGAGTGAGGCCCCATTCATGTCAACCAGGAAGCAGAGGAGGTAGGGACACAGGGAAATGAACCTTTTCAGATACACTCCCAGTAACCCACCTCCTCTAGTCATGCCTCACCTGCCTAGAGTGACCACTTAGTAGGTTCATTCAAACCAGGATGAACTCATTACAGCTCAAACAATCCAATTATTTTTCCTCCAAACATCCCTGCAATAACAGGGGAGCTTTGGGGGATAACGTATATCCAAACCATAATAACAAATAAATGATGTCCTATTCTCCAAGATGAGATTTCCTGCCTCTTCCTGTCCTCTGACCTATCCCCTATCACTCATGTTTTCATTGTCATACTTCACTGACATACTGTCAGCAAACACAATTCATCAAAAGGAAAAATTTTCATTTCCCACCAGAAACATTAAAAACCCATCTGTACAGAGACTGATGTTTACCATCATTCCTTGTGTAATAATGGAAAATTTGACTCTATTTTGTATTTTTATGCATACTGTGTTTTTATTGATTTCAAGACACTTTTCCTTTCATGTATGCTTAGTTCCTTCTGCATCATTGGACTTCTTACCTTACCTTAATTTCCATTAGCATATGATCATAATCCAAATTTCCCCATCTTATAAATATGAACGTTGACTCTTCCTTTCCCACTTTGACCCTTCATTTTAGACAGAAAATTACAAAATTATAAAAAATAAAATTATAGAAGAGATAAGTGAAAAATAGTACAATGAACTAAGGATTAAAATATTTTGCCATCATGCTAATAAATACAAAACATGGATGGAATTATCTATATTCTAGAAATATATGAAATAGTTAACATGGTTTAAAAAGTACAAACCTTAAAGAAAGGAAGTTTAGAAGTGTTGGTTCTCATGGACTTCAGTTGCTGAACTCTATCCAAATTATTTCATTCTTTGTCCTACTCAAGTCTGTTTTTGTTTGGATATAAAGAATGCCCCAAAGACTCATATGTTCAAGTCTTGAACCCCAATGCAGAAATATTCAGAGATGGGGATTTAGAGAAGTGCTTATGTCACCACATTTTTGGCCTCATCAGTGGGTTCCAGTAGATATTTCTGTTTTTATTTTCATCACTGAAGGTGTACCCTACACCTGACAATTCCACCTTCTTGAGATGTTCTCTCTTGAATTTTTAAATTTTATTTTAAGACATCTTAATGTTTCTCTCTCTTTCTCATAGTCCAATTTATTGCTGGCTCTCTCCAAATGAACACAAAATTTTAGGAGTACTACAGAAATCAGAGCTGAAAACTCTGTCTTTATATTTCCTCTAATCAACCTAAATTTCAAAAGTCAAAGAGAGATTCTCTGAAGAATAATTATATTTATTTGAAATAGCAGATCATTGCAATGGGACTACCAGAGTATTTTAGTGAAAAGAAACATATTACATAGTAAACTATGAGCACCATCAAAGTGGGTGGAAGTAAGGGGGAAGTTTAAGAATTGAAGAGGATTAAATCAAATATTTTGAAATGATCTTTGATCACTGTGATTGATAACCAGAGTGGTTACTGACTGACAAGTGTGCTAGTTGCTGCGCAGAGGTCCTTGTGGAAGTACTTTTAATGTTTCTAGTGGCCTCTGTGTAAACATGTATTTCTAACAGAGTATTTTGTGATACTCCCTGTGAGCAATCATACATGAGGACCCTTCCTACATAAGTCCTCAGTTTTGTTTACTTTTTTTGGTAGGGTTGGAACAAATAGTTCCTTTTTGATTCTGACAACTTTCATATCTTTTAGAATTCTTATATAATTTTACATGGAAAGGGGGCTCTGGAGGATTACTAAACTGATATTAAGCATATAATCCCAGCTGAGATTTTTCCTAAGAATTCCAGATTGGTGTACCTACTGTATTCTTAATATCTCCATTTGAATGACAGTTAGATAAGTAAAAAAATAAAAATCATAGAAGAAACTCTCAATGCTCCTTCAACTTATTTCTTATGCAGTTTTCTACATTTTAGTAAACTGCATTATCACCTATTGAGTTGTTCAACATAAAATAGGACAGATCATCATTTTTTCCTCCTCCAACATCAAATACACTGGCAAGTGTTTGAAATTTTATTCTATCACTAAAATATGTTTACATAAAAATTTTCTCATCTTTTTACAATATCCTGAACCCAAACCACATTTTGTCAATGAATTTGTCTTCAACTTTGTGTTATCTTGCCAATTTTATAGATACTGAAATCATTCATATAATTTAAAATTTTGATATTTATGTCATGTCCCTAGCTAAAAAAATCACTCAATTTATTTTTGTTACCTTAAGAAAATTATAATGATAATTGTTATAATGAACTTTTCTTTCTATAAATCTGGATGATCTGTGTATGGGTAGTCTAATACCTAGCAGAAAAACATAACATATTCTCATATTAAGCACATATTGAAAGAATGATAAAATGATAGAACAGATAATTTCAATAATGATGTAAGTAGTATTACAATTTTTATAATCATGCCAATAAATCTGAAAAAATGAGTGGATAATCAATTTTCTAGGAATATATGAATTCCTGAACATGGTTTAAGAAGAGTATACAGTTTAAATAAAATAAATATAAAGGAAACTGGAGAGGTTTTAAATGACTATCTCTAAAAAAAATTGACTACTTTACCATTGTTATCAAACCTCAAAGGAGATGAAGTTTATATCACAAGCCATCTTATAGCTCATATCTATGGGCTTAGAGCTGATGAAAAGTTCAACACTCTAAAATAAACAATTTTTGAAAAGGTATAAGTAATTTTTTGAAATACTTTAATGCTAATTTCAAATAAATATAAAAATAAACCTGTAAAATATCAAAAAGGATGCAAATTATGAACAGTAGACAACTTAAGACCACAGGAGTCCAGAGCAATTTTTGTTTAAATATAAATCCTCGTGGATGTGCCTCATGGATCATATATTCAAATAGGCCTAGAAGATGTGGCCAAAGGCTATGTGGAGTGGAAACTGGAAAAATAAAAGAAAGTCTGTTGGAGGAAGGCTGAAGCCCTAAAGCACTCCCTGAATTCACAAGCTAACACACACACACACACACACACACACACACTGTATTGATTATAAAGACAGAACATGGTAATAATAAATATTTTATTACAATAATAAAAATTATGAATGAGTTTGTATCTATAGTAATATTGACAGTGATTATCTTACTGTCCTAGAAACACAGCAATGGATCAAAAGTTACCTAGAGTTTAAAAGGAAAGTTTATGAATATAGATTATTGATATAACAGTATTGTAAAGTATATTTTGTATTTTAAAGCCTATATTATTGATAATATTGCCTAACATTGTTTCTTATGCAGTTATCTTCCACGTTGTTATATTATTTCTATAATAAAAAGTGACAAAATTAACACCTAAAAATAACATCTTGTATTATTTCACAGTTATGCAGATCAAAAATCCAGGTAAATACTGGGTTCTTTGTTTAGGTTTTCACAAGGTCCTATGAAGGCGCTGGTAAGCTGGACTCTGACTTAGAGGATCTGGGAAGAATCCACTTCCAAGTTCCTCCAGGCTGCTGACAGACTCCAATTACTTGTCACAGGACTGAGGTGCCTGCTTTCTGTGCTGTCAGAAAGCTTAGAGACCTCTTTAATGTATATTCACTTGTCCCCTCCATCTGGATCAGTAATAGAGAAATGAGGTCCTTCATTATTTGAACTTCTCTAACATCCTATTTTTGCAAGAGAATCCCTTTTAGCAGGAAAAATGCTCTACCTTGAAAAACAAACAAAAAATAACCTCTTTGCTTAAAAAAGAAAACAAAACTCATGATTTGATTAGCCCAAGGTGATAAACTTCCTTTCAATTCACTGAAATTCACCTGAGTAGTAAACTTAATTATATCTGAAAAATCCAATTTTCTATGTAATATAACATGACCATGGTTTTGAAATCCTGTCATGTTCATAGTCACAGGGTGAGAGGTCTTGGGGAGTGATTTTAGAATCTGACTTACCATGATTTAGATGTTATAATTTAGAGATGTCATATAAATAGCATATAACTTGTATTCTTAAGGCAACTTTGAAAAGTTAATGGTATTTTACTCAATTTAATATAATGTGAAATGTAAACTTATTGCCTCAA
The DNA here is from genome assembly GCF_902686455.1 of Sciurus vulgaris. Lineage (NCBI taxonomy): Eukaryota > Metazoa > Chordata > Mammalia > Rodentia > Sciuridae > Sciurus > Sciurus vulgaris. The sequence goes on from NC_136464.1 coordinate 163,674,146, forward strand.
CTCCAAATTTCCTCTTTTTTGGCTCGCTCCATGAAAGTGGATTTGGATCTGAATGTTCATGCTTTGAAAGTCATTAAGGTACTGAAGAAACAAGGCAGAAAAAAGGGATTGTTTATTCCCATGTGTTGCTCAGAGGCTTCTGTAGTCTGTGTGGATTTCCCAGAAACCAGCTGCTTTGGTGGGTGAATTCAGCGTGAGCTGAGCCTGCTTACTTCAGTGAACACACCTTTCTTAAGGATGCTCGGCTCTTATGGTGTACAGTGCTAACGGAAGCAAGCAGACAGCACCTTCCACTGGGGACCTTTAGGTACAGTGTCTAAGGAAGACACTTTACCACTGTTCTCTAGATTATGGCTTTCTGGAATATTCTCAAGGGCTGGCAAACAGCAAGTTCCACTGGCACAGAGAAGCCTGGAGCAGCTATACCTTTGTAGTTATGCCCTTAACAACAAGGTCTGTGTCTCAGGCCAGGGATGAGGGACATATTTCCTCGGTGCTGATCTCAGCTGTAGGAAAGCACCTGCTTCTTAACCCGTTCCTCACTGTTTAGAATTCCGTTGCTCTTATCAGCCAGTAGCTTGTCTCACCAAACCATTGAGGTATTGTTATTTACACGTGATACCTTCCCTGTTAAAATTATTGCCAGTGACTCTCTGCATATTGGACCTACATTAATAGATATATGAACATTAATAATATTATGTTTATTTAGCTCATATCAGTTATTAAAATCTGGCAGCACTCTAAACAAATACCTTTGAATTACAGTGTTCTTCAAATATTTGCCTTACATATTAAGAAAAAAGAATTTCATTACCTTTTAAGTAAACATGGGCTGGAAAGAACAGCAGTCCTGATTCAGGAATTGATTCCACAATGACTTTTAGATTCAGGTCTATTTCTAGCATTTCATTTTGTCTAAAATAAAGCTGTAGTTACTTTCCTTCATTTTTCAAAATTATCTTATTTGTCCCTAAATCACCTGATTTTCTCTTGTCCCACTCCTAACATTTTATGAGTGAACAATTCTTTACTCTTAATGAAAATTTACATTAATATTTTTATATATATGTTCTTCAAAAGAAAGCAGAAGTATCATCCTATCTAATAAGATATTGTTGTTCAAGTATTTATTTTCAACTGTTTTATTTTTTCCTTCCCTCCCTCCTTTCCTTCCTTCCTTCCTTCCTTTTCCTTTTTTCCTGTGACATTCCCATATTTGTTCAAATTTCTATGTGGCCAGGACATTTTTGCTGTAATTGTAATTATTGATGTAGTTTTTTTTTTTTTTTTAATCCCCATACGACAAAGGATGTGATCCTTGCACCAAAGGACCCTCTAAAGTATATCACTTTCAGTTTCTGCCCAGAAGTTACTGAAAGTTAAATTTTCTGCCTCAGGAAATGCTTTTGCTTTGTGTATTTTAGGTAAATAATCTCAGGAATAGCTTTTCCCCTAACCAATACTTCAGTTGAGGAACTTTTGATGTTCCAAGGCCTTTAAAAAAAATGTTTGGGTGTGTGTGTGGGTGGGGACATTGTCTTGGAGTAATTACATTAATTTCATAGGAGGCTCAGTTTTGAGCTACAAAAGAAATTATACTTTATTATTCATTCTTAGGTATTTTATAGGACAAAATATTTAGGTCACGTAGTTATTTAAATGACAAAGAGGACAAATAAATCTAAAACATCTTAAAACAGATAAAAAATTGTCAATTTTTGAAAGCATTGAAAACATACGATTATTTGGGACCATTTAAATAAATAGTAGACTGTAAAATAATTCTGAGAGTGAATTACTTCAATGTATAGCATTGTCTCATATCAGTTATACCGCCAATTTTCAAATATATATGTCCTTACTTATTACAGCAGCTCATCAATGGAGACCACAGCTGTTTTTTATGACTTCTTCAAAATCAACTTCGCCTTTGTCCAATTTATCATTATCTTTCTTTTTAAATGTTTGTATTTATTCTTTTTAGTTATACAAGACAGTAGAGTCTATTTTGATGTATTTATATAAACCAATTTATTATTCTCTCTTAACAAGACTGCTGCAACAGTCGGCCAGATTCACTCTGCTGCTTTCATTCTATTCTTCACACAAAATAGACTGATTCTCTCTCTCTTCAGAGGTACAGAGAGTAAGACTGAGTTAAGCAGTGCTCCTTCCCTGTTTGCTCATTGATGAGCCCTGGTTCTTACTAGAGGACCAAGCATGTAGTAAGCAGCTATGAATATGTATATTTAATAACTGAATGTGTACCCAGAATTCAAGTCCTGCTCCACCTCCTCACCGAACATAAATCCATCTGCCCTCCTGTTCTCCTGAATAGGGTCAAAGGCTTTCTAGTCTACTGCCTTGTGTTCACTTTTACAGAAGGCTACACATCAAACAAATGTCAATTGAAAAAGAAAAAAGGAAAAGAACAAAAGTTTTCAGGCAAAGTGAGAGAACAAAAGAGCATTCCACATTTTAGTATTTTTAAAAGCATATTCTTAATTTCTTCTAAATTTTAATGTATAATCTGTCAAAGAAAGGACATTTGTAACAGAGGAAAGGAAATGAGGTAAATGTATGCTACAAAAGGGAGGCAGTTTTTTCCTCTTAGTTTTTGTTTTTAATAATATAATTACCAAGTGAAATAACATAGCAATGTGGATTTCCTTTAAGTGCTGCACTCAACTAAAGCGGAACATTTAAATTTTCCTCTTAATGTATGAGCTTCATTCATGTCCACGAGATTCTTGGATAAGCCACATCTTGGGGAAAAGAAACATCTTCAAGATGCATTTGTGTCTACTAAAATGCCACAATGAGCCCCATTACAGTATTATCACAACATACTAATAAAAAAGAAATAACGATGACTAAATAAAACTCATTGGAGTTAGCCAACACCACAAACAAAAGCAATAACAAAACAGAGTTTATGCTTTTTAAAACTATAACAGGGCTTATTCTTTTATGCAAGATTCTTCTTATTGATGTCACATTATCTAAATTTTCTGAGAAGATAGCAATATTGCATAAAGGTTTTTAAAGTAAAAATATGTATATATGATTCAGGTTTCTTTTAATAAAGACATTTTAACAGTCTTCCCATAAAATATTTTATTAAGGAGATATGATGACGTGTCATAATCTCAAAGTTTACATGCAATAATAATTTCACAATAGCACTTTAAGGAATACTTAAGATAGAATATTTCCTGAACTAAAATTCCAATTTAATTTTTCAGTATATATACCCTTTTCTTTTTCTCTTCATGATCAAAATTATTCTGTCGTTTTTCACTAATGTATGTTTAAAATATTTTTACATGTTATATTTTTGTTTGTGTTCTGTGTTATTTATTTGACTGGCTAGTTCTAAATGTATCACTATAATCACGAAGACTCAAGGTCAGGTATTGAATAGTGGAACTAGTTCAGATATAAGTTAAATACATTGCTCTTTAGAGTTCTCTGCATTTGAGATAAAATGTATTGTGACAACTGATTGACTTGAAACAGAAAACTGTATTTTGTCAGTTCGTATCTTAGTAGAGTAATAGAATGACTTAAAGATTACTTCTTAAATGCATTCATATTTTGTGAGCTGAATCACATATAAAATTAATTACAAAATTTTCCTACAGCTTAAAGTAGGCAAAAATAGATTATATCATACAACTGACCTCTTATGAAACAATAAAACTTCTCCTCATAAATCTAAAAATAAATGTTAAATCACACATTTCTAAGCATGTAAGCTTATTCACAGAGCAGATGAGAAAGAAAAATGTTTGGAAAAGGAATTTGCATCAACAGCAGCAGTAATAGCAGTTTGTTTTATCACTGCTGTTTGGATGAAAATGATGCCTGGCATTTCCTATCTGATCATTGTCACAGTGTCAAATTCTCAATCATACAACACATGGTTACAATGATAGTTGCTATTACTGTTAATGACTAATAACTTTCAATTAATTAAGAAAGCAATTTAATTATTTGATCACCTAATTCTGTGATAATTAATAGTTTTATACTATATAATTTATGAATATAGTTTCTAAATGCATTTAAGTCTGAGTCTTTTTTTCCATTTGTGCACTTCACTGCATATTCAAACCAGTTTCATTTTATGAGAAATGCCTCATATGTGGCTGGCTGACATTAATGCTAATTGAATCGTTTCATCTAATCCATTGTGTACCATACTGAAAGTGTTACTTTAATGACAAAAGCAGTCAAAACAACAGACTTAATGTGTTGTTAATTAACTCAGATTATTGGTTTTGTTTCCTTAAATTTTCAAATACTTGAATACAACAATGTTGAAAAGTAATTAGAGAGAACACAAAGATCGGTTTCTAACTGGTGGGGAAAATATAATCACATTAGAAATGAAGTTGACAGGTGCCATTTCTGGTTCAAATCTTAAAATGGCATGTCAATTTGTGGAAGTTTACTACTCAATATCAGAAAGAATTTAGCATTTAAAGGGAAATAATCAGTCAATGGGATCAAACAGACATATTTATGAAATAATCCTCAAATTTTCCATCACATTTACTTTCTTTCATTACTTTGTTAAGATAGGAAGAAAAATCCTACTCGGATATACTTTTTATGCTTTGCAAGTCTTTCCAATTTTCATATACCTTTCAGCTTGGATGATCTGTTTCAATCAATTTTTTCACCACTTTGACCAAAAGATCTGACAACAACTTTAAAGAAGGAATTTTTATTTTGGCTTACAGTTTCAGAGGTTCAGTCTACGTTCGTTGACTTCATAGCTCTGGGTGTGAGATGAGCAGAACATCATGGCAGAAGGACTGGGCAGAGGAAAGCAGCAGGGGACATGGCAATCAGGAAGCAGAAAGAGAGCTCCATATACCAAGGACAAAACCTAAACCCCAAAGGCTCACCCCCAGTGATCTACTTCCTCTAGCCACACTGTACCTACCTACAGTTACTGCCCAGTTAATACATCTCAGTGGTTTACTATACTGATCAGGGTACACTTCTCATAATCAAATCATTTCACCTCTGAAGATTCTTGCACTGTTTCACATTTGGTTTGGGGGACTCCTCATATCTAAGCTTTGACACTTTCCTACGTGGGAAACTTCATAATTGCATAGTACATGCTGACATCCTAATTATTTTCATTGAGACAGGATGCATCTTTGAAATAAGTGGGATGATGGGGAAGGTAAGTGATTAAAGAAAATAAATTTATAAATCAAACATTTGAATATTTAAGAACATGTGTGTGCGTTATATATTCAACACACATCATGGTTTGTAATTGTTTCAAAATGTTCTTATAATGATAAAACATAGGTAGAAAAATACTGAAATTCTTAAGGTCCCTACCTCAAAGGTCCAAAGGTTGTAGGTAGCATACATTCATTAATACATGTTTATTCTATGAGTTCAAACTTTTTGTTTTAAATTGCTATAGAGAAACACAGAAGTGTGACTTTTTAGAAATTAATTCCAAGGGATTTTATTAAAATTAAGGCTTTTACCAATATAACAGAAGGGATATAATTGACAAAAAAAAGTTTTCATTAGTTTCACCAAGTAATTTTAACTATAATTAGCAATAAGTATGTATCCAAAATATTTAATAACATTCATATCCACCAAACATAATAATGTTGCACATTTAAATAATTATGTTAATTTTTGAGCTCTTGCAATTATGTTCAACATTTTATTTAGCTATAATTGATTTAAAATATCTAATTTCTTCTATGTAATTGCTTTCAGTGAATGCAAAAATACAAAAACACATTAAATATAATAATAAAGCTTCTACCTCTGTTTAAATAATATAAATTTTAAACTACATATTCTCTATTGCTATACATCTAAAACCTGGATTTAAAAAAAAATTGTTGTCATGTGGAAAAGAAAATTCACTGGCTAAATGATTAAAATATTTAGAAATCATATCTCTTATACTCCTCCTTTTGTTGTGGCTATAAACACATGGAATATATCAGCTTACCCTCTCTAGTGAGATGATAGTTGAAATTTAATACTGGAAGAGTGAGAAAGGAAAATTAAAGGTCACTTGATAAACAATGTGATTCTTCAAAATTAAGTGTGTTAAAAAATGAACATGTGTACCATATGCACACACACAAAGCAGTTATATATTCTTAAGAAAAATCAGATAGGAACACTCAACATGTGAAATTAAAACATGGAAAGAGTCAAATAGGAAAATAATTACAAAATACGAAACAAAGTGTTTCCATGCAAAATTATTATAAGGTTCTTTATGTACAAACTTAACCAAACTGGAAGAGGGTTAGCCACATTTGCTGATTTGCTTCCATTTATTCTTTTCCTTCTTTCCTTTTTTTATTGATTCTTTTTAGTTACACATGACAGTAGAATCCATTCGCTCTTTACATTTACTTTCTAACTCCTCTTGACTCTGCTTTGCTCAAGGAAGCAGACATTGTCTGCGTCAAAACTCTTTAGTCCTCTAGTTTCTAGTTCACTTTAGCAAGAGATCAGAGGAAAAGGAAAGGAGGAGAGTTAGGATGTTTACCTCTTGTTTTCCTGCCCCCAGTTTTGCTATTTTTCAGTCAAAATCTTATCTACTACCTCACAGCCTTCTTTAAGCACATATCTTATCAGAATTCAAAGTATGTGCTTTTCCTAAGATGAAAGGTGTTAATGGCATCCGGTTATTACTATTTCTGTCAAATGCAATAGATTTTATGAATTTCCAGAGATTATACCTGTCCTCATAAAGATTCCTAATTTGCATATGATGGAATTGGTCCCTCACCTTGATGTTTGTATAGCTGATGCACTTTTCCAGGTAAATCGGCATTATAGGATCTGTGGCACATGATGAATAGTTTTTTAGTCAGCTTTTTTACCACTGTGACTAAATGACCTGGAAAGTACAATTAGAGGAGGAAGAGTTTATGTTGGGGTTTACAGTGTAAGTGGTCTCAGTTCACAGAGGGCTGGCTCCATTCCGTGGGGCTTGAAGTGAGACAGAACATCATGGCAGAAGGGTGTGGAGGAGGAAAGCAGCTAGGAACATAGAACTGAGACTGCTTAACCCAAAGGCACAGTCCCAATGACCCACCTCCTCCAGGCACATCTTACCTTGTTTACAGTTACCATCCCTATCGGGAAATTACAGTGCTAATTAGGTTAAGGCTCTCATAACCCAGTCCTTTCTCCTCTAAACTCATGCACTGTCTCACACATGAACCTTTTGGGGACACCTAATATCTAAATCATAATGGATAGTTAATATCAAATTATTACCAGATTGACATGGGAAGAAGTACAATGGGGAAGCAAGTTTCAAGAGATTGTTTCACTTAGTTGCTAATATTACAATAGTGATTATAAAATATTTTAGAGTTTTGTGATTAATGTTAATGGCTCTAGAAAGCATATATTGAAAAAAAAAAAGAAGTAAGTTCTGAATGCTTACATCATATTACCTTCTTGTTGGAAGGTACTGATGGAGAAAAACTGGAGCCCTGAAAGATGAGACCAAGAGGTGAGACTATCTTTAAATCCTCAAAATCCTTGAATAAAATTTGCCCTTCTTAACAGTCTGAAGGACCCAGTCTTTCCCTGCTTTATTAGTTACTTATTGCTGTTTACCGCAATCATTTATTATCTCACACCAGTGTTGAGGATCACAAGTCCAATTGTGGCTAGGTGAGTGGTTCTAGTTCAGCATCTATCTCTTCTGTGTTGCAGCTACAATGTGAGTTAGGTTGAAGACATCAAACATTTAGCTGTGGTTAGAGTATCTGTTTCTACAAAAGTTCACTTACACGTCTGTTAGCTGGAGGCTATAGATCTTGCCAAACTTGAGAGAATAAATGTTTATTGTTTTGGGGGGTGGTGGTGGACACCTCCAATCCCAGATTCAGGAGACTGAGGCAGGAGAATGGCAAGTTCAAGGTCAGCACCTTAGAGAGACCTTGTTTCAAAATTTACAATAGAGGCGGGCGGGGGACTGGGAATGTAACTAGATGAGTAGTAGACCACTCATGGGTTCAATCCTTCATACGGAAAAAAAAAAAAAAAAAATGCTGTTTTAAGCCACTAAGTTTCTTGGCAATTCCTGAAGCAGCATCAGACAATGAATTTATGATTTTGGTGCCAGAATTAGGATGTGATTATAACAAATATTAAAATATGGGAGTAAGTTTGGAAGTGGTCACTGGTCAGTACCTAAAAAAACTTTGTATGGACAACAGCAGTAAAAGTCTAAGTGGCCTTGAATAGACTTTTGGTAGACTTCCGTAGATTGTGTAGGCTGTTAGTGAGGGTTAGAGGAAGAGGAACATGCTGTTAGGTCTGGGAGAAGGAAGAGCCTGGATAACTGGCACAATGCCAAAGTTATACCTACAGAACTGGATGACCTGGGTAAGACTGTGAGCTTCAGTTCTCCTCTGTGTGATAACATTGTCTGAAAGAACCCCGATGACTCCATGAAGCATGATGTTAGTTTAACTGAACTGAATATTGAATATTGATTAAATCTGATGAGAAATAGGTATAAAAATTCTGGTATTTAATTTTTAAAGATACAACTGTCTGTGGAAATTCAGGTGCTTCGAGCTCAATCAAATTCTTGGGGTCTGTCAGGCAGGTATTAGAATACTCCCTGTAAATTCCCTTCCTATAAAATAAGATACAAGATACTACACCTGATTGCCCATGATAAAGATCCCATCACAAATAAAGGCTCACAAGACTCCTTTGTTCTTTGATCTGGGTATGTCTCATTGGACTTGCTGCTCCAACATTTTAACCAAATAACTCACAAGATCAGAGAAAAGTAAAGGCTCCATAGGAGCGACAGGCTATGAGGCAAACTGCCTTGATGTTTTGATGTCATCTCAACAGCACTAATATTGGAATTTCTCTATAAGCCAATAAAGATGTTTAACACCATGTGGGTAACAACCATCAATGGCTTTTTTATACAGAGTCATTGTTGCTGCTTTCTGAGAAAAAGGATGAGGAATATGGAGACTCCAATGGCATGCCTGTCTGATCACCTTCTCTGGGTCTCTGTTCCTTCTTAATGTGCCTCCTCCCTTCCAGCTTAGAGTATTTATTCTCAGTCACGTTCCCTCATCTGAGTAACACTTTTACTTTTTTTCACTTTCACTACTTGGCTTATCAGGGTGTGGTTTTCTTCTTCAATATGTACTCATTTATGTTACAGCTATTTTGTATTAATTATTTTTTTACCTCCTCTCCAGAAACCAATTGAAATAACACATCTTCTATGATTTCTTTAGATTAATGCATTCACTAGCACTCTTCATTTTTTTTGTCCTCTTTATTCGCATATAGAAATCTCCTTTCCAATGATGCTTGATCAAATTTCACAATGATAACAAAGCATGTAATCTAACTGTACATAACATCATCCTTACTGGGTAAATTAGTCAAGGGTGTTATTTCAAAAAGCTTGAAGCAAATAATTTCATTTTACTGATGAATAATTTGAGCTCATATGATATTAATAACTCATCCATTCTTTATATGTTCTATCAATTGCTAGGCTGTAATATTACCCATTGCTTTCATAAGTGGAATGGTGTATAGACATACCAGCTTCAATATAAGTAACAGTTTAATCCAGAACAAATCTTATATCAAGATCCTCCTTTCACATTCTGGGTTCTTTCTTTGATGTTGATGTGGACAATTAGAATAGCCCAGTGGCAGATCTATTATAAATCTTAGGACTGATCTTTCCTACCTTGGAAGGGAGAGATGAAGAATAAGCTGTCTTAAGATTCCCCTCCTCTCTCCTCAACACTGAAGGATTATGGGAGATAAATGTCAAATAAGTTTCATGTCACTACACAGTGTCGGTAACTAATAATTTTTCAATGTACTACTCAACTATGTTCTTTTTCTGTCCTGGTCTTCCCCAATTTGAGGCAGGCTATTGCCAAAACCAAGAAATAGGTTGCTCACTTTGCATATGAAGTTCAAAATATTGATTCAAACTCAGTTAAAGAGTCTCTGTAAAAATACATTTGTGTATATATTAATTTAAAAACCCTGTCTTCTACGTGTTAAATTGAACATTATTTTTATTCAAGAGTCTTGCTTTAAAATTCAGTCTTTCCTGTTTTACACTATTCTCATTTTCATACATATTTGGTCTTATGACTAAAATAATAATCTTAATTGCAATATCTCAATAGGATATGTAATATGTTCCCTATAAGTATAATGTCTACTTGTAATAACTGTATTTTGAATTAATTTATAAAAACATAACTTTTCCTCCAAAGGGACTAATACAGACCTTCATAAATGAGCAACTTTAAAAACATAAATCTTTATATGCTGAATCTTTAAATATAGACATGTATTTGAATCTAGAATTTTTTCACTACTTCTTTCAGTTTTTTTGTAAGGTATTAGAGACCCAAAAAGTCATATTCTCTAAGGGAATTAAAAGAGGAGGAGCAGAATAATAAAGGAGGTGATGGGAATGAAATTGACCAACTAATGTTACGTATGTGAATGTATATACTGCAATGAAGCCCACTTTTATGTGTAATTATAATTCATCAATAAAGAAAATAAATAGAAAGAAGACCAATGGAGTAGAAGAAGATAATCAGTGCAAAGGAAGAAGGGTAGGAGAGGGCAAGTGCTGGGGAATGAAAGAGAGAAAATTATGTGCATGCATAAATATTTCAAAATGGATCCCAGTATTTTGTGTAATTATAGTGTAATAATTATAACATAAAAAAGTGTATTCTATTTTTCTATATTTACTTTGGTTTTTCCCAATGTATTACTCAAAGCACTACTGAAAATATCTACTTTCTTTTATTAAAATTTATTAATATAAAAATCAAAGGAAACTCTGAACTAAAAATTAATAATTTACATAGACATATAATCCTTCTATCATTTTTAAATTAGTATTTCCAAAAATCACATTTTATATCTTTGAATATTTATGTAACAGTTTTTTTTCCTAATTAATATAAGATAGAATTAACACAGATGATGGCCTATTTATCATGATAAATGTAAACAGAAAATGACTTGATTCTCAATTGAGGGACAAGAGTGGTTTAAGTAATGACCTCGTTTCACGGGAAACATTATGGTAAGTGGAACATTATTCAAAATAAGTAAAAACTGTTAAATAGTTGTGTATTATTGTGAACTATAAGAAAAACTTGGTGAATAAATTCAGATATTTCTGGGGGATTAGATATCTATAGTCTGAGATCTCTGGGGATCTGAACTGTAAACCACTGAAATTGTGATTAAGCCTTAGTTTACAATTTTATTTTGAGTAGCATGATTCAATGATTATATTTAGGATGCCTTGAAAATTCTGTGTGACCTGAATAAACGAAGAGATGGTATAAGTTTATATAATAACGTGATAGAAAAATGAAAAAAATTGGCAGTACGTAGAATATGCAATAATATTCTGGAAAAGAGATAAAATGGCACTGGATTTACTATAAAAATCCCATCAGGGTCAGCTATTTAAGTGTTGTGAAGAATTCCTCTATGCTTCCAGTCTACATCAAGTATCTTTGTAATTTTATACGAAGCACAGTTTCTTATGTAAAATGAAAAACTATGCTATCAATTTTTATGTACAGTGTTAATTAGGATAAACTTACTCCTTGGAAAAGCAAGATAATAATTATGGCATACACTGAATGCTGCCTATCCTTTTTTAAAATCAAAACTTTTTATTACTTAAAGAGAATCCTACGGTCAGAATCACTTAGATGTGATCCCTGGACAGGGGAAATAATACACTTTTAATATATGGGCACAAGTGGTCCCAGAGCTAAGTGTGGGTTCAACACTGTAGAAAAGGGGGCCTAGATTGAGGCTGTCCTTGTACCTGGACAGTGGATCCAAAATGGGAAATGATTTCTCCCAGTGCTGAAGTGGGCCCCTCTATTCTTGTGCTGCTACACCAACTCAGATTAGCATGTGCCCTGAAGGCATGGTCAGTGAGAAAAAAACCAAGGATTAGTGTTGGATCACCACACTGCTGACTTTTTAAAATGATTCTATGGTCTGGAAGATCCATTGCCAAAGTCAGTGACTTAACTTGACTGTATTGTTTAGATTATTAATTAAAGCTCATCCTTAAGGGCATCACAGCAATTTACTCTGGCTTAATTTCCCTCAGGACCACTGTAGTAGAAAATTAGATAGAATGTGCCATTTGACTTCTGTTTACTGGCATATGGAGTAGTCTCATATATTTTTATCTTCATATTTGTACTTTCTTTATGTGCTTTTTTAAGACAAAGTTTAAATATTTTGGTTTCCCCAAATCTGATATATATGGTGTTAGGGTATAAGAATGGAAAAATGATAAAACTTAAGTCTCTTTCTTTAAATAAGATGAGAGACATAGCCATCCCCTCAGGAATTTTAGTATGAAACATCAAGAGTGACTAGTGGCAATAATATCTTTGAAAAAACTCACAGAAGAAAGTTGTCCCACTGAAATGAAGGGAGTATTCATTGTCGGTTCCATTCAAAATTCTTTGTCAAGTGGGTTACACATGTCTACTATGGTCTCAACCATATGGTTTTCCCTAACAAAATGTGCAAGCAACTTTGTTTTGGAAAAATGTCATTTCAAACGACATTTACATCATTTCTCTTTTGTATATCCACAAATATGATGCTTCTACCAAACATCAAATTTAATTCAATAAATTGCTGTGAACAATGATAGTAAGGGAATTTGTCACTGAATTACTAGTGATTAAAAACAAACAAACAAAAACAAGACCAAATGGGACAAATATCTGTCTAGTGTTAGCACTTTTACTGAAGCAAAGTGTGTTGTGGTCTTCTTGATATAGTTCACAAGAACTTGTTTAAATATGTCTAAGTTAATTGTCAATATTACAGAATAGGAGTGAGGGCAGCAATTTGTTTTAAAATTCTGTAACCAACAATAGTGATGATTTGAATTCTATAGTCTTAATGACCGTAAGAAAAGTGACATTTATTTTGAAGGAATGAGCAAAGTCAATCACCTGTCCAAGTCAGCTAGTTTTATCCAGTTCACATTCTTAGCACAGTACGTGCCAAAGGATGGGAACTTGATAAACGTATGGACACAAGTTGTACCATTGTGGCGGGTGAGACCCGGGGCCCAGGGTTACGCCACATGCATCCAAAGATGGCGACTGGCAGAGAGCCAAAGGGCGTGTTGAATGCGCCTTGAGAAAAACAGGAAGCGTTTACCATTGGCTGTATGATAATTAGTTCAGCTGTTTAGCGCGTGGACAGATATATCTTACATGTATGCTTGAGCTCATGATCGCTTGACCTTTAATAGAATTGGATGGACATATCTGATTACAATTGCTTATGCATGAGACTGCTAATATTATATATTGAGGGTGTTATCCGAATAAAGGGAAGCTGCTTCATGAACTCCCCAAGTGTAAGGGTTGTTTTCCTGCTGGTTGGCAGCAAGCGGCATACCATGAACATAAAACTTTTCTGCATTGATGCTTGATTCCCCAGGTGTCACATGCAGATTTCATCTATGTCTTCCTACCAGCAGAATGTTCCCCCTTCAGCAATAAGAACATTTTTTTTCATGTAGTTTTATTTTTTCCATCATTTTTTAGACACAGTGCCTGTTTCTCAACTAGTCAATTTGCTAAGAACTGGTATCCAAAAGCAAAAAAGGTAAGAAAAAATGTGATTTGGCTATTCTGACCTTGAAGAAACAAAAATCAACTGAAAGTCTGAAGCTGTTCTTAATTTTATCAGGTTTCATCATCTAAGTATAAAAATGACAAACCATAAAAATAAAATAAAATGCTTATTTCCTTTACAAATTAAAGTTTCCTTCGAACAGCTTCAAAGTACTTACTTGTTCCTTGCCTCATAAAATGCATATTTTCAACCTTGAAATAGAGAAATCATTTTTTCTTCTTTCTGGCAGATAAAGCCATTTTGCTTTGCTACAAAAGGTTATAGACTATGATAACTGACAATCATAAACATGTATAGCAAATATCCTTGCACTGTCCCACATACATTAAACTTTGTTAAGGATAAAGAAGGTGAAACTTCAATAAATCATGTTCTGATTGTAGGTGCGCTGACAATCAGAAACTGAGGCACACAGATTATAGGAACATGCTATTATAGAAACTATAAAGGCACTAATTATTTATCTTACCCTAGTCACAGAAAAAAGTCTTGAGACTTAAACTATATAAAGCATTCTCTACCGTTCACAAAATTGTAGACATATTGATGTACTAATATTATGATAAAAGGCATAAGAACATTAATTTTTAAAAATGTGTTAAAATTATTTGAACCTCAAAATTTGCAGCTAAAAGTTATGATTTAACAACAATATGTCCAGAAATGTTCTGGAAAATATTTTTACTTTGCTTTATGGTAGAGATTTTAAAATTAAATGCTTCGCCCATAGTCTTCAATTATATTTTTGAAAAATGAATTTTATGCAGTTATTCCTGTTGACTTCATAGTTGAAATTTAAAAATATACTTAAAATCCTCCTCTAATGTTGCTGATTTTTAATAGAATGATAGTTAGAATCCTTCCCTGATTGGTTTCTACAGATGGCTTCCTAGTCATTTGTTTTGATATTTCCTCATTACCATTATAAGGTAATATATTTAATAAGTTTGAAAATCAGGAAAATCTTCCCATTCAGCTAGTGCCAGACAGTCATTGACCTATAATTGACTGACCAGTAACAGACTATAATATATGTGCATAGCCCTCACTGGTGTCAATAACCATAGAATTGTTTGTAGGTGGTTTATGGGGTCATGAGAAATGATTACCCACATTGTAAAGGACACCTTCACTCTACAGTCATTATCTTTATGGTAACCACAATAGAGACTCTCTGTTCTTTCACATCTTTTATCCATGATTCAACAAACCTACTTGCCTCTTGTGAATAATAATGATCCTAACTTTCAAATTTGACATATGCTAAAAAATGTACACAGATAAATATAAACCAAAGTGCAATTTTTAATAATAGTACATTATCAGGTTTGTCACTGAAACACATCCAAATCATTTCTAGAAATTTAAAAATCAAGTTCAGAAAACTTCAAAGCTTAAGGATTCCTAAAAGAACAAAAAATAGTGATTTCTCTAAGGCCTGAGACAGTTATACTACATGGAGATGGAAAGTGTCCTTTTCCTACATGCTAACTAAAACATATAGTATGTAATTATCTTCTACATTACCTAGTAATAGTCTTCGTTCTCTGGTTATTTTTTTTCAGAACATATATTACTAATGCCTGTTAAATGCCAAGTACTCTATGAGAAGTTTGCATTTTAATGATGTGAACAATTTGTTTAGATAACAAATTGATGATATTCATTAATAAGGTTCATGTATCTCAAAATAAGTGTGTTTTTAAAAATTAGATTCAATGTGTTGATATGATGATAGAACATTAGAAGATAAATTATTTGATTCCACTTTGGAATCCTTGAATGTGGTACAAATAGACATTATACATTAGGCAAGGAAGAAAAGAAGGCTGGGAAACTTGATGAAAACAAAGAGTTATGGTTTGAACATATCACCTTCGAAAACCTGGTATTGTCAATGTAATACTGTTTTAAGAGGTGAAACCTTTAAAGGTGATGAGCACCCCACTCTTGTACATAAATTTAGGTTCCTTTACAAGAGAGGTCCATACAGGAAGTGTGTTCTCGTTGCCCTTCCACTTTCTGCTGGGTAGGAAGCAGTGTTCCTTTTGGCTGGAGGACTCAGTGTTCAAGTACGACTCCAGAAGCAGAGACCAGACCCTATCTAGTCAATGAAGTGCTAGGACCTTGATACTGGATTTCTCAGCTTCCAGGACTGCAAAAATAAATTTCTGTTCTCTAGAAAAGGAATAACTTTTTAATCTCAGATTTTTTTATAGCAGCAAAAGCAGACTAAGTAAAGAGTTTATCAGTACCTAGCTTATTATAAGGAAAGAGTATGAGATTTAAGAAAGTATTGTAGAAATACATTTTAAGAAAGTATTGTAGATATGCAAAATTTAATTATGCACAATTGATAAAGACAGAAATTTTGAAGAACAATAAAAAGAAGGCAAAAATAGTTAAAAGAGTAAACTGAGTCAGGAAGAATGATTTAGAATACATATATTACCACTGATCATAAGCAGAGTTAAAAAAAAATATTTGGGACCTGGAGTTACATAAAAAATTCTTTCCTTTCCTTTCCTTTTCCTTCCACTCCCTGATGACTCCTTGAACTTTGAAATACAAGTAAACTTCAGGAGAATGCTTTAATATTCTTCTGGGTTCTACAGATTCTTGAATGGCTTTTTTCTCCTTGTGTTCCATTTTAGGTAAATGTCATTCAAAAAATCATTACTTTATCTGCTGATTGCACGTTATTTGATGTTTGAATCCTCAGTTTTTGATTATGAATTGATCATTGTTGATGGATTTCATTGATGAATAAAAACAGTATTATTGAATGTAGTTAAGTAAAATCTAGTTTTATGTAAATGTCCTTGTTTAAAGATAGGAATAGCTGAATATGTTTCTTTAGATCCGCGATGTGGTATGACTGGCAAGAAGCCAGAAGAGATAGGCACCATAGAGTCACACATTAGAATACAGTGTAGGTAAAAAAGACTGCAGCTAAATTGTATCAGATTATTACTCTTAAGAGAAGTATACCATGTAATGTTTAGGCAACAGTAGATTCCAGGACTTTTAAACACAAGGAAAACATTTGTAATATGGGTATGATAATTTTTTTTTTTTTATCCAGGACTTCTGAATATATTTCACAAGCAAAGAGATGTCAAAACTAAAGTCATACTCATAATAATGTAGGTTCTTAATTACAGTTTATTTTACACACTTTAAACACAGATCAAGAAGCATTTGATTAGAAAATGACAGGCTGTCCGGGGAGGAAAAGTAAAATAATAGTATCTTTTATATTAGTAATTTTGCCAGTTAGGAGGAGTCATCCAGGATTCTACATAAAGTATTTTATACAAAAATCTATATAGGTAGTAATATTTAGGTGATATGTATGAGTGTAGGCATTTCATCCTGGTTGCTGAATAACATTTCAAATTTTACATTGTATAGTTTTACTTATTTTATAATGTGATAGTTTTTTTGTGTGTGTTCGTGTCAATATGGGTAGGACATGATACCCAGTTTTTTTGATTGTTTGTTTTTGTCAAACAAGAGTCTAAATGTTGCTTTGAAACTATGAATCAGTGGACTTTGAGTAAAACAGACTACTATCCATAATGTGAGTGGGGTCATCCAATCAGTTGAAGGACTTAAGAGAAAATAATGAAGTCCCCCAGGAAGACATTATTCCACCTGCACCTCTGGACTTGAGACAGTAGCATCAACTCTTCTTAGGATCTGCTGCCTATCATCTGCAGTGCAGATTTCTAAAGTGCCAGTTCCTCAATATTTTGTGAACTAATTACACTAAATCTCTTTCTTTCTCTCTCTCTCTCTCTCACACACACACACACACACACACACACACACACACACACACACACACACACACACCCTACATACTATTAGTTCTGCTTTTCAGGAGTATCTTGATAAGATGCTATTATACATTGTTAGGCTGAATATAAGATGGTAGTTAAAATACCTACAAGGCATTATATAAAGTATGTTTCATTTCAGGCTAAAGAAAGTATGTTTTTTGTAAATTGTATGCCAAATGAAAGGATTTGATAATATAAGACTAGTATGCTGTAGAGTATTTTTGTTAACTAGGTTTTGTGCTTTCTCCTCCATTTCTACATTTCAAAATGTTAACATTAAGGAAACCTATGCAAATTTAAAAGTTACACTTTTAAAAAATAATTTTGTAGACCTTGGCAGAGTAAGATCAAGTAAAACATGCATTGATGTGTTCTCCAAAGATCTGCCACAGCACTGATTCCTTTGAAAAATAGCATCCATTCAAAGGCTTTATTAGGCAATTTATGTTTATGCAACTGATTATGAGTCCTTCAGTTCATTTTTGTTTTGTTTTCTTTTCAGAAATTATTTTTTGAATGTCTCCCTCAGATACTTAGAGAACACACATTTTCTTAAACTGTTGCTTTGTTTAATGTATTTTTGCAAGAAAATAATGTCTAAATGTAAGACAGGCAATATTATAATAATTCATCATATTACTCTTATGATATTCGATGCCAGTTTCACAAAGATGGTTTAATTTTTAGTATTATGAAAAAAATTCCTATAGCATTTGTGCAAAATGTTGACATAGTTGATTTACAATTGTTATAGGTGGTCAATTATTAGTGACTTATGAGGTAGTTAAAGTGGTTAATTTATACCTGTCTTGATCTCAAATTTTAAAAAAACCTTCTATAGGTTTTAAGTTGTTGATAAGCTTATAATACTAGCAAATGTTTGCCCTAATTTTAAAGGTTTCAGTTGTTTCATATCTTGGGCTCTTTCTGCACTCTGGACCTAAAAGAAAGGAAGTTTTGTCCAAATTGATAACACGTTTTTTATCCTTATTTGAAGCATTTTAAAAGAGGTGCTATTGCTAAATACTGAATTCCCATGCCTAAATTTTAAAAAAATTTAATGTAACAAGTCTTTCACAGAATGAAAGGGATGAAGAAATGGAAAGCTTTATAATTATTCTATGTTTTACCAATTTAAATATTATAAAACCTTTAGAGATAGCTGTAATATTTAAATTAGATTACAGTAAAAAAATCAATAGAAAGCATCATTAACTCAGCTATGACTTATTTAAGATAAGAGTACTACAATTGATCATGTCATATGACATTCATCTGATTTACTAATAGTTATCAATTTTACTATGTAACTCTATAACATAAGCTATAATTTAGAATAGCATTTACATTTGAGGGCAAATTGAGAGTTAGTATCCATCTTCTGAAATTAAATACTTTCCTAGAGTCATTATTCCACGGTTTCTTTACATTTCCTTTCTCTTGTTAATGGTGTGTTCTATCATCCATATTTAATTGTCAATCATTTATTTCACGCTTTTCTCAGTGATATGTTTCAAGATTACTGTCAGTTATCCAGTCATCAGTAAGGGGCTAATAGTTCTTATTAGATGATGCTCTCTGCCTTGTCTCCTTTACCCAGTATTGGCTGCCTCTGACACATCTGTTCCACACAGAAAATTGTGACCAAGGGTAATGCTGTGCTTAGATAGCAGTTAACTCTACAAGAGTACATTCACTTTACGTAGCATAGTATAGACCCTCTGGCATATTTTATAAATCATGTTCCACAGCACAAAAGGATCCAATTAACTGGGAAAACTGCTGAAGTTTCCACTTCTACCTTCACTTGAAGTGTTTTAAATCAAGGTTGGTATTTACAATAATCATAAATTCTACTTTTAAATATAATAAATACCATCACATGCATATGTAATAATTTAATTATAAAAAATTATTCCCTACAATTACTTTAATAAGGTATTTAAAAATTCATTTCAAATAATGAGTATTCCACAAATTAGTCTTATTGTAATTACTGACTACAAGTGTTAATTCTCTGCATTACTTTTTAATGTCAGAGATTGGAGATGTTTCATAAATAAAACTCAGAAGTCACAAAAAGTCAAATTCGAGTCCAATTTAGAAGAAAGCAAGAGTTTTAATAAGATGCCATATCACTTTTTATGATGGTGCATCTGCCGAGATGATATGTGTGGGTTATTTTAGACAAAGAAGGACTTTTCTGATCCTCATGTTCCTTAGTATCGAACCACAGTACTGAAGGGTCCCAATAAAAAGAACCAAGTCTCATTGACAATTGATGCTGCCCTATTTTATTGAAATAATTTTTGTCAATAACTGTAAGGGCATAATGATTGAAGTACAACAGTTACTATGTCATTACTCAATTTATTAAAAGTGATAAGAATTGCTAAAGCATACTTTTAACATACTTTTTTGTAGGAAACAGATTTAAAATATTAATTGAAAGCGTTATAATGCATTATTAAACAACTATAGCATATATGAATTATTCAAAATTGCAATGATAATCCAAAATAAGATTTAATGTAAAACATCACAGAAATCATTATGATTTTCTATATTATGCAGTATGATGGACTTAATATAATACAACCATAATAATGTAGAAATAACTGAATAATATACAAATTAAGATAAAAGTGATAATATCAAAGAAGGTAAGCAATCTAATAATAATTGCAACCAATAAGCCTTATTTTGCTATCAAGAAAAGTTTGCATATGAATTCATAAGGGTACCTAAAAAAAGGGTGTGCACTCTTGTGTGTCTGAAATAGTGGATATACTTCTTAAAGCTTGGATTTTTTCATAGAAATAATAGCATTTTAATCAGATGGATAATATTATAGCTTTCTTTTTTACTATTTTGTGTTTTGGAAAAATTTAATCTTGTTTTTATAGAAGCATTATTCTTGAATGTAAGTGTATCTCCAACACTTGGAGAATAATATTTTTGTTTGGTTTTCTGAATCTATGCTGTATCACATATTTGTGTGTGTTTATTATATTCTATAGGTGGCCCTTTCTCATTATTCTAGGCTACAAAATAAGTACAACACAACACTTCAAGGATTTTATTTTTTAGTAATTCAATCTGATTGACTGGTGTGAGTTAGCACTTCTTCAGAAATTGAAAAGATTGTATCCAAAGATGGATGGACATTTCTACTAGAGCACAGTTATCCTCGTGCTTCATTTATGTCTAGAGCTATCTCATTGCTATTATAGACCAGTGGTACACACTCTGAGAAATAGTTTGAGAAACCCCAGATCTGTGTCTACTGGTAAAATTGTCCCAATGGTAGGTAAGCTTAACACTTTCAGCATGAGAAATTTAGAGCACAGGCAACTCCTAGGTGCAACATGAGCTATTTCTGTCGTGGTGAAGGAATTACACTTGCTTGTACATGTGGTGGCCAATGTATCATTTAGTAGTTTAGTTATTTTTTCTTTTGCAGAAGAGAATGTTTCTGGGGATAACAAAAGAGATCTAAGAATTACTATTAATAATTTCTTGACAGATTTTCACAAGAAATTTCTTAATAAAATCAGATACCTGATTCCACTTCTATTTTATGAAAATAAATTTGTGAATTTCTTTAATATTAGAACATGTGTATCTTTGAAAAGTATTTTCAAGTCTACATGCCAATGTTTATATGGATTAAAAATGTATTTTTAAAAATCTGTTTTGATTCATATTTTCATATGACATTTATGATGGCAGCGACCAAGTTGTTAAAATGTCTTAAAATTTTTTGCTTTGGCATTTTGAATAATAAATAAATTCTAGGAAATTTTTAGGAAGGTCCATAGGTATGTATCAGAAATAAGTTTTGTAAGTCTTCTAAGAATGATTCTGTAGTTTTATTTTTTAAAAACAAATGCTTCATTGGGGTTTTCCTAGCACATATAATTTTGGTAGTTTTCATATTTTAAAATTTCATAATATAATTTTTATAATAAACATTTCAGAATTTTCTAAAGTAATGAAAAAGCTGGACTCATAAATGAAGTCTTTTGGAGTTTTTGAAATCTGGAATATTAGAACAAAATAAAGCACTTAATGTTTTATTTTATTTTGAATTGACTTAAAAAATTACTTGTACACTTGGTTTTGATGGTATCTTGAGTACTGTGGAAATGTGTATACTTTACTGGGATAAATATTTGATTTCAGGAAACCACAAAAAAGTACAAAGGTGAGCAAAATATGAAACACACAAATACAACACTTGCACCATATTAGACATAAAAATGAAAAACGTGCATGATGCGTGACTCATCAATATATATTCCTCAATATTAATAAAATTAAAATTCTTGCTTGTGTATATTAAAAGAACATAATACAAAAATGTTAAATCAATAAAATCCACATTGCAAAGACTTTCAAAGCTATGATGAACTATGTTTGGAATCTAATGATTAGTTTTCACATATATCTACATGGTGAACTGAAATTGTTTAGATTTATTCACTAAAATCTGTAGTTTCCTGAATTTAGTAAAAACTCCAGAAGAGGGAGATGTTTACTCTCAAATGGAAAATACTTTTTTCTCAGTGTGCATGAATTGGATCTTATAAATGAAACATTAAAGCTTTATAGATCATCTTTAGTATATGGAGACTATAGATGCTAAATCTGTGTTGTATTTTAAATTCCATCTTACTCTATGATTTATTATTGGTACATTTGCTATTTGTGAGCAAGTTTTTATATGAATTAATTTTCTTAATTAAATTAAGCTCTCTACTTCCTTAATTATTTAAAGTATAAAACTTGTATTTTCTCATTCTAATTGGAATTACTATTTATTATCTGAAGAAATATTCATCAAGATATATTTTCTTACCAATTATGAATAATTCTCTTTGTTAAAATTATATTAGAATTACATGAAATTATATCATTGTTCTGAAATACTTTTAAATTAATCATAATATTATTTTTAAATAGACATCTATGTATAAAGAGATAAATAACTTTTTATTTGGTCACTTTATTTTCTAAAGAAATTCCCATTACTATAATAAGTAAAGGGAATGAATAATTTTCCCCTTTTTTCTCTGATAAGAGAAATGACAACAAATGTAATACTATATATTGGTATGCTTAGTTATAAAGAAATTATCACAGGAAAGCACATTTGCAGTTTACTCAGGTCACTAGCCCATGAAGCTCAATGTTGGCAGTCTTGATACTACAGAGAGAACAACCAGAGTCAAGACTCCATGCTTTGTTTCTGCTCCTGAAGCTTACTCCACAGGAAATCTCTACTTCTGCATTCCTCTTTTTCAATTTTTTTCCCCTAGTGTTGAGTAGAAAGTATGTGAAATGTCAATTCTAATTTACATTCACATTAGTGTATTCGTTGGTCAAATCTTTTCTTTCCCTGAAGCAATGTGGACATTAGCCTATATTTTTAACTACTTGTATTCGCGCTGGTAGAAATCACTGTTAAGGACTAAGTGGGTGCTAACTGCAATGATTTTCATATAATTTGCATCACTTTCTTCCTCTGCTTCTCATTACATAACTATAGAAGTGTAGGGAAATTATGGTTAAAATATTAGTATTAGAATTGTAGAAAAACAGATGAAAAACATTTTGGGGGAAATACCAAACTAAAGAGATAAGAAATCTAAATTTTCTCTTGAAAGAAGTATTTAAGCTCAGAGAACTCTTGTTAAAAGCACAGAAACTCTGAGACACACATACCAAATTAAGTTTTAATTACTTTCTAGAATATACTATTTTTGGTTAATGAAAATACAATACTCATTTCAATATGCTCAACTTTTTTTTATAAGAAAGTATATTCACAGGGTGTAAAAGACTTACAGAACTGAAGTCATTAATGGACTTATTTAGCAAGTGAACTTCTGAATAGGGCAGAGTTTATAAAATTCATGAGTAAGCAAATAGTTGTAAATGTCTCCGTTTGTTTTTATGTCATTTTTTGTACTTTCATTTCAGAATCTACATGAAAATACCTTATCTATGTCCTACTTCATCTTAAACAGTTTTCATTGTTTCCTTCATGTTATTTACTTCCCCAATTTAGTTGTTACCTTTCCAAAGAATAGTTTAGGATCTCTCCTTCCTTTCAAATTTTTGTTAAAGTATCTTCCATCGTAATCAAAGAAAAATATTACAGTGCCAATTTGATATCTATATCTATTGATAATATGCATAAAAAGAGTTTAAAAAAAGACTACTCACAACAGAAAAAGTAAAAATTATGTATCTTAAACATGAAAATATCGTGCCTCTCACAGAAATCCTTCAAGGATTCTCAAGTGCTTTCAAAATAAAATTGAATTATTTTATAATGACATTCAGTAATTGTTTCACCTGGTCACTAGCTCTTACCCTTTATTGCATACACTATTACCAGTCTTGCTTAACAATGTACTGCATGTCCCACACAGGCATATCACTTTCTCTCTACAATTGTGTTTACTGCCTAAAACCAACCCCAAGAATCTTCTGAGGAAATATAGTCATTCTAGAAAACATGTCTTTTTTGCTCTGTGTTAATTCCCAGGTGGTATGTTTTATAATCCATTTTACTTCCTCACCTCTAATGTTGTTTATCACATTCAAATATTTTTTTCAGTCAATTGTCCCAGTTTCTAAGGCCTATTCTTTGTATCGCACCTTGGAAACTGCACATAGTATTTTCCAAGTAGATAATTATTTTCTAAGTCTATGTTAACTTCTTTGCTTCTCATGTTCTCCCAACTTAAAACAGTTGTCCTTGTGACACTTTCTTATTTAAATTTTATCAATTTTTCAAGTTCATGCTCTAATTTCTCCCTGTCATTGGCCATTTCAACTTACTATTCTAGCCTTTGTTGTTTCTCTATTATATTCTTAGCTGTACTTATTTTACACATTACAATGCATACTTAAATATTACCTTCTGTTTGCTGGTGGTCATGTTGTCCTTATTCTAAGACTTTAGTTCTTTAAGTCAGAATGGTGATATTATGTTTCTTGTGAATCTCTTATGATTTCTAGTCAGGACTCGGACAATATATGTGCTCAATAAATACTGATGGGTTTATTAATAGGTCATAAAGAATGAATAGATTACATATGGAAATTGTATCATACTAATTTTTAAATGTTTTTACACACTCGGGAACAAAATGTCAGCTGTTTTTTGGAAGTTTCAAATGTTAAGAGACAAAAATAGTGCCCCTGAAATTAAGTGATAGACAGCTAGCTGATAATGTGATGATGAATCATTTGACATTCTTTTCAATTTCTTCCCTCAGAACTCTTAATAAGAATGTGTGCCATTAATCATCAGCAGAGCACCCTGCATAGTTTGTGGGTGGATCTCAGAAGAAGCATTAAAAAAAAAGGTCAGAATAATCAAATAGTAACATTGTCCATCTACTAAAGGTTTAATTCAATGTGAATATCTAGGATTTTTGATCCAGATATGTGACAAAAGGAGGCCAATAATTATAGCTCTCTCTGTTCTCTGCAAAATTTAGTTGTATGAGGGTAAGACATTTCCTACCTACTACCTGGAATCTTTTCTCCCAGTGCATTCTCATAAAACAGGCTACTATTTGGCAGTGGGATTTAAGCTTCAAGACTACTACATGCTTTTTCCCAGCAGTAGCTTTTCATTGCAAGCAGAGCTATCAGCAGTGTGAGCTGAGATAACAGCCCCATGCTGAAAGGCTTCCTCATTGCTGGAACAGCTCTCAGGATATGGATTTTTGAAGGTTGTCAAAGCAGGGTGAACATCTAAAGAGATTTTTACAAATAAGAGTGGGCATTCTTACAAAAATGGATGTGCTCCTTTTGTGAATTCATATTATCATTTTTATGCAAAAATACTTCATGAAGAATGTCATTTCCTAAATTCTACCACTTAGAAATGAAAATACACCTTATATAATAGGTTGATTATCTACTGAATCATGTTTAGAAACTTTGTCAGCCAGTAATTGTTTCACCTGGTCACTAGCTCCTACCTGTCCCTTGCTTTAGCATTCCTGAGTCATGGCTTCTTTATCCAAATGTATGAACATCATGTTTTTTTTATCAAATTTTTTAACATCATTTTTTTAATCCCGGTTAATATAATCCGAGTGCAGCTGCATTAAATTTTTATATTTGAAGTTTTGAGGGTGTTTTATAGTTCATAATAGCTAAGATTCAATAGATTTTTCTGACAGATTCCTCATGAGAGACACATACTTTGAGCTACTGATACTTGGCATAGCAATACCCTATGTGTTTACAGTGATATTTCTGTACTACCAAATGGTGGGACATAAGCTGGGATGGATGTTCGTTATAACTTGTACTATTATGTCTAGGATATCCTAAAAAAAATCTCTCTGACAATGGGCAGAAGTCTGATAGACAAATGATGCATATCTTAAATTGGGCCCATGAATCCTGCTTACAAATGATTATGTTTTATGTAAGGAGACCCAAGTGGCCAATATAGATTAGACAGCTGAACACAAAGTCCTGTTTTTATGAGTACTTCTATGATAGGTCTTTCATATTTTTCTTGCTCTATGTTAAAACATTGTATTTCTAAATGAATTTACATTTTCCAAAAATATATGGATACTTTAAAAAATTTTTTAAATTTTATTTGTTCTAAATAGTTGTACATGGTAGTAGAATGCATTAATACATTTTGATAGATCATACATAAATAGAGTGTAATCTCTCATTTTTCTTATACATTTTGCAGAATCACAAGTTTTTATTAAGTCTTTTTATAAAAAAAAATTACTGTCTTAGCAATCAACAAATCCACCATGGTCAAATTCCCATGAGATAAATAGAAATAAGAAAAGTAGGTTATCCTGAAACTTGTTTTGGTTTTTCTTATTATGAGTTTGTATTTTAATACACCATTAATCAGAGTTGTCTACTATAGTTCTGTGTTAGAAAGCATAATGAATTTATTTTACCAATACAATTAAAATGAATTTCAAAGAATATTAAAGTAGCCTACACTTAGGGGGAATAGTAAGACTTTTTCAATATGAAAAAACATTCATTACTTTTTTTTTTTTCATCTGATTGAAAGATGATTGCATCTGATGTAGAACATGAAATATGGGGTTGAGGAAATAGGAAGGATAAAGAAACACTTAAAATTAGGAGCTCCGTTGGATATAGTATAGAGATATCAACTTGGTAGTTTGTCATCATGAAAACTAGGGGAAAAGGTAGGTTGTAGGAATTAGGAAGATTGCCCCAGATGAGGGTTCTTCTTCTTCATCATCATCATCATCATCATCATCATCATCATCATCATCAAAACCTAGGAAAGAAAATGTAAGCTTTCTAAGAAAGGAGAAATTAACTGTATACTAAGGATAATTAAAACTTCTAGAGAAAAAGGGTAAAGGTATTTACATAAAAATCTGGTAGAGAGTACTTGAGCAGAGAAAAGATAGTGTTTAACAGTCATGTATGTCCTCTGAATTTTAGAGCCATTAAAATTTTAATTTTAATTGAGAGACACACTTGGAAGACTGAGAAGTAAATAAAGGCATAGAATTGAAGAACATGTGCAAATAGCTCTTTCTGAAATCATCTGATGACAGACAACAGGGGTGGGGAGGACAAGTGGCAAAATAAGGTATATACGTGACCCGGAAGGCAATATTATTTTGCTAAAATTATAATTGGAAAGGAGAGAAGTTCAGGGTATTAGTGAGAAAGGATTAAATAAGTAAAGATCAAGCTCTGAGGAGCTGAAATGAGAAACAATACCAAACACAGAAGAGCTTTTGCCTTTCATAACTTCATAATTAGTGTCCTACAATGGATGCAGGCTTTTCTTGTGATATGGGAATTTAAATGTCTTTTGGTAGGAAATAAAAAATGGCTCAGAGCTTGCATTGGAAAGTCTGCAGATTCTGTGGTGAAAGACAAAGAACATTTAGCTCTGTGAACAGAATATTAAAAAAGAAGGAAGAGCCAGTGAAGACCCAGTAGTACCTACAGAAGTTCAGCAAGACACAAGGATGATAGTTCTGTGAGGGAGTAAAAGAGGAAACAAAAGTGAGGCCTATGTACCTGTGTTGTAGGCACTTTTGAGATATGGACAAAAATCTAAGCAAAATAAATTTTTAAAGCTTTTAAAAATGGTAAGTTTAACAGTTTGTGACCATATGAAATCAAGAAGTAACCAGAATTACACATTTTATGTAGTAAGTGAAGTTATTAGATTTGAATAAATTCCACCAGACTTTTGAATTGATTAAAGCAGAATAAGCCAAAAGGCAAGGGGACTGCCATGGAATTTTGTAGTACTCCTGGTCATTTACAACATTGGCCTTACTTTGGAATTTGTGGGAGTAGAAAAAGAAACGCTTTGGAGATTTCCTTAGGAAGATTCGGTGATTTGTTGAGTTAGGGGTATATGGTAAGATGACACAGAGGATTAGACTAATGAGTTGTTAGTTATTGGACAAAAACGTTTGCCTCTAAGTCAGACATAGAAACAGTAGCATGTTTGGAAGAAAATTATCAGTTAAGTTTTGCATGCACTATGATTGATGATTTTTTATCAAATTTTTGTTTCAATGGATTATTGGTTGTTTTTATCTAAATAACATTTTTTAAATAAAAACTGGACATTGGGATAATATATATTTCAGCTTCTCAAATTAAATTTCTAATATTTTGTTTTTCTAATTTTTTCTTTTTCACTGTTTTGTCCTTTATCTTTTCTTCATGGATATTTTTTACTAATTTAAGGCAGTCTAATACATATACTGAGCTCTTAAAAAGTGCTATACCCTAAAAATTATATCACATTTTAACACTTATTTTTCTAATTGTAAATATCATAGGTTATTTTGAGGACAGTATCAAGTAATTTTCTTTACTGTAAAGAAATATGTCTGCTTTAGACTGTTAATTTCTCCATTTTATCATGCTCTGGGATTTTACATATCAGACATTAACAAATTTTACATTTGTTTTTTGGTATGTAAGACTAGAATTTTGATTTATATTCAAATTTTAGCCTTTATTAAATATATGTTCACAATTAAAGGTAAGTTGCTGTACTTTTTATTATTTCTTCCAAATTGACATTTTATAAAGAAAACCAATGACTCACAAGTAAAAATTAACAAATCATAGCATCAATCATACTTGAATGAATGAACCTTAAAAAAGTGAATTAAGTAGAAGAAGCCAGACTCAAAAGGATGTATATCATACAAGTCAATTAACACGATATATTTAGACTTGGGAAATCCATGAAGACAGACAATAGATTAGGGGTTGCCAGATGCTAGGAAGCAGGGGGCTTTGGGAACTGAGTGAAAATTGGAATAGTATCTTTTCTTGGGTTGATATCAATGCTCTAAAGTTAGATAATGTTGATGACAGTACTATTCAGTAAATATAGCAAAAACTTTGTGTTATACACTTTCGAAGGGTGAAAGCAAGATATATGAATTACAGTCACTAAGAAAAGCTACTTTGAACAATATAGTGAACATTATTTGAAGAAATCTTTGGAGATGAGTCCCTTTTCCTCTTCTACCTCTCCAGAGAAAAATCTTAAAAGATTTTAGGGTACATTAAAATATGCCTAATAGTATACAATACTGGCTTATATGTGCATTTTAAAGCCATGAATATTATTTTATTAATCAAGCTTTATTCTATTTCTCTCCTTTCCTATACTGTTGGACTAAACATTTTGTAATAGAATTTTGTTTTTCAAGTTTTGAATTCTACTCTATTTCTACTAACAATGATCATAATATTTTCCTAAATATTTTTAGTTACTTTCAGGATCCAAACCTTCCTATTGAATTGTTCAGTACTGTACTTTAAAATTCTTTACATTGCTGTAGAGCAATGCCTTCCTTTAATCCTTCATATTGTTTTCATTGTCATATTCAACTTGTTTAGGTATAACATAGGTATTAATATATATGTATGTGAATAAATTTCTTTCTTATACTTACAATGTATTTTTATCTTATTGTTCACCAAAATTATAACTTTCATACATCTGTATTCCACTATTGGATTCAGATTATTTTTTCTCTCTCAACATTATCCTTTAGTGTAAAATTTACTGATGATATACTTGGGACAAATTCTTCATATCTCTATTTATTCATATATAAACTCATTCATATATAAAAATTCATTCATATTAACATGCATCATATGTAGACATATATGTAGACACATGCATAAAATATGTGTATATATGCACATGTGTATATATGTATATGTGTAAAATGTGTATATGTATATATATAATTCGTTATATTAACATGCATTATATATTTTACACATATATGTGTAGATAATAATAGTCTAACTACATAAACAATTTCCAGTTAAAAATATTTTCTTCTGAATTTTAAACATTCTTTCAGAGTTATGATAAAAAATCTAATGACATTTGTCAGTCTGATTATATGGAATGCATTTCTGAAGTAATGTTATCTCTGGTGTACCCTTTGTGTTTTGTTTTTGTTCTGTGATATCACAATTATGTCTACTTTTGATTTATTTTTTCTTTTTCCCTGCCTCTTAATCTTTATGATTATTTTTAATTCATGCATTTGTATATTTTACAAAGTTACTTAAAATACTTTAATAAGAATGTCAATAGTGCCTCTCCCTCATTATCTTACTTTTTCTGAAACTTTTATCTAATATACTTTGGAGTTTTCCATTCTAAAGAAAATTTATTATAATTATTTAAGTATAATATCTCTATACCTCACTGTTGTCATTCACTATTTCTCTCTGCTCCTCCACCTACTTGAAGCTTAATTGTTCTATTTATATTTTTATTTCAATATAATACTTCCCTTTTTTATATAATTGTATTTTTTCAAACTTCCTTACTTGGCCACTTTTGCTCTTCTCTACTTCTAATCCTGATTAGATTGTGACTTTCCATTTCGGTTTCATTCATATCCATTATTTTTTTCTGCATCATAAATCTTTTCAATCTCATTTTCTTTTATTATAGATTTTATATCACAAAATATATATTTCTAAGAAGATTACTGATAAAGCAAATGTGAAATTGTTTTCACTCTTGCTAAGTATGTACATATCTTTGATTTTTTTGTAGTATTTTTTCAATTAAGCCAAAATAGTAGTTTCTCATTTTTTTCCTCTAAAGGCTACCAACTCATATTACAAAGATAAAAATAAAACAATAAAATAATCAGATAATCCCAGATTCTGCTTCTTACCTGATCACATCTATTAGCATCTAATTCATCACTGTAGAGACCAGAGATGACATCTTCTCAGTCATTGGGGAAAAAGGCTCATTAATGCATAAAGGCTTACCTGATCTTCTCTCTTATCACAAATACTGTATTAAATACTCCAGATTTCAGACTATCTTCCACAAAATTGGAAAACACAACACTTTCCTCTCTGTTGATTTCACATTCAGAATACCCAATTTCATCCATTCACCTCATATTAAAAGTATACTTCAGAAAAATGCAATTCCAAAACAGACGCACAGAAAGATGTGAGAATAGTAAGAGTAATAAGTACTCTTGAACAACTCATAAAAAAAGTGTTCAAAACATGAATGGTGAAACCTCACCTACCCTTATTTAGTTGAATATTCATAGTAATATAAATGGGAATTTTAACACAGATCATTTTTGTACCTAAGTTTTATACTCAAACTTTTATCACTATATTTTTGTCAATAAACCCTTATGATTAATAGATTATTGAGCAAAACATTTTACATCAAATTTTTGGATATTGTATTGTTTTGTTTTCTAAATATTTAGATGTTTAGCTGATCATGCATTGTGATTTGGGGTTGTCTAAAAATAAGAATTTAGCATTCATACAAATTTTTTATTGTGTTCTTGATTTTCCTTGTCTTATTAGAAGTGATATAATTTTGTTGTAATTTTGTTATGTACTTTAAACAGGAATCTCATTCGTGACAATGCTTCCTTCATCAGGCACATTATGCTTGCTTCCTTTCCTGGGTTGAACTATGGGAGTTGCAAAAGAGTGCTTTAGAAAATGAGATTTTGATATATTTGCAAATTACATTAGATGTGTTCCTGTCAAGCATAGCTAAAACTTCCTGAAAAGATTATTACTTGGGTCACTTGTGTCTTCTAAAACACACAAATGTTTTACTGTACCCACTAAAGCTAGATTATTTGCTCTGAAGGACTGTTTTTACAATTGCAATACCTTTTATTTCTTATACCAGGAAATTAAAGTTACCTAGCAGAACAAAATTATAGCATTTTCTTTATAAGCATGTTTTAAATTATTACAAATAAAAATCTAAAGTATTATTCAATAAAAATACTACTTCAATATCCAATTGAAGAAAATATGATTCAGATAAATTTATAATTATATTTTTATACCAAACTGTATAATCTCACTTAAACTAAAATTCTGCTGGCTATCACTTAGAGTATAATGATCAATGATTAGGAAGCAGATCATACAAACCTCAAGGAAATAATGCAGATAGAGACTGTGAGATTTATCTATGGAAACTTGTGAAAATCCACTAAATCTTTGTTCAAAGACTTAAGCTTCTGCTCAAGAATTATATTCTATTTAAAGCCATAGTCACCAAGGGAAACCAAAATCTGGTACTAAACGAAAGCTGTTCTGTGATATGTTTACTGCTAGACTGTTAATAGACACTTTGTCTACCAAATAAATAATTTCAATTCAATAAATCCCATCAGTTCTAAAGAACCTTTTTACATAGGCTTCATACATTTTATTGATTTAAATTTTGAAATAGATGTCAATAATTAGTATATTTTTCTCTTAATTTATTACTTCGGTTCTCTTGTTCAGAACTCCAATCTTATCAACCCACTCAATACTCTATTACATATCAACTATACCTGCTTTTTATTTTTTTCTTCAAATTTTGTTTTGTAGTCATTAATGATATTTATGGAACTATTTGTCATCAGTACCACTATAAAATATTTCAGTTTTTATGCACATATTTCTGAATTTACATTCAAAGTTAGGTTTAATGTCCCTAATAAACTGATCCAATTCATTATTTGTAGTGGCTTTATAATGTATATAGCAATGGGTATTTCCATATAGCCTTTTGTCACTGTAAAGTATGTGGCAATAAACATCTTTTAATTTCCATTCTCATGCACAAGTGCATTTTTACTCAGAAGAATATATTCCCAAAAATGGAACTGTTGGAACAAAGTGTAAATGTATTTTTAATTTTTGTTGCAGTTGCCAGATGGCTTTCTAAGATGTTTTTTAACAATTCACATATCTTCCAGCAATGTAG
Source organism: Sciurus vulgaris (assembly GCF_902686455.1). NCBI lineage: Eukaryota > Metazoa > Chordata > Mammalia > Rodentia > Sciuridae > Sciurus > Sciurus vulgaris. The sequence continues at coordinate 163,707,089 of NC_136464.1, forward strand.
GAGAGTACATTTTGCTTGCATTCATGCTGACAATAGATATTATCACTCATTTTAATTTTTTCAGTCTGATAGGTATAATGTGATATCTCGTTCTGACTTTAACTTGCATTTCCCTGACTAGCCATGAATTTTAGCGTCTTTCCATAAGTATGCCGTTTATTTGGGTTTGCTGTTGTGTGACTTACATTTCCAAATTTCTTCCTATTTTCCTTTGTCTGCTTTTGGTGACACACATTGTCTCATTGCAAATATTTTTCTTAAACTAATCTTTATTAATCTTTGTTAGCTTTTTGTTGTTCCAATCAACCTATCTGAAACAAAAAGCAAACAACTTGGAGAGGGAAAGCTTATTTGGGGCTCATGGTTTCAGAGATCTCTACTCATGGTGACTCCATGCTCTAGAGACTAGGTGAGGCAGAACATCATGAAACAAGGGCATAGCAGAGGAAGGCTGCTCCACTCATGGCAATCTGGAAGCAAAGAGAAAGAGGAAGGAGCCAGGGACAGTTATAGCCAAGGCCATGCCTTCAGTGACCACTTCCTTCAGTCATGCCCCACCTGTCTACAGTTACTATCCAGCACTCCATTAGAATGACTGCATCAAATGGTTTAATCCACTGATGAGGTTACATTCCCACATTTTAATATTAACGTGACCTAAAATCCTCACTTTTGAACCTTGCTGTAAAGGGGATGGTGCTTTTAAAACATTAGCTCTCGGGGGGACATTAAAGAGCCAAGCCATAAAAATGTTTTAGTTATTATCATGAAAAAAGCTTGCCTTTAAAATTATCTCAATTATTATTATTTTTTTTTTGAGTTCAGAAAATATCACCTCCCCTAAGATAATATGTTTAGGGGTTATTTTTGCAAAATTTTGTTATTATGCTTTTATAGTACATATAACTTATTTTTGTATTCTAAGATCTATGCCCATGTTTATGCCTTCAAAACGTGTTAATTTTTAATTGAATCACTTGTAATTGGTGATACTTCTTTTCAAACTATTTGGTGGGATTCTCTGAACTGGGAGATAAAGTTCTAGGGGATATTTTAAGTTACAAGTTCAGTTTCTTTAATAGACTCAGGACTTCTTATATATTTCATATTGATTATGATAGTTCATAGTTCTCTAGAGACTGATCTTTTTACTAAATTTTCAAATTTTTATGTAGAGATATTTGCAACTTTCCTTTATTTTGTGTTTCATGTCTATACATTCCAAAACAGCATCTCCTATTCTATTCCTATATTAGTAGTTTGATCTTTTCCTTTCCCTTTGTTAGTCTTCCTAGAGGCTTTTCAGTTTTATTGACTTTTTTCAAAGAATCATCTTTCTTTTGTATTTTTTTCATTCTTCTTTATATTTTCAATATCATGATTTTTTTCATTCTTCCTTTGGGTTAATTTTGCTCTTTTTTATTTTTCTAGTTTCTTGAAGTGGACTCTTAAATCACTGATTTGATTCTTTTCTTCTTTTGTAAAGTAAACATTTAGTGATGTAGGTCGCCTTCTCAGCACTACATTAGCTATAAAACGCAGTATTTTAGTATTTATTTTAATCACCTCAAAATATTTTCTGATTTGCTTGAAACTTCTTTGATCAACAGATTATTAAAAAGTATGACATTTTATCTTTTACTAATTTTTACTTAGATATTACAAATAAAGATGCTATAAACATTTGTTTGAAGTTGGGGTGGATGTACGTTTTCAAGTCATTTAGATAAATACTAGGTACACAGTTCCTGTATCATATGGTATGATTATATTTAGTTTTGTAAGTGACTATGAAACTGTCTTCAAAATTGGTTATCGTGTTTTGCATTCCCACTTGTAATGAATGGAAGTTTCTATTACTCCACATTTCAGTCACCATTTGGTATTGTTAGTATTTTAGATTTTACACATTTTAATAGATATCAGATAGAATCTCTACTTTAATAATTTTAAATTATGAAATGACATAATGTTGAACATCTATCTCTCCATATACTATTTTTTTACCATTAAGTATACCTTCCTGAGTGAGATGTCAGTTTAGATATTTTTTCCCTTGTTAAACTGAGTTGCTCGTTTTCTTATCGTTGAATTTGTAAAGTTCTTTACATATTTTGAGCACACATTCTTATCAGTTATGATTTGAAAATATATTTTAAAGTCTATGACTTTGTGTTTTTTCTTTGAACATATCTTTGGCTCGATAGAATTTAAATTTTAGAAAAGCTCATTTTATTTTTCTTTACTTTTATGAATTGTGATTTTTACATTTTAACTAAAAAGTCATCAAAGATCATCTATATTTTCACCAATGTTTTCTTCTAGGAATTTTAGTTTTTTGTTTTAGATTTGTGATAAATTACATAAAGGGTTTATGAGCTATATCCAAAATTATTCTTCATGTGTCCAATCATTGAAGCATCATTTGATGAAAAGACTGTCTTTTCGACACTGAACTATAATTGTTTCTTTTTTGGGGGATACTGAGGATTGAACTTAGGGACACCGGACCTCTGAGCCACATCCCCAGTCCTATTTTGTTTTATTTAGAGACGGGGTCTCACTGAGCTGCTTAGCACCTCATGTTTGCTGAGGCTGGCTTCTAACTCTCAATTCTCCTGCCTCAGCCTCCTAAGCTGCTGGGATCACAGGCAGATGCCACCACTCTGGACTGCTATTGTTTTGTTTTTTTAATTTTTTTTTATTTTTACAGACTGCATTTTGATTCATTGTACACAAATGGGGTACATCTTTTCATTTCTATGGTGCTGTTGTTTCTTAATAATCAATTTATTCTATCTCTGTCTATTTCTGGGTTCTGTTTTCTGCTTCATTGCTCTATTATTTCTCTCCATATCAGACCGCCTAGATACCTGTAGTTTTGTGGTAAGCCTTAATGTTAGTGTTAATTCCCCAAATTTCAATTTTTTAATAGTGCATTGGTTACCATTTTGTCCCTTTCTATATAAAGTTAAGAATCATGCTTTGATACTAAGAAGTAATTTGCTAAGATTTTGAGTGGGTTTTGTTTTTTTATTATTTACTCATCCATTTGGAAAAATTGACAATATTACGTCTTCTTTGCACAAACATGAAATATTTGTTCATTTTTGGATCTCATTTTATTTCTTTGCTGAACTTTTAAACATTTTGTCATTTAGATTATGTCTGAATTTTGTTAGATTTATATTGCAATCTCTCTCTCACTTTCTCTCTGTCTTTACTTGGTTGGAATGGGAGGGTAAGTAGAGGTGGTGTTAATGTATTTTAATTTCAAACTCCATCTGCACCCTGCTATCTATATTAACCATATTGGAATATTTATCCGTATTAACCATGTATCTCTAATTATGCTACAATTACTCATTTTAATTAATTAATTAATATTTATTAAAGAATAAAATACATGTATCATAAAATGTGATATTTACAAATATGTATACATTGAACTAATTAAAATATGCATTATCTAACATACTGATCAAATATTTTTTGTTCTCAAAATAGATTTTATATTTTAGAAGTTAATATGTGCATTACAGGAAACAGAAAAATACTAGCACAGAACAAAGTCATCCAGTCACAAGTAGTTTACTTGGATGTGTCCTTCTAGGTCCTGGGTATACATTTGTAAACATCCTAATGCATGTGATCTTATTGTGTGTCATGTTTTCCCACACATACATCATGAATATTCACCAGTTTAAAATCCCAAAGCTCCATGAATATTTTTGGTAACTAAGAATATACTATACCAACTCAATTTGTTAGAAAAAAAAATTGTAATCCTGCCTTTCTTGGGACAAAAATTTCACTGAAGACAGAAATGCCAACAGGCCTCTAGACAGACCTATTGGTAGAGTTACAACTAAAAGTATGCCTTCTCTTAATGCTTAATTCAAAATGAGACAAAGCAACAGAATACACCAACCATATTTTTAAGAGGGTTATCAGATTTCTAGTAGTAAAATATTAGCAAGAAAGATTGTTTCCAGCGATGCATGTACAACCAGAAGATGCACACACATCGATGGCTCACATCAAGATGTAAAACCTTCAACACCTGCCCTTATCTTTCCTTGTGTGGTTCCTTCTGCTCCTCTGCTTCCAGCCTAATGAACAAGTCCTGACACACACTGCCAAGAGATAAAACAATTCCATATCCAAGATGCATCTTTTCTATCAATAATAACAAAAAGAGTTTTACAAGCTGGCTAACTGACTAGCCCTACTTTATGATACACTGTTGCTTCAGGATGTCTAGAAAGCTTAGATGTTGTGAAATAAAATGTGAACTTTATGCACAATAAACAACAAGTACTTCACCAAAAATGCACATATAATCTAGAACTGTCTTCCAGATGTGGAGAGACTAGAAAAGAGTCCTTCCCTTCACCATTCCTCTTCACCATACCCTTATCTCCAAGAGTGAATTAACAAAGGTCATTCCGAGAATATAGTTTTTCCTAAAAGCTAACAAAAAGATATTTGTATAGGGATTATTTTGCTACTAGTAACATACTTTGGGTGTTAGGACTCATCCTTTAATGCCCAGCAATAACTGAAATGCACATACAACAAAGCCTAGACAATCTGAACTCCTCCTAACTAGGGGGCACAGAAGGCTTCTCTGCCAAGTTTCTCCTCCCCTCACCCCTCACTCACACTCAGTGAACCTTCAACATACTTGCCTAGATGTCAAGTTTAACAATTCCGTTCCCCTATGTGGCAACCATTCACATGAAGTAACAAAAAGTACATGACTTTAGCCTCACTTTTACCAGGTGTGTGTACTTTTAAACATCTAGAAAAACTAAGTGGTTCCAACAGGACTTAAGTTTCCCACTATACATACAGCAGACTGAATAAAATGCACACATTTACTGAACAAAGGCTAGACTTTGAAGCAAAGCAAAGCAAACAAAGAAACTCCTTTTTTAAAGGCTAGAATTTAAAAGCATCTTCCAAACAGGAACATTCTGATGCAGTACCCTTCCCCTTCTTAGTTCTTACCAACCTATGTCAGATATGTACATCTGCAATGCTTAGAGATGACTTGAACAATTTCACTTCCTAAGTGGTTTTAAGAAGAGTCTTTTCTATGAATGTTAACATAAAGCGTTAGTTAATGTAATTAGGATTAATTTGTCCCTTATACACATTATTAAAACAGCACAGTAAAACCAAACTTAGACATGAGCAAGACATGAATCTTGCTTCACAGAAAAAACACTGGTATAAAACCATTTGCATTTTCCTTTCCTCCTTTCTCCTTGAATCAGCACAGATATGATGCATACTGCTCCGAGAAGTGTTTTGATCATTCTGTTTCCAAAAGACATCATTTCACTATGAATATTAACAAAAAGCTACCTACAAAATGTTTTATTTACTACTTTTATTTTTGAAATATTTTGTGCACTTCTGAAAGACTAGATGTTTCAAATACGGACATAAGTTTGTCCATTAATGATGTACAAATAAGGCCAGACACCCAAAGAATTTGCAGGAAGCAGGTATATCTAAGCTGAAACAGTCCAGAGAGACTAACTGGAAAAATCTCTGGACCCTTAGTCTGGAAATTCTTTTGACATTTATACTCAGTGAGTGGTTACATAACAGTTACTTCTTGTTTCATAAGTTTTTGCCACAGAAAACAGAAATAGTAACTTTTGCACAGCAATGGAGCTTGATTACAAACCTAGCATCTATAAGAAAAGGGAAGCTTCAAAACACAATGAGCTCTCTGCAAAAGTCCTTCTGACATTCTTTGTAACAATCTTGCTGGCAAGGAGAGAAGCAGTTAGGAGTATGGTGGGGGGTCTCTCTGGGATTCTATATCAGTGTCACTCAAATGTGATGGTATAATTTCACTTCTAAAAGTCCTTTCAGAAGATTGCCTTTCTTTCAATTTTAACCCAAGCGTACAAAATATGTTAGTTTACTAACTCTTCTTTTTTATATATTGGCTACCTCTTTAGTATCTAGAGACTAGATATAAAATTAGTACTCCTTTGTTCAGTATATACACAATACATACAGTACAGCAAAGTTAAATGAAATGCACGTAATATACAGGGAAATGGGTAAACTGAAATTTTCTAGCATACTTTAACAAAACATCTTTTGCAACTCTTCCTTCCCATCCCCCTCTACCCAATGAACAAAGACACAGTATACTATTCATGCGTTCTTCAAGGATTCCAAACACAGTTTTACTCATTCTTTTTCTTTTCTTTCTTTTTCTTTCTTGCTTTCTTTATTTTTGTGGTGCTGGGGTTGAACCTACTGCCTTATGCATTTGAAGCATCACTCTATCAACTGAGCTATATGCCCAGCCCTTATCACTTTTTAGCCATTTACGGAAAGTTTTATTCTACTTCTACTTTTAAATATATCAGGAACTTCTAAATATCTAGTAAGATTAGCTATTTCACATTAGAACTTGTCCACTATGCACACAGCAGAAGTAAATAAAATGGCACACGTAGCCAAGGTTATAATCTGATGTATCTTCTAATATGACCATTTTGTCCTTCAACCTGTCCCTCCTCACTTCTACTTCCAGTCCTGGACAATTACAAGTATATGTAATGTTCGGAGAAGGTTGAACAAATTCATATCCAGAAGTTATTAACGAAAGACAAAATGTCTAAATTAATTATTTGGATATATACCAGCAATCTTTTAAATATCTAGTAACTAGCTGTTGTAAAACTGGCACTCATTTGTTCATCATTTATATTATGTACACAAATGAACAAGATGCACAAAACATGCAGAAAAATATCTGAAAATAGCTGAGTATGAATGCACTAAAGTATTACCTTTTGCAGTTGCTTCCCTCCCATGTTATACTGCTCACAGAGATGGTTTAACAGCTCCCTTCTAAAAGACAGAATTTCATAGCAATTTTAGCAAAAAGGTATTTACAAAGTGATGTTTTACTACCTTTATGTAAGATCAGACTGGGGTAACCTGATCAACCGATGGTAACCAGAGGACAGATAGGTCAGACGTGAGTCAAAGAAAAACTTCCGGGACGCCTCAGTTTGCAGCTCCACCAGGGTGCTGGGCCGCAGACGTACCAAGAGCCCCCATAGGGCTGTGTTTTTCTAACCCGGGATGGGGGAAGGGAAGCTCGAGGACTCCGTGTCCTCCTGGGATTGGCTGGGGTCGTTTGTCGGCACCTGATTGGTTGCTCCTTCGGGCATGTGCAGGCTACATTGTTTCTCTGCGCATGTGCAGCTTCTTGATGCCTTGCCCCCACTCAGCCACCCTGAACCACCCCAAACCACCCCAACACTTTATATTTAACATTGGGCTCTTCTAAACCTCTTGATAGATCAGATATACCAAATAGAGCCTGAGTTTATCCTCTATGTGTGCAAAAGTTTTGAATAAATTGCATATGTGTAACAATAGTTCTAATTTGAAAATCTGCAAAATAATGAGCATTTTAGCCCACCAATGGTCTACAATGCTCAAAATTTCCAAAGACAATCTTTACTACGAATTAACACAAAAATATAAATTTTGTTTACTAATTCTACTTTTGTCATCACTGGTAATCTCTGACATCCAGAAAGACTATACGTAGATCGGGATTCTTTTGTCCTTATATACACTATGTACCCAGCAAAGTAAAACAAAACACGACAATGTTTTGTTTTAACAAAACAACAATGGTAACTTGCCTCATTGTAAGCACACTGGCATGGCCCGGCCTTCCTCTACCCTTTCTCTCCGCAGAACCAAGACCAACCGCCCAGGGCTGACCTTTAACCCCTGCAGCCGCTGACTCCGACCGTCCCGTGGCTCCTGACCGCCCCCCAAACACCCCGGTCCCCACCTCCCTTGGCTGCCAACTGACCTACCATTGCACTTCGCCCACCTGCCAGGACCCCGTGGGCTCTGTTGGCGCCATGGGAAAAGGTGAGTCTGGAGCGCCGGCAGGGAGGAGGCGCAGGGCCCTCCAAGGCCCTCCTCTCACAGATGTGGAGCTTGAAGCCCCGGGGGCCTCCTCACGTCCGCGGCGGTCACTTTCCTTGCCCCCCACCCCCACCTTCAGGGCCTGGGAAGTAGTAGGTGGCCACAGCGGGGACTCCCAGAGTCTACGGGCCCCAGCTCAGCTGCTGGCTTGAGCGGAGGGTGGTGGAAGGTCCCAGCGGGCTGGGGAGCAGGCGCACTCCTTCCTCCCCAGCATCTCTCCTGATGCAGTTCTGTAGTGAGAGTGCTTAAAATATACTTATCGATTTTCAAGAACACATTGTTATTAACTACAGTCACCAGACGGTAGGATAACTCTCTACATTCCTCCCAAGACTTGAACGTTTTATCCATGGACCAAATTCTACCCAGTCCCAGCCCCCAGTTCCACCGCCCTAGCACCTCATAGCCACACTTGGTTCTGCCGCTGACTTCTAATTACTTATTTGTGAACTGAGTGAGCCATCGTCACACAGTGCATGTCTTTCTGTGCCAGCCTTATTTTCTTTAACAAAATGGCCTCAAGGTTTATCTACATTGTCGCAAATGGCAGGATGTCTTTTTCTTTTCTTCTTTTAGCCTACTAGTATTCAATTATGTATGTGTGCTCTCATTGTTTTAATCCATTCATCTATTGTTGGACACTTAGGTTGGCTATTGTGAATAGTGCTGCAATTAACAGGAAAGCATAGCTATGTCTTTGACATACTTATTTTCATTGAATATGTTTGCCGCAGTGGGATTACTAGATCACCTGGTAGTTCTATTTTCAATATTTTGAGGAACTTGCATACTGTTTTCCATAATGGATGTACCAATTTCCACTACTACTCATAGTGGTCAAGCGTTCCTTTTCCTCTGTGTCCTCACTTAGGTTTTGTCATAATAGTTATACTACTTTTCATAATAGCTATACTACTAGGTTTCATATATTTCTTGTGATTTTAATTTGCAGTCACTCAGTGATCAGTGATGTTGAGCATTTTCTCATATGCCTGTTGGCCATTTGTACATCTTCTTTTGAGAAATGTTTATTCAAGTTCATTGCTATTGTTTAATTAGATGTTTATTATTTATTTTAGTAGTGGGTTGTCCAAGATTTTTATATAATTTGAATATTAACTGCATATCAGATTTATGATTTACAAGTATTTTCTACCTTCCTACAGGTTGCCTTTTCTTTGTCTTGGTGGTTTCCTTTGTTTTGCAGTTGCTTTTTTGTTGGATATAATTCCATTTGCCTAGTTTTGCTTTTGTTGCCTGTGGTTTTTGGATTTATATTTAAAAAATGACCCCCCCAAAATGTCTGAGAAATTTTATTCCTCTTTTCTAGTAAATTTACAGTTACAATACTTACATTTAAAGTTTTTAAGTTGCTTGATAACTGACTTTTTTGTATGTAGTTTGAAAATGGAATCCAGTTTCATTTTTCTGCTTTGGATACCTAATGCACCAAGTATTTCTATTTATTGAAGAGACTGTCTTGTCCTTGTATGTTCTTAGCATTTATCAAAACTTATTACTGCAAATGTGTGAATTTTTTTATTACGTGTTTCATTTAATTTGCCTTTTTATCTATTTTGGTGTACCATGCTTTTTGATAACTATAGTTTTATTACTATAACTTTAATCAAGTAGTGTGATGTCTCCAGTTTTGTAATTTTTGCTAAAGATTGTTTTATCTATTTGAAGATATTTTGGGTCCATATAAATTTTCAGACTTTTTTTTTTTCTTAAAAAATGTCATTGTGATTTTCATGGCGATTTTAAGTATTTTTTATACCTATCACAAATGGTATTGCTTTCTTGATTTCTTTTTCAGATAGTTCATTGTTAATGTATAGGAGTGCTATTTATGTTTGTATGTTGATTTTGTATACTACAGCACAATGGAAATCATTAGTTCTTGTGTGTGTGTGAGTGTGTGTGTGTGTATTGGGGGATCTTTAGAGTATTTTATATGTGACATAGTGTCATCTGTAATGTAGGACAACTAACCGCTTTTTTTTTTTTTTCCTTCCAACTTGAATCCCCTCATCTTGGCACATCTTTTTCTTCTCTTCTCTTTTCTTTGCTTTTTTTCTTTCTTTTGCCTAATTGCTCTGGCTTTGCCTTCCAGGAATATGTTGCTAGATTTTGTGAGACTGGGCATCTTCTCTTGCTCCTCATCTTAGAGGAAAATGTTCAACTTTTCCATTTTGAGTATTACTTTAGCTTGATTTTGTCATATACAGTCTGTACTGAGTTTCATTTCTTATATACCTAGCTTGTAGAGAGTTTTTTTTTTTTAAATCAGAAAAAGTTGTTTAATATTGTTGAATGCCTTTTGTGCACCTACGGATGTGATTATAATGGTTTCTGTCCTTCATTTTTCTGATGTGGTTCATGACAATTATAGATTAGTGTTTGTGAACTAATCCTTTCATTATATTATATTATAGATTATAGATTAGTGTTTGTGAATGTCCTTTCATTCCTGGGAGAAAACCCATTTGATCATGGTGAATGATCCTTGAATTTACTATTGAATTCAAGAAGCTAGTATTTTGTTAAGAATTTCTGCTTCCATGTTCATTGAGATCATTGGTATTTAATTTTCTCATCCTGTATCTTCATCTGGCTTTGGTATTGTGGTCATGATGACCTGGTAAAATCATTTGAGAAATATTTTCTCTCCGTAAATTTCATTGAAAAGTTTGAGAGGGAAATGGTATTGTTTAAATATTTGACTGAATGCAGTAAGAAAGCCATCAAATCCTGGGCTTTTGTTTGATGAGATTCTTTTTACTACTATTTCAATCTCCTTACTCCTTGTTGTTATGTTCTGGTTTTCTCTTTATTCATGATTCAGTCTTGATAGGTTGTTGCTTTGGAGAATTTTTCCATGTATTCTAGGTTATCTTAATAGTAGTCCTTATAATCCTTTGTATTTCTATTGCATCAATTTTCATTCTTACTCTTATTTATTTATATTTTGCATTGTATTTGAGTCCTGTATTTTCATTAGATTGTTTGGCTTAAGGTTTGTTTTATCTCCATAAAAAACAACTCTGGGACTACTTGACCCCTGCACCAGGGGTGGTGCCATCACCGGCTGGTCACAGTCACAGAGCAAGCTGCAACGCGGAGGTAGCAGGCAGGCACCAACCCACCTGCCTTGCGGAGCTAGGTGGCCAGCAGCCAGTGCGCCCAACCACCAGGCCAAGCACAGTCGCCATCACTGAGAGACCCTGCCTGACCACCACACCAAGGTCTGTTGCTATCGCAGAGCAAGCTGGCAGACCAGTCAGCCTGCCTGCATTGCACAGCTAGCCAGAGGCTTCTTTATAGGCTGGTGCAGGCATTTCGAATTATTCCTGAGGGTGTGGCCATCATCATTTGAAGGACAGCTCCCTTCCTGAGACACTACAGGAGGTTAGAGGACCTTTGACTAGACCCAGGAGTCAAGAAGACGAGGTATTGAGAGACTTGGGACCAACTCAGAGCCACAGGATGAGTCTCTCCTGCTTCCCGGATAGGGCAGTAGTCCTGAGACGCAGGGAACTTTGTGAAGTAGAGAGGCCCAGTGAGACTCCCCCACTGCAGGCGAGAACCCAGTCAACCGGGAGAATTGCAGTGGAGGGCTGCACAGCGAGAGGCTTCAACGCAGAGTGAGGGTCCGAAGCCCAGGTGGTAGCTCTGGTCTCCAGGGAACATAGCAGAGGAGGGCTTCTCAGAGAGGGAGTCCCTCACAGGAACAGGCTCCCCAGCCCAGGCAGTAGATCAAGACCCCTGGGAACAGAACAGAGGAGGACTTCCCAGTCTAGGTGATAGTTCTGGACTGAAGGGAACTGCTCAGAGGAGAACTGCCCAGCGAAACTTCCGCATCTGGTGAGCCTTCCCCGCTGGGCAAGGCTTTTCCTCCAGGGCAGTAGATCCAGTAGACACAGAACCAGATCAGACGTGGCCCAGTCTGCACTCTAGTCCCCCTTTGGCTGACCATCATTCAAGAAGTGGAGGCACATTTGCCCACTGACAGGGAATATACCCAACCTGAAGGCCACCACCCCTAGAGGGGCAACGTCCTAGTGGAGCGCCACATTATCAAGTTCCTCCAAGACTTCAGGCTACTGAAGGCTAAGAGGTGAGTTATTGGAAACCTACAGTGACAATATTAGTCAATAGAGGAAATCTGCACTATCCCAGGTTCTCTACTACAGGGGTAGATACTTGAACAATATGAGAAAGCAAGGGAAGAAAATGTCCCAAACAAACGTAGATGGTATGGCAATAAAATACAGTGACAGCATGGCAGAAGAAATGTCAGAAAGGGAGTCAGAATGTACATAATTAAAACTATCAGGGAAGCAAACAAGGAGATGAAAGAGCAAATGCAGGCATTGAATGATGAGATGAAAGAGCAAATGCATGCACTGAATGATGAGATGAAAGAGCAAATGCAGGCATTGAATGATCGCACCAATCAACAGTTAAAAGAGCAAATACAGGAAGCAAAAGATCATTTCAATGAAGAGTTAGAGATATTGGAAAAAAAAACCAAACAGAAATCCTTGAAATGAAGGAAACAATAAACCAAGTTAAAAACTCCATAGAAAGCATAACCAATAGAATAGAACACCTAGAAGACAGAACCTCAGATATTGAAGAAAAAATATTTAATCTTGAAAACAAAGTTGACCAAACAGAGAAGATGGTAAGAAATCATGAACAGAATCTACAAGAATTATGGGGTGATCCAAGATGGCGGATTAGAGAGTGACTGCATCTCCAGTCGCTCCAGAACCCAGGATTCAAGAAGGGGAGGCATTGAGAGACTCGGACTAAAATAGAGCCTCGGGGTGACTCTCCTCCACCCAGTGAAGCGCTACATGGGGGGCAGGCCTGGATTTGGGTGGCTTATTAGAGTAGGGCAGAGCAGCTAGAGTCCTCCCCAGGCAGCCTTGCACACTCCAGCGGTGGGCTCCTCCCACAGGGCAAGATTCTCCAGCATCTCAGAGCAGGCCCCCCAGTGAGAGCCTTTCTGCACCGAACCAAACTTCAAGTCCCTGAACCAGGGCAGCGAGTTCCTGCCTACTGGTTGCTTCAGGGACCAGGACAGGGCAGCCAGGGACTTCCCCAAGCAGCCCGCAGCCCAGCCCCCTCCGGCGGGAAACGCCTTTCCAGGCTAGCTTCTCAGAGGAGACCCCCAGTGAGAGCCTTTCCACAAAGAGACAGCTCCAAGTCCTGGAACCAGTAGAGGGCTAGGGGCAGCTTTCCTTGGAAGCACTGCATTATCAAGTTACTCCAAGACTTCAGGCTACTGAAGGCAGGAAGTTGATCCACTGGAAATCTACAGGGATAATATAAGCCAATAGAAGAATTCTGCAATATCACAAAGTCCCACTGACATCTGACCAATATGAGAAAACAAGGAAAGAAAATGTCCCAAACAAACCTAGATACTACATCAATTAAAACCAATGACAGCACAGCAGAAGAAATGTCACAAAGGGAGTTCAGAATGTACATAATTAAAACAATCAGAGAAGCAAACGAGGAGATGAAAGAGCAAATGCAGGCATTAAATGATCGCACCAATCAACAGTTAAAGGAGCAAATACGGGAAGCAAGAGATCATTTCAATAAAAAGTTAGAGATATTGAAAAAAAACCAACAGAAATCCTTGAAATGAAGGAAACAATAAACCAAGTTGAAAACTCCATAGAAAGCATAATCAATAGGATTGAATACCAGGAAGACAGAACCTCAAATATTGAAGAAAAAATATTTAATCTTGAAAACAAAGTTGACCAAACAGAGAAGATGGTAAGACATCATGAACAGAATCTAAAAGAATTATGGGATATCATAAAAAGGCCAAATTTAAGAATTATTGGGATTGAGGAAGGCTTAGAGAAACAAACCAAAGGAATGAACAACCTATTCAATGAAATACTATCAGAGAATTTCCCAAATCTGAAGAATGAAATGGAAAACCAAGTACAAGAGGCTTATAGGACTCCAAATATACAAAATTACAACAGACCCACACCAAGGCACATTATTATGAAAATACCTAACATACAAAATAAAGACAGAATTTTAAGGCTGCAAGAGAAAAGAATCAAATTACATTAAGGGGGAAACCAATAAGAATATCAGCAGATTTTTCAATCCAAACCCTAAAAGCTAGAAGGGCCTGGAACAACATTTACCAAGCCCTGAAAGAAAACGGATGCCAACCAAGAATCTTATACCCAGCAAAACTTACTTGCAGATTTGATGATGAAATACGATCCTTCCATGATAAACAAAAGCAAAAGGAATTTACAAAAAGAAAGCCAGCATTACAGAACATTCTCAGCAAAATATTCCATGAGGAAGAGATGAAAAACAATGATACAAATCAGCAACTGGAGGAACTAGCCTAAAGGAATAGCCACATAAAGGTGAAACCAAATCATGTCAAAAAACAAAAATGAGTCAAATGACTGGGAATACAAATCATATCACAATAATAACCCTGAATGTTAATGGCCTAAACTCATCAATCAAAAGACATAGACTGGCAGAATGAATTAAAAGGAAAATTCCAACAATTTGCTGCTTGCAAGAGACTCATCTCATAGAAAGAGATACCCATAGACTAAAGATGAAAGGATGGGAAAAAACATACCATGCACACAGACACAGCAAAAAAGCTGGAGTATCCATCCTCATTTCAGATAATGTGGACTTCAAGCCAAAAATAGAAGGGATAAAGAAGGACATTACATACTGCTTAAGGGAAGCATAAATCATCAAGACATACCAATCATAAATATCTATGCCCCGAACATTGGCTCATCCATGTACGTCAAACAAATCCTTCTCAATTCCAGAAATCAAATAGACCACAACACAATAATACTAGGCGATTTTAACACACCTCTCTCACCGCTGGATAGATCATCCAAACAAAAATTGAACAAAGAAACCATAGATCTCAATAACACAATCAACAATTTAGATTTAACCAACTTATATAGAATATACCATCCAACAAAGAACGAATACACTTTCTTCTCAGCAGCACATGAATCCTTCTCTAAAATAGACCATGTTTTATGCCACAAAGCTAGTGTTAGCAAATACAAGAAGACAGAGATACTACCTTGTACACTATCAGATCATAATGGATTAAAATTAGAAATAAATGACAGAATAAAAAACAGAAACTTCTCCAATACCTGGAGATTAAATAATACACTATTATATGATGAATGGATAACAGAAGACATCAGGAGGGAAATTAAAAAAATTTTAGAAGTAAATGAGAACAAAGACACCACATATCAAAATCTCTGGGACACTATGAAAGCAGTACTTAGAGGAAGATTTATTTCATGGGGTGCATTCAATAAAAGAAGTAGAAATCAACAAATAAATGACTTAGTGCTACAGATCAAAGCCCTAGAAAAAGAAGAGCAGACCAACTCCAAAAGTAGTAGAAGACAGTAAATAGTTAAAATCAGAGCCGAGATCAACGAAATTGAAACAAAAGAAACAATCAGAAAAATTAACAAAATAAATAGTTGGTTCTTTGAAAAAATAAACAAAATTGATAGACCCTTGGCCACACTAACAAAGAGAAACAGGGAGAAATCTCAAATTACTAAAATTCGAAATGAACAAGGAAATATCACAACAGACAGAGGGAAATACAAAACATAATTAGAAGCTATTTTGAAAATCTATACTCCAACAAAACAGAAAACCTTGAAGTTTTTCAACAAGTCTCTAGAGACATGAATTACCTAAAATGAACAAGGAGGACATACACAACTTAAATAAATCAATTTCAAGCAATGAAATAGAAGAGATCATCAAAAGCCTACCAACAGAGAAAAGTCCGGGACCAGATGGGTTCTCAGCCGAGTTCTACAAAACCTTTAAAGAAGAGCTCATTCCAATACTTCTCAAAGTATTCCATAAAATATAAGAGGAGGGAACCCTCCCAAACTCATTCTATGAAGCCAATATCACCCTGATACCTAAGCCAGACAGAGACACATCAAGGAAAGAAAATCAGACCAATATCCTTAATGAGCATCAATGCAAAAATTCTCAACAAAATCTTAGCAAATCACATACAAAAATATATTAAAAAGATAGTGCACCACGATCAAGTGGGTTTCATCCCAGGGATGCAAGGTTGGTTCAACATCCGGAAATCAAAAAATGTCATTCACCATATCAACAGACTAAAAGTTAAGAATCACATGATTATTTCAATAGATGCAGAAAAAGCATTTGATAAAATATAGCATCCCTTCATGCTCATAACACTAGAGAAAATCGGGGTAGTGGGAACATTCCTTAACATTGTAAAGGCCACCTATGCTAAGCCCATGGTCAATATCATGCTAAATGGTGAAAAACTGAAAGCATTCCCCCTAAAAACTGGAACAAGACAGGGATGCCCTCTTTCACCACTTCTATTCAATATCGTTCTTGAGACTCTAGCAAGAGAAATTAGACAAACCAAAGAAATTAAATGGGTACGAATTGGAAAAGAGGAACTCAAACTATCCCTGTTCGCTGATGACATGATTATATATTTAGAGGAACCAGGTAATTCCACCAGAAAACTCTTAGAACTCATAAGTGAATTCAGTAAAGTAGCAGGATATAAGATCAATGCTCATAAATCTAATGCATTTTTAGACATGTGATGATTCTTCAGAAATAGAAGTTAGGAAAACTACCTCATTCACAATAGCATAGAAGAAAATAAAATACTTGGGAATCAGTCTCACAAAAGAGGTGAAAGACCTCTACAATGAGAACTACAGAACACTAAAGAAAGGAAGAAAACCTTAGAAGATGGAAAGATCTCCCATGTTCTTGGATAGGCAGAATTAATATTGTCAAAATGGCCATACTACCTAAAGTGCTATACAGATTAAATGCAATTCCAATTAAAATCCCAATGGTGTACCTTACAGAAATAGAGCAAGCAATCATGAAATTCATCTGGAAGAATAAGAAACCCAGAATAGCTAAAGCAATCCTCAGTAGAAAGAGCGAAGCAGGGGGTATCGCAATACCAGATCTTCAACTCTATTACAAAGCAATAGTAACAAAAACGGCATGGTATTGGTTCCAAAATAGACAGGTAGATCAATGGTACAGAATAGAGGACGTGGACACAAACCCAAATAATACAATTTTCTCATACTAGACAAAGGTTCCAAAACTATGCAATGGAGGAAAGATAGCCTCTTCAACAAATGGTGCTGGGAAAACTGGAAATCCATATGCAACAGAATGAAACTAAATCCCTATCTCTCACCCTGCACAAAACTTAACTCAAATGGATCAAGGACCTCAGAATTAGACCAGAAACCCTGCATCTTATAAAAGAAAAAGTAGGTCCAAACCTTCAACTTGTTGGCTTAGGATCAGACTTCCTTAACAGGACTCCCATAGCACAAAAAATAAACCTGGGATAGATTCAAACTAAAAAGCTTTCTCTCAGCAAAGGAAACTATCAGTAATGTGAAGAGAGAACCTACAGAGTGGGAGAATATCTTTGCCACTCATACTTCAGATAGAGCACTCTTTTCTAGAATCTATAAAGAACTCAAAAAACTCTACACCAAGAATACAAATAATCCAATCAAAAATGGGCTAAGGAAATGAACAGAAACTTCACAGAAGAATATATACAAGCAATCAACAAACTTATGGAAAAATGTTCAACATCTCTAGTAATAAGAGAAATGCAACTCAAAGCTACCCTAAGATTTCATCTCACCCCAATTAGAATGGCGATTATCAAGAACACAAGCAACAATAGGTGTTGGCAAGGATGTGGGGAAAAAGGTACACTCATACATTGCTGGTGGGGTTGCAAATTTGTGTAGCCACTCTGGAAAGCAGTATGGAGACTCCTCAGAAAGCTTGGAATGGAACCACCATTTGACCCAGCTATCCCACTCCTTGGCCTATAGCCAAAGGACTTACAATCAGCATACTACAGAGATACAGCCACATCAATGTTCATAGCTGCTCGAATTACTATAGCCAGATTGTGGAACCAACCTAGATGCCCTTCAGTTGATGAATGGATAAAGAAACTGTGGCATATATATACAATGGAATATACTCTGCCATGAAGAATGATAAAATTATGGCATTTGCAGGCAAATGGATGAAATTGGCGGATATCATGCTAAGTGAGATAAGCCAATCTCAAAAAACTAAAGGACGAATGATCTCGCTGATAAGCGGATGAGGACATATAATGGGGGGTATGAAGGGTTAGCGTTAGGGTTAGGGTTAGGTTTAGGGTTAGGGATAAGGAGGGTGGTAAGAATGGAGGAAAGAAGGAATGTATAGAGGGAAAAGACGGGTGGGAGGGGTGGGGGGGAGGGAAAAAATAAAGAATGAATCAAACAACATTGCCCTATGTAAATATATGATTTTTAATTAAAATTAAAAAAACAGAACTATGGCAGATCATGAAAAGGCCAAATTTAAGAATTATTGGGATTGAGGAAGGCTTAGAGAAACAAACCAAAGGAATCAACAATCTATTCAATGAAATAATATCAGAAAATTTCCCAAATCTGAAGAATATAATGGAAAATCAAGTTCAAGAGGCTTATAGGACTCCAAATATACAAAATTACAACAGACCCACACCAAGGCACATTATTACAAAAATACCTAACATACAAAATAAAGACAGAATTTTAAAGGCCGCAAGAGAAAAGAATGAAATTACATTCAGGGGGAAACCAATAAGAATATCAGCAGATTTTTCAATGCAGACCCTAAAAGCTAGAAGGGCCTGGAACAGCATTTACCAAGCCCTGAAAAAAAACGGATGCCAACCAAGAATCTTATACCCAGCAAAACTTACTTTCAGATGTGACGGTGAGATAAGATCCTTCCATGATAAACAAAAGCTAAAGGAATTTACAAAAAGAAAGCCAGCATTAAAGAACATTCTCAGCAAAATATTCCATGAGGAAGAGATGAAAAACAACGATGCAAATCAGCAACGGGAGGAACTACCCTAACGTAACAGCCAAATAAAGGAGAAATCAAGTCGTGTCAAAAAAAAAAAAAAAAAAAAATGAGCCAAATGATCGGGAATACAAATCATATCTCAATAATAACCCTGAATGGTAAAGGCTTGAATTCATTCAAAAGACATAGACTGGCAGATTGGATTAAGAAGAAAAAGCCAACAATTTACTGCCTGCAAGCGACTCATCTATTAGAAGGAGACTACCACAGACTAAAGGTGAAAGGATGGGAAAAAAAATACCATGAACATGGACGCAGCAAAAAAGCTGGAGTATCGATCCTCACATCAGATACTGTGCACGTCAAGCCAAAGTTAGTCAGAAGGGATAAAGAAGGACGTTTCATACTGCTTAAGGGAAGCATAAATCATCAAGACATAACAATCATAAATATCTATGTCCTGAACATTGGCTCATCCATGTACGTCAAACAAATCCTTCTCAATTCCAGAAATCAAATAGACCACAACACAATAATACTAGGCGATTTTAACAGACCTCTCTCACCACTGGACAGATTCTTCAAACAATAATTGAACAAAGAAACCATAGATCTCAATAACACAATCAATAATTTAGACTTAATGGACATTTATAGAATATACCATCCAACCAAGAGCGAATACACTTTCTTCTCAGCAGCACATGGATCCTTCTCTAAAATAGACCATATATTATGCCACAAAGCTAATGTTAACAATTACAAGAAGATAGAGACACTACCTTGTTTCTATCAGATCATAATGGATTGAAGTTAGAAATAAATGACAAAGTAATAACCAGAAATTACTTCAACACCTGGAGATTAAATAATACGCTACTGTATGATGAATGGATAACAGAAGACATCAGGAAGGAAATTAAAAAATTCTTAGAGGTAAATGAGAACAAGGAAACAACATATCAAAATCTCTGGGACACTATGAAAGCAGTACATAGAGAAGAATTTATTTCATGAACTGCATTCAATAAAACAAGAAAAAATCAACAAATTAATGACCTAACACTACAGCTCAAAGTCCTAGAAAAAGAAGAACAGAGCAACACCAAAAGTAGTAGAAGACAGGAAATAGTTAAAATCAGAGTTGAAATCAACAAAAGTGAAACAAAAGAAACAATCGAAAAAATTGACAAAATAAATAGTTGGTTCTTTGAAAAAATAAACAAAATTGACACCCAAACAAAGAGGAGAGAGAAAACCCAAATTACTAAAATTTGGAATGAAAAAAATTAACAAGGAAATATCACAACAGACATGAGTGAAATACAGAACATAATTAGAAGCTATTTGAAAATCTATACTCCAACAAAATAGAAAATCTGGAAGACATCAACAGGTTTCTAGAGACATATGAATTACCTAAACTGAATCAGGAGGACATACACAAAGAAAAAGGTCAATTTCAAGTAATGAAATAGAAGAAGTCATCAAAAGCCTACCAACAAAGAAAAGTCTGGGACCAGATGGGTTCTCAGCCGAGTTGTACAAAACCTTTAAAGAAGAGCTTATTCCAATATTTCTCAAAGTATTTCATGAAATAGAAGAGGAGGGAAACCTCTCAAACTCATTCTATGAAGCCAACATTACCCTGATATCTAAACCAGACAGAGATACATTGAGGAAAGAAAGTTTCAGGCCAATATCCTTAATGAACATTGATGCAAAAATTCTTAACAAAATCTTAGCAAATAGCATACAAAATATATTAAAAAGATAGTGCACCATGATCAAGTGGGTTTTATCCCAGGGATGCAAGGTTGGTTCAACAAATGGAAATCAATAAATGTCATTCACCATATCAACAGACTAAAAGTTAAAAATCACATGATTATTGCAATAGAGCAGAAAAAAGCATTTGATAAAACATAGCATCCCTTCATGCTCAAAACACTAGAGAAAATTGGGGGTAGTGGGAACATTCCTTAACATTGTAAAGGCCATCTATGCTAAGCCCATGGCCAATATCATTCTAAATGGTGAAAAACTGAAAGCATTCCCCCCTAAAAACTGGGAACAAGGCAGGGATGCCCTCTTTCACCACTTCTATTTAACATTGTCCTTTAAACTCTAGCCAGAGCAATTAGAAAGACCAAGAAAATTAAAGGGATATGAATAGGAAAAGAAGAACTCAAACTATCCCTATTTGCTGATGACATGATTATATATTTAGAGGAACCAGGAAATTCCACCAGAAAACTTTTAGAACTCATAAGTGAATTCAGTAAAGTAGCAGGATATAAGATCAATGCTCATAAATCTAATGCATTTTTAGACATGTGATGAATCTTCAGAAATAGAAGTTAGGAAAACTAACCCATTCACAATAGCCTCAAAAGAATAAAATACTTGGGATTCAATCTCACAAAAGAGGTGAAAGACCTCTACAATGAGAACTATAGAACACTAAAGAAGAAATGAAAGAAAATCTTAGAAGATGGAAGATCTCCCATGTTCTTGGATAGTCAGAATTAATATTGACAAAATGGCCCATACTTCCAAAAGTGCTATACAGATTAAATGCAATTCCAATTAAAATCCCAATGACGTATCTCACAGAAATAGAGCAAGCAATCATGAAATTCATCTGGAAGAATAAGAACCCAGAATAGCTAAAGCAATCCTTAGCAGGAAGAATGAGGAAGGGGCATCACAATACCAGATCTTCAACTATACTACAAAGCAATAGTAACGAAAACGGCATGGTATTGGCACCAAAATAGACTGGTAGATCAGTGGTACAAATAGAGGATACGGACACAAACCCAAATAAATACAATTTTCTCATACTAGACAAAGGTGCCAAAAGTATGCAATGGAGAAAAAGATAGCCTCCTTCAACAAATGGTGCTGGAAAAACTGGAAAATCCATATGCAACATAATGAAACTAAACCCTCTATCTGTTACCCTGCACTAAACTCAAGTCAAAATGGAACCAGGAACTTGGAATTAGACCAGAGACCCTGCATCCTTATAGAAGAAAAAGTAGGTCCAAATCTTCAACATGTTGGCTTAAGATCATACTTCCTTAACGGGACTCCCATTGCACAAGAAATAAAAGCAAGAATCAATAACTGGGATAGATTCAACTAAATAGCTTTCTCTTCAGCAAAGAAACTATCAGCAATGCAAGGAGAGACTAGAGAGTAGGAGAAAATCTTTGCCACTCATACTTCAGATAGAGCACAATTTCCAGAATATATAAAGAACTCAAAAACTCTACACCAAGAATACAAATAATCCAATCAAAAAATGGGGCTAAGAAATGAACAGACACTTCCACAGAAGTGATCTACAAGCAGTTAACAGATACATGAGAAATGTTCAACATCTCTAGTAATAAGAGACATGCAAATCAAAACTACCACCAGATTCCATCTCACCCCAATTAGAATGTTGATTATCAAGAAAAATGGCAACAATAGGTGTTGGTGAGGATGTGGAGAAAAGGTACACTCATACATTGCTGGTGGGGTTGCAAATTAGTGCAGCCACTCTGGAAAGCAGTGTGGAGATTCCTAGAAAACTTGGAATGGACCCTCCATTTGACCCAGCTGTCCCACTCCTGGCCTATACCCAAGGACTTAAAATCAGCATACTACAGAGATACAGCCACATCAATGTTCATAGCTGCCCAATTCACAATAGCCAGATTGTGGAACCAAACTAGATGCCCTTCAGTTGATGAATGGATAAAGAAATGTGAGATTATATATATTATATTATATACTATAGATATTAGATATATTACTATTTATCTGTTCTAGATATATATTCTTGTTATAATATATATCTGATGATATATAATATATATTATATATATATATATCATAGATCTGTATATATTATATATAATGGAATATACTCAGCCATAATAATAATAAAATTATTGCATTTGCCAGCAAATGGATGAAATTGGAGAATATCATACTAAATCAGATAAGTCCAATCTCAAAAACCAAAGGACGAATGATCTCGCTGATAAGTGGATGATGACACATAATGGGGGAGTAAGAGGGGGGCAAGAATGGAGGAAAGAGGGACTGTTTAGAGGATAAGAGGGGGTGACAGGGGTGGGAGGAAGAAAAAAAGAAAAAAAATAACAATGAATCAAAAACTATTACCTTAGGTAATGTGTGATGACACAAATGCTATGTCTCTACTTCATGTACAGGAGAGAAACAAGATAAATCCCATTTGTTAACAATAAAATGAATTTAAAAAACCCAACTCTGTTTGAATAATTATTTCCATCGGTTTACTAGTCACTATTTCACTCATTTCTGCTTTGATTTTTTATCTTTTGTTTTTCGTTATATACTTGGTTTTTAATTTGGTTCTTTTTTCTAGTACCTTCAAGTATATTATTAGGTTGTTTATTCCAGGTCCTCCTTCTATATTGTATGTAGGCATACGTTGCTGTAAGTTTCCTGCTTAGATAGATCTGCTGCTTCTGCAAACCACAGATTTGGTGCAATGTTTCTATTTCTGCTTATCTCATATTTTGTCTCTGGTTGTACACCAAAGTAGAGTTTTTACTGTTTGTGTGATCGTACATGTACATGGGGTGATGATGTGTGTCTCATTTCATTATTTGCCTTCCCCCCACTCCCACCTCACCCCTCTTTTCCTCTATACAATCCATCCTTCCTCCATTCTTGCCTCCCTCCTACCCCCTGTTATGTATCCTCATCCACTTATCAGAGAAAATATTCGGACTTTGGTTTTTTGGGATTGGCTTATCTCACTCAGCATGATATTTTCCCAACTCCATCCATTTACCTGCAAATGCCATAATTTTATTCTTCTTATGGTTGAATAATATTCCATTGTGTATATATACCACAGTTTCTTTATCCATTCATCTGTTTGAAGGGCATCTAGGTTGTTTCCACAATCTAGCTCTTGTGAATTGAGCTGCTGTAAAACATTGATGTGGCTGCATGACTGTAGTATGCTGATTTTAAGTTCTTTGGATATAAACTGAGGAGTGGGATAGTTTGGGTCAAATGGTGGTTCCATTCCAAGTTTTCTGAGGAATCGCCACACTGCTTTCCAGAGTGGCTGCACTAATTTGCAACCCACCAGCAATGTATGAAGTGTACCTTTCCCCCCACATCTTCACCAACACCTGTTGCTTGTATTCTTGATAATAGATAGACATTCTAATTGTGGTGAGATGGAGTCTTAAGGGAGTTTGGATTTGCATTTCTCTGATTACTAGAGATGTTGAACATTTTTTCATAGATCCGTTGATTCAAGCCACCATCCTATTAGACGGTGCTGCTCACGCTTAGGAGGCTCTCCATTTCAGTTGGCTGTTCCAATCGTTCCTAGACACGCCCTCATTGACACACTGAGAAGCCTCTTAATCATTGCCTCTCTCAAACCTTCAGGTTGACAATTCAAATTAACTATTACATCAGAGTAAACATCTGCTTCTTGATTTTTTTCTGGGTCTGGCTTTTTTCCACTTAGTAAGTTGTTTAGCAGTTAAATCCATACACCACAAAATTACATAATTTCCTTCTTCTTTGTGGTTGAATAAAACCCATTGTGTATGTATACCCACATTTCTTTACTCCACCTTTTGACAGGCACCTAGGCTGGTTCCAAAGCTTGGCTGTTGTGAATTGTGTCGATATAAATATTGACATGGTTCCATCCATATAGTTTACTGATTTAGGTCTTTTGAATATATACTGAGGAGTGGGAAAGTTGGGACATATGTTGGTTACATTTTCTAGCCTTTTGAGGAATCTCATACTGCGCTTTCCAAAGTGGTTGTACTAATTAGCAGTTGCCACCTGCAAAGTATGAACATACTGTTTCCCCATACCCTTACCAACATTATTTTTAGTTGTATTTTTCATAATTGCCATTCTGACTGGAATTAGATGAAATCTCAATGTAGTTTTGATTTTTATTTCCATGACATGCTAGAGATGCTGAACATTTTTTCATATATATTTGTATTTCTTTAGAGAAGTTCTTTTCTTCTTTTGCCCATGTACCGGTTTTTAGGTCTTTCAGGTGTTAAATTTTTGAGTTCCTTATATGTTCTAGATATTAATCCAATATCTGAGAAGCAAGGTAGCAAAGATCTTTCACTATTTAGGCTGTTCCTTCATGCTCTTTTTTCCTTTAGTGTTCCAGAAGCTTTAATATGAGGCCAAATTCATAGTGCTTCTTGGTTTTATTCTTGTGCTTACTAGTTTTAAAGGAAGTCAATGTCTATGCCAATATGGTTGGGATGTTAAACCTCCATTTTCTTTCAGCAGTTTCAGAGTTCTTGGTCTAATTCCTGGTCTTTGATACACTTTGGTTTAACATTGTGCAGGGTAAGTGATAGTGGTCAAGTTCCATTCTTAAACATATGGATATCAACTTCTCCCAGCACCATTTGTTGAAAAGGGCTCTCTAATCTCCAGTGTGTTATTGGCAGCTTTGTTGAATGTCATGATGACTAGTATCTGTGTGGCTTTCCTTTCTACATCTTCTATTCCATTCCATTGATCTTCAAGTCTATTTTCATAATAGTAGCATGCTGTTTTTGTTATGATAGCTCTATATAATAATTTAATTTTAGGTCATATATTGTGATGTCTCAATCATTGCTCTTCTTGTTCAGGATTATTTTGGCTAGCCTGGGTCTCTTATTCCTTTCCAGTGACTTTTAGAAGTGCTTTTCTAGTTCTATCAAAAATGTCATTAATATATTAGTGTGCATTGTATTGAAATGGCATATGTTTTGGGTAGTAGGGCCTATTTTAACACTAATTAACTATAATATCCAAGAACATGGGAGATCTTCCATTTTCTATTATCTTCCACTTCCTTTCTTCAGTGTTCTACGGTTTTCACTGTAGAACTTATATTTCTCTGCTTACAATTATGTCTCAGTGGTTTTTTCAGGGTGTTATTGTGAATGAGAAAGTGCTATGGGTTGCATGTGAGATATCCCCCAAAAGCTCATGTGTGAGACAATGTAAGAAGGTTTAGAGGAGAAAGTATTGGATTAAGAGAGACTTAACACAATCAATGAATTAACCCCCTGATAGGATTACCTGAGTGGTAACTGAAGGCACAAAGGGTATGTCTGGAGGAGGTGGCTCATTGTGGACTTGGCTTTGAGGTGTATATTTGGTGAGCTGTGCTTGGTCTGTCTCTCTGCTTCCTGATCATCATATGAGCTGCTTCCCTCCACCATATTGTTCTGCCTCATCTCAAGCCCTGAGGAATGGAGAGAACCTCCTATGGAATGAAACCCCTGAAACCATGAGCTCCTAAGTCAACTTTCCTCTCTAAACTTGCCCTGGTGAGATTTTTAGATACAACAGCAAAAAAAAAAAAAAAAAAAAATGACTAAAAAGAAAGTTGGTACCAGGAGTGGAGTCATTACTGTGACTTACATGACCATGTGGTTCAGAAGTTTCTGGAGATTTTTGGAGTTTGGGGGGAAGATTTTGAGATGTTTAGCAATGCAAGTTAGAAATGATTTAGATTGTTGTAAGTGGAGCTTGATGGCCAATTCCTGGAAGACCAAAAAGCCAAAAAGACCATTGACAGTGAAAACAGGGTTCAGGAGCATTCAGAAGTAGAAGGAGAATACTATTGGTAACTGGAGTAGACACCCTTCATGTTATGTCATCGCTGAAAGGTTGTCTGCATTTTTCTGTGTTCTGAGACTTGCTGGGCAACTGATTTTGAAAGTGATGAACTTATTAATCTGGCAGAAGAAATTTCCAGACAGCATAGCATTCAGGGCTGTGTCATGGATATTGCTGGCTACTTTGGGCCAAGTTTGTTGTGATAATCAGGCAGAGCAGAAAGATTTGGAGAAACTTGGACTTGAAAGGTGGGAGTAAAACTGGGTCTTAGGAATTTGCAATTGTTAAAGACATTACATGCCACAGAAAGAAATGCTAAAGACTTTGCCCAGACACAATAAGAAATATGGTTTGAGGGCATTGGTAGGACCCGATCACCTCAGGCTCAAGGGAGTAAAAGTAAAAATTCTCTTGAAAAGAGACCAGTGGGGTAGCCTTCTTGTTCAAGGGGGCCTAGGAAGTTTATTCCAATGTGCTTACCCACCCAGACACGTAGAGGTTGCTGCAGCCGGGGTTGGAGGATTGGCTGATGCTCAACATGGCATCAGACCTTGGCATTCAGTCATGTGGCTGCTGGTTCTGCAATCATGCAGGATGCTGGAGTTAGGGGTCATGGAGGCTTCCACTGAGATTGCAAGGAAGGTCGTGGAGGGCAGGTAAAGTGCAGCAGGGTCAGAGTCCCTGCATTTGAAGCTCCTGAGAGGGTGGTGCAGAGAGATGTGAGGAGGAGGTCAAAGCTGCAGTGGAGAACACTGAGATTGAGAAATGCTAGGAACGTGGGACACCATCTAGGGAAAGCTGCAGGATTTGACCAGAGGCAAGGTAACGGAAAGTCCCATTGGGCTTCAGCCAACACGGTCATGGGCTCATATTGACACAAGCCCTTTGAAGAGAACATTATGATGGCATGTGATGCAGATGTGGGACTCAGAATTATAGGGGTTGTTTTCCTCACTGATTTTCATGTCTTTCTATGTCCCATCCCTTCTTTCTATGTCCTACTGTGTGTGGTGTGTGTGTGTGTGTGTGTGTGTATGGAAATGTTTACTCTATACTTTGCATAGTTGGATATTTGTAAATTACTTTTGAGTTTTACTAAGGGTTCATGATGCGATCTGCCCTGAGTTTCAGAGAAGACGTTGTATTTGAAATTTGAGCAATCTTGAAACTATTGAACCCTTGGAAAGGACTAAATGTATTTTACACTGTGAGTGGTCATGAACTTTTGGGGGCCAGGAGCAGAAATGTTATGGTTTCCATGTGAGGTGTCCACCTAAAACTTCATTGTGTGAGACAATGCAAGAGGTTTAGAGGAGAAGAGGTTTATGAGGCCTTAACTCAATCAGTGATTTAACCCTCTGATGAGATCAATTGAATGGTAACTGAAGGTGGGTACAATGTGACTGGAGGAGTGGGTCACTGGGGCATGCATTTGGGGTATATATTTGGTGAGCTGTGCTTAGTGTCCCTCTCTGTTTCCCTTCACCTTGATGTTCTACTCATCTCCAGCCCTGAAGAATGGAGCCAGCCTCCACTGAATGAAATCTCTGAAACTGTGAGCTTCTAAGGTCAACTTTCCTCCCCTAAAATTATTTCTGATCAGTCTTTAGTCACAGCACTAAAAAACTGACTAAAACAAAGTTTTACTATTTCTTTTTTCAGGAAATCAATGAAAAAAGCAAATTAATAAGCAAAGATGCTAGAATTTTCTGACAAGGGATCTTTATAAGACCCCTCACAAAAGTGTTATAATGAGCGATTATGACTAAAGACGAATCAGACATCTTGAAAGCAGTGAGAAATGCTACTTGGCTAAAAGGAATTCACATGACAGTGGCTATTTCACCAGAAACTATGCATATCCAAAGCAAGTGCGATAGTCTAGGAAGATCATGGTTAAGATGCCATGTTTGCTTCAGGAGAGAGGCAGATGGGTATTCAAAGGCGTCTTGTGGATACAGGGTTTCCTGAGGGTCACTTGTAAGAACAGCTCTCGAAGAGAGCCAATGGCAAAGGAAACCAAATTTATGAAGATGTGTGAAATAAGAATGGAGTGAGGAAGTGGGGGTAGTGAACATAGGCAATGTGGTCATATGTTTGATAGTGACATTGGAGATTAATTAGTAGCCTGAGGGAAAGCATAGTTGAAGGAGTTTGGGGATGGGTCTGTTTGAAAGATTTGTAAAAAAAGGGTGGTTGAGGAGAAAATTAGTGAAGGTAAAAGAGGGAAATAGATGCTGGCAGGAGACTGAGAACTTAAGTTAGACATTTTAGAGTAATAAAGCACATGTGTTTATCTGCGCAAGAGAGATTGATTATGGATAGCAGAAAGCTTGGTTTCCTTGCCTAAAAGTCAAGTGAATTTCTAGTGCTGGGGTGTGCTGTGTCCGTGAAGTAAGGGGCAAAGTTATGTGAATAGTGGGTGGAGAGAAAGATGATTTTGTGGGGAGTTCATGGGTTTTAACAGGCATGGAAGGAAATGGGATATGAGTAAAAATATCAGAAAGCTATTTGAAGGCCCATTTGAGGTAGCAAATAGAAAAAAAATACTAATACAGATCATAGTCTTTAAATTCTGTTTAGCATGAGAACACTTTGTGTAAAAATAGTTATTATTACCCAGCATTCACTCCTTCCTATATCTGAAAGACAAATGTGTAACTATCCTATTTGAGAAAGAAGGGTGGGCCTTAGTCCATGGTAAATCCCATTGTGGTAAATTGTGGGTGTGTGCACAGAAGCTGAGAGCTTCAGGGACAAGTTACTGAGTGGTGGGACAAAAGAAGAGTGCACAGAAATGGGAGATGATAAAAAATATTAAAACTCTTTTAACTTCTGGTCCTGAATGACAACATATCTGGACTTGACAAATAACACCAAAGTGACCCAAGGTTAAGGTAAGATGGAAGAACATGCGAATACCACAAATTCAAATAAGAAGCCAGAATCCAACCTAGCAAATTATCAAATAAAAGAAAAACATGTAATTTTGAGAGGATCATGTAAGTACCTCTAAGAGATTGGAAATCAAGAGAGTCACCAGACAGTGTAGGGCATGAAGCTACTATCAAATTATTGACTCTGATGCAATTTCATGCTCCTGTTGGGTACAGATAATTTTTTATATAGCTGCTATGTATATGTCTATCTATCTTTCTACTTACCTACCTATCTGTTTTTGTTGAGTGACCTGAGAAGGGAAGAGGAGATGGAATAAAGCATTAGAATGAGAATGAACAAATGATAGTACAAGTAGGTAGAAAATAGCAAATATACAGGAGAACTTAATACTTTCTAAGAAAAGGATATGCAACATATTTATAGTACAGTTAACAACAGAATACTGATTCTTTTAATATGCCCAAAGAAAATTAATCAATAAGGCATACATCTTCAAAGGAAAAGATGTAAGAAGTATTTATAGTATTCTTAACCCAATAACAGAATGCTGATTCTTGTAATTTGTACAAAACACATGAATCAAAATAAACCATATCCCATGTCATAAAGAAAGATACCAAATTCAAAAGAACTGAATTTATATTTGGTGTGTTCTTTCACCCTAGAGGACTCAAACTGGAAAACAGTAAGATGAAAGAAAATCTCCAAAATCTTAGAAAATAAGCATAATTTTAAATAATCTATGAGTCAAGGAACTTTAAAAGGAAATAGACACAGAACATACTGAAACACAGCATTTGAAATTTTGTAGAATACATCTGAAGAGTCTGTGGACATTGATAACATTAAAAACATGTTAGAAAGGAGGAATAGGCACAAGTTAATGATCATTTTTACCACCTTGGAAAACTTGGTTGGAGGGGGTCAGAGTTGGAGAGCAAATAAACCAAAATGAAGCAGAGTAAAGAACTTAATAAAGAGAAGAGCTGAAATTACTTACATTGAAAATAAAAACAATGGCAAAAATCAATAAGACAGAGCAGTTGTTTCAAATGATTCATGAAATTCACAAATTTTAATAACTGATAAAGAATAGAAAAAAGTTTCAAAGTCGAGTATTAAATGAAATATTGATTATGACAGAGGCTGAATACATCATAAGTATAACAAAGAAATATTGTTGCTGATCTCTTGGGTATGGTGAGCCTCATCCTGAAGGGTTCAAGTATGGGAAGCTTTTTCTTCAGTGTGGTGAGGTTACTGGAGAAATCATTCAGAGGTGGACTAAGTGAAAATATATGGGTCATTGGGCAAGAGGAATTTGCAAGACCATACCTACTGAGGATATAAACTTTATTGACAAGCCCAGGAAGTAATAGCATTGCAATGGATTGAAGTAGAAATGTCAAAAGACAAAATTCCATACCATGAATAAAAACTCATAGAAAGTAAGGAATAGAGAATGTTATGGAAAAAATTATATGTTCCCGGGAATTTGCTTAGGCTGTAATCCCAATCTATCACACCTAGATATAAGGGCTTTTTTTTCCCCTGAGTGACTAGATTATGACATAATTAACCTAAAGATGAGATCATAAGGGAGTAGGTCAGCTCTTGCTTCAGTATGAGAGAGTCCATATAAGGAAGGCAGGGCAGGCTTCTGATTTGGTGGCACTTGTGAACTTATAAGCAGAGCAGGGTGGCCTCCTTGTTCAGAGGGAATTGTGTCCTTATAGGAGAACAGGGCAGTTGGCTCATTTGCTGGGACTTTCGTCCTTTTAAAGAGAGCAGAGCAAGCTCCCTAATCACTGTGCCTTAAATCCTTATATGATTATATTCCTCCTACCTTATTGAGATTTGAAGTGAAATATTTTAACTGCCATCCCTCTAATTTTGGGGATGTTCTACAGCAATTTCTGTGTAGTTCCCCAAAGCGATCCCTTTAAGATGAGAAAGAGAAACACCTGTGGTGTGAACCCATCACAGCATTAGTTCAATAAGATGCATAAAGCTGTTCTCATAAATCTCCATCCCTGCTCCCTCAGTTACTGATGGCCCAGAGCAACATGCCCACATTGTGTGTGGAGTCATGGCTGAGGTGGCCTCTGAGCGTCTGTGTGCCTCAGCCTGGTGAATGACCCTTTTAGGTTTCCCCTGGGACATCAGTGTTACATAATCTCTTTTCAAAGAAACCTTCTCTTCTAATCCTTGAGACCTTCATGGCTATGGTTGTGCAAATTTGTAGGTTACTCTCAGTTCATCTTCCTCTTGTGTTTGAGAAAAGTACCTGCCATCTCTTTAGGGATTGTAATCTCTTTAACAAGTAAAACCTTCCTGAGAATTAACTTTATATGCACTTTCTGGACAAACTGAAAGCTGTTGAAATCTTTGATCTCTTTCTTGTCTCACATTCTCACAGTAAAGCAGGCTAAAAGCTGTCAGCAATAGCCCTGCCAGTGGACTGAATGCTGTGCTTTCTGAAAATTTCCTCCACTAGATTAATTAGCCCAGTGCTTTAAAATTCAGCCTCACACAGAGTCTCAGGACATGGACCAAATATGATCAATTTCTTTGTCAGATTATGACACAACTGGTCTATAGTCCAACTTCAAATAGGGTCCTCAGTTCCCTCTGAAAGCTCCTGAGCCAGGTCTGCATTTCTGTGTCATCTGAGCACCAGAACTCCCATTAAACTCTAATTAAAACGTTCTAAAACTTTTGCAGCTTGCATCCCTAAACCATTAAAAATTCTTACTTCCAACCAGCTTCAGAGGTTTCTGATCCAACTGATCAGTTTATTCAGAGCAGTGACCCCACATCTCCCTATTCAGTTTCTGTTTCAGTTAGCTCTTGTGTCACTCTAACCAAACTCTCTGTTGAGAACAACCAAGAGGACAAAGAGTTTGTCCAGGGCACATGATTCCACTGGTCTCAGTCCATGGCCAGCTGCATTTGTCTGGGCCCACCCTGAGTCAGCGCATTATGAGAAAGGGCCCAGTGAAGGAGAACTGCTCCCCACATGGCAGGGCAGAAGCAGAGGGAAGGGAAGAGGGGTCACAGAAAGACGGTCTTCCAGGTCAGGACCCCAGGGACCCCCCTTCCCCAACCACACATCAGCTGCCACAGTTCCCACACAAGTAACTCCACTGGAAGCATGATTGTCTGATTAGGTTAGTTCTCACAGTCTAACAGTTTAGCACTGTTTCTGCATGAACACAGGAGCTTTAGGGGGACACCTCATATCAAACCCATAGGAGACTGTAAGCCTATCGACTCAGTTCATGGTGGCAGGACAATCACACATTCAAGTCCAGCACGAGCAACTTAGTACAATCTTGTCTCAAAATTCATGCGTATACACATAAATACACTCATAAATGGCTGAGGATGTACCTCAGTGTTAGAGCACTTGTCTGATATGAGGCCCTGGGATCAATCACCCACTCTGACTGCCCTTACACACCACCCCCAAAAATAAATAGTGTATGAGGGATTGAGTTCAATCCTTCTTCCCCCTTGTACCATGTGAGGATATAGCAACAAAACGCTTTGATGTTGAAGTGGGAGAAGTTACGTCCTGCTAATAAATTACCCAGTCCAAGGTTTTTTTTATAGCAGCATGAGGGAACTCATTTATCTGTGAGTGCTTCCCTTTCAATTCCCCTTTGGGAAGGACACTGTCACTGGTTCTAGGATTCTTGCTTCCACATTGTTTCCTTTATCACCAAGAACATATCAACTCACTGTTGTTTGAATTCCAGATTTCTAATAAGAATCCCTGGAAGGAATACAGAAAAAAATTGTGATGAAGAATTCCTTCCCCTTAACCCAACGTGTGAAGACTGCTCTCCAGTGTCTTTGGGAACAGAGCATTTTGTTATAGTACCACAGTGGGAGTGATGTACACCACTCACTTGGAAGAAAAAGGATTGAATACTTTGAGGGTAGATATAGTAAGGTGTTTCCAATGCCCAGACATGATTAGAAATTTTGTTACTTGAAATGGCAAGTTCTTTGGAGAAGTGTACACATTTTAATTTGTAAGCAGTCTCCATAACCCACAAAAGGGGGGGAAGCAACATGTGCAGGTCCTGTTGAATTCTTATTGGTGAGGATGGAAAAACTTCTGGAGGCCCAAAAGGGAGGTGACCACTGGGGTTCTGGCCAGGCATGACTGGCCATTTCTTGCTCTGACCTCACAAGGAGCCATTGTGAGGCATGTTGAAAGGGCAGGTATATAAGAGGGTGGGCTGAAGCTGGGCTTTTGTCCACAAGTACAGGAAGCTCTTGGTGGTGACCTGTCGGACTCCCAGCTAGTTAGTGGTGTTTGGCGGTTGGCGGTTGGTGGCTGTGGTCTTGGGATATTGGGTTCTTTGATTTGGGTTTGTTGTTTTGTCTTGTTTTGTTTTCTGGTTTTGATTTGTTGTTTTGGCTTGTTATTTTTTTTTAGCTAGCATCCTTAGGTGGTGCTCCTGCTTAGGATGTTTAGCCAGAGTAGTGAGAGTGAGAGTAGCTTAGCCTCAGCGCGGGGGCTCGGCTCCTGCCCTGAGTGCGCCTTCACGGACCACTACGAGTTCGTGAGGGCCATTGGGCATGGCGCCTATGGCCAGTGGTCCTGGCCCGCCATCGCCCCACTGGAGCAGAGGTGGCAGTGAAAGTCCTGGGAGTTGGTGCCAGAGAACATCCCGGTCTTCTCCGAACCGAGTGTGCTGATGAGCCTGGAGCACCCCAGTGTGGCCCAGCTCTTCCAGGTCATTGGCACCAAGAAACACATCTACATGGTGATGGAGCACGCAGGTGGGGGACAGCTACTGGCGCACATCGCACGTGGATGCAGGAGGAGGAGGCCCGCAGGGTCTTCAGGCAGATAGTGTGTGCTGTGGGCTACTGCCACGACAGGGGCATCGTGCACCGGGACCTGAAGCCAGAGAACATCATGCTGGACGCCAGAGGCAACGTCAAGCTCGTGGACTTTGGCGCCGCCACCAGGTTCCAGCCTCGGCAGAAGCTCAGGAGGTTCTGGGGTACTCTCCCGTACCTGGCCCCCGAGACGGTCATGCGGGAAGAGTACGAGGGTCCCCCAGTGGACGTCTGGAGCCTGGGGGTCATCCTGTACTTCATGTTGACACAGACCCTCCCGTTTATGGCCTCCACCTCCCAGAAGCTGCTGATGTGCATCGTCCTGGCAAGGTACCATGTCCCTGGCCGTGTGCCCGTCAAAGCCCGAAGGCTCATCCGCAGCATACTGACAGTGAAGCCCCAGAAGCGGCCCACAGCCCAGCAAATCTCTCAGCACCCGTGGCTGAAGCAGGGCGAGGAGGATACACCCCATCCGTGGAGGGAGGTACTCCCCAAACACCCAGACCCCGAAATCATGACGCTCCTGCTGGACATGGGTTTGGATCCATACCAGACCTGGTTATCCCTGGTCCAGAGAAAGTTTGATGCGGCCATGGCCACCTACTTGATTGTCCAGCACCAGAAAAGCCAGGGGGTCAGGTGCACATTCCAGCGGAAGCCTGTGCCTCCCAGGTTTGAGCCTCGCCCACGCGCCATGGATCCATCTGCTTTCCCTGGCCTCCCAAGGAAGAGCAAGAGTGAGTCTGCCCTTCACAACTTCCCCTCGCCCTGTGAGCCTCAGCTGCCCCATGAGGCCAAAGAGCCAGGGCAGGAGGCCGCCAGAAGGGCCAGCCTGCCCGCGATCCCTCTCGGCTTCCTGCCCACAGAGGACCCCACTGCCAGCTCAGCCTCCCAGTCTGACTCTCTGTCCTACTTGCCCAAAGGCTGGAGGGTGCTACTGAGGCTGCTTGGAAGAAACTCCTCCCAAGATTCACCCGCAGACAACAGGAAGGGCTGGACTGGGAGGATCGCCACCTGTGTCCGAAGACTGTGCTGCTGCCTGCCACGCGCCAGCAATGCGGTTGTTCCAATGGCAGAGAGAAGAGATGCGCCTGATCCATAGACCGTGTGGCCACGAGCAAGTGGAGAGCCGAGCCACACAGAACCAGAGCCCAGCCGGAGTCCCCGCTGCCCCCACCTGCCAAAGACACCAGTGTTCTGCCCAGGACACTTCACCTGCCCTGCCCCTCTCTGGTCCTTCTCTCCCATTCTTCTGAAATGTTTCTTACTAAATTTGTTTTAGACAATTGTATAATAAAATAATTGTTTCAAAGATTGATAAACTGGACTGATGTAAAGAAAGGAGGGGCCTCAAGGGGTGGGCAGGTTCCCACCAGCCATCATCTTCCATGCCATCTCCCGCACCAACGGGCTTCCCTCTCCTGTATCCATAGACTCCCTTACCCCAAAAATAGGTGGTGACTCACTGGCCTTCTGGCAGTGCAGAAGACAGTCCCACTCTCCCTGACCCAGTGTAGATGGGTCTGTCCCTTTCAGCCAGTGTAGTCCCAATGGTTTTCTAGCGACCATGGCCAGGAGGAATTCTTCCTGAGGTGCATGGACATGTGGGTGGCAACTGTGGGAGAAATCCCAGGTGAGAAGGCACGGGAGGCCTCAGGATGTTCTATGGCATCATCTCCATGGTACTGTGTCTAGGGAGGGAAGAGGTGCCAGTGGGCAGGGCCAGGCTCGCCTGCAGCAGTGGCTGGGTCCCTCACCACCTGCCATGAAGACTCCCCATGAAAAATCTTCACCACATGACCTGTTGCCACAGTTACAGGACAGGGCACCCACAGGCTTTCAGGACTGGAGGTGTCAATCCATCTTATGAATGCAATTTTACAGAAAGCTGAAGTGCACCATGTGGAATTGCTCTCACCTCTGGTTTCTGTGAACCCAGTTTTGTAAAGCCAAGTGCACACAAATGACAAGTGGGAAATGACCAGGTGAGTCAAGGGGGTGGCTCTGGGCACCTTGGTCTCTCTCATCTCCACAGGCCTAGCACCCTGTGCTGCTGACAGGAGCTTCCTGCTCTTCTCCTTCCTGATCAGAAGTGGATATCTTGTTAGAAAGCATAATTCAGTGTTGTGTAGGTTTCAGAGTTGAGATCTTTCATATCCTTGGTTAGATTTATCCTAATTTTTTGGAAGCTACTGTGGATCAGAGAGTTTTCCTAATTTCCTTTGCAACAGATTCATTATTGGAGCCAAGAAAAGTGACTGTATTATAATTGTTGATCTTCTATCCTGCTGCCTTGGCAATTTTTGTTTTGTTTTGTGTTTAATCAGCTCTCGAAGTCTTTGATTATTTTTTGGGGGGTTTTTTTCAACATAGAAGATCATGTGTTCCTGTTTTTCTCCCCTTTTTTCTTGCCTGATTCTTTGGCTACAGTTTAAAGGTTGTGTTGAATGATAGTGGGGAGAGTGGACATACTTTCCTTGTTCCTGCTTGCAGAGGAAATGGTTTCAATATTTCTCCATTCACAAGGATGTTGGCTTTTGGTTTGTCTTATATATGCCTATAGATGTTTGGGAAATTCCCTTTTCCTCAGTTTCTCTAGTTCACGCTTCAAAAAATGAGTGGGCGCTGGCCTTTGTCAAATTCTGGTTCTGCATCTCTTGATGTAATCCTGTGATTTTTGTCTTGAACTCTATGTGGTGAATTACATTTATTGTTTTCTACTCATTTTCATATTATCATTTTCTCTTTCTATGGCCTTGAGGTGTGCCATGAGTTTATGTATTTCATATCTTGCTATATTTCAATTGTTTCAAATATAGGAACCTATTTGTAGAAACTTTTATATCTGCCTTCATACTCTTTTATAAATTTTGATTTATTTTATCTCCTTATTGATTTGTAAGATTTTTCATTTCTCTACTGATCTTTCTTTCTGCAATTTATTCCTCATTTTAATGAGAATTATTTAATCTTCTGGTGTATGTGCTAGATTTTTTTTTCTAGTCCGTGTGTCATTTCAGTCCATTATTATCTATATAAAAATTACAAGGACTTCTCTATCCTTTGTATTTGTAAATATTTGCTTCATCCCCTCAAATTTGGTATATTTTATGAATATATTATATGTACTGTTAGAAAAAGGGAACTGATTTTTGTCCATTTATCTATTCATTTATTTAGTTCTCATTTTGTAGTCCTGGGATCCAACACTTTACCACAGTACCTTTAGGCAGTCAAGTGCTGTATCATTTGGCTACATCCTCGGATCTTCTGACCATAATTAATCTTTTATTTATTGATTGATTTTTACTGTTTGTGTTTGAGTAATTTGAGTTCAGCTGTACATCTTGGAAAATTTCTCTTTTCACAATTTCTTTCATTTAAAACCCAGCCTGATATGTGTGGGTACATATTACATGTATTAGTTTCTAATCCTGCTGATGCAAATGACCATGAATTTAC